>NC_085845.1:92774151-93989151 GCF_035594765.1 Anolis carolinensis | reverse complement strand
CTGATATTTATTCTCCTCTACTTATATGGAGTGCAGACTGGTCAGTGCAAATTAGTTTAGCACACTCTAGTGAATGCCCTAAAAGTCTTTTTGGTGGGAGAAGGATGCTCTTGACAATTACTTAGAGGCAGCTGACTTGGGGGAGATGGAAGGGATGGTTTCTTTTCTGTGTTATTGCTTGGAATCAGAGCAATGTCAGATCTTTTCTTTGGGGATCATTGTGCTATTTCTGATTAGTTAGCAGCCCACACTTTATACGACTAATTTTTCATGCATCTTTCAGTTTTAGTTACAGTAGAGTCTCAGTTATCCAACACTCACTTATCTGGATTATCCAATGCATTTTTGTAGTCAATGTTTTCAATACATCGTGATATTTTGGTGCTAAATTCGTAAATACAGTAATTACTACATAGCATTACTGTGTATTGAACTACTTTTTCTGTCAAATTTGTTGTATAACATGATGTTTGGGTGCTTAATTTGTAAAATCATAACCTATTTTGATGTTTAATAGGCTGTTTCTTAATCTCTCCTTATTATCCAACATATTCACTTATCCAACGTTCTGCCGGCCCATTTACGTTGGATAAGTGAGACTACTGTAATTCAGTAAAGGTGTGGCCTGTATTCAATCCAAATTTCCTATGTTGAGTCTTCATTTCAAGGCATGGGGTCAATACTTTATTAATTAAATGGAGATTATAGCTCAATAAATATCAGCAATGAAATATAATGTATTCCCAGACTGGGTATTTTAAAGACATTAATCAAGGCTTAGCTAGCAAAGTTCAAAAGAACATGACAGCATTCTCCTAGGGTAATTTTTTACATTTGTCTATCGCTGAGTAACCTACAGTGGGTTCTTCCATTCTCAAAAACAGCAAGCAGCCAATAATTAGTTTCAAGTCCTGTTACCCATTCTGAGGTTTAATAAATGCTATTTCTATCAACCTTCATGCCTCTCTCTCACACACAATCTCTCTCTCTCTCTCGCTCTCTCTGTTTCTCATGCACAAGGTCTTCTAAAATTGTCGAAGCAGTGCTGCAATAAATAATATATGTACTCACGGTATTCTCTCTGTCTTTCTAAGAGCACTGAAAAGAAGCATTAAAATGTGACCCTAAATAAAATGCAACAATACATTAAAATTCAACAAAGAATCAGAAAACAACATGAATCAAAATTAATCTATAATCAGTATCAAATTGCATCTTATAATTGGTTTCCCCCACTCATTCAAAACAAAAGCAATCCCATGATGAAATAAAATGATTTTCATTCATATCTAGAGAGTATATCTCCATGCACAATGTTCAGACCACCATCTTATGATGGACACAAAGCATAGTCTATCTCCATGCACAGTGTTCTGGCCACTGCCAGCTCTCACAGGTAGGAAGATCTTCCTAATGTTCCGGTGGAATTTCCTTTCCTGTAGTTTGAAGCCATTGTTCAGCGTTCTAGTCTCCAGGGCAGCAGAAAACAAGCTTGCTCCCTTCGCCCTATGACTTCCCCTCACATATTTATACATGGCAATCATGTCTCCTCTCAGTCTTCTCTTCTGTAGGCTAAACATGCCAGCTCTTTAAGCTGCTCTTCATAGGGCTTATTCTCCAGACCCCTGAATGTCTCCTCTGGACACATTTCAGCTCGTCAACATCTCCTTTCAATTGTGGTGCCCAGAATTGGACACAGTGTGTTTCCAGGTGTGGTCTGACCAAGGCAGTATAGAGAGGTAGCATGACTTCCCTGGATCTAGACATTATACTCCTATTTATGCAGGCCAAAATCCCATTGGCCTTTTTAGCTGCCACATCACATCGCTGGCTCATGTTTAACTTGTTGTTCATGAGGACTCCAAGATCATTTTCACACATACTGCTATCGAGCCAGGCATCCCCCATTCTGTATCTTTGCACTTCATTTTTTCTGCCTAAGTGGAGTATCTTGCATTTGTCTCTGTTGAACTTCATTTTTTTAGTTTTGGCCCATCTCTCCAATCTGTTAGGATTGTTTTGAATTCTGCTTCTGTCCTCTGTAGTATTAGCTATCCCTCCCAATTTGGTGTCGTCTGCAAATTTGATGATCATGCCTTCTAGCCCTTCATCTAAGTTATTAATAAAGATGTTGAACAGAACCGGGTGCAGGATGGAACCTGTCAGGGGATGATGGGAGGCGGAGTGGATTCCAAAATTCATCATCCCAGTCCCAGCTCCTTCTCTAGACTGTATTCCCATGCTGAGAAACAGCACTGGTCAAACAAACACTCCAGCAGACGAAGTCCAACTGTTGATTAACTTTATTTACATGTCTATTTACAGTTTGCAATTCTCAGCTTCAGAGCATAGCATTCATAGTCCATCTTCAGCGAATGCTTAAGCCGAACTCCACAGATAAGATAACAACATTCCTCTGTCCGGAGGAAGTTCCAACCCTCAAAGGCGGCCGGAAATCAAGCCTCATAGGTCACAGCAATCACAACAGGCTGTCAGTCAAAACTAGCCTGCTGTTAACTATTTCATTACTGAAAATACACACTCTAGCTCATCAGCAGTAAACACTTGATTTACATTTCATACAAATACAACCATACTCCAACAGAACCCTGCGGCACTCCACTCATCACTTCTTTCCAGGATGAAGAGGAAGCATTGGTGAGCACCTTTGGGTTCTTTCACTTAATCATTTACAGATCGCCCTAACCGTAGTTTTGCCTAACCCACATTTGACTAGTTTGTTTGCCAGAAGGTCACGGGGGACCTTGTTGAAGGCCTTACTGAAATCCAGATATGCTACATCCATAGTGTTCCCTGCATCTACCCAGTTTGTAACTCTATTGAAAAAAGAGATCAGATTAGTCTGGCATGACATGTTTTTGATTAATCCATGTTCCTGCAATCTGCTGGCACTTCTCTTGTTCTCCAAGAACTCTCAGAGATGATTGCCAGTGGTTCCAAAATAACTTCCACAGGTTTCTTCAGTACTCTTGGATATAGTTGATCTGGCCATAGGGACTTGAATTTGTTTAGAGTAGCCAGGTGTTCCCCTAATCCTCCGTCCACTCCAATCACGTGAGATAAAGTGGTTCTTCAGCAACACCATTCCCAAAACAAAAGCAGGAGCACCTTGATTTTTTCTTAGATTTCAACTAAAAGCTGGCATGGATCATTTATGCAGCTGGAATGATCTGAAGGTAGTTAATAATCTGGCTATTTCCTTCTTCACAAATTTCTCAATACTTTTTAAACACAGACCTGCATAATATGGAGCCTGGAGGTTGCTAAGGAAGGATAATGGCCCAAGATGATGATGATGATGGTAGTGGTGGTGATGATGATGATGATGATGGTGAGCTTTATTTATATCCCGCCCCCTCTCCCAGAATATGAGCAAATCAATACATACTAGCTATGTGTAATTCCTATACTATAAGAATTGTGTAGCACCTTTAAGATTCTCCAAAGAATGACAGAAATCATGTCTATGAAACCACTGACATGATTTTTATTTCGTTTAGAGGATTCCAGGACATGCATAGGAGGCTATGTAGTATTAAGGGAACAATCCAAAGTGTTCAGAACACTACAACTGGTTCAGAACACTACAACTTGCCCAAACTTGGTATAAATGAATTAAAATGAGGGAGTCTAGACAAAATAGTCGAGCCTACCCTATGGCCTCTAATTTATCTTTTGGATCATTGGCAAAAACTCTTCAGCTATCCTTTATACGGATCCCCTGATGGTGGAATGGGTTAAACCACTGAGCTGCGGACCAAAAGGTCCTAGTTTCAAATCCCGGGAGCAGAATGAGCGCCCGCTGTTAGCCCCAGCTCCTGCCAACCTAGCAGTTCAAAAACATGCCAATGTGAGTAGATCAATAGGTACCGCTCCGGTGGGAAGGTAATGGCACTCCATGTAGTCATGCTGGCCACATGGCCTTGGAGGTGCCTACGGACAAGCTGGCTCTTCAGCTTAGAAATGGAGATGAGCACCAACCCCCCAGTCGGATACGACTAGACTTAACGTCTGGGGAAAACCTTTACCTTTACCCATCCTTTATCTGCATTTCTTCAAAAGGTTTGTGTGGCTCTAAATGGGCTACAATAGACATAAAATATTTAAGCTTGGATCATAACAATTGGCTATAAGGAAACAGTGGCAAAATATTTCATTTTAGCAAATGAACTTTATGAACAGGAGATGGTAACTTAAAATGGTAGTACAAGCAATGGGTGATGTTTGCTTAAGTTTACACATTTTTAAGTGAAGGAACTTACTTGCACCTTTTAGATGAAAATATGCTCTTGGAAAGAGTTGTCCAATGGGTTTCCAATAACTACTTTTTATAATGCAGGTTTTGGCTCAAAGATTTCAGGGAAAATGGCATATTAAGATGCTTGCATACTACACTTAATATACTAGTGAAGATTGCATTCAAAATGTGCATATTATGGGGAATTGCACATATTAATGGAATGCCACAAAAGACTAGATATTAGTTTTCATACTTTAAGAAACAGAGACAGATGTAGGTATTTGATTTTGACAGAAATATGACTGAAAATGTGCAAAACTAACATGTATATTCTCTGAACGATTGGTTGTTCTGCCATAATAAAAGTGTATAAAATGCCTTTCTTTATATATTTGTGGGAGAGGTAGTGGTGGCAAAGGTTTTTCTATAATAATAATAAAAACATGAAAATGATCAAAATTTTCAAAGCTTTAGGGGGAAGCAAAAGGAATTCCCCATTAGTATAATATTACACAAACAATGAAAATGTAGAAGCTTAATTTCTTCATTAAAAGCATCCTGTCTTGGAACAAGAAACTAGGTTAGATTGTTGTTTTTTTTTGGTGTATATTTTGGCATGAATTCAGGAGATCCTGTCACCTTGTATTTTCTAACTCATTAAAAACAACTCAAGTTATTAAATTATTCTGGTCTTTCCAGCATGCCTGTTTCCAAGTTCACCGCATAATGTGATAAAAATGAACAAAGAAGAAAAAGGTGGAAATGAGAGTGATATATATCTACCACATCAAGCCAAATATTTAGACTGTCACTGTGTGACTGATAAGCTTGCTGCCATGATTCACGTGTTGCTAGACTTTGTCCTGCATGATCCATTTGCCTTTCTCTTTGATGACAGTTAAGAGTCACAAGTATTTTTTCAGCATTATGATGTGATACTTGAAGCAATATTAGCAAATCTTGATGTGTTCAAAGAAGTCAATAATTTGCCTCTTCTTTATTCTAAGAGAGTGGGACAACTCATATTCAGACAACATGCCTTAGTTCAGGCATTGTCAACAAAACTTGAATTACTCTTTCATAAGTATTTGTTCAATCTTGCATCAGCCCTGAAGTGTCATATTTCAAGACATTGAAATATGCTATTCTTCTTAATCTCTTTTCAGATTGCAAGTAGCACCAGGAGATGACTTCATTTCTTTATATTCAACTGTCATCATCCACCATAGGTCTTGCATTAAGACATAAGACTGCATAACAGTCAGTCTCCACTGTGATAATACCGTGTTTCCCCGAAAATAAGACCTCCCCAAAGAATAAGACCTAGCAGGGTTTTGGGGGGATTGCCAAATATAAGGCCTCCCCTGAAAGTAAGACCTAGCAACTAAGGCTGCAGCAGAGTTCCATTGGGAAGCATGGCTGCAGGGCTAAAGCAGCACTCATACACACACCGGAGGGAGGGAGGGAGAGAAAGTGCTTGCTTTCTGTGCCTCCCTGCCTTGCCTTGCCTTGCCTGTCCCCCAGCTGCGGCTTGAAAAACCTTCCGTGGCTGCTGCTGCGCTGCCATTTCTTCCTCCTCCGTCCTGGCCATGCTGGCCATGCTCCCTTGCTTCCCAGAGGCTTCTGATTGGCTCCTGGAGCCCGGGCAAGGGAGGGTGGGAGGGAAGGAAGAGGGCTTTCCACTCGTCCCCAAGGCTTCTGTTTCTTAAAGGTACAGGATGCATTGGGATTCTCCTCTCATCCTTATTCCTATCCTATGCCATGAAACTGATTATTTTATACTATTATTCTATTACCATATTATTATCATCATATTCTGTTACCATTATTATATCCCATTATTATATTATCCTATTAATATATTTTAAATCATTATATTATATTTTTCTATTATTATTATTATATCATTATATTATTATTCTATTATTATTCTATTATATTTTCATACTAGCTGTGCCCGGCCACGCGTTGCTGTGGCTTAGTCTGGTGGTGTTGGTCAGTCTACATTAGGTTGTATTTATGCTGTGACCTCCACCTTCTTTATACTCACATTAGTAGTAGTATTTGAAGTCTGTTACCTTCTTCAATTTTTGTGTTGATTGATAATTGCTTGAGATCCCTGTTGTCTTTGGTTTGTTGTTAGTTGTAATGTCTGATTCTGCTGAGTGCGGTTTATATTTTTATTGTGGTACAATAGTCCTTTTTTTTTGCCTGTGTAGGTGTTTATTATTATTGTTGTTGTTGTGGTCATGAAGGTTGGATAAGTTAGATGCTACTGTATTGTTTTTTGGAGGCCCAGTGTAGCACTGACTGGCCTCTCAGCCTCAGTGCCTGGCTGTTTCTTGCCTGTGATGGTGTTGATTCTTATTGTTGTTGTTGTTGTCATTGTTATTATTGTAATTGTTTTTTTGGAGGCCAAGTGTGAATGTAGTGATTGGGGAGGTGGATGAGTTGTGTTGTCAAATTTTGTATTTGTTATAGTCACAATGCGTTGTTGTGAGTTTTGTGGGTCCGGATTGTGGTTTTGTGGTGTAGTTGTGTTGTTACAACCGGGAGAAAAGGCTTTTGTGTTGTGTTGTCAAGTTTTGTATTTCTGGGGCATTTAGTTGTGTGCCAAGTTTTGTATTTCTGGGGCGTTTAGTTGTGTTGTTATAGTCACGATGCACTGTTGTGAGTTTTGTGGGTCCGGATTGTGGTTTTGTGGTGTGGTTGTGTTGTTACAATCGGGAGGGAATGCTTTTATGTTGTGTTGCCAAGTTTCATATTTCTGGGGCATTTAGTTGTGTTGCTATAGTCATGATGCGTTGTTGTGAGTTTTGTGGGTCCGGATTGTGGTTTTGTGTTGTGGTTGTGTTGTTACAACTGGGAGGCAAGGCTTTTGCATTGTTTTGCCAAGTTTTGTGTTTCTGGGGCGTTTAGTTGTGTTGTTATAGTCATGATGCGTTGTTGTGAGTTTTGTGGGTCCGGATTGTGGTTTTGTGTTGTGGTTGTGTTCTTACAACTGGGAGGCAAGGCTTTTGCATTGTGTTGTCAAATTTTGTATTTCTGGGGCGTTTAGTTGTGTTATAGTCACTATGCGTTGTTGTGAGTTTTGTGGGTCCGGATTGTGGTTTTGTGGTGTAGTTGTGTTGTTACAACCAGGAGAAAAGGCTTTTGTGTTGTGTTGTCAAGTTTTGTATTTCTGGGACGTTTAGTTGTGTGCCAAGTTTCGTATTTCTGGGGTGTTTAGTTGTGTTGTTATAGTCACGATGCGTTGTTGTGAGTTTTATGGGTCCGGATTGTGGTTTTGTGGTGTGGTTGTGTTGTTACAACCTGGAGGGAAGGCTTTTGCATTGTGTTGCCAAGTTTCGTATTTCTGGGGTGTTTAGTTGTGTTGTTATCGCATGATGCGTTGTTGTGAGTTTTGTGGGTCCGGATTGTGGTTTTGTGGTGTGGTTGTGTTGTTGTAACCTGGAGGCAAGCCTTTTGCATTGTGTTGCCAAATTTCGTATTTCTGGGATGTTTAGTTTTGTTGTTATAGTCACTGCGCAAACAACTTTATCATTTTATATATATAGACTAGCTGTGCCCGGCCACGCGTTGCTGTGGCTTAGTCTGGTGGTGTTGGTCAGTCTACATTAGGTTGTATTTATGCTGTGACCTCCACCCTTCTTTATGCTCACATTAGTAGTAGTATTTGAAGTCTGTTACCTTCTTCAATTTTTGTGTTGATTGATAATTGCTTGAGATCCCTGTTGTCTTTGGTTTGTTGTTAATTGTAATGTCTGATTCTGCTGAGTGCGGTTTATATTTTTATTGTGGTACAATAGTCTTTTTTTTTTTGCCTGTGTAGGTGTTTATTATTATTGTTGTTGTAGTGGTCATGAAAGTTGGATAAGTTAGATGCTACTGTATTGTTTTTTGGAGGCCCAGTGTAGCACTGACTTGGCCTCTCAGCCTCAGTGCCTAGGGCTGTTTCTTGCCTGTGATGGTGTTGATTCTTATTGTTGTTGTTATTGTTATTATTGTAATTGTTTTTTTGGAGGCCAAGTGTGAATGTAGGGATTGGGGAGGAGGATGAGTTGTGTTGTCAAATTTTGTATTTGTTATAGTCACAATGCGTTGTTGTAAGTATTGTGGGTCCGGATTGTGGTTTTGTGGTGTGGTTGTGTTGTTACAACTGAGAGGCAAGGCTTTTGTTTTGTGTTGTCAAGTTTTGTATTTCTGGGGCGTTTAGTTGTATGCCAAGTTTTGTATTTCTGGGGCGTTTAGTTGTGTTGTTATAGTCACTATGCATTGTTGTGAGTTTTGTGGGTCCGGGTTGTGGTTTTGTGGTATGGTTGTGTTGTTACAATCGGGAGGG
Organism: Anolis carolinensis; assembly: GCF_035594765.1. Taxonomy (NCBI): domain Eukaryota; kingdom Metazoa; phylum Chordata; class Lepidosauria; order Squamata; family Anolidae; genus Anolis; species Anolis carolinensis. The sequence goes on along the minus strand of NC_085845.1, from coordinate 93,980,548 downwards.
AATGCTTTTGTGTTGTGTTGCCAAGTTTCGTATTTTTGGGGCGTTTAGTTGTGTTGTTATAGTCATGATGCGTTGTTGTGAGTTTTGTACGTCCGGATTGTGGTTTTGTATTGTGGTTGTGTTCTTACAACTGGGAGGCAAGGCTTTTGCGTTGTGTTGTCAAATTTTGTATTTCTGGGGCGTTTAGTTGTGTTATAGTCATGATGCGTTGTTGTGAGTTTTGTGGGTACGGATTGTGGTTTTGTGGTGTGGTTGTGTTGTTACAACCAGGAGAAAAGGCTTTTGTGTTGTGTTGTCAAGTTTTGTATTTCTGGGGCGTTTAGTTGTGTGCCAAGTTTCGTATTTCTGGGGCGTTTAGTTGTGTTTTTATAGTCACGATGCGTTGTTGTGAGTGTTATGGGTCTGGATTGTGGTTTTGTGGTGTGGTTGTGTTGTTACAACCTGGAGGGAAGGCTTTTGTGTTGTGTTGTCAAGTTTTATATTTCTGGGGCGTTTAGTTGTGTGCCAAGTTTCGTATTTCTGGGACGTTTAGTTGTGTTGTTATAGTCACGATGCATTGTTGTGAGTTTTGTGGGTCCGGATTGTGGTTTTGTGGTGTGGCTGTGTTGTTACAACTGGGAGGCAAGGCTTTTGTGTTGTGTTATTAAGTTTTATATTTCTGGGGCGTTTAGTTGTGTGCCAAGTTTCGTATTTCTGGGGCGTTTAGTTGTGTTGTTATAGTCACGATGCGTTGTTGTGAGTGTTATGGGTCTGGATTGTGGTTTTGTGGTGTGGTTGTGTTGTTACAACCTGGAGGGAAGGCTTTTGCGTTGTGTTGCCAAGTTTCGTATTTCTGGGGCGTTTAGTTGTGTTGTTATAGTCACAATGCGTTGTTGTGAGTTTTGTGGGTCCTGTGTGGTTTTGTGGTGTGGTTGTGTTGTTATAACTGGAAGGCAAGGCTTTTGCATTGTGTTGCCAAGTTTTGTATTTCTGGGGCGTTTAGTTGTGTTGTTATCGCATGATGCGTTGTTGTGAGTTTTGTGGGTCTGGATTGTGGTTTTGTGGTGTGGTTGTGTTGTTGTAACCTGGAGGCAAGCCTTTTGCATTGTGTTGCCAAATTTCGTATTTCTGGGATGTTTAGTTTTGTTGTTATAGTCACTGCGCAAACAACTTTATCATTTTATATATATAGATTATTATATTATTATTCTGTTATTATTAAATTCCATTTTATACTACCCTATTAATATATTTTATATCATTATATTCTATACTATTATTCTATTATATTATCATATTATTATTTTATTATTATTAGCATATTCTGTTATTATTAGCATATTCCATTTTATATTATCCTATTAATATATTTTATATCATTCCATTCCATTCTATTATTCTGTTATATTATCCTATTATTATTATATTATTATGCTATTCTGTTATTATATCCCATTATTATATTATCCTATTAATACCATATTATTATCATATTCTGTTATTATTATATCCTATATTATATTATCAGAATCAGAATCAGAATCAGAACAGTAGAGTTGGAAGAGACTACATGGGCCATCCAGTCCAACCCCCTGCTAAGAAGCAGGAAATCGCATTCAAAGCACCCCCGACAGATGGCCATCCAGCCTCTGCTTAAAAGCCTCCAAAGAAGGAGCCTCCACCACGGCCCCGGGGAGAGAGTTCCACTGTCGAACAGCTCTCACAGTGAGGAAGTTCTTCCTGATGTTCAGGTGGAATCTCCTTTCCTGTAGTTTGAAGCCATTGTTCCATGTCCTAGTCTGCAGGGCAGCAGAAAACAAGCTTGCTCCCTCCTCCCTATGACTTCCCTTCACGTATTTGTACATGGCTATCATGTCTCCTCTCAGCCTTCTCTTCTGCAGGCTAAACATGCCCAGCTCTTTAAGCCGCTCCTCATAGGGCTTGTTCTCCAGACCCTTAATCATTTTAGTCGCCTTCCTCTGGACACTTTCCAGCTTGTCAGCATCTCCCTTCAACTGTGGTGCCCAAAATTGGACACAGTATTCCAGGTGTGGTCTGACCAAGGCAGAATAGAGGGGGAGCATAACTTCCCTGGATCTAGATGCTATTCCCCTATTGGTGCAGGCCAGAATCCCATTGGCTTTTTTAGCAGCCGCATCACATTGTTGGCTCATGTTTAACTTGTTGTCCACAAGGACTCCAAGGTCTTTTTCGCACACACTGCTGTCATGCCAGGCGTCCCCCATTCTGTATCTTTGATTTCCATTTTTTCTGCCGAAGTGAAGTATCTTGCATTTGTCCCTGTTGAACTTCATTTTGTTAGTTTTGGCCCATCTCTCTAGTCTGTTATCTAATTAATATATTGTATATCATTATATTATTATTATATTATCATATTATTATTATAGTATATTATATTATTCATCATTCATGACTACATTGAAACTAGAATAGAGAGAAATCAGCATGGAAACCTTGTGAAACCTAAATTGCAAGAGGTACCATAGATTGTTGTACATGTAAATAATGGTAGTAACAAGAAATTCTTGATAGGATTCATAGTTTGTCTGGTTATGCTGGTTTGTGATGACAACTACTTTACAGTATATAATAAATGTTCATTTTGTTGTTCAACAATAAATGTGAGCTCTTCTTCATGAAAAAATAAGACATCCCCTGAAAATAAGACCTAGTGCATCTTTGGGAGCAAAAATTAATATAAGACCCTGTCTTATTTTCGGGGAAACAGGGTACCTTCTGAAACACACCTACCTTGGGTTTCAAGAGAACAGGGATATAGGATAAATGGGGGATATTTAAGTAATTTCAGGCATTTTCTTGGTAAATTGAAATTCTCCTCCTCAAAAATCTTGTGTTAGTCATTTCAGTTCAATATATGTTTACTTATGAGCATATGAAATGACCAATATCAGAAGATACCTGTCTTTCTTCTTTTGATATAGAGGCAGTTCAAGACATTTTGCCAGAAAAAGAGCAATAACACCCCACATCTACCCATGTGAAGATTGATACTTAAATCTATGGTGACACACAAGTCTGAGAATTCCACAAACACATTCCCTCCAAGGTAAAGGTAAAGGTTTTCCCCTAACATTAAGTCCAGTCGTGACCGACTCTGGGGGTCCATTTCTAAGCCGAAGAGCCAGTGTTTGCCCTGACGATAAGTCCAGTCATATCTGACTGGGGGTTGGTGCTCATCTCCATTTCTAAGCCGAAGAGCTGGCATTGTCCGTAGACACCTCCATTTCTAAGCCGAAGAGCCAGTGTTGTCGGTAGACACCTCCAAGGTCATGTGGCCGGCATGACTGCATGGAGCGCCGTTACCTTCCCACCAGAGCGGTACCTATTGCTCTACTCACATTGGCATGTTTTTGAACTGTAGTAAATGTGAGAGCTGTTCAGCAGTGGAACTCTCTGCCCTGGACTGTGGTGGAGGCTCCTTCTTTGGAGGCTTTTAAGCAGAGGCTGGATGGCCATCTATCGGGGGTGCTTTGAATGCAGTTTTCCTGATTCTTCACAAGGGGTTGGACTGGATGGCCCATGAGGTCTCCACGAGGTCTCCATGATTCTATATATAATACTAGCTGTGCCCGGCCACATGTTGCTGTGGCGAAATATGGTGGTATGGGAAATAAAGTATTGAGGAATTGGTGGTAGTTAAGGTAAAGGGTAAAGGTTTTCCCCTGACATTAAGTCCAGTCGTGTCTGACTCTGGAGGTTGGTGCTCATATCCATTTCTAAGCCAAAGAGTCGGCATTGTCCGTAGACTCCTCCAAGGTCATGTGGCCACTGGCATGACTGCATGGAGCGCCGTTACCTTCCCGCCGGAGCAGTACCTATTCATCTACTCTCATTTGCATGTTTTTGAACTTCTGGGTTGGCAGAAGCTGGGGCTAACAGTGGGGGCTCTCTCCATTCCCCCAATTCAAACCTGCGACCTTTCGGTCCAGAAATTCAGCAGCTCAGCGCTTTAACATGCTGCACCATCAGGGGATATTATTTCCTAAAGGTTGTGAATATACAATATTTCTGACTTTTTTTTTGTCTGTTGGAAGCAAGTATGAATGCTGCAATTAGGGAAAATGATTAGCATGTAATGGCCTTGCAGCTTTAAAGCCTGGATGTTTCCTCCCTGAGTGAATTTTTTGTTGGGAGGTGTTAGCTGGCCTAGATTGTTTCCTGTCTGGAATTCCCTTATTTTCAGAGTGGTGTTGTTTGAGATATTTTATATCTGTGGCCCTCAGAAAACAGAGGATTTGCCAGACTTTGGTGATGGGAAGACTTTGTTGGGAGGTGTTAGCTGGCCCTGATTGTTTCCTGTGTGGAATTCCCATTTTCAGAGGGTTGTTCTTTATTTAGTGTTCTGATTTTAGAGATTGTATTGGGCTGAGTCGGTTGCTAGGAGACCAAGTGGGCGGAGCTTAGCCTTCTAACTGGCAGCAATAGGATAAAAACAATATATATATAGATCAAGCCAGACATTTAACAATTTCCTGTTCTTGCAAAATCTTCTGCTTCTTCACTTGTCAAGTAATACAGTTTGCCCAGTTTTTACAAAACCATACTGCTATTACTGTGACCAGTTAAAAATAGTCAAAAGTGGTAATGCTGGCATGACAACTTCACATTGCAAATGACAGTGGACATTACTAACACCCACTTCACAATAACAAAGTGAGGAAGCCATCCATGTCATAGGTATAGCTTCCCTCTCTACCATGCAGCGTACTTGCTTTTTATTTCTTTATCGAGCATGACAGCTCAGAGCATGAAAAAAACAACTAAATGTCAAGAGCTGCCTAATAAATATAAAATGAGAGATGAATGTTATGTGTGTGTCTCTACATCTACATTAGTTTTCCTGGTGAAAGGGAGTTAATTCTGTTTCACATTGGAGCTTTGTCCTCCCTAAATGTCAGTGTGTTAATTCAGTCTTAAATAAATCTGAGGAGCAGAGAAAACGACAGGCGTAGAGAAGCGTAACAGATAACAACTTTGGAGGATCTGAGGATTAACCAATTGCTCCCTGATGTCAAGCCAGGAACCAGCAGAAATAATCACTTTGGCATTCACCAGGAAAGGCCAAAGGGCAGGCTTTAGTGCCGTCACAGTTGGATTCTTCAAATAACCTAAACAGGTGCCTAATAAAGCATGGTTCTTTCTTTCATTGAGTGGCTTGGAGGAAGCATATTGTTGGTGGTGCTAAGCAAGATTATGAGAGTAGAGATGTTATGACATCATTTTTGTGTGTGTTAGAGAAATGGTTGCTTTGGCTGGAATGACTTCGGTTTGATTTGCAGGAATACTGCCTGCAATTTACTTATGTAAAATGGAAAATAGAATTGAAACCATTTGTCTTACTGGAAGTTTTCTCCCCTTTTGGTGAAACGGGATGATTTCAAGGGAGAAAATTAGAAAAACATTATTTTTAGGCAAAGCTGCATCTTCTGTACTTTGATTGGAATAAAAAATAGTTAAGAAGCCAAAGTTGCTTTTGATAGTTAAAATGTGGTGCTGTTTGTTTATAATCTATCCTGATTGCAATTTTACTGTGCTGAGTTAATTGCAATATTTTTATGTGTACACACATCCATAGCTCCCAGAGCAGCTTACAAAGACAATTAATAAGATGGTTCCTGTCCACAGTTTTACAATCTTAAAACATACGTGATAAAAGAAAAGTAATTGTGAGGTAGCAGGGTACAAAAGTAGACTGTAGATTGAAACATTATTGATTACTTCTAGGAGAGCTACTGATGGGACAGTTTTTCTCCACGGGCTTAGGTCCCTTCCAGCCAGCCTCATAATCTGGGACAAAGAAGTGAGGCTAAAATCGGGGTATCTGAACACAAGTCCAAACACGGAGCTCTCAGTCCCAGCAAATAGTCCCCTAGCATGCTTCATTGTTTGTTTGTAGCTGATTTTAGAAATCTGCAAAATTGATTTGGAACATCTGCCTGAAATTTTCTTTTAATTTTTTAATTGACTCTCTGAGATGCACTGGATCTCATAAGCACTGATGCTGATATACAAATGTGCACACCAGCAGATTTCTTGTCATTATCTCTCCTCACTCTCCTGCTGCCTTTACCTTTTCCCTCATGAACCTTGTTTTACTTTGGAGTCACCTTTCTGTCATACTGGGGCCCACTGTGTAAATTCAAGATCTGTTTAATTTCATAAATATAAGAACAAAAGAATGGTTGCAGAGAGTTCTCATGGAAATTGTTTTCCATGTGTGCTTCCATTTAGCCACCTGTGTGTTTGTGCTCCATCTATTTACAACTCTCACCAAGTGTTTCAGGTTTTGAAAATACAGTAGAGTCTCACTTATCCAAGCCTCACTTATCCAAGCTTCTGGATTATCCAAGCTATTTTTGTAGTCAATGTTTTCAATATATCATGATATTTTGGTGCTAAATTTGTAAATACAGTAATTATAGCATAACATTACTGAGTATTGAGCTACTTTTTCTGTCAAATTTGTTGTATAACATTATGTTTTGGTGCTTAATTTGTAAAATCATAACTTAATTTGATGTTTAATAGGCTTTTCCTTAATCCCTTCTTATTATCCAAGATATTCACTTATCCAAGCTTCTGCTGGCCCATTTAGCTTGGATAAGTGAGACTCTACTGTATTCACATGTGCTAGAGCAGTCCCCACCAGTGTATCACAATGAAGTCCCATGTTTTTCTTGAGTGCAGTGATATACAGTGATGCGAATATGCACATGCACATTTTTTGGCCAATCTCGGATTATAAATGCACCTTTTTAACCCGTATTTTTCAGCCTATGATGAAATTCATTGCACATTCTCGGCAAGTGTCATATAGCCACCCCACCTTTTATCCAGGTTTCTCTCAAGAAGGACCCTTTGTCTTCCTTGTCTATCACATTTGAAATTAAAAGTTAGTACTACTGATAGATTCAGACCATGTCTTATGAACTTAGAAGAAACGAGCATGGTAGATTCAGCTGCCTTTGTATCCCTTGGTTGTGAAATGAATGACTTGAAACTCAGATAGTCAGCCATAAAATCAATAAGATTTACCATATCTAAGCATTTTCTCATATTCAGTGGTGCATCTACTGGTCCTACCCTTTCAAGCTAATATCTATGGTGGGATGAATGATTATGGAGGCTCACATAGAACATCATCCATTCCTCCTAGATTCCCAATGTTTCTAATGTGAGAGTAGTGATAAAGAAAGATGGTTAAATTGCTGCAGTTGATCATTTAGGAGGTTTACTGTGTTGAATATGCTAAAAGGTGTGGAAGGGCTCAGGTCGTTTGACCAGAGGAAAATTAATCCATTCAGAGAAGTTTAGCCTTCCTTTTCAGTATAACATTGGCAGAGTAAAACACAATGGATGGCTGAGCTATAGGATAGCTTGCTTTTAAAAGATACAGGCAGAGTTTAAAAGCTTACTTAATGACTGATCACAGCACCCCCTTTTAAAATATACAAAGGAATTCAGTACGCCAGGAAAAAAAAGATTCCACATCAACTGGTTGATGTAATTAAAACAGTTTGCTCACAAAAATTTGTGTAAAAAAGATCACACAGGTACAGCTTAACTTCATTGAAGATCATCAAAAAGGTATAATCCAAAGATAGATAGAAAAGATAGATTTAGCTTGAAACATAGGCCTAACAAAAGATCAGGCCATGTGACATGCAAACTACATCGCTGGAATGGTTGACTTCTGGAACTAGGAAATAGCTAGGAGAAGAACTGCAACAACAACTGGGGAACAAAGGAAGATCCCCTCTTTTTAGAGCCTTTAACTTCAAAGAGAAATGGTCTACGTGGCTGGCAACACGACCACTATCCTGCTGACTGGCTGCACAACCATGTTGTTTCTGCTGTGAGGGAATTGGCCGTCTGCAAGGACGTTGCCGAGAGGACGCCTGGATGGTTCCCCCCCCCCATGTTTTACCATCCTTGTGGGAGGCTTCTCTCATGTCCCTTTGGAGCTGGAGCTGATAGAGGGAGCTCATCTGCGCTCTCCTTGGGTTGGATTCGAACCAGCAACCTTCAGGTCAGCAACCCAACCTTCGAGTCATCATTCCTGTCGGCACAAGGGTTTAACCCACTGCACCACCAGGAGCTCCTATAATCTTACAGTGAGGAAGGGGGGATATTCTGTCATCAAGAGTTCATTCTAACCCAGACAAGGATTAAACCAAATCAGGATTACGAAGTCTTGTGCTGCAATTATGTGCAAGATTGAGTGTACTGCAGTTGTAGCTTTCTATTTAAGGTTACAGTAGAGTCTCACTTATCCAAGCCTCGCTTATCCAAGTTTCTGGATTATCCAAGCCTTTTTTGTAGTCAATGTTTTCAATATATTGTGATATTTTGGTGCTAAATTCGTAAATACAGTAATTACAACATAACATTACTGCGTATTGAACTACTTTTTCTGTCAATTTTGTTGTATAACATGATGTTTTGGTGCTTAATTTGTAAAATCATAACCTAATTTGATGTTTAATAGGCTTTTCCTTAATCCCTCCTTATTATCCAAGATATTCGCTTATCCAAGCTTCTGCCGGCCTGTTTAGCTTGGATAAGTGAGACTCTACTGTATATTTCAATATTTATATTAAGCTTATCAGCGTTACTCTTAATTGTTAATAATAATATTTAAAACTTTCCAATAAATTAAAGAGAGAGAGAAATAATAAGTAGAAAGAAGAAAAGACAAAAGCAGAAGAAAGAAAGGACAACAAAGAACAGGAAAAAGGAATTTACATGGACCTTCAACATTTCTGATAATGGTTATACATCTTAGCATATAAAACAACTTATTTAGCAAAAAGTACTGTTCACACACTTCTTCAGTATAACCGACACCTATTAATTATAGACCATATTTTCAACGTTGTTCTTTCTGTATGTTACTTCCAGCATTCTGCGTCTGTTTTACCATACAATCTTTGCCTTGTTCTTGTCTGCTTTGTGGCACACTCCCATAGATAATCAGCTCTATCATTCTATCTAAAATCGCCCCAAAACAGATTTAGAATTGCACCACATAAACAAAATCCATCATAAAAAATTGGCAGGAAGATCAGCCCCCTTGGCCAAGGCGGCCCTGTGCTTAAACAAATCTAAGCACAAGGGTAAATTCGGCACTGCTTCTCCTCAATTCCAGACAAAAAATCCATCTCCAGCTTCAGCATTGCTGGAAGCCTGTAAACCTTTACTCACTTACTTAGAGGTTAATTCTACAGAAACTACATCTTATTGTTGAACAAATATGCCTAGCATATAGCACTCTCTTGTATTAGGATCTTATCATAAAGGCCCATGGATTCACCCTGCATAAGGGCGAATTCATGGGCTCCCGGTTTGGGGGGGCTGGGAAAGCCACCATTCCACACTTCATTGCCCACTTTACCTTCTCCCACATCCTAATGGGGGAATTGTCACAGACCAGCTTCTCCCCATTGCAGGGAAGGCAACATGGGAAGGCTCCAATGTACTGCTTAAGAAATCACTGTACATCGTGTGAAGGACTCCATGCTGAAAAGGGAGGTGAAGCAGTGTACAACGGGCTAATTGGCCCATCTGATGAGGTAGCAAGTCTGTACATGGAGAATGAAATAATATTTTTTTGGATTTTTATTGGGTACTATTTGAGTAACTCAGCCTTGGAAGTTGTGCACATCTAATATTTGCTGGGGAGCCCCCGATGGCGCAGTGGGTTAAACCGCTGAGCTGTTGAACTTGCTGATCGAAAGGTTGGCGGTTCTAATCTGGGGAGCAGGGTGAGTGCCTGCTGTTAGCCCCAGCTTCTGCCAACCTAGCAGTTCGAAAAAATTCAAATGTTAATAGATCAATAGGTACCGCTCCGACTGGAAGTTAATGGTGCTCCATGCAGTCATGCTGGCTACATGACCTTGGAGGTGCCTATGGAGAATGCTGGCTCTTCGGCTTAGAAATGGAGATAAGCACCAACCTTTACCTTTACTAATATTTGCTGATAGTTGCAACTATTGCTGTCCTTTGGCGTTTGTAACCGCTTTGGTAACAATCTCCCAATCTCAAGCAGAGGCTTTTAGCCACAGATCCAAGCTCCAAAAGATATAATTAATGTGCTGACATACCATATGTTGAGCTGGAGGTTGTGATCTAACCCAGTGACAGTTGGATATAATCTTTATTAGCTTTACCTTTGCAAAGGTTAAATGCAAGAATGAGACCGGCATGAGCAGACTTAATGCTGATGATCGGAACAGGGTGGCAAAAAGAATTTGAAAGAAGCCCAGAATGGGGCCTCTGATGACCTGGCTTTTGAAGTGATTCAACACAGAAGCACATATGGCCTTTCAAGGTCTCCGTTGTGCTTTTGTAAGAAGCCCTTGTTGAAGATATGCACACAAATTACTGTAATACAGAGCAGTTGGCAAACAGACTGGCAATGATATGTAATAAAGAGGGAATATAATTCAGGCCAGGATGCTCCTCTACTAGCACAAACCATATGTTTCTATAAGATATCTGAATTTCATCAGTGTGTCCTAACTGAAACTGGACACTTTGTAAAGTCATTCTACCAATATTTGAGTCTCTAGACAAACCAAATTCATAATTTATGGTACGGATTTGGATATATATATATATATATATTTAAAAGCAATCACTTCCATCAGTTTTTAATTGTCTTATTCTGATGTTCAGATCAGATGAAAGCCATGGGCTGTCTAAACCAGGGGCTCTAAAGGAAAACCACATGGAAAAAATATTTCAGGGATAAGTTTGCCTTTCATTGGCAAAGTTAAGTGTTTGGCCATTCCACTCCATAAAGCAAAAATGACACCAGTTGCAATTGCTCACAGAGGCAGAAACTGAGAGAACAAGGAGATCTTTGCTTTCTATAGTTGCTTAAGGCAGTGTGTCTGAGGCTGGGTCTACACTGCCATATAATCCAGTATCTGATTCCAGATTATCTGATTTGAACAGAATTATATGAGTCTACACTAGGCATGGGCAAACTTCAGCCTTCCAGGTGTTTTGGACTCCAACTCCCAGAAATTCCAGCCAGTCTACTGGCTGTTAAGAATTATGTGCATTGAAGTCCAAAACACCTGGAAGGTCAGTTCAAAGCAGACAATCTGGATTTTATATGGCAGTGTAGAAGGGGCCTTAGGCTCAATAATTAGTTGAGAAAAACTACAGCTGTACAGTATTGTTGCAAAATCACATAGAGCAGTGGTTCTCAACCTGTGGTCCCCATGTGTTTTGGCCTACAACTCCCAGAAATCCCAGCCAGTTTACCAGCTGTTAGGATTTCTGGGAGTTGAAAGCCAAAACATCTGGGGATCCACGGGTTGAGAATCACTGTCATAGAGGGATGTAGATATGAAAGTATGTGAATATATAGAGATGAAAGAGATATTTGGCCCTGGTGTGGTGTTCTCAATAAATTCTAAGATAAAGATAGACAACCTGAGCACCTCTCCCAGTTGTTTTGAACCACAGCTCCCATAATTCCCAATATCAGCTGTTCATGTTGAAGCTATTGAGCAGCTGTTGTCTGAAAGGATACCATATTGCCAACCCCTGTTGTAAAATGTACAGATAAGTGTGTTCACAACTCTTAGGGAATTCATGGTGAGTCTAGAAGGTACTGATATCACACCTCTCTGTACATGTTTAAGAAACATTTCATAATTCAGTAAATGGGGAACGCTAACCAAAAATAGCTGAATAACTGTTACTTTAACTGTTAAAAGTCACTTAGTCCACTACTCCATCTGGGGGCTCCAAACTACTCTATAAAGAACTTGGATGAGTTCAGGGACTTGTCATTGGTTACCTCACCCTTCCCACAGAAATGTGAAAAGCTGAATTCCAATGCTGCTTAAAATATATCTGAATGTTGCTGTGTAGATGTGAAAGATAGGGGTCTAGTTTGTCTACACACAAAAAAATCCTATTGAATTTAGTAGGGTTAATTTCTAGAAATATATATACAGCAGGTGTGGGTAAAGTGTTGCCCAGCTTTGCAACTTCTCCACATTTTTAGATTTTTTAATGTTGATGCAGTTTGATATTGAAAATTGGCAGCAAACTGCTTAAAGCACTATAGCCAATGAAGAAAAACACTACATGGACTTAGTTATGAAAGAGTGAGTATAATAGCCAAATTAGTTTTTTTTAAATTCAGTATTAACAGACAGAGGGGCCCCTGGTGGCACAGTGTATTAAAGTGCTGAGCTACTGAACTTGTGGACCAAAAGGTGCCAGGTTCAAATCCCGGGAGCGGAATGAGCACCCGCTGTTAGCCCCAGCTCCTGCCAACCTATCAGATAAAAAACATGCCAATGTGAATAGATCAATAGGTACCACTCCGTCAGGAAAGTAACGATGCTCCATGCAGTCATGCCGGGCACATGACCTTGGAGGTGTCTACGGACAATGCCGGCTCTTCGGCTTAGAAATGGAGATGAGCACCAACCCCCAGAGTCGGTCACGACTGGACTTAACGTCAGGAGAAAACCTTTACCTTTACCTAACATCATAACCAATATAAATTTAATTAAATCCACTTTCACTACATTTAATGTAAGAATTTAATTATAATTCATTATGAGGGTGATTGTATGTGTGAATGAGTTGAAGAGAACAATGAACATTATAATATTTAACGAAGAAATATTTTCAATTTACATGGTAAGAATCCAATTTGGATATATTTTTAATTTTAAAAATTCCTTAATATGTATCGCATCAAATGCACTGCTGAGTAGATAGTATCTAGCAGTAGATAATGCTACTGCTGCATCTTCAGTCATCCAGCTTACCTGTATGCCTTTTCACATCAGAGAGTGAGAAAATACATGTGTGTATTATTTCATAAATTATGGGAATGGGGAAAATCCAATGTGATGTTGTGAATATATATTCTCCCACCCCTCGTTGTGTAAAGTATACATGATCAGGATACATACTCAAGGAAGCACTTTCTATGTTGAGTGTGATGAAGTCATTAGTCTGTGGTCCCTTAAGCTTAGTTGTAACCCCCTCTTACATTGGTCAGGAGTAGGATTTTTAGAATCTATAATATTTTTTTCTTTGAGAAAGAGCTTGTATTGAACAGAGACTGTTACCCTTTCTTGACTTCTTCATAAACAAATGCCTGTTTTTGCTTTAAAAATATTTATTTATTATTTATTTACAGTATTTATATTCCGCCCTTCTCACTCGAAGGGGACTCAAGGCGGATCACATTATGTACATATAAAGCAAACATTCAATGCCCATAAACACATTGAATCGAGACAGAGACAACAGACAGACAGACGCAGAGGCAATTTAACCTTCTCCTGAGGGGATGTTTGATTCTGGCCACAGGGGGAGCAGCTGCTTCATCATCCACTCTGATGGCACTTCCTCACTTCCTCATTCCAACGTTGTAAATTAGTTAAACTTCCCTCCCCACTTTTATAAGTGGTACCTTATTTCCTACTTGATAGATGCAACTATCTTTCGGGTTGCTAGGTCAGCAACGAGCAGGGGCTATATTTTATTTTTAATTGACGGGTGCTCACCCCGCCATGGGCTGGCCTCGAACTCTCGACCTCATGGTCAGAGTGATTTATTGCAGCAGCTGTTTACCAGCCTGTGCCACAGCCCGGCTTTTCGTCAATCTATTATTTTAGTCACTCTGGTTAATCATCCTTTTTAAAACATTCAACTTCTAATTCCTGCAGATAGTATGTGCCTGGGAGAGTTTTTCTCTCAAACCAGTAAGCCCAGTACATTGTTCTTATCAAATGCATCCACTCCAACCCCCAGAGTTTGTCTATGCCTGACTTCTAAAAAAATGGAATGAGTGCATCAGCTAGTTGAATGCTGTATGTACAAATATGCCCCAGCAGTTTAGAATGTAAAGGAATGATTTTTTTTTTAGATGCTGGAGTTTGCTCAAGAGTCCTGAATGACTTGGGTGATGAGAGGAACACATATTGGATATTGCACTTAGTTTTGCAGCTGGAGCACACTTGAAGCCTAAGGCAATGAACCCCTCCCCAAAACAACCATTTCCATGAGCAGAGACATGTCCCATTCCTGAAGCTGGATGCACTGTGGGAGACATTAGCTACATCTCCCAGTGCAGACTCTCGGCATTGTTGCCTTGGTAAATAACTGTTTTTTCTTTGATTCAGTTTATTGTTTTCATGTGAAAGCTTTGTTCAAGTTCTTGGCTGCAGGCACATACAAATCTGAAGGAACATTTCTTTCCATTTGTCAGCAGCTCATAACGAAATACCAGCCTGTGTCATTCATATAGATCTTGATGCAAACCTTTTATGTTTTTTGGCAATAAAAACATACGGAATACTGTGAAACAATATTTTGGACATTTCTTTAAAATAAGAACCCGGAGATCTAAAACATGTTTTGTTTAGTTTTTTAATTATGGAATTCCCTCTGTGATTCGCCGAAAGAAATAAAATAAAGCCCATTCCTCTAGCTTCAGCCACTTCTGGTGTATGTAAGTGTTTTATTTCATTGCTCTGATAAAACAGACATTACTTTTTTCCTCATAAGCTCAACAAGAACAGAGAGCTTTATGATTTAAGAATGAGAAGCTTTGTTTTTTCTTTCTACTGTATTCTGTGATTTCCATGTCTTTACTGCTCAAAGATTTTTGATTCTTTCATAGCCAGAAGCATTGCTGACCCATACATGTGTCTTAAAAGCTTTGTTATGAAACTTCTGCTTTTTTGTAGCCCATGTCTTAAGGGAACAAAGGCCAAAGAAGGACTATAGGACTTGGCTAGTCAAATCAGCACAAGGATTAAACTGGTAAGAGATGGAAGAAAGAGAGTGGTCCCTAAATGAAGCTGACTGTTTTAAGCAGTTGAATGGTAAAGATATTGAAGATAATAAAAATGGACAAATTGGGAACTTTGTTAAAAGATAATTCAGGAAATTATTGATTTTGAAAAGAATGGAAACTTTTTGACAACTTTCAGGGAGAGACAGATGAAAAGATACTATTGGCAGATTTAGAAGCATAATTGCTGGGATCTCTTTTTTCTTTTTTTTAAATACAAGAAGAAGTACACATTTTGCTATATATTATGTGGAGGAAGACTAGTGATAGGAAAGAAGGAAATAATTTTTATTTAACTTTGAATAGCCAGTCCAAGAAGACAAGATGGTTGTCTGCTGAGACACTGGAAGTAGCCCAAGAAAGAAGGAAAGCAAAAGGAAACTGTGAGAGGGGAGATATGCTCAATTAAATGTACAATTCCATAGGTTAGCCAGAAGATATAAGGAACTATTTTTAAACAAGCAATGCATTGGAGTGGAAGAAGACAATAGGATAGGAAGGACAAGAGATCTCTTCCAGAAAATCTGGTGCGCCAAACCCTAAACCACCCCACATGTTTGTAACTAGGTGTTGTACATAAGTCAGATGTTTGTAACTTGGGGACTGCCTGAATATATGTTTGTGTTTTACGTTTGCATTTGTAGATGGTGGACATGTTTAGTTATATATTTTCAGGAAACTTTATTTAGATGTCTTTATGTTTACATATATTTTTATGAAAAAAAAGAAACCTAACTGTAACAAAGGAGTCAATACAGCCTGGTTAGTAAGTGGTATAGAACTGCAGGTTTAAAAAAAAACAAAAAGTTTGGAATAAGTCCATAACACGTATACCCTTTGGTAGACTTAGTAACTGTGGAAAGAATTTCATTGGCCTTGGCAGTCTTGACAAAAGTAGCACCTCCTATGATCTTCACACTTTGCCATGAACTCTCACATATATATTAATATATATACAACTGAAAAAATATGGACAAACATATTTTGGTCAATGGTGGAAATCATGTCAATTAGACAAATTGTGGGCAATAAAAGACAAGTAATAGAATATAAACTTTAGCTAGGGCTCTCATAGATGAAGTACAAGCTGATCAGGAGAGGTGGAATAGATTACATCCAGTTTTTTTTTACCTATGAATGAGAAAAGAGTTCATGTTTAATCTAATTCTTGTATAAAAACTTTTTACTCACATTTATTTATCTTGTCAGAAGTGAATTGAGGGTACAGTTGTAACGTATTTAAAAACGCAAATTTAAAAACTTGGCATTATATTAAATGTCCCTTGACCAGTAGCGGGCCACTTGGAGTGCCTTTGGTGTTGCTATAAGAAGGGCCTACATTCTTATAGGTCTCAGATTGCATTGTAATTGGTGGTCTGTGGTTTGCTCTTCTCCACAGTTGCATGTCGTGGACTCCACTTTGTGGCTCCATTTCTTAAGGTTGGCTCAGCATCTCATAGTGCTAGAGTGCAGTCTTTTCAGCACCTTCCAAGACACATGATTTTTCACAACTGTGACTGTTTTATTTAAGAAATAAAAAAGACAACTGGTTGTGCTTTACCACACAGAACCCACTGGTCATTATTGTTGCGCTTCAAGCAGAATTCAGTCTAGTCCAACAAAGACACAACAACTTTGCACAGTTGCAAAAGGAAAAAACAGTAAAACTTTACTCTTTACAGCAGAGTCCAAACATAAACTTGCAGTTACATCAAAACATAAATCTTATAGTATAACAAACTTACATAGTCCTCGTAAGCATTTCGAGATGTAAAAAGCATTGCAAGATACAAAGAGCATGGCTTCTTCTGCCTCTTCTTCCGAAAGAGAGAGATCCAAAAGCCAAAGCTAAACCAAAAGCAGGAGCAGGAGCTAATGCACACACACAACCACACCCCACTGGGTGTTGTCCAAACTTAATTGCTTAACTGCTGACCTAGATTAGCTCCTGTATGTTATGATCAGCAATTTGGGTTTTTCTTTAACACATAAATTCTTAGTATTCATCTTCATTATACCCTAACAATTACAGTTATTTGTCCAGTAAAGAAATCACCTTGAGTCTCAAGTACGAGATCCAAGTAGGGATATTCTGGGTGAAACATCAAGTTGAATGGCCTAGTGACCTTGTCACACAGCCACTGGAATTGTCATGCATCATGGAGAATCTGGCATACCTCGTCAGAGGGCATGAGGAACTTGCTGCCCCACACCCCACATTGCCTGGTTCCTGAGGAAGCTGATCCCATGGGGGAAGCGTTGGCCATACAGCTTCCCCCCATTGCTTCCTCGGCAACACGGGAAGCTTCTTGTGTTACCACCATGGTGGAATGCACTGGCTTTGCCCTAGATCATCCACGGAACCTCACTGGAAGTTATAATAATAATAATAATAATAATAATAATAATAATAATCTTTATTTATACCCCGCCACCATCTCCCCAACGGGGACTCGGGGCGGCTTACATGGGGCCATGCCCAGAACAATACAATATAACAAAATATAATAGAACAACATCCTCTGCATCATTTGATGGGAGCCAGCGGGCTCTGTGAATGACCTAGGGCTTAATTGGCATATGCTGCCAGAAAAATCCCTGTATGATGTGTTTAGGCACATTGGAACTATGGGGCCAATCTGGATAGGCTTTCAAATAAGACCGTCATTAAAAATCTTGTTATTTATCACAAGTTGTTCCCAACATATGGTCTGACTCTAAGTTGAAATACCATGATGTTTTCTTACAAGATTTTTAAAAGAGTTAATCATTACCTTCTTCTGAGTCTGAGATAATATTACTTTCCCATGGTCAACCAGTGGGTTTCCATGGTCAAGTGGGGATTGTAACCATGGTTTTTGGAATTGTATCCAATGGTCAAACCACTGCAACATGCTGCCTCTTCATTAATCCTTTTACACAACCAATTAAACCATACCACTACTATAGCAGGCTGGCATCCCCAAAGCCCTTCTACATAACTAATTAAAAGTCAAAGTCCCATCTAAATAAAAAAAATATTTGTCAGACTGTAGAAAGGTAATGGAGAGGAGGCCAACTGAGCTTCCTGTTTGAAGGAATTCCAGATCCTTGAGATAGCTACTGAGCTTCACCAAGCACAGTGGAAATGCCTCAGATCTCAGAATTCTGGAAGGCTCATATAACAAGAGACAGTTTTCAGACAATCGGGGCCAAATTGTATACGTTTTATAGGCTATATCAGCAACACTTTAATTTGTCTGGCCATCAACCATTAGCTAGTGCAGATGCTTCAACCGTGTAATTATTCGTTCCCCAATAGTAGCCCCATCCCACAGACTAGCTACAGTAACCAGCTGCTGTTAAGATAATCTACTGTATTATTGGTTTGGGATAAACATTCTACCAGGCACTAACACTCTGCAGGATTTTACAGCCCAGTGGTTAAAAAATGACCAGGAAACCAGAGTAGCTCCAAGAAAATGGGATGAATGTGAATCAGGTCAAGGAGAAGCTGATTTTGAAGCAAACGTGATTATTTTCTAAGACGACAGGAAAAGAAAGCAGCAGAAACCCGAAAGAACACTTGCAAATTGTTTCTCAAAGAAAATAGACAAGTGCTAAAACATACAAATATTTGTGTCTTACACCCTATTTGGGAATCATATTTATTCATTATTCATGACAAGAACCATGTAAAGTGTGGTATAGTCATCTACAAGCACTATAACTATGCCATGTGTCAGTGTGGCTATGGTATTTCAAGAAATAGGTACACATGTCTATTCGCCTGGCTAGTGCTGAAACCTGTTGAGTCCAGGAATACATATGAGCTGTAAACCTGAGATCCCCATCCAGCACAGGCTGACTCCCCAATTCCTGATTTGATATTTGACTGACCAGAAGCGCCTGTCTTGTCTGGATTAAGTTTCAGCTTATTTGTCCTCATCAAGTCCATGACTGACACCAGATAATAGTTTAGGACCAAAATGGGTTCCTTGCAATTTGATGGAAATAAGAAATGTTTATTTATATTTATCTGTTAAGAGTATTTATACCCTACTCTTCAGATACAAGGCTTATAAATCATTGATTTGTTTTTATCAGTAACTGTGGAGCTGGAGCTTTCCCCCCACCTTTATATAAAAATTACTTCTCTTTCGGGGGGGGGGGCAACAAAATTTGGGTATGTTTTGCTTTATAGTGTGTTCCTGGAGCATGCTCAGAACATTGCTATATCCAAATTTGCTTCCAACAAACTTATATTCTGTTTGTCCCCTATTCCATATACTAGGAGATAATGACTGGCAGTACCAGCAGTCATAAAGGCTCTTCCTTATTAGCTAGAACCTAATGTACAGTATATCAATCATATATAGGATACAAAGAAAATTGATCTCAGAGCACCTTCCTACTCAATCCACCATGCATTCAAAATTTTTTCCAGGCATCTCTATATGATGGCTGCTTTGAGTCTTAAAATAGAAAAACAACAGACTGCCCATCACAACCACCTAGCCCTCCTTTCCCCTACATCCATTTATTTTCCTTTTTTTAGGGATGGGTTGACTAGTGATGAGACCTCAATAAACTGATCTGAAACCTTGGTAGAGTTGTGTTTGATAATAATGGACTTGAGGAGCATCATTGAATGTTACCATGCTCCAGTGTAATGCAGACAATATTATGTGCATACTTTTCACTAATGGCAAAAAATGACATCGAACTCCCTAATTTGTAGCTCATGCTATTGCTTTCACCTTTCCCATTCTTAGTTGTTTGGAGAAGGGTTTTTCTGAGGCCACGGGTTCATCACTTTCAGTAAAACTTCTCATAAAACTTTCTACTGTTTCAGAAGCTAAGTTGTAACCTATTTTATAAACTCCCCCATTCCCATTTTTAAGAGTTCATTTAGTTCTGCAGAACGGCTCATAATTAAAAAAGGACTCTGGACACCAGATATTTCTCTAATTGTCTTTAATATCTGACCCCTTGAAACCTTTCCTGACAGAATGAAATATTTCAGCTTAATTGGCTTCACTTTCTGTGTATGTTTGTGAAACATGCTGCAAAACTGGGGCCAAATAGCAATTTGAGAACTCTTTCCTTTCTCTATTTATTTTTCTTAAAGACATCCCTCCCTGTCTCTCCCTCTGTTATTTCCATGCTTTTCTGCCTCTAACACCAACCCAATAAGCCAAAAGTGGTGTGGTGAAACTTTTCTACACATCAAGATAAAACAGTAGGGAGAACTTTCTCCTGTTGAGTGTCTGCATCATCAGCTGCTATTTATTAAAGGCACAAGAGTAGCACTAATTTATTTAAAGGTATCTCCCTTATCTTTGAAATTTCGCTATTACAAATTCTCTTTTTTCCTCTCTTGCTAAACTAGGGTTTAAATAAAATGGTGAACTGTAAGATCAATTGCAGGATATTGAATCAGTTTGCAATGGAACTAATTATGGATAATTTTTCAGTACATAAAACCAGGGAAGAAACATTAACAACCTTAGGTATGCAGATGATACCACTCTGATGGCCAAAAATGAGGAAGATCTGAGGAGCCTTATCACCAAGGTGAAAGAAGAAAGTGCAAAACCTGGGTTGCAGTTAAACATCAAGAAAACCAAGATCATGGCAACTACACCTATTGATAACTGGCAAATAGAGGGAGAAAGCATGGAGGCAGTGACAGACTTTATATTTCTAGGCGCGAAGATCACTGCAGATGCAGACTGCAGCCAGGAAATCAGAAAACGTTTACTTTTTGGGAGGAGAGCAATGGCCAACCTTGATAAAATAGTGAAGAGCAGAGACGTCACACTGGCAACTAAGGTCCACATAGTCAAAGCAATGGTATTCCCCATAGTAACCTATGGTTGTGAGAGCTGGACCATAAGGCTGAGCGAAGGAAGATAGACGCTTTTGAACTCTGGTGCTGGAGGAAAATCCTGAGAGTGCCTTGGACTGCAAGAAGAACTAACCAGTCCATACTCCAGGAAATAATGCCCGGCTGCTCACTGGAACGAAGGATATTGGAGGCAAAATTGAAATATTTTGGCCACATCATGAGAAGACAGGAAAGCTTGGAAAAGATCTTGATGCTGGGGGAAAAGGAAGGAAAAAGGAAGAGAGGCCAACCAAGAGCGAGATGGATGGACGGTATCCTTGAAGTGACTGGCCTGACTTTGAAGGAACTGGGGGCGGTGACGGCCAACAGGGAGCTCTGGCGTGGACTAGTCCATGAGGTCACGAAGAATCGGAAACGACTATGCGACCGAGAGAGAAAACCAATGATGAACTTGTGGCTGAATGGGGAACTATCCATGCATGCTTCACCTCTATTCCATTTCAACATTTTATTTCATGACTGGAAGATATCACAGGTATCCAGTCCCATATTATAGTAAAAAATGGAGCTAGTTCCATAGTTTTTGGAAGGAATGTTGCAGGTTTGAATCCAAACAACTTTATAGTTATAGAAAAATGTTTCTGTGCCCTCTCTGTCTTAAAAGCATTGCACCATGGTTACTAAAAGAAGTTACTCAAATGTTAAAACATGGGAAAACTACAGAAGCTAATAACTACATAATAAGAACTACAGTAGAGTAATCCTCTTTTTCCCCAATACTGAAAAGCAGGCTTCTGAAACTCTTTGAACTACAGCCATAGTAACTAACAGTTGTACTATCTAGTTCCCTGTGATAAAGTGTTTTGTTGAATATTCACTAGTCCCATTTGTCCCAAATCACATTCATCTCCAAGTGCTACAAAGTTTAGATATTTTGATCAATATCCAAATCAAAAGGTTTCTATTTAAAAAATTTTTTTTAAAAAAATCAAAACATCTGCATTTGGATGTGGTCCATACAGCAGCAGGAGTCACAAGAACAAAATGCTTACTATTAGCACTGGCCAAGGTGTATAAATATGAAACACCACTAAGGCAGAAACATGTCTGCATTCATTTCCAGTATTATGGCTGTCTATGATATTCTTGGCTTGCGTAGTTGAAGTCATTAAGCAGCAAACCACTACAGTAATAAAAAGGCACCAGGACAAGATTTTCTGTTTCTTACATCACTCAGGCAGCATTTTTTAAAACAATCCAAACAGATTTTGTACTTTAAACACCCCATAATAAAAAAGCAATGTTTTAAAAATCTCTACATGCTGAGTTTGGTTTGAAAAAGCTAGTTTGACTGAAGGCTTGAGAGAAAGTTGTGATCAAATTATTCCAAATTATATATCTAATGTGTTGTTGAGATAACAACATGTTCTGAACTTTAAAGGAGCTACAGACTAGGGGTATGCAAAATGGCACAGATTTCTGTTCTGTTTTCATTCTGTTTTCCGGAAGATTCTTCCCGAAATAGAAACTGAACTCAGGGTTCTGAATTACGAATCCGAATGGCCCCCTCCTAATCTCCCAGAATCTTCCCAAAAACAAGACGGAGGGCACCCAAAATTCAAAATGAAAACCGAATGAAAACAGAATGGATTTGCACACCCCTAGTATAGACATCATTTGCCATATTTGTTCATAAATAAAAGAATAAAAGGAGACTAGGCTCTACATGCGATATGATTTTATTTCTTCAAAGGTCAATGGATCTTAGGCTTATCACGAATTGTCCTTTATCAGGGGCTATTCAATTTATAGAAAGAGCCGGCGTGTCCGTAGACACCTCCAAGGTCATGTGGCCAGCATGACTGCATGGAGCGCCGTTACCTTCCTGCCTGAGCGGTACCTATTGATCTACTCACATTGGCATGTTTTCGAACTGCTAGGTTGGCAGGAGCTAGGGCTAACAGCGGGCGCTCATTCCGCTCCCGGGATTTGAACCTGGGACCTTTCGATCAGCAAGTTCAGCAGCTCAGCGCTTTAACACACTGCGCCACCACCAGGGGCGCATTTTCCTACACAGTATTATTGAAAACAGGATAACATTGTTCAAAGGCATTAATTTTTACAGTTTTGTATTAGATCCACCCATAAAGCTTTTCACACACACTCTAAATATACCTCCATCCAGTTATCAGACACTTTGAGGAGAAATATGTGTATATAAGTATAACAACAGAAAAAGAGAAATAGTTAATGGAGGTAAATTTCCAGGGTTATGGAACATGGAAGTAGAAGACAATCTCATTCACAGCATCTTAGCAATTTTGTATTAGTTATATGGCTTTTTAAATAAATCCAGAAATGAGTAGGTTTCACACCTTCGTTAAACCACAGCAGCTTATTGCAAAGGAATATTAGTAACACAAGGTAATATAGAATAATAACACTGTAATAGGAAAGATTAAGAAGACACATGGGATTAATTTCTTCTTGTGGAAGTGTGATTCCTTTGTGCTGAAATGATAAACACCTGTATTTATACTTACAATCTCATTGTATTTAATATTGGCCAGGTGATATTTTAGAATAACTTGCTAAAAAGCCTCTCGGTTTCAGTTAAATTATTTCTGGCAACAGGAGGTGAAATGGCCAGTGATGTATTTTCAGATCAGATATGTTTATATTAACTACTTGGTATATCTTTATCCTGCCAAAAAATGAGAATGTGTACATTAATATATACAAGACTCAGCAGACTATTAGCACATCTCATCCTGTAACATAAAGCATTGTAAGAATGAGTCACTCTTTAGCCATGGTGTTATTAGAGAAATGTAGAGCTGGTTCCAGCACCTTTGTTCTGTGGATAGAAGGCCTTCTCACTCCACAAGCCACTTCTGCTCAGTTTTTCAGAACTCCACACTGTTTCTTCTATCTGCATTCTGTTTTATTTTGCTCTTTAAGCCATTTTTGATAGTACTGTATTTATTAAATTTGTACCCCGCATTTCCCCAATCAAGGTATCTTACAGTGAATAAAAACATACAATATAAATATTAATAACAAGTTAAAACCATAAATATTAGCAAGTGCTGTTAAACTCTTATTAAAACCCCAACAAGATAGATAAAACCACCCTGATAAAAGCTAATGGAGTCGAATGGCCTTCTTAACCTTTGGATATCATTCATCATTAGTACTAGGAGATAAATGCTCCCCACCTCAAATACACAAAAGGGTGGGTTGAAAAATCTGTTCCAACAATCAAATTGTGAGTCACTAAAACTGGATCAAACACATAGGCCTAAATCCAACATAACACATTTGATAGTACTGATATGGAATTTAGACCGCAATAAAATGGGAGGGAACGGCCTGGTGAGTATTATGCCCACCATAATTAATAACCAAAGTTCCAGATTAAAAATTCACCAGTGAAGCGAAGATATGGGACAGAGGTATTTATTGCATCTTGGCTAAGAGATGGTTGTGAACCCTTGCTCCAAAAATACAAGCATAAGGAAACACATGCTATGCAGAATAGTTTTATACGATCAGGCCCCTCATTGTTCCAGTTTAAATTGCCCTTCTGTTTTTGGTTGGCCAGAGAAAGAGACTGGCTAGGATCTATGCCATGATTGGTCTAGAGTGGAGGCTGGGAGGGCCTAGCCTGGAAATGTGACTTAACTCAATTTTATATTAAACAGAGGCATGGTTTTAGAAAACAAAAAGTACATTCCAGGCCTTTGCTCCTGGAAGCAGAAAAACAGGTTTTTCCAGGAGGATCTTCAGAAGTTCTCTTCTTCTTCTCATGTTAGGCGATCCCTTGTAGCCTGAGGATGATGGCCCTCCAAGTGTAGTGTCTTGGCGGTGGGTACATATGTGACTGTAGAGCCCTACTCTTGACTGGCATGTTCTTCCACAGTGAGGACATTGGTTTCCAGCTGGAAGGTGGTCCCGGTCAGGGTTGGCTTGATGTGCCTTCCTCTTGGCACGTTTCTCCCTTAAGCAAATTAGTCTTTAATATTTTGTTGGGAAAAATTAAGTAGGAATTCATATACACACACACACACACACACACACACACACACACACACACACACACACACACACACCATTTTCCCCAGAAGAGGGCTATACGGCCCTGCCCTTCGACTCAAATGGCTAAAATTCCTCTGTTGGTTCATTCTTATTTCCCATGAGAGCCTATCCAAAATCTACAACCCTTATGGCTGAGCTTCGTTACTGATTGAATAACAAGCAAATTACTTTAAAAAAACAAAAACAAAAAACCTCTCCTTTCGTTTTCCAACATCCTTTGCTTTGTCTAGCTAAAGGTCTCTAGTGTTTTTTGGAATTTTTGAAACTGTTAAGATCAACATTCTACTTGAAAGAATGTCTTTTTTCTGTTAACTCACATGTATCACACACTTAATTCATTCACTCACTGGCATTGATGTTTTAAAAAATAAGTGAAACCTACTTCCCCAAATTAGTATAAATGCAGGATTGGATGATGAAGGAAAAGCTATTGTTTCACTTTCATAGTAGAAATGTTCTTTCATTTTTTTTCACCAGGCTTTGTCACACTGTAAGACTACAAAACACCAAATAATTAAACCTTTTCCAAATCTTCACTGCAAAACTAAGAGATCTTTCCATATTTCTTAGTTACCTAAATATTGTACATTCCTACCTTCCTACCCTCCATTATATCATTGTAACTATACACCACTTTGTCATGATCCCCTCTAGCTAGGCTCTGGTTCCCTTCATTATACCAGTGTAATTATAAACCACTTTGTCTAGATGTGGCAAAGGAGAAAATGCAGTGGAAGCAAAGTGGTAAGGAACAGCCATTCATCTGTGTCACTGAGATGATTCAAAATGGGCAAATCTGTCAGATTCCATCCCACATGTTTTTGGCACTTTAGAAATGGAATATCACTCATCCTAGGCTTATGAGCATTTACATTACGGAACTGGACTGGCTCAGACAAGAAGTCCCCTTGTATCATGGGATGTACTCCGTTACTTTCCATTTCCTAAATGGATTAAAACTGTTTAAAATGGGGGGGGGGATGTGATAAGGTCAATAGGTCTTCAGTGGGAGTATGAGTTTGGGGTATGTGAAGTCAGTATGAGTGTAGGGTAGTAGAACAGTGGGCTTATTTGCAGGAGCGGCCCTAGGTTTTTTCAGTATGTAAGCAAACCTAGGACACCCCCCCCCCCCCCCGAAATTATGCTCCCCCAACTTACCGGCGGCAGCAGTGGCGGTATTCTAGTGAGATTTTACAAGATTTCTGCGAGATCTTGTGAAATCTCACGAGAATACCAAGTACTTCCTTGTTCTGCGGCGAGTGACCCAATGGTTGCCGCCGCTGCCACTGCCGCCACTGCTGTGGCCGCTGCTTCAAGTGCGCCCAGCAAGGGCTGTGCCCGAAGCGGCGGCTTCATGGGCCTCCATTAAGAACCGGCCCTGCTTATTTGATAATGTCCTTACTGTCAGTGCAGCAGATAAAGTAGACAAAAATTTTATTGTGTTTGGGTCAGAGCTTAGAAATATTGATAGGAATTCTGTTGGGTACTGTATACTCCCAAGTAGAGTTACATGTGTAGTAAATAGAATTGTGAAAATACACAATATTAAGTAAAGAGTTGCTGCTTTGTAAATATGTATCAGATCTAACAAAGGGATCAGTGCACAATGGAACATTGAGTGGATTCCAGTGGCTATTGGTTATTCCCAATGTGCATTGATTATGCAACTTCACAATTCGGTAACCAGGTTTTTTAGCACCTCTGTTAATCAATTTGTACTGCACACAAATTTATGTTGTGTGACAGGGCATACAGGATTCTATTATTTTAACTACAATTTTATAAAACAAATATTGAATCACATTAAAAATTCTGTAAGGTGTAGTAACTCCATCATTTGGGTGAGTTTAAAGACATGGCTCTTCAGACAGGCCTTTGATCCTGTGTAGCCGGCTTATTCACAGCTTCTGCAAATATTAGGAATGTTTATAATTTCATACTCTATAATTTTATACTTTTACAATTTTATTAGTGGAATTTTATTTGCGCTGTTGTTTATGTTTATGTCATTGTATTTATACTTGCGTATTGTTGTTTATATGCAGCACTTGGAGTACTTTTGTGAGCCACCCTGAGTCTCTTCAGGGAGATGGTGGTGGTGTACAAATAAAGATTTATTATTATAAAGATTATTATATTTCATCTTGAAAAAGTGAAACCAGTGACCAAGTGACGTTTCTCATTTTCAAAATGATTGTGTACTTTAAGAAGTCTTTTTCTTTTGAATTAAATACGTGGAGAATGTTATGAAAAATCATACGAGAGAAAGGCACAAAATTTGGAACTCACTATTACCATTTTCTGTTAGGTGTATTGTTAGGCCTGTGCAATCAATGAAGAAATGTTTCAATAATCATTAATAAATTAGAGGGTGGTGATGAATCATTTTATGAAATGTTTCCCTAAATATAATTAGGGGTCTGTATCGTAACTATAATGATACGATGAATTTTTTCATTATTTTTTCGTTTAGTAATTGTGCAAGGGGGAAGCTTCCGGGGCTTCTTTCTCCCTCATTTTTAGAACGAACAGGATAAAACTTGCCACAATGGTAGAACATATTTAGCACTGTTACCCCCCCCCCCCCCGCACAAATTTCAGAACCATTTACTCATCCACTGATTTTTGGGAATTTTTTAAAAAATGAACATTTTAAAAAAACTACAAAAGTTAACTCCTTGAATTTTTATTTTCAATGATACAATATGATCAAGGAACCTTTCCCCCCAAATTTTAGAAAGATTTGCTCATCCACTGATTTTTAGGGAATTTTAACCAACATAAACTTAATAGTACTATTACACTGGAAGACCCCGGCAGTCATCCAGTTCAACCCTCTTCTGCCAGCCAGAAAAAGCAAGCACAGTCAAAACACCCCCCAACAGATGCCCAACCAGTACATTACCTCCATGTCAGCAGCACCTTGGCTTTTCCAAGCTGGAGAAGTTACTTTTAAAATGCAGATGCTGCATTGCGTTCAGGTCAGAAGGACTTGGGTTTTCCCTCTCCAAGTTGGAGAACTTACTTTTAAAATGCAGGTGCTGCATTGCCTCCAGAATTCCAAATCCCCAGCCCTAAAATACATTTCCCAGAAATCTACTCACTTCCAATGTTAAAGCCTCAATGTGAGCGTGGTTTCTGCCTGTCTATTTCTCTCTGGGTCGTCTGAAATCTTAGGGGTTTTTTTTGTGTGTGGGCCCCCATGTTTCTTCATATCACTTCGTATGTAGGAATCTTACAAAATAGATACAACAAACGAATTACAAAGTTTTGCACAGTCCTAGTATTTGTCATTGAAATGATGAAGGACAAATTATAAAGGAAATTATCAACTGTAAAAGAGAAAGATAGATTTTGCTCATTTTTGAGGTATGTCCTTTGTATGTAATGATCTATCTGTGGTTACTTTGAACATTTGAATGTTGATTGAAGTAGGCAATTATAAATGTTCAGAGATTAAGTACTCTGGAATAATATTTGACTCCTCTACACAGTTACCATAGTTTTCACTATGTTCATGTTCTAATCAAGGATCCATCTGAAGGTTATATGTATGCCAGAATATTTGATCTATAGATTCTTTGCATCAGGTGACAGGGATCAGTAAACTCTGGAACAGTGATATATTTGGAACAGCAGGCAATACAGATTTAGACAAAATGTTGGTCATACTTAGGGCCCATTCACACCCAATTAATAATACTATGATACCAATGTCCTCCCTATCCTACAAATCCCAGAATGACAAATTTTCCAAAACTCAAGAATTCCTTATCAAGTAGTCATATTTTGCAAAAGATTTGGTGATTATTCTCAAGAGTAAGGAATGTGTGTTTTCTCCACATGAAGGAAAATTCTTTTTTAAAATAAAAACCTCCCAAAAACATGATTTTTAGACAAATACATATGCACACTATTTCCCCTGTAGGACCACTTTTTCTTACCAGAATACACTATGCACAAATGCAACACACACACACACCACACATATATACACAAACATACATAGTGTATTCTGGCAAGAAAAAAAATCCTGAGATATATATATGCAGGAGATATTTCTGGAGATATTTGAGATGTGGGATTCTTGTAAACTGTGTTGAGATGTTTTTAATTTTTTCTCACTCGGCGGGAGTATTTACACGCTTAGTTCACAAGAGCATAGAAGCCACTGACTCTTATAAAGATTTGGTTTTTGGGGGGTTTTTTGTCACCCCACAATGCAGCTCATTCAGTATTTCCACATTGATCCAAGCAATCAACAGTCAATAGCATTCTAAGCTGTTTGGCTTCACTTAATAAATAAGGATGGAGAGTTGGAACAAATGCAATAGATCCACTTCTTTCCATTGCAATGCTTGAGAAGATTGCGACAAATCACTGGCAATAAAGAGTATTTTTTTTCTGCAGAGACTCTCCTCATGGTGAAGAACACCAATTTTTTAACCTCTATGGGGGAACATTTTTAAAAGAAATATTCAACTACATGAACATCTCTGTTTCAATTCTCTCAAAAACCTGTACTATGAAGTATTTTAATAGGTTAATTAGTTGTGTAATCTAAAGTTAGAGGCATATCATCCACTTATAAAAGGATTGTGTGGAAAGGTTTGCAATGATTCCACAAGCTTTTAGTCACAGTATGGTGTGCAAATCTGCCCTCCAAAATGTATAGAAGTTGCAAATAAATAATAGTCAAAATCTAGATTTTAATAATATCTGTTTTTCATAGTATTTGCTGTTGAAAACTTATGATAAATGTCATATCAACCAGAACACTGAAGACAGTGTCTGCTTATTTGTGAAAACATTAATTTGGGTGCTTTTTAAAAAAAGAATATTTGAATAATCACCCAAAGAACTATGTTCCAATTTTTTGCAGAAATTAGCTACCTTTTTGAGCACATTTTGAGTATATTTTGCCTGTAAAAAGACTTTTTGGTAATCTGATACTGGAGGTAAATAAATCCAGATTAAAAAAAGTCCAGTTTGCTTCCAGCTTCGTGCAAAGCAGTGAAATTGGACTTTTGTTTATATATCAGAGTAAATAAAACTGTACAAGCATTGTATTATGTGTCTGTAATGATTAGTGACCAACAATGTCATTTTTGTGAGATATTATTGACCCTGTTTCTAGTTTGTCCCAGAAATATGAAAAATAATCTATTCATGCCAAGCCCCTTCTAAATCAAAATCTATATATATAAAAGAGTGATGGCATCAGGGCAGCGGACAAAACAACAAAACTACAGGCCCTCCAACCTCGAAATTTGACAACACAACCCATCATCCACGGCTCTAGGTTGATACAACAAAAAGAAAAGAAAAATAAAGTCCTAATTAGAGGGAGAGGAATAATTGTTTTTATCCAATTGCTGCCAGTTAGAAGGCTAAGCTCCGCCCACTTGGTCCCCTAGCAATCGACTCATCCCAGGGGACAGGCAGAGTTAGGCTTCACTTAGGCCTCTTCCACAGATTATCTAATTTGAACTGGATTATATGGCAGTGTAGACTCAAGGCCCTTCCACACAGCTATACAACCCATTTAGAATCTTATATTATCTGCTTTGAACTGAATTATCTTGACTCCATACTGCCATATAATGCAGTCATGCTGGTTACATGACCTTGGAGGAGTCTACGGACAACGCCGGCTCTTTGGCTTAGAAATGGAGATGAGCACCAACCCCCAGTCAGACATGACTGTACTTAATGTCAGGGGAAAACCTTTACCCTTTACCCTAACTACCACCAATTCCTAAGTACTTTATTTCCCATACCACCAGACTTCGCCACAGCAACGCGTGGCCGGGCACAGCTAGTTACATAATATTTCATTTTGAAAGTGAAAGTTTTCACCATGGTGCATCTAATAACTGAAATGTGCAGGTGACTTTGCCCCATTTTTTTCCATTTCTATTGTTGTTGATATTCTTAATTGCCAACAAGTCATATTGGACTTATGGACCAAATATACCAAATATTAAGGTACATTCGGTTACAAGTTGGCCCCAATTTTTATCTCTCTACTTGTATATAATTTTACTCAGACTACTGTATGTTGTGTTTATATTGTCTGTTTTGATAAGGCCAATTGGCTGATCAATAAAATTGTTTCGGTTTTTGACTTATGGTAACTTTATGAAAGACAGATATTCAAGACACCATGTTATTAACAGCCCTGTTGTAGTTTTGCAAACCTACCCATTTATTTTAATTTGAGCCTAATTAATCTCAGTGTTCTCTTGACAAAATCCTCACTAAAACGCACACAAACAGATAAAAGATTTTCCATCCTGTGACATCCTGTGTAATTTGTGGTTCAGAGTGGGGTCCTAGAATGATTTACTTGTCTAATACAGTTATTTAATGGCCATGAGGTTCATTTATATTTCCAAAAATGTATCCCTATATCATTTTATCAAAAGACAAATGCAGAACAGAAACTGGTTGTACAATTATTAACCAGCAACAATATAGATACACATACATTGCAACAGCAGATAACGACAATTTTTCCAGAGCTGAGAGTCAATGCTGGTTTTTCACTTTAATAAGCAGCACACCAATTACATGGGTTTCCCACAGACTTTGCTCCCAAGATGAGTAGAATGCATGAGAAATAAGAAAAGGCTGTTGTTTTGGTACCCATCAAAGCTTCCTTCCATGTGAGGAAATGGCTAATTTGTCATTTCACACTCAAAAAGGCATGAAAAGCAAACGGTGTATGTATGTTGGGGGCAGGGGGAAGATAAGGTGGGAAAGGAAAACCAAAGGATGGGAGGATTGTTAGTAAGAAGGCAAGGTAGGGTCGGGACAGCTTGAAAAATAAGATGAGATGCTAGGCTTGTTTGATCTTATATCTAGCACTATAAACCAGGTTCACTGAAGCTGACAAACAATACTCAAAGGTTAAGCTGGTGTAAATCACGTCTGGCATCTGACCCAGCTTTCCACTTAGTCAGGATGACTGTGTGCTCATATCCCTTTGCCTGGGAGGAAAAAGCTACTGGACTGAACATTACTTACTTTCGAAAAGATATGTACATCTACAGACAAGTTAAAATTAAAACAATTTTTTTAAAAAAGCAAAGCAGCCCATCTCCAACTTGCACATTATTTACACATGGACTTTGTTTTCATTTTATTTTTGTAAAAAATATAAAACATTAATTCTAACAATGCACCACTGTCTCTAAAATACACAAGACCTTTGCACAAAGAATACACAGCTGAGTAAAAGTCTGTTTCCCCTATTGCTCCCCTTTGGTGACTTTAATTTGTGTTTCTTTTTGTGTGAAAGAAGCAAATGCAAAGCAGCAATGGATTAAAAGTAGAAAGAAGGTGAGATGAGGCATGGATGAGGAGGGAGATTTTCAGAGATAGACACAAGAGGATCTGGCATAAATCCCTTTACTTACTAATAGGATTTTCACGTCTACCTTCCACTTGCCTCTTAGAAATGTAGTTTTTCTGGCAGATCACATTTGAATCAACATGTCATCAAACATTGCTACTTACAGTCTAATGAACAAAACTCTACCTTTCTTCCTATAAAGTCAAGGTTACATTTACTTTTTATGAATAAATGAGTGCCACTGTCCGATTTAGAGAATGACTGACTTTATCCTTGCTGTCCAGGAAATACACCTATTATGCAGCTGCATGTACTGAACTACCGTGTGAAAATAACTACAGAAAGAAAGAATTTCTGATGGTCTCATGATTTTACCAAGCATCAGCATTTTACAGCCTATCTTTTGGTCTATTGTTTTAGCTTTCATTTTAATGGACCCTCATACATTTTGTTACTACATCCAGCCTACTTTCAAATGCAGATGTTTTTAACTAGCTATTGAGTTCATGCATGGCCTATGTTTTACAACAGGGGAAAATATCTTTCAAAATATCTTTACATAAACTAACTCTTCTGAGATGTGAACAGATGTGAACAGAGTGATTTCAGGTCAAATCTGAAAGCTACTGAACAGCATAAAGTTCTTAGAAAACTTCCAAGTGATAGTGTACTCTTTCATGGGAGTCTCATATATATTAAGGACTGTGCATTAGTGGGTCTCTTTGAGAAGCAACATCTAAAAGAAGGGTCCAGAAAATGGAACAAAAGTATTCTTTCACTTTCAAACAAGTCCTCTTTTTAAATAAAATATGCAAACTATGTAGACTCAGCCCTAGTGTGTGGGCTTGCAGGTTGGTGGTGCCTCCTGTTTCGTTTCTTCTTTATTTCTTGGACGTGTTTCCATTTTGGTCCACCTTTGTTACGCTGCCGTTTCTTTTCCCGGTGCCACATCTGCTCACAGTATTCATCCAGACTGAAGCTGGGACTGCTGAGAAGCTGGATGTAATCTTTGTACCTCAGTTGTGACTCAGCTTGCAGATCCCGTGCCCGTCCTTCTTCATCATCTGTTTTCTGAGAGTTTTCCATCTGTCCATTCTCAATGACATTGAGATTTAATTTCATAATGGTTTGGACAAATGTGTGTTCTTGGGCTTTACAATAATATGCTCCTGTGTCCTTTCTTTGCAAGCTGCGAATTAACAGTCCGTATTCTGTCTTGATGATTCTTTCATCAGGCTTCACCTTTAAGTAGAAAAACAATAAATAATGGAGTAAAGATATGCATTCACACATATGATACAGCAAATATTCTAAGTAGAAAAGGGATAGCTAAAATATGAACATGCCAAAGGAATATGGATCATGTGAAATCTAGGATTGATATGGTACTATGCAAGAAAATGTCATTGTGGTGAACATAGTTTAACATCCAACGAGTTGACACTTTGAGTCCTGGGAATGGGCTTATTTATTATTTATGTAGGTATTTGTTTATCACCTCTCAACCAACCAGTGCACAACAGGCAAGAATCAAAAACAGAATATTAAAACACTTAAAAACAGATATACTGTGTTCTCTCACTTATTGCAGGGGTTACGTTCCCAGACCACCCGCAAGAAGTGAAATTCCGCGAAGTAGTGGAACTATATTTATTTCAATATTTACACATTATATCAGTAGTTAGGTGGCCTTTCTCCCCTTTGCAAGCCTTCTTCCTGCACTACTTCTTCTCTGGTGCCTGCCAGTTTCCCTTTTGTGCATACACCTCCCTCTCATCGGCATCTAGAGTGGCCTGGCTGGATGTCAACGAGAGGGAGGGTGCATGTGCAAAAGGAAAACTGGCACCTTCTGTGCATGCGCACCTCTCAGAAAAAAACCATGAAGCAGTGAGGGATCAAAAAGTGAACTGCAAAGTTGGAAGGGAACACTGTATTGATCTTCCAGTTTCACCAAATAAATATGACTTTTTCCCAAATAGGTCCTTAGGTTATGATGAGTTTGAACAATTGTTTTTATTTCCATGTCTACTGATTCTATTTTGCTGGGTTTTTTTTATTAAATTTCCATTAGTTTTCTTTTGGAGGTTGTTTAGATGGGAGTCTGTCTTGCTGAGTTAGTCCTATGACTTGAAGGCAATTTTTTTCTTGCTGGAATAGTTTATTTCTTTTTTAAAAAAGAGTTATGGAGTTCTAGCACAAATATCCATTTTACTGATGCATTGCTGTGTTATAGCATAACTCTAGAAGGAGGATATATTATTCTGATGTGTCTCAGAATAAAAACGAAACCCACATAAGTATGGGAACAAAATGTTGCAGTCGAATTTCGGAATTGCTAGAAAATATAATCTGAAAAAATATCCAAATGATAGAAATGTCATTTGGATATTTAAAACAAAACAAAACTCCAAGTATAGGTTGATTATCTCTTATTCAAAATTCATAGGTCCAGAACTGTTTTGAATTTTAGATTTTTGGGCATTTTGGAATATCTGTATTGGCATACATGTCCATAATGAGAAATCGGGGAGATGAGACCCAAATATAAACAGAAAATAAATTATGTTTACACCTTATACACATATCCTGAAGGTAATTTTATATAATATTTTCATAATTTTGTGCATGAAACAAAGTTTGTGTCCATTCAGCCATCACAAAGAAAAGGTGTTGCTACCTCAGCCACTCATATGGATAATTTTGTATTTTGGAATTCTGGGTAAGGGATGCTTCACCTGTATTTGCAGCAATACTGCACTCAATACTACAGCTGTCATCTAAAATTATATGTTTGAACCAGTTTTTAAAAGATATACAATTGAAATGACCCAGTTCCCCACCACGATTCTCAAGCATGCTTTTAGATGAATATTGGACAATTCTTCTGTTCCTCTCCCTTCAATAAGCCTTAGACAGTATGGGAGGCTCCAGTATTGACTCTTGTAGGTACAAGATATATAGGTTAAAAAAGGTAATTTGAGTGTGGCATTTCAGAACACTACTTTTCATACTTTGTTTGCTATTCTAAATAATGCTATGGATTATTGTACTCTTGAACCTTCTGAGCTGCAATTTGTGTCAATGAATTTTCTGCCCTATAGATTTCATGTATTTTCAATACTGAGTTATTACAAAGTTAGTCTTTGAGGGTCTTTTAATAACATGGAATACAAGGGGAAACCACAATCATCTTTTCCAGATTTTGCAATCGATGTATTGCAGTAAACATTTCCTGATGTTGAAGCCAGCATTTCATTTTAACATTCAAGTAATAATTACAGTGGTAGCATGACAAAACTGTCAGCAGTAGTTATCCAAAAGGTAAAACATTATAAAGAATGGAGAAAATAAAGAAATAACACAACCTTGTAAAATTAGTGGAGATTGGCTTGAACAGACACCCATTTACCCTGTTGGATCGGATTCGGAGAATTTAGAAAAAGCAGAATTTGATGGGGGCAAGATAGACATCTGCCCCCAATCTGTGGTGGAAAATTGATAGGGGAATATACAATCTGGCATAAATCCAGGACACCACCCCCTTTGGGGTGAAGACCATAAGCTAAAACACTCATCTGGTATCCATCTTCAACAGGTGAGGTGAAACTAAATGCCCTTGGAATGGGGAGAGTCTGGCATCAACAACTTTGAGGGAGGCTTCTCCGACACATTCCCCTTAAAGGTTGCTCGGGTTCAGGTTAACCAGGGACCAGGTGTTTTTGCCCTTATCAGCTGAGGGGTAGGTCAGGTAAGGACGCTACCTGGGCTGTATTTTCCACTGGATTCTCCCCCATAATAAAGTTACATTCAGTTTCAGAGCTAAATAGGTAACAATTAATAAAATTGCCCATATTTTAACCCATTTCACTTGTGTTGTCTCGTTATTTTGGGGGTTGGCAGGCGCATATATATATATATATATATATATATATATATATATATATATAGAGAGAGAGAGAGAGAGAGAGAGAGAGAGAGAGGGGGGGATGAATAATTGTTCCGAAGTAAAAGAGAATGATTTTTCTAACTAGGAAGCCAGCATTGCCCATGATCACTCAGTAAGGTAGAGCCTGAATTTAATCCCTGGGATCCAGCACTCAAAGATCTGCACCATGCTAGCTGACAAAAAACTGGAAAACAGTTCATTGAAGAAGCAATGAGTTCTTTATTATAGAATCTATTTTCATTTACTCTGGAACAATTATTCTCTCTATACATTGTGATCTGTGATATGAAATCTAACAGATGTCACACAACTGAAATAAAGTACTTATACTTTAAAACTGGAGTGGGAAGCATCCATCATACAGAGCAATCCATCCTTTCCCCTTTAATACTACATGCTGAAAACAGCTGCATCATTTTGACTCAACTGGTTTGGTTGAGTGCATATGCCCGCTATCACAGTTGCATCACAGTCCGAGCATAATGCTCCAGACTGCCCTGGCTTAAATGGCCAGTGTAAACTCAGGCTAGGTTATAGACCCTGATGCTATGCAATACTACACTAAGGGAAGCTGGGTTATGAGCTCTTTCAACAAGATTAGGAATTTATGATCTCGTAGAAGCACACAGAAAGGACACAGATCAAAAATAATATTGGAAGGAGGTCCAAAAAATGTGGTGATCAACGCAATGTGTTGATCAACCTTAAAATAAAAATCACGACTATTTCCTTTGGAAACCCCTAGACTACAATGCTCCAGAAAAACAACCCAGAACAACAATTAATTTTAGTAAAATTTTACTTTTTTGTGTGTCAGGAGTGACTTGAGAAACTGCAAATCACTTCTCATGTGAGAGAATTAGCCAACTGCAAGGACGTTGCCCAGGAGATGCCCAGATGTTTTGATGTTTTAACCATCCTTGTGGGAGGCTTCTCTCATGTCCCCGCATAGAGCTGGAGCTGATAGAGGGAGCTCATCTCGGAGTTGGATTCAAACTGGCAACCTTAAGGTCAGCAACTCAGCCTTCAAGTCAGTCGTCCTCCCAGCACAATGGTTTAACCCACTGAGCCACGGTAGTGCTAGCTATTTCTAAAAAAAAAGGCTACTCAATGTATTTTATCATACTTTCCATACTTGAGCAAATTGTTTTCCTTGACCTCAGTCACTCCCAGGACTATTGTGTGATTTGGACTACTATTTTCTTTCTAATCTTGTGGATGGAAAAATGAATTGAAGAGATACTAACTTGCCTATGAAACTCAAGCACTGATTTGATATTGAAACCATAGTATATTTGAATATTTTAAATTGTGTGCTAATGCTTTTATGTTAAGCTACTTTGAGTCTCCTTCGGGAGAAATAAAGTGAGATAAAAATAAATAATAACAGCAACAATAACAATAATAATAGCCTTCCAGGCTCACAACCTATTCTCTCAGTCAGTATACCAACCAGGTCTTTATGCAGGATATTCTCTTTGAAGTGCCAGTAATGTCAATAGAAACTGGCATACAAGACACCATACTCTGTCCTATGTGATGAAAAGCAGTGAGCGAGGAAGATTCTGCTTGATTAGGCAATACAGAGTATGTATGCTTGAGAAATTCTGCACCATGCTCATTGTACAAATGAACCATTGAAAAATTGAGCACTTTATTGAAACTTTACACTTTAAAAATGAAATGGGGGGAAATGAAGCTGGAAAGCTTCCCAAATGACATATGTGCTTCTCTAGCAAACTTCAGAAGGAAACAATTCAGTAGGCATGAAGATGGCTAAATTAAATTTATTCACAGTGGGTAGACTGCACACTGTTTCTTTATGTCAAAATATGTGGACAATTCCCTTCTCCTTCAACAATATGCATATGTACAGAGCCTGGCTGGCTACCATGCAAATGGAACCAAGGTTTGAGACAGATATGTGCAGCTGTCAATGTGCAACCCTGCTGACCCATCAACTGCATTGTAGACTACAAGACAGCTGCTGAAAAAAGGATTAAGTAACAAGGACAAGGAGCTGATGGTTAGGAAAGGTTTCAGGGTTTCATTTTGTCCTGTCTCTCTCTAGAAAAGTGACTTTAGGCCAAGAGATCCACTGGTCGATTCCTTCGAACAAATGGCCATGATCCAACTAGAGAGCGAAAGAGAGTTTTTACTAGATACAGTAGAGTCCCACTTATCCAAGCTAAACGGGCCGCCAGAACCTTGAATAAGCGAGTATCTTGGATAATAAGGAGGGATTAAGGAAAAGCCTATTAAACATCAAATTAGGTTATGATTTTACAAATTAAGCACCAAAACATCATGTTATACAACAAATTTGACAGAAAAAGTAGTTCAATACGCAGTAATTTATGTTGTAATTACTGTATTTACGAATTTAGCACCAAAATATCACAATATATTGAAAACATTGACTACAAAAATGCATTGGATAATCCAGAACCTTGGATAAGCGAGTTTTGGATAAGTGAGACTCTACTGTACCAACATATTTCACACTTAAATAGGTGGGCTATGTGGTTCTTATGGTAGCCTAAGGACCGAAAGATATGTTGAAAAGGGAGACTTGTGAGTTATATATGTTTCTTCAAGATGTGTGTCAACTTACAGTAACCCTATGGATTTTACAGCATTTTCTTCTCTGAAATACAGCATACAGCAACTGGTAGAGCTGGCCTTGCTTAGCTCCCAAGTTCAGACATGATCTAATGTTTTTCAGGTACTTCGCTGAATAAAGTACATAAAATTTTTATCAACCAAATACTGCAAATCCTACTTGTATTTTTCTTTTTTATGTTTGCATACATTCTAATCCACTTGTTTTAGGAACTCTGTACTTTAAATAAATAGAATAGAAAAAAGAGCAGAAAAATATTTAAAATGAGGAATTCTTTTCTTGGGTGACGGAAATAGGAATAATCCTGAGTGAAGAAAAAAAAAATGTTTTACTAATTGTCAAAACATTTCTGCAAATTTGCAGGGGAGCTCTGCATACTTCTTTGTTGTCACTGATTTTCACACAAAAGGAATTTGCAATCATTTTAGGAATATCCTTCCAACAAACATTATCTAAATAACCTTGAAAGAAGCTGAAATAGATTTGCAGTAAGTTTACTGTAATTTCTCATTTGAGTTTCACATGGGCATTGAATCTATTTGTTAATTGAATCAATTTGTTTAATGATGAATTTTAAACTTCCATTTCATGTCTAATTTTTTCTTGTATTTTAATATGTGTTTTATGGAAAATGTTTTATTATGTGTATTCTAAAGAGTGTTTTAAAATGATTTTGTGTTTTAGCAATGTTATACCCATCTTGAGCCATAAGGAGAGGGGGGTAAGAAATAAAATGATGATGATGATGATGATGATGATGATGATGATGATGAATAACAATAATAATTTCATCTTCTGGATCTGCTCATATACTTCTGAAATTTTGTTTATTTGTTTGGTCCTCTGATTAAATTTTCTTCTCTTCCTGAACAATATTTATTCATTATTCAGGATTTTATATCAATAACATCCTGGGCTGAATATTAGGAAGGAATTCTTAGGATTGTAGTTTGATGAAATACTAAAATAATAATAATGATAATAATAATAACAACAACAACAACACCAACAACAACAACAACATTTTGTACCCCGCCTCAATGTTCCCGAAGGAACTCGGCGTGGCTTACATATAGAACAAGGTGTCTAAAACAACACATAAAATAAACACACAGTATAATATAAAATAAAACCACTAATATATACAACAACAATTTGAACTCAAATTGAATTAAAGCTCTTTGGTAGATATTCTTCCTTAATGCTCTCTGAACTGCAAATCCCTGGAGTCCATTGAATTTTGTGATAGTAATTAAAATGTATAGTTATAACTGTATAGTATGAAAGTATCCTTAGTCCTTCCCTCGTACAAAGGAAGGAATCTGTCTCCTGAAACGGTGCCTGTTGTTATATGTGAGTGTACCATCAGATAACAGAGAATACTTTTTATATCCTTGAGAACTATAGATCAATTTAGAAGCTGATTTGTTCTGCCTTAAAAATTAGTGAAAATAGTATTATTTGACCAATTTTTATGTAATGGCATGATAATTGTTATAGAGAGTAAAGGATTGCAATATCCAGAAGATGGATTGCATTGCTATCTCAGCTAATATTTACAGTCACTTGAGATGGAAAGTTTGAAATTGTTCTATTGACATGCATGCGAAAGATTTAGGGAAGAAACTAAAAGATATAAGACTAGAGACTATTTAGTTTTGATCTTGACAGGCATTTTATCTATGACTATGGATGATAACCTTAGGGCAGCTGGGAAATAATTAACATGAAAATAGCCGGGCTGAATTGTAACAAAGGCTATCAAGTTCAGCATTCTTAATCCAACAGTGGGCAGATGTATGCTTTTGGAAAATCCCTGATAAAGGCATAATGGTTGTGAATGTATACTGATAAATATCTGGTATACTGCCTTTGAATATGGAAGGTCGATTTAGCTATAGTGACTAATAAATGTTGGATAGAACTTACTCCCCCCTCCCCAAATAAATCTGTGCATTTTTAACACATGTTATGTCAATGAACTCTCAACACTAAAATAGTCTGAACAGTCACATATAAATGTTCTGAATGTATGGACAAAGGCTTTCACTGGATTACCCTAAATTTCAGTGTTCTGAGAGATTGGGTTTTTTTTTAACTCAATCCCCAGTATTCATGGACCCTGCCATGAATACTGGGGATTGAGTATGGAGCCCCCAGTGGAGTAGTGGGTTAAAGCTTGTGACTTGAAGGTTGGGCTGCTGATCTGCAAGCTGCCAGGTTTGAATCCCACCCGGGGAGAGCGCAGATGAGCTCCCTCTATCAGCTCCAGCTCCATGCAGGGACATGAGAGAAGCCTCCCACAAGGATGGTAAAACATCAAAACATCCGGGCGTCCCCTGGGCAATGTCCTCGCAGACAGCCAATTTTCTCACTCCAGAAGCGACTTGCAGTTTCTCAAGTCCCCCCTGACAGGAAAAAAATGGACCCTGCCATCGCCCTTTTCTAAGTTAAATACTATATATATTCATGGATATATTGAGGACCAGTTTTAGTACCAAAATTATGGATTTAGATATAACCCACAGATAAGTTGGGGATCATTCTGCAGATGGGAAAGCAGCAGCACTGCTGCAATGGACCAGCTGCCCCAGCTGCAGCCTCACCATTTTCCCACCCACACATAACGTTTGGCACTGTACTGATAGAAGGAGATGGTTCCTTTTTTGTGAAAAATTAAGGTAAAGTTGCAAGAGTACAGCAGCATAAGACGAAACTTTAGTCCAAGTGCCTTGACATTCTCTCCTGTCTGATGGAGAAGGCAATAAAGCACCAACAGACCTTGCCCTGATGCCCTCATGTGATAGAGGATGAGTTTTTGAGTACAATTTTGAGACTTATACATAAACATATGCAGTACCCAAACACTTTTAACTTTTGGCTGGTCAGAAAATATTCCTGTCAACATATAAGACCAACATTCAAATAAAAGCTCACAAGCTACAGAAGTGTGATGTTGGACCAGGTCACTGGCAGAACCAGGGTTTGAATTACCACTTGATCATGGAAACCTACTAGGTGAGATCTTGGGCATGTAGCACTCTCTCTACGTGCTCTCTCTCTCTGTTTAGCACTCTGAACAAATTCTGATAGGGTAACCCTAAGTCTGAAATTATGATAATCATCATCATAATGTTTGTTTCTATCCCATCTTTCTCCCCATAGGGCCGGGCTGTGGCGCAGCTGGCTAGTAACCAGCTGCAATAAATCACTACTGACCGAGAGGTCATGAGTTCGAAGTCCGGGTCGGATTAAGCCCCCGACCATTAAATAGCCCAGCTTGCTGTTGACCTATGCAGCCCCGAAAGACAGTTGCATCTGTCAATTAGGGAAATTTAGGTACGCTTTATGCGGGAGGCTAATTTAACTAATTTACAACTAATTTAACTAATTTACAACATCATAAAACTGCCAGCAAAACACGAGGAAAGGAATGAGGAAGTACAGCCACTAGTGGACAGTGAAGCAACAGCTCCCCCTGTGGCCGGAATTGTGAAGCTGGAAAAAAAATGTTAAATGCCTCTGTGTCTGTCTATATATGTTGTTTGTCTGTTGGCATTGAATGTTTGCCATATATGTGTTCATTGTAATCTGCCCTGAGTCCCCTTCGGGGTGAGAAGGGCGGAATATAAATACTGTAAATAAATAAAAATAAATAAATACACAAGATGGCTAACAATAACAGGACACAACCCAATAAAAATTTAAACAGGGTTAATACAATTTTTTATTTTTTAAAAAATTAAATATTTGTGCCATGGATATAAGAAATGACTTGAATGCCCAAACAACCACACTTTGAGTAGATTGAACAACCTCCCAAAGAATTACTTCCCTGAGCAATAGACTTACAGTGGTGAGGGATGTGAAAAACCTAAAGAAATGCTTCCTAGCACTAGGTTGTTTTCCAGTTTGCTTCCCCCTGTGTGCTCTCAGGCACTGACATACAGAATTTACTGTTTACATCAGTGACCACCTTTGCCAATCTTGCACTCTCCTTTGCATGACAGCTTAGCTTGCAAGAAAATGTAATTTTAATCCTCATACATAAAAATGTGTTTCTCATTGTATGCTGTACTTGGGTTATAGGTGCAAGGCTCCTGGGCATTCAACACAGATGACAATGTTGGCATACACTTCATGCTGAAGACAACACCTCTATGAAAAAAGACTTTGTTAAACCTCTGTTTAAATGTTTATAATTGATAGTCTCTGTCATATTTTAAGGCCTTTCTCACATTATGCAGAGGGAAAAATCTGGGTTATACGCACAGGAATGAGCCCAAGCCAATCATATATTCCCTTGTGTTATGTGTATTCATTGCCTTTAAATTTAAATCTTGATGTGTGACTTTTAAAACGTCTAACACATGGTCTCCAATCGTAGCTTCACTCTTCATTCTTTCTGATTGTATGAAATGATGACTGATTTCACATATTTCAGTGCTTCGTAATTGTTTCCCCCTTTCCTTATTTCTTTGCTAGCCTGCTTGCCCAGAGGCTCAGAACTCATTCTGCCCTTCCTCTTTATTTTCCCCCCTCAGGACTCTGGAGTTTCATAAACACCTGGCATTTCATTACTTGTTACTAGATCTTTAACCTTTCACTCAGAGGCTTAATTTATACCAGTTTCTGGAGGGCAGATGGGAAAAATGTTTTATTAAATTCAGAGAATAGTCCCAAAGTTTGATACATAGGGACGACGGCACTGACAGGAAATTATTTGAAGACATTGGGTAGGCTTGATTCCCTTTGTACATTAGTTTCAATATTCTGGACAGAA
This sequence comes from Anolis carolinensis, assembly GCF_035594765.1. Lineage (NCBI taxonomy): Eukaryota > Metazoa > Chordata > Lepidosauria > Squamata > Anolidae > Anolis > Anolis carolinensis. Next base: position 93,937,048 of record NC_085845.1, on the reverse strand, counting down.
TAATATGTTTGGGAAGAATACACAGCACTCTCTTTGATTTAAATCTGATTAAATCCAAATATTTTTGTATACAGCGTCTCAAAAACACTTTAAAGCACAATTAAGAATGATGATGCTTTATGTACCATTTGCTTCCTATCTCCACAATTCAGAGCTTGATTTTTGTGGATTTTATTATTCACGGATTTGATTAAAATATTTTATTTAGGAACTGATTCTCCAATGTGGTTGACCATAAAATCATGTTGGAGAACTTAGGAACTCCTGGAACAGTGATTCTCAACATGTGGGTCCCCAGATGTTTTGGTAAACTGCTGGTTTAACAGCTGGTAAACTGGCAGGGATTTCTGGGAGTTGTAGGCCAAAACACCTGGGGACCCACAGGTTGAGAACTACTATCCTAGAATGATGTTCTTGCAGGCAATTAAAATAGCATTTTAAAAAATATACAGGTTTCAAATTTCATGGGCTGTCCTCTGCCCTTAACATGACAAATGCTATCTTTTTCTCAAGACTCTTGCAACTGGAGCAATACTTTTTCCAGTTGTCATGCTTATGAGAATCAGTCCCAAGATATGACAGATCTAAAGGTTGGTCATCTGGAATATATAGATAATCTATGAACAGAAACAGCAGGGGTTATCCTACAGAAATAAAAGCATGCATGTGAAACAGCCTGTGATCCATTTAAATACAATGAATACAATATCATGATCATATTCAATAATCATCATGTATTAGAACCATACATATAGTTCCCATTTGAATCTATGGCACATAAGCCCATGCCTAACTTGTCCCATTGATTTCAAGCTGAATTAACTCTGGTTCTAACATGAGTTTATGAGAAAAAATCAGCAAGCTGAGTTCAGAAGAGGACACCAATAAGGTTGTAATACATGATGATTACTGAATTATCTGGTTCTTAACATCAACAAGACCAATGAGCTCGTAGTGGATTACAGAAATAACAGAACTGAAATTTAGTCCTTGGTCATAAATGGAGACTAAGTGGAGCAAGTGGCCAGTTATAAGTTCCTCGGTGTCACTGTTAAGGAGCATCTGATCTGGGGCATCCATAAGGCATCACTGGTTAAGAGGGCCCAGCAGAGACTATATTACCTGAGACTCCTAAGGCACCACTAATGGAATGAAAAACTGCTGGTGACTTTCTACTGCTGTACTATAGAGAGTGACCTAACCTACAGCATCTACATGTGGTTTGGTAGCTGAACAGTAGCAGATAGGAAGGCACTCCAAAGGGTCACCACTTCTGACAGCGAATAATTGCTTGCCCTCTCCCCTCTTTGGAAGAACTTTATAATTCCCAGAGCCTTAAGAAAGCTCAGAGCATTCTTCGGGATCCATCTCACCCCGCATGTTCTTTTGTTGAATTATTGCCACCTCACAGACGGTACAGGGTGACAAAGACAAGCACAAACAGACTGAGTGATAGATTTTATCCTAGAGCTGTGGCTATGTTGAACTCTGTGGTTTCACATTGATGTGATATTGGGGGATGTTGTGGTCGGGGTGTGGGGGATGGGTGTATTGTTTTGTGGTGGAAGGCATGTAATTTCATTGTGCAATAGCACAATAACAAATAAAGCTATTCTATTCTAATAATTTTTGTCTCACTTTGATAGTCTCAGGCTTAATATTCTCTGGCTCGATCATTTTCCTTCTAAGGAATTGAGTTCTAGACTTCATTCTAAATCTAATTACTAGTCCCAATTAAAAATTCATCAAACTAACTGTTGGATGGCAGATCAAGGCATTTTAAGCCCAGTGATTACTTTTGATCAGATTAGCATTTGAATATAGCCTTTTAAAAACTCTGAAATGCACTACGGCTGTGTAAAGTGTTCGTTAATCATCGCAAGTCGGATTAAATTTGTTAAATTCATACTTACGATGCGATATGTATTTATTATTTATTTACAGTATTTCTATTCCACACTTCTCACCCCGAAGGGGACTCAAGGTGGATTACAATGAACATATATATGGCAAACATTCAATGCCATCAGACAAACAACATACAGTATAGACACACAGAGGCAATTTTAACATTTCCAGCTTCATGAGGGTATGCTCGATTCTGGCCACAGGGGGAGCTGTTGCTTTATTATCCATGAGTGACACCGAGTGCTGTACTTCCTCATTCCTTTCCATGTGCTGCTGGCAGTTTTATGGTGTTGTAAATTAGTTAAATTAGCCTCCCGCATAAAGTGTTCCTAAATTTCCTAGTTGACAGATGCAACTGTCTTTCGGGCTGCTTAGGTAAACAGAAACCGGGTTATTTAATGGTTGGGGGCTTAACTTGACCCGGGCTTTGAACTCATGACCCCTCGGTCAGTAGTGATTTATTGCAGCTGGTTACTAGCCAGCTGCGACACAACCTGGCACGTGGCATGGCCTGCGCCAAAAACTCAAGAATCGAAACTTACCCAGTGCTTTTTTGTTTGAATTCTGTAAATCTCGGAAGCCTCCCAAAGTCAGTTTCATTTTCAGTGCAAATGATTTTCAAATCATTGCTGGCTCATGGAGACTCTGTCATAGGGTTTTCTGGGGATAATAGTGTGCGGCTCACCTAAGGTCACCCAAGCTGGTTCTACACTGTAGAATTAATGAAGTTTGAACCCATTTAGGCCAATGCTATGGAATCCTGGGAGTTGTAGCTTGGTGAGACATCATCATTCTTTGGCAGAGAAGGCTAAAGACCTTGGAAAACTACAATTCTCAGGATTCCATAGCACTAAGTCATTCCAGTTAAAGAGGTGTCAAACTGTATTACTTCTAGACTTTAGATTCAACTCCAGTGGATTTTGTGGTTGACTGAGGAATTGAAACATGATCTTCAGAATGAAAGTCCAATGCTCAAATCACTACACTACTTATTTCCTACAAAATAAAAAAATTCTATTATAGTCATACATCAGACCTGTTTGCAAACCTACAGTTTGAGAATTTTGTTTGAAACCTCATTTTTCAAAGCATAAATTCTGCAAGTGAGATTCTGTCTAAAATAATTTTTTAATTTTTTTTTGTGACTGAACTATATTTTGGCTTATAACTTAATGGTGTCATAGAATGAAATAATTTTGATAATCTTTTTAAAAATTCAAGGGAAACTAAGACCCCATTTTTTACTTTAAAAATTAGGAAATAAAGTTTTACTGAAAAAAGATATATTAAGAAAGGGAAGACTCAAAAGTACAGTGGAATCAAGCTAGGTCAGTTCTACTTCCCCTTTCTGAATGGTGTGTTTAAAAGACTTCCATCATTGCATATTGTACCAGCTCTTCTACTCTTAAAACACTGCACCTGTCTGGGAGTTGAGAGTGGCTTCAAAGCCTGCTTTTCGTCATTAATCAACATATGAAAGAATGCTGAAGTTAAAGGAAAGGGTAAAGGTGAGTGAGGGAAGTGTGCTGTGTAAGATGCAATCTGGAAACAGAACATGATTAAGCATTTCTCCTAGAGAAAGTAAAGAATTATTTTCTGGTTCAATATATCTTCCGCTTTGGATTTTTGTGATATAGTTCTGATTCAAATATATATGAAGTATGTAAAAACTAACAGACATAATAAATACATTATTGTGTATATTCATGCATGTCTAAAAAATCAACCCCAAAAATCTGGGTTAATTTAACCAATGTAAGAACTGTACCTTAACTCTCATCAAAACTCTTATTCCCTTCTGAGGGTACAGTCGTGAAAAGCAAGAGATTAGTTATTTTGGGGAACATCTAAAACAAACACCAACTCCCTCTACTCTTTGCTGTGCCACCACTTCTGGACTTTTTGATTGCCTGGGCGAGAAATAATAACACTGGCCAGGGTAATTGTCCACCTGAAGCAACACTGGCACTTTCTCATCTTCATAGAAGGACTCCCAACTTATCTGTAGGTTATATCCATACTTGTGGCCCCTCTAAATTATTCCTTACTTATAGGTGAAGGTAAAGGTTTTCCCCTGACATTAAGTCTAGTTATCTCTGACTCTGGGGGGGTTGGTGTTCATCTCCATTTCTAAACCGAAACTAACAAAATGAAGTTCAACAGAGACAAATGCAAGATACTCCACTTAGGCAGAAAAAATGAAATGCAAAGATACAGACTGGGGGACGACTGGCTTGACAGCAGTACGTGTGAAAAAGACCTTGGAGTCCTTGTGGACAACAAATTAAACATAAGCCAACAATGTGATGTGGCAGCTAAAAAAGCCAATGATATTCTGGCTTGCATCAATAGTATTGTGTCTAGATCCAGGGAAGTCATGCTACTCCTCTATTCTGCCTTGGTCAGATCACACCTGGAATACTGTGTCCAATTCTGGGCACTGCAATTGAAGGGAGATGTTAACAAGGTAGAATGTGTCTAGAGGAGGGCGACTAAAATGATTAAGTGTCTGGAGAACAATCCCTATGAGGAGTGGCTTAAAGAGCTAGGCATGTTTAGCCTACAGAAGAGAAGGCTGAGAGGAGACCATGATAGTCATGTATATATATGTGAGGGGAAGTCATAGGGAGGAGGGATCAAACTTGTTTTGTGCTGCTCTGGAGACTAGGATGCAGACCAATGGCTTTAAACTACGTGACAGGAGATTTCACCTGAACAACAAGAAGAACTTCCTCACTGTGAGGGCTGTTCGGCATTGGAACTCTCTGCCCTGGAGTGTGTTGGAGGCTCCTTCTTTGGAGGCTTTTAAGCAGAGGCTGGATGGCCATCTGTCGGGGGTGCCTTGAATGCTATTTCTTGCTTCTTGGCAGGGGGTTGGACTGGATGGCTCATGAGGTCTCTTCCAACTCTGTTATTCTATGATTCTATGATTCTATGATTTTGGAGACCAGAATTTGAATACCTGCTCAATCATGGAAACTCACTGGATGACTGGGCAAGTTGCATTCTCTCAGCAGTAGAGGAAGTAAATGTTAAACAAATCTTGCCTGGAAAACCCGATGATAGGTTCACCTTAGCATCCCCATTATTCAGAAACAATGTGGAGGCACAAAACAGATGGTGTAATGGACTTATTGATCAAACAGCTTCAAATGACAAAAACGTAAGATGATGTTTATTGCCAAAGAAAAGGAAACTTCAGTTAACAATCCTCCTACTGCAACTTTTTTCAGCTGTGAATTATAACAAACACGTTATAATAGGAGCACTAAACTTGCCATTATTTCACAAATACAGTTGCCAGCTGGACCTTAGTGGCTCTGGTTAACTCCAAATTATATAGCAGGCACGCATGAAAAATTAGCTGATTCTTGGTGGAGTATTGAAAACGCGTGACTCCCTTTCATCTCCAGCACTGTACATGCAGAGGCCAGGAAGGAAAAGCAGGAAAAGCTGTCATTTCAAGTATATGGCTTGTTACATCCCTTGGCAGTTTGGCAAAGCTGTAGTCCCCAAAGATTCTGGACTGGGGCCCGTTTAACACAAAGGGGGTCTAATATATTTTATAGGTTACAAGAGTCTCCTGCTAGGAACGGACCTGAAACATCTGATCCTTTTCCGGCCCTGACACCTATCATGTATATTATATCGCACAAGGGAATTTAATGGGAAATAAATAAACAAGGGAGATATGGTATATTGGATTTTTAAGCACATTAAAGCTTTATGAACAAATGATGTAATGAGTGTTATTCATTCCCTTCTCTCTTTCATGTGTGTATACACACACAATTCCTACAAGTGATTAACACAGAGAAAGACCACTTCCATTTGTGTGAGCAATGCTAAAATGAGAGTGCCAGGCAGTTGATGTTGTACTTTTTAAAATGCTTCAAACTCCAGGGAGCTGTTCACCCACTGGTGACAGAATGACCTGGTGACAGCTTCTGTAGCCCCGGAGATCCTGTTCCCTCCCCACACCCTGTTCTGACTGGAAGTGGGATTCCAAAACATGACCTTAAAGGTGATGAACAGGAGACATCCTGCTGGGCCAAATGCCTGTTAACTTAATCTGGATTTTGCCCTCTCCTTCCCCTCAGGAAACAGTATTGCATATCATGACGAACAAGACATCACCCTCTATTTCTGGAGTGAAACTTAAAAGTTCTGCTAAAATACTGGAGCAGTCGACTAAAAGTGTTTGGGATACAACATGCCACTCACCAATGATGCCATGAATACACTAAATTAAGACTACCTTTTAAGATGCAAATTAGAAAAAAAAAAACCCGAAATGGGTCTCTGGAAGCAGGTAGTAGAAGTAGAGAAATAAAAAAGAGGAAGCAGATGAAGGTGATAATTCTATAAACAAAAGGAATTAGTATGGTTCAATCAGTGCTACTGTAGAGATAATAAACCACTTTTCTAGTGTCTTATTATGGCTACATTTTCATACAACAAGCAAAATGCAGTGTGCATTTACGTGACACTGTCCAATGCATAATAGATACAATACCATAAACAACCCAAAAATGGTACTGTTCCATTATCTGGGAAAAGGACAAAAGGGGGCACTAGACAGAGAAGGACAGTCCATCTTATGGTGGAGAGGGGGGTTTGAAGGAGTATAATCATCTCCCCGTTTTCCTGATATTCCCCCCACCCATGTTGCTGTTGTTGAAACAACTGTCATTTATGACATAGAAAGTATGTGTGGAGGGGTTGGATGGGAAATAACCAACAAAAATGGGGGACATGGTTCTCCTCCTTCAACTCCCCCCCCCCCATGGACTATCCTTCTCCATTTTGGAGTCCGCCAGAATAATGGAACAATACCAAAAAAACCAAGACCATAGATTCCACAGGGATTATCCTCTTGGTCTCCATGCTCCATTTTTATGTTATCAAAGCACTGCTGATTGTGTAAGCTGGGAAAGTAAAACTACAACATTTATTAATTCTATTAACCCCTGCCTTTGACCATGGAATTAGGAGTTCTCTAGAGGGAAAGCTGGTGTTAACAACCGTGACATACCTCTTCTCTGTGTTCTTCTCCAGAGCGCTGAAGAAACCACCTAATGGAGGCTTGTTGAGACTTCGGAATACATTCCAGAAACGTTGAATTAAACTCAATGCCAAAAATCACCTTTTCATCCGTTGTTTCATGACTAATGCCTGGAAAGCAAACATGGTACAGAAGATTAACCTTGCCCTGATTTCTTTAAGCAATGGGAAAACATAACTGATATAGAACAGATGCTGTGAGAAGAACAACCACTGTTAAGGCAAATGTAAGGCACCTCAGGTTTAGTATAGCTCACTAAGGTTTAATCTGATGTAAGACATTTATATCAACAGTGTGATTTATGTCTGAATTGACCACTTCCTTTCCTTTAAACCATTGATAGAATCAGTATTTCATGAATATTCTTTTTTTGCAAGAATTCCTTTCTTCCATTTGATAAGACAAGAGAAAGAGACAACACAATGACACCATTAGATATTAAGTGTAGGAATGGATAAACAAAGCCAGGAGGACTGCTGAATTTTTTTAAAAAACTACGTAGCTCTCCTGAATCTCTTTCACCATCATAATGTTGGTATATATGGAAGCATTTGAAGATTTCAGTAGTCTTTCTGAAACACTTTTAACTTCCAACAACATTTAATCTGACAAATTAAAATAGAATACAAATATCTAAATTCATTTAGGGATGGAAAGAAGATACACAAATATTTTAAATGGTCAAAAAGTATTTCTCAAGTGTTGAGAAACTCTTACTAGGACAAAATGGGTGAATGAGAATCTTTGCACCTCAGGACTTATTTGGTGCAAAATTTGCATAGACACCCCCACACCCAAAAGAAAACAGCACTTTGTACACTGAAATGAATGTGTGCCAAAATTAATGTGCGCAAATTTTGAACAGTACAGGTCTCCAATTGCTTTATTTTTTACACAAGAAACAGGATTTGGAACTCGAGCAAGATGTGTACATGGGGGGATCGGGCCACTTTATTTAACTTATTTCAATTTAAACTGCTAAAACTCTCTTGAAGCTCAGAAATCAAAGAGGCAGCAAGCTAGTATGGGCTAGGCCGAGGCAATGGTGTACACGTGACCTTCAAAACTTTTGAATGAATTGTCTGAGATCCAGGGCAATGCAAACATATGTGTTACTGCCTGGTCAGATCTAACACAGAAGGCCAACCTGAGGAGCTTCCCACAAGTTTCATGAGTTATAGTGAAGTGTAATCCCAGCCCAGCCTGAGGGTTCCCCATTCCTGCTCTAAAGAAATGATTCCAGAGGCTGTCTTTTGCCCATATGGTATTCATCAAATTTATAATCCTCCTCTAGTATCTACCATGTGATAACTTATTTAAATAACCTCACCTATCCCAATATTCCCAGGAGTTCAGCAGGATAGGCTGAAAAATATGGAAAGTGGGAGGGATCAGCAAAAGCATACAGTATTCTGATGGCAGGTGGGAGGGCTAAGGGTATATGTTCCCATCCCCAGTTCCTCTACATAACTCTGGCCAGCACGGATTTGCCTTTGCCATATACTAGCAAACAAAGTCCCTCCTAGACCTGGGCTGGATTCTGCAGATAAAACTCCAGGAAAGAATTTATAAAAGGAGGCAAATGTAATTTCAAAGCCCAGTAGATAGGACCTAATACTGGGCAGTGCTTTGGTTCTTTGTTGGAATTTTGAACGATTGCTCTTCTTTTGCTGAACATATATAAATGCAAATAAACTCAAATATGTATATTTGAATTACACACACCTTTAGTGAGTTCAACAGGGACAAATGCAAGATACTTCACTTCGGCAGAAAAAATGGAAATCAAAGATACAGAATGGGGGACGCCTGGCTTGACAGCAGTGTGTGCGAAAAAGACCTTGGAGTCCTTGTGGACAACAAGTTAAACATGAGCCAACAATGTGATGCGGCTGCTAAAAAAGCCAATGGGATTCTGGCCTGCATCAATAGGAGTATAGCGTCTAGATCCAGGGAAGTCATGCTCCCCCTCTATTATGCCTTGGTCAGACCACACCTGGAATATTGTGTCCAATTTTGGGCACCACAGTTGAAGGGAGATGTTGACAAGCTGGAAAGCATCCAGAGGAGGGCGACTAAAATGATTAAGGGTCTGGAGAACAAGCCCTATGAGGAGCGGCTTAAAGAGCTGGGCATGTTTAGCCTGCAGAAGAGAAGGCTGAGAGGAGACATGATAGCCATGTACAAATACGTGAAGGGAAGTCATAGGGAGGAGGGAGCAAGCTTGTTTTCTGCTGCCCTGCAGACTAGGACACGGAACAATGGCTTCAAACTAAAGGAAAGGAGATTCCACCTGAACATCAGGAAGAACTTCCTCACTGTGAGAGCTGTTTGACAGTGGAACTCTCTCCCCCGGGCCGTGGTGGAGGCTCCTTCTTTGGAGACTTTTAAGCAGAGGCTGGATGGCCATCTGTCGGGGGTGCTTTGAATGCGATTTCCTGCTTCTTAGCAGGGGGTTGGACTGGATGGCCCATGAGGTCTCTTCCAACTCTACTATTCTATGATTCTATGATTCTATGATTCTATGAGTTACCTTGAAATGAAACAAAGCCGGATAAGTGTTTTGCTGCTGGAGTATTCAAATACATGGGGAACTGTAACCAGTGTTAAGAATTAACAAATTTAAACCAATTAAGTTATGAATTCAGTTGGAAATTTGCAATCAAAAAGAGCAACTGAATTAGATGTGTTTTGGTGAAAGTGATTGACTCAAGCTGGAATGTTAGCATTAATATTTCTCCAGAACTCAATAAATAATATGAGATTATTTAATGAAATGATCCACAATATTAATGTGCTAATAGATTTTACATAATCCATTTACTCTTTACCCAAAGCCAAGTTCTGGAATATTCTAGTTGGTATGTTTGTGTGAGTGTGTCTTCATGTTTCCTATTGATTTATGGCAATGGCGTGAGCAAAATATTAGGTGAAAATCACACTTTTATTCTGGACCCCATCTACACTGCCATGTAATGTAATTTCAGAATACAGTTTAACCACCTTGAACTTCATTATGTAAGTCTACACTGCCATATAATGCAGTACAATGCAGTTAAACTGAATTCTGAAACTGAATTATATGGTAGTGTAGATGGGGCCCAAGTTGGTGGGAGACAAAGATGGTTAAAAACATTTCAATGTATCAGAATCATTTTTAGAGTGTTGACAATTACCTTAGTGTCTCACACTATGGACCTTTTTCACATAAGCTTATTTTCAGCAGCAGCAACGGGTGTTAAGCAGTTTTGCTATGGAGCCCACCAGCTCGCATATCACTCCAGAAAAGAACATCCAGGGCAGCTCTGTGGAGAAACTGCTAAACACCCATTGCTGCCACCGAAAAATAGCTGAAAGCGTTCCGTCTTTCCATTGGAATCTACAAGGACAGTGTGGGATGTGGGGCAACAGGTCTCCACACCCCAGGGTATGAACCACCGCAATTTGTGGTGATTGTGGCAGCATATGTGATAATGTCCTATGCCCCTAACTTTCCCATTTCTGAGTGGGACAGATATCACCATATGTTTTCTCTGTGCCTTCTATCAAGCTATAGTTGTACCTACTTGTCTTCAACATGGTGTCTCCAGACTATTTTGTGAACCCAGATAATGTTGGGAAAACCACACCAACCATCCTGAATTATGAACCAACCGTGTGACACACAACTTGTAATATCTTCACATGGCTCTCATGTCAGCAGTGCAGTTCTCAGTTTAGAACTAGATAATCATTTATTCTACACAAATGATTGGGACGGTAACAGGCAACCTATTTATTTCCAAAAGTTGTCTCCTTAGCTTTCATCTACACTGGCTGCTTAATACAGAGTCAGTCTGGAGCATTAGGTGACACTGTATTGATGCTTAGCCACTCAAGATGGGTAGAGATTGCATTGGCCCCACTGGACCATACCCTTAACTATGTGTCATTGTTGAATAAAGGTGGTGACATGTGGATGACCAATCTTGTTCCCTGAAAGAGTGGTGGCGGCTATATACATGTACTCAACAGATCAGGCTGAAAGTGATCCAATCCGGTTGTTGATATGGTTGCAAAGCCTGTAGATATGCCAGAGTTTCTTGCAAATTCCGGAGTATCCTCTAACTTTCCTTAGTTCAGAGCAAAGTTGGGTTATGTGCAACAAAACCCAGATACTTATAGGACATGCATCATGAAGACTGCCAGTGCCAGATTCAGGGTGATTACATTTTTTTACTAGTGTAGACAAACTCTTAGTCTTATTATTTATGAGATCACTACTCATTCTCCCCAAAATGTAGGAGCGAAAAAAATCTATAGCCTTCATTAAATCTGTCTATACTTTAGTACATTCAATAGTTTTTTCACTTTATTTTACAATGAAACCATATGAAAATAACTGAAGACCAAATGGAAACAGATTGAAGCAAATATTAAAACAAATGTAAAAAATGATTGTTTTATTTTAGTGGTTTCTTTCTCCTCCTTTGAGAAATGGAAGCAACATATTCTGAGTTGAACATTTCTAGTTTTATGTTATGCTGTCAGAGAATTTCAGCTTAACCACAAGACTGCATATAAATGATACATATTATATCAAAACTCTATCAGTTGCCAGGGGAATGAGCCAGACAGTTTGGCAAGCTCATGGACAGCAATGTTTGTGGGAGACAGTAGTCTGTTGTTAAGAAGGGGATTGTTTAATTAGCAGGGAAGAATTAGAAGATTTGGATAGTCTGATAGCTGGAACTAAGATTATGGATCTTTGCTATCTTTGCCAAAAGAATGTGCCAAAAAAACTTTACGGAATTTTCTTCCAAGAGTTTCCACTTAACTTGGTAGTTTTTTGTTTAAGCAGACCTCTTGCATAGGTCTCGTCTAGGTCTGAAAAGTCCTGCCCCTCTACTCATTCAATGATAGTACTTACAGACATAAAATTATTTTTTCTATATGTTTCTTCCAAAATTATTTCTTCTTTGTGTTTCTTGAGTGGTTGCCAATAATCCAATCGGTTAACTATTAGACAAGGCTTTCAGTAAGAATAGTGATCCTTCCAACCATAATTAATGCTGAGATTTTGGTCCCACAGATACTGCACAGACTGGAGATGCTTGTTAGGTATTTTTAATCTTGATTGAAACTTTTTCTTTAAAAAAGAACATTGAGTCCTGTTCCTCTAAAAAAGTTGATCCCAAAAAGCTGGGTCAACTTATTGAAAGGACACTATAAGGACTGCACCTTAACTCAGATCCAAAAAGCAACTATCCCCTTCTCTGAGTAGAGTGGCAAAAGATGAGATCTTAGCTGATCATGTAAGAACTTTTAAAAAAGAACTGATGTCTCTATTCTTTTGGCCACAGTACCATTTATGGCCTTTTTGAATGCCTGGTTGGGAAAATTACCCCTGGCATTTGAACCGGCACTGGTGCTTCCTCCTCTCAGTAGAGTAACTCTTGACTTATCCATGAGTCATCCCAAAATCCATAATTTTGACTAAAACCTACCCTCAACTTACATGAGGTCAACTTATAAAAAAAGTATATACAATATTTTTAAAGTCAGAGATAAAAATGTAATATACTTACTTTCCTCCACATCCCAGCATTGGGTGACTGGGTCTCCATATTTGACATCTTGTCTTCTTGCACGTCTAAAATGAAGAAGCATAAAAGTTGAAATGATTCAAGTTTTATCTACTCTTTATGGGAACACAGGAAGATGTTTTATACTGAGTCGGAACACTCATTCACAAAGCCCAGTATTGCCAGATCTGAGTGGTAATGGTTCTCCAATTTCAGGCAAGGTTCTTTCCTAGCCCTACCGGGAGCTCTCTGATATTCCCTGCCAGATTCTCATCCAAGTAGTCATCAGACAATAATTAAGGTAAAGGTAAAGGTTTCCCCTGATGGTAAGTCCTGTCGTGACCGACTCTGGGGGTTGGTGCTCATCTCCATTTCTAAGCCAAAGAGCCAACGTTGTCCTTAGACATCTTCAAGGTCATGTGGCCGGCATGACTGCATGGAGCACGGTTACCTTCCCGCCGGAGCGGTACCTATTGATCTACTCACATTGGCATGTTTTCGAACTGCTAGGTTGGCAGGAGCTGGGGCTAACAGCGGGCACTCATTCCGCTCCCAGGATTTGAACGTGGGACCTTTTGGTCCGCAAGTTCAGCAGCTCAGCGCTTTAACACACTGTGCCACCAGAGGCCCCAGACAATGCTTAGCTTCTAAAAAAAATTAAACAGGATTTTTCAGAGTAGCATGAGAGTATAGTATGGTTGCTTACCTGTAACCATGTTTCTTCAAGTGGTGATCTGTGAAATTAGCACATGTGATAGTTGATGCACTTGTCCAGCAATCAACAGAAACCTCTGAAAAACTGAAGACTTGTGACTATGCTCCCCCACCCTCACCAGAGGGAGAGATAAGCTGAGCAAGGGACTGTAGCCTTAGTTCCCCACCGCCATGCTTCAGCTTGAGGCATGAGGTATGTATGTGGGGAGGATGGGCAGGGATGTGCTAATTTCACAAATCACCACTCGAAGAAACATGGTTACAAGTAAGCAACCATATTTTCTCCTTCATGGTGTTTGTTGAAATAAGCACATGTGGTAGACTAGCAAGCCATGAACTTTGGTTGGCGGGTACCATGCCACCGCTGAAAAGAGAACTGCTCTGCCAACGGTGGTATGCCTTCTTGACTGGACGTCCATTTTGTAATGGGTTGCAAAGGTAAGCAGGGTTGACCTAATCGCTGCTCTGAAAATATCATCCAAAGGAACACCCCAGAGATATGTTATAGAAGTAGCTAATACCCTAGTTGAATGGGCTCTCCAGTGGGGTGGAGGATCCTTGTGAGATAACTGATAGGCCAGCTTGATAGTGGAGGTTACCCAGGCTGACAAACATTGTGGTGAGATCGCCATTCCTTTGGTGTTGTTGTGATACTTAACAAAGAGTCTTGGTGTCTTACGAAAATCCTTAGTTCTATCTAAATAAAAAGTAAGTGCCCTTCGGGCTTCAAGCATGTGAAGAGATTGTTCAAGGCTCGTAGCAGGATTCTGAAAAAAACCTGGAAGAACATTGTCTTGTGACATATGAAAAACGGAGACAACTTTTGGCAAAAAAGTAATATCCATTTGGACCTTATCATGATGGAAACGGAGATAAGGCTCATATGCAAGCAATGCACAAAGCTCATTGGCCCTTTGAGCAGTTGTAACTGCTACAAGGAAGGCTGTTTTCCATGAAACGTAAACAAGATCAGCGGACACTATTGGCCCGAAGAGAGCTTTTGTTGATGCAGACAAAACTAAATCTATACGGCAGGCTGGCTGTGTGTGTGTGTGGGTGTTATGGGGGGGGGGGGGTCGAAGATTTTTGTAACCCGTAAGAAAAAGCTGAATCAGGGGATCCTGAAAACATGAAGGGGCTCCAGCTTGCCATCGATATGCAGATATCATGGCGAGATAACATTTAAAGGATGCTAAAGACAGATTGTCATGGGCTAATACCTGGAAGAACTCCAGAAGCAAGGCCATGGGTGTTTTAGAGGTTCTACTCCATATTGACGGGTGAAAACAAATAATCTTTCCCACTTTGCCACATAAGACCACGGCGTGGAAGATCTATGTGCGGCATCCAAAACTTGTGTTACAGCTGCTGAGAAGACCATGGCTGAAGACGCCATGCTGTCAGATGCAGGACCTGTAGGTCGGGGTGAAATACTGCTCCATCCTGGGTGGAGAGAAGGTCCAGCCATTTGCTGAGGGTAACACAGTTGTCCAATGCCATCATGTTGAGGAGCGGAAACCACAGTTGCCGTGGCCACCATAGTGTGATGAGAATGGCATTGATGGTGTCTGCATATGCCTTGGCTACGACCCTCATTGACAGGGATATTGGCAGGTAGAGATAAGGAAGGGTCCATTCCAATTGAAGAGAAATGAATCCCCCAGACAACCAAGTGTTTGTCCTGTGGCCTCCTGGCACAGTAGCATTTTGTGGTGTTGCAAAAAGATCGATGGATGGCCGTCTCCATCGCTGAAACAACCGGTTCACCTTGTCGTGATAGAGGGACCACTTGTGGTCTGAAGACCAGGTCCTGCTGAGATAGTCTGCCATCACACTGTCTTCTCCTGGAAGATGAATCGTAGTGAGGTGTATTCCCCTTGGCAGACACCAATTCCAGATCTGAAGGGTGAGCTGAAGCAGAGAGTGGGATCTTGTTCCTCCCTGTTTGTTCAGATACTAAATGGCGGTGGTGTCGTCCGTATGAATCTGGACAACATGGCTGCGAAGAGAATATTTGAATGCTTGGAGAGCCTTCTGAATGTCAATGAGTTCCAACAGGTTGATATGACAAGTCACCTCAGATGGTGACCAGCGGCCTCGTATTGCAAGGGATCCGGAATGAGCTCCCCATCCCTGAAGAGAAACATCAGTGATGACCATTCTTGATGGGCCTTGCTGACACAAACATTCTGGAGGGATGTTCACCATCACGTACGACTTCTGTACGGTTGAGGTGGGCATTAGAAGCTGGAGAGAGCTGTGATGAAGAGGGTTGGATAACCTTAGAAACCATGCTTGCAGCAGCCGGAATCGTAGGTGAGCGTAGAGTCACTGCTGTTGTCGAGGTCATGTGGCCCAGGGTGGACTGAATGTGTTTTGCCAGTACAGCTGGCAGATGCATAAGCTGATGAGTTGCAGAACGCAAGTTTCGGAAGCGTGTGGACGAGGTAACACCAATGCGACTGCGCTTGAGACTCCTGCCTGGACTGCTGGCTGCACCTTCCCTATGAAGAGCCTGGAGAGCAACAGCTCTTCCTGCATGGAAGGTGGGGTGGAGGGGCATTTCCTGCCCAGGAAGAATAGCTGTTCCCCTGCTTCCGGACGCCACTGGAAGCTCCATGCACGCCTGACCAGCATCCTCATGGAGGAGAGGCTGTGGCGGCACTGAAGGAGAAGGAAGGTGCGGCTGTGCCGAAGGCTCTCCCGGTTCCAGAACTCCTTTAGTTTTGCGTTTCTTCTTCCCTCCCTTGACGGTAGGTGAGGGAGTGTGTTGATGCTGAATGCTTCCAAGGCTTCCTGGAAGCTGTCTGCTGGCTGGCAACCCCAGCTGGTGGCTCTGAAGCAGCCCGGCTTCAAGGGGAGGGAGCGAGAGCCTTCTCATAGAGTAAAGCTCTCAAACTGGATTCATGGCTCTTCCTTGCTTGCATAGTGAGAGTGCAGCAGACAGGGCAAGAGAGTACCAAATGTGCCTCACCGAGGCAAACAAGGCAGGAGGAGTGAGCATCCCCATCAGGAAGATTATCTCCACAAGATATACAGTTCTTAGTAGAAGAAGCCATAATACAGACCAGATCAATGGGAGACAGAGAGTTCAAGGTAGTCATGGATTCCACAGTCAAGGGCAGAAGAAAGTAGAAAAGTCCAAAAACAGTCCAAGGTCAAGTAATTTGAATTTAAGTCAGAGAGATTCCTAGTATGCTGATACAAGGGCAGCGTAGAAAAAATGAACTAAGGCTACAGCCCCTTGTTCAGCCTATCTCTCCCTCTGGTGAGGGTGGGTGGGGCCTTCAGCTTTTCAGAGGTTTCCGTTGATTGCTGCACAGATGCATCAACTACCACATGTGCTTATTTCAACGGACACCACGAAGGAGAACTAACTTGATGGTATTATCTTATTTGGTTGTGGGATGAAGCTTAAAGGCAGGTCATGTATGTATGTGGCTCATTTGCTAAATGAACCAAAAAGATCTTATATACAGAATACCAATACAGAAATAATAATCATGACAGAGCTTTCATATATCCCATTGCCATAGCAAAGCAATTCATTTCAGTGGAGGAAGCCCACATCATGAATGGTACAAAGGAGATGAGATGTAGAAAATCCAGCTGCTGAGATGGGGATGAAGTATAAAATTAAAAGTCAAAATATTCCT
Organism: Anolis carolinensis; assembly: GCF_035594765.1. Taxonomy (NCBI): domain Eukaryota; kingdom Metazoa; phylum Chordata; class Lepidosauria; order Squamata; family Anolidae; genus Anolis; species Anolis carolinensis. The sequence goes on along the minus strand of NC_085845.1, from coordinate 93,920,141 downwards.
CTTTGTGACAGTTTTAGAAAGCCATTTCAAATGGAGAAATGGCATAGCACAAAATTCTTCTTTGTTAATTCACTCCTTGGGGTGCTTTTAGACAAAGAAACTGATTTTGTGATACCCCATCATAGATATCCCATATCATATTTGATCTTCAGACATACTGTAAGTAAAAAAACGTACTTAGATTAAAAGGTTTCCACGCGAAAAAGACAAACATTTACAAACAGTGTATCACCTAGCATGGAACATGGAGATAGAAATTTGTTCCTCAGTAGGAGTTCAAAAATGTTGGGATCCTGATTAATATCTCAGGTCCCTTATACACTGCCATATAAAATCCAGATTATCTGCTTTGAACTGGATTATATGGCAGTGTAGACTCATATAATTAGTTCAAAGCAGATCATATGGATTATCTGCTTTGATAATCTGGATTATATGGAAGTGTAGAAGGGGCCTCAAAGTCTCAATTGGTGATGCCAGACTTTGACTACTTCCATGAAGCTGAAAGTTTCTTATGTTATTATTACTGATCTGAAAGAGTAGTAATGTGACAATTCCTGTGCTGCTAGAGGTCATACAAGAATCATCTCTTAGACACTCACTGGGAAAGTTAACAAACCAGGTCAGGAGTTTTTTTTTCTCACCTTTTAGATGTTGGTGTATATCTGGAACATGAATTTCCATCCCAAGCACAGTATGGGTCTCTGGCAAGACAACAGTCTGCACAAGCCTTCCCATACGTATGACATCTGTGTAGTGAGAGCTGAGCCAATCCATCTCTGGAACCAATGTATAATTGTTGCTAAAAATCAGACACAACAAAATAATTAGAAACATTCTGCAAGCAGCATTTTTTTCTTTTCTTTTCTTTCTTTCTTTCTTTCTTTCTTTCTTTTGGTCTCAAACATGTTTTAGACATTTCTCATTTTTATAATGACATGTTTCTGCTTTGCATATATCTCTAGGTAAATGTCCATTTATACAACTAATGTCTTTTGTGTTCCAGGTGTCAACCTACAGATTCTATGAAAAGCTAATCTCTTACTCCAGTTCACGTAGGAACAGGGACTATAGTTATTAATTTCAGAAGTTTGAGGCAGTTTCATATACAGTAGAGTCTCACTTATCCAAGCTAAACGGGCCAGCAGAAGCTTGGATAAGTGAATATCTTGGATAATAAGGAGGGATTAAGGAAAAGCCTATTAAACATCAAATGAGGTTATGATTTTACAAATTAGGCACCAAAACATCATGTTATACAACAAATTTGACAGAAAAAGTAGTTCAATACGCAGGAATGTTAGGTTGTAATTACTGTATTTACGAATTTAGCACCAAAATATCACGAAATATTGAAAACATTGACTACAAAAATGGCTTGGATTATCCAGAGGCTTGGATAAGTGAGGCTTGGATTAGTGAGACTCTACTGTAGAAGGAAAATCTCTTTTGCTAGTAATTTCAAGATCAAGCCTTTCTGCAGCTGGCCTATAAAATACTATGGCATCACGTTTTTTGTCGTCAGACCTATCTTAAAAATCAAGAACTGGTAATACAGTATATTGAAGAGCATTTCTTTCTTTTTAAAAAATCTAAAATTCAAATGGCAAGCTCTATATGAACATTACCTCTTAAGTAAAAATCTCAAATTTTAAATAACAACAAAACAACAGTTTTACATATGGAAATAGCTACCTATCCTTTCACATAAAGATGTGCAATGCTGCAAAAAGTTACTTTTTAGATCCAAATTCCAGAATCTGGAAGCCAGCCCATGCTGCTCTGCGGATTATGGGATCTCTACTCCTAATCCAACATTTATAAGCTCTGGAGATATGAGTTATGAAGGTAGTTGAAGCACCAGCCAAACTGCATTTAAAACTTATGTATGCTTGGAAAAAAACCACATAAATGTGAGAGTATTTTTCTTCAACTTTTAAAATACTTCCTGGGCTCTCTTTAGTATTAACAAAAGACAATACCAGTTCAAAGTAAGTAAGTTCTAGTTTTCACTTAGACTAATCTTCGAAGAAGTATCCTCCAGAGGGACTTATGAATAAACATGTGTAGTGCAAAAGACTGACTAATTCAATTTCATTTGGGCATCACGGTGACTAATGTTTCTGGATCAGGCACCTGGCAGTGAGTGGGTAGGATTAATATAACCTTGCCACCACTCCTTTTTACTTTCATTCTAGATTTAACAGAAATATACATGTATTCAGAATAAAAAATAATGATTTTGAGACAGGAATTGGTAGAATTAGAGTGGTCAAGGAAGACGATTTGTGTATGTTGGGGAAAAATCAAACAATAAAAAACCACTTTGAATGTTAACTTCCACAAATCAGCTGAAATGTAAGCAATTCAGATATGCTAAAATTATTCATTGCAAATTACCTGCTTTGGGGACATCTCCATAGTCAAGATAGGTGATGGGTGCTGAAAACGAATGAACAATAGTTGAAGGGATGCAGCAGTACTGTTTGCATTTTTCTTGAATACAAAGCTCTTATTCAGCTATGCTCTCAATGAGTTAAAGGTGTTTTGTTTTTCCCTGGAAGTTGAGAAGGATTCATTTGTTAGCGCATTCATGCAGCCATGCATATTAATGCCATCTGCTGCTGGAAAAGAATGCTGTCTCTTGCAACCAGATGCCTTTATCCACTCCTCAGATTTGGTACATGGACATAGTTATGTCCTCAAAACATTCTTGTGGCCAGGTTTAGGATGAAAGATAATGACTGGACTCTAGTTAATTACTGTCCATGTTAATTGTATAAATCTAGAAATTTTAGCCTAAAGATTGACCCCAAAACCCTGGGTTGACTGAGTCACATGTCAGTGTATGTACTGTACCTTAACTCTTATCAACAAAGGAAATATCCTCTTGTTGGAGTAAAGTGGAAAAAAGTGATAGCTTACTGTATTCCAGGAAAACCTAAAAGAAGCATCAACCCCTTCTAGTCTCTTATGGCTTCATCACATGTGTCTTCGCAAGCGTCCTAGAATGCTTACAGCACAGTTGATCCAAAGAGTCCCACACTGCCTATTACATGATGCACACTCCCAGTGGGGTTCCATGGATCAACTGTGGTGCAAATATCCTATGATGCTTCACCCAGAACATGGGAGGCTTCCTATGTAATGGTAGCTGCTGGCGAGACGTGGTGCGTGGCACCAGAATTTCCCCACGGATATGTAAACAGAAGCTAGTGAATCACCCCGCTGCCCCTCATCAATGTGATGAGGTTCTTAGAACTCCTTTGAGGGAAAATACTAAAGGGTTACTACCACCATTTTCCCACCCAGACATTGAATATAACCTGAAGTGATACCATGGCAGACAGTAGAGGGGGTACATCTTTTAGGTTCTCCTGAGACCAGCTCTCATCTTTTTTCACTCTATCCAAATAAAGGGATGGTTCCTTTTACAATAAGAATAGTAATACTGTACTTTAACTTTTATCACAAAAGGAACCACTCAGTTCTCTGAGGACAGTGGTGAAATATCTTTTTGAATGCCCTTTAGGAAAATTGCAATGCCGACCAACTGAGACAGCACTAGATCTTTCTCCTCTTGGCAGAATAATTTCAACTTCTACATAGGTTGTATTAAAATCCATCATTTTTCCTCCACAAAATATGCAGATGACTAGGGCTGCATCTACTCTGCCAAAAAATAAAATTTGGAACTGCATGATATGGGCAGTGCAGACCCATATAATGCAGTTCAACAATGCTAATCTGCATTGAATGGTAGTGAAGATCCAGTTTTATCCACAAATATATATATATCATATATATATATGATACTACATGATTATGATCTTCTTGTCCTAAATCCTATACCTGTCCTACATTTCACCCTGAAGTGAAGCTGGCTTTTGTAATCCCTGCCAGAGAATGTATAGGCATTTTATCTATGATACTTATTTTGGGAAAATCACACAATCAGTATAACTGAGCTAGTACTTTTAGGATGAAAAGTCTCTTGCTACACAATAACTTAATTTTGGGGTGTCTTCTTCCTATATTAATGTATATTCCAGGCTGGCAAGAAAATCAATCTTAGGAAACATTCTTTTGCCAAAGTACATCTTTGGATAACTTATTATTTATTTGGCAAGTTATACTGATAGCCTTCTTTCAGAAAGCTTAGCATATGTTTTCATAGTGGTGTAATATTTCACTCATTTTCTTTTCAAAAGAAGCCATAAGTAATCTTACATTTTTCTTCCTGCTAGAAAAAAGTCTCCAAATTCTGTGCAGTTCTGGAAGGCATTTTGCAATTTGGTACATATTCTGCCCCAAATTTGCACTTTAGCAACATTTTTTTAAAAAAAGGTAACAGCATTTTGTGCACAAAGAATAATATTGCTGCATTGATTTTTTTTCTGCAAAGAAAATTCTATTTTCTGTACAAATTATCCACATGAAATTTTGTATAGAATGAGTCACAATTGCAGCATGATATTTCATTCTTCTGTTTACAAAATGTTTTTTCCTGAGGAGAAAGTGAAACTTTCCCCTTAAAATCGCTACATGCAAATTGTGTACAGAGTAAATCCTAAAATGCAAAGATTCTCATTATCCCAGCATTCTTCTCAACATTCCAAAGATATTTTACCAACTTTTTAATAATTTTTGATAGTTCGTAATCCCCAATTTTTTAAACTACCAGCAATCCCATAAAGTACTTTCCTGAAATACAGGAAGATTCATTTGATCATCTAAGCAGTTTCAAAATGGTGCAAGGGTTTCTGTTCTCCCTGGCCAAGAATCATGCTTTACGGCTTGAGAGCTGAATGAGTGAACTGCACTCATGGAAAAGAAATTTGCTGGACATGAAGTGAGGTGCAGATGTAGACTCTGTGTCTGTGATGGTTCATCTGCTCTTTTATTCCTAGTTGCCTACATATCATCACTTGCTGAAAACATTTTTTGGGGGATATGGAAGCTTCTCGTTCAGGTATATTTGTAGATCAATCATTGTCTTTTTACAAAAACTCATCCCCCAAAATCATCTTATACATGGATCAATGTTTGAACAGAGTGACAGGAAGTAACAGGGAAGATAGGCTTTCATAGTAAGCCCTTATTAAAAATGGTCACTACAGAGAATTTTATGCAGAAAGCACTTGTTAAAAATGGCCACCATTGCTTCAAGCCACTTCAAACATTGCATTCTTTAGATTCCCTTACATTATTCACGTATCACCAATTGGGCCAGAAAAAGTATGAAAGAAGAAGGGAGGACTGCCTTTCTTTCTCCAGTTTGGGTAAAAGAAGAGCAATATGTTAAGAGCTGATCACCTCAATCTTTTGTCACTGCCTTCACATTAACAGAGGAAAGTAGCTTAGCTTTCCTTGCTCTTCTATTTCCCACTTTTCAAATTGCATTGTCATTATTTTTCCTCATTTTATCTATCTGTATTTTTATCAGTGCAGACATTTTGATATCAACAATGCAAATCCCCACTCCAACCCATGTAACCCTTCAAATAAACAGATCTTCTCTTTATCTTTAGATCTTTCTAAATATGTCTCTCTATGCATTTGAGAAGGACAGAACAAGGTTTGTTACATATCCCAAAGTTTTCCCTTTGATTTCTCTTTGGTTAAAATGAAATCAATAATTTTGGTACCAAAATCTGCCATTGACGTATATATCAAGTTGACTTATACATGGGTAAATATAATAACTATATTTTCAAGCTAAACAGCACTCTTCCAATAGTCCCTCCATGAGCTGAAAGGAAGACAACACCCAACACCTTGTGGCCACATACATAGAGAAATTCTACATCAAATGATGTAATTTTGTGGTGGCTTTGCATAAATAATATGGACCATAGCTACGTTCCTTTTTCTATTTTTCCTTTCTAAATAAGAGGCATAATTTATAATGTGGAGGAACATCTGCTGAGCTAATAGCCCTGTTTGGTATTAAATCTGATCTGGCACTTTTCCCTTTGACGTGATGTAGTAAATATGCAGCAAATTGGTACATGCCACAAAATTCCAGATTACTTGGCAGTAGTCGAGCATTCTTGGCATTTTCAAAGTGGAATGAAGTGCCATTGGTGTCCATGGCAGTAAAATGACATTGGGAGCTTTAAAGCAAGAAGTAGTCCATCCCTTTGGCCAAAGTATCAAAAGCATATGGGGAAATTTACTTATAGGGGGGAAAATCCAGAGAGGCTTAGGGAAATGGCATTTCACCAGCTTTCAAAGTCATCAGAATGCTGTGGGGAGGCCAAAGGTTTGACCTGAAATTGACTTTCTAAAGATTGTGATGAAAATGAATGATAAATATATCAAGAACATCTCACTACATCATAATTACTGGCAACGATGCTATCTTGATCAACAGCCCAGAGCAAACACTACTACTTGGAATACGTGTATCTTCCACCATGAGTAATTTGGCAAGTGTGATCAAAATTATTCTGGCTTCACTTGAAATTACTAGAGATGTTTTGCCCAAGCAGGAACTTGAAAACATACCTCAGCTTTGACATCATATAAACTTCAGTGTCATTCCTGCTGTGAGCATTTAGATTTTGTTTTTCTCGATGTCACTTCTATAGAATGTTAACATAAATGTTAGCAAATCTCTCTTTTATAAAAAGTAATCAATCCCTTTCTCATGTGCCTTTAAAAGTAACAACACTGGTCCATATTTTTCTTGAAACACCTCACATTTTTCAAGTGCCGATTTTCATTCAATGTACTCAGGTGGTATTTAATATTACCTTAAATATCTGTAACTCCTCCAGTACCACTTCCTCCATGTCCCACTTCTCTTTCGTTATGCTCAAAACTTTTAGTACTGTTCCAACATCTGAAAGAAAGGAATATTGTAGATGGAAACCAAGTGATTATGTGTTGACACATTGGAAACAGTCTGTTTCTTAATTTGTAAATATATATTTCTTCTCCTTTAGATACAATCTTCCATGTGGAAATGCCACCAAAAGCAGCAGCCTCGAATAGAGTTTTCTCTTCTTACTCAACAGTTTTCAGACAGATCTGTGTCATATTGCATCCGTTTTTCTTTCCTTTCATCAGGGTCGAAGGATATTTGGGTCTTGAAATCTTGTGGGCATCAGCACCCACAATCCCTTCCCACAGATGACATTCATTGATTGAGGCCTAAGGGAGCTGAAATGCAAAACATCTAGACAGCAAAAGGCTCCTACCCTTGTTCTACATAGCTGGCTGCACAGCTGGCATGTGGATACCTAATTCTTAACAAGAAAATTTGAGATTGTGTTGTCTAATACTACCATTACATAAAAAGAAGCTATACATGTAATTCCAGTATGGTGTGTACGCATTCAGAGTGAGAACCAATCCAATCCAATAAGCCTTTATTAGCATATATAACAGAATATATTCTACAGTAGAAAACTTCATATTTGTCATACATTCAATTTGCAGACTTCATTCAGAAACCTGCCACTGTGAGGCAACAGTTAAAATCTTGGGAATTTAAAAGCATGATTACTTTGTCTGGCACTGTTTGGTGTTTCATAAAATCTATAACTTGCAGTAGCAAGCTTGATCTTAGTTCCTGGTAGAGTGGGCAGTGGAGAAGAATATGTGGGATCGAGAGTGAGAGCCAAAAAGGATCTTTATTCTGAGTACCATGAGAATTTTATGATAGAAAACCTGTGTGTATAGCAACTGTATTCAAACAAATCCCATTACATTTCATTAACTCCAGATTATTGCAGACACAGATGGATTCATTGACAAAGCATATTTATTTCCATCTTGTTTGCCCACCTGTGCTATGCTGTTGTTGTGTGCCTTCAAGTCATTCCTGACCTATGGCAATACAATAAATATCACAGGACATGGTTCACAAAATTTGTTCAGAAGAGGTTTAACATTGCTTCTTCTGAGGCTGTGACTTGACCAAGGACACCCAGTGGGTTTCATGGCCAAATGGGGATTGAAACCCTGATCTCCAGAGTAGTAGTCCAATGCTCAAAACACTACACCACACACACTCTCAGTCTTGTGATATGGGGACTCTAAATTATGGAAGAAGATAAATATTTCATTCAGATCTCTCTGAATGTTCATGCCTTAAACATTTAAGCATCCTCCAAGCATGAACTAACAATATTTCCTGAGTGTTGCAGAACTTTAGTCTGCTTGTCACTCATACTTCATAAAAGTGTTATGCAAACTTCACTCCATGGAAACAGCAATGGCCCTGCAACCAACTATCCTGGGTTACTTCCAGTGCTTTCCCTCCCTTGTTGTCTAGTATTCCAAAGCTACACATGGGATATTCATATGGAAGTGATTAAACACACAAAGATCTTGGAAATGACTAACTGAAAATCAAATCTGGGAATGAGCATACAAAAAGATACTTTATTGAACCTTTTTATTGCAATAAGTTTAAAATGCTGCACGCTGTCCCATTTGACAAAGGTAACAGTTCCTATTACTTTACTTCAAGTGGAAACCCTTGACTGATAAAGGAAAAAGGCACTGAGATACAACATGTATAAATGTGAGTTGAATTGATTGAAAACTCTAATGATAAATAATCTCATAGACCTAACACTTTTTAGACTGAAGTCCTACAAAAATTGTCTGGAATTAAGTGTCATTCGATACAATGGCACATACATTTTAGTAAATGTGTATATTATGGTGGTAAAAATCTGTGTAGATCTATGTCTCACTGAAATACTAGGACTGTGTTTGGGATACATCAATTTATGTCTTATAGCACAATATAGTCCAAGAGCAGAAAATATAACATTATTATTATTATTATTATTATTATTATTATTATTATTATTATTATTATTATTATTATATTTCCTTGATAGAAAATGCTGTTTTTGGAGCAAAACTACCACAAGTGAATTTTCTGCAGAGTAAGTTCTAAATTGGAAATAGACCTCAGAAATGGTGTAGTTTTCAGGCACTTTCTCAAAGCTGGAAGAAAAATTACTAAAATTACTCATTATTTCCTTTGAGAAAAAAACATATGAAGAAGATCATTCCTAATTAGAACACAGCAAACTGGGGTAAATATGAGGGATTAATGAGTTGATGTAAACAGAAACATCTTCTTTTACTGGCCTGCCTATTTCAAGAAAGACTAAGTAGAGATGACTTGTGACCAATGGAATCCTACACACACATGAACTATTATCATATAGCCACTGCCAATCGTCTCTCCTTCTTTCCCCAATGCATTTTTTTCTGTGTATCTGTTCAGTGTAAAGAATCTCAGAAGTGAAAATTTTTCATAAAAATAAAAATATCCAGAATAGAGAGGAAGTGCTACCTGGGATGATGATGATGATGATTATAATGATGATGATGATGATGATGATGATGATGATAATAATAATAATAATAATAATAATAATAATAATAATAATAATAATAGCCCTTTCCCAATTCCCAATTATAGTGGTATTATTCTATTGTGACTATTATGTCAGCCTCCTACAAAACCATGGGATGTGATGCTTGGTGAGATACTGAAGCTTCCTGTCCCAGAATTCCAAATGCCTCTCTGTAAATCACAAGTCCCAAGATTTCATCAGATGGAATCATGGTAGTTGAAATGGAATCTTAGGACTATAATGCTATACTGTGAAAGGGTCTCTGGACATTTTTGAGATCTAAAGTCACATTCTGAACACAATCTGCTAAATCTCCTTACTATCCATTCTGTACACAAACTTAGAAAATCTCAATATTTATTTCTTTGCCTGACGCTTTATATTTCCTTTTAGTACAGAAAATTGAAAGGGGTGTGTTTCCAAAATGCCCTTTGCTCCCCATCACAGGATCCAAAATCACTTACCTGAACAGAACACTCATGATTCAAGATAGGCAGAAAAATGGTTACTTGACAAAGCCATACTATGTGTTTTGTAGATGTCTTGTTTTTAACCCTCAGCCAAACATCCTGGCCTCTACACAGCATAGGATTGTGCTTCTGACTGCAAGGTATGGTTTACTCTGCTTTGACTTTACATATAATATCTTTAAAATAATATACGTGCAGGCAGAAGATGGGAAAAGGTTCTGTTTTGGATCAATGCTCCTAGAATCCTACAGCGAGAATGGCCATAGCTATGCTATCTGGAAGGGGTTTCTGAAAGTTTCAGTCCATAAAAGGAACTTTTCTAATTTTTACTCTTAGGAATCTTAGTTCTAACTATTTAGATTTTGCAATCTTTCCTGGGCTCTGTTGAAATTATGGACTGCCACCTACTGACTGCAAATATCTGTTTGAATGAAGAACAACAATGGCACTAAGGCTATGTATGAATTAAAGTAGTTTAAATCATAATACTTAGATGGTATGTGCTTTTTTGCTTTATTTCTGATTAAAACATTTCAGTGTGCTGATTAAGATCTGCCTTAAATATCAGCTACAATAGTTATGAGAGAAGAAGCCAGACAGGAGGGGAAACTGGCAGCCACACTTTGTGCAATGCAGACTTTTGATGTTCAACAATGTGTTACCCAAACTATGGTTGGCATGAGCCTTGAAACCACAATTTCACTGCCAACTGACAACCAGGCCTTAACTATGGCTAAAGAAAACAGAACCGAAGTGAATAGCTTTGAATACATACAGTTGTTAAAACAATGTAATGCTCAAGAAATAAGCAGGCTTCCTTTTGGGAAGTGAATGCCATTCTTTAACTTCATATAAACCCCTCTCTCTAGGACAATAGGAACTACAGCAGGGGTGTACTTCTGCACCCTCCTCCATTCTATGTCAGGCATTTCTCAGTTCCAATCATTTATATGACTGATACAGCATACAATATGTATTTTCTCTTATATGGATTAGGCCTAGAAAAACTAGTCTCCTAAGGATTAATCTCAGTGATGGGTGGTGGCTCAATATCAGTAAAGTGATGAAGCTACTCTGGATTTCAGTCTGAACTTTAAAGGAGTTATACAAGATGCTGAATCCTATTCCTACAGACCCTTCCCATTAAAGAAAGCTCAGTTTTTTGAAAGGATGGTTTAAAGCCATGCAAACAATACCTGTCGAATTTCTCCCTTTTACACAAAAATAAAAAAAATACACAAACCTGTTCCTTACTTGAATAATAATAATAATAATAATAATAATAATAATAATAATAATAATAATAATGTTGGTTTATATCTCAATTTTTCTCTCCACCAAGGAGACTCAAAGACTCAAAGTGTCGCCTTTGGAAAAACTTCCCAATGGTAAGAGCAGACTGACAGTGGGATATTCTTCCATGGGGTTGGGCCTAGTATGGCCCTTGTGATCTCTTAAAACTTTAAATTTCTAAGATTCTATGTATATAAAATTCATTTTGAAGAAAGATGAAACATCAAAATAGGACACATGTCATACTTTCCATTATTCTACTTTCCAATCTTACCTGTCCCAAGGAACATGACATCATACTGCCCATCTTCAGCCATAACACGATCCACCACAATTTGAGTCAGTCTGTAGTCCACGTTGATTTGAGTAAATACGGGGGCTCCAGTTACTGGATAGACTGATTTGTGCATCACTGGATGACGTTTTATGAAGCTAATGACATCATCAGGAAAATCTCTGGTGGACTTGATTAAGGGGTCGTATGTTTTGCTGGGACACTAAACAACAAATTCAGAAGAGAAAAACCAGATAAATTTTCCTTCTTTTCCTGCAGCATGTATAAGTTTGTATATAGTTTTTGGCTTGGTTGTCTATATAAAGCAACTAAACTAGAAATGGTTTAAAAATGATCACCATATCACCATGCAATTGATGCTCAACTTCTGTCTAGTCTATATCAAACCTATACAAGTATTTTTCTCATTACTCATTACAATAATGAAGAGTTATTTATTTATTTCGTGTCAAAAGCATTGTCTAATAAATAAGTCTAAATGGAAAGAGCCTCCTCAAAGATTGAGTAAATAAAGTCAGGTGTCCCTTGGACAACATTTCTTGTAAATGGCTAATCTTTCCAACCGAAAAGCATTGTATTGCTTTACAACATTTTTATGATGGAGGGTAATCCACTCCCATTTCTCATTGCAGCATTGAGAAAATAACTCATAACTGCTACTTGCAGTACTATCTATTCATTGTCTATTACTTTCTGTTAATTTTTTTTTAAAAAATGAAAAACTTCTTACTATTGATAAGTTAATGGCTTGTGTTTTTTTTTTTTTGGTCAAAATATCTCTAAGATAACCATTTCAAAAATAACTAGGAAAAAACTTTTTCTTCTATTACTTTTGCAATATGACGTTGGTAAAACCTTGTTATCCCGAATAACTAGTTGCATACAACTATATTAGATGTAACTTGGTACCTCTAAACTCTGGTAACACCACAATCTAAAGTACATTGCCCCAGTGAAACCACATTTATTTTTATGATTATTTACAAACAGACAATGGGGATCATCAATGTTTTGCTTAGAGATACACTAATCAACCTGTTTTCAGTAGAGGTGTGCAATTTGGCCAAAAGGCATCCCGTTTCTATTTACTGGGATTAGCAAATCAGTGGATCTTTTTGATAACTACTAAAGAGTACTGGGAAATAGCAAAAAAACTTAGTGTACAAAATTTTTATTTGCATCTTGTAGCAGTTTGACTTTTGCTGTATAAACCCAGTAGGGTTGCACTTAATGTCAGAGTACTATCCTCATACTACTGCCATCAATGACAGGATGAACTAAAATAATGGAAATTGATTAATTAAACTTTTTCTCTCAGCAACAATCTAAGTGTAATGTATTTCATAAGTCATGTCCAGCATTTCAAGGCACTACAGGTAGAAAATCTGCAGGTAGGATCATAAAACAATTGTCTCCTTGATCCGGATTTAATCAAGACAGAAATATGTCCAACGTGCTTTTAAAGTATTCCTTAACTACAACTGCAAAGACACACTGCCCTCTTGTGACTGCTATAGGCAAAACAGCAATGTAAATAAACTGGACCATGGTCCACAATAAGCTTATTGTATTATAGAGTTTTTAGTCTTTTGAGTGCCAAGATATTTTGTTGGGTTTACTACAACTAACATGATTACTTCTCTGCAAAATATTGGAATGAATGCAGACTCACTGCATTAAATCACACTGCAACAATTCCTTTATTCTGGTTCTCAAGTGATAGAACATTATCTACATTAGAAAATTATATATCATTGACTGTGGCCGTACATACCATAAAATATAATGATAGGGAATCAGTTTGTTCAGCATAGATCAGTGATGGCCAACCTATGACATGCATGTCAACACTGACACGCCTAGCCATTTTTGCTGACACACTGCCGCATGCAGATTGATTGAATGACTATGTCTTTTGTGGCCAAATTTGGTGTGATTTGGTCCAGTGGTTTTGTTGTTTACTCCATGGGAATTATGCACATTATTATTCTATTATTATTGTAGTATATTATCATTTTATTACTATATTATTAATATTATTATTATTATTATTATTATTATTATTATTATTATTATTTTATTCATTATTCATGACTACATTGAAACTAGAATAGAGATAAATCAGCGTGGAAACTGCAAGAGGTACCATAGATTGTTGTACATGGAAATAATGGCAGTAAATAGTTTTTGATTTATTAAATACAGTTATATATTACAATTATATATTTTTGTTATTTAAACTATACATATTGCAAAATTATGGGTTTTTTCTCGAAGTGACACACCACTCAAGTCATGCTAGGTTTTTTGGTGAATTTTGACACACCAAGCGCAAAAGGTTGCCCATCATTGGCATAGATGGTTGAGTTGGATTCATTTATTTTTACTACTATTGGCTACAGGACATTATAAAAATACAGCATCATAATGAATAATATTTAATTACAATCTAAAATACAGTTGATTGGGGTTATAATAATACTAATATTTATTTATTTATTTATTTATTTACAGTATTTATATTCCGCCCTTCTCACCCCGAAGGGGACTCGGGGTAGATCATAGGGCAAACATTCAATGCCCATATACACATAGAACCGAGACAGGGACAGACGCATGTATGATGTATTTTCAGATGATGCGCGCAGATTCCAGTAGGGTGGCCTTTTGCAGTTGGCAGATCGTAATTTTGTCAATGTCTATTGTTTCCAAATGCCATCTGAGATCTTTTGGCACAGCACCCAATGTGCCGATCACCGCCGGGACCACCTGCACTGCTTTCTGCCAGAGTCTTTGGAGTTCAATCTTGAGGTCCTGGTAGCGGCTGAGTTTTTCCTGTTGTTTTTTGTCAATGCGACTGTCACCTGGGATGGCAACATCAATGATCCAAACCTTTTTCTTTTCCACAACTGTGATGTCTGGTGTGTTGTGTTCCAGAACTTTGTCAGTCTGGATTCGGAAGTCTCACAGTATCTTTGCGTACTCATTTTCCAATACTTTTGCAGGTTTGTGATCCCACCAGTTCTTTACTGCTGGGAGGTGGTACTTGAGGCATAAGTTCCAATGAATCATTTGGGCCACATAGTTGTGCCTCTGTTTGTAGTCTGTCTGTGCGATTTTCTTACAGCAGCTGAGGATATGATCAATGGTTCCTTGCACAGTCTGCATTTTTCAGCTGATTTTTCGATCTTGGCCTTAATTGCATTTGTTCTGATGGCTTGCTCCTGGGCTGCAAGGACCAGGCCTTCTGTCTCCTTCTTCAGGGTCCCATTCGTGAGCCATAGCCAGGTCTTCTCCTTATCAGCTTTTCCTTCAATTTTGTCAAGGAACTTTCCATGCAATGTTTTGTTGTGCTATTATTATTATTATTATTATTATTATTATTATTATTATTATTATATGTGATACCTGCCTATCCTTGCACAATAGTTAAAACAAATCAACAAAGGTAAGACAAGACAAAAAGTACTTAAGAGTATTAATCTGGGAATGAAGGTGTAACCCCACCCAGAGTGTAACCCCACCCAGAACTGGTTGATGCACCTTCACCCCCAGATTAAGACTCTTAGGTACCTTTGTCTTATCTGGGTTTAGTTTTAATTTGTTTCCTTTATTAAGATCATTTCTTCCCACAGGCATTCATTCAGAGAAGGCAGCATACTATTCATAGCTAAGGCTGTTTTTAGACAAATATATTTGGGTGTCATCAGGATACCCTGTCCCATGTCTCCAGATAGTCTCTCCCATCAATTTCATGTAAATGTTAAAAAGCATTACGGATAGAATGGCCCCTTGTGGAACGCCACATAACAGAAAAAGGCAACAACCCCTATACAGTTGACATCAGCTTTTTCAGTGGGACTTCTTTTATTCTTGCACCTAATAAACATAGGTAGGTGGAATCAATTTTAAACCAACAAAATGAATCAATGAGATATGTATAAAAATCTATAAACTTTTTTTCAACTATCTCAAACTGAGATTTAGAAAGGAGAAAGAGAGCAGGAGAAAAGCTGCAATGTAGTACATGTGCAGTGAAGCCATGTAATGTGTTCAACTCTTATGGAGATTGATTTCTTTTTAAAATTCATACAGGGTCTATATGATGTAAGCCTCCTGATCATAGGCATTGTTCTTCCAGTGTTTCCGAATTACACATACAGTAGAGTCTCACTTATCCAACACTTGCTTATGCAACATTCTGGATTATCCAACACATTTTTGTAGTCAATGTTTTCAATACATCATGATATTTTGGTGCTAAATTCGTAAATACAGTAATTACTACATAGCATTACTGTGTATTGAACCACTTTTTCTGTCAAATTTGTTGTATAACATGATGTTTTGGTGCTTAATTTGTAAAATCATAACCTAATTTGATGTTTAGTAGGCTTTTCCTTAATGCCTCCTTATTATCCAACATATTCACTAATCCAACATTCTGCCAGCCCGTTTATGTTGGATAAGTGAGACTCTACTGTATGTAGTTATATGTCAAAGGATAATATATTGTAACCATCTTTACAACAAATTATAGCCATGGATAAAAAAAAAATCTCTTCCTAAGCCTATGTTTCCAATCTTATTCCTATATTTGAATCATATTAACAACAAACCTTCAATATGTATTACACAAATGGGCTGGGTTCCATATGATTAATGGAAAACAAAACCTTTCCAGTATGTTTGTGACAATGTCATCCATGTCAATAGCCTGGCCCTCAATATTACATAGACCTCATCTGATCTATGTCACAATGTCTTTGCCCATTGGACTTCATTCAATGAGCATGGGCCCATGGAAAATAGCATCCACATTTCAGTAGATGAATGCATTCAGGTGCTCCATACAAGTAAGAACTCTGCAATGTTTTCTAAGACGTAACAGCTCAGGTTCAAGTGAGTTAATGTGAGGCATTCTAGGTCCCATGATTTGCTAATCAAAAACTCCAGGCATAAAGCTCAATACTCTTACATAGACATAGCCATTGATTTTGAGAGCAAGTCCTTGTGTCAATCTTTAAGCTTCAGACCTTTGGCAACATTAACATTCCAGTGCCTATCTTTTTTTCTTCATGCATCTGTTTGGGAAGGGAAGGGCGCACTAATGGAATGCTAGTTGCAACAACTACTAATCCAAATTAACAATATATTTCTGAATAATATGTTTTGTGTACAGACTCAACTGTTCTCCCATCTTGCTGTGACAAGTTTGGCACACCTCTGGCATATAATGAGTTATTACCATCTTCTGGACAGCTAGCCAGTGCCTGGGCTGTCATAAGATTATTTTCCGCTATGAAAATAGTGCTGCTGTGAAGGAATAGAATTCATTCTAGCATAACCAGGTAAGACAAAGAAAAGACAAGATGGAGAGATAGAAAAATAAAGCAAAATAAATATTAAAAACCATGAGATCTGCATATATGGGATATCTGTGGTACAATTCTGTAGTTTTCCCATTTCTTAGATCCATGACGAAGGCTGGGAAGCAGCAAGAATATGGAGTGAATCCTACACACACACACCACACACACAACACACACATCACAAATACACACCTAATACTATGAAAGACATAATGTCACATAACACCATGAAGGGAAAACTTAATTTATGAGACGAAATGAATAATGCAGGTATTGGAAAAAATATGCAATTCTTTGACGTCCCATGAAGAGTATATAATATACATACCATAATGTGAAATTTTATTCAATCCAATTGATGACTACCATTCCTTGAAGAAAGCATTATAGCTAGGGATATACCACAATGCTGAAACCACTTATCTGTGGTCCCAATGGATATTAACGTTTCCAGAATTCTAGATTTAATCTTCTCATACTAACTGGTTAATTCCCATATTTCCTGCCAGGTGGAGCTAGAACATAATCTGTGAAAGAGGAGCCTCTGATATCTAACAAATGGACAATTTATAATGTGTTTAAGATGCTTCTTTTAGGCTCGCAGATTCCCTGTGTGACATCTTTTAAACAGAAACCAGAAGTAATAATCTTTGAGTACATTCTTACAATACCAAATATGCCATTTGGCAGTTATTGCGAACTTAAATTTAGTTAGGGACTCAGGGTTTTGGACCATTTTCAGCACTTAAGATTTGGCTGTCTTTAGAGAACATTATGCATGTGAGATACTAAGCCAGGAACTAGGCCGAATCTTCTCCATTGTTTGTGTCCATTTTCAATACCCAGATGACAGTATGAGTTGCCTAAAAGAGCTTAGGTAATTCTATGGCAAGGCGCCACTTCTCAAAAGTACAGGCAGAGATTCAACACTCGATAGGTCAGGAAACTTTTTCTGATAGGGATTAAGAAATGAGATAAATTTCTACAGCTGTAGCAAATATCTGTCTGCATAGGCTTATAGTTTAAAAATTCAATACTGATAATAATTTCATATTTTGAGAATCATCAGTTCTATTGTAAGAATTAACAGAGTACATAACCTTGTTTGGGCAATTTTCTTATAACTAGAAAAGCATTGGAAAGGCATCCTACCTTTGGATGTCCAATATATAGGTGTGCCTCTACACAATAGGTTTAATGCAGTTTGACTCCTCCTTAACTGCCATGGCTCAATGCTATCAAATCATGGAAGTTGTAAGTAGTAAGTTTTACAAGGCTTTTAAGCCTTCTTTGCAAAAGAGTGCTGGTGCCTCACCAAACTACAATGTCATGATTCCATAGCATTGAGCAATCACAATTACTGGTTTGGGGACAAATCAGTTTTACCATTCAAACTTACGAATTGGGCTTTGTGAATACTGGAGGGTAGGGGTGCGTGAAACGGCAGAAATCCATTCTGTTTTCATTCTGTTTTAGTTTTGAATTTTGGGTGCTCCCCTTCCGTTTTCTGGAAGATTCTTCTCAAAACAGAAATGGAACTTCGAATCCTGAATTAAAGAATCTGAATGGTCCCTTCTCCTAATCTCCGAAAGCAGAATGGAGGGCATCTAAAATTCAAAATGAAAACGGAACAAAAACAGAACCAGTTTCCGCCATTTCACACACTCCTACAGAGAATGAAAAAGAGAGAACCATGGATTAAGAGGTGCAGTTGCTTTGCAAAATGGGCAGGATGGAATGTTCATCAGTATCACTTTATAAATGGGATCTCCCTGTTCTGAGCTGGAACTGGTTGCAATTCCTGTTCTAACCAAGACTGTTTGGTACTATAAACCTACATGCAGTCAAAACTATGACACTGTACAGGAAGTATCACTGTCCTTTAGCTGATGGGTTCAAGTATCCCCGCCACACCAAGTGGAGATTTGGGCCTGAGGATTTAATTCCACCAAAACTATCTCATTGCTGAAACCTCAGAGGTTGGTTAACAGGGTTCTACGTCAGGAGTAGACGTCCTTAGGGTGAGGCCCATGGAAAAATACTCACAAGATTTACATGTTGCCAAAAGCAGAACAAAGTAATTTAAGTGCACAGGTGTAACCTACTTATGCATGAATCAACTTATGTACTGTATCTTAAGTCAAATAAAAAAGGTACCACGTGAGAGCTTAGTCCATCCTGGAAGAATATAAGAGTAGCATCCTCTCTCCCCTCCTCAACACATCACCACATCTAACCTTTTTGAATGCTTGGATGGTAAAATGGTGGTGGCGGATGGAGTGGCTGACCATTGAGGTGGTACTGGTGCTTGCCCTCTCCACATTTTTTATGGTTCCAATTCTTTTATTGATGAAGAAAACTATTGAATGGATGATATTGAGTAATGCTTTCAAGACTGTCAGTAGGAATATTAATACCAGCTGAACTGGTTCTGAAATCACTAAGTGGAAGCTTTATGATTACAGATTTCTTTTCACCCTTCCATTCTTATTCTCCTTCATGGACATTTCTATGGAAGAGACCCATTTTTATTCCCATTCCTCAGTTCATATATCCAACTGCATCAGCACTGACAACAGCAAAGTGGTTGCATGATGAGAGCTCCCACTATTCACTACATTAAGATTCATGACATTTCTTTTCCTAAGAATATGTGTGTTCAGAATGTGGGGGAGAAGGATAAAAACCCACAAACTGTCCATTTGAACAATTGAATGTTTACATGGAAGACATTCAGTTGACAGCTACTGGCATGTTAAGACTAGCTTGACCTATTCCTCTCAACTCTTTTGGTGCCTTCTGTCATGTTTTCTTAGAATTTTTGTTTAAAATGGAAAGATGGGCTAAGATTCCTGAATTGGTCCCCCCAGTTTTATGTCACACTACAATAAATCTGATTCTGTAACAGTACCAAAACCAGTTCAAGCTGTACATGCCACAAAGTAAAGAAATTTAAGAAATGATTATTTCAAAACAAAATCTTCTGCAAGCAATCTCTTGCTTCTCAAAAAGTGCTTCTCTTTTCCTCTTAACCTTGACATAGTATTATTTGCTTGACCCACCACTTGGATTGTCAAGAGCTCCTTAGTTTAAGAAAACTTCACGAGATGTTTCATCTTTCAATGGTTCTAGCTGTGGAGATATTACAGGAGACTTAAAAATCAACATTTCAGAAATATTCATTAACTGGAGAGGAGACATAAATATTTCCCACCATTTCCTATTATGGGGTGTCATCTTCACCTTGCAATGGTACATGAAGGATGTAAACTAATGACCATGTTACCAACAGAGTGGCTCCTCCTTGCAGTTACATTTTTTGAGAACAGCACTTAGGAATGAAGCAAGGAGGAAAAGAAGGAAAGCGTCAGCCAGTGCCATTGCTAATGGTGAACTCTGCTGCTGTGAAACTGAGAATTTCTTTTCCATCTGGGGAAATACAATTTCTCTGCTCACAGAAATATAGGGGCATATTTGTGGGGTCAGGACTGATGGCATGCATAGCTAGTTTTGGACTAGGGAAGCACAACTGCTTGGATAAATTATACTGTTATAACTGGCAAATTCAACTGTTTCGACAGCCATCTATTAACAGTCTCACAGTTAATTCAAAGTAGGGAAACAGAATATAGAGTTTCTTTATTTTCTACCCAAGGACCTACTGTGTTTTTAGTCAGTAAGTACCAGCTGTTAAAACTATTTTTCTCCACCCAGAGTGACTTCTGCACTTTGAAGCATCCTTTCCAAGTCACAACTATGACATAGTGTGAGTCTATGTGGCAATACCAAAAGCCAACAAGTTGCCTTTTCTCCCTCTCAGGGGATTCTGAGTTCATGTCCTAATAAATGTCAGAAGCTGATGTGAGACTAGAAATCTCCTCCTAGTCCCAAATGCCCCTTGATGTTCATGGCCTAATGCCAAATCCTGACCACAGAGACAAACAGTGGAATGACATTATAGAGAAGGCATGCTTTGTACTGTGAAAGTGATTCATGTTGCATCAGAGGAAATAATGGCCTCTGCTGGATAAAGCAAAGTGACATCCTATCCAAAGTCCAATTACCAAATACTAGTGTCCTTTCCTCCCTTATTGGCAGGGGGACAGGGCATCCTTTTCTTGCTAATAGTGGCTCATGAAACTTTAATTCTGAGCTGTGGGATTCAGAAAGTTTCATGCAGCATTAAGGGAGGGTGGGGTGATTTGTCTTTCTGCTTTTGCTGCCTCCTCTTCTAAACCTCTCATTATGAAACAAACAACAAGAGGGAAAGCATGAAAGAATAAATAGGGAAAGGTGTCCTCAGTATAACATGAAGGGTTTTAGATGACAAATTGAATGCTTCTATTTATTGCAAAGCCCTAGGGATATATTAGGCTTCTTTTATGCAAGATGTATGTTACTGTTTATAGAAAAAAATGTGTTTTGATGAGATTGTGTCTGGATTATTGTAATGTGCTTTATATGGGGTTGCCTTTGAAAACCATTCTGAAACTTCATGCCTCCACTTGATCTCTCCCAGCAGTTTCATGAGAGCAAAGAGAAGCCGCTTCTTGTGGAAGAAAACTCCATAGATTGGGAGAAGCTACTGGGAAAGCTCTCTCCTATGTCTTCATTAAAAGGTCCTATAAAAAGACTTCCTTCAAGCACTTAAATATCGAATGCTGGTTTAAATAAAAATGACTTTGCTTGGTGGCAATTATTATAATTATTGTCATTGTTGTTGTTTTAACCCACCTCTCCTAACTACTCAAGGTATGGTTCTGCATTAATTCACTTTTACCTGTGGAATCATTTGGACGTCTTTGGTAAAAACAAGACAGGTCCCACATTTTGAGTCTATCTGGAAGGGCCCTAAGATAACTTATTATGCATATAGATGAAAATACAGATATTCCAAAATTCAATTTAAAAATATCCTAAATTCAAAGAATGATTTGTCACAAACTTTTTAGATGGATATTTAACATGATGTTCTCTAAAGATTTGATAAGTAGATAGAGTTCTATATTTGTATAATGCATTACTATCAATCATATATGTGTGCATTTGTAAAAGAGATGAGAACATATTGGCCACAGAAGGTCACTCCTCCATCAGTGCCAATGATTGAGCTGAAAACATACAAACAGACAGAAGATTTTTTAATCTTGCACTTTTTTCAAGTCAAGATTATATATAGTAAACAATTTAAAAGCCCATAAATATATGGGTAACGAAGAGGTATGTGTATGCATGCATGTGTACATGCAAACACACATACATATCCCTATGCACAACATAGCTGACTGCTTGTTTTGATTCTGAACAGTTGATGTAAAAGAGTTGAGTAGATGGTCTTCATAATGAGTCATTCCCATGATAGACATTTCAGAGTTCACATCTAGTGCTTTAGGAGATTCCTATGCCACCATGGCATTCCAAAATACACCCACACTTTCCCCCACTGCTGAAAGATTTTAGGGATGTGGTTTTGTCACCACTAACTGCCCAGAATCCATCACTAATTACACATGGTCATAAAACCAGACATGCGTCTGACAGAGTTTCCAGTGATAAAACAGCCAGTCCTCTGAACTTTCTCCTTTCTCTTGGAGTAATTAAGCAGCTCAAGTTAAGGTATGTTCACTGAATGATAATCTCAAAAGCAGGTTCTCCACTAACACACAACAAGTAGAACATAATAATCTCTGTGAAGCCAGTTGCCCTAGAAATAGATGGGCAAGTCCTTATGTTATCTATACATCTGTGCCTTTTCAGATTCTTTTTTAACGTCTGGCCAAATTGGATGCAGATCACACAAGCTTTTCAAAAGCCGGAATATATAATCAAGATATCCTAACTCATGCTCTGATTTACACAAGTATGCAGGGAAGAAAAACATCTAAGCATATCTGTAATGACCAATTCAATTCAAATGTTGTCCTCATGTGTGGGCATAGATTTTGAATGTTTCTGGCAATGTGTGCCAAAATGACAGTATAGCAAAAGAGCGAAAGCCATGCCATCTGTACATAAATGAAATTTTCTGAAGAATGCTTGACATATTTTGCAAGTGGACATTTTTACATGCAGTGATGCAGTTTGGTAATTTGAGACTCCAGGCCTTGGGGTTCTTTGGTGGTACCCCTACTACTTGCATGGGCCCTACAGCTCCAAATGTTCCCTGGCAGCCTTTGGCATTAGACTACAGCAAAACTGTGACCCAGTTTATGTATTAATTGAGTTTAACAGTAAATGTTTTCCTGGACTATACAACTTCAGAGGTTGTAGGTGTGGGTTCCTACACTTTGAAATGCATGTTTATACAAACAAGCCAGCACTTTCCAGCATACAAAAATTGCATGTCGGATTGAAAACATCTATGATGCATTGTTCCGTCTCATTTGCTAAGTATCAGAACATATTTGCCTGGAAAAATATACTGCCCACATTTAGCATATTATGCAGAGCAGGGATAGCTTACCTTTGCTTGCTTATACTGAATGTTTAAAGTTGCTTTCTGACTTCTTAGAAGCAGTCGGCTTTTCCTTTCTACGGAAAATGTAGGGTACCCTAAAGAAATCTTCAGAGGAATGTAAGAAAGATGAGCCTGCTCTAAACTCTGCTGATTTTTAGTCACTAGAGATCTAGTTACACACACATAGAAAACAGTCAGGAAGCAAGCTGGTCAAGGACCAATCTTTCTCTTTTTTTCCTGCAAAGAGAAATATTTTTGTAAAACAGGCTTGGCCAGTCCTGGCTGATGTCTGATCCTATGCTGAGCCAAACTGTTAGTTCAGGTGGTCTCTGGAATCAGCTGCAACTTTGTTTGACATTTGCAATGCACTATCCATTTGGGTTTGCCTTAAATGTGCTGTATCGTTTTTCCTTCCAACACATTTATGCTGTTGACAGAAAGAAAAACCCAAAAAGAGAATTTTGAGAAATACAGGTATCAAAAAAATGTTAACTAAATGACCTTGTATTGGCATTGCTTGTTGATGAAAGCATGAAAGGCAATATAATTAACAGGGTTCAGAAAAATCTGCTATTTAATTAGTTATGATTCATATGGAAGAACATGTTAAGGGCGGATGAAGAGAAGGTTTGTTTAACAAAAACAAACAAAGAAATATTTTTCTTAACTGGTCAGTTGCAGTACAGAGATCAAGGAAATGTCTAAACACAACTCTATAGAAGGAACTCAAGCAGTGCCACAATTAGTCACAAAAAAGCAACATGTTAGGAATAAAGGCCTGAGCAACCACAAAGTCAGATGGAATGAAGAAGAGTGGGAAGTAATTTTTTGCTGCTTTTTTTGTCTATTTGGGTGGAATAATCAGTTATTCCACCTGCTGGCTCATAAAGGATAGAGAGGAGTATTGGAGAGATATAAGGGCTTGGACTACAATTTGAATTTGTGTGATTTTGATTGGTGTTTTAATAATTGATTTTTAATTGTATGGATTTTAACTGTATCTGTTTATTTTCAGATGTATATGTGTTGGCATCAAATTGTTGCCTGCTGTAAACCTGCCCTGAGTCCTCTTTGGGGTGAGAAGGGCAGGGAACAAATGTGAGAAATAACAACAATAATAAAAGAAACTGAATAATTTCACCAAAACAGGATATGCAGAAGGTGAGTGCATCAGAAACTTTGTGAAGATTCTCATGAAATATAAAAATTAATGGAGAGGAGAAGAAAGGTTCTACTTGATGACCCCTTTCCTAATCCATCCACGTGAATGATATGTTTCCACAAGGAAATGATCTTCATATCATTAGACATCCTGCTGAAAATTAAAGCATGATTTTGCGTGACTTGGACAGCAGCCACAATACCAAAATTGTACCCTGTCCTTGTGTGCCCTGTCTTTTATAAGCCTGAGAACGGGGAACTGTTCAATTGTAAATCAATCATGTGAAGTGCTATGTACACTAATGAAGCTATATAAATTGGTGATTGTGTTATTAGGCGATGAACCTTTTTGGTGGTTGCCATCTAGTTGTGGAACACCTTTCCACAGAAAGCTAGACTGGTCCCTTGGGTGTTTTCTTTCCACCGGCAGAAAAAAATATTTTCATTCAAGCAGGCTTTAGTCCAACCAATTTGACTGTATGGCTCTAATTTACATTTCATTCATATAATTGTTTGGTTTTAATTGTATCTGTTCTGTACTCAATTTTAAACCATTTTACATCTTTCCCTGTTTTTAATTATATCATTTTGTAGTATCCCAAGATGGCCTGTTTATGTTTTCCAATATAGTGTGTGTACACTTCTTTCTATAAGTGTGTAAGATGTATTGCATTGTCTTACAGTTTGTTGACTGTAATAAAGGTATCATTTTTGGATTGGCTCCTAAAAAGGGAGTTAAAATGGGCGGTGTTGTATTTTTCTCATAATTCTTGTCACATTTTAAAATATCTTCACAACTTTTAATTATAGTTTAGATTAAATATAATAGTTTATTTATATGTAGGATTTTAGTTGTTTTCTGTTTTAATTCATGCTGTAAACTCACTGGATCTTTCATTTAAAAAGATGGGATATAAAATACACTTAACACAATTACAGTATAATTAATAATCTAACAGATTAGATTTACAATGCAGATGTTGTTTTTAGTAGTGATGGCAATTATTATTATGGATCTTCTCTTGTTCATTTCTATCAATTCATTAACTTATGCAGATTTGTGTAAGAATTAGAAAAGAGTGATAGATATACAGTAACTTGTCCATATCCATGAATTCTTCATTCTGAAATTTTATATAAGGAATGCCATTTTACTATGTCATTGTGCATAATGGGACCTGAATATCCACATATTTTGGTATGCATGGTGGGTTCTGGAACCAAGCCACAGAAGATACCAAGGGCCCATTATAAATCGGAATATGCACTGAAATCCACATCTTCAATTAAAATATCTGTCAAACGTGCTTTACATTCAGTTTGACTCCCATTTCAATTTGCAGAATTAGTCAATTAATAAAACTTGTTGATACATTAGCGCGAGATCCTTATTATTATGCATATTAGTTTTTAAAATTTATTTTTCTACAGGGTTTTGCCCTGGAAAGAAAGGGATACATTTTACTGAAATACGAGGCTGCTTATGTTAGGATCCATGGACCCTAAATGTTACACTGCTCTACACAGTGCTTTCCATCAGAAATGGCTCCTGACATTAACACCAGAGGGCGCATGCAATTGCAGAGAAAGTTGTGCAGTCACATCATTGGGCAACACATAAACTGTAGCAGGTCTTGTAAAGTAAGAGTTTCTCTCTGACACAAGAGTGCCAGAAGAAATATGTTGTCAACCATTTCAATATCAGTGTAATCTCCTTTTGCACATGCACAAAGTGGCATTGTTTACTTAGACGATAAAGTCAGCAGAACAGAATGGTAAAATCTGTTGCTTCTGTGGAAAAGAGAGTTAAAATGCCTCAAGGAAACAAACTGCATCTTTGGCAATTAAGACATTTCACAGCACATTTGCTTGTTGTACTTAGTATATTACCAGTTGCTCGAGAAAATAACTCAAGGAGGCATTTTCTGCCTTGTGTGTTCTCACTTGATGCAATATTGTTTTAATTTTTGGAATGCCATAAAATGTTATTTCATAAGTACAGTAGAGTCTCACTTATCCAAGCCTCGCTTATCCAAGTTTCTGGATTATCCAAGCCATTTTTCAATATATCATGATATTTTGGTGCTAAATTCATACATACAGTAATTACAACATAACATTACTGCGTATTGAACTACTTTTTCTATCAAATTTGTTGTATTATTTATTTATTTATTTATTTATTTATTTATTTACAGCATTTATATTCTGCCCTTCTCACCCCGAAGGGGACTCAGGGCGGATCACATTACACATATAGGCAAACATTCAATGCCTTTTAACACAGAACAAAGACAAGACAAACATAGGCTCCGAGCGGGCCTCGAACTCATGACCTCCTGGTCAGAGTGATTCATTGCAGCTGGTTGCAGCTGGCTTGCTCTCCAGCCTACGCCACAGCCCGGGCCTATAACATGATGCTTTGGTGCTTAATTTGTAAAATCATAACCTAATTTGATGTTTAATAGGCTTTTCCTTAATCTCTCCTTATTATCCAAGATATTCGCTTATCCAAGGTTCTGCCGGCCCATTTAGTTTGGATAAGTGAGACTCTACTATAGTTGTATCTCTGCATCCTTCTCCCTCTGTCATTGTGTATATGTATATCCATTTGTCTTCCTCTCACATACACACATTCTGTATAATCCTTTAGGAATTAGATAAATGTCCATAAATACCTCCACTTTTATTGTGTGCTATGGAATTGTAATCCATCCTGAAACATCTGTCATGGAAGCTAAATAATAACTATCACCAAAGAAGACGATTGGATGCCATATCTGTTAGGAAAGCATTGCCGTTGCTCGTAATCACAGGCTAAGTAAATTCATCTGTCAATTTTCATGAATCTTTTAATGTTGTAACACACACATCATTTCAAAAATGCTGTAAATAGCAGAGGGAAGGGAATCATTCATATCAGGTATGTGGAGCAGTAGGTGTCCCATCACATCACTTTCTACCGCTTATAATTTACAATTGCAGCAGTACTGAATATGTTTCAGTGGAATTGTTTCTATGTTTCTGGATTACTTCTTGAAGTTCAATGAACATTTTTTGAAAATTATTTACCCAGCTGCCAAGATGACAGCAAAGAAAAGAGGGGATAGAGGAAGAAGAAGAGGGAAATTCAAGCAGTCAATGTTATCCTAAAGTTTTATTTTAAATTATGCATGCTAAAATAAAAGGAAGTCGCAAGCAATATGTTTAGGATGGCAATCTAATAGCAATTTTCCATGCTCACTAGAGATGTCATATGTAGTAAAAAAATATCCTGTCTTGATAATTCATAAACAAATCATTATGCATAAATGGCACTACTGTCACTGTCCTATTGTGACTTCCTAAGGTTTTCCATGATTATCCCAAGTCAGATTGGTAAGGGAGTTTCATAGCAAAGGCTCTGGAATGGGCTACAAGCTCCAGCAATAATTGTATTGTTGCATTCCCAATGAGGAAGACCTAGAAACATCCCAACACTCATGTTGAAGGATTATCTTAACAACATCCATTACTGTCAAAGAGACATTCACATGAATGCTATCACTTTCTTACCAGTCACAGAGACATTTGTATCCCCCCCCCCCCCCCCCCAATCATTTTCTTGAGAGAAATGTGACATTTTGGCAAGAGATTGAAGCCCTTGTCATCGCTTCCTGAAAGACAGCAACACCAGCCAAGGTGGTAAAAAGAGGCTCTGACTTTCTGAATTTCACTTTCTGTTGAGAAGACCATAGGGGATACAAATGCCCATGTGACTGGCAAGAAAATGTAAACCTGGAAAGGGTCAAATGTAATAATTGCAGCTAAAGTTGAATATCCATTCTCTGAAATGCTTGGGATCAGAAGTATTTTGGGTTTATATACATTATGTATATATAGATATGTAGATACACAACCACATATCCAAAACCTGTATTTGCATATTCCAATACATATTG
Source organism: Anolis carolinensis (assembly GCF_035594765.1). Lineage (NCBI taxonomy): Eukaryota > Metazoa > Chordata > Lepidosauria > Squamata > Anolidae > Anolis > Anolis carolinensis. The sequence goes on along the minus strand of NC_085845.1, from coordinate 93,891,763 downwards.
TATATATAGTGAATGGGGGAAGGAGACTTAGTTACATGTCCAGTTATCTGACAGAGGGATAATAAGAGGGGAAAGGGGTGGGGTTAAAGACTCCAGTTCCTGCAGACAAAAATCCTGTAAAAAGAAGTCCCAACACTTCTTTGGTTGCTAGCACATCTAGCCATCACAGATGGGAAGGGAGGGGAATGTCTAAATGGATCAAGCAAGACCACCATCTGGGGTCTCACTCAGCAGCTGATGGCAGGCTGAACTGCTTGGATTTAACAGTTATGAGGGCTACAGTAGCTGAGTGAAGTGCCAATAGGCTATATGGCCAGAGCCACATTAACTTTCTAGTCCCACCACAGCTATAAGGTTAAAGATGCAGAGAGACATGGAGATGTCTGGGACATCTATTTACAGGTGTCTTGTTTGTGTAGAGCTGCAGCAACCAAAATCCTCCCACCCTTTCCCCTCTTATCTTTCCTCACCAGATTTCTGACAGAGGTGGAGCCTGGCTCCTGGTAGAAAACTCAACAGGCACTGACATGTAAGGAGCCTTCTTTCCCAAAGGAAGAAGTAGGTGTTTGGCAACAAAAGTTTCAGTTTTTGCAGATTTTAGTCTTTCAGATCACCAAAGAATGGAGATTCAGACTGTATGATAAAGAGAGATAATAAAATCAAAATGGAAAAATATATGGTATCTATAGTTATAAATTAATGTTTCACAAATAAAGCATTAGGCCATCAAATGAGTTGCTGATGTCTCAGGAGCAATTGTCATTGCCTCACAGAAATGCAGCTAAAGACCAGAAGAATATCAGCACTTGGGAGATAAGCAGGAAATAGTTTGGCAATTGCTATCTCAAAGAAGTGGAAGACATTTTTATACAAATATTTTTTTAAGTTGTGCAGGAACAAGACCTGTCAACACAAGGAAAAGCTGAAAAGAGATAATTTAAAACTTCCCAGAAAGAAACTGCATGCTATTCATTCAGCAAAATAAAACAGTTACGGAAAACATTTTACACAGAGGGACAAACTGTGGCAAAGAGAGGACACCTACCGTACCAGGCCTAGGGTATGGTATTCGTCCATCATATTGGACCCAGCGATGGTCGGCACTCTCCTTATGGGCATAATGTCCATTGAAAACTGCTCGAATGTCAACCATGCTGTACACACAAATTGCCGAGCCCTTGAACACAGAGCTAGGAGGAGAGAAGCACATCATTGAGCAAGTTCAGTGCAGACCTAATCATTCCAATACAGAACTGAATTAAATGCTTTTTAGATTTAATGTAGAAATGCTCAAGGCATACAAACTGTGAATTCTGATTAAGTTTGATCTTTCAGATTTCCCTACAGATTAACAGTATTTAGAAAAAAGAAAACATAAGAAGGATGAGATAGATTTATGGATGAATCTGTTTCAAGGCTGATTTGTTCATCTTTAACAAGAATCCCTTAACAAAAATGCATGAAGAAACCATGATAAGAAGCAGCAGAGCAATATGTATAGCATAACTGTTAGTTTTCCTGCTATCTTCAGCTACTTCAGTGTTCTCTCATATTTTCCCCTTTGTGGAGAAATGTAAAAGAAAGATAGAAGCGAACCATCTGGGAAAATATATATAATAATAATACACTGTTGTAATTGTATATTTATATTACATGCAATATTACTAATAATATTGCAATATAGTCATATAGTACAATATAATAATATTTAGTACTTATATAGTGCTTATATTGTGCTATACTAGTAATATAATATATTGTATGTGTGTTCCAATGAACCTGCGAGCACAACCACGGGAGTCACACACTCCCAGGAGTGGCCACAGGGGAGGATCCAGACCAAGAACAATCCGAAGACCCAAAGACCTCAACGGTGGAGCAGGCGGAGGATAACATGGTACATGTTACAACGGCTGTGAAGGCGGAAGAAGGCTGCAACAGATTGAGAAGCCACTCTCATTGTGTTAATCACACCACTGCTGAGACCTCAATCTGTGAAGACTGTGTGTTGACCGGCTGTGCACCGACCTCCACACTTTTAAAAAAAAACACACACAGGCGTCTTCAAAGAAATGGAGGACCATCATCCTCGAACTACGAGGGATCACCTAAGTAAGTAAATCTGTGGGAGAAAGCAAAAGTTTTTCAAGATGATGGGAATGTTTTGGGTAGATCTGTTGTCGGAGAAACAGACCTTCCATCTGGTCACCGTCATTTCTGGTCTTTTCTTTATGGTGCCGTAAAATACCTCCCCCGCTTATTAGCAGTACCTGATTTCTCTACTTACAGCTCTAAGCTGTTTTTGAACTGCTTAGGTAAACAGTGAGTTGGGCTAATGTTCGGGTGCTCACCCCAACCTGGTCTTCAAATGGGCAACCTTTTGGTTGGTAGATCTTTTTACTGCTGGTGATATACAGTTTCTTTCTTTTGCCTTTGGTGATTTTTGGAATTCATATTCAAAGTTGGTCATTGCTTTTTGTTAAGCTCCTTGAAATCTAGCTCATGGATGTAACTGTGAAGTCTTGGCTCTGCCGTTCCTCTCCTTTGCTTCAGTCCCCTCTGTTTAGGTCCCCCAATAGTGTATATGCCTCCATTTGTATTAGTTTTTGGGTGGAGCTTAACCCCCCCCCCCCCCCCCCCCGAGGCCAGTCAGTCCATCTGCCTGCACAGAGCTTTCTTGCTAGGCCCACTTTTCTTTCTACAGTAGAGCTACAGAGGTTGAGGCCTATATACTGTCTGGAAATCTTAGGCCCTAGCAATTCAAACAGGCATTCTTAGCACATACAAACTCTTCACATACCATCAGTCCCAGAGACAACAGAAGCTTGTGGTCAGCCCAAGTTTCGCAAAGTACAAGATTAAGTCCATCACTTTGCATCAGAGGCAAAATACTTTCCAGAATCCCAGAAAGATGTCTGCAATTAACAAAATCTTCCTTTGTAATGCATTGTTTTAAGCTATTTTACAATAGTCCTGGGTGGAGTTAGCCCTTTGTTCTTCCTGTTTTCAGTAAATTTATTTTGTTTAACTTTCACCTTTCCTAAAGTGCCTCTGTATTTTAAAGGTCTTGATCTTAATAGAATGTATACAGATAGTCCCCAAGTAAAGCCAAACACCATAGTTTTCCCAAAGGCTTGGGCATGCCATCACAGTAACTTTGAAATTGCTTTTGCATACTGGGTTTTGCTGGTACTTGAATTTTGAAAATCTTTTAATATTAGATACCCTTTTCTTAATAAACTTATTGTTGTTGTTGATCTGTGTGGTATTTGGGTGAAAAAGGGATCAAGTAGGTGGCTGGGCTGTAACAGGGCCCAGAGATAAACACTCTTCTTCCATCCCGTTATCATAGTCCCTCTATTCTAGCTGCTCTACTTTGCAAACAATAGAATGGACCCTAAAAATAAAGACGATGATTAAACAGGAATCAAATCCATCACTTATATTATACCTACCACTCCTACATGACCATTACCCATAAGAGAAGAAAACTGCAACAGGCCTGTGCCTCCCATCAAGATTCATCTCAATGGGGTCATCCATCAAATCATGTTGGTTACAGATGATTTAAAGTAAAAGTCTACTAAGCTATTTAAAAATCTCATTCAGCTTCAAAAGATTTTTATGAACTTTGGTGAACTGTACTGAAGTAATGGCATATTGGTTTGTGCAATGCCTAGTTGAGATCATAAAAAAAGAACAGAAGGGATCCAGTGTGTAAACTGGTTTGAAATGCTAAACAGAATGCTGTGCTTGGAAGTTGGCCATATGCTCTATTTGTAACTTGCCTTTCCCCTGTGGAGTTCAGAATTGACTTTGAGCTTCAAAACATGCCTGTGAGGTATGTTAAGTTAGGAATACGTACTTTGCCCATGCCCACACAGTGAGCTTCCTATCTGAGGACTGGATGTGAACCTTGATCTCCCACATCTAAACTGAATGCTACAGTCACTACACCAATTGGTTCTCACTAGGTGGCACTGAGAAAGGCATTGCTTCTCTGTCTACTCTGTCCTCTGTAAAAAGGTAAAATAATATTTATAGTAATACAATCTGGGGGCTAGTGTTGTAGCACAGCCCAGACAGGGTTATTCAAGACGCTTGGTTTTTGACTTTCAGATAGACTGACACGCAAAGCCTTAAATGTACCTTGTAGTGGTGAAGACGCCATACACCATAGGATTTCTTTCATCTCGTGTGGGAAGTAGAAATATATCCTCTGCAATTGAGAATAGGTTGTTTTTAAAGTTAAGATAATACATCTTTAGTCATATTTTTCTCTATCTGTAATATGTTGCTCCACTCATGAAAAGAAACCCATAGCACTTTTTCTTTAGTTTTGCATGATGTTGTTTGTGCATAGATATTAAATATTCTCCATCCATAATTACTAGCATATCTTCATTATCAGTCCCATTTCGCCATACATATAACTTTAAATTATGTGCACACAGTAGGTTTGTGTGTCTGTCTCACATCATCTGTAGCATGTGTCAAGGTAAAAAATGTATGCTCAATCCCACAAGTTTGTTCTTGTTTCAAATGCATAATAATGTTGTGTATCTTCAAGTCAACTCTGTTTTATCATGGTATTTGCTTGGCAAGATTGATTGAGAGAAGAGTCCTTTGATAAGAGAGTGAGATTTGTTCAAGGTCACCCAGTGGGCTTCAATGGTTGAAGAGTGATTTGAATCCTGGTCTACCAAAGTCCTAACTGAAACATAAAACCATGTTGTCTCTCATTGTAAAAGCCCTGTCAAAAAAAATCAATAAAATGTTACACACCAGACATATATTGGCCTATATCAATGTCTGGCAGGAGACCTTGGAGACCCACACTCCAAATTGTACCTACTCTACAAACAAACAAAAAAGAAATTATTTATTTCCACTCAAGCTCCTTCTAGAGAGCATTCTCTTCAAACTTTGGGGCATTCTTGGATTCTGGGACACATTTTGGGGAAAATCTTGAGAAAAAATGACTCCTGAGGGTCCTGGTGGACCCAAATATAGCTCTGGGGGCTGCACTTTTAGGCTATATGAATATAGCTCAATTCCTCAGGAAGTGCACAGATACATCTTCTGCCAGCTTCAGAAACAGAATAAATATAAAAATAATCCAATGATTGTAGTCTTTCTTTCAATATCTTTCTGAAGAAGAAGTCATATTTCAAAGTCCAAAAGGGACTATGTAGTTATGTTTGGAAACAAGAGTACAAGCATAACTCATAATATGTTAAATATATTTAAGATATAGCATTTTAGCTACCATTACATGACTCAGAGCTATTTTAAACTCCAAGCTGTTTCCTTTATCTTTGGGCTGAAAAAGATTTTGGATGAGTTGGTAATTTGTATGTGACATAAAAATCTATGCCAAGCCATGTTCCCCATTAAGCAACACTTGCATGACTCATAATGATTCACCACAACACCAATGTCCATTAACAGAATTCCGTTAGGTAAGCCTATTTCTGATCTTTATAATTTCAGATACAGGTGGAGACTTCCATATATAAGAGAAAACTAGAATTCCAATTCTTTAGGAATGTTTTAGGAAACAATAACCTGCTTATAATGTGTGTGTTTGTGTGTGTGTGTGCATGCACATACATATATAGTAAAAATGCTGTGCTACTCAAAATTTGCATTACACTTCATTTTCTTCTGCATATTTTTTGTGATTCAATTATGAAAGATCTCTTACATTATTTCTCCAGCAACTTTGGAAAGCAGATTAAAAGCCCATATTTTTTTCTCCTCTTCTCGAATTATAACCCAAAAGACAATAATCAAAGCATAAAACAACTTACGCAGTTCATCAAAATGTGTATCTGCTCCCTCTGGGCCAGGAATTGAGCAAACTAGTCTTGCTTTCAGGAATGTGGTCCACTTGTTTATCAGGCTACGTTGACCTCCCATGTCATTCTGATTGAAAAGAAAGTAAATATTTAGTTTCTGCTGAATAGAAGGAATATATTTATCAAAGCAACTATTTATTTAATTAATTATTTTTAAATTTTGTATGGCACTTTTCTCCCAAAACAGGACTTGACATTACCTTCAAACACAATCAATTAAAATATTTGCAATGAAATCTTAAAACAATTAAAATTGGTTTACAAACATTTAAAAATCATTTTAGAAGAATTTTAGAAGAATTTTAAAAGACAACTAAAACATCCAAAACAAAATAAAATACCACCCTTCCCACTTGTGCATTAAAACCAGCCTTCCAGTAAGAGGAAAGAAAGGGGGCATTCCCTGAAACAGACACTGAGAAACTCTCTGTCATGTCCTGACCAAGTGAGCCTGTGATGGTGACAGAACAAAGAGAATACATGTCATACTTGGAGATTTAAAATAGCTGTGAGCATAAATTTTGGGCAATCAGTGAGTCATGTTGTTTGGGAATCAGATTGGGAAGTACACCTGTAGAGATATGGTGTTACTACCCCCACATCAGTGTCCCCAACTGCCTCAACACCTGCTGTCTCTTCCTGCTCATGCAAATCTTCCACTGCTGCTTTAGGAAATCTTGCTTGCTGCTAGAATTAGGTAGCACTATATTTTCCAAGAAGACTTTGGAACAACGTTCGGCAGCCAGGTTCCTAACTGGAGCAAACTACAGGGCACGTTCAACGCCACTGTTCAAGGAGCTCCATTGGCTGCCGTTTATTTTCCAAGCCCAATTCAAGGTGCAGGTTATCACCTACAAAACCCTAAATGGTTTGGGACCCACCTACCTTAGAGACTGCATCTCCCCCTATGAACCCGCATGATCTCTTCGCTCGTCGGGGGAGGCCCTCCTCTCGCTTCCACCACCCTCGCAGTCGCAGTTGGTGGGGACGAGGGAGAGGGCCTTCTCCGTCGTGGCCCCCCGGCTTTGGAACTCACTCCCCAGGGAGATCAGGCAGGCCCTCACCCTCCTCTCCTTTCGGAGGAGCCCGAAAACCTGGCTCTTCCAGAAGGCTTTCAATGATTGACCCTTGTAGGTTCGACCTATTTGCCCACTGAGCATAGACCTATAGGTATGCCTTCTCAGTATTACACTTAGCACTTTAATGACTACGTCAGCTGGGTAACTACCCCTCCCTGATGACTTCGACATATTTTGCACTTTGGCCCAGATCTGTGAATTCAACTCATGTTTTTAATACCTATTTTGTATGCTGACCTTTTATGACTGTTTTTATCAATTCTGTTGTTTTTATTGTTGATTGATTTGTTTTATTGCATTGTTCGCTTTTATATTGTTATGTCTGGGCATGGCCCCATGTAAGCTGCCCCGAGTCCCTTCGGGGAGATGGGGCGGGGTATAAGAATAAAGTTATTATTATTATTTCCATTCTTAATGATGAGGGAGAAGTCAAGCATAGATAAATGGCAGGATTTATCTTCTAGTGGTAGAAAACCGTGATGAGACTAATCCTACAGAGGTGAAAATCTTCAGAATTCCAGTCTTACTCTGAATGGAAAAAATGCATATAGTATTCAATAAATGAAAATGACATTTTCTCTGCAGAAAAAAATTCTGCACAGAAAAACCCACACATTCTCAGTGCAAAAAAACAACATTTCTAATCTATAAAGAAAACAAAATTTCTTTCAAAATGCATTTGCACAGACAACAACTTTTCTATATAGAAACTGTTTTCTGTGCAAGAAAATGGTTTTTTTGTGTGTGCAAGATGTGCATTTTTGGTACAGAATCATCTTTGAACTGTGAAGATTTTGTGACTTTCTCAAAGTGAAGAGAAAAATGGATAAAACATTTGTTCTTATGTCTATACACAACATTTACAACACTGTTTACCTTAGCCAAGTACTCTTTAAGCCTTAAAGCTCAATGACATAAATAAGTAAGGTATAACTTATGAATCCATGAGAAATCCTTCATCATATTATATTGTATTTTACAAAGGAAGAGACAAGTGAGTGTCATTCATATTCTGATAACTTCAGGGTCATTATGTAGTACCAATAAATATACTAAAATATGAAAGAAATATTATCAAATGACAGGCACACAGGAAAAGGACATTTTAAAAAACTTGGATATAATGGATAGCATATTCTCAGTCACATTTCTTATTGACAGCAGTAACTGTCACAGATACATCAAAATGTCACGAACATGAGAACATATACCAAAATAACTGTGTAAAGTCTAAGGTACCACAACACTGTTGTTTTGCTTAAATCAGGCTAATGCAGGCAACTCTCAGGAAGTGGTAATTGACAGACCTTCGCCAATGTACTGTCAGTGTCAATATTTGCTCCTTTCAAATAGCTTTCATTAATGTATATCTACCCCAAAAAGTTGTTTAATACTCTCACAGAATCTGTCATGTCCTTGTTGTTTTCCATTGCAGTCAGACTCGCATCTCTAAGAGATTTGTCACAAGATTGTCAAAAGTACTAACTTGAAGCCAAGTAAACTGTGTATCCATTGTTACTTTTTACTTCTGCAAAGTATAGTGGAATCTGCAAAAATAGTATGCCAACAGTAAGAATCAACTTCACGAACAGAATTTGATTCTTGGGGCGGGGGGGGGGGGGGGGGGATTACATTACAAAGTCACCAGAGTATCTTTTAAAAATTCACCTTTAATTTTAATTGCCTTTCTTTTCCTGGAAATCCCTCTTGTGTTTCTAATAGGGATGCATACATCTATCAGTGTTGCTGTTTCCCATATCTGAGCTGATTAAATCTCAATTTTTTATATCCTGCATATGAAAAAAATGATAGGCTCTAACCAAGAGAGCAACCAAAATTTTTATCTTGTATAGTCAATAAGTAGTTTTCCCAGTTTTTCCCATCTGCAATATAAGCAAATAAAAAAGACCCTGTGAAAAAAATGTTTTTTTAAAATGTGGCAACTGTAACTTGGCACATTGAATTTATAACAGCTGAATGTATGAGAATGTTATTATGAATTTCAATATCAAGTACCTAACTGCAATCTTTCATGTTCAAATTTTGCTACAGATAAAATGATGTAAAATGGTAAGTATGAGGAACACTAGTCTCACTCGTTTCTTTGCTGCATTAAGAATTTGTTTACCAGACCTGGGCTCTCAACAGGATACCCTTTGTTAGTGACAATGACATGACATCTACAGCTTTGAAAGACTAGTAAAGGTTTTCTGTGAGCCCCACATCATTGTTGTTGTCAATCTTCAAGTTGTTTCTGACTTATGAAGACCTTAGGGATGTGAACCTCATCTGACAATTTTTCTAAGACTATTGAAATTATTTTCTTTTTCCTTTATTTATTTTGTGTCAAAAAGCATTGCATAATAAATAAGTTTAAAAGTGATAAAAATAAAGGAATCACAAGCAGCGAAATAGTTTTAGACCAAAAGCGGACAACAGCGACCGCACTGTCCGTAGTTTTAAACAATTCCTCCTCCGTGCATGAGGCGGGACATTATGGGCAAGCATACAAATGAGGAGTTGTTTGTTCTGCTCCACAGTCACACAAGATGGAGGATTCCTCCAGGTAGTGCCATCTTGCCAGGTTGTCTTTTGATCTTCCCACTCCGCTTCTGTGTCTATTCAGGGACTTCCAAGTTGCCCATTCTTGATTTGCCCCTGGAGGCAGACCCTCATGGGGGGCCATCCAGTTGGGATTGCTGGTTTAGCTGCCCAGAGGGACACCCTTGCTGTTGTTGGAGGAACATCAAGAGGAGTGGTGGTTCTCATGAAGCCCTTCCTTGATTTGAGTCTGGTGGGAGGAGGCTAATAGTCATGCAGTGGATGGCTTTCACAGTGGTCAACCTTATTTCTCAGAGAGTTAGCAGCCATTTCCTGTTGTATATCGGGGGGGGGGGGCAATGCCAGCTAGTTTGTAGAGTTTATCAACAGGTATAAGTTTAAGGCATCCTGTGATTATTCTGCATGTTTCGTTCAGTGCTATATTCACCTGCTTCACATGGACAGACTTGTGCCAGACAGGACAGGCGTACTCAGCAGTTGAGTAACACAAGGCCAGGGCTGATGTTCTTATTAATTTTGGGTCTGCATCACATGTGCTGCCAGTGTGCTTAGTGTTCATGCAGTGTTTCCTATATGTTAGTGTTCGATCTAAGGTGTCACCAAGATATTTAGGATGGTAATAGTGTTAGAGCCCTGCCTTCCCAGGTAACTTTCAGTTTCCTGTTGGCTTCACAATTACATAGGTGGAAGGCACACACTTGTGGGTTAGGCTTCAAGTGGTTATCTTTGTAGTAGCTGGAGAGATCTTTCAAGGCATTAGTGAGTTGTTTTTCAACTGTTTCAAAGTCTTTTGCTTGTGTTGTTAGGCCAATCATTTTCCTGATGACCAACCATTATTTAACAAGACCCAGAAAATGTGGTTAAATAAGAGTCATTCTATTTGACCAATAGCCTGTTTAAGGCTGGATCTACACTGCCCTATATACCAGGATCTGGTCCCAGATTATCTGTGTATCCAAGATTATCTGTGTATCCCAGACTACCTGGCAGTGTAGACTCATATAATTCAGTTCAAAGAAAATAATCTGGGATCAGATCCTGGGATATAGGGGAGTGTAGATCCAGCCTAAATGAGCTGTGTTTGGAAATGAGCAGCCTGCTAAGGGTCTACCTCGTGCCAAGTGTCAGCCTATGACCATTTCCTTTTCCTCCTGGGGTGAAACACATGATCTCAAGCCAGTCATTTACTGAAAACCTAACCCTGGGCTGAATCTACTGCTAAATACCAAAGAGTAATCCATTTGAATCAATACGTTTCTTGAAGTAATCCATCTTAATTAGCCCTACTCCTTGCAAAGGCCCTGAATCCTGGGGAATCTAAATCTCTCCAGGTAGTGATCAGCCTACCAAGATCACCATCATCTCATCCAAGTGGGTTGTCACTTGGAAGCAAATAGAAATCACAAGGGTATGGGCCGGCCTTAAATAACCTATGCACCAAACCCTACAGGGGCCAAACCTTGGCATATCACACCAGGCTGCTTTAATTTTGGCTTTCAGTTATAGAAATAATGAAATAGCCATTTCATTCGCAGTACTGTGCCATCCCCAGAGCATATTCTTTGGCTGTTTTGACAGACCATAAATTTTACTTCGGAAAATTTGGCTTCCAGATGTCTCCTTAGGTAGAATTCATGGATACTTTTTGTTTTAAAACATTCTTATTCTTTCAAGAAATGCAGCAAATACAGCTACAGCAATGGGTATTTTGCATTGCAGGAAGGTAAGTGGACAATTCAGAAGAAAATAAAAGTAAGACCATTTTACACAGGCTATAAACTAACGTTGACCTATAAATAGCTGGTCTGGAGTTTTAAATCAATTAACAAGCACCAAGGATCTCACCTATTGCTGAAGAATTTTAAACCTATTTGTCATGTTTACAGTAAACCTCACTACCTTGTTTGAGAAGGATATTTTAGTAGGAAAAATCTTTTCAATATAAATCACAATTTAAGTGGCATCTACTGCTTAGTAATCTCTTAAACTGAGTCAGCAAACAAGGCCTTACCTTGATCTGCCTTTTTCTATGGAACCTATAAGGAAGTGCCTATAAAAAGCCTATGCACACTTACATCTGGGTGTTGGAGACACGAATTGAGAGATTGCCAAAATGCAAGGCAAAGATTTTACCCAGAGAAACCACTCACAAGTGAAACTATAACTTGGAAAGCTGGAGCCTTTCCTGGTATCTCCCAAAGAAATTCAAGACACTTATGTGTCTGAGTGACTCCCATTCCCCCCTAATAATAACAAGGAGTTTTGTGGCACCTTTAAGAGCCACAATTTTATTATGGAAAAAATCTGTTTTTGCTGCAACAGACTAACCTCACTACCCTTCTGGAAACGGTTACAATAAATGAAAGGTCCTTTAACAATCTAACTATCTTCAAGGCCATCACATACAGTTCATCATCTCTCAAACCATGCTCATATTTTGCAATTAGAGCTGGAAAATAATGGCATATAGCTGCCTAAGGGAGAAAAACATATTGCTTTCACAGCTATCATATTTTAATATTTTAACTGCCTAACCCAAGTTTATATAAGTGTTGCAGCTATCAGATACTTCAATGATGTTTAAAAACACATGGCTGTAAAAATATAATACAGGCCTGAATTTCAATGTGTAGTTATATTCGGTTGTCATAAAATGACTTTCTATTCTTCCCTTTCTGAATATAAGAAGTTTATCAAGGCTCTGGGTTTCTGCCACCTATGTCCTCAGCAGCTACTACTTATTTATTTAATTTGCTTTCATATTTTCCAAACAGAAAACTCCACAAGGAAGCAAGCAATGATATTTTCAAAATTTAAAACATTTTTAAAAGCAAAGAAACTGAATCATTAAAATCTTCACATCATCAACGAATTAAAATCACGAGAGTAAAGCAATTTAAAAGGTCAGTTTGAAAACTTGTGTTGCCTTAAGCCTTCCTAAATGAAGTAACAAGGGGTAGTGGTTTTATGACAGTATGAGAAAGACCTGTACCATTTGCCTAATAGATGGACCTTCATAATGACATACTTTCACAAAGATTTTTTTCTGGAAAATAACATCCAAATAGGTTCATGACTCAAGAAGTCTTTTGAGACAGTCCTCAGGCCAACATACCCTGAGTTGGACATGGAAAGCAACTGACAATCATATGCATTCTTTCAATACTGGGGACTTTGGATCTCATCCTATGAGGGGTGGAGAGGAAGCATCATATTACCGTGATGTTTAGTCCAGTTGCATTAAAAAGCAAATCATTGTGCTTTTCCTACATGGCAGAGGGTTGAACTAGATGGCCAATATGGTCTCTTCCAACTCTATTATTCTGTAATATCTTGTATCAGTGCCCATCACACAGTATTGTTTCTTGCCTTTTATCCTGAAATTATCCATTTTCAGACTTATTGCACAAGTGACAACAGCTAAGGCAGAATCTATTTCTCTCTATGGCCTCTTCTGCTTTCCCTCCCAATGGTCCTATATTGTTCTTAATGCAGACCCCATTTCACTCCATGGGCTCTTCTTTCCCCTCTCAGTGGGTTTTTCATGAATCACTAACTCTAGTTTTTAATAAGGGAAAGAAAAGGTAATAAAAAGCACAATTTCAAAAGGTCAGAATAAAGAAAAAGCAAAGTAGCAATCTCCTGAAGTAGCACAATTTCTACTGAATACATTTAATTTTAAAAAAATACCATACAGGTGGCTGGATTTTGGAAAATTACTGGGACATCACTGCTTTGTAGGACACCGCTCATAGGACCATCTATTCCCCCTTGTCACCAAATCAATTCAATGTGGGCATTGAATTGTTTTGTTTTTTTGTCATTTTCATAGGGATTGCTGAGCTTATAAGATGATTTCTGCCTGTCTCCTCGCATACCCCCCCCCCCCCAGTTTCTTCACACTTTCAAAACAGTTTCCTAATGAAGGATGATGGACGCAAGAGGGAAGTCCCCCTGTGCCATGTGAAGGGCTCCATTGTACTTCATTTCTTTAATGTTTTTGAAGTGTTTAGAAAGTTTAGGCTGCTATTTTGAGGTCCCTTGGTGTACTCCTAAGGGGATTTAGTCTCAAGATCCCTTGGGCCTCTTCAGGCCTGTCTTTATTGTCCACAAATGTTCAAATGGGGCAAGGGAGATCAGAGCCACCTCCTACGTTTTTAAAGTCTCTTCTGGATCTAAAATGGCTCAGGGAACAAAACATGATGAAACTGATCTTCATGCCACCTAGAGGAAATTGGACAGCATTTTAGACCCAATTTTTCATAGTGTCAGCTCCCCAAGGTACTTGTCAGGGAAGGACAGCATTGCAAACTCTCAACTCATGTATTTTATCTATCCCTGATGTAGATGTTAAACAAAATGTATGTGACCTAATATGAAGGACATCAATCACTGCAATACATTGCCCCTAGTTAACAATTCATCAAGGTTACCATAGTTTATTATATCAATGCTGCTGAGAGATCCAGGCTAAATAAAAGGAAAAATTATCTCACAACCAATCCCAACTAGGAAACAAAAGTTGTCTCAAAAACCTCATGGCAGCTTGATGGTCCTCTTGAAACAGATTCAAATAATCTGATTTGCAGTACCAAAACTACAGAACATTTTGCCATGTCTGTAACATAAATATTTCACAGCAGGGAGATATCTGTGGAATTGATTCATCCTCACTTGTGAGAATGATAAATAGCACATTAATTGCCACAAAAGTAGGTGTCCTACTATAGCTGAATACTCACATCCCTATATGTTGAGCAGAAAATGTTTGTGGCAAAACTAGGTAATTGACAAAATTATTTTATTCCAAATGGGAAATTAGTGTATTTTCTAATTGTGGACACAAACAAGAAACATGGAGAAAGAAAGAAGTTTAGTCATTTCTATTCTTCCTGCTTTGGTATTATGGCAGAAACTGCTTCTAACAAGCTATATAGCATGAGGAAACTGTAAGATACAAAATGTATACTTTGTAATTTATGAAAAAAGAGAACATCTGCAACTTGCCATTCCTAAATCTTCTGTAAGTAAAGATGACATATATCAAGAAAAAGGTCAGCTGAAAGCATAGCATTTTCTGGACATCAATCAAGTTGGAGAACATTTAAAAAATGCAAATGCATTAAACTTTAAAAACAGTAATTTTGTCCAACAGCTGCATAAGTCAAAGCAGACAACAAGTGGAATTTGAAGAAGTTGGTTATTAATTAGTGCCTGTGGCAAGTTATGCAAAAACATCGATCAAAGTGAATTCCTGGCAGGAGCAACAGGAAAGGACTGGAAATCAAAAGGAAAGAAACTGGCATCATAAATATCTGTCATGCATTAATAACGATGCCAATAGCACTACCAAAAAGAAATCACTTCCACCAGATGCACTGGGGTTGCATTATAGACCGTATTTCAATCAGCATTAATAAATTTACTGAGCTCTTGAAAAACTACAAATGCAGGCTTTCTTAATCTGTGTTCCATGAAGTTATTTATTTTAAATGCACCATTACCTTTGTGGTTTCCCTGTAATAGTACTTGGTCTTGCTAAATTCATCATTGCTTACAATGCTTTCATGCAAGAAAACCAAGTCTTTGTTACAATGAGCAAATTGTGTGTTGTGAACAGGATGTTAACAGGATAGCTTCTTTGTTGGTGGTAGTGGCTGTTATTAATTCATTACAGTAGCTTAAAATAGAAAGGGGCAAGCTTGCTAGCACAGAAATACAAGGCTCTGATCAAATAAGCAGCAAGAATTTTATGTAGGAGTCCTATTTATGCAGAATTTTCTCTGGGAGGGGACACCTTATAATGATGCAGGGTGGATAATTTACATACTTTTTGTGTAGTTGTCAAAGACAAATCAGTCTGGAGAAAAAGAGGTACTGTATCTTTAATTCCATATCACAATAAAAAAATTCATCATGTAAGAATGTAATGTCCAATTTTCACTGCTATGCACTCTCAGTCATGGGCTCCTCAATTCTGCCTTCTGCTATATGTGCTTTAATTCTTTAAATACAAATTCTTCCTGCTTCAAAGGGGAAATTTGGTGTATTCCTATTAATAGCAAAATGGAAGATGATTTTCACCAGAAGAATGTTGGTCATCAAAATGTAAAAGCCCAGAACAACTTGGATTTAATTGATATCCAGGGTAGATAAACTGTATAATATTGATATTTTTTGCATTTTGGAGAAAAAAAATGGAAAAACTGAGAACTGCTTGGGATGTAAAGAACAATAAAAATGTGGTTGGGAAATACTGGTCATTTTATAAAGAATTATTATTGAAATATATTAACACTCATTTTTGTAGAAAGTAGACATTTTACAAGAGTGCAAATGACAAGGGATAGGAAAATGAATAAAAAGTTAACTAAAGAGCTGAACTGTCTCTGGAAAAAGCCTTTATTTGAACTATGTGGAAAAAACCTTATGAACTTACTATTTTTTTAAACAGATGCAATTTTTCCTCACATCAGATGGCTAGAAAGATGGACTTGTGGAAAACCCAGCTCCTGGATTAGAAAATACTCAGAATATCATATTTCAAATACCGTTTACTGAATTATTTTTAGTGTTGTTCCAAATTGTCTAATTTAAGTCCAAACATCAAAAATGTATTTAGAATGCTGCTTATGAGCAGTTATCAGGCAAAATGAAAAAAAAATTAAATGAAGAGGAAGAATATAAGACTGAACTCTTTCCCTAATCCACGGAAACCATTTGAAATAATATACAGTGCTGAGGATCACTGTATGTGCTATTGCACATGCCATCATTTATGTTACTTACATCTGTCAATGATAATTTCAATAGAGGTAATATCACAATTGTACATCTCAAGGACCTTTGATGAGGATCCTAACAGTGAAGTGAAAAGCCTCAACAATAACATGGAGAAAACTGATAAAAGCAGGAACCGGCTCTCTGAGATAGTGTTACACCTTATTTAGAATTGGGTGAGGAAATCACTTGGATTTTACTCTATTTTGTTTAAAGACATTCAAGATCACTTCACAATCTGAGCCAAATGTATGTATTTGGTCATCTTGATGCTTGACTTGTCTGCTCTTTCTCTATCTGCCTCACCAGATGGGCAAAATTGTCTGTCTTATGCCGTCTGCATCCCAATTCAGGTACAGAGCCCACCAGCTCCCATCATATGACTTTGATCTACTTACAGCAGAGCTCCATGACTGAAGCGGGGTGAAATCGGCGTGGGCGGAAGCAATGGCAACAAGGAAGGCGTCTTGTGTTGCACTGGATGAGATGAGGGGGAAGGCGAGCAATGTGTGGCGTGGGGCAATGGGTTCCTCATGCCCAAATCAGTGGTGAATTGGGAGATTAATGTGATGAGGTCCTTAATAATATTAAGAGCACCTTAAAATGCCATTTCATTTCGGTTCCCTAGGTATTTTCATGTGCCATCTATACATGAAGAATTGGAAATTCCACAATACATTTCCAATTGAATCCATCAGCACTTACATTCTGATAAATCTGAACATTTTCTCAAAAAACAAGATACTTTACCAAGGCACACTTTTCAAAATTATCAAAAGAAAGGATGAGACACTACAATTGCTGATTTACCAAAAACAAACTTAAAAGGAATATGTGGAGGTTCCAAGTCAGGTAAACACATTTTGAAAAAATCCACACCTACATAGATTCCTGGGGAACAATTTACGTGTATTCAGACATGTCTATTTTTATACATTCTTTGAAACCACGCTGCTTACCCTTAATACCAATGTCAGAGTAGCTTTGCAGAAGGCATTTGATTTTCACTTCCTTTCTGACAAATTCTCAGGCCAAGCTTATCCATATTCATTTTCAACCTCTTCCTCCTCCCCCCATTTAAAAATAACAATTGAGACTGTGAGATTGAGTATGATGGATGTGTGATGTGATGAGTGAGTGAAAACTGATGGACACAAAACACAGATCATATGGATAAGGAGGAAAATATATAAAGAAGCAAATTATTGACTATTGTAGGAGAATTAAGATTATGTCTTTATAAAAAAGGTCCCAGTTTATAAAAGAAAGGCTATACTTATTAAATACACGAGAAAAGGCTTTGTAAATGTTTGTTCCATCAGTAAAATAATGAAGTGCTCTGCATTCAATAAAAACATATATAGTCTGCCCTTCATATCCACAGGTTCTGCATCTACAGAATCAACCAACCATAATACAAAAAATATTTGAGAAAAAAAAATATTTGAGACCTTCATTCCACCAAGTGCCAAGAACTATGGTAATGTGCAGGCACACTCTGTTGTAGCCACTTGCCATTTTACAGATTCTCGGGCTCTCTCCAATACTCGAAGCAGCAAGAAATTAAAACAGTAGCTTCTAATTGCCTGGCTTCTACTAGGAGCTGTGATGCTGTTGTAATCACTGTTCACCGAGGCAGAAAGTGGCATAAGGCACTGTGTGGACATTCTCCTCAAATCTGGATACAACTCTATCTGAACTCCAGGAGGATGTCAATAGACATTAGACAAATGACGAGAGTGCTTTCTTGTACCAGGAAGTGTCAAGAAGTCTACAAAAAGCAATTGCTACATAGCAATAATTTGCAAATGTTTTGTGTTTTTTGCTCGGTACAAAAAATAATTGTTTGCAGTAAGCTTGAATAATAGTGAGTGTAAATAATATGCACATACTATTTTTTATCACGTTGATGCTCAGCAATTCACCGAGTATGCAGAAACAAATTTGCAACTGAAGAGAAAAAGAATTTTAAAAGAACAAAACAGAAAAATGTCCCGACAGGGAATTGTCATACTGTATATGGAATGTTGCAGTTTATTGAACAAAAGAAAAGACACCTGGAGGTAGAAGTAAAGGAACGAACTTGTTCATGCCCTAGAAACCTTAAGTGTCTTGGATGAAGGGATCAAAGTTGGGAAAATGTCTGTAATTGATTGTTAGAAAAACTCATTTTCTATAATAGTACAAGAACATTTCAGGAGAAGGGAAAAGGGGAAAAAAGACTTATCTAACTCCCCAAAGTCTCTTCTTACTATATAACAATACAAACATCTTCAAGGTTGGCAGTCTGAACCTAAAAACTTTAGTCAACATTAAAACAACCCAATGAATGCTGCCATGTGTCAAAATAGTCTTTCATACTTGCACAACTAAAGCACTACGATTCTACCTCAACTGCTAGAATTCTGTCCCATGGGAGGAGGATTTAGAATTCTTCTTGTGCCTTGACAAACTACAAATCTTCTATAGGATGTAGCCATCACAGTTGAAGTGGAATCCTAGTGCTATAATTATGTAGTGTGAGAGAGCTTCTAGTCAGCTTATCTGATCACACATGATGTTGTTTACTTTGACTGAGAATCATTCAAGATAACCCAGTACTTTTACCACTGCAGGCAAAGTGTTCAGCAGAATGAGAAGGATAAATTAATAAGGGTATCCCTTTCCGCCTTTGCATCCAGAAATCCTTCCCCCACTGGGAAAATGTGAATGGTATTACAAAGCTTTTAGCTGAACAGTAGCCCTCCACTCTTGGATTCAGCACACATATGCAACAATTATTTCCACACATATATCACTCTTTCCCTATTTAATAAAAGAGGTGTAAAAGCTATTTGTTTAGAAATATTTTGTCCACATTATGAAATGATCAGCAAATTAATGACAGTTTGAAACAAGTATACAGCAAGATTTCCCAGATATTTCAATATCCAAAACAGTGTGGTAAACATTCGTCTATAGATATATGTGATGGGAAAAACAACACAAACCATCCAAGTCAAACTGTAACATCTGGCAAATCTGTATAGGAATGTTTCCTGCCTTGGCTGTTTATGGGATAGCAGACATGGAAATGAGATCACTCTGATGACCATCTGCTTTTCTAAATGCCATCTCTCACATGGTACTTAATTGATATAAAACATTAATCCACAGGTCTGAAAATCTCACTAGACACTGTCTATATAAAAAAGTCTGTGGGAAAGGCCATTAGAAAAAGGTGCTTGTTTGGCAAACCCACACAAATGTTATCTAGCAAAGGGCATTCTTCAAAGAAAAGGTTCTGGATCACTGAGCAGACAAAAATAATTAGGAGGTATGTTTCTGTCTGCATATGCAACAGCATGTCTGGGCAAGATCATCAGAAAGCAGAATGACTGGAGTGTTGGCATAAATTAAATAACGTGTAAGGGATTAAGGTTTCTTTTTCCTCTTTACAGGGGCAGGGGAAGCTGATGTAATTCTTCAGCTATTAGCACCTGTCTATTTTGGCACATTTAGGTAGCGCCTGGGGGATCAGGGTATAAGACAAAAAAGAAGAAGGGGGGAATGCCTCTTGTTTTACAATCCCTCTTGAATCCCATTTGTCCCACCTGACTTTCTATTATTCATTATCCTTCTATTACTTGTTCTCATTAATTCCATCTTCTTCCTCAAATTGATTTTTTTTTTAAAAAAAATACATATTCTATTTATATACAATTCCTTGTGGGGATTATTTTTACAAAAATAGTAATGTATTGTTCAGATCAAATATTGCTAACCATTTAAAAGTTCAGGACTATGATTCTGCATTCTACAGTAGTTCCATCTGAACTATGGCTTTCCAGCTATTTATGAATTCCACCCACAACTCCAATAATCTCTTACAGCTGGTTATGCTATTTTGGCCTAATGTGGGTTGTAGGAGAATCAGATCTGGAGGTATACATCTCCCTCCCACCCCAAATCTAAAGTCAGGTGTGTTCAAACCTTTCGGAAAGAGGGCCAGATTCGGTGAGGTGAAAATGGGTGGGGGCTGACCATTCAGCCTGACATTTTAAACCCTTAAGATTAAATACAAATGAACTATTTTATGAATTTTTATTGCAAATTGCATACTTTTCAGTTCTTCACACAGAATAAAAATAAATGTAAACATTTTAAGTCACTTTTAAGAGAAGAGAAAGCAAGATATAAATAATATCTATAAATTAACTGTGTGCACAAAACACACACACACACACACATGTGTGCGAATTTTTGAGTTGTAGTTTAAAACAGGAGAAATAGGAATCAGGCACCACCTTTGAGAGTCATTCATTTCAGCATGTGCTTTCAGGGATCCTTGGACATACTGGTGGAGTTACTACTAAAGCACCATGTGGGATAGGAGAAAAAATAGCATACAGAAAGACACAAACTGTGATCATGCTAAAAACATAAAATATTTGTATGAAACATAGATTTGTTGAGCTTTTAGTAATCTCAAAATTTGAAAATACCTAACAAATCTGTATATCTAGGGAGAGTTCCCTAGAAGACTGAAATCTCTCCCCCACCCACACACACAACCCCCTCCCCTCCCCATTTTTGAACCCTGTCATGAGACCTGCAGACTTACACCCTATAGAGCGCTGTGCATTGCCATTTGCCCATTGGTACATTCCCATTGAAGAAACCAGATGGAAATCAAATCTGAGGTAGCCTGCCTAGAAGGCACAGAATCAACAGTGTGCAGATTAGCAGAAGGTGGGCTGCAAGTGAGCAGATTAGAAGTGGCTATTTGAGGCTCTGCCAGAGCATGCGTATATGAACACGGCTGAGGTAGCATAGGCGAGAGAGAAACAGAGCAATGATAGTTGGCTGGTTAGTTGAGGAAGAGAGAGGAAAAGGGAGGCAGTGGGCTGTGTGGTACTGGCTGACCTGAGTGCAATCTTCTAGTTGAATATAAAATTGCTTTTTTGGTATATATTTTATACTGTGGTCAACAGTGCTGGCGGGCCACATGCTATTGATTTTATGACACAGGCTGAGGGTCAATGGGAATTTGAACAAGGGCCACAATTGGCCCCCTGGGCCAGACTTTCTCAGGCATCCTCAGAGGTTGTGAGGTAGCAATTTGCACACTTTGGTATGCTAAAATGTTTTCAGCTGGATGAAGAAATCCATATTAACACACAAGAGTATCACACCATCTTTAAAGATACTTTAGGGTCTAACAATACAATTGATACTATGATAACATGGATTGTGCCAGGTTCATTTGTAAGGGGGGGGGGGGGGAAGTAAGCCATAGGATCTAGACTATTTGGATTTGAGTAAAGTCCTGTATGTGTATGCATGTGCCTCCAAGTCACCTGTTGGTTCATAGCAATTTCCAGGAATTTCACTAGGTTTTCATAGGTAAGGAAATCTCTACATGGTAACTAATGTGAATGGGTTCATCTCATTTTTAATACAGCAAGGGCCAAATTAGCCAGCAATGTTTGTTACCTTAACTGACTTATATCTTTATTTTGTGCAAGTTGAGAACCGAGACTTTATGAATGTCAGCTGCTCACTGCTCAGGAATGAGCACCTGAGGCTAAAGATGGGCTGAGATACCCAGTGTATGTATGGAATTCTGGATTGGTATTCAGGAGTTAGCAAAACTTTTAGATCTTTAGTTAGAGGCTTTTACCTTTTGGATGCACAATCGCAAAAGTCAATCTGTCTGTTGGACTATCCCCAGCTCCCTCCCTCCCTCCCTTCCTTCCTTATAAAGGCTCACTGACAT
The DNA here is from genome assembly GCF_035594765.1 of Anolis carolinensis. Lineage (NCBI taxonomy): Eukaryota > Metazoa > Chordata > Lepidosauria > Squamata > Anolidae > Anolis > Anolis carolinensis. The sequence goes on along the minus strand of NC_085845.1, from coordinate 93,869,723 downwards.
ATCAAACAGGATTTGTTGGATGTCAGCATTTAGCAAGAATGACAGAACACCCTCTAGGAATGATGAGTTTATGTTATTCTCAGGAGACTTTTCTAATGACTATCCATATGGATAATTATGAGGTAAGATCCGTCTCCAGGGTATCTTGACTCTGGAAATTGCCTTTTTAAGAGGGAGGGGATTAGTCTGTGCAGTCCAAAAGAAGGTAAGGATGAGGATACCCCAAAATGTGGCAAATGGGCAATAACATCTGCTCTAGAGGCCATGGATTCTGTTAAACCTATTTGGAGCAAAACATATTTCTGCACCACTCCCTAATATTTTTTGTGATCCAAGGGGGTCTAAAATACTTTAAGTGACAGGCGGGTCACAAGCCATAGTTTGTCCATAACTTTCTTAGGCCCATGCGGCTTCCCATACCACAAAAACTCTAGGTTTTAGGTGTGATTTTTAAAAAAAATCATAATACAGAAACAAAACAGAATGTGTTTTTGGCAAAAAAAAAAAAAAGTGAAAGGTAACTGAACCATGAATTTAGACATTCTTCTTTAAATGAGTGTAAACCAGCACAGTGTATGTATTTGCTTTCAAACTTGAGACTTTTTGTATAGAAATATTTCCAGCTTGCATTTTGTACACCTAATCCTACATAAGTGCAAAAGCACAAAACAAAAACAAAGGCATTAACTGTATTACATTTGATATTAGTGGGAACCTTCCCATTTTCCCCAAGCAGAATAAGAAATGCCAGCTACTGCAGATAAGCTGCTGATAACGCTTTTTTTTCTGAAAAGGCAAAATATCAGAAATGCCATTTGTCATGACAAATTATGCATTTCAGACTGATTGTGAATGCTGAAATAACTTCCTCTCAATTTATAATTTGATTCCCTCGATAATATGAAGAATGAAAAATGACGTAAACTCACACATTAGGCCAGGGGGGAGTGAAAGAAAGAAATATTCATCAGAGTAGTAAATACAAAATAGTCTTTTAAAAGTAAATGTTAATGTAAAGGAATGGATGTAAGAATAGCTGAACATTAGAAGCTTTAGATTATTGTGTATGAGAGGAATATACTGACAGAAATTTGAACTAAAGAAGCAGGATCCCTTGAGTCCTGCTAGCAAATTGGTTAAATCATTTAACTATTTCCCCTGAACTTTCAAGACTTATGTTCTGCTCCTTCTCAGACTAACAAACAGCTTCCCACCCACCTACACAACTGCAAATGATTATCCAGTTTGTTAGGTTAAAGAGATTTAATGCAGGCATTACCCTGGACCTATGCATGGTAGATAGGGCCTAAGTTCTCAATTGTTTTGTCTTTGCATAAAAGGGCAAAAATATATGCTACTATTCTCTTCACTGTATCAGAAAAAGAAAAACATTCTCTCTCTATTTAAATGTCCCAATGTAATGTGTAACATTATTTGAGAGGAACAAGGATATAGCGTGACCTTACATTAACGTCCAGATCTTTCCAGGTGTCTAATTAATCTGGATTTGTTTGGGTTTGCCTGAGGTGTCATTTGAATGCCTCAGGTAAACCTGAGACATGTTTTGAGCCTGTCTGGATACAACACAAAAACAAAATTGTATTGAGAGATTCACTTCCCTATGATCAAAATGTATGGCCACTAGGGGTGTGCAATTTGGCACAAAATCGTGCCATTTTTAGTCCTGTTTTCAGCTAACCCTTCATTCTGTTTACCAGGAAATTGCCGAAATTGATGTGATGGAGGGGCATTTTTGTTCAGGAAAGATTCGGCTAATTGGCTACAATCAGGGCCGTAGCCAGAAAAAAAATTCGGGAGGGGTTTTGAAAATTTCGGGGGGGGGGGAGGGGTTTGAACCCCTAGCACACACACACACACACACACACACACACACACACACCCGGCTACAAACCTGTCAATATCTGCTTGAAATAGTGCCTGGAGGGACTCTTAATGTTTTGCATCTCATAGACTTAGCATGGGGATTTGGTTAACCAGTTAAAATTCATGAGTAAACCAGTTTTTTTTTATAACCTGAAAAATTTTGGGGGGGTTTGAACCCCTAACGCCCCCCCCCTCGCTACAGGCCTGGCTACAATGGAGAAAATTTAGAGGCTCGCTTCTCAGTCATTTTTAGGGCCTATCTGCATGAAACCTTCCTAAGTTGTAGACCACATTTATGACTGCAGGGCTGCCAAGTTTCACAACAATTCACCAATCTACTAATATTTTGGAAATATTTTAATTTTTACCATAACATTTTTTTTAAAATAAGACAAACCACAAGAGAGAGTTCTGGGAATTGGATTCATCGGTTGTGTCCATTCTCAGCCAATCAGAGCATAGACATAATCAGGTCTTTATTGGCTGAGAAACAGAGAGAACTTCAACTCCCATCGTGCACTAGGAGGTGGTCAGAGGCTTTTCAATGTCCACTCCACACAAGTGCTGCTGGGAAAGCGGGTTCACAGCAGGGCTTTATCGGGAGGAGGGGCCTAGGTATGTTTTCAAGAAGAAATGAAGATGCTGCCAGAGGGAAGAAAAAAAAGGACACCCCCCCCCCCCGACACAGGTCTCTGCCTCAGGTATAATGTAGTTAACCCCATCATCTCCAGTAGCCCAAAGTTCCAGGTCCTCTTGATTTGTTTAGACCAGCCTTCCAGTCCCCCCCCCCCACACACACCCCCATCCTGTTTTTGAGGATTTAGCAACTGAATCACCAATTTTTCTGAATCAGTTTCAGTCTAAAGAAATATGTGCATAGCTTTAATTGGAAGCTTTGGGTTTCGTTGCTATTACAGCCTATCAAAAGTTTGCCATATCATACAGACAAACAATGACTATGGATAACTGAAAAATATTTTGTAAAGCTGTACATTTTCTGTTTTCCATAATAGCCCATATATACTGCCATTCTCAAAAATAATATATTCTGATAAAATATTATTTGCTTTTAGCAGAAAACATAAATTAAAGTATCTATTTGGATGTTTTTAACAGATCATACATTATGTTATATTCTGCTTTTGCAACTCCCTTCAGTTTTGGCAGTGTTTTTTTCATATGCATGGGATGCATATTGCTAGAGAGACATAAACAAAAAACCACACTTGGATTTTTAAGCCATCACTAAAATTATGGCTGTGGTCAAAAATTGTGGGTTTTGATAGGTTGTTTCATGTAAGGCAATAACAAGGCAGCCTACAATCCTATAAATTATGGGAAATTAAACATGGAAGCAGGAGGTGTTGAATGGATCAATGAATGCAGACTATTTTCTGTGAAATGCAATGATGCCAGGGAACTAGAAAAATAAAACCAAATTAGTTTGTTTGGGTTACTGGTGATTTGTGAATGTAGAATGAAGGTCTCACTACTCAGCGGCTGGTAATTTAACTGGCTACTATTTAACTTCATTATCAACTGTGAAAATATTGGAATTAAAAAATACCAGCTGACTTATCAAACCAAAAAGGCAGGACAAGCTGACAGAATTCTAGACTTCATTAGTAACTCATATTATTACATGTTGCCTAGACTGTACTTTGGGGAAAATTATTTCCTCCCTGGGCAATTTGTGTTTACTGAAGAGAAAAAATGATATAGTTTGCAAAAGGACACGCTGCTCACCTTACAGACTCGGCCGACACGGGAAAGAATGGTTTTGTCAGAGGTGCTGCTATCTTGAGAAACTTCTCGGAAAAAGAAATAGATTTTGTCATCATCCGGGTTGTATGTATCCGGAATTGGGAAGATTCCAATAAACTTTGCTCCTAAAAAGACATCCAAAGTACGAAAATTATACACTCATGTATAGGTCAACCTCATATATAAATTGAGGGCAGGGTTTGGGGTTAGGGTTAGTGTGATGGATTTTGATATCACTTGTAGATAAGTTATGGAGGGGGTAAAGCACCAGGATCACCTCAAATGGCCACTTGCCCTGGATCACCACCACCACCACTATTTTCCCTCCCAGATTATTTCTTTAAAAAGTAACAGTGGATCAGTGTTTCTTTTCAGTTTTCCTGAAATGCAGTAAGCTCTTGCTTTTCATTGTATTCAGAGAAGAACGTGTTTCCTTTCTTTATAAGAATTAAGGTAAATACTTATGTTGACCTGTGGAAATGTCAACCCACATTTCTGGGTCATCTTTTGACTAACATTTCTAGACTTATACACGGCAACATCCAGTACCAAAATGGTTATTTTCACTTCATCCTTACCCATGGTGAACAAGCTGTTGGTTTGTACACTCCCCCCCTCCCATTCATGAATTCCTTTCTAAACCATAGCTGAGTATTATACATTCCAGATTCCAGTACAAATTAAGACATGTCAAGAAAGAAAGAAAGATTAACATTGCTAAAATGTTTAATGGCAGCACTGTTTGTTTGGTTATTTAGGCTTGTTATCATGTATAACTGGTATGTTTTAAATCTAAAACATATGCATATCAAGCCAGCCAAAGACTGGAACCTGAGCCAAAGAGTAAGATTGCACACTGATTCCATATACAGAAGCTGAATGGAATTACATCTTCAATGGATTTCATTACTGACAAAGAAAAAGCATCATCTAATGTGCCAAGGGCAGCAGACTGAGGCAGGATTTACACTGCCCTATGTCCCAGGATCTGATCTCAGGTTATCTGCTTTGAATTGGATCATATGAGTCTATACTTTCAGATAATCTGGGATAAGACGATAATCTGGGATCAGATCCTGGGAAGGATATAGGGAAGAATAGATCCAGCCTGAGGGAGAGTTATAAATGTTGCATGGTTCATAGATACACCCACTGACAGAGTAGCACTGCCCAACCAATACTCTTCTGCATATTGCTTGTTCCAAGAGGGACATTATCACATGGGGAAATACTTCATTTCTGAGACTGTTTGAGAATGTGTTGTCAAAGGATTTCATGGCCAGAATCACTGGGTTGTTGTGACTTTTCCAGGCTGTATGGCCATGTTCCATAAGCATTATCTCCTGACGTTTCGCCCACATCTATGGCAGGCATCCTCAGAGGTTGTGAGGTATACTGGAAACTAAGCAAGGGGATGTATATATCTTTAGAAGGTCCACGGTGGGAGAACTTTTGTCTGTTGGAGGCAGATGTGAATGTTGTAATTAATCACCTTGATTAGCATCAATGGCCTTGCCAGCTTTAAGACCTGGTTTCTTCCTGTCTGGGAGAATCCTTTGTTGGGAGGAGTTAGCTGCCCCTGATTGATTCATGTCTGGAATTCCTCTGTTTTCAGAGTGTTGTTCTTTATTTACTGTCATGATTTTAGAGTTTTTTTAAATACTGGTAACCAGATCTTGTTCATTTTCATGGTTTTTTTTTTCTTTCTGTTGAAATTGTCCACATGCTTGTGGATTTTAATGGTGGTTGTTAGAGTGGTCCAGCATTTCTGTGTTCTCAAATAATATGCTGTGTCCAGGTTGGTTCATCAAGTGATCTGCTATGGCTGACTTCTCTGGTTGAGTTAGTCTGCAGTGCCTTTCATGTTCTTTGCTTCATGTTTGCGTGCTGCATTTGATGGTCCCTATGTAGACTTGTCCAGAGCTGCATGATATATGGTAGACTCCTGAAGAGGTGAGGGGATCCCTCTTGTCCTTTGCTGAATGTAGCATTTGTTGGATTTTCTTAATGGGTCTGTAGATAGTTTGTAGGTTGTGTTTCTTCATCAAGGGAATCATTGACTGCATAGGTAAGAAAATCCAACAATAGAAAAATCCATAGTATTTTAAAAAGCACGATTAGAATTCTGTTTGCAAGTAATCTGTTTCTGCTACACTTTGCAGTTGGATTCTGACAGAATAGTGACAGGATTATCTGGGCGTGTAAATTCATATAATCCAGTTCAAAGCAGATAATTTGGGGTCAGATCCTGGGATATAGGGCAGTGTAGATCCAGCCTAGGTCTTTAACGTCCTCTGTCAAATAGTGCTGATGCCGAGCTAGCAACTCCCATGATTCCATAGATGTGAGCCATGGGAGTTAAAGGCTCCATCTACACTGTCATATAATGCAGTTTCAGAATGTAGATTAATTGCATTGAACGGGAATAGATGGCAGACTCATGTAATCCAGTTCAACTCTGTTCAATCTGCATTATATGAGTCTACACTGACCATTATGCAGTTCAAACTGTATGTAGATGGGCCAAGATGGTATCAAACTATATTAATTCTATAGTGTAGATACAGTCTAGGGCCCCTTCTACGCTGCCCTAAATTCCAGGATTATCTGCTTTTAACTGGATTATTTGAGTCTACATTGCGAGATAATTGGGATAAGCAGATAATCTGGGATCAGATCCTGGGATACCGACTCTGTGTAATGCAAAGCACTCCATTGATGCACACATGCACATTCCAGTGGGAGAATTTGGGAAAAAAAGCTGCAGATACTGCAGACACTTGAACAAATTCAAGACCAGACTTTTTAATTGTATAATCACCATTCTGCCCCCAAACTTGGGATTCCTTTCATGAGGAAAACCTTGGACTGAATCTTTATCTTTGTATACTACAGAGTATTGCAGAAGTATGCAACACCTTGAATCCCATGTAGGGGGAAATTAATTGAATTGATATAAGTGGATAGGCTCACAGCTGTAATTGTTAACCAAAAGTGATTCTACTAAGTATTGGCTGAGGTGACAACAGTAATGGCCAATAAATCCATTTCATTTTCCGATTGTAACACACTGGAAAAGTCTATGAGGGTTGCAGGAATACATTGTAACCATGAGTTGTGCCCCCCCCCCTACCATTGTGAAGAGAATAATCTATATTCTTCACATATGTTATCCTAAATAAAACAAGTCTCATTCCAACAATGTTTAATACTAATTGTCCAATTAGATAAGTGTGCACCATTTTTCACATGCAGCCCAAAAAATAAATAGGTAGTTTAATCATGTGTGCATGCATCTGTATTTATGTGTATATGTTTCCTTTTTAATTGGAATACTGATAGCCGCAAGTTCCTAAACACTAGACTACACTGAATATACAAACAGAATGCCATTTTTAATTATGTCTGGAATACAGAACAGAACATGCTTATATCGAGAGAACAAAAATTGGGGCTATCTCCAGCTTTTTATAGAATTGAACTTTCTAAAAGCACTGTTTTAAATTTCAGGCACAAAGAAGTCCCATATATGTAGATATTACTAATATAATTGGCCAGCATATGTGTGGTTTTTTAATATTTTTATGGATTTAATCTGTTTTTTTTAATATTAATGTTTAATACTGTTGTAGTATATTTCAAATTGTATTGTAATGCTTTTAATATTAGCTGCTTTGAGTCTCCTTATGGAGAGAAAAAGCAAGATGTAAATAAACATAACAACAACAACAACAACAGACTAATTCAACCAGAGAAATCAGCCATAGCAGAGCATTTGATAAACCAGCCTGGACACAGGATATTATTTGAGAACACAAAAATGCTGGACCATTCCAACAACTATCATGTCAGACTACACAGAGAAGCCATTGAAATCCACAAGCATGTGGACAACTTCAACAGAAAGGAAGAAACCATGAAAATGAACAAAATCTGGCTACCAATATTACAAAACTCCAAAATCAAAACAATAGATGGGAACCAACATTCTGAGGGCTTGACTGAACAAAGGATGCCCCCAGGCAAGGGACAAAACATTTCCAATGCTAATTAGGGTGATTAACTGAAACATTAATGCTGGCTCCCAGTGACAAAGGACTCTTGCCACACCTTGGACTCTACACAGATATATATTCTTTCCTTAGTTTATCCATACCTCACAACCTCTGAGGATGCCTGCCATAGATGTAGGCAAAACGTCAGGAGAGAATATTTCTAGAACATGGCCACACAGCCCGAAAGACATACAACAACCCTGTGATCCCAGCCATGAAAGCCTTCGACAACACAACAACAACGTTTCAAAGGGCTTCAAGGCCACATGCTTAGCCTGTCTTCTTTTAAAATATGTGCTTTAATTGATTTCATATCTAGGAATTATTTAATTTTATTTGACTAACAACTTTGTATATGTACTCATTTTTTTGTAATTTGTAACTTTTGTAATGTGCTTTGGATCCCAGTATTGGGGAAAAGCCAGGATGTAACTGAACAACAGCTGCATCATCATTATCATCATCTATTATTATCAGCTATTATTATGTTTATATTTAAACTTAGAGGATTGACATGAACAGATTATGATAAGATTGAAAAAAGGTGTTGAGATTTATGTGGAGAAAGAGCAGATATATGAATGATTACCTAAAAAACTGATGTGGGCAATAGCCTGAGACATCAGTTCCTAGTTTATGCTACAGCAAAGTTCACCTACCACCTTATCACATTGAGTGTCGTAGGACACTTCAGCCTCTTTTCAAACATAGAGAGGCACTGAGGTCATCACATGAGTTAAACTACTTCTGGGTGTCATGCATAGCCCTCTGTGGTTGAAAAGAGGCAGAAGTGTCTGGAAAGAAGGGAACCCCAGCATCAACCTAATCACATTGGGAAATTTCCCCCTTATAGGAAACTTCAGCCTCTTTTCTAGTATGGAGAGGCATGGAGCTCATCACATGTTCCAGGGTTGAAAAGAGGCAGAAATGTCCTGAAAGGAGGGAACTCTGAACATGGGCCAGCCATCGTGTTCAGAGCTCCTACTTCTTATTACCTGCCCAACTATCCCTTGTATCCTATAGTATGCAGAACAATATGATTCCATGGAAAGAAATGGTTTTAACCTGGAGCACTGTCTCTTGTATCCTATGGGGTTTGGGGGCAGAACAATTTTATCCTATGGAAAGAAGTGGTTTTAAACGTTCTGTCTCCTTCAACATAAAGAGCTTTGGGCAGGGCAAGGGATCTCTTGGTTTTTGGATATTGTTTCTCTTGATTAAAAGAAAAAGTAATACTGACCTCGTAATGAATGTAAGATGAATTATGTTTTAATGATGTTTTAACTTAATTAATTCAATGTATATGGTTGTCATGTAATTGTTTATATTGTTGATTTATAATTGTTGTAAGCTGCCCTGAGTCCCCCTCCAGGGGTGAGAAGGGCGGGGTAGAAATACTGTGTGTGTGTGTGTGTGTGTGTAGTTTTCACTTGTGAGTGTGGTGGGGAGGCAGAACCCGAAACGGAACTGCTGACAATATAAGAGGGGCTATTCTCTATGCTAAAAGGACAGTCACCCATGTTTTCCTCTTCTGTAAATTAATGTGGATGTTTTATGTTTAAGCTTTATGTTAGCTATAATTTTTGATAGGTTACATTTTATTTAATTTATAGATGTCCTATTACAAATTGTTTTCATATGTGGGGTTATTTTGGGCTATTATGTTTGTATTTGTTGTTGTACTGAATGTTTGCCTTTTTTGTTTGTTGAACTCCACCTTGAGTCCCCTCGGGGAAATAGGTCAGAATATACAGTTTTAGGATGATGATGATGATGATGATGATTATGATCATCATCATCATCATCAATGTAAGAACATGTGATGCCTCTTAAATCCATCTTGCATGCCACAGTTAAAGGGAGTGCTTCAATAAATAGACAGACATAAAGATTGTCAAGGAAGACGAATATGAAAAAACAAAAGCACTGTCTTGCTGAGGGTGCCTAGATGCACAAAAGTCCTTTGTACAGTGTGCAGAAGTCACCATGCTGTTATGATCAGAAGATCTATGCTTTGCAACTCATTCATAACAATAGAATAGAAAACTGGAAGTATGGGATATCATGTTCTCAATGAAAGAGACAATTAATAGCCAAAAGAAACACATCCAATTGGAGTTTTGTGTGTAAATTTCTTTTTCTTTCTATGTGTGTGGTTTTGGTTATTGCTGCAATGGATGAATACGGAGGTTTTTTTAAAGGGTCCATTTATTGTTGAGAGCTTCCCCCCACCTAGGATTTAAATAGGAACAAAAAAAACAGGGGTTCTGTTTAAGAAACTCTTTTAATGCCTCCTTAGTGGCTTTTAAGTTGCCTTCCACAGTCAGAATCTGTATTTTTATGGATCAGAAGAGAGACATCCTATCTAAGGGGATAGAAGTTTGAGATTTTCTTCCATCTGTGTTTTTAATTATAAATAGATGCAGCCTCATTTTTAGCATCTCTAAAACAATACTAGGATTAGTAGTTGAACAGCGAAATATTAGTTTTATTTGAAGTTGTTGTCATTGTTATTGTTTTTTTGAAAGGGAAAGTTGTTTGCTTTGCTGAATTTTCTGTTTCTCTATTCCATTGATATCCAAATATATGATGTGGCTTGGATAGCATTTTTATAGAAACCACAGGAACAAATTAGTTGTGCATCTAAAATACATAAACAAATTTGGATGTGTAGCTTTTTGTAAATATATAGTCAAATTGCCCAAGCATTACTACGTGTAGTTGCTGATCATTTTTTCCCTTCAGCAGAATATAAACAAGATAAATTTAAAGATAGGCTTGGAATTACTAGCCACAGCAGCAAAACTAAAATATCCATTAAGCCTATTGGATTATCACAGCAGTCCTAGGATTTAAAATTTCTGCTTCTTCTCCCTGGCTAGGATGGATTTTGGAAAAGAGCTATCCAGTCTCAAAGGAGGATGAGACATCTATGGATCACTCAGATATACAGGGTGTTTGAAAAAGAACTCCCTATTCACCATTTAATTTAAATGGTGAATAGTGAGTTCTTTTTCAAACACCCTGTATATTGCTGCGAATTATGTTGCCAGTTTCAGGCACCATAGACTTGCCACATAGTTGGCCACTTCAAAAATTACTGCTCTACTTTGAGATTTTTTTTGTTTTGTTATGTTTTTTTGTGTCAGGAGCAACCGGAGTGAGAGAATTGGCCGTCTGCAAGGACGTTGCCCAGGGGACGCCCGGATGTTTTGATGTTTTACCATCCTTGTGGGAGGTCTCTCTCATGTCCCCGCATGGAACTGGGGCTGATAGGGGGAACTCATCCGCACTCTCCCCGGGTGGGATTCTAACCTGGCAGCTTTCAGGTCAGCAACCCAACCTTCAAGTCACAAGACTTTTATCCCTTGGCCAGCGAAAGCTCCTTACTTTGAGGTAACCAATATAATAGCAACACAACATAAGCTCACAATTGCTGGAAGAAGAACATGGCTGAGACTATCAAAGTCTATGGTACACTCCATCACTGATTAACCTTCATGTTGTAGTACAGAAGCAGCTAGCTTTGTAAGATTATCAAATCAATTGGGTTGGAGATCTCTTTTGTTTTTATTTACTGTGCAGTGCACTGTTTACATCAGTGGAACTCTCTCCCCCAGACTGTGGTGGAGGCTCCTTCTTTGGAGGCTTTTAAGCAAAGGCTGGATGGCCATCTGTTGGGGGTGCTTTGAATGTGATTTCCTGCTTCTTAGTGGAGGGTTGGACTAGATGGCCCATGAGGTCTCTTCCAACTCTACTATTCTATGATTCTATGATTCTATGATCATGTGATGCATGATAATTTGTTTCAAGGAAGGCAGTCATTAGGAAATGCAGTTGGTGACAGAGAAAGGACACTTAAAATCCCACAGAACTGACCTGAACTTTATCATGGTTTTGGGATCTTGGATGAAAAAGGTTTATTGGAGCTAAGTGAAATCATATAGCTAGAGCCCTCGTGGAAAGAGGCAGAAAATCCTGAGCCTTTGGAGCAATAGTGACAGTAAGTCAGGAAACCATCCCTCAGTCCTTGTAACATTTAGTTACAAGGTTGGATCATGTGAAATTAGTGTCTGACATGATCATAAGATATATTGAAGATCATGGCCAAGTTTAAAAATTATAGCCTCAAGCATTAGGCAAACTACACATTTGCTGAAAACACAATCCTCTAGGGGGTGCAGTTGAGGGAGAGAGGAGGCACTTGCACTGGGGACCCGGGCCAGTGCTGGAGGAGGAGAAGGAAAGGGGGGTGAGGCTGCCGCCTCCCTCTCCTGGCTCCCCTCCTTCCTCCTCCTGCTCCTCTCCGTCCTTCTCCTTGGCAGGGAGCCGAAGGTGGCGGATGGCAGCAGTGGGCTCAGCGGCCTAGTTGGGCTGAGGCTTCTTCCTTGCCAGAGGTCCCTGCACCTGCTTGCTGGTGGGCACCAGTGCCATGGGCTTCTTCTTTGTCTTCTGCTGGCTCTACGTCTTCCCCATCTACCACCTGCCTAGCGAGGAGGAGACTGTACGTGGCATGAGGCTCCAACAGAAGGGCAGAGCCTGTATTCACTCTTTTGTGGAAAGATAGGAGAGAGGGAGCCTGTCTGATTTCATTTGGGAGGGCGTTCCATAGAACCAATTAGGAAATGAAACTTATAACCCAGGAACAAAAATTATGCTATATAGTGTAATCAAATCTACAAAAGTAAAATCTGCAAATGTAAAGGGTTGACTGTATTTCAGAGATGGCTCAGAAATGTACAAACATACCTGTCCTGAGTTAATATGTTTCTAGGTATTTAATCAGAGCTACAGACTGTCCTGTGGGATCCTTGTGTTGTCAGGAGCTTTCATTTGCATGGAGTTCCCGTCAATTCAGCAATAGCTTGTCAGCTAGCTTGGAGCTATCCCTGTGTACATGCTTGCATGTTATGAACACAAAACTGACCCTGATGTAGCAATAAATTAAGAAACATTTTACATATGTTTCCTAAGGACTTATCATAGCACACAAAGTCTTAATCTCTAGCAGAAAACAGATAACAATAACAATAGCAATAACTGCTGATAGCTTCCATGACTGTGGAGTTGTGAATCAACTCTAATTTTTATTCCAAACTTTAAATGAGAAATACAAATGAGCTATACAAAGTGCTGAAGGTTTGGGAGTTAAGGAATAAAAAAACATTATCTCTGACACTGAAGCCAGCAGACAGCACTAAATTGGTGCAGGCTGCAACTGGTACATGGCTATGTTCTGTGCTAAACAGACTCAGTTAGATAGAGATAATACATTCAATGCTGACTTGTTTTTCTGCTTACCACTGAGCCAATAATGTTCAGAAATATCAGTCCTGATGTAATGGTGGTCTTGAGATGAACCTAGGGAACGTGTTAAAGCTGTATCCTTGCCAAGGAAATCAGAGGCAGTTCCAGAATATAGGTATTCATCTACAGAAAGAAACAAACAGAATAACATTCTTTATTAGACAGATAGATTGTGTGTATGTATACCCATAGGGTTTTGTTTTCCTTCTTTATGTAGATGTTCCTCAAAGAGTTGTGATGGTTATAATACATATATTGTCTTGCTGGAGTTAAGGTAAAGATAAAGGTTTCCCCTGACATTAAGTCTAGTCCTGTCCAACTCAACTCAATTTCTAAGTTGAAGAGCCGGCGTTGTCCATAAACGCGTCCGAAGTCATGTGGCCAGCATGACTGCATGGAGCACTGGGGAAGTACCTATTGACCTACTCACATTAGCATGTTTTCTAACTGTTAAGTTGACAGAAGCTGGGCTAACAGCGGGAGCTCACCCCTCTCCTCAGATTTGAACCACTGACCTTTTGGTCAGCAAGTTCAGTAGCTCAGTGGTTTAACCCACTGCACCACCAGGGGCTGCTTTGCTGAAGTTAATAACCATTGATTTATGTATTTACTGGAATTGAGAGTCTTACTGCTGGGTTAGGCAGCATTCTGTTTTGAATAGTAATTCTTCGAAGTTTTATCTTGGGCATGAAGCCAAATTTTCTTAATCTAAATATGAGATTCAGGGGCATATATGCACCTACTTACTTTATTTCTGCTGTCAATATAACTGCTAAATTTACTGTTGTTCTACTGAAATGTCATAGTTGAACAGCAACCCTCTACTTTCCTTTTAAAACAAGGCACCCTGTTTTGAACAAGCCACAGGTGATGATATTAACTTAAGGTGAAGAAATGCATTATATAAAGAACTTTATCACATGAGCAGTAGTAAAGCAGGTGAAACCGTCGGCAATCATGGGACACTGAAAGGAGCCATCAGGCTCTGTTACATCCTGTCATTATGTTCCTCCTTCCTCCTCCTTATGTTCCTCCTTTGGGCTCTGTTTCTCTGTGCTGCTGGCATGCTGCTGGCACAGAACTCCCCATAACCCAGCCAAAAGTATCCCTGTGTCATATAATGGGCTCCAAAGGACTATGTGTCAGCAGTGTGCTGGCAGGGCAGAGAAGTGGGAAGAAGATGCTTTTCAGTATCAATGTGATGAGGTGACAAAACAAATATAATATTAATTTTATAGATATTACAGATGGAGTGGGGGAGATAAATCTACAGATGTTGCTTCTGACAACATTTATGGTTTTAGTATCCTATCTATGAGCCTCTGGAGGAAGAACGCTTCTTGGTAAAATTCAGTAGCCTTCATGCATTTACATTTTGGTTCTTCTGCAACAGATCTGACAATTAAAAGTTTGCAACTTTTGACAAGATTGTTCCTCCATTCAATGATCACAGCACATTTGGGAAAGTAAAAGACACAATGAAGAATGATTGGAACAATTAATGTCTGCCAACTGACAGATATATTCCATGAATGATAAATCAGCAGGGTTAAAAAGAAAAACACAGAAGACAGCCTATCCTTGCTTTAACCTCCGATGACAAAGCTCTTTCAGCACTTGGTTTGTTCTTTGATCTGCTGCACGTTTATTTCCTGGAATCACTTCAAGAATACATATTGTTAAAAGAAGATAAAACAACAGTGGGATAAAAAGTTGTGCCTAAGGGTGCTCTTAGTAAAGTCAATAAGGAAAGGCTTTCAAACAGGCCCACTGTACACAGTATATTTCATTTTTGATTCTTCAAGTTGTTGCTCTCCTTATCCAAGGCTGGCTCAAATTTCCTCCATGCGATCCTTCCAGATGATTACCAGGAACAGTTAATTCAGATGCCTCAGATGAAGCAGTAGAAGTAAAGGAAGACGAAAAGAGTTTCCAGTAAGGCAAAGAAATTTCTTAGTAGAAGAAAGGAACCATGTCTTGTAACCAGTTTCATGGAGAAACTGGATCAGGTAGTACCCACTGGAAGAAACATCTTTATTTCTTGGTATCATCTCCTATATAGAAATTGCTCAAGATACATAATGCTCCTCCAGTATTATTTGAAGTTAATTTCACTTTGACTGACTAATTCAAATATTCACTTAACAAATGAATCCTAGACAATCTACTGTATATACTCATGCACAGGTTGAGGGCAGGTTCTGGGGTCAAAATTATGAAATTTGATATGACCCATGGATATGTGAAAGTTATTCCATGGAGAGTGAAAAGCATCAATGGCAAAAAGCAGCTGTCACTGCCATTTTCCCAGCTAGGCATTCAAAAGGGCCAGAAATGGCAATCAGAGAAGAAAGATTAAGTAAGGTCAGTGGTTTTTTGTTTTTTTTCCCCAGGATGGATGAAGCTTCCATCTTTTATTATGCTACTCAAGAGAAAGAGATGCTTCTTTTCAAAATGAGAATAAAGGTACAGTACTCACACTGACTCATGAATAAGCCAAGCCAGATTTTTAAACTAAAATTTATACACGAGTTTTTAAGTTCTTTGGACCTCAGTTTTTTTCTAGCACAAATCTTTTTGTTCGTAGCACAGTTGAGCATTGACAGAGAACAATATATACACACCACTATGTCTGATTTGTTCATGCCACTGCTGTGATAAACTTATCCACATAAAAGAGTTGAAAATTAAGGACTGGGTTTGTACTTTACCATTGTAGCATAGTTGCTCCAGCTGTATGTACTGGAAGAAAGTTGTTGTGCAACTTTTATTTAAAGCATGTCAATTTTCCTTTTCAGATATTTGTGGTGATATGGAGAAAACTGAGCAAACCACACCATGCACAATAATAAAGCAGATCACGGTGTGGTGGCATTTACCATGAAGAGGGCTTTAAATTCAACGGGGCCTGAACAATTTGGTTTCAAAATCTGGAGAATGCCATGAGAAGTCCACCAAAACTACCACTGAGATAAACAATCCCCAGAGTAAGGATATATTTTTCACCAGAGCTAATTCTGCAATGTTGCCAAATTATGCTGATGGTTCACTGTTTGCTGACTGTGGTGAGAGATTGCCAAAATATTTGAAAATACAGTAGAGTCTCACTTATCCAACATAAACGAGCCGGCAGAACGTTAGATAAGCAAAAATGTTGGATAATAAGGAAGGATTAAGGAAAAGCCTATTAAACATTGAATTACATTTTGATTTTACAAATTAAGCACCAAAACATCATGGTTTACAACAAATCAATAGAAAAAGCAGTTCAATACATGGTAATGTTATGTACTAATTACTGCATTTACGAATTTAGCACATCACAATGTATTAAAAACATTGACTACAAAAACACTGATTACTAAAAGGTAGACTGTGTTGGATAATCCAGAAGGTTAAATAAGTGAAGGTTAGATAAGCAAGACTCTACTGTATTGAAAAAAATCACCAAATATTTGTTTCTCAAGCATCAGGAAATACTGATGAGAACAATAATTGATCAACAAGAATTTCACAGTTCAGGACCCATTCTGCACAAAAAATTGCATATGGCTTGTAAGTGGAGAGAACAACATTTCCTGTAAGAGAAACATTTAACACGCTATGTGGAAAAGATGATAATGTTTTTATGCACAGGAAATACTATTAGGTCTGCAGAGAATTCTGTTTCCAGTGCAAAACTGTTTTCTAATTAGAAAAACTACTTTTTGCTCTCACCAAGAAAAACATAATAATGGAGAATGACATCCTCCTGCAAGATTTACAGTACTGTACCATTATTTGCAGTGTTTGACAATGTTGCCCAAAATAATAGGTGGCAGCTGTAACTGAAGCCAGAGTGTGCTTGAGGAACAAAACCAGATCAATGGGTATACTCTAAACTTCCCTTTCTCTTTTTTCCTTTTTGAATATTTTATTTTTTAAAAAAACATTTAAAACATAATAAAATTGTCTTGTCACATCTTCTATTCCCAGATCTATACCCCCAACCCTCCCATTACTTACATAACATTATACAAATAAAGCACTGTCAATTCTATTACTGCTACATTATTCTAATTTTATCAATTTCATATAATAATTGTTACATATTCAAGCAAAATCTTTCTTGGATGTTTGGTGGTTTAAATTCACCATTGCTTTTACAAATGAAGCTAATAAATGGTTTCCAAGTTTTATCAAATAGATCTTCTTTCTATTCTCCTTTTGCTAATCTTAATTTATAGGTTAACTTTTCCAATAGAGCTATGGCCTCTATCCTGCTCAGCCAATTATTGATTGTCAGATCCTTTAACATTTTCCAGGTTTTCACTATTTCAGGTTTTGCAGCACATAACAGGAGCAGTATAAGATTTTTATTTACCAGATCCTTATTTTCACTTTCAAAAAATAAGCTTCAGTTTTTCTTAGCTGCCATTTGGGATTCTTTTTAAAGAAAGCTAATAGAAGAAACTACTATTTATTTTATATTCAGAATATAATAATACAAATAACGCCTAACTCTGGCTTGGTGGTGGTGGATAAATTATATAGTAATGCTATTTAAACTGTTTTTAATTGTTTTGAAACTGATTAGTTTTGTTACTTTGTAGGTTTAACAGATTTATATGTTTTATTTAATTATTTAAACTTTGTGAGTAGTTGTTATAATTAATTATAGATGTTTTATTCATGGGGCTATTTGTTTATTTTGTATTGTTTTATGACATTGAATGTTTGCCATCCTTTGTTGGAAACCACCCTGAATCTCCTTGGAGAGATGGGGGGGGGGGTATAAATAAGGTTGTTGTTGTTGTTATTATGATGATGATGATGATTATTATTATTATATGGGGTTTTTTTGTTACACACTTACTTTGATATTTTTGAATAAAACTTTTAAAAAGTTCAACCAAATATATATATATATGTGTGTCCTATGACCAGCCTTAGGCTAATTGTTTATGGTCAGGTTTCCTTGCAATTTGTAGATGTTTCTTCTCATTAGAATCCTTGGACCACTATAGATTATTATTGGTTATGTTTAGGTTTATGTATATGTTTTATATGTACAGTTTCCCAGTACATGGTCAATGCAGTAATTGGTTCTACTCTCTGAACCATAAATGTACATCTAGTTCTGCCTCACTATCCATCTATTTTGTACTTGACTACAGTTGGTGGACCTCAAAATTTTAATAACACCCCCCCCCCCCACCAAAAAACCCCCGCCAAATATTTGACATCACAATCTTAGTCTATCTTTACCCGTGTTGGTGCACACAATATTAGAGGTCACTGTGTAAGCCAAAATTCCAGTTTCATTAGGATTGCAGTGCTAAAGCATCTTATGCTTCAGCTACTTCAGTTGCTGAAATACTAACCCCTTTTGACATTTCAGTGAAAGGACAATATATCTCAGAAAACTACTAAACAGTGCAATAAATCATTGACCTTGTCTCAAAGAAAAGAGGTGATAGTAGAATTTTCCAGGAATCCTTTAAAGAATGCTTTATGAACATTTAAAAGAGGTAGGGTACCCTAAGAAAGACAACCCCTATTGTTTTGTTAATAATGGAAGTCTTAGACCCCGGCAGGGTCAGGATTAGAATCATCAATCTCATTATGTCAGCATAAAGGCTGAACATGAGTCATATTCTTTTTATAAATACACTGTGACTGATCCTACAAAGAAATTTAATACACCTTCTTTTCTGCCATAAATAAAAATGTCACGGTGCATCTCTCTTATCTTATATCAAGCTTACAACTTGATAAACAAGACAAGTGGAACAAAACTGTAGTCACTGGTGAATGCATCCATTGTAAATGCTGAAATGAAGAGATTTTGTGACTGCAAGTTTCCAACTCCACACAGTATGATTCAAGGACAGGAAAAAGACAGATATTGAATTTTCACTATATTTTAAGCTTGGATTTTAGCAATACAATTTAGCAATGAACAAAGCACTCTCACATGCAAATATACTTAACAGAACATGCCACAAGCACCAACATAGGAATTTACCTATGAGATTGCCTCCATCTGGCACAAGAAAGAGACAACAAACATTTTTAAGACCACGTTCATTTGAGAAAACATTTATTCTTGTTTTCTTATGTCATCTTCTCTATTGATTTGGATGTTTATATCAGTCAGTTTGAAAATTCTGATGTATCATGTTACACCTTTTCCTCCATACATTTATTTTGGCATGCAGTTTTGCCTTAATATTTATGCAAGTAGTTACTAAAATGCATTTTGGAAGTGACTTCACAAGCTGAAAACTTGGTTATGTCAATGTGCTTTTGACTAATTCGGTATAAACTGACAGTGTCCTTGCCTCCACCTATAACCAGCTACTGTTCTTTACTCTGGTCCATCTCATCAGTGTTCTGCTAGTTATTGCACATTTATAATTTTAACCGCCTGCCTCTAATTTTTGAATATGCTCACTGTGTCTGGCTATCATTGTTGAGTTGCTTTTATCTGATTTTATTTAATGTTTTTATGAGTTTATACGATTATAAGTTAAATGTGCCTATGCTGATTTATTTTATTGTGTACTACTGGGCTTGGTCCCCATGTCAGCCACCCGAGTCCCTTCGGGGAGATGGGGCGGGATATAAGAATAAAGTTGTTGTTGTTGTTATTACATAGTATGACACAGCAAAGGAGATATACATGCTGGATTTCATTTCACAAGATCACAAGCTGAACACTTCCTAAGTGTTTAGAACTGTGTGATATTGTTATTATTGTTGTTATATTGTTATAGCTGTCTTTAAATCCCTGAAAAGCAGTCTATGATCTGAATTAAGAAAACATCCAAGGAAGCTTGTCCTTACTGTGGATTGGATTTGTTACCTTTAATAATGATGTCACCTACTCAAATCCAATTACTTATGTAGCTCTGTGACATTGCCATGCTCAATATGTTTTCACTAGGCTGGTGGGATTATACATTGAATGAAAAAAAGAATCTGAAACCAATATGTGTTTTGGGAGGGGGCGTAGTGGGGCCCCTGGAGCAAGGCATGAGGGAGAAGGCAACACAGCCATGTTGTAACTATTTTTTGTTTCCACTGAATATTTGCAAAAACCTCAAGCCTTTGTGAGTATTGAGATGAAACATTCATAACAGCTTGAGCCCTTTAGGGGTAAATAGTTGGAATGCTTTTGCATCCCTGGTTTGCTTTATTTATATGCTGTTCTTCCAAAAGAACCCAGCACAGATTAGGGCAGTTTCCTATCCAGGCAGCATACAGGAATCTAACTGCATCATACATTATCAGATCATATGTGTGGCCTTAAGTATTAAATTGTATCATTATAAGCATCATTTTTTTACTTTTAACACTATCATCACTAACACTATCATTGTCTTGATATTAAAATAGCTATTACCACTTTCAAATGTGCAAAGTACTTAAACATTTGCTATTACCTACTTTCACATCAGCCTCAGCTTGCAGAGACCTTATCATAAAGTATTTTTTTTGTCAAAGTTATACAGAGGAGGTTTGTCATTTCTTAGACTAAAAAAGTATGACTTGCCCAAAGTCACCTGTCGGATTTCCATTGCTCAGCAAGGATTTGAAACCAGAATTCTTGTCCAACACGCAAACTGTTATAACACTCTGGCTTTGCACATGTATGTACACTGCTATGTTGCAATCCTTATAACAAGCTTATATGTAGAATCTCATTATTATAAATATTGCAGATTGGAATATGAAACTGAAATTGGTATGACTGGCACCTAGTGACCTTTGTGTCAAGGACTTCAGGTTCACAAACACCAATCAAATCTAGTTCTTAAATTCAGCGGCTTTATGCTATGATGCAGTTCACTATATCAAAAACAAAACTCTTACCTGCCATGACAGATGCAAAAGGCTGCTGGGGATCAAAAGGGCATTTCAGTCTACCAGACTCCAGGTTCTGAGCATCAAATCTGAACACTACGTCCTGTACATAAAGGGCATATTCATTAGTCAGGTATCTCAGGCAACAGAATGCTTAGTTTCAGATATAAAGACTCATATACTAGCATTTATTAGTATACTATAGAAGCATTTAGCTCTAATTCTCCTTGTCGTCTGAGTCATCTGGGCTTATGAAACATGCTGAACCAGTGTCTGGATGCTGTAATGGGCTGGATGAAGGCTTGTAAAATGAAGCTGAATCCTCATAAGACAAAAACTTGATGAATTGGTGGTCCTTGGATTTGGGATTTGCCTACATTACCTACCCTGGATAAGGCCATACTTCTATGAAGGAGCAAGGACATTGTTTGGGAGTCTATCTTTGTTTCTGGGGGCTTAGACTGCTTGGGACTTGCTTCAAGTGATCCACTAACTATGGTGTTTTCTGGACAGGTATAATCACAATAGTCCATGCACTGGTAATTTCTTAATTATAGAACTACAATGAGGTTATCTTTGAAGATGAGTAAGAAACTACAGCTATTATAAACTACAGATGCTGAACTGCTTCCTAGGGCCCCCCTTACACACAGCCCTATATCTCAGAATGTCAAGGCAGAAAATCCAACATAATCTGCTTTGAACTGGAATATATAGCAGTGTAGACTCAGATAACCCAGTTCAAAGCAGATATTGTGGCATTTTCTGGGATATAGGGCTGTGTAGAAGGGTCCCTAGTCTTCAATTCAGATATCATATAACACCAGTTCTGAAGCAATTGCACTGGTTGCCAATACATCTCCAGTCTGAATTATAGGTGCTGGTGATAATATATAAAGCCCAGAGTCAGACATGACTAGACTTAATGTCAGGTGAAAACCTTTACCTTAATGTTTTGGGACCACAATACTCGAGGGAGCATTTCTTTCCATACATGGCCACATGAAAATTGAGATCTATTGGAAATGTCCTCCTCTGTGTCCCACCAGTAGGAAAAAATACAATGTGTGAGAACACAGATGACTTTTTTTTGTGGTAGCACCCTAGTTATGGAATTTCCTCCCCTTGGAGCTCTGACTAGCACTAATCTTGGTACAATTTCTGCATCAAGCTAAAACTTTTAATTAAAGTGTCTGATGTTACACAGGATGTACATCTCTTTGGTCATACTATTCCAAATGATTTTGTCAAGTTTTAAATCATTTGGTTAAAATTGCTAAACTATTTTATTTTGATTGTTTCAGACTAATGTTATCATTCATTGTTCTAAATTTACTTTATTGTAAGTTTCCATGAGATCTTTGACTATATAGCATTACATATTTTAATCAATTAACTGTTTAACAAAAAGATATGGAACAGAGTTGGGCCAAACCCTAAGTCTGTTTTTTTTCCCCTACAGCTTTCTACTGCTTGCTAATATTTTATTTCCAGGTATAGGTTTCCATTTACTTCACAGAATCCCTGGATCACATACAAACTAAAAAGTCTACTTTATCTTAAAATTATGTTGAGGGAGGTATGATTCGGAAAGGCTCAGTAGTGAAAAGTCTATAGACAATAAATTAGCATTGGTGTTTCTGTCAGAGTGTGGGCCTTGAACTCAACTGGCTTATTTCTGTTGCTTGTGAAAAAATATTACACAAGCAAATAAGACTTGAGTTTTGGTCCACAAATGGCCAGGCAGGATAGAAACAACCAGAACCTCTATGCATTTAATACTACTGTGGAGTTAATGACTATAGAATTCAAGGTGCAAGTGAGGATATGGATTTTTTTCTCACATGTGCACATATCAACCACTGGTAAACGGCACAGGTGAGCAAGTTCAATAAGGCTTTACATGTGCAAATTAATTCAAGATGACAAAAACATATGAAGAACAACAAATTCATGTTGAGTCACAGGAGCTCCACACTTGTGATATTTTTCTATTGTAACTATTGTACTTACATCTTTTTCCCTTAGGAATAATTTGCAAGGACTCTAGTATTCTTCAATATCACTTCAGATAAACAAATTTAACAATTTTATATCCTTAAAATGACCAAAAACCTGAAAGGTTGGGGCAGGACAACTAATGGCTATTAACTGCAGTAGTCAAATGGTAACACCATGTCTAACTTATTCTGTCTTTGGATATAAGATACTGTGAAGAAATAATGGGGAAAGCTTTCACAGATATAGCCAATTTGTGAGTTTCCTAGAGGCATCTAAATGAATGACAGAGGAGATAGAACTCTAGATAGAACCGGGCAAACCTATGCCTTTAAGTCTGTATGTTTACTATATCAGAAGTCATGGAGACCTTACCTTCATGAAACGCTAATGAAATTTGGCATCATGGGGAGAAGGTCTAGCTTTTTAATCTCATGGTGGTACGATTTCAAACCAGATTGAAGGTGTATAACTTCCAGCCAGGCATTTA
The DNA here is from genome assembly GCF_035594765.1 of Anolis carolinensis. NCBI lineage: Eukaryota > Metazoa > Chordata > Lepidosauria > Squamata > Anolidae > Anolis > Anolis carolinensis. The sequence goes on along the minus strand of NC_085845.1, from coordinate 93,846,377 downwards.
TAGAAAATGATATCAGGCTGCAGGTAGTTGGCAGGTCCAAACACTGACCAGCAGGTATGAAAAACTCATTAGAGAAAGGAATAACATCTTGATCTTTTGCTTTGCCAACAAAAGATAAAAGTCAAGACTTCAAAATCTTATGATAGTGTTGTGGGGTCATTATAGAAATTAGTATAATATTCATCTGGTCTTTTGAAGTTACAAAACTAAATAAAAAGAACTTGGCAACCCTTAGCAAAACATTGTTTTATGTAAAGAAAACCTATGCTCACTTCTAAGAACATTAAGATTAATTTATTCTTCTTTGTTTTCTTTTTTTCTTTGTTTATGTCTTTATGGAGTACTGATCGTGTGTTTCAACTCTAGGGTAGAGAAACAAAATCATCCCTGTACTATGAAAGCTTTAATTTAGAATTTAACCCTAGTAACAATAGAACTCCTAATTTCTGTAGCAACTGTGGTTTACTGATACCAAATAATGCTATTCAATTGATTTATATACTATTATTTGGTATGAGTAAGTGTGAAATATTCTTTACAATTCTTATTGAATTTAGCCAGTCTATAACTTTGAGCCCCCAATGGTGCAGCGGGTTAAACTGCTGAGCTGCTGAACTTGCTGACCAGGAAGCGGGCAAGTTCCTGCTGTTAGCCCCAGCTTCTGCCAACCTAGCAGTCTGAAAACATGCAAATGTGAGTAGATCAATAGCTACCGCTCCATGCAGTCATGCCAGTCACATAACCTTGGAGGCATCTATGGACAATGCCGGCTCTTCGGCTTAAAAATGGTGATGAGCACCAAACCCCAGAGTCAGACATGACAAGACTGAATGACCTGTCATTCAGTCTAGTCATGTCTAACTCTGGGGTTTGGTGCTCATCACCATTTCTAAGCTGAAGAGCCGGCATTGTCCATAGACACCTCCAAGGTTATGTGGCCGGCATGACTGCATGGAGACGTACCTATTGATCTACTCACATTTGCATGTTTTCAGACTGCTAGGTAGGAAAACCTTTACCATTTATCTATAACTTTGAGGAACACATGAAATACAGATAGTGATCTAGAAAGATTCATATTTCAGCAGGGATTTCAAATGAAATTCCTGTCCCAATTCGTGCTGCAGAACATTATATCTAAAGTATTGCATTACTCACTGAAATGGACCTGATGATATTCTTTTAATATTTTGCCTACTGGGGAAAAGCCTTGTAAGGCATCTGGCCTGAAGTGTGTTCTTTACACAATCAGTCATCTGAAAAGCAAATCTATGTAGAACTGTATCAATCACCTTGTTTGAACATAGGGGTTTGCCAACATGTGATATGCACACATCAGAAAGTGTGAGAACATGAGTTCTAACACAACTGGTAAAAATCTGAACATTACTCTGTTGTTTATATAAAGGGTTGTCAGATCATTTTTTATACAGCCATAGACCATTTTCCAGGGAATGATGGATGCTAGGGAAAGTTAGAGCCATACCCTGTCATGCACCATTTGGGAATGGATTAAATTACCTCTTTGTGTGTTCCAAGCTCTATGTAGCCACAGACTGGGTGGAAAGCTCCCGTACCGCAGACATAAACATGAGTCCTGTTGTAAGGCTGGAGGACTCGGATGAAGTTGGCACATTCTGTCTATTGTGAAAAGAATACCAGTTAATCACCAACAGTGGAAAATTCACACAGCATGCTGCTATATTTTTAGTGACCAGGAAAACATGGCCCACAGGATCCAAAAAGGTGATAATAACATGGAGAAATTTCACTGACTTTTAAAGTCTATGACTATGGTGTTTATTGTTTTAAAGTATCATTTTATACCAGGCTATCACTATATTTAATAATGGGTTGACATTTTGATTGCTGGACCATGATTGGAAAGACAGCCAAATGACAAATCGTTGTATGTTAGTCTAACGTCTGAATAAAAAAAAAAATAATGCTCCACACCAGAGGTGCTGCACCCAGTAAACTGGGAGGGATTTCTAAGTTTTATGAAGTAATATGGACACAAAATAAAAGTAGAAGTTTGCATAAGAGATACACTTTGCCTACTGCATATCTGAAACCTTAAACCTGGGACTGAATTGAAAATTGTGATAGTCCATTTTGGCATGATGTCGGTACTGAGCCTTTGTGTGAGTCCAGTAATGATTGAGAAAATGGAGTAACCGTGACTGGTGGTAAAGGTGGGAGAAATAATGAAATGGAGCACATTTCTGGCAAGAAGGGTTAGGGGACCATAGTCATACTTCTGAACTGCAACATGGCTGGTGTTGGTTTTAGTCCAAAACAAAATCCATTATCCTACTTTAGCAATTACAGATGCATTTTTCATTAACATATATTCTGCATTAACATATTCAGCTCCCAACCTCTTAGGTTAAAGGAATTTAAGCAGTAGTCCACTACTTTCACATCTCTGACTTTTTGTTTGCACAGTTCTGTATAACCAGCATCAGGGGTCTTAATAAACTATAGATGCTTACTAAAAGCTATAATATTAATCCAGAAATCTCATAGTAGTGATCATCAAGCTGTGCTCAGCACATTCCTTTCAGCAGTTGACTTTTTTCAAAAGCCAGAAATGAAAACAGTAAATTCACATAAATTATCCCTCCTGTAGACTTCAAAGGCTTCACAGTGAATTATGGAGATCAACAAACACCGTTTGGTAATGAATTTTCTTCCTCCACAACATTATGAACTGTTGCTACAGTTCACCAACCACTCTTCCTACTCTGGTTTAGTCAACATTCATTCTTGCTAAAGTCAGCTGAGTTGGAGTATTCATTACAAACTAATCATTGTGAAAGAGGATACGTAGAAACTCTGCCTTATCAAAGCTTTTTCTTTTGCAGATCAATTATTCTTTATCATCCAGTAACATTTTCACGGCATTTATCAAATTGTAGAATCATAAAGAAACCAAACCTGGTCAATTATTTTCCTCTGAAAAAATGGGAAGAGGTGAGTGGAGGGGAGCACTTTGGGGGAAGGTCTGGAAATGTTTTGAAAAGTTCATTGACATGATGTGTGTTGTTCTGATGGGTGATAGCAGTCAAAACAGTACACTTTTATTTGGTTCTTTCTTTAGTAAACATATTTGATGGTATATCCACTAGTAGGCCACTGCTTTGCTAAATGCATACATTTCAATGATAGAATATTAGAATACACACACTGTTATGGAGGAAGTGAACACCAACTGATGTCTTCTCTACCTCTAACAATTCCTCTAGAACAGTGTTGATTCTTTTATCATTGCAGATAAAATATTCAAAATAATGACAATCAAGATGTCTAGCAACAGCTCTATTGATGCTGCAAGTTTAAATGAAAGCATAAAGTAAAGAAGTTATATCAGATGTTGTAAAAAATGGTAACCTCATCATTATTGAGGTCAACCATGTTTAGTACATAACAATTTCCCTAAAATCTCTTCCCTCATTTACATAGGGGGCATTAGTGTACTTCTGTAACTGTGAATGGAATCACTTTCGTGTATTATTCTCAGGGAAAGGGAATGGCCTACCACAATTTTGTAGTGTGGGAACAAATGGCACTATTTTGGTTATGTAGTACAGCCAAGCTGAACATACAGTCTGCCTGCTGCACCCACAGTTTTGGTATGCATGGATTTCACACCCACTGCTTGAAAATATTCCACCTCCACTCCCAAAGAATTTCAAAAAATTAAACCTTTATTTTGCCATATAATATAAAAGACATTCTACTATTTCATTGTATACATGGGACCATCCATGGATTTTGATAGTCTTCAAACCAAACCACTGGAAATACCTACTGTACATGAAAGCATATGGCACCTTCAATGGGCCTTTGAAGTAATTCTCCTTTTGCACATTGGTCTTGATTTTTAAGGGGAAATAGGATGTAAATAAAGATGAAGAAAAGGAAGAGGAAAACCATGATGGTAACCACCATGAGCACACATTCAAGAACTGATATCCATATCAATGTATACATATTAATTAGCATCAAGTATGCAAGTCATAACTTGGTCCCCCTTCACATAATAAATGAGATAATACAGCACATCTCTTCTACCTACTGAATGGCAACAATTTATACATGTATTTGTTTGTTTCAGATTTGTTGCCTCACAAGCTGGCTCTAAAATGTGCAAAATTTAACAATGCAGTCAGTAACTGCTGATCTTATGCATTTAGTAGTTAAAAGAAAGAAATTATTTTTTATTTTGTATTTTTGTGATCAATTAGCCAATTTGGTACTGTTCCATTATCCGGGCCAAAGTCACAAGGGGGCGCGAGAGAGAAGGACAATCCATTTTACGGGGGGGGGGGGGAGTTGAAGGAGGAAAACCATTTCCCCTGTTTTCACTAGTTATTTCTCCTGCCACTTCCCATGTCATAAACGAGGGTTATTTCCATGACTGGGACATAGGTGGGGGGAATAACAGGAAAACAGGGAGAAATAGTTTTCCTCCTTTGATCCACCCTCCACCCTGTAAAATGGGCTATCCTTCTCTCTCTAGTGCCTCCTTGTTGTCTCCATCCAAATAATGGAACATTGCCACCAATTTTATTTCTATATGTATGATTTATGGATGGAAGAGGTACTCATTTTGTGCAGAAAACATTCAGTGGGATGACTAGGGAGAATCTCCATGTAGTGCCAGAGGCCGCAAAATTCGCAACAGCCTGTCTTGCCATACCTAGACAACTTGTGTTGGGCAATATCTTAATAACTCCAAGCTTTTCTTCATACCTAGCCATCACTTGTGCATGGTACTTACATGGGTATCTTTTCCAGCTAGTTTACACAGATCCACCTTCTCCTTTGCTGCTGGCCAAAATATCTGCAATGCATTGAGACAAAGTTTTTATGATCAGTAGATTTTACTTCTTGGTAAACTATTTACATACTCAGTTATTATCTTCCATCAATGAGATCAAAGCAATAACCTGGGACACCATCCAGATCTAAATTCACTACCCATCTTGGAGGCACAGCTTGGTATGTGGGATAAATTAGACATTAAGTGTGAGTTATTCCTTTTCCCCCTCCAACTTGTATTGAAATTCATGAAAATGAGCACGATGCATACATAACGGAGTAAGAGATAAAGAATTTATTTTTTGGTTTTTGAAAAATAAAAATGCCTGGTGCTTGGCAGCTATTTTGCAGAATATGAGAGAGAGAGGGGGGGGATAGAGAGACAGAGGGAGAGACAGAGACAGAGCTAGGGCATCTGAGGGGACATTCTGAAGGGCACCACAATCCTAGCTATGTGCACTTACTTTGCAGTATATTGCATTGGTTGTAATGGAGTTTACTTCTGAGTAGCCTCATACACAATTGTACCTATTAAGATCAGGCAACTGTAGGAATGTATTTACTGAAAGGTAAACTTTTGAAACAGTATTCTATAGTTTAGAGGGACTGCAGTGGTACAGCAGGTTAAACCGCAAAGATGCAAAACTTGCTGACCAGAAGGTTAGCGATTCAAATCCGTGGGATTGGGTGAGCTCTCATTACTAGCCCCAGCTTTTGCCAACCTAGCAGTTTGAAAACATGCGAATCAATAGGTATCGCTTTAGTGAGAAGATAACAGCACTCTATAAAGTCATGCTAGCCACATGACCTAGGAGATATCTATGGACAATGTTGGCTCTTCGGCTCAGAAATGGAAATGAGCACCACCCCAGAGTCAGACTAGACTTAATGTCAAGGGGGAACCTTTACCTTTACCTATACTATGGTTTATCACAATACTTCTTAAACTGTGGGTTCTGACCCCAAATGGGGTCCACTGATGGCAACTGAAGTAATTTAAATACACCTGGATCATGCAAAAAATTTATCAGTCCGGAAGGGGTCCTGAGTGGAAAATTTGAACAAGCTATGGTTTACTGTAATTCTTTGAAACGGCATCCTACAGCTTTTCTCTTTGTTTTGCTTTCTTTTGTATTTAACATTCAAAATTTCTACATTTTATTTCTACATTTAACATTTTTGAATTTCCATTCTTTTGAAAGATAACACATAAGAATCTTCTAAAAGGAAAGGGGTAAACTTTCCTTGAAAAAACACTCCTTCATTTGCCATTTAAGTTTCAAGAAGAAAAATGTACATGAAAAACAACAGGGGAGTATAATTCCTTGTTTTCGAACCTTGGTTTGATACCACTTTAAATATCATGGTTCAATATGGATAGTTTATGCAAACATCTTTTAAGATAGATTTTTCTGTTCCAAATGCAAGTTTCAAACACTTCTAAAAAGCAAAATCTCATGCTCTACATGTATGATCTATGAATGTGTTCTATAATCTCTATGTACAGACTGGGTGACCAAAACAGCTTATGCAAAAAAACATTTCCTGAAAATGTAATCCATTTATCTTTTTGCCCAGATGTGGTTGAAGCTCCTAGCACTTACAGTTCCTGAATGCTGGCAGCTGGTCAGATGCTTGCAACTCCTTGATAATGCGCTCATTACGACAGACACGGGTGGGTCTTACTAGCTATTCCACAGCGATAATAATTTGTATCCTTGCTTACCCTCCTGAGCAGCCTGGCCTCTCATAAAAATATGCAACTAACCATATTTCAAGACAAATATGTTAAATGTCCTTAGATACATTTTTTCCACATGGCAGTTAAGGGAAGGGACCATACTGTACTCTGTCATTGTGGTTCTATCATTAACTTAGGGGAGTAATTTTGTGGGCAAGCTGGAAACAACACAGACCACAAGGCGGGTGGTTTGCTGTGACCAAGTTTAATACAGACATGTCTGAAGCTATTGCATATTTTTGATAAATGTTAAAAAAGCTCAGCATATCTACATTATACCATTGACTGCATTGGTTGAGATAGTCATTTGCTCAACTCTATAGTATCCCTCTCATATTTGCAAAAGCTCAATATCCACTAGATTGATAAGGTTGGGTATTTGGATTTACAATAAGCATCTGAATTTATGCATGGGCCCAAATTTCACATCAGATAGTTGCATCTGTTAAATGTCAAAGAGTAGTATTTTCCAGTCACCTTACTTATAACAATATTGCTTGCAGAAAAACATTTAATATTTTAATTGATTGCATTAGTCCCTAGTGTCTACCTGTAATGGAAAGCATTTTGTTGGATGACTCTAAATTCCAAGGAGCACAAAGGACACATTTCAGCCCCTTACAGCTCCCAATGTCTGCTGTTTCTTCACACAAAGGGAAGCCCGGAGGCAGAGCTGGGTGGCAGTCAGCCAATGCAAACCACGGTCAGTCTAAACACAGCACAGCATAAACACCACATTTTGACACTTATTTGCTACTGGGGAGTACCTTTCAAGCAATGGGGTCTTTTAAGTGAGTTTGATATACACAAAAATCAGCAGGAGCGGTATATATATTATGGTGGGGGAAGTAGCTACAAAATATAATTAAAAAGAAAGGTGGGCAGGCAGAAAGGCTTTTGAAATCAATGCTCTGAAAGCCAGAATAAATACTCAATATAGGCAGGTTGCCAAAAGACATCTTTTTCCCCCAGGTCCTACTGAGATCCCTACAGATATAAAATAGCAGAGAATACCAGCTTACCTTTTATAGTACTTAAAATGTGCTAGCCTGTGATAAACCCCAGAGAGAAGCTTATCAGGAATAGACCGACTCTGTTGCAAAACTGTAAACAAAAGTTGTATTTTTATCCCTGCAAGTCCCTCAGCAAGAAAAACCAAGAAAGACAAAAGTTGATCAGAGTTTCGTTGTCTAGTTTGGAAAGGTTGCAAGCAGTTTTGCACTCTAAGAATCTGAAACAGTCAAAACCACTGGTCTTTTCAATCAGCTTTGTATTTTGATTACACAATGCTTTTTGTTTGCTTGTTTACTTATTTCAAAATCGTTTTCAGTATATTAAATCCTTTGGCATAGAGGTTCAGAAGTTAAGTTGTGGTTGAAATCATACTTTTGGCATGACATGACTACTTAGATATCTACCAGTTCTGAGGTTGCTGCTGAAAGCATATGCCTTGCATCTTCCCCCCTGTGTAGACTGCTCCAATGCACGTGCACTTTTTAAAAGCCCAAAACATCTGAACAGCTGATCGGGCTGTCAAATGAACACACAGGTGGTTCAAGGGAAGCACAAATGAAAAGCATTTAGAATTCTCTGAAACTCCCTTTTTTACACTTTATAATCTTAAACAGAGGTTGAATTAACAATTGGGGGAAGAGAGAGATCCGACTGAAGTTTTTTTTTTAAAAAAACCTCTGTTATGCACTGAACCTCATATATGCACTTGCGAATCTGCTTGTTTATATTATTATATTCACATGTGTGCATATATGGTCCAGCAGATAACAGAGGGATTTTATTTTTTTAAGTTTCTACCGGATGTCTCCTATCCACCCTCCATCGTGATCCACTACAGAGGAAGATTGTGAAGATGTTGGGGGGGGGGGGGAGTGGAGGAGGTTCATATCCCAGGACTGACAGGTCTGTGTGTGAACCTGCTGTCAAGTCCAAGGATTTTTTGACTCAGTTCTAAAACACAAATTTTGGTGCTGTCTGGAAGTGCCCTAAATTTGCCCAGCTCTACAAAGAATGGCTACTAAGGTAGATTATGCTTGATGATGACTAATCAATATACTTTCAGCCCATGTCACTTTTGCATCTTCACCCTTCAATCTATTCCATCATATTAATCTTTTGGGGGAAAATATTTACTTCTAAATTAAATAATTCTATATATACTTTCTTATAAAACTGCCGTCTTTATTCCTAAATATCCCTTTAAAAAAACCTGCAATGTTTTTGAGCCAAGAACTGTCTTGAAATGTTTGGAGAAGTACACAATTCAATGTTGTAATCTACTTAGATGGGGAAATATGGGGAATTTCAATTCAGAATTTGCATTGTTCAAATTCCTCCAGTACCCATAACTAGTGCTACAGGATTTTTCAGCATTTGATCAAGTTCTCAGTGCAGCCAAATATAACTCTCACATGATTTCTATATTATTTTTGTAGTCTGTTATAGGTTAATCTCTCCATCTCTATGGGGTAAAATCTGAAGATGATAATATTACCATTCAAAATTGCTGTAAACATTATAAGACCTCATCACAAAGATCCACGGATTCTCCATGCATTGTGGCGAGTCCATGGGGTCCCAGCAGGTGACATTGAAAACCTGTCTCTCTATGCCCTGAACTGCACAACTTACTAGGGACCACATCACATGGGGTAAGCGTTGCTGTTTGAAGACAGCAGAAGCCTCCCGTATTGCTGTGATGGTGGCATACATCGCTTGCTCTCCCTTTTTCAACAGAGCCTGGCCTGGCCAGAAATGTGTCATGTAATGTGCTCCATTGGGAAAGAGAACAAGCATCATGCAATTGGGAAAGGAACCCATCTGATGACATAGTATGAATATATATAGCACTTCACTCATTCAGAGGTGTCATATATAAATGCTAAGCAAAAGGAACAAATATACAGACAAAACCACCTTTATCCCATGACTATTCTTATTAAACTATGGTTGAAGTTAGGCCAGAGCATCAAATAACATCAATATTGGCAGTTTAAACATATTTATTCTTTACATGCTATCAAATGAAACCATATTGTCAGAAATGACAAGCAAATACATTTACTCTTAAATGATCCAATATGTTTTTCTGTATTCTTATTTTGTGAAAGAAAATAAATCTGTTAAACTCAACATTTTTATTATATTAAATAGATTATTTTTTCAATTATATCAGCACATTATACCAGAACTGTATTAAAAGGTTTATCATGCAATCATCTGGTTCTCATACTCCATGCTTTAAACCATTGACAAGTATCCATAGTTCATACTGACAGCTTTCTGTTAGGGACAAGCTCTATTCTATAAGAACGATTGAGCTCTTACTCCCCCCCCCTCTGTGATTGTGTGTGTGAAAGAGACCAAGTGCCCTTCTATACATGACTAAAGAACCCAGAAGTAACCAATTTAAAAGGGGAAGGGGTGACTAAACAATGTTTATTCAAAGAACTGGCAGAATCAGGTTAACAATTGAAAAGCATGTATTAAAAAGGTGCAATTAAACCCTGATTCCTACAGTCATGCAAAGCATGTGTTTTCCTTCCCTTCCAGCTGTGTAGACTGCTCCAGCACATGTGCACTTTTTAAAAGCCGAAACATGTAGCCACAGACACACAGATTGCTCAAGGGAAGCACAAGTGGAAAGCAATTAGAACGCTCTGAAACTCTTTATTTTAAATTTTATAATATTAAACAGAGATTAAATTAACAAATGGGTGATGAGAAAGATAAGAAATTTACTTGCGTTTACATTCAGATATTTGCATTTGCACATATGAGGTCCAGCGCATAACGAAGTGAATTTTAAAAAACTTCTACCATTTACCCTCCATCTTGATCCACTTCAAAGGATGATGTGAGGATGACAGGAGACCATTTCCCGGAACTGACAGGTCTGTATGTGGACCTGCTGTCAGGTCCTGGGATTTTTTTGCCCCAGATTTAAAATGCACATTTTGGCGCTATCTGGAAGCACCCTGAGAGAGACACACACACAGAGAGAGATTTTACCTATAAATTATTAAAGATTGGAAAATTTAAATGATGGCTGGGAGCTGGACTTCACAACCTTTATAATAAAAAATAATTTTTCACCACCCCAAATATTTCCCTTATTCTAAGGGTTTCTATATGGTGGCACAGATATCTCCTTGGCTGCTTCCAATAACACTTCTGTGGCTCTTTAGACATTCACTGTACTATGTTTGTGATTGGGTTTCCTCCTCCAGAATTCCGAAAAGAAAGAACTTTCATCCATCATATCAAACAATGAACACAGCAGGGCCAGGTCAAATTATTGCCTTATGTTCTTTTGAAAAGAAAGAAGAGGAAGTGAAAGAGCCACAACCTCTCTTCAAGCTATTCTCTTTAGTTATTACATCTATCTTCTCAAAGACGCTGCTTCTCATTTGCTCCAGCAACATCAATCTCTTTGCTTAGCCTATTTTGATCCATGCTTACATGTCTTCAGCTGTTGCTTCCAAGTACTAATTAGAGGGGAGAAGGGGAAGAATATGCTCTGAGGCACAATTAATATTCTGTCTATACTGTAGAGAATAAATATATTCTTATGAGAAATATGTGCATCTCTCTCACCCTTCAGAGAAGATTCTATGACAAAGCTGGTGGCTTTTTTTTCAGTGGCAACTTTGGTGTGTGATGGGAGCGAGCGGGCTCCATAGCAAAGCTGCTGCAGAGTCGGATTTGTCACCAAAATTTGCCCCACATAAAGAGGTCTTAAGTATCATCTTGACATACCTACATTTTTTGCATTTTTATTATCAAATATGCTTATTATCAAATATGCAGACACCAGTATCCATGCTTCTCCTCTGTTGGTGAAACTTTTGCAGCCGGTGACATTTCTGCAGATTGGTTCATTTAGTCTTGTAATTATCTCCTTATTTCTTGATTCCAACATAACTAATACTCAACTGAATGTTTGAACTATTTACTGTACCAAACCTTGTCTACATATACAGTAAAATATAGTGAAAACAGTATGAATGAACGGATGGCACTATGTCAGATTCAGTGTGAGAAATACCTGTTTGCTCTCCTGTACAGAAACAACCAAAGTCTAGCACCATAGGGATGCTGATCTGTCATCTTTTCAATTGTGTTCTTTTTGTAAGTAGGGGGAGATGTTGTTATACATGAGAGTATTCAACACTGGAAAGCCTATTTGCAGCCCACTGTTGAATACTAGAAGAATTCAATATACCCCCACACAATACACACAGTTAGGAGTCTGTCACTTCATTCATTCTGCTTCATGTGTATACCAGGCCATAAAGTGTTCACATCATCTAACAACAATTCAGTCTGCAATGATGAATTGGTGATGACACCATCAGACCTGCAAGGCATCATCTGATATTCTGATGAATAAGTGATGAAGGCAGTAGTTGTAAAAAATGTAGCTTTCAGAACCTGGCCAAAGGGAAACTATACTGTTAATTTGGTCTCTTAAGCGTGTAAACCAATACATTTTGACTTCATCTTAAGTCATGTTTTACGGCCCTTGAGCAGCTTTAACTACTGACTGAGGGGGGCAGATTATTTTTAAAAAACGGAGAAGGATGAGTTATGATGATTTATCATTGGGTAAATGTTCCCAAGCATGCTTTTGCATGTATGTGCAGACATACGCATGCAGGCAACACTTCCAAGTTGTTTTCAAACAACATGATTAAACATTAGGGCCTACTGTAAAAGGTCAAACACGTGGGCCAGTTAAACCTGCACAGAGGTCAATGAGTTCATTGAGGATGTGCTCGAAGCTGAGTGAAAAATGGCTCCCCTTGAGACTAGCTGTCATAACACATGGGAAAAGAAGGAAAGAGATATTGCCATTTGCTTATATTATAGTTAGAGGGAGGGCAAACTTCCAATGATATTTGTCATATTATATTGCTGTACTGCTAGAAGAGGTCACGCATACTGACAAACTCAGTTTATTAAAAGCAAACCATATAACTATGGGAGGTAAGGTTATTAAATCAATCCAATGATGCATGACATACTATGTAGGCTCTTCACCCACTGAAATCAGTGGGAGGCAGATGGGTTAAAAACAAACTTATCTGTTGAATTGTTCAGATATATATACAAATTATAAACTGACCTTTTTTACATTTTTGTTTAAGTCAACCAAGCTGAGCAGAAAAATGTGGTCTTTAGCACCGAATAGCAGCCGACCCCTTTCTTCATCGAGCAGCAGGGTCCGAAAATCCATCCCCTCTGCTGAGCCCAGGAATGGGACACAGCTGTTGGAAAGCAACAAATCTGTGAGAGAATGAAGAAAATCTTTACAGTCAACAATGTATACACACGGCTCATTGGTGTCTTATATAAATATATGCACCCAGCATGATCTTCGCTGGTTAAAATAACTTGTTGGACCAAACAAGGCATTCATTTTAAAGAATAAGGCAGCCGAAGGAGGAGGTGGGTGAGGGGAAGAGATTACCATAGTACAGTTCTTTTTTTAAAGAATGTAGAAATCTTTTCTTCCTTGTAAGGCTTAATGAGTAAAGTGATCAAAAGGTTATAGTGTCTTCTTTATAAGGATGAGCTAAAGCATTTAAGAGTTTTTACTTTACACAAAAGAGAGTACTAAGGAGAGACTTGAATGGAGTTCTATAAAATTACAGAAATAGTTCATATGCAAGATAATTTCCTCTCTAAGTCAACAAGATCATCAATATTTTGCTGCCTTAATCACAACTGGCAATCCAGTTCCCCTCCCACATTTTGTCTACAGAGCTGAGTTGATGGGCAGATGGTATCATACTAGGACAAGGACACCATCTCTGCTAGGTGGTCTAGGCCACACCATGAGGCATATATAGTTATGTCTTTCAATAATTCAAATCAATCATCCTCCCCGCTCCACCCGCCAGCATATTCCACCTCTGGCATGCTCTATCTAATGTTATGGCTGATCCTTATACAGTAGCCAAGTCAGGACTACCTATGTATATACCTAAAGCTGGCAATTTTAAATATGTTTCTCAGGTCTTGCCAATAAAAATACAAGAATTTAAATGAATAACAATCTGCTCCTACTTTATGAAATCTCAAATCTCAATGCCACACCTTATCACACAAAGGAGCTCCCTTCCTCCCTCCCTCCCTCCCCCCCTCCCTCCCTCCCTCCCTCCCTCCCTCCCTCCCTCCTTCCTTCCTTCCTTCCTTCCTTCCTTCCTTCCTTTCTGATAACATATGTCACACAATGGAATGGGGTAAATTCAGATTAGCAAACATTTGTTTTACTTTACAATGGGATTCACTCACATGTGATGCGATATTCTTTCTTAGATTGCTTAGAGCAGGGGTCCCAAAACGAAGGCCCGGAGGCCAGATGCAGCTCTCTAAGGTCATTTACCGGGCCCTTGCCCTAAACTTTAGACTTAGGGTCACCCTAAGTCTGAGGGTTACTAGCCATGTCAGGTAGTCAAAGTCAGAGTGGTTACACAGCACTGGAGAATGGGGAAACAATACAACAATGTACCCTGGGGGTACTGGAACAGGAGGGTGTGGTAGCTTGAGGTGCAATTGGGATTATTGTATTTTCCAAATGAAGTAACTAAATGCAAGTTACAACGGATCAGTGGTCAAGTCTGCCAAGAGATCTTAACAAGCAAGTGTTGGCAGATGAGTGTATTATGCATTGTCAGGAAGTCCAGCATGCATTGACAGGAATGTGTGTGTAAATGACATCTTTACAAACAATACTATAAATTAGTGGCATCTAGTTTAGATTTTTTTTCTGAATTGTGTGACAAATAGTTAATAATAGCATAAGCACAATAACTATGTACATTTTTAATTCATGATGCTAGCAAAAATTAACCTGAACACTAATAAATGCTGTAGCACCCAGTTCATTCTTCTCATTTAGGATTATTTTTGTTATTTATTATCCTTAATATTATTTGCAGTTTTTATTTTAATACATTATCCTTCATTATCTTAAGTTTTCTGTGTATGATATGAATGTTACTATGGTTGATTTTAATAAATACTTTTTTTAATTTCAAGAGTTAAGGTGTCTGATTTACAACACAATCTTCCATTGGAAGTGAACCATAGAACTGCAGTAAAGGACTTAGATCTGTTCTCTCTAGACATCTCGATTCTCCAGTGTGACTCTATGGTCATCTTCCAGAGCATTGTCGGATCCTGGCACATCTACTTAGTGTGAAGGGCCCATGAATCAACTCCACGGCCACATGGAGCTGATCTGGATTAATGTGGGGTAAAGCTTTTTTACGTGGCTTTACAGCACATTAAATAAAGTCATAGATTTCTCCAAATTCAGCTCAGAATCTAGAGCAGGACATGGCTTTGGGCCCATGAAAAAGGTTGACCCAGTTCCAAGACAGAACCGGTTGCAACTGTGTGTGTGTGTATGTGTGTGTCCCATGTTTTCTGAGTCCAGATGGCCTGAGGGCATGTAACGGCACTAATCATCCCCTCCTGTTCTTCTTGAGTAACATACTGTAGTCTGGAGTGACAAAGAGGTTGTAGAAGAAAGAGAGGAGAGGTGGGGTGATTCCTCACCTCCCTTTGGTGCCCTTGCCAATGTAATTCCAGGCAGCAAGTGGCAAGCAGGACCCATGTTGCACACACTGGCTACCACAACAACAAGAACGGGAGGAAACTACAGCACAGGACATCTGGTGGCTTCGACATGCCTAGCAAAAATTTACGTATCCATTTGAACAGACTTCCAGATGGTATCATATCAGACTTCCATGTCACAAACTGCTTTTGAAAGCCATGTTTTCAGAATGTTGGTGGAACTGCATGGTAGCTGCAATTAACTAATCTCAAAGCTGCTTTAGCCACGGATCAGTTATACACTTTACTACATTTATTTCCTAGCTATTTCAGACCCAAATAGCAACTTAAACTTCATGTTTCAGTCTCCAGGTAACATATCTGCCATATAGTAATTGAGTATCTACCTTGGGCAGTGTACCATCATGGTAAGAGTTGGCTACACCGCTATTAATTCTTTATTTGAAACTTTAGCAACAGATTTTAAAGCAATTACATGACAATGTTGGGAAAATATGGTTCAGAGATTTCCTTTTTGAACAAATTAAATGCCTTGTTCTAATTACAAAGCAGCATTATCTCTCCTTTCTCGGCAATGACATCTGTAAATACTAAGGCTTGATATAGACAATATGGCAACACGTACAAAATTTTAAAAAAATGCACAACCATTAGGGTGTTACATTTGGATTGCTGCAGAAAGTCACACAGGACAATATAAAAACATGATACTATTATAATTAAGTCCATAAAAATGGTTGCATGTTGCTATGCCCTGTTGTGATTCATTCAGTGATCCATTCTATTGTGCTGAAATGTTTAATCTTTCTAATCCTACAGAGATAAAATCAGAATTTGGTCAAGGAAGTATTTCTTGGACCACTAACTTAAGCCTTCAACTGTGGAAGGATTCCACCCTGGCATGCTTGTATAATCCTGATGGGGGTCACTGATGGGAAGTTGGCAGGAGTAACTTCCCTTCAACAATGTTGGCACTCTTTTCCCCAACTTTGTTTCAAACCATGACATCTGTACATAATAATATTTAGAGCTGTCATTCATATTACAAAGGACAAAAGTCAACACCACTCAATGAAACACAACAAAACTACATACCCAAAGAATAAAATCAGCTATTGTTTTTTAAAAAAAAAAAATCTAAGAGTAACTACTTCTTGATATTCAAATGTCAGTATTGGTGTACATCAGTGAATGCCATGCTGGATAAACTTCAAATAAACATTGTGAGAGCATTTTTTTATGAAACTTTATTTAAATCTACAAAATTCTTCATGTTTGGGATGGAGAGTTCAGAAAAAATCAAATAAAGGAGAAATCAAAATAACATCCATCTGTCCAGGGCCAGAGTCTTTAATGCTTATGATTGTGCAGTATGGAAAGAGAGCCTGTCAAATCTGGAGCCAACTATATGTCTGCCTGTATATAAACAAATGGCTAAAGAAGAAACAAGATCTGATAGAGAACAAATAGAAAAGCAGTGAGCTATTTCAGTGCAATCATTTTTTATAAATGATATTTATTAATTTTCTATGGATTAAAACATTGATAGAATTCAAGATAGGTAAAAAAGTTCAAAGATCTCAGAAAAAAGTATAGTGTGTGACATAGGGTGGTGGGGTAATGAAACGAAGGAAGAGGAAAAAAAAGGATAAAAGGATGAATAAAATAAAATAAAGTCAGGGCTTAAAAAAGTGACTTCCTGGCATCTTCTTCGAAGTGTTCACCTTTTCGTTCTTCACTCAATCTAATCTTTTCTTTCTTGTTCATCTCTCCTTTTCTTCTTTTCATATGTTCCTTCTAGTAGGTGGTATTTTTCTTATCTCATATCCTATCTCATTTTTTTCTTCCTCCCTCCCTTTTTTTCTCCCCCTTCAGTTTGTTTTAAATATTACATTATTCTACTCCAATCTGTTTCTTTTAGTGGGTTTTTTTGCTAGTAGAAAAGTAAGCCTGTCCATGTTCCGTATATCTAGCACCTTTATTATCCAATTGTCTTCTTCTGGGGTTTCTTTTTTCTTCCAAAGTTGTGCGTAGCAGATTCTTGCTGCTGTTGTTAATAAGAATAATAGTTTATCTTTGTTCTTTTCTATTTTCATTTCATGTATCCCTAGTAAAAATATTTCTGATTTGAGTGGTATCCTGATTTCTTATATCTTTTCTAGGTTTTTTTTTAATTTTTTCCCAATATGCTTTGACCTTTTCGCAGGTCTACCACATATGGTAGTATGTTTCATCCTTCTTCCCGCACTTCCAACATTTTGAATTTAAGTTTTTATAATATTTCCCTAATTTCTGGGGGGTCATATACCACCTATAGGCCATTTTTATCCAGTTTTCTTTTAGATCTATTGCATAACAATATCTTATTTTTTTTATTCAAGATTGCCTCCCATTCTTCCTGTTTAATTTATCTACTTAAGTTTTCTTTCCATCTATTCATATAATTTTTTTTTTTTTCTCCATTTCCCATTCCAACAATTTTTTGTATATTTTAGTTATCACTTTCCTATCTGATTGCATTATTTTATCCCAAAATTTGTTTTGATCTGCAAAGCCTATTTCCTTGTCTTTTTTAAAATGTTCTCCTATTTGCCAATATTGGTACCATGATATGTTTTTATCTAATTTATTCATTTCCTGTTGGGTTTTCATTTTCCATTCTCCTCCTTGTTTTTCTAATAAGACCTTATATCCTAGCAATTTGTTCCATCCCAGTATTCTCCTTGGTGAGGCTTCTAGGAGTGATATCCACAGGGGTGTCTTATCATATAATTTATTTTTGTATTTTTTCCCCAGATTTTAAGTATGGTGGATCTTACAAAATGATTTCCATTTTTTTTTCTTTTTTTGGACATTCTGTACCAAATGTAGGAATGCCAAATTTATCTTAAATCGAATCCTTCCAAATTCAGAATTTTTCAGTTTTCTAGTTTAGTCCAATTCTTTGCCCACATTGGGGCACAGGCCTCAAAGTATAATTTGATATCTGGTGTGGCTAGTACACCTCTCTTTCTTTCATTGATCATATCCTTAAATTTTATCCTTGCTTTTTGCTTTTGACATATAAATTTCATTATATCTCTTGTGGGTTTTTTTTTATAAAGTGAACAATCACGTCTCTTGGTGTTTTATTTTATTTTTTACAAAGTTTGTATTAATTCTATATGTCCTATTTGTTTGGTCCTGTATCTCTTGCTCGGTGCAATCCAGGAGACTTATTAATATTTCCATTACTTTTTCTCTCATAATTTCCCCTGGTTCTTCTTGTATATTTCTTATTTTCAGTTGGTATTCCTTCTCTCTCTTCTATGGCTTCTTGTTTTGCAGCTAATCTTTTGTTTGTCATTTCTAGTTTCTTTACTTTGTTTTGGGTATTTTCTTGGGCCTTCTTTCTTTCTTTCCATTTTTAAATTTTTAAATTCCTTAATTTCCAGTTGTATGTTGATTATTTCCCTTTTCATCATGCCCAATTCTTCCTTAATTTTTTTAAGACTGACATCTGTTCTTGTGATATTTTTTGATAAGCATCTTGTTTTTCTTGCATCTTCTGCATTTCTTTCATCATTTATTTCATCATGTTCTTCAGGTATGTTTCCTCCGTCTTTTTACTAGACCTTTATCTTTGTTATCTCTTTCTGTTTTAAATTTAAAAGTTGTCATCTTGTTTATTCATTTCTTCCTTCCTTACTTCTCTGTCCTTTCCAACCTCCTTCACCTCTTTCATTTAATAGTTTTCTAATTTTCTCTATTTGTTTCTTTAATCTCATTTCACATCTAATTTTTGGTCTTCTAGCTCTCTCTTTCTGCCTTTCCCTTGTATATATTTTTATATTATATTTTTTGTACCTCCGTTTTCTAGGTTGCTACTTTCTCTCCCCTTCATGGGCACTTTTTCAATTATGTCTCTTCATACTGTCCTGCTCCCTCGCTTTTGGTCTTATTTTCTTCTTGTTCTGCCCTTACTTTTACTTCGCTCCCTTCCTCCCTTTCTTTCTTCACCTCCTCTTCCATCCTTCTGTCTCCTCCTCTCTTGGCTTATCACATTGTCTCCTTTCCAGTTCTCATCTAGTCTCACCTTCCAGCTCACACAATGTTTCCCTGCTTGGGTCTTTTCTGCTCCTTTCTAACTACTTCCTTTCACGTCTTTGTTTACAAGAAGCTCCCTGTGAAGTTTCAACAACTAGGTCTCAAGGCCAGCTTTTATTCCACAATCTTGTCTTTTCTCATTATCCCCTTATATCTTCCCCCATCTCTTCTCTTGGCGGCTATTTTTTTTATCCCTCCATCCTTTTTTCTCACTCAATCTGAGGCTTCTTCACCTTCTTCATGGAGTTTGTTTAGGTTAAAAAAGTGCGACCGGTGGATGATTTTGCAGTGGGTGTCCCCTTCCATGCACTTGTGGCCTCAACCCGCCATACCTAGAGTCCAATACCAGGCCCTTTGAGGCTCACTCTTGAGAAGTGAGTCTTTTCCAGGTCCTTCAGTTGGCCCCAGGTTTTGCTGTACCCTTCACTTCTATCCGTGAGGGGAAGAGACCTATGGCTCTACCCAGTTGGCTGGCCCAAGCTGACACCTTTCAGAGAGCTCTAAGGTGTCCATCTCACCACCATGCTGCACACTCAGAAGTCCAGTGCAATCATGTTAATATTGGAACAAGTGTTTCACAATTTCTATAAGAAGTTATCCACACAGGAAGATCACAATTTGCCTTCTTTGTCTCTGCCATGGCTGCAATAATTACCTCTTTTGATCAGAGCCATTCAGAACAGATTCCAATGACCTTTCAGAAAAATGAACTTTAGACCTCTCAGGAGAGGATTCCTTTTAAAATATAACACTTAATTCTCTGTACAGGAGCAGCATACAACATAGTTTAGCTAACATACAAAATAGTTCCTTCTGAGCATTTGCAGCTAACCCTTTAATGTTGTATGTTATTTCCAAACAATATTTTTACAAAAGGCACAGCTGCACAAATAAGAGTATCAAAAGTATCATTACAGAAATGATTAAATGCTCTTCTGTGACTTTATATAATTGCTGAAAAAGGCCCAGGCGTGGTTCACAAATACCATGTAGCCAAGCAAAATAATTAGCCTTAAACATCATAGATGAAAATATATCCGATTCAAAACATTTGTTATGACGAAGAAGACCTCGGACCGTGGGTATCCACAGGTTCCCTTGCTCCTAAGCTGCTTATCTTTCTTGTGCAACTGCCAAATAAAGCAAAGCCATCCTTATTAGTAACATAGTTTAAAGTCAAAGGTTGAAGGGATCTGTTTTGTTGCTTTTCTGTTTTTAGAAAAAGGAAATTGTCCACATGAAAGGTTACAAGTGGAGTTCTTGATAGAGTGCCAACTTTATCCAATCTTTCAAAGCATTGGAGATGAGTACTTGGATGAGTATGGAGGCTCACCATTACAACCACCTTTTCCTAAGAGGGCCAAGGCCAGCATGAAAAGGAAGCCCTGCCTGTCACACTGAAATGTGAAGAATTAGACCATCTGATACCTCCCTTTGAATGCAGGCAGATCTCATGACCTTAGCCAGTTCCAGGAGGAAAGGAAAAGCTGTTTATAGCAGGAAAAATTAGGTGCTCAGGCACAATTTGCTCAGCCTGTCACAGTGGCCAGTTTCCAAAAGAGAGGAATGGAAAGAAGATTTATTACTATATGTGTCACACCACAGCAGTGGTGTGAAACACATAGTACCTGGGACTCACAAACACACATCAAGAGTAGGGGTGAAATTCTTAATGCTTTGTGAAGTTTCCTGTGCTTCCTGTGCAAGAAACTATAAATTTCATGTGGAAAACATATTTGCTATGGAAGGGGGTGTCAAATAGAAAATCCATATGTATTTCT
The DNA here is from genome assembly GCF_035594765.1 of Anolis carolinensis. Taxonomy (NCBI): domain Eukaryota; kingdom Metazoa; phylum Chordata; class Lepidosauria; order Squamata; family Anolidae; genus Anolis; species Anolis carolinensis. Next base: position 93,825,338 of record NC_085845.1, on the reverse strand, counting down.
GAGTAAAAGACTTCTGCACAAAAACTTTCTGACAACTGCACAGAAATCTTTGGGTTCATTCACATTAAGGAGAAATCTAGGAACTATTCATCCTTTGATATATATAAAAATTTGCCTCCATATTAGGAGAAAGCAGAAAAGGCTATTGAGGTTGTATTATCTGAATCATGATCAGTATTTTTGAAGGTTTTAATCATGTTAATAATAATCGCATCATGATTTAATTTGTTTTTAAATATTTGTATAAATACTATTTTAACAGCATCTTTCTTTTTTAAATGCTGAAGGGCTTCTTGAGTCCCATAACAGAAGAAAGGTAGGATATAAATCAAAGAAATAAACAAATAAATCTGGTGGAATTGCTAAGTTTTAGCTCTCATATGCGATTTATATGGGATAGTTTTTGAGTATTCCAGCCTTCCCCAACTGATCTCCTTTGGATGTTTTGGCTTTTGCCTTCCATTATTCAAATTCAGTAATGTTATTACAAGGGTGCAGAGGGTAGGAACTGCACCTGGTTTCATTTGCTTGCAAGCACTTCTGTTTTGTTTATTGTTGCTGGTTTTGCCAAATGTTCTAATATTTTAGCTCTCTTATTGTGGTATGGTTTGGTTTGGGAGGAGATTGATGGAGGTGACACCATGAGTTACTGCACTGGGTGGCACCAACTGTAGCTTAATTTACGGATGCTATTTGCCAAAATACCTGCAGGGATGCATGTCAAGGAAAGCTAGTTTTGTGAGTCATATGCTAAACAGACCTATCTTGTTAGAAAAACATCTTAAGCAATCAAAATGCATGCATTAACACACACACCAATCATTTTAGTATTTCGTTCAGTAACTGGTACATTGGTAATTATTTATCATGAAAGAAACTGGCATAACTCAATCAGCTGAGAGAAATTTTAAGCAGGACATATCTTAAATTCCTAGGTATTGACATCCCATATATATCCAGAGCCAGCGTCAAACTTGTCAACATCAACCTCAAGTACAGATGATGCTGACATTCTAAATTCCTAAGCACCTGCATGAAATATTTAGGCTTCGAGTCAATTTTGTACTTCATGGAATGTTTCTTCTCAGACATGATATGAAGACACATTAGCTTAGTATACACTCCTGACACATATTTTCTAGAGTTGAAATCAGGGACAAACTTGTTTACAAATGGTCCTTTTCTCACCCTCTTAACTGATGTCCAATTTACCCAAATCTACATCTAGGAATTGCTAAAGACAGCTTTATTACATGCTGCCTCTATAAATGGCCTAGCCAAGGAAGCTCCAGTGTTAACTGGCCAGATGAGAGGAACAAAAACAAAATGCTTTGACTTTTGGGCAGAAGACAGTAGAAGCAATTGTGGCTTCCATCACTTGCTTGGATGCCAGGTTAATCTGATACTAATAAGTGAGGAAGAGTTCAATTTATGCCCCTTTTAAAGGTTAAATACAGTAAAGTCTCACTTATCCAACACTCGTTTATCCAACGTTCTGGATTATCCAACGCATTTTTGTAGTCAATGTTTTCAATACATCGTGATATTTTGGTGCTAAATTCGTAAATACAGTAATTACTACATAGCATTGCTGCGTATTGTACTATTTTTTCTGTCAAATTTGTTGTTAAACATGATGTTTTGGTGCTTAATTTGTAAAATCATAACCTAATTTGATGTGTAATAGGCATTTCCTTAATCCCTCCTTATTATCCAACATATTCGCTTATCCAACGTTCTGCCGGCCCGTTTATGTTGGATAGGTGAGACTCTACTGTATTGTTTTTTTGTTCTGTTAGGTTATAATAGAATAGATAACAGTAAAGTTTGAAGTTCTCCACGCCTAAATACAACTGTATTCCAACTACAATATGTCCAGCAAATTAATTTCTGAATGGTAAGTCAAAACATACATTCCATTTTACACCCAATGTTTTTCATCTGTTGAAGTGTTTACTTGATTTGATTTCTTATATAGTGGTGCATTCAGGAAGGACTTAAGAAGCAGGAGGATAAGGCCTCACAAATGAGTAAAACAGAAGGTCTATCATTATTCTGAAGTTAGATAATCATGAAAAATGGTAAAGGATAAGAAAAAGATTATTAGAGCCAGAGATTATTAAAGCTGACTACACCAGTCTTTCCAAGAGCTATCTGAGGTGATGAATTCCATATCCCAAGCAGTCTTGGCACCCTAAGACCTCATCAGACAGCCAAAGGTAAAGTGGGGGACAGCAGAGGAAAGTGTGAGACAGTAGAGAGAACCAATGAGCCGGATCAAGCCGCCTTTCCTGGTTGTAGACTGAAAATGGCTATTTGGGCACTCACCCATTTTTGGGAGAAATGGCTCGAGGTTCAGCCAAAATGCACAAGCCTACTGTCTACCACCAAAACTGCCATTTACATTCTACATATCTTAGGAAGAAAACCAGCGCACACTAAAAATATTGATCAAGAGGTAACATCCCCGTTACAAAGAAGTCATTGTCAGAATAAATTTTAAGAGTCAGGTGTAGTAAATAGGAGCTGAGACTGGGCCCCTTGGTGGCGCAGCAGATTAAACCACTGAGCTACTGAACTTGCTGACTGAAAGGTTGGTGGTTCGAATCCGGGGAGCAGGATGAGCTCTCACTGTTCAACCCAGCTTCTGCCAACCTAGCAGTTAGAAATCATGAGTAGATCAATAGGTACCGCTCCGGCAGGAAGGTAATAGCGCTCCATGCAGTCATGCCGGCCACATGACCTTGGAGGTGTCTTTGGACAACGCTGGCTCTTCATCTTAGAAATTGAGATGAGCACCAACCCCCAGAATCAGACACAGCTAGACTTAACGTCAGGGGAAACCTTTACCTTTACCTTACCTACTGCATAAGGATGCTTGTGGTATGTCCAATGGCTACAATTCTGCATTATCTTGCATACAAGATAACACAGGATTGTAAACATTCCAAAAAGCAAAATTATTATGACCACTTAATTCCAAGTTGAATAACAGAACAAATAAAGCAGGAAAAACTTAAACACTGTCAGTTTGGTAAGCTTTTCTGAGCCTCATCTTGCCTTAAATGGGGACAGAGAAAAGCAGTAGGAAGACATTCAGTTGATGATAAAGGCTTTGTTTTCTTCTACTGTATGAGATGCTATCTATTAAAAAAATATTAGCACTACATATATTTATCATCTGTGTCTTGAAATTGTGTTCTGCAATTGAAAGATTTCTTACAGCTGCATTCGTAAAGCAATTAGAACTGTAAAGAAGCTTTGGATAAACACTTTGGATGTACACAGCTGAGCTATGCAAGAAATAAAAGTCATTTTTGACCCAGGCTAGTCATTTACTAATGTCATTTGGGAATATCCCAAATATCTTTAGTAACCTACTATACATACTACCAGAATGTCCTCTTTAATGGCTAGTGATAGTTTGAATAAACAATTGGTCTCTGCAAAACATTTGGTGACGTTTTTAGCAGTCCACATTCTAAGATGTATGCCATAAAGTGGTCATCATAATAGTGCTGGTCACATGATTTAGCAGCTGAGGGGAAATGTCTGCCTATATAAGGAGGAAAACCTCTGTATTTGTGCCTAGGATGATTAAAAGCTGGAGTCTGAGAGCATACAGCAGAACGGATACTTTAACCATCATGAGAAAAAAAAATGTTATAAACTAGCCAGATTGGTAATACTGCATCATGGTGGAAGACTGGTTAAGTTCAAAACATATGGCAAAAGAAAGTCAAGCACAAAGTAGGAAACAGAAGCCACATCATAGAATTCTGAATCAGGATCACAATGAGAGCTAAACTAGAGCTCAGAAGCATAACTTCACCAGGTTATAAACTCCTGGTCATTGGGAGATTCTTGAAGTTTTACTCTGCACATAACTTAGAGGGTAGTAGTGTTTTCAGTCCTGCTATTTTTTTCATGGTCTTGTACACATTTGCCACCAGGCTCTGTTCCCATGTCTTCTTCAAAAAGTTAGTCTAAAATAAGTGTCAAAAGTTCTGGACTTCGGAAAAGCAATGGCCATTCAATATCTTTCTTTAGAAGAAAACCAAGCCACATTCACCAACCAAGCAGTTCTGAGGCTCTCTTGCTCGTTTCCTTCTCCCATCATCTATTCACCAGCCGTGTCCTTTCACATCCTGAGATTTTGCCGTGAACTTGCAGAACTTCTCTACAGCATCATTAGAGAATTTGTTCCCACCCCTCCACTTTTCTGACAGAGACCCTTCTGCCATTATCAAAAGCAAATAGCTAAGTTCATAAGTGTTTACACTGCTACGCGGATGATGTGGGTCAATTCTCAAAGGTCATTCTTAGTTCAGCTGCTTATGTAAACTACTGATGTCACCAAGTAGAACCTACTTTCCAAGACTCAATGGATGGGATAATTACAGAACAATGCAATTGGCAGTAAAACCCGATTTCTGTATTTATTGTCAAAAACTCAGAAAGAAAACATGAGGGAAATAATATATTATCCAGTTAAGACAAGCTGCCCTCCCTCCAAATCATGACTTCTGCCTTTCCATTTCTTCAGTTGATCTCAGCTTTTGGAGCCTATGTGTGCTGAGATGTTTTGAGCAGAAACTTCCAGATTTGCATTTAATTCTGTTTTATGCTTTATGAAAAGATGGCCAGTTGTATTGACAGAAGTGCACAAGTTCAAACCTTTAATTTTTTTTAAATTGTCAGTACAGCTTTATGCAGAATTAAAGCATCATTTTCTTGAAAGAATGAAGCACCTTTTGTGCACAAAACCGGAGTAGCAAACGGGGGGGGGGGGGTGTGTGTGTGAGGGGAGATAAGTGTAATGCCCCAAATGATGTTTTCCTTCCATCCTGAAAATTCTAGCATTGCAGTAACTTAAAATTTCAGTCAAGAGATACAGTTTAAGCATTGAAAGAAATGTGGTGGGCAAAATTACCAAGAAAATGTAAACACAGCAAATAAAACGTATATGCAATACTAGGGTGGATTTTAAACTATATTCTTCAGATAAATGTTTCATTCTTTAAAACACCAGCATGACTTAACCCCCACTATGTAGGTAACATCAGTGCTAAAGAGAATAATTAATAAACTCAAAACATTTCAACCTAATTGTTCCATCCAGAACAAAATAAAAGGGTTCCAATAATTTAGTATTTTTGTACCAATCACAAGAAACCATTTTATTCTCTTGATCTCATTGTCATGTCGTATTTTCCATACTGAAGCATTTTAATGCAACAGGTTTCAATTAACCATATGAGCATACAATAGTAGATTTTAATCATTTTTATCTCTGGTATTACTAAATTCAAGCAACCCATATGGAAACTATTTCAATTCCCAAACATTTCCTCAGGCACTGCCACAACAACAACAACAAAAACAACACCAAATACGTTTACTTGAAAAGCTTTGCTTCAGCCTTGAATCCTTGAAATATCAGATATACCTGACCATCTTTTTAAAATAGCAAATGTATTTCATTTGCTCAAAATTAATGAAACGATCTGCTAGTTAAGAACAAACCATAAATAATAACACTGAGAAATTAGTGACAGTGTAATCTTTTGTTTGTCTATTCAGACCACATTGAGTTCAATAAGACATACCCAAGATGAGTGAGAAGAATATAACAGCCATAAATTGTTTACCTTTGTAGGAGAGCTTAAGTCTTGGGACATTTTGTTTTGAAGTTCCAGTGACAGGCACAAGAAGCATTCCAAAGGATAGCATAGTAAATATATGTTGCATTTTGAAAGTTCTCATTCCAGCCATATCTCTAGGTGTTATTCTTGCATTCATGCTGGGCGATTCTTCTGTTTTCTTGTTCTGTTTTCTCCTTCTAGTGGGTATCTGGAAGAAGAAATACAATTTCATCATCTTTTGCAAACTAAGTTTGGAAAGAGAAGCAAGTAGTTTCAGTGGAAAAAGAAAAATGAAGGATGACACATCTTAGCAGAAACAATTTCATGATATAAACACAGAGAAGATCTAGTGCAGCTAATTTGAGGATGGAGAGAAGGGAGCCTGGTATTGCTGGGTTTGTTTTAGTGAAGCAGCCCTGTAATTAGGCACCTGCCTAGTCCCATGGGTGAAACTGCCCTTTCTGAATTGTGTCCACATCAAAAAAGAAAGACAAATTCTTAAAGTGATCTTCTGCAGTTATTCTGGATGATACACACCAACTTTATATATAGAAATTGGATGCAGTGAATCTTCCCTAAATTGTCTACATATTTACCTACATTTATTCAAGCAGCTAAAATTCTATTTTTAAAAACTTCCTAATAATTAATGCTTTACGTATGTGTGTTTAATATATTTATTTATTGATAGAACAGAAATATACCTACATCTTTTTATACTAAAAATGATTTAGTTTACTACTTTATAATGCATCTTATAACTTAAGAGATTCCGTTTTAGGCAATGGTTTTTTCACCATTCCTTACTGTGAATGTAGAAGTATAGTGAATTTCTAAGGAAGTTCAGTTTGGTTAGAATTGGACAAGTATATGGAGTGTGTGATTACTAAAAATGTCTATAAGAATTAAGGAAAATTATTACATAATGGTATGATGATATCTATCCCCCACTAAAGTAAATCAGATAGATGAAAATATTTGAATCAGTGCAGGAGAGGCTGTCAGGAAATAACAACAACAACAACAACCACAACAATAACAATAACAACAACACTTTATTTATATTCCGCCCTATCTCCCCAAGGGGACTCATCACAGTACATATATACGGCAAACACTCATCACAGTACATATACATGGCAAACATTCGATGCCGTTTTGGAGACGGGACAGAACATAATAAGACAAACAGTGTGTAGTCTTGAAGTTCAGGGTTTGTTTGTTTGTTTGTTTGTTTTGGTGCCTTGAAGGTTGATGTTGCACTCAGATTCAGTCACAGGGGGTGCTGTTGCTTCATTTTCTATTACGAAGAGCCATCAGAACTTCCTCCTTCCTCCTCCTTTCACCTTCCTGTCACCGCATTTCTGGTCTTGTTATTTATGGTGTCGTAAAATACCCCCCCCCCCCCCCAATTTGCAGTATCTAAGTCCTCTACTTACAGCTTATAAACTGTTTTCAAACTGCTTAGGTAAAAAGTGAACTGGGCTTGAGGCCGAGCGCTCGCCCCCGACCGGACTTCAAACTAGCCACCTTTCAGTTGGTAGATCGTATTACTGCTGGTGATTTACCCCAGCCCATATAGGCTCATATCTTCATATGTGGTGGTCATGTAAAATCATACAAAAAACTTTGGAGAGGATATTTAAAGAAACAAGAGCAATAATAAAAATAGAGATAGAAAATATACCATAATCAGCATTGCTACTTATACATGACAATACCACTTCCTAGCAAGAGGAGAAGGAATTGGTTTCTATTTTACTTACAGTAGTGAAATTGTTAATAGCAAAAAATGGGAAGGAAAGAAAAGAAATTAAATTAGAAGAATGGTAGTTGAGACTTTCATTCTTTGTGTGCATCCATTTTGTTTATTTATTTAGAAATATCATTTACTTAGAGATGAACATTTATACATAGAGCAGCTGGTCAGCTACTCAGTCAACAGATTCTCTTCATTCACAGTGAGTTTGATTGTTGTTGGGTGTTTTTATCTTTGCATTATTATTATTTTTAATTACATGTATAATCTTTAGAGCAAATCTGAACTCTGGAGATGAATGCTTAATTTGTCAATGACACAAAATAACTAACTAGTCATCGAGAATTTGTCCTCTCCCTCCATTGCTATAAAATGAATAGACAAATACTCTGAGAGTGATTGAAGAGCAGGCATTCTGATTTGTACTGAAGGACAAGTCATTCATAGTCTGTTCTGAGTTTTAAATGGACAGAATTTTTTAAAAGTTCCTGCTTTATTTTTAATTGTTTGACCACATTTAATCGTATGAATGGATGAAAAACACGGTCAAAACTAATCTTTCAATGTTATCTAGCTCTAAAAAAAGATAGTCTTCTTTATAAATATCAGTCTTTTATGGCCCCTTGGGCTCTTCAGAGTCTTTGGTGTATGAACAAATTATTGAATTCCACCTCTCTCTATATAGGGAGACCTAATCAAAGAGAGTTTTCTGTTAGTTTTCTTCACACTAGATAAGCTCTCTAGTGGAAACCTTTCTGTGGGTGTATCTACACTGTATAATTCATTTTGACATTGCTTTAAGTGCCATGCCTCTATGCTATCAAATATAGGAATTGTGAATTTACCAGGTTTTTAACAATCTGTGAAAGAGTGACCAAACTACAAATCCCACAATTCCACAACATTGAGCCATGACAGTTAAAATGATATCACACTACTTTATTTTTAGAGTGTAGATATTATCCTCTGATGGACAAGAATTGAATATGTTACTTTTCAGGAACTCTGTTGTCCACACTCCTCTAACCAAAATAATGAAGCTTATATTCAGAATTCACTATTAACATCTTGAAAGAGGCTGACTTCTTCAAAGGTCACAATTCAAAGCCATTGTGGAAATGAAAAGCAGAGTCAACTGATGAACTATATATGTATTTCTCCCAAATTACATCAGATTTTGATTCCTCATCAGGTCTACTGCCAACAGAAAGTTGTATATTTCCATCAGAGTTTACACATTTCTAGGTTGAATCTGATATCTATACTTAAGAGAGGCTTTTGGTTTTCTGTAATTCTCAGGAAACTTATGTTCTGAATGCAAATGGAGTGTTAATTCAACCATAAATTTAGTTTATCAGTCAAGACTGACACCATAACCATGTATGATTGTGAGATGATATTTATTGAATCCAGAGTTCCTAATGAGAAAATGGTAAATGTATGGATAAAAATATGTATCAGGTGAAGCATGTTACAGTGAATTTTGTTTTAGAACTCAAGAGGTTGACAAATTGATGACTATCAAATAAACCTAGAATTTAGGAATCATCATAATGGTATATGATTGTAATGAGACTTCACTAGCACATCAAAAAAGGCCATAACTGTTAGTCTCTAGAAAACATTACGAAGAAAATTATAGCAATTACTCTTATCTATACCTTTGCTGTATTAGTAATATCTCCTGGCTTTATCTGCATTTTCTGGCAGTGACTATAGCTCATTGGAAGAAAATCCCAGGTTCAACCAATTAAAAAGGGTAAAATGGAGTAGATGTTTGGCCTGAAACGTGATGTCATTGTGTTTATATTTCAGCCAAAAAAAACACCAATAAGATGAAATCACAGCATGTTTTTCAACAATTCCAATTTCATGAACAAAAGGCCTAAAAGGCTCCCTGTTGATTGAATATTATTGTAAAAGTACACATTAAACGTAGTATCTAGTGTGCAGGTTCATGTGTGTTTTTTCTTTACCTAAAATATGTGAAGGATACTGATTCAGATCAAGAACACAGCATACAAGGAGAGGAAATGTAATAATCCTTCCACCTCCAACTATACACCCCAAAAAACACTCCCAAGATGAGGTCTTTTATTTTCTGTTTTCACGAGGGAGCAGCAGACTCTCAGCCTCAGGTGAATTGTACAAACATCCTGAGCTTATCTAGCTGGCAATGAAGATCATCTATGTTCTGTGTGCATACACATTGTGTGCATACACAAAATGAATCTGTGAGTGCCTGGTTTGGGAAATAGCTAGAGAGATTTGCTCTCTTCCATTCCCAGTAGATTATCTGAAAAGGGTCATAGAGGGATGGCTGTCTCTGAGTTACATTCTAATACATTTTAAGAGGCAATTGATATATGTTTCATATGAGTAATGGATAGAGTACACAGTTAAAAAGAGACAAATTACAGAAAACCCATCAAATTAATACAATTTATTAAAGGATTAGGTATGATATGGGGTATAGCTGCTGCTGGGTTTATTTCTGAACATCTACAGCTTCAAACTTGCACAACTTCAGACCCCCAGGAAAGGTCTTATTAATAAAGGAAAAATCATATATTTATTTGTGGTCTCTCATTTGAGGGGGCAGGGGGTTACTGTGCCTTGATAGCAGCTTGACTCTTAAGTCAAGATAAAAACTTCTCCATTTTGAAATTTGGTTATCTAATATAAATAATACAAGGTATATTTTTCTTTCTATTTACTTAATTGGGACTTTTGCAATAGAACCACTATATACTATGGATAATTCATGCCTAAAATGAAAGGAATCTGTAAGATATTTCACAGAAATGTATAAGAGAGCTTGAAAATTAATCCTCAGGGGTACTCAAGATCTCACAATGCAATGTGGCAGGACATAGAGCAAAACACTTAAAAAGCTAAGCTTGAACTAGTTTGGAAAAAGTAATTGATCCCAAAGGTAAGATTTGTGGTAAAGAGATATGATGGGACTTTTTACTGAGCAAGTGTTCGCAAAGCTGTTGAACTACCCAAAAGGAAAGAAAAGGAAAATGTTCAGCCCTCGCCTCATCCTGTGTAAGAACTGAAATCTGTCTTAATTACAGCTGTAAAGCATAATGGAAAGAAACCAGACGCTTTTGCTTGCACAAAGGTTTCCACCTCTCAGTAGGGGTAATAATAATGGCAATACAGTGTTCCCTCACTACTTCGTGGTTCACTTTTCGTGGACTTGCTATCTCGCGGTTTTTAAATAAACACTAAAATAATATTATAAATCATTTAAAAAATTATTTACAGTGGCGGTGGTCTCAGTTGGGTGCAGGCAGCAGAGCGGAGAAAGAGCCCAAACGGCAGTGGGAGGAGAAGGAGGTGGCATCATATTCCCCTGCCTCGTTCTTCCCTTCTTCCTTTCCTTCTTTCCTTCCTCCCTCTTTCTACTTCCTTCCTAAGGAGAAGCCTATTGTCCCTACTTCATGGATTTTCACTTATCACGGGTGATCCTGGAATGTAACCCCCGTGATAAGTGAGGGAACACTATTGGAAATTTCACTCTGCTGACCTGATCTGGTATGACTGACTTGTGATGGTTTTAATAATTGTTTTAATGTGAAGATAACTGATTTTAGTATTTATGTATATTTATAGTTTATTTTATGTTCCTGCATTGAATGTTTGCCATATATGTTTTGCTCTGCCCTGAGACCTCTTTGGGGTGAGAAGGGTAGAATATAAATGTTTTAAATAAATACATAATAAATAAATAATCTCCTCACATGCTCTTGTCTCCAACACACCAGCTATAGTACAGTAATTGATGTTTTTAACAATTAATGTTTAATTGTATGGTTTTAATTGTATTTGTGTATTTTTATATTTATATGTATGGACATCGAATTGCTGCCTTCTCTAATCCCACCCTGAGTCCCCTTCCAGGGTGAGAAGGGCGGGATACAAATATGTGAAATAAATAAATATAGTGATCAACTGCCACAAGATTTTCCATTTTGTGTCAAGCAGGAGTGTCTGCAAAAAAAAAAACCCCAAAAAAACCCATCATTCTAAAAGTCTTGAAATTAAAAAAAATCACAGGAATGAGATTTTTGTGTGTGTGTATGTGTGTCAGGAGCAACCGGAGTTGCTTTTGAGAGAATTGGCCATCTGCAAAGACGTTGCCCAGGGGACGCCCGGATGTTTTGATGTTTTACCATCCTTGTGGGAGGCTTCTCTCATGTCCCCACATGGAGCTGGAGCTGATAGAGGGAGCTCATCCGTGTTCTCCCCAGCTGGGATTCGAACCTGGCAGCCTTCAGGTCAGTAACCCAACCTTCAAGTTACAAGGCTTTTATCCCCTAGGCCACTGGAGGCTCCTAGGAATAAGATATGACACTGAAATACTGCCAATTCCATAATTGGGATTTAAGATTCAGGGTTTTTGTTTAAAAAAAGAAATATTCATTCCTGGCACCTGTATTTAAATGAACAGTCCTTGGATCTTTTTTTTTTTTTAAAGGGGCAGTGCTTTGCCAACAATTTCAGTGTGGCAAATATTTTCTTGTCAATTGTAACTTGGCCCATAAACTCATAACAAATTGACTTCATGGGGAACACAGATTTGAAAATGGTTAAGGAATCATTTTTATGAAAGAAATGGGTTAATAATGGGATTGTGATCTTAAATCAAATGCTTGGTGTTGATGAGTTTTCCCCTCTTTTCCATTTTACATGAACAGTTTAAACTAGATCAAAAAAATTCAATATGTACTACTGGAAATTTGTTACAATCCAGTTTTGGTCCTGTAGTTCTACATGCACCTGAGGTTTCCTCAGTATCAGAGACATTCATTGAGGACAACCAAATAACCATGACACCAATTTATACATATATAAATTTGCCTTTGTCAAATTTGGAATCTCATATTCTGACTACTCTATGACAATACTTTTACTGACTGCAGCTAGTGTGAATATAGATCTCCAACTATGTTTTCTACTAGCAATTGTTCTTTCTGGTATATTGGTCTCCACAATATCTGTTCAAGAAAGAGCTTTCAAATTCAGGAAATTGTTGGCGATCTAATACAGTTAATGCTTCCTTAATGCATATGTTTTGGAAATGTCCCATAATAGGAAAAAATCACTCAAGTAAATTTAGTATTGGAAAATTCCTTCAGGGACATGGATATTCTTTTGAATTATTTATCTGTTTCTTGGATATTAAGAAATGAGCAATGAAAGTGGAGGGTTTTTGTTTTTGTTTTTTTGTTTTTTGCCCTTTTGACTGCTAAAAGATTTATACTTCATTTCTGGAAAGATAATTTTCTTCCAAGTATGATCAAATGGATACAAGATCTAACAACACTTGCAACAGTTGAAAGAATGAGATATAGACAAAATTTACAAATGGACTAATATAGTGTTTGGACATTTGGTCAGCTTTTATAGTCCCTTACTGATTTTTCATTTCCCTGCTTTTGTTATAGAGAAACATATATCATTTACAAAATAAAGATATTAGGATTGGGGGGTACATGTTAAAATGCATATTAAACTGGAGTCTATCAATGTGTGTATCTATGCCTGCCCAAATATTCTCTGCTGATTTTGGCTATATAACTTGCAGTGGGTCAAGGTTCTAATAGAGGCGTGTGAATCTATTCTGTTTTTGTTCTATTTTCATTTTGAATCCCCCCCCCCGAAAATTCAAGGAGACTAGGGAGGAGGGGGGCTGTTCGGATTTGTAATTTGGAACCTTAGTCTGTCCTGAGAGAACCAAAAAGAAAAACTAACCTTGCCTACTCTCTCTGTTAGGGTGTTACTTCCTTTTAAAAAAATGTCTGGGTAGGAAAATGGCAGCATCAGTTGCCAAAGGTAGTTGGCCTCTTAAAGTGGTACTGGCACTTTCCCCTTTCTGCAGAATGACCTCAAACTCATCTATGAATCTTGTCAACATCCATACTTTTGGCCCCAAATCTGCCCTCAATTTATACATGAGCTAACTTATTTCAACACACATTTCTGACAGATTTCCCACAAAGGGATAGTAATAGGGGAATTACCCAATCAGGATGAAAGTTTTAGATTAGCAGAACTACTTCTTTTAGTTCAGATGTGTTCTAACTGGATACATAATCTATGGCATATTTTTCAATGATTTTTTTACCAGAAGATAGCAATGGAAATGGCTACCAAACTTATAAAAGTGTTATGTCATACACTTGTGGGCAGAAGGTTTGCCTGGAGCACAAGTACATTTCCGCTTGTGCACTCAGTACAGGAATAAAATTCTCTCTCATAGAGTTATCTATGAGTGGCTTGAAATGTTTGAAAATTGTCATTTTGGTGTTACAGATGCAGATGCTCTGGACGTCCGGCTATAGCCATGACCACAAGGAATGCAGAGAGAAACCTGGAACTGATTCACAAAGACAGAAGAATAACCGTTGAAGGGGTTGTTGGAAAGCTACATGCTCAACCAAAAACTTTTTTTACTAATGGTATTAAATGGTTGGTGCAATGCTGAGGAAAATGCATTGCAGAAAAAGGTGACTATGTATAAAAGTGATGTCTTGGGACTAGAATGGGTGTTTCTAATTCTTGCAACATTCTGTGGTTTGGGAGGGAGCACCCCCAGGACAGCACTCCATTAAATGGGCAGGATGAGTAACCATGATAATTTTGATTACCCTCGGGGTTTGGTGCTGGCTTAAGTTTGGTCTGTGGAGGTAGTCCCAGGGTTAACACCTAGCCTTGACTATACCCATCGGGTGGATTTAACCCCTTCTTTTCTGCAGATTGCAGCATTTAAATAAATAAATAGGTCAAAAACTGCCCTTTTATATCATACTTTGTTTGTCTGGTCTCTTTATTTATTTATGGGGTACAATAGCAACAGACTGTGTTCTTGCATGAGTCAATGGGTGATGATTGCATTTTTATTTACTATAAAAAATTTACCACATAAGCAACAACTCTTTGCCCTGTAGGCTAACTAAACCTACAGGACAAAAACTCACCACAAATTTTGTCTGACAAAAAAGAGCAAACATATGGATCCCCTCTGATATTGGAAGGTAAACAGGGTTGGGCCTGGTTAGTCTTTGGTTTTGGGGCTAGCAAGGATTTTCAACTTTTGTAGACAATATTTCTGAGAAAGACAATGACAAACCACCTGTTGTATTCATTGCCTGAAAAAATCCTATAAAATTCATGGGGTCAGCAAACCTTAATAGGCAAATTGAACTCACATACACATGAAAATGTGTGGATCATCTATAAGAGTTGGTGCCATTTTGGTAAAAAGCCAAATTTTCAATAAAGAAAACATTATTGGTAGGGATATTACTTTCCTGTACATAAACAGATATTGCAAAAACACCCAAGTCTCTGGCATTCTCTCCTTACAAGGGAACTAACTTTATAAAAGGTTCCCTAGAAACCTTCTTCTCATTTAAGGAACTGGGGTGAGCAAAACATCCTTGTTCTTACCATGTCATCACCCCACTATTCTTCAATTAGCTCCAAATATTAGGAAGTGCTATTGAGAAAAATGTGTGTTCAGCGAACTGGAATGCTTTCAGAGATGCTATGTTTAATCCAACTAGGTCTTCGATTGACCTTTTTATAGTAAATTGATTCAATCCAGAGAAATTTCTTACATTTCAGCCTCATGGATTCCAATTGAATACATGTACAACAAAGCTCTTGCTGGATAGTACCCAATGAATAAGAGGGTATATATAGAAAGAGTACATGGCAACTGCTGTTTGTATTTGTAAACATGTAGATTCTCAACTGAGATTAATCCATTTGTAAAGTGCACCTGGATTCTGCCTATAGAGAAACTGTGACACATGATCTTACTTTCCACTTAGGAATGATTATCTTACACGGAGAAACTAAATAATGTTTTATCACAGCTTAAAAACAGAGATCATCAATCGCTTTGCTGTGGAGGTTTTATTATTTGATCATGTTTGGCTTTCAGTTACCCAGGCTCACTTGCAGGAAAGGTAGCTTATGATGACTCAGAGCTGGCTACGTGCTATGGGAATGAAAACTGAATTCTTTTGTATTAGCTGTTTCCCTCCTTTTAAGAGATACAGAAATGACTTTAAATCACTTAGATGATTTCTGGCACCGAACAAAACTAAATCAGTAATGAGAACTGGGAAAAGACTGAAAAATATTTTGTCTTGACTTTCTTTTCAGAAAGAAATACATAATATTTAGCTACAGTTAATTCAAAAAAATATATAAATATAAAATAGTGCTCTCATGATTTGAGTGTTGGACTAGTGTTGATACCAGGGTTCAAATGCCCATGCCATGAAAAGCCCCAGCTGACCTTGAGCACTTCACACATTTCAAGACTCAGAAGAAGGCAATGTTAGAGTCATCATAAGTTAAAATTGGCTTAAAAGCCCATAAACCAAAGAGTACAACAACTGAATGGAATCCATTAATCCAGAAATGTTTACTATGGGCGCTTCCAGACAGCATGAAAATGTGGGTTTTAAATGGAGGACAAAAAACCCCAGAGAACATGACCCCAGGTGGGTCCCAGGATTTCTTCCTCACTGTCCCCACAAGTTTCCTCTGTATCAGAAGATGATGGAGGGTGGACAGAAGACATCCAGCAGAAGGGGTTTAAAAAAAACTCCGTTATGCTCTGAACTGAATATGTGCATGTGCAAATATCTTAAATTGCTCTCCATTTGTACTTCCTTTAAACCATCTGTTTTACAGCCCAATCAACTGATGAGTTCTTTCAGGCTTTCAAAAAAATGGACATTACTGGAGCAGTCTCCACAGGGGAGTGGAGGAGAAAATCACGTGTTTTTCATAAGTGCAGGGATATACAGTGATGTGAATATGTGCATTTTCCAGCTGGAATCAGGATAAAAGAGGACCTTTTTACCCTGTGCTTTCACTCAATCCAGCAAATCAGAGCGAATTTGCCACTAGCATCATGTAGCCTCCCCACCCCCCTTTTAACTTGCGAATTCCTGTGTTTTAGGTGCTGTGTAGATGAGCCCTCAATTATCCTTTCATTGACCTTAAATGGTCTTCTTCCCAAGAAAGAGTTTATGTATACTGAAATTATGATGAAACTTAACAATCTTATGAGTTAGAACATTCCTCATTTGAATCTCAGCACTTCTAGGGGCTCTATAAATTCAGGAGTCAGGAACGCACTGCACAAGGCATGGAGAATTTTCCTACTAATTGAATGCAATCTGTGGTGTCATCTCACTTTTCCAATAAAATCTTGCTTTTCAGACAAACTCCTTATGAGGCCACAGAACATACCATCTTCATTATGTAAGTCTATGTATTCCACATCATTCTTTCTAACAATTTTAGATCTACAAAAAAATCGTATTGCTTTCCTTTCCAGGAAAAAAGTTAAAACTTTGACTAATGCAAACATTTAAAGGATAATTAGCAATAATTTAAAATATGAATGTGAAACAATTTTTGATAGCCCTTTAAAAAGTAATATGTAATAATTACATTAATTAAACCAAGATACTGCACTATTATCCAGGCAGAGCCAAAGGGGTACAACAGACAGATAAGAATAGTCCATTTTATGGGTGAGGGAGTTAAAAGAGTAAAATCATTTCCCCCATTTTCGCTGGTTATTCCCCTTCCCCACTTCCCACTTCATAAATACAGGTTGTTTCTATGACAGTGACATGGGTGAGGAGAATAACAGGAAAACAGGGGGAAATGGTTTTTACATGTTCAAACCCCCTCCCACCATAAAATGGACTATCCTTCTCTGTTTAGTGCTCCCTTTTGGCCACCACGCAGATAATGGAACAGTACCTAAACTAATACACAAAGTCAAAATATGATACATTTCCATTTGAAGACTTTCTGTAGCAGACAGTATTCAGATAAAGGT
Organism: Anolis carolinensis; assembly: GCF_035594765.1. Lineage (NCBI taxonomy): Eukaryota > Metazoa > Chordata > Lepidosauria > Squamata > Anolidae > Anolis > Anolis carolinensis. Next base: position 93,808,048 of record NC_085845.1, on the reverse strand, counting down.
CTTTGCCTGTGGATAGAAAGAGAAACCTCTCAATTGAAAATTGTAAAACTCAGAAAGGCTCTTACAGCCTTTTAGACATTTTAAAACCCATCTTGTTTAAAGTACAAATTTTAGCTATCAGTATTAGAATTGCTGTTTTATGCCCCCCTCCACTCCTCCACCACATTGCTTCCTGAATTGACTAAATCCAGAAATGGAGCAAACCAAGTTGCCAGTTCAACATCTGTCCTTATCTGTGTTTAGACTGAATTGCAGCAGTGTTTTGAGAATTTGTTCAGCACACGCTGAAGAAGTGTAAGAGCATAAGCAATTCCAGTAACGGTCAGTAAAACTGGAATGCTAAGTGAAAACTAAACATACATTTTAGTATCTCAACATCAAAAAAGTAAATAAAACTAGACAAGGCTATTAAACACAAAAAAGGAGGGTAGGTCCAAACCATAAGCGACAAACAGCCCTCTTGGGGAAAAACTGTGCTATATATAAAAAGCTATTCTAGAAATGATATATAGTGAAAGAAATCATTCTTTGTCATATTCAACAGCATTCAGACATCTTAAAACTTGTATTACATGATCCTATTCAAACTCAAGAGAAGATATACATTTGTGTGAACAACAGACAACAGACATAACAAATTACAGAGAGGGATTAAAGTCAGATGAATTCAATTCAAAATGTACACTCATTTTATTATGCATTTGCCCAAATACGTAATATCTTCAGGAATTATGCAGCAGTGAGAAAAGGCCACATTCTCCTTCTCACCATCAGCATTAGGGGGAAAAAGCAAAATTTGCTCACATGTTTATGTGATGCAAGTTTTTAAAATATCTAAATATCATTGCCAAGGACAGAGAGTGATTTGTTCCATTATGTATATTGTTTCAAGACTACTGCATGAAAACTATGAATACCCAGTTCTCAGGGCCATAGCCAGGGTGAAGGTTTAAGAGTTCACCCCCCCCCCCCCAATGTGTCAGGTTAAAAAAAAACCCTGGTTTATTCACAAATTTTAACTGGTTAATCAATTCATGAATAAACCAGGTTTTTTTAACGTGACACATTTTAGGGGGATTGAACTCTTAACCCCGCCCTCCGGCTATAGCCCAGCCAATTCTACTCATGTTATGCATTTATAGGACAAAGTACACTAGGGACCCTTTAGCTCTACACAATTATAGTACTATGATTCGACTTTACTTGCTATGGCAGAATCCTAGTCTTGGGTTTGAGATTTGGTAAGGTACAAGAACTCTTCCTTAATTTAAAATCCCAGGATACCATGGGATGGAACCATGACTTTTGTAGTGGAATCATATGTAGGGGTGTTTGAAATGGCAGAAATCCATTCTGTTTTCATTTTGAATTTCAGGTGCCCCCCCATTCTGTTTTTGGGAACATTCAGGGAGATTAGAAGGGGGGGAGGTGTTCATATTCTTATTTCGGGATCTGGTGTTCCATTTCCATTTCGAGAAGAATCTTTCCAAAAACTGAACTGGGAATGGGGTGGGTGGGGGTGGGTGATGAGATCCAAGAATTTGAAACAAAAAGAGAACTGATTCATTTTGAATTTCAGGTGCCCCCCATTCTGTTTTTGGGAAAATTCAGGGAGATTAGAAGTGAGGTGTTCAGATTCTTATTTCGGGATCTGGAGTTCCATTTCCATTTCGAGAACAATCTTTCCAAAAACCGAACTGGGAATGAGGGGTGGGGGATGGGACCCAAGAATTTAAAACAAAAACAGAACTGATTTCTGCTATTTCGCACACCTGCTAACATAGTACTATAACTGTTTCATACTAAAGGATTGTAGAGCAAGGATGGGCACTGTAAAGATGTACACCGAAACTTGTCTGGTTTTTCAAGCTAATCAGGGCTGAGCCTTGTGAATAACTGAATGGGACACCAAGATGGGAAGGCCTGAAAAAGAAAACCCAGAAAAATTGGGGAACAAAACAATTTCTCTGGGGGTTTTTCAACTTTTTTCTTACCCCCCCCCCCCAATTTTCCTATTTGTTATGGCTTTTCCATCTCTAGTCATAACCAAGGATCTACAGATAAAGCTAGAAAATTATTAAGCCTGAAATTCTGTAGAACATTGTTGCCACTCAAAGTTGACAATACTAGGCTAGATGGACCACTAGTTCAATAAAGGTTTAGTACATACAAAGGTTTTTTTTTAAAAAAAGAATGCATTCTATTAAGCAATAGAAACTTTGAGTTTTGAGTGCTCTGGAAGTAGAGAAACTCCACAACTTTAGAGGACAATGTCAGATTTCATCTGTCTTAGAGACAACACAAACTAGCCCAGTCCAAGAAAATCCAGTAATCTTATCAAGTCCTTTCTACATTTGATCTTAGCCCAAAGGTCAGGGGTGGGGGGGGGGGTTGAAAAATATTTTTAAACTAGTTTTAAACTAATAGAGACATTTCTTCCAATACTTGGCTTTAAAATCATCAGATGAAATTTGATGGCATATGGTTTTGCCATATTTTCATGTGGAGAGGGAATCATGTGACCCTTTTAATGCTGCTGAATTGTAATTGCCATCTTTCCTCATCTTTGACTGTGCTGACTAGGTCTGTTGAGATGTGCACTCCAACAAGTTCTAGCTGCATAATTCCCACCTCTTCTCTAAAGAGACTTTATTTTCTTTCTTTCTGTGAGTCTTTTAAAAGATCTACACAATAGCTATTGTTGTCAATATTCATATTATATGACTACCATGTGTATATCCTTCAGACCATTTTCAGAAAGTGATACTGTCATATGGAGCATAATGACATTTGAAAGAAGTTCACCCTGTGGGTGGGCATAGTAATCCCATTCAATACTGTAGCCATTAAGTCTGGAATGTACAATCATCCAAATTTCTTATGTTATGGTCAATCTTATGGTTAATTTCACTTCACAACTATAACAATTCAGCCAGTTTTAAATAGTAGTAACCAACCACTCTGCACCCCCCACAACACTATTTCAGTCCCACCCAGAAACAACAGCACAGTCTTCATGTTCATAAAGTATGAATTCCATTGTTATATAACCCCTAGTCCTCTTATACTGCAACTCACTTACCTGCCCCCTTTAATTATACAAATGTGTATGTACAGGCATGCACATTCATATAGTAAAGGGAGAAGGGAGGAAGGAAGTTTTACAAACCCCATCTAATTAAAACTTTAAAATCTTGATCTTACAAAGAAGTGCACAAAAATAACAACCACAGACAGATATATAGATCCCAAATGCTGCATTTAAATTTTAAAGCTCCCTTCCCAAACAAATGAGCTGAGTATTTGCTAGTATAAATACTGCAGGCCTGAACCATTATAAAATATAGCAGTGCGGAAGAATACATAGCTCTTGCTCCTATCCAAGCAAAACTTTTGAATGAGGCAAACGACAAATTAAAGACATCAAAGACTTCAGTGTTATCCAAACTAAACATTGTATAGAAAGGAGTAACCTATAGAATACCTTTTATCCAGAGCTCATGTGTTCCCTAAAAGCCAGACATGCATTTTGATTTCCAAATAGCCATTCAAAATTGTGGACAAAAACAAATTGGACTTGGAGGAAGCTATATTTTATTCATGAATAAGCTACATTATGTCAAATGGAAAACTGTTTATCCCGAAGCTCACAGACTTTGACAGGTCTTATAAATCAGCAACCAACACATTTGTGAAATCCAAGTATGACAAGTGTTTGGAAATCTCCAAACCACTAATGCAGGGGTTTACACAAGTTCCACCTTCAGGAAACCCCTTCTACAACAATTCATTCCTTGGGAAAATCTTGCCCACCTGCCAAAGAACAGCTCCTATATTCACAATTGCACACCACTCCTCATCTAACAGGCTTCAGGGTAGTGGGGAAAATATACATAAAAATAATAAAATACTACTGTGGTTTGCAAAGGATTATAGAGGAATTACCTCACATGAATATATATATATATGACACAACCAAAATCATGTGTGTGCATCTTAGTATAAAGACCTCGTCAGATAGGGGTGAATTCGGCAGCATGCTCCACTTCACCTTCAGTTTAAGCTCAGAGACACACAGCTACTTCTGGTGGGGCTCCATGCTTAAAGAGAAGGTGAAGTGGAGCAAGCTGCTACCGAAGCAATACAGGAAGCTTCCCATGATGCACCAAAAACAATGGGGCTAGCTGGGTGGTCAATGCTTCCTCCATGGGATGGAGACTTAGGTGAGTTGGGCATTGTGGAGTGTGGGACAGTGGCTTCCCCACACCCCCAATAAGAACAGTTGGAATTGCAGTAATGCATGGCAGTTCCAGCTTCTGTGATGATGTCATTAGTCCCTGTTGTGCCTCATTTGGCCAAATGGGAAACCCGTTGCCCCATGCCCCACATCACCTGACTTACCCTTGACCCCCATCCCATAGGGGAAAGTGTCCACTTCCCGGCTTCCCCTCCAGTTACAAACACAACACGGGAAGCTTTCTTTGTTACCACTGCAATGGTGGCTGCTTCCTCCCCCCTTTTACCTTAGAGCTCTTCTGGAAGTAGATGTACATTGTGGGATGGACTCCATGGCAAAAGAGGAGAGGAACCACATACAGCGGGCAAATTAGACCTTTATGATGAGGTTGTAGGACCAATTTAGATTTTGTTCTGACAGTCTTTATATATTTTCACCTTTAAAACTCTAAATCTAATTATCCTTGCTACAATTCAAAAAGCTGACTGTAGACCTGTAAAAAGGTACAGAAAAGTAATAACAATCATTAAGGGCAGTTTCCAATGAAAGATTTGTGTTTGGCAAGAGAAAAATGAGAGCAATGCAGAAATGTACACAACTGAACCTGGTGTGGTGAGATTCTTCACCAGATAGGATGAAATGTATTAGAACTGGCCGACAGGATCTCCTAAACTGATGGACAGCAAATGAAAATAAAGTACAATACAACTCCTGTAATTACTAGTCTGGTATCAATGGTTTCATTTATCAACTTCTGACAGAATATTGTCTTTCTAGGTATTACTAGGTCCTCCAGCACAACTTTATAGTATTATTGCTATGGAAATCTTTTATTTCAACAAGGTTTCATGTATCTACACAAAGTTCAGAAACAAACCTCCCATTGATACGGGGATTATACTGTATTTGGACAAAAGAAACTGTGACATTTCCTCTGATTACTTTTACCTCAGTTCTGTGATTGTACATTGATACTGAACAGTTCCATTCAGTCATTTAAGGATATACTGCATGAAAACCACTACCCTGCAGTTTTGCCGCAATGTGAGTAGCAGCTACTTACCAGCATTATCATCATCATACATCCAATGGGATAGCACAACCTTGATAGCACAACAAAGTTGCACTTTCTGATGGACTGCATAACGTCTCCCACCAGCCGCCTTTTTGTTGTTTTTAAAAGCACTTTTGCAAGTGCTGGGTAAAAACATAAAAATAAGGCTGCCACAGAAGCACCTGGAGCCACTACATGAGCTAAGTCTCAGAATCATGGCCAAGGGTTATTGAAAGGCTTTGCTTCACATTAGGCAGGTAGGAGACCAGCATCACACAATGCCTCCTACTGTGTTGGTATCTAGCTCTGTGAGATAGATACCTATATCTATAGCGTCAATATGCCAGTCTTTTAAAAAGCGCTGTTCTCTCTAAAGGTGTCCTGTTTCAAAGGCTTTGAAATCCATTTTGAAGAGACAGAACCATCATAAAGGAGTAGCATTCCCACCAGCAGTCGGCACCTGGACAGCCTGCAGACCATCCTCATAGACCACATGCTCACAGTCAAACCACATAAATGATTTTTTTTGCTGGTTCTTTTCTCTGGACAAAGCATACAACCCCTGGTATTAACAAGTGGTCCCTGTTCAAATAGCAACCAGTTCTGATCTGTGCTGTTCCATAAAACAGAGAATACATGGGAAATGTGGAACAGTGCCAGACTAGGTAATGTTTCCTATCTTCTCAATCTTGTAATCACTTGTTAGTTAGAATAATATGATCAATTAAAATAAAACTAACAAGCCTGTTTAAAAATTAAAGAGCCACTCTAAGAACACTGTCCAATCAATAGTTCTTTGTATTTCAGTAAATGAAATTGTATCATTCTCACAAGAGACCTTTTGATGTCAAAATACAGCTACAGAGTCCAAATCCTTCCAAAACAAAATTATCTTTGCTTGCCACTATTCATAGCTGCTTTTGAAAAGCTGATACCTTTGGTATCTGTAATGTTCCCACAGGAACACAGATCTCCCTGTGGACTGGGAACAAAAAGTCACTCTTCATCTCAGGGCAACAGGAAAAAAAACACTACTTGCATTTAATTGACATTGACCAGTAGTTCTTTATATGTTTGCCAGTTGAAAAATACTTCATTAAACACTTTGCATGGTTTACATTTCATAATATTCTTAAATCAATGGAAACTGAATGTCCAAACTAATTTAAAGACCTCAGGACCTGGAAATGAATTTAATTCAATTTTGTTTCTGTCTCTTGAGTGCAAGCAATTTCTTTCTCATCACTCTCAGGAACATCAAGGAAAATGTTATCTGGTTAAAGTAATTGGAAATATATTATTTATCTCATCGAGAGCAAACTAGATGAAAGAAAACAGGAAATTGCCAACAGGAAAAAAAAGCTGTGAATGACAGTTTGTATCCCATTTAAAACAGCTGTGCAAAACCATTTGACTGTAATACATGCACACTGTAAGTGCACCAAAGAAATAAATGTGCTTTGCCAGGAAGCGACAGGTGAGTATAATAAGTTGACAGCCATCAGGCTTGTTCCTCAATTCTTAAATGGTTTTGGGTATTATGAGGAAACAGAAAGGAAGAGGCATGAGCTAATTATGCTTTCCTTTTAATGAATTGGCTATGACTCACAAAGAGAGAGCTCTGTAGACAAATTGGGAAGTCTTGTTTGGGAACAAACGTGACATATTCAGAGTTTAGAAACTAACTTTTTCAACAATGGCTATTGGCCTGCTGGCTGGAGATTTCAGAGATTTCCATCCACCTTCCTCAATTTTTTAAGTTCTGGTAATATTATAACAGAACTATGAGAAAAGCAGGTATACAGACCAAGAATGTCTTTGGTGATCCCTCAGGAGAATTTTGCACTGGTATTCAGCGATGTGGTTTGTACAGACTTGTGCAGAACTGCAGGACATAGCAAAATACTCCTGTTCTGCACCAATATTTATTCAGAAAGGAAAACAGCATACTTGAATCTAAAAATAATTTTTTAAAAAGAAATGATGTACACATATGTTGTTGCTTGCTTGTTTCTATTTATATCCTGTCTTTTCTCCAGTGGTCCAGTGTTCCGATTTGCCAGTCTCCATGGCAAATTGGGGGCTGCAGGGCAATCCCAGCACTCCATGCCCCACCTTCCCATCAGCTGATGCTTCCCCATTAAAAAGTATAAGTAAAGGTTTCCCCTGACATTAAGTCCAGTCGTGTCCGACTCTGGGGGTTGGTGCTCATCTCCATTTCTAAGCCAAAGAGCAGACGTTGTCCACAGACACCTCCAAGGTCATGTGGCCAGCATGACTACATGGAGTGCAGTTACCTTCCCGCCGGAGCGGTACCTATTGATCTACTCACATTTGCATGTTTTCGAACTGCTAGGTTGGCAGGAGCTGGAGCTAACAGCGGGCGCTCATTCCGCTCCTGGGATTTGAACCTGGGACCTTTTGGTCCGCAAGTTCAGCAGCTCAGTGCTTTAACACACTGTGCCACGAGGGGCAAATTAGGGGTGCACAAAACAGCAGAGAATTCATTCTGTTTTCATGTGCTTCCTCCTCCAGTTCTGTTTTCGGGAAGATTGTGTGATGGGTGGTGTGGGGCTCCGTGGATCAATTGGGACAGAAGAATCATAGGATGTTGAATTTCTATCATGTCATGAGGTCCTAGAACTCTTAAAAGATTACCACGGGCATGTGTGTGTGTGTGTGTGTGTGTGTGTGTGTGTATATATATACACACACACACACACACACACACATACACATACATCTGAAACTATTGGAGATAAATTAATGAAAGTACCAAATGAACACTTTATGAAGTAGCTCTTCCCCTCAAGCTTTTCATATTATGAATCATGAACCACTGGGTTGGGTTGGGATAGTGGGTGGGTGATTACAAATAAATTAAAAGTTATCTTTTAATTAATGTTCCCAGAATCCTCCTGGTGATTTTTGTAGTCCCAAAAGCAACGTTTCCAAGTACACATAACACCCTCAGACAATAAAGTAAAAAAAAAATGCCAAAAGGCATTCTGAAGGGTCACAAGAATTAGAAGGAAAAAAAAAAGAAGCTTCTTTGCAGGAACATTTTCAGCAATGATTTCATCTCAGAATGAGGTGGACAATTGAAATCAAAATGCTTTCCAGAAAAACAAAATTAACATTTTAAAAACTAAGGGAAGATGGTATTCCTGCCCTTTGGGGATGGATGACAATTTATGTCCTTTTCAAGGAAAGATTAACTTGGACATTGTGTTATGAATGTCATAAACCTAGACCTATTTGGGATTTTAAAAAAGCCACTATGAGTCTTCTGCGAGAGATAAAACAGGTTATTAGTAACAACAACAACTACTACTACTACTATGTGGCTGCACTCCTTTTCACAAAATGTGTAATTATCCAGTGAACTTTCACCCATCCTATACAAAGATTATTTGTATTAAACTATGGAAAGTGAAGAAGAAAATTAAATTACAGTAATCCACCAAATTCACTAACAAATGCCTAATTGATAAAAAAAAACCCCTAATATTTTAGAATACTGCTAACTCATATTTATAGGTGCAACTGTATTTCTTTTGAATCTTAGCCACATTCCTTAAATTATAACTTTGATTGTTTTCTTTCTAACTTGGCAGGGATTTAGGGAAATTGGATCATTCATTCCATGCACCTGAGGTGAGCAAAGCAACAAAAACGTTGATCAAATTGTTCCCTTATCTTCAAGCACTGCTTCGGCAGATGCTGTGGCTATCTGGTTTCTGTCAATCTTTTTCAGAGCTCCTTCTGTGAAGATGGTGCTAAATTCAGTTGATCAGCCTTTCCCGAGGTTTGTAAAGATGCCTTTAGAAGGCCAAACCAAGATGCAGAACTCAAGTTTGTCTATCCAAAACGCAAAAGGAGTCAGATGGTAACTATCTATTAGAGTGATAGTGCTTATAGGTAAAGGTAAAGGTTTTCCCCTGACATTACATCTATTCAAGTCCGACTCTGGGGGCTGGTGCTCATCTCCGTTTCAAAACTGAAGAGCCAGCGTTGCCTGTAGAATCATAGAATCATAGAATAGTAGAGTTGGAAGAGACCACATGGGCCATCCAGTCCAACCCCCTGCTAAGAAGCAGGAAATCGCATTCAAAGCACCCCCGACAGATGGCCATCCAGCCTCTGCTTAAAAGCCTCCAAAGAAGGAGCCTCCACCACGGCCCCGGGGAGAGAGTTCCACTGTCGAACAGCTCTCACAGTGAGGAAGTTCTTCCTGATGTTCAAGTGGAATCTCCTTTCCTGTAGTTTGAAGCCATTGTTCCGTGTCCTAGTCTGCAGGGCAGCAGAAAACAAGCTTGCTTCCTCCTCCCTTTGACTTCCCTTCACGTATTTGTACATGGCTATCATGTCTCCTCTCAGCCTTCTCTTCTGCAGGCTAAACATGCCCAGCTCTTTAAGCCGCTCCTCATAGGGCTTGTTCTCCAGACCCTTAATCATTTTAGTCGCCCTCCAAGTAGAAACCTCCAAGGCCATGTGGCTGGCATGACTACATGGAGCACCGTTACCTTCCTGCAGAAGCAATACCTATTGATCTACTCACATTTGCATGTTTTCAAACTGCTAGGTTGGCAGAAGCTGGGGCTAATAGCAGAAGCTCACTCCGCTCCCTGGATTCGAACTGCGGGCCTTTCAGTCAACAAGTTCAGCAGCTCTGTGGATTAATCTGCTGCACCACCAGGGGCTCTGATAGCGCTTATACATACATATACTAACAATATGTAATAAAATTATTCAAAAAACATGTAAAGTGCTATAGTCCATTCTTTAAGAATCTTTGTTCACGTAAGAAACTGAACCAAATGATACAACATTAGTATTTATCCTACTCCACTGATTTTTTTTCATATATCTATTTTATATGGATAAAGTAGGCATGTGTGATCCATAAAAATGGTTTTAAAGTCATTACAAAACCAGGGGGGGCTGTTATTTCATTTCTAAAATGTTTCTGAAGTATATTTAGCTGAAAAATTGTTTTCAGCTTTGCTTCCTTGCACTGAGTATGAAACTGACTTTGGGAGTCTTCTGAGAATTACAAAATTAAAACGAAAAAGTATAGGTTAAGTTTTGATTCTTCAATCTTTGGCGCAGGCCATGCCCACATATCAGATATCAATTTGAAAGTATAAATTTAATGAATTTAATCCAATTCATGAGGAATAACAAATTCACACCCCTAGTAAGTATATCATAGCAAGGCACATATTTTGGAATAGTAAGTGCCATTCCCTTCTTATGATGTGTTTCAGGATAAACGGCTCCGATCCAGCTTATCTATTCGAATATATCTCTCTTTATGAACCAGTTCAAGCACTAAGCTCTGCTGGGGAGGTCCTGTTCTTGCTCCCACCACCTTCACAAGCGCAATTGGTGGGGACGGGAGACGGTCTTCTCAGTGGTGGTCCCTCGGCTGTTGAACTCCCTTCCTAGCGAGATCAGATTGTCCCCCCTCCTTCCTGGAATTTAGGAAACAAGTTAAGACTTGGCTATTCAAGAATTAAAAATTACTGAGATTCCAGCAATGGGTCTTTCACTTCAACATGAATATTTTTCAAACAATGGCAGAGACAAATCTTAACCACTACAGTTTTTGCTACTCTGAATTCTGTAAATTTTTCCTTTTACAAATTTCTGTAGCTGCTGTTTTCATCCTTTGGTACAAGCATTGCCCATCTCAACCCCCTTTATTTCATTCACCACAAGTGATTCTAGCCAATAAGAGGTTATAGTCTAAAACAGGGGGTTCTCAAACTTTTCAAGCCAAGGTCCAATTCATAGTCCTTCAGACTATTGGGGGGCAAGACTATAGCTTGAAAAAACATGAACAAATTTCTATGCACACTGCATGTATTTGTAGTGGCAAATAACGAAAGAATAGTACGGCAATTAAAATGAAGAACAATTTTAACCAACATAAAACATATCAGTATTTTCATGGGAAGTGTGGCTCTGCTTTTGGCTAACGAGATAGTCAAATTAATTAGGATTGTTGTTGTTGTGGGCCTTCAAACAATTTCAGACTTAAGAGTGACCCTAAATCTAAAGTTTAGGGCAAGAACCAGGTAAATTACCTTGGAGGGCCAAATCTGGCCTAAGGGTCTTAGTTTGGTGACCCCTGGACTAATACATATCATATAACACTGATCTATTACATTTAGCTATGTGTTGATATCTGTAAGAATAAATGAATTCATTTAGAGTGGGTGATGCTTGAGAAGAACAAATAAAATGGGCATGTCTACATGGGTGATTGCAGCTTATCTAGGAAAGGATCAGTTTATGTTTTGCAACTTCTAAATTGCGGATAGGGTGGCCCTTTACATTTCAGAGAAGCATTTTATCAACATTCCCAACTTCAGGTTACAATTATTTTCAATTCTTAGGTAGAAGTATTTCAAATTACAATAAAAAACAAGTTTGCAAAATATTCTGAGAAGACCTACATTAGCATGTCTGACTCTAGTCCTTAAGTGGTCCTTGTTGAGGAAGAACAGCTCTTTTATACCAATTTGAGAAAAAAATATACATACTGGCTTTGCTCCACATACACACCCATTACTGGCATGGGAGATAAAGATTTACTCAATATCATTGCCAAATTTCATTGCCAAGCAGGGATTTAAACTGGATCTTCTATATGTCATCCAACAATGACCAATAGTTTTCCTGGGGCTTTTTAAACAGTTACTTTCAATAACGATCATCCTTTTTCCATGCAAGGATTATAAAGAAATGGTTTTTATAGCACAAAACAACAGTAGAGGATCAGAAATGGTTACACTATAGTTTTGCTAGAAGTTTCTCAATGTATATGAGGGAGCACACCTTGCCCCTATTAAAGCAGCTACATTGGCTGCTGATGGGTTTCCGATCCCAGTTCAAAATGCAGGTTATCACTTATAAAGCCCTATATGGTTCAGGTCCTGCCTACTGATGTGACCATATTTCCCCCTATGAACCTGTGCGGGCTTTGAGATCAGCTGGAGAAGTCCTCCTCTTGGTCCCACCTCCGTCTCTGGGGGTGAGGGAGAGGGCCTTCTTGGTGGTGGCCCCTTGGCTCTGGAATGCCCTCCCTGGGAAGATTAGGCAAGATCCCACACTGTCCCCTTTCCATAGGCAAACAAGCTTTTCTCAAACAAGCTTTTAAGAATGTCTAGACCCCAGTTGACCAACATACTTCTTTGGAGCCTTGCACTTTATCCCATGCCCTTGTTCCATGGCCATAGTTTTTGCACTTATCCCTTGCCCTTGTCCTATTATTACAGCTGGGCTATGTTTACCACATCTAATTGTTATTGGATTGATAAATGCTGTTTTAAATTAAATTTTAAGTTGTGGTTTATATGCTTATTTGTTTTATTTAATTGTGTTTTTTAGATTTACTTCTTGTTTTATATTTTCAGGCGCTTTGTGCGGGGTGTAAGCCACTTCGAGTCCCTTTGGGGAGATGGTTGTGGGAAACAAGAATAAAATTATTATTATTATTATTATTATTATTATTATTATTATTATTATTATTATTATATGTTATTTGCCCTTCCATTCCTTTTGTTTTGTTTTAATATCATTGTGTTATTGTTGTCTAATTATTGCCCTTCTTTGCCAAGAATGAGTACTTGAAACTGTGCAGTTACAAAATTTGAGAAGCACAGACAAAAAGTTAATGTCAACACAGATTAATAGTGAAAACAAGTCAACAAATGTAGTTTGAGGAATGCATAATACCGAATGCTTGCCACACTATTATTTGGCTTGCTTTTACTTTGGCTTTAATTTCAAGGGACAGTTATTACTAACAATGGATGGGGAGAATGTATTGAATGGTGAGTTTTGTGTATCCAATAAATGCTATCTTTCAGTTTGGATTAAAGAGAAGTGACATTCCTTGCCATCTGGAGGGAATACTTTGGCCACCTTGGTGTCATTCCATCAACAGATCGTCATTTAGCAAAGTAAGATTATCACTCTGAAGACATACACTTTGTTCCAATTGATAAAGGTTTGCTGGCATTTAGATCACTGCCTCAAAAATACAGAGGGGTTAGTGGTTACTGCTTTTTATTGTTACAAAGTCCTATTCATCACCACTCCAAATTATTGACTCAGGAACTGTTTAAATATTTCTTACAGAAAAAAACAAAGAAAACCAAACATGTGAATTCTACAACTCCGGACACAATTTAGCAGACAACTTTCAGACTAAATGATTATTTTTACTTGAATCTCTCCACACTATGGATGTTTTCCTCAAAAGAATATACTCATCATTATCAAACAACAAGAATGCTGGAATGGACAAACAAACAACTTACTATCAAATTTGATCAACTTGCATGATATTTCTTCCCTTGTCTCTCAGAAATCCTCTTACAAAGTATCCTAAGATGCTTTTACCCTGTCCTCTTGATGGAGCCCCATGCCTGCCATCACACAATGTCATGTGATTTTGAGAGGAGACGCTGCCTTTAACTACCCTGTTTCCCCTAAAAGAAGACATCCTCAGAAAATAAGACCTAGTAGAGGTTTTGCTGAATTGCTAAATATAAGGCCTCCCCTGAAAGTAAGACCTAGCAAAGTTTGTGTTTGGAAGCATGCCTGCTGAACAGAACACCAGAGCATGCAGGATCGGTGAATGTACGTACCATAGAGTGTTGTACATGGAAATAATGGCAGTAATAAGAAATTCTTGATAGGATTCGCAGTTTGTCTGGTTATGCTGGTTTGTGATGACAACTACTGTAGAGTATATAATAAATGCTCATTTTTTTGTTCAACAATAAATGTGAATTCATCTTCATGAAAAAATAAGACAGCCCCTGAAAATAAGACCTAGAGCATCTTTGGGAGCAAAAATTAATATAAAACACTGTCTTATTTTCGGGGAAACACGGTAGGGTGAAAGCGCCATTTCCAAAAGGCTGCATTACCTGTAACACATATTCTACTCTATATATCAAAGTTCTTAAAAGTGACAGCTTTAGTTTGAATTGGTACATTTAAAAACACAAAATACTTCTCCCACAGAAAAAACAAGCAGAGCAGGGTATGTAGGCAAGCATGCAATCTTACAAACCTTCTCTGTAAAGATATTGGCTAGATATTTCCCATGAAATTTTACAGGTAGAGCAAATTGATATTTGAGCAGTAGAAACATTTTTGTCTTTCTGTGTTCCATTGCTCTTACTTTCAACGTACATGTCCTCACTCTATTAATCACCTGAACATAGAAATTAGTTTATCTATCTGAAATGTGGCTAGAAATTGCAGATAGGAGATATGTAAGGTAAGACCATCCTATGTTATATTATCAGTTTCAGATCAGCCCAGAACAGAAACTCCTGGAACCATTTTAGAGAAGTAAACCAAACCCTGGTTTTCAGAAGAGAAGCAACTAATGTGATTCCTTCCACATGCCACTAACTGGGGAGCTACTACTGCTTGTGTATTTTTGAGGGGTGCAAAACTTTGTGTATTTCATTATCACATGCAAGAAAGGTAGTCTCCAGAATTTCCACACTGCTGCCTGAATTCTCTAAATATATATACAGGATATCCTTTGGGAAAATTCATATGTACACAAATACATATGTGTAGTTTTATCTAATCAAAAATATGCAGCAAAAATGATTTCTACAAACAAAAGTTTTGATAACTTCCTCCATCATTTTGTTGACTGCCCTTTATACTAAGCAAGATAGCGGCCTTCACCACAACATGAACAACAATGAAGCAATATTTTCTATAGTCCGTCTTGACTCTCCTATCAATCTCCTTTAATTGATGGCTCAGTTCAAGTGTTATGAGGAGCAAGAAACTTCCCCTCGATTAATTTTCTGCATTTTATGAATAATTTTATAAATCTCAAACAGGTCTTCTTTGACTCATTTTCTTAAAATCAAGAATCTACCCATCCATTATTCAAGTCAACATCCTCTCCCATGTCCCATACCCTAAACACACTCTGAAGCTGACCCAACACACCCTTCTTTAAATCAATACAGCATTGAGAGTGAAAACAATGATAATGGTGAGATTAGCAGAAGTAGATGAAAACCAAAGACAAACTAATTGGAAAGAAAACAACAGAAAAAAGACTTTTGTAAATGTGCTTGAGCCAACAGAAAGTTTGACTGGCTTCCCTGGAGGCTGGTGTTGTGTTTTGTTTTATTTTTCAGAAAGGTCAACTCTCGGCTAAAACCCTCTATCTGACTATCATTGCCCTTCAAAGTAAGGAGACCCTGGGAAGTGCTGACAGATTTTTAAACAAAGCCAAAGGGACAGGTGGTACCATGAAAACAAATTCCATTCAGCAGACCTTTAATCTCTAGGTGAGGCTACAACAGTAAGGCAGGAACTTGTCTGTTGAGTTCAAGGTGGATCCCATCTTAAGAAGTTATTTAACTACAGACAGCAACTTGATCAGTCCTCCAGCAAGTCAATAGCAAAGCTTGGCTGGACTTTCTTGGCAGCAGGTCAGGGGTGGGAATGATATATATCCTGCTTGAGATGTGATAAACAGGCTATTTTTTTAACCTTCCTCTGAAAGTGTCCCATTTGTCATCCTTTTAAGAAAAGAGGCTCACAAACCTTAACTGTTGGAATGCAGTCTTCTTACCATCTATCATTTGATTAATAAGACACCACAACAGTTGAGGTTTTCTTTCTAACACTCCATCTTCCATCCAAAGAGTTCTAGGAAATTCTAGGAAATCCCTAGTTATCTTTTAAACCATCTTCAGCCTAACAGGTAAAACACTTGCATTTTTTAAAAGTATCTCTCTCTCCCTCCCCCCCCTCTCTCTCTCACACACACACATATTTTATCTCCAGCTCCAAATAATAAAGTATCAATTCTAACACTGGTTTGTTCTCAAGCTCTTCACTCCTTTTTTCTCTCCTACTACTTACTAAAACAATTTGAGCTGATGACTAAATTCAATTTTAGAGAAAGTCCAGGGTGGTAAAGAATGAGACCAAAAAAATTTAGTGTTGTTCAGCTCTTAAAAAAATGGTAACTAAAATTTAGGAGAACCGTGTCAAGTTTTTCTAATGGGAGAAAAACCATACGAACACTGAGAACCACCAATGCATGGGGTAATGGCAAAGAGTGAATAAACAGCTGGGAAACTAATGAGAAAGCCTGGATTCAGCCTCAGAGGGCCTCAAATTCCCCACATCAAGCCAAAAATGATCCCAGTGTCCTGTTATTCTATTTATGTCTACCTAGCAAATCTTACGGAAGTAAACTGGATTTAGTCCTAGGTAAAACTGTAGCCTGAAAGACTTGACATTTTGAAATCTGACTTCTGGAAATCTGGAACATTCAGTTAGCTAGAAGATACGGAGTGGAGGCAAGGCTATTTAATTTTATATCCTTCAATTTCCCTCATGTTTCCCAAATGTGTTTTCAAAATAAGATAATGAAATGATTACATTCTTTGCAGCTTGTCTATGTGTCTCTAATGGAATATAATAATATATTGAGAGGACTCTAAACCTATCAGCAACACTAACTCTTTGCATTTTAGAAACCAAATAAATACAAAATATAAAGATGCATTTCTGGCTTGCAGAAAAAAGTCAGCCATGTGTTGTCAATTCAGTCAGAACATCTCCTAAATAGTCTAGTTTTGACCCAAGTTTTTATAGCCTCGAGGAGAGAATCTCTAGTGGTAGCCTTCTCCTTGCAACTGAATTATTTCTTTCTTAGGGTGGATCCAAACAGCACCTAATGACACCTCAAGTAAAAATGAATTCCTTTGGCACTAAGCAGGAAAACCCTGCTTTGTGCCAAAGTAATTTGACAGCTGGAAAGACCCAGGTGTTTCCAGCTGTAGGCACTGTGCAGATTGGGCCTGAAGATCACATTGCGCAACTTCTAGTTCCCATCTACACAGCTGTCTTGGGTTTCTTGAGCTTCTGGAGCTCAACAAAACTAAGACAGCCCCCGCCCCCTTCCAAAAACCCCTTTTGAAACCCTTAAAAAGAAAATAACGTACCCTGTCACTATTCCCCCTTCTCTGGAGTTCTCTTGGTACGTAGAAATGATGCAATAGGAGAAGCGGGAAGGAAAATCACTCCTGCCCCCCTTCTCCTGGCGCATCATTTCTACATGCCAGGATAGTTCTGGAGAAGGGGAAATGGTGGCCAGGTAAGTTATTTTCTGTTTTAAAGGCTTTTCTAGGGAGTTTTTGTTTTGTGTCCGGGTGCCCTGCCAAAAGGCCCTGCAGGGCATCTGGACCCCCCCCCCCCCCAGGAAAGCGCAGATGTTGGAGGGCAGGTGTGTGTGTTTTTAACCCGAGCACAATTGGGTTTAAGAAACCCAATTGTGCCCAGGTTAAAGCCCAGTGTGGAGTTATACTATAAAGCTTCCTTAGCGTAGCAAAGCCAGTCCACTGATGCTAATCCCCCCATGTTACTTCAGGAAGGAATAGCATGCACTACTCATATGTACAAATTTTTGCTTACATGTAAAGTTAAATATTGTTTTTCTTTATGCAAAAACATGCATTTCCACATATGAACCTGCCAGAATCTTAAGACTTTATCATACAACCCTACTATTCCACTACAGTTGTGCTATCATTGATATACATACTGCCTTGAATAGCCTTGATATTGTGCCTCTCTTTATCAGGAAAACAGCACAAATTTGCCCTTTTGTCAATCTGCAGTCACACTTATACACACATTTATGACCTTGCCTTTCCACACTATGACTATTCCTTAATTTTTAATTGTCATTTTTATTTTTAACACAAATATGCAATTATAGCATTTTAGAACAAAAAAGGCAAAACATAAATATAAAATATAAGAAAATAAGCCAGTTTTGGAATAGCCAGAGACAGAAGAAGAAGAATCCTACTCCCTGGTGTCACTTTACTGCCAGTATGCTGGCACAGAAGAGGAACCCATCACACTGTGAATATTGCGGAACTGGGAATTATTGATGGAGTCCCAGGAGGAAGGCAGACTGGTAGCAGGATGCACATAGCCCCATGTAATGGTGTCAGTCCAGCTATAACACCAGTTTGCCTGCCTTATGCGAAAAAGTCATTTGGAGACTTGAAACAGGGTTTTCTTTTTCATGGAACATTGGAAAAAGCCTTTTCAGTGACTGTTCAAAGGCTATGGAATTTTCATTCCATTACAGGATGGGCCCCTTTGTTCTCTTTTTACTATCAGCTAAAGACCTTTTTTTCTACAAATACTTAATAATTAACTGGTTGCAAGAAGTGTTTTTATGGGCTGTATGTGTTATATTTTAAAGTGTATAGTCATGTTTTAAAATAACTTGTTTACTTGTGGTTTAATTTTATTAATTATCAAGTTGTTAATTTATTTTGCTTTAGCCATTTCGTAAGCTATCTTGGGTCACATATACAAACAAACAAAAGGATGCCACTTATTTGTTTTCTCATTGACCTTTCAAAAATACTAAAAACCCTCTTTAATGAACAGAATGCAGACACATTCTTGTTTCCTTTTCATACATGCAATTGCTTGAGACAACCTGATAGCACTAGGAACTGCTTTCAGGTTTCTTTCTTTATGAATTGTTTTAGGATAATCAGGAATCAAATATATGCATTCAACAATGGGAAAAACACTCCCATATAGCCAATGATACACACCTTCTGGCCATACTCAAACCATAAAAGGAAATGCAGGCAGTTACCAGTATGATTTCGCACTACTGTCATGGAAAAGCCAACACTAATAAAGAGAGGTACCAAACGACTATGTTTTATTTTTATGACCATATAGTAAACTCATTCATTTTGCTCAGTATGCACATATTTGATTTGACTGTGTCTAATATCTCTGTTGCTATACTATGAACTCTTGCTCACTGTGTGTAGGTTTACAAATAATTCAATGCAATTAAGGAAGTTATAATACTACTATTCTGTCACTTACTCTAGATGTAAAGAAAGCCTTTGTTCATATCAATACAGCCTCTTGTTAGTTTGTTAATCCTCATGAGATTTTTGCCACCAACATGAAAATGAGGCAGGGAATGCTTTTTCCACCTTTGTTGACATTTCTACAATTTTAACAAAATATATTTGCATACAATTAATGATCTTTTCTCATAGGAAAACATACATGCATGCACACATACACAAATATATAAAGTAAAAAGGACTAATGGATTGATGAAAAAGTTACAAACAGCCCATCAGAAGTCCATTCAACATAACGTAATTTATTTATCCTATTTGGCAAAAAAGTTCTATAAAGAACAAGGAGGGGAAAAAGCATTTTTTGCATTTTCAAAAGTAAACATTTATATCCCAACTACTACTAACAACAACAGTAACTATAATATTTATATAGTTCTTTAATGTTCAGAAGCCTTTATGTGTAATGATGACACACAACAATAAAAACAATGATAATGATGTTCATATAATGTTTTAGAATGTTACATAGGTTGATCATCCTTAATCTGGAATTCTGAAATCCTCCAAAATCCAAAAATGTTCCCATGGATGGCTGAGATAGTAACTCTTTTGCTTTCTGAGGATCTAATATTCACAAACTTTGTTTCATGCATGACATTATTTTACATATGTAAGGTGTATATTAAATAAAAATGGATTTTGTGTTTAAAATTGGGTTCCATTTTCAAGATGTCCAATTATGTATGAATATGCAGATATCGATATGGGGAGAAATAAAAATCTAAGACATTTCTGGTCTCAAGCATTTCGGATAAGGGATACAAAGCCCATATCTCCAAAATATTTTAAATACCATTATTATTATTACCCATGGGTGATGGAGAAATTAGGTATAATAACTTGCCTAGGACTAGTTTCTTAAGTTAATAGCAAAAGTTTTGAAATCTGGTCTAGGACACTTCAGAAAGCATGACTGATGTTCTGAACTCACTCCAGTTGTTCACCTTATTTTAAGAATGGTTGGCTCTTTATTGTAGATAAAGACCAAAAGAATTTCATTTGCTGTCTCCATGACAGACAATAAAAGTCACAAGACTACCCTAAATTAAACTAAAACTAGCTTACTTCAAGTGGAACTCTGACTTAATTTGGTTCATATACCTTACTGTTTACTGTGGCCTCCAACCAGGGCTATAGCCAATTTTTCAGTTAAAAAAAAACCTGGTTTACTCATGAATTTTAACTGATCAACCAAATCCCCATGAGTGTCCACTGAAGTTTATCTGTCTTGAGTGTCCGCAGAAGTTTATCGATGAAGCCATAATTATTTTGCATTATGGAACTACTCTTCATGATTTGCTAAAAAAAAAATCCCCCCCCCCACAACATTTTTTCTGGCTATGGTCCTGCCTCCAACCCTTCTCTATGGACTAAAACAACACATTTTCTCTTGAGAAAGTGAGTAACACATGTGGCAAACTGAATAAACTGCATCCAAAGTGGAGCAGTTATTTAAATTTTAATCTGTGTCTCATTGGCACTATCCAAGGTGCTGAAAACTATTCCCCAAATAGATCCAGCACCTTATGTATCTCCTCTAAATGGGCACACAACATGGAAGACTTCAGCTACTGCAGATGATATCCCTGAAATTATTTCCTCTCCTCAAAATATTCTTAAGGGGAAGGCCCTAACAACTATTTTTCACCTCTTCAACATATCTAGGCAAGGATTTACACCCGGCAATCCCCAAGTTATAAAGAAAATAGGTTCTGTAGGTTTGTTCTTAAGTTGAATTTGTATGTAAGTTGAAGCAGGCACATTTTGAAGTATAACTCCAACTCTCTCTCTCTTTCTCCATACACACACACACACACACACACACACAAACTTTGGACAGCATAGGGAAGGGTTACTATCCCTGTAGTTTTGCCATCCTTGCCTCTATTCAGATTTCCCCTCATTTTCTGTCCCTGTGATAATTGTATTTAGAAAAAAGTGGCATGTTTTGGAAACAAGGACTGGAGATAAAGCTTCAGTTAAGACACCCTTTTCCCCATAACTCTTTCAGGAGAGAATTTCCTTTCCTAGGGGTAAATTTCTCTCACTTCATGTTGTCTCGCCCCTTTTTTGTAACTATGAGCAATTTGTAAGTCAGATGTTTATAACTTGGGGACTGTCTGTACTTCTTTTCTGCCGATAATAAAGGGATGGCAGAATATAATAAATATTTCACCCCTTACCACCATGAAAGATGCTGGAATGTTGAACTGTATGATTACTCCAGAGGAAAGAATCTTGCCACTTTGTTGTGAGTTTTGTGCTGAAAAACAGACAGAATGGCAGAACGCCTGGCCTACTCAGTCCTTTTGAGCTTTTGAAAGTCCATGAGTCTGTCAATAATAGGGTCAGCCTAGGAGATACAAGGCTGAAGGAAACTCGAGGGGTTTTTTGGCATCTAAGTTAAACAATAGTAGAAGAGTATTATATCCTCATCTTGCATAAAAAATATAGCAAAAACATTTCAGGCAGATGGCCATTTGCTCCCCTTTCTTGACACGAAAATCAGTTGTGCCTAATAACAAGGCCAGACATTACATGCTAGAAACATATTTCAGATGTCTGCTGTTAAAAAGAAATGCTGGCTGCTTACTCCCCCTAAGTTTATAACAATAAAGAAATCATTCACACACACACACATAATGACTTCATCAATGCCATAGCCATTGCTACCTTTTAGACACACAGAATTCACCCAACCTTGCCAATAATCTAAATATCCATAGTGATTTTTTTCCCACTCATAACAGCAAAGAAGATAAATGAATACGAGTAGATGGCATGCATGATCAAGTTACTTGGTGAGATAGGGTTCCTGGCATGTACAATTATGAATATACTGCTAGATAAAGAAAGTCAGTTGTATTTTCTGGCTTGAAGTATTTATAACAAAATTCAATGTGGCTTATTCATAGAAGGAAATCAAAGCTAGCTTTTAGAACATTCTGTACACCTGTCGCTGCTGGGAGAGTTCTTTAAAGAAAAAATGAGAAAGAAGAATGTTAAAGCCCCCTGAAAATATGCATCACATTGCAGTTGTTCTTATTTCTAATCGTCTCTTTCCACAATTTTTAGCTGCTAAAAGATTGTGACAACTAAAATGATTTGGAAAATCTATCAAGGTTTCATTACCAGGTACTGTACATCTCACAAAGTGACAGTCACACTAAGTAAGTGTTTGGTTAATGGTGTTTCAGGAAAGAGTTACTTTGCATGAGGTGTTTTTTTCATCAAGCAAACATTTTTCTAAAAAGAAACTGAATGAAGATGAGCGAGATACACGGAGGAATTGGGATACTGAATTTCACTGCATAATAGTTGCATTTTCCCCTATTGCATGATGGCAACTATAATGTGGTTAAAAAAATGCAGCTATAGGGCTTTCTACAACTGGCAGCTAAAGAAAGCTCCATAGCTATCCCTGCCCTCTCACATGCTGAAGAGTTGGTAAAAGTTTTTCCACCAAATATCCAAGACCATCACCCCAGCCTTGACAGATTGAGAATTACTTTTTTTTCTGGCACTGGGTGTATACTAATCATCTGGTAATTTCCTGGTTTTGAAAAAAAACAAAAACAAAACACTGCCTCACTATTGCCTCACTGGGATTAGAATTGAACGTACTACTCTACAGTGGTGCTATTCTTTCCTGGAGGGGTATTCTCAAAGTATGGTGCTGGAGGATTCCTGCTTGACTCCATGGCCATTGGTCTGATAAGTTCCTTGGGGTTTTTTTTGTAACGAAACTACTAGGAAACATTGTCTAGAGTTTTGGCATTAGGTATCACAAGTATACCTGATACTGGTATCAGGCCCCTGGTGGCACAGTGTGTTAAAGCGCTGAGCTGCTGAACTTGTGGACCGAAAGGTACCAGGTTCAAATCCCAGGAGCGGAATGTGCGCCCGCTATTAGCCCCAGCTCCTGCCAACCTAGCAGTTTGAAAACATGCAAATGTGAGTAGATCAATAGGTACTGCTCCGGCGGGAAGGTAACAGTGCTCCATGCAGTCATGCCAGCCACATGACCTTGGAGGTATCTATGGCTGGCTCTTGGTCTTAGAAATGGAGATGAGCACCAACCCCCAGAGTCGGTCATGACTGGACTTAACGTCAGGGGAAACCTTTACCTTTACCTTATCACCAGTATACTGGTGGTTCAGCAGGTTAAACTGCTGACCGAAAGGTCGGCAGTTCGAATGCAGAGTGAGGTCCCACTATTAGCCCCAGCTTTTGCCAACCTAGCAGTTCAAAAACATGCAAATGTGAGTAGATCATTAGGTACCACTTCTGCAGGAAGGTAATGGCACTCCATGCAGTCATGCTGGCCACATGACCTAGGAGGTGTCTACGGAGGTGTCTTCAGCTTAGAAATGGAGATGAGCACCAACCCCCAGAGTCAGACACGACTGGACTTGATGGAGATGAGCACCAACCCCCAAAGTCGGATACAACTGGACTTTACCCTTACTACTACCAGTATGATGATAATACAAGGCTGTACTACTCCATTCTACGAAATTCCAAGGAAATTGTACCTCTGGTAAACCAGATAAAATGAAGGGGATGAAGACAGACAGGCTGAATCTTAAGACAGATAGAAATGCTCCTGGTTCGTCAAAAGACAGATCTGGAAACAGATCTGTGTTGGGTGGGGGGTATACTCCCCATGAAGTGAAACACTGCTGTTTGCTAATAGTTCTGGATTCAGTGCTGAACTGCAAGGACCAGATTTCACCATTGACCAGGAATACATTTGCTCAGTTAATGCTAGTATACCAACGGCACTGAAAAGGCTACACATACCTCAGTTACATCCCATTTGGAACACTATGGACTTTATCATAAAGGCCCATGGATTCGTCCTACATTGGGACAAATCCATGGGCTCCCAGCAGGAAGCATGGAGAAGCGGCCTCTCGACACCCTACAGCACCCGCCTTACTTTGCCCCTCATCCCACTGGGGGAAGTGTCACTGCCCAGCATACCTCCACTGCTGGGCAGTGGAAAACTCCCATGTTGCCCCTCATCCCACTGGGGGAAGTGTCACTGCCCAGCATACCTCCACTGCTGGGCAGTGGAAAACTCCCATGTTGCCGTGGTGGTAGTGTGTGTCGCTTCCTCTCCCTTTTTGGCATGGAGCCCAACTGAAAGTGTCTGTGCATTGTGGGAAGAGTTCAGTACACAAAATGGAGGTGAAACAGATGCGAAATGCAAATTGGCCCATGTGATGAGGTAGTATAATTCACTATTCATGGGGCTGCCTTTAAAG
Organism: Anolis carolinensis; assembly: GCF_035594765.1. Taxonomy (NCBI): domain Eukaryota; kingdom Metazoa; phylum Chordata; class Lepidosauria; order Squamata; family Anolidae; genus Anolis; species Anolis carolinensis. Next base: position 93,783,496 of record NC_085845.1, on the reverse strand, counting down.
AGTGGGCCAAACCTCATTTCGCACAAAGAGCTCCAGTCAGGCTGACAGTAGTTACTCTTTTGATGGAACAGCTCCACTGGCTGCCAATCCATTTCTGGGCACAATTCAAAATGCTGGTGATTGCAGGGTTGTACTTTAACCTATTTACTATGGTGCTACAGACAGAATAAAAGTTGTAAAAAAAAAAAGAAGGAAGGAGCAAATTTATTATAACAGTTTGTGAGATATGGGGAAACACTTTGTTATTGTTAAACATCAGTCTTGGACAACATCCAAAAAAACCTTGATAAAAAAATAATCTTTGTCATTACATCACAAGAAAGGTATTCTTTCATGGCCGGGATCACAGGGTTGTTGTATGTCTTTCGGGCTGTGTGGCCATGTTCCAGAAGTATTCTCTCCTGACGTTTCGCCCACATCTATGGCAGGCATCCTCAGAGGTTGTGAGGATGCCTGCCATAGATGTGGGCGAAACGTCAGGAGAGAATACTTCTGGAACATGGCCACACAGCCCGAAAGACATACAACAACCCTATTCTTTCTCATATTATAAATCATTCTTGGAGTACTTCCTCCCGTCTCTGTGTATGGAGAGATCATTTTCCCTGCCTTCACTTTGCCCAAAGTATGCTAAGCATGATAACTGCCCCACATTTGGAGTTTCAAGATCCTCTCCATTATGTATGGGATGAATCTCAAGCAAGAATATTCAGTCCAAATGTTGAAACAGAATGTTAAAGTATTATTTAAATAGAATAGAACAGACTCCTTTTCTTAGACTTTATTTTATTTGGTATTCCTAATCGCCTAAGCAGTTATACCAATTATTGGCAGGGGGCGGGGTGATGTGGGTCTTTTCCTTTAAGAAATATTGAAATATATTTCTCATTTTTTCTATTTCTGTGAATATTAGAGACTGTGGGATTCAGAATCTGAAATACACGAGTGCTTCATTATTGACGCACATGTTGCATGTCCTTTCTTGTTCAATTCCAAATGTATATCCATTTAAACACATTTCATAGGAAATAAAGGCTGTACAACACAGAAGCAATTAAAAGCTTACCAGTTTGGTTACAGAGCATTTCATTGTGTGAGACCCCCCCAAAAATCCACTCTGGTAACATCTGGAACATGTGAGGGATATGCATTCATGTGTCCAGACCAGCATCAGTTAGGTTTACTTCACGGTAAATATGCTTACGATTTGGTTGATATCCCTTAATTTAAAACAAATCTTTCCCTATAAGATATTAAGCTGCATGGATGTTTGTGGAATAAAATAATGTCTCCTTTCAGTTTCCTTTTGGTTGCATAATACAGATTCTGAGCATTTAAAGGGGAGAAGAATAGATCTACAGGCACTTGAGTAATGCCATTGGTGACTCAACCCTACAATTCAACAGAACTATAGTGGTGATAATTGTTATAAACGATCTCCTCCGGCATTCACTGAAAAGAGAACTACGTCTTAAAGAAGGCAATTACACATTAATTAAGAGGCAAGAGGAGGCCTAGAGCCTCTAATTATCTTAACTATCTAAACTGCCACCTTAAAGCAAAGTTCTACACAAAAACATCAGATTGTACTATCCATATTGCTTTTGGAATGCAGGTAAATCTTACTGCATCTCAACTCTTCAATTCCCCACACTTCACCACAGTAATAAAGAGTGGGATCAGTAACTGGTGCATGAAACTTGTTTAAAAATTTAGGCAGATTCCATTTGTCTTCTACTTCATGTTACAAAATACCTTAGTGTGGCTGTCCATTGGCATCTTCCAAATATTACATCATCGCTACAAGAATAACGCCCAAAATCCTGTTTCTCCCAGTCTCTAAGGTACTACAAGATTTGATCAAAAAGCAGTTGTTCCATCATTGCAAGACACTTGGGCATCAAAAAACAATGGTGTAATACTTTTCTCTGTAATCATTATTTCTTTTAAAGTAAATGTCCCACCTGACAATCAAACTCATAAAACAGCATATGCAGTACTTAAGGAAAAAAAACAAAACAAAAACTCAGATCCCTGAAACTTCAGTCTTATTTCATCAGGTAGATCTGTCATCACAAACTGACAAGGGTGTGGTGAAAGAAACATGCCTTTGCTATGTCTTAAAGCTACAAAATAATTATGGCAAATGGCTCTCTCTTGGCAAAGCAATCCACAGCTATGGAGAAATTATGAAGCAAACAACTCTATTCTAAACCCTTGCTGAACTGGATGTGAGACACAAACATGGAAGGAGAGTGAGCCACAAACACGAATTTCTGAAGCTAGGGAAATTCAAGTAAAAGTGAATGTATGTTCTCAAAAGGATCCGACCCCAATAATCTTTTATCTTGCTTCTGGCATTGATCCTACCCAGAAGCCATATGATTAAATAAGATAAAAGTAAAACATCAGGTACTTCAAGATTCTTATCCTTGAGGTAATGAAAAATATAATAATCTTTGCAGAACAAGTATGTCTACATTTCAAAGCACAGGGGAAACCTTTGAGGATACAATGAGGAGAACGTGTTTCCTTCTATACGTACAAAGGTATCTGACAATAGGAAGAATTCCTACATTTATTCCCTTCTTCCTCCTATATAAATAAGTTCTCCCTACCACTTTGCCATAGAAAGGGTCGGTAGATCTGCAGTATTAAAAATCTGTGGATCTGGAGTAAAAATACAGACGTACAGATTTAAAAAAAGAATTGTACAGAATCAGTTTGTAAAAGTTGGAGGATTACAGAATAGGATTCAGAAAGTACTACTGCAAGCAAAGAAATAAAAATAGTTTGCCGGGCACAAAAATAATAAGAAAAAAATGGTTTTGTTGTACCACAAGTCATATGAGAAATTAAGTGACTGCACCCCATTTTTTAAAGCCAGTCAGACAAATTAGATGCAGATTCATCTGAAAATGCATATGACTTCTATTGACAGCTTGCGAATGTCAACTATTGTCACATATATTGCCTTTATTCTTTACCCTAATTTACCAAAAAGCCTGGTCCTTGCAGCTGCTCTGCACATGGACCTCCCAACCACTAACAAAACCAGATTTTCACCAGTCAGTTTCCACCTTCTTGACCATAAAAATATGTTGAGTACCACTAGTTCACGAATGTAAATCCCACACTAAAAAAACCCTGCATGCTTTTGGGAAATTTCCATAAAGCCTATAAGGAGCAAAAGGAAAGGGAGCATGTCCTTTTGCAGTTAGAGCTTTCTTTTTAAGAAAATGCACTGGAAACAGCATTTTTGCCCCACATCAGGAGAACACATAGTGGGTGGAACTAAATACTTTCTCTCTTGTTGCTTCATCATAACTGCCACAAGTAGTTAGGACCTATATCAAGAGAATGTTCTAAACTTTGTAGCAGCAATTCCCAAATTACATGAAGAGAAATATTACTATATTGTAAAAATAAATACTGTGAGTCAGTGTGGTGCAGTGGTTTCAGTGGTTTCAGTGGCAGATTATGGTTCTGGAAACAAAATTGGAAATCCCTTTTCACCAATGGGAACTCGCTGAGTGTTCATGGTTAAGTCACTCTCAGCTTCAAAGGGAGGTAAAGGCAATACCATTTTGGACAAATCTTGCCAAGAAAACTCCATGATAGGGTCACCTTAGGGTTGACATAAGTCTGAAATGACTTGAAGACAAACAACAAAAACATCAAAAGGTGAGAACCATGGTGCCATAATGGTTTGAATATGTGTCTAAGGTTCTGGGAGATCAATATTCTAATTCTTGTTTGACCATAGAAATCCACTGGGGTGACCTCAAGTATATGTAATGCTCAGAGGCAAAATTCAATAATCTCGAAATGAATTCTGACAAGAAAACTGTATGAAAGTTTTTCCTTAGGGTAGTCATAAGTTGGAAATGACTTGAAGATACATAATTAACAACAAAGAAGTACAGTAATCATTCAGACCTGACTTGAGCAAAAAAATATCTAGACTGAGAGGTGGTTGCTTACTGCTCTTTTTCATGATTTCCTGCTCTAGCTATTTCTCATTCTTTGTAACATGTACTGGGAGTCATGGCTGCATCTCTGCCAAATATAGTGAGGTGATGTAAAGAATACTAAAAATGTCTTTATCCTTTGCCAAAAAAGAAAAGAGTCAACACATTTGTGCGCCACATAAAATATGTCAACCTTTTTGAAATATTAGCCTCAGGGTGAGATTGAAAAGGACACAGCACTTCTGCTCAATGCACATTTACCAATTAGAACAAATCTCAAACTTCCCATCACATTAATGTGTTTGAGTCAACTGTAGCTTCTCAGCCTAATCAACTTCACATGATTATCTTTAACATAAAGTTGGGATGGGGCTAGGAATGTGAAATGTGTTACCTATTAGTCAGAAGATAGGTGGAGTATAATTGCAGTAGAGTCTCACTTATCCAACACTCGCTTATCTAACGTTCTGGATTATCCAATGCATTTTTGTAGTCAATGTTTTCAATACATCATGATATTTTGGTGCTAAATTCATAAATACAGTAATAACTACATAGCATTACTGTGTATTGAACTACTTTTTCTGCCAAATTTGTTGTATAACCTGATGTTTTGGTGCTTAATTTGTAAAAACATAACCTAATTTGATGTTTAATAGGCTTTTCCTTAATGCCTCCTTATTATCCAACATATTCGCTTATCCAACTTTCTGCCGGCCCATTTATGTTGTATAAGTGAGACTCTATTGTAGTTAAGAAGGTATCATTGGAAAGAAAGCATGATGTCATAAATAAATACATGCATTTCAATTCTCTGTTAGAGTCTCTTAGGATGCAATCCTGTAACAAGAGGTAACGCTAAGTCCCACTGATGTATTTCTAGGTAAATAATATATTCCATTGTTAATGGATGCTTCCATGGAAGACAAAATGTGGCATGAACTGGTATTATGAGGCCATACATGGAGGCAAATCCCGACCTCATTGGTGGTAGTGAGTGCAGCCATCCATCCCTACCATGCTGATACGATGTTGGCTTCCCTCTCCAAAGATCCGTCACATCATCACTAAGTGCAACTGAGCTAAAGGGAAGCCTCCAGAAATAGTAAGGCGTCTTTGTCTTTCTTTTGGAGGTAAAACAGGGTGATGGGGCACTTCCATACCACCTGGGGGGGGGGGGCAGGGAGACAGGATGTCTGTGGAGACAGACACCTGGGATTATGGATGACCAAGGTCATCCCGAATCTCTGTCGCCACAGTCTCCATAGCCCCATACCAGCAAAGATGTACATTAAACAGTTTATTCAGGGTCACTCTGCATTAGCCTGGGTGCATCATTTGGATTTTCCAGGCTAATGAATCATATATATTAGCCTGGTTAAAAAAACCTCTCAAAGTAGGCAGAAAAAAATTGTTCAATATTCAGCCTTTACAAGTTAGTTTTTTTTTCCTGTGACACTGTGCATCTCTAGTATGTACAGAAAATAATTAAATCAAAAGGAGGGGAGGAGAGAAAAAAACCATTAAATATAAAACTGATGAAAATCTTTTAAAAATAGAACTGAACGGACGAGAAAAAAGCAAATCAGGAATAGTTCTCTGCAATACTGACTCTGATTTGGGGAAATTTGAGAAAGGGAAGGAATCTGTGTCTCTGTGAGAAGGGGAGCTTGGCAGATCCACGATTCTGGGATGCTGTGATTCAAATTAGATTTCAAGGAAAGTTCATCCTAACTTGTAGGGCTCTTATTTTTTCTTGCAGTATGCAAGGTATATGGATGAACTGTAGTTTCCCAATGCACAAAGACCGGATTCCTGAAGCATCTCTAACCCAGCAATGACACAGACCAGGAGAAAACAAGAGCCCTGAGTTCAACAAAGATTTTAATACTGCATTTACAGTAATCTAGGACTTCAGTGTCAGCAGCAATGACTGGGCTCTTGGTAGCAATGTTCCAATATATTATGAACAATATATTAATCTACTTTTTTATCAATTTTGTTTTCTATTTAAATTTTTTTCCTGTATCATGATTTAGTGTGCTGGAAAGACCCGTGCTTTCATAATGGGCATACCCTTCATCTACAAAACTATTTATGACTATCTTTTTATTTCGTTTCTTTTCTTTTATTGACCAAATGGAAATAATGGAAATTCCAATTTATGTTAGCCCATTGCTATAAATCAGCCTGGAAACCAGCCCATCCCTCACTCCATGATTCCTTGAATGTATACGCTCTCCTGAAAAGAATTAGCACACTATTCCAATGGGCCTTTCACTTTGGCTACATATATGGAGGCTCAATCCAAGAACACATTCCTGGTGGAGGATGATAATGTGACTAGGTAATAAAACAGTCTATCATCTGATCTGCTTTTATTCTAGAGCCAGGATGTCCAGAAGCAAAATCCTTCCTCATCTTGTTATAGCATCTTAGTGGTGCATACTACATATAAACCATTGAAACCATAAGGATTTTTCCAACTATCGCTGGACATTTGCTGAGATCACAGAAGAAGAATTTAGATAGCCAGTGTACAGAAATAACTCAACCAAAAGAAAGTATGTTGCCAAGCATGGCTAACTCCTTCCTATATAACTTTTTTTCCATTCCAGACTCTTTATATAAAATCCAGTCTTGAGCTGCTGAAAGGAAAAGCTGAAAGACATTATATCCTTGAGACATATTTGCCTTCTAAGCTGTGCAAAGAGTTCACATTTAGAGACAGGCTCATCGTATCTTCTCCTGTAATCAATATGACTCAACCTCATATCTCTTATTCTCAAATACATGCATTGTTTGGTTTAAGTTGTAGCCTTGATCATAGAAAGTTCACAAACAATGAAGTCTTTGGCCAGAAATCAACATGAAAGCTGTACTTAATACCATTTCCAAGAAACCACAGTCATTCTTTTCAACAAAAAAGGGAATAAACACATTCACAATTAAAGGGAATATCCCAATATGTAAGTGGAATTATAATAGAAAGCATGTCTCTTGAAAAAAAGAATGTGCAAAAATGATGTTTAGATGCAAGCATGAGAACAAAAAGAAAAGTAAGTTATACAGTTAGTACTATTTGTACATATGCAAACTCACGAGGGAGGCAAACAAATGCAATTTCAAGAGCAGAATACTGTTAGTATGGCACAATTTGAGTTTCTGTACATACACCACCACCAGAGTTGAATTGTTTTGTACCTGTTGGTGAAGAACAGTTTCATTTTCTCGTGCAGCCATGCAGTGGTTGCAAAAGAAGAAAGACAAAAATCTTCTGGCACCACACAAAAAATCTTTCTATATTTCATGGCCACCGCATTCACAACCTTTCGGCTGCTGTTGCCACTATTAGGGGCATGCAAAACTTCATTTTTATTTAGTAAGTCATATCAAATTTGTATGTTTTGCATTTACGAATAAATATTAATAAACATGAGGGGAGGAGGGCACCCATGCAAAAACTTAAGAATCAAAACTCACCCACTACTTTTTTTGTTTGAATTCTGTAATGCTCAGAAGCGTATCAAAGTCAGTTTTATTTTCAGCACAAGCAAGGTAAGCCAAAAAGACTGTCATTCCTCTTTAAATTAAAGGCCTCTCACCACGGGGAGAGAAAAGAAGCAGGGCAGGACAAGCTGAGTAAGCTGAGAAAAAGAAAGAGAGCAAAGAATTTTGGGAAATGTAGTTTGGGAAGGCAAAGAATTCTCTATGGCAGAGAATTCAAAAGGCCCAGCCCTAAACTATATCTCCCAGACTTCTACTCAGTACCAGAAATCCCCAATCAGGATGGGGGAGAGATTTGTCCCTCCATAGCAGCAGCCAGCTGCAAAAAGGACTAACTGATATTTCTAGTAAATAAATCTCTGGGCTGGGCTGGAAAGTAATCCCTAAATGGAAGTTCTGTTGGTTAATATGAGAGACATTCAATGAGATAGTTGTAATTTTTTAAAAAAAATTGTCAAAATTTTAAAAATTCCCTAAAATCAGTAGATGTATGAATATTTCTAAAACTTGGGAGGAATGATCCTCTGTTATCTTGTGTCATTGTATAAAAAATTAAACGAGGGAAACTTTCATAGTTTTTTTAAAAAATGTTGTTTGTAAAAACTTTGAAAATTTCCCAGAAATCCATGAAATTGTGAAATGTTCTGAAACTTGGTGGGCTAACAGTGCTAAATGCATTCCATAATTGTAGTAAGTTTCATGCCAATAGCTCTAACAATGAGGTAGAAAAGAATCCCTGAAGTTGGCACAATTTATTACTTACGAAAAGTAATGAAAAAGTAGTTAGCTCATTATGGTTGTGATACAGCCCCCGTCCAGTTTTGGAAACACTTTAGAAACAATTCCTCCCCCCTCCTAATTTTGTAATACTGAAACATTTTTTTTTCATTTTTCGCACAGGCCTACTGCCTATGATACCAGTGATTACATTATTTAACAAGATTCCAGCCCATTAGATATCAGTGCATCAGATAGTACCACCACACACTATTCATGTACATGTATAAATTAACCTTAGGGCAGGCATTGTAGCGCAAATTGGGGGGATTCTGCAGAATGGGAGAAAAAACAGTGACATTTCAGGTGGTCAACTGCCCCTAGCTGCCACAGCCACCATTTTTCCACCCTGACATTCCATAAGGTCTTTTACCACTCTAAGAGAAAGTGAAGGTTCTTTTTTTGAGAAAATTTAAGTTACAGTATTAATTCTTATCAGAAAAGGAACCGTCCCTTTATTTGAGTAGATTAGCCAAAGGTAAGAGTTTGGTCCATTCAAGTGAAACTTAAAAGAACCACCAACCCCATCTACACTCTTGGTGCTTCTTTGAAAAGAAATGCCAAAGAGTTGCCATCGCCAACCATGGCAGAGAATTTTGAAATAGCCAGTCCTATTTTAGATTTTCCCTAGCCGGAATAAGCTAATGGATAAATAGACCTCATTTTGGAAGGCTGAGTTTCTACTAAAATATTTAGACTTTAAACCGAGTATATATAGCAGCTCAAAATTTCCAAATTACTGGGAAATAAGTCATAATAGTGTATCTTCTGCAATAGTCAAAAATGTGGTTAAGAATTTCTATGTCATTATCATATAATCATAGAGTTGTAAGAGATTGGATATTATACTATTGAACATATCGCACATCTCAGTGTGATGGTCAGCAAGTATTTACTGGTCTTTCTTCTAGACATTCAGGAGGGGGGAGATCTACCTGTTTTCAGAACAATCTGAGGATTCTGGCATTTACTTACTTTTTTATTGGTTACATTAATATCCTGCCCTGTCACAAAAACTAAACAAGGCAGCTAGCAATAAAGTTTAAATAAAAAAGAAATACAATTACAGTAGTCTCTCGCTTATCCAACATTGGCTTATCCAACGTTCTGTATTATCCAACTCAGTTTGCCTTTTAGTAGTCAATGTTTTTGTAGTCAATTTTTCAATACATTGTGAAGTTTTGGTGCTAAATTCATAAATACAGTAATTACTACATAGTAATTACTGTATATTGAACTGCTTTTTCTGTCCATTTGTTGTAAAACATGATGTTTGGTGCTTAATTTTTAAAATCATAGTATAATTTGATGTTTAATAGGCTTTTCCTTAATCTCTCCTTATTATCCAACATTTTCTCTTATCCAACGTTCTGCCGGCCCGTTTATGTTGGATATGTGAGATTCTACTGTATAGCAAAACTAGCTGTGCCCGGCAACACATTGCTGTGGCTTATGGGAATCATTTGTTGGCCAGGTGGAATAGCAGTGAATAGCCTTGCTCAAAGCCTGGCCTTTTTCTTCTTATGGGAGTCCTTGTTTGGTGAGCTGGAATACAATGGAATAGGCTTGTTGCTTGGAAGGCTGGGTACTTGCGTTCTAGGGGAATGCTTTTTTGGGCTGCTAGAATGGCAATAAATAGCCTTGCTGCTTCAAAGCTTGGCTGCTTGCTACCTAGGGGAATCTTTGGTTTGTCAGCTTCAATAGTACAGAGTAGTATCGCTGCTTCAAAGCCTGGCCGCCTTCTACCAAGGTTAATCCATTGTTGGTCTGGTTGAATTACACTGAATAGACTTACAGCTTCAATGCCTGGCTGTGTTATACCTAGGGGAATCCTTGTTTGGCGAGTTGGAGTAGCATCCTCAATCAAAGAGCCGCTTTGAAGCCTGGCTATTTCCTTTGTAGGGGAATTCTTATTTGGCCAGCTTGAATTGCACTGAATATTCTTGCAGTTTAAAAGCCTGGCCACTTTCTACATAGGGCATCCTTCGTTGGCCAGGTTGAATGGGCTTTGTGGCTTCAAAGCCTGGGGGTTTTCTACCGAGGGGAAATCTTGGTTGGTCAAGTTGAATAGTATTGAATAGCCTTGCTGCTTGCAAGCCTGGCTACTTTCTACCTTGGGGAATCCTTGGTTGGCCAGGTTGGATAGTAACAAATAGTCTCAATGAGGCAAGTATGAATGCTGCAATTAGTTACCTTGATTAGCATTCAATGGCCTTGCAACTTCAAAGCCTGTCTGGTGTTAGCTGGCCCTGTTTGTTTCCTTTATGGAATTTCCTTTTTTTTCAGAATGTTGCTCTTTATTGACTGTCCTGATTTTAGAGATTATATTGTTCTGTATTATACCACAGTAATTATTATATATTTATAATCTTGTATCATCTGATTAGAACTCGATTATATGAGGCCCCTTCTACACAGCTGCATAAAATCCACACTGAGCTGGATTATATGGCAGTGTGGGCCCAAGATAATCCACTTCAAAACAGATACTGTGGATTATGTGCCTTGGCATTCTGTGTTATAAAGCTATGTGGAAGGGCCTTGAGTCTACACTGCCATATAATCCAGTTCAAATCAGATAATCTGTATTTTATAGGCAGTGTGGATGAGGCCTAACTGAACCCTGGCTGTCCCCTGGACACCACTGTGGCGGAGAGGGTTGCTAGGAGACGAAGTGGGCGAGGCCTAAGGGGCGAGGCCTACCCTTTTGACAATGGGGAAACGGCTCTTCCTCGTCCTCTAATTTGGACTTTATTTTTCTGTTTTTTTTGTTTGAAAGACATAGATTGGATTACTATGTCTTTTGTGGCCAAATTTGGTGTGATTTGGTTCAGTGGTTTTGCTGTTTACTCCATGGGAAAAACACACATTACATTTTTATATATATAAAGCAAATATATTATTTCAAAAACAAATACAAATAAAAGGGAAAATATGGAAATAATACACAAACAAGCTCAGAATGTGGGGCAGGGTACAAGTGTGTTCCATTAATAATTATTCAGTTCTTTAAGAATGGTTTGTTCATCAAAGACATCTTTCCCTAAATCACCATATCCTAAAGGTGGTCACATTGGGTGCAATCTAGAGTTAACATCGTCAAGAAAAACTGACTATTCATCACAGAAGGGATATGGGTTCTTGCCTTCATTACATTAGCTGATATTATAGGACAGTTTTTCAAAAAGCCATATGTTCCAGACTCTTGATCATCAACTTTCAATAGTGAGGTCACTTGTCTTCCAGGAGGCGGCTATTTCAATCTTTGCAGCAGCCAGAAGAAAACACAATGAGGTTTCTGTATTTTAAGGTGCTGTTTTCTTTGGCAGGAATTCAGTAGAGAGGAAACCATTCTAGCCTCCCTCTGTAGGAAATATATCAAGGGATAGACGTGTTGACCTTACACAAAAATACAATAAGATTCAAAATTCACAAAACAGTAATACCTTTATTTGGCCAACCATAAAAGTGAAAAACACATCACACAAGCTTTTGAAGTTTCACTGGTATTAGAATCATACATAATTAAAAAAAATGATGACAGTAAGAATCACAGGTCCACATCTTGTCAAGATGTTTTTGCAAGCAAGTTTTCTTACTGAGATGCACTGAAATGCTATTAATACTGTTTTTAAATAAGAAAATGTACTTTATAAATAACAAACAATGTATAATTGCACATTCACATGCAACAGTAAACAACGAAAGGTCAAGTTTAACATGGTTGAAGTACAAAGTTGTGGCAAGGAACCACATTTGAGGTGACAACATAGATCTTCAAATAGCTAATTGCCTATAAGACCTTATATATCATTACTAATATTCTAAATTATATCGGTAGCCACTGAAGCTGTTTAATCAAAGGAGTCAGAAGATTTCTAAAAACAGTCTCATTCAACAGTTTGATCTAGCATTCTGGACAAGCTACAGTTTCCAAAACACTTTTCAAAAGCTACAATACTAAATGGAAAATGATGTACCTGAGACAGTAAGAGGTAAAGTGTCACCCTCTTGATGTTGTTGGACTGAAACTACCAGTATTTCTCACAATTTGTTATTTTGGCTAGAGCTGACAAATAATTGCAACCCAATGGCATCTGAAAAGCCAAATATTCCTCCACTATGAAAGAAGGAGTTATGGTAGCCAAGTATTTGTGAATGGATGAAATCACCACACTGGCTGCAAATATGCCAATACAAATCCAACCAACACCACAACCTGGTATTCCAAGCATAACCCAGGATAACACTAAATTACAAACTTGAGCTTTCAGAGGAAAGGCAATTCTACTAATACAGCTTCAGTCTATGTCCTCTTACCTCCCTTTCAACTGACCAAACACTACTATTTTATCTGGACTATGTTTCCATTTTTCCACCTTTATCTAGTTCAGAAGTGATATACAATACTAATTTAGAACTAAAACAGTTTCCTTGGATTTTACTGGAAAGGAGAATTATTTCAGTGTCATCAAAATATGAGCAACATCAAACTCCAGGCAACTTTCCCCAACAGTTTCATATACATGTCAAACAGTACAGAGAGCAAACCTTAACTCAAGGTGCACCACAGGACAAAGGTAATATCTAGGACCCTAATCTGAATTTGTTGGACCAGACCCACACAGTGTCTCCAAACCTCAACCTAGACCAGGGGTTCTTAACCAGTGGTCCACAGACCATGAGCTTGAATTGAAAAAAACAACAAAAAAAACAACTTATTAGTGTAGACATAGTAGGATTTATATTTTGATTAGCATGTTCTGGGTGCAGTACAAGTTCCATAGAAAAATCCAGATTTCTAAATGTTTGACGAAAATGACCCTCAGTGGTTCTCAACCTGTGGGTCCCCAGGCGTTTTGGCCTACAACTCCCAGAAATCCCAGGCAGTTTACCAGCTGTTAGGATTTCTGGGGGTTGAAGCCAAAACATCTGGGGACCCATAGGTTGAGAACCACTTCTCTGAACAGATATTGCATTGTCTTAAGTTATCAGGTATCGAAAATGTGGAAAGTTGTAAAATGTAATTTTGCATAATCATAACTTTTAATTTAAAGACATGCCAGTGCTGAATCTCATAAAACTATCTGCTGCTGAATTCTGAGGAGGATTTTCACCTGCCAAAGAGGTCTGAGGCATAATAATAAAAAAGGTTAAGCACCCCGGTCCTAGACAGATATCCCAAAATCTGATGCACACACCTTTAGTGCTGTGGGTTATATTTCAAAGGAAAGATCTAGTAAATACCTCTAAGTATCCCTTGCTTAAAGAAAACCTACAAAAATGCACAAGGTTGGCATAAATTGACAGGCAACTTGACAGCACAGACACACATTAGCAGATTTGCTGTTGTTGCTGTTTTCCAGAACAAAAGTTAATAACTCTGTCTCCGTGCCACATCTGCAATTGAGAACAACATAACAGAACTTTTTTCCAACGCACAAAAGCAAATTTAATCAACTCCAGGTCTTTTAAATGTGGGGACACAATAATCAAGTAAAAGGCAAGCACCCCAAACATAGCTAAAATCTTTCCTTTGAATTATTTAAGTGAAGGTAGTTATCTCTTTTCAGATCAAAGTATTGGGGGGAGGGACTTACATACATTTATTTTACAGACCATTCCAAAGAGTCACTTAAAAAGGCTGCAATAATTGAAACATCTTGAGGATAAAGATCTACAGGAGTAGTAAAAATGTTTTCTCTCATTTTATGAGATCTTAGATGACTAAATGTGTAACAGATAATACTGAATAGCCACACACGCATAAAATCCCCACACCCATCAACCCAAGCTTTCTTAGCATTCATTATTCCACATGGCAGCATTCAATGATGCTTTTCTACCAGAGATAGAAAAGATACAATTGATACACTGAATTTCCATAGCCTATGCCCCTTCATGGGATTTAAATCAGCTACGGAGTAGGACTGAACCCACAGAGCAGATCTGAGGAGCAGGCAGGGAGTAGAAGCCTTCATTATATAAAGAGACTAGCTGTGCCCGGCCACGCGTTGCTGTGGCGAAGTCTGGTGGTATGGGAAATAAAGTATTGAGGAATTGGTGGTAGTTAAGGTCAAGGGTAAAGGTTTTCCCCAGACATTAAGTCCAGTCGTGTCTGACTCTGGAGGTTGGTGCTCATCTCCATTTCTAAGCCGAAGAGCCGGCGTTGTCCGTAGACTCCTCCAAGGTCATGTGGAATGACTACATGGAGCGGCGTTACCTTCCCGCCGGAGCAGTACCTATTGATGCACTCACATTTGCATGTTTTTGAACTTCTGGGTTGGCAGAAGCTGGGGCTAACAGTGGGGGCTCTCTCCGCTCCCCCAATTCAAACCTGTGGCCTTTCGGTCCAGAAGTTCAGCAGCTCAGTGCTTTAACACACTGCGCCATCAGGGGATATTATTTCCTAAAGGTTGTGAATATACAATATTTCTGATTGGTTTTTTTTTGTTTGTTGGAGGCAAGTATGAATGCTGCAATTAGGAAAAATGATTAGGATGTAATGGCCTTGCAGCTTTAAAGCCTGGCTGTTTCCTCCCTGAGTGAATTTTTTGTTGGGAGGTGTTAGCTGGCCCTGATTGTTTCCTGTCTGGAATTACCTTGTTTTCAGAGTGGTGTTGTTTGCGATATTTTATGTGCTTCTACTGTCTGTGGCCCTGAGAAAACAGAGGATTTTCCAGACTTTGATGATGGGAATACTTTGTTGGGAGGTGTTAGCTGGCCCTGATTGTTTCCTGTGTGGAATTCCCCTGTTTATTTACTGTCCTGGTTTTAGAGATTATATTGTTCTGCATTATTCTATCCTAGTAATTATTTCATATTAAAGAAGAATCTCACTTATCCAACATTCGCTTATACTATGTTCTGGATTATCCAACGCAGTCTGCCTTTTCATAATCAATGTTTTTGTAGTCAGTGTTTTAAATTCATTGTGATATTTTAGTGGTAAATTTGTAAATACAGTACAGTAGAGTCTCACTTATCCAACATAAACGGGCCGGCAGAACGTTGGATAAGCGAATATGTTGGATAATGAGGAATTAAGGATAAGCCTATTAAACATCAAATTAAGTGATGATTTTACAAATTAAGCACCAAAACATCATGTTAGACAACAAATTTGTCAGAAAAAGTAGTTCAGTACACAGTAATGCTATATAGTAATTACTGTATTTATGAATTTAGCACCAAAATATCACGATATATTGAAAGCATTGACTACAAAAATGTGTTGGATAATCCAGAACGTTGGATAAGCGAGTGTTGGATAAGTGAGACTCTACTGTAATTACTACATAGCATTACTGCGCATGGAACTACTTTTTCTGTCAAATTTGTTATATAATATGATGTTTTGGTGCTTAATTTGTATAACGATTACCTAATTTGATGTTTAATAGGCTTTTCCTGAATCCCTTCTTATTATCCAACATATTCACTTATCCTGCCGGCCTGTTTACATTGGATAAGTGAGACTCTACTGTATATTTCTAATCTTATATTATCTGCTCAGAACTGGATTATATGAGGCTCCTTCTTCTCAGCTGTATAAAATGCACACTGAAGTGGATTATATGGTAGTGCGGAGTCAAGATAATCCAGTGCAAAGCAGATAATATAAGATTCTAAATGGGTTATATAGCTGTGTGGAAGGGCCTTGAGTCTACACTGCCATATAATCCAGTGCAAATTAGATAATCTGTGGAAGAAGCCTAAGTGAGGCCTAAATCTGCCTGTCCCCTAACTGAATCCTGGCTGTCCCTTGGTTGCTAGGCAACCAAGTGGGCAGAGATTAGCCCTCTAAACTGGCAGCAATTGGATAAAAAAAATTATTGCTCTCCCTCTAATTAGGACTTTATTTTTCTTTTCTTTTTGTTGTATCAACCTTGAGGCGTGGATGATGGGTTGTGTTGTCAAATTTTGAGGTTGGGGGGCCTGTACATTTGTTGTTTTGTGAATTGCCGTGATGCCATCACTCTTTTATATATATAGATGTCAGCCCACACAGCATCAAATTTAGTCCACACGTTCTTGCCAAACATTTTTTTTGCTACATGAAACTGGGATGCCAGTTCAGTTGTGTTCCAGGATGTGATGTCTCTAAGGCAAAGCTTGACAACTAGGGATAGCCTCTGACGATGTCAGAGCCGTAGCCAGAAAAAAACTTCGGGGGGGGGGGGGGGGGTTTGAAACTTTTTAAAGCTAATCATGAAGAATAGTTCCATAACACAAAATAATTTAAATAGTAAAAGGTCGAGTCGTGACCGACTCTGGGGGTTGGTGCTCATCTCCATTTCTAAGCCGAAGAGCCGGCGTTGTCCGTAGACACCTCCACGGTCATGTGGCCAGCATGACTGCATGGAGCGCCGTTACCTTCCCGCTGGATCTACTCACCTATTGATCTACTCACACTTGCATGTTTTCAAACTGCTGGATTGGCAGGAGCTGGGGCTAACAGCAGGTGCTCATTCCACTCCTGGGATTTGAACCTGGGACCTTTCGGTCTGCAAGTTCAACAGCTCAGCGTTTTAACACACTGAGCCACCACCAGGGGCCCAATTTTAATAGTATGGTTCATATATTTTATATAGACTTAATTGAATCATTTTTCTATTTTAGTTACAAAGTTTCAAGTCTTAAAATAATGGAAAATGACTGTTAATTGGTAATTTATCATTACAAAAGAATTCCACATCATCTGTTAGAAACACTTGAAAACTGTGTCAATACACTTTGACAAAAATCAGGCCCTGTCAATACAATTCAGAGGACACTCAAGAGTGCAAGTCCAGTCAGTCTTTCTTGCCCCATTGTGCTTCTTATGTATGTTTTCAAACATTTAAGAGTTTTTTGGGATTACAATCCCCCAAATGGATGAGGTTCGGCATAAGACAAAAGCACTGCCCTAAAAGACACTGCCAGGATATTCACCATGATTAATGTAAGTACAGTAGAGTCTCACTTATCCAACACTCGCTTATCCAACGTTCTGGATTATCCAAAGCATTTTTGTAGTCAATGTTTTCAATATATCATGATATTTTGGTGCTAAATTCGTAAATACAGTAATTACTACATAGCATTACTGTGTATTGAACTACTTTTTCTGTCAAATTTGTTGTATAACATGATGTTTTGGTGCTTAATTTTTAAAATCATAACCTAATTTGATGTTTAATAGGCTTCTCCTTAATCCCTCCTTATTATCCAACATATTTGCTTATCCAACATTCTGCCGGCCCGTTTACGTTGGATAAGTGAGACTCTACTGTACATATTTATAACTATGAATATATAAATATGAAACATAGCATGAGGTGAAAATCCCACCCCTAGCCAGGCAGTTGGCCACATAATGAGGATTTATACTTCCAATAGTGTGTCTGTACCTTGCTCCGAGTTCAAGAGAGTACAATTGCATAGCTTCCAGAACAGACTAGATCTGATGCCTTCTAGTTTGTTAGGCCATGAACCTGAGCAGGCAGAACCTGGAGGGCCTCTCACATACAAAAGGAGACCACATGGCCAGAATGGCCCCAGCCTGAGGCAAAAACAGCCCAAAGGCATGAAGGGCCGACATGAGGTATAAACATGCAGCGCCTCTCAATTGGGGTTCTAAATTTGCAACCCCCTTTCCTCGGAAGCTTTTCCCTCTGGTTAAGGAGAATACCCAAAACAAACTGTCTCTTTAACAAAGAAAAGGTTTATATAAAGGTACCGTATATACTCGAGTATAAGCCGACCTGAATATAAGCCGAGGCACCTAATTTTACCACAAAAAAACCTGTGAAAACATTGACTCCAGTGTAAGCTGAGGGTGGTAAATTTCAGAAATAAAAACAGATACCAATAAAATTACATTAATTGAGGCATCAGTAGTTTAAATGTTTTTGAATATTTGCATAAAGCTCAAATTTAAGATAAGACTGTCCAACTCTGATCAAATCATTATTCTCATCTTCTTCAATGTAAATGTGCTTATGTATCCTTTTAATAATAATAGAGTAAAATAATACATGTAATAATAATAATGATAAATACAGGAAAATAATACAAATAATAATAGAGTAAAATAATAAATGCAACAATAATAATAAGATCAGAGTGAAATAATAAATGTATTATTATTATTATTATTATTATTATTAATAATAATAATAATAATAATAATAATAATAATAATAATAATAATAATAGAGTAAAATAAATGTAAAAGTAGCAACAATACCATGTTTCCCTGAAAATAAGACAGTGCCTTATATTAATTTTTGCTCCCAAAGATGCTCTAGGTCTTATTTTCAGGGGATGTCTTATTTTTACATGAAAAAGAATTCACATTTATTGTTGAACAAAAAATGAACATTTATTATATACTGTACGGTGGTTGTCATCAGAAACCAGCATAACCAGACAAACTGTGAATCCTGTCAAGAATTTCTTGTTACTACCATTATTTCCATGTACAACACTTTATGGTACGTATATTTACCAATCCTGCATGCTCTGGTTCGGCAGCCATGCTTACAAACAAAAACTTGGCTAGGTCTTACTTTCGGGGGAGGCCTTATATTTAGCAATTCAGCAAAACCTCTACGAGGTCTTATTTTCTGGGGATGTCTTATTTTAGGGGAAACAGGGTAATAGAGAAAAATAATAAATGTAATACAGTAGAGTCTCACTTATCCAACATAAACGGGCCAGCAGAACGTTGGATAAGTGAATATGTTGGATAATAAGGAGGGATTAAGGAAAAGCCTATTAAAAATCAAATTAGATTATGATTTTACAAATGAAGCACCAAAATATCATGTTATACAACAAATTTGACAGAAAAAATAGTTCAACACGCAGTAAGGCTATGTTGTAATTACTAGGCTTGATCGATCCACGAAAAATTTGATTCTAAACTCATTTCAAAACTAGAGGGGGGCAGCGTTTCGTTTCTGAAGGTATTTCCGAATTTTGCCCCCCAAAAAATTCGAAATTAATGAAAATTCGTTATTTTCAAAATTAATTCGTTAATGGCGGACGCGCATGCGCAGTGGCCAAAAAAAACAGCACGAGGGGAGATTTTACAGGACTCTCCCACCCTCATTTTTTGAGTGATCTTCTTCAAACTTGGTACAGTGGTAGAACACATTTAACACTGATAGCTCACCAAAATTTGGAACGTTTCCCTTATCCTCTGATTTTTGGAGAATTTTCATAGCTTTTATAATAAACCATTTTTTAATAATTGCAGAAATCTGTTCCTGGTTTGAAAGTCTTATTTCCTGTTAAATTGGGTTGTCTTTACTGTGAAAGTCATTGTTCTACTTCAGAAACTTTGTTTTTGTGGCTGAAACTTTGTTAAATTGGTGTGTGTGTGATATATACTGTGTATATATATATATAGTCCCTGCATGTGTGTGTGTGTGTGTGTGTGTGTGTGTGTGTGTATAGGTAAAGGTAAAGGTATCCCTTGACGTTAAGTTCAGTCATGTCTGACTCTGGGGGTTGGTGCTCATCTCCATTTCTAAGCCCAAGAGCCAGTGTTGTCCATAGACACCTCCAAGGTCATGTGGCCGGCATGACTACATGGAGTGCCATTACCTTCCCAGAAACACCCAGAAAATGGGAATTCCAGACAGGAAACAATCAGGGCCAGCTAATACCTCCCAACAAAGGATTCCCCCAGGTAGGAAGCAGCCAGGCTTTGAAGCTGCAAGGCTATTCAATGCTAATCAAGGTGACCAATTGCAACATTCACACTTGACTCCCACAGACAAGAGGTCTTTCTCCCACCCTGGACCTTCCACAGATATATAAACCCCACTTGCCTAGCTTCGCACAGACGTCAAAACCTCTGAGTATGTCTGCCACAGATGTGGGTGAAACGTCAGGAGAGAATGCTTCTGGCACATGGCCATAGAGCCCGGAATACATACCACAACAGTGTGATCCCGGCCATGAAAGCTTTTGACAACACAACCACAGTATCTATTCAAGTTCATGTAGCGTGGTATGGAGAGACCTGTATTGGGGGGAGGGAGGGTGCGAATCTGGGCCCCTGGGAGTCGTAGTCCTCCCTCCCTCCCTGGGAGCAGCCGAGGACGGGCCTGGCCCACACCCCCTCGCATCCCGGGCCTCTTCCTCCTCACCGCCGGGCCCCTCTCTGTCTCTCTCGGTCTCTCCATTCCCGGCTCCATCCGCCGCCTTCCCGCCTCACAGAGAGACACCAGGCCTGAGCTGAGGCGAGGCGGCGGCGGCGGCCATTTCCCCCCTCCGTCTTCCTCCTCCTCCTCGGCCTCCTTCCCCCTCGCCCCCTCCCATTGGCTGAGCCCGTGACGCCCCTTTTGCTGAGGGGCAAAAGGAAAGGGCCTGAATGGTGGGAGTTTGGGTGATTTGCAAAAGCTTTTTTTTCCTAACAAAAAAAACGAAGAAATAAGAAAAAACGGCCTCTTGCGATTCGAAACCGCGATATCCAGACGTGTGGACAATCAAGGCCGTATATTGCTTCAAAACAAACGAAAATAACAAATTAATAACGGGTAACGGGGAAATCGAATTATTTGAGCAAGCCTAGTAATTACTGTATTTAGGAATTTAGCACCAAAATATCACGATATATTGAAAATATTGACTACAAAAATGCGTTGGATAATCCAGAACGTTGGATAAGTGAGTGTTGGATAAGTGAGACTCTACTGTAATACCAATAATAATAGCGAAAAATAATAAATGTACCATATATTCTCGAGTATAAGTCGACCCAAATATAAGCCAACCAGGACCCTCACCCGAGTATAAGCCGAGGGGGGCTTTTTCAGTCTTAAAAAAAGGGCTGAAAAACTAGGCTTATACTCGAGTATATGCAGTATTTACAAATACAGCAGAGTCCTCGGATTATTCAGCTGCTTCCACACAATGAATAGTAAACAATAAAGTCCTTATCTTCAGATAAGATGCCAGAGTCGTCTTCTTCAGATGTTGCAGCAACAATACCCTTCCGGCAACTCCAACTTGGACAAATCAGCTCCAGCAACTCCAGCTCAGCATTCAAACTCTCTCAAACCACAAACCTCCAACCTTGAGTAACATAATGTACTTAGTCTCTATTAGTAGTACTCCATCTTTAGCAGGTGGCTTGATTATTGCTGGCCATACAGTGATTGGTCATGATCGTTACAATCACTTACCCATTTTCACTTTAGAAATGATATAAAACTCTGACAAAACAAAATGGAGACCTTTAAATGAATGCTTCCTAATATACTGGCAAAGGCTATAAAGCTGAACATGAAGCCTAAAACAAGATAGAATGGCAAGATTTAAAGTCTAACATGAGGTCTGAAACAAAAAAAGAGCTATATATATATATATTTGCAAAAGCTTAACATGAGGCCAAAGCTTAACTCCTAACATGAGGCATGCAAAAAAATGTCGGCCTCAGTATGTGATTGCACAGTTAATGAGTAGAATTGCCTGTGCCTTCCTGGGGCTGAGAGAGTGTGACTCCCTCCAGACAACAATCCCTTAAGCATGTCTGTAACCTTCCTCTGTGTCCTAGCAATCATGACTTGATTGCTCATCCAGGCAACAACATACTACTGTGTTTCCCCAAAAATAAGACAGTGTTTTATATTATTTTTTACTCCCAAAGATGCGCTAGGTCTTATTTTCAGGGGATGTCTTATTTTTCTATGAAGAAGAATTCATATTCATTGTTGAACCAAAAAAATGAACATTTATTCTATATTGTACAGTAGTTGTCGTCACAAACCAACATAACTAAACCAGACAAACTGTGACTCCTGTCAAGAATTTATTGTTACTACCATTATTTCCATATACAACTGGTATGTAATCCGCCCCGAGTCCCTCTGGGGAGATGGAAGCGGGGTATAAAAATAAAATAATAATAATAATAATAATAATAATAATAATAATAATAATTATATTGTATGACACAGCAAACAAGACATGCTGGATTTCATATCACAAAATCACAAGTCGAACACTTCCCAAGTGTCTAGGACTGTGTGATGTATTATTTATTATTATTATTATTATTATTATTATTATTATTATTATTATTATTATTTACATTTACCAACCCTGCATGCTATGGTGTTTTGTTTGGCAGGCGCCAGGCATGCTTCCAAACAAAAACTTTGCTAGGTCTTACTTTTGGGGGAGGCCTTATATTTAGCAATTCAGCAAAACCCTCTACTAGGTCTTATTTTTTGGGGATGTCTTATTTTCAGGGAAACAGGGTAAGAGTTTATTCTAAAGTGGGTTGGGAGGGCAAACCTTCTCTCCTACAGAATGTGTCATCCTTCTGAAGGGGAACTCTGCGTAGCGCAGCCACCCAAACCTCCAGCCCAGCCCTTATGGTCTGCTGGTAAATCCTTACCAATAAATGCCAATGGAAGAAACTGCCCAAATTGTAAGGTGTATCCCTGGGGAAAAGGCATAGCAATGGGAACTATACTATCTGTAAAAGGGGAGCAGAGGGTGCAAGGAGGGAAAGGCCTAATGCCCCATTACGAACCTGCCTCCTACCTCACACTGAAGCACAGCAAGAGGGTGGAGTAGCCTCAAATAGCCTGAAGCCCACCTCTTTCAACCACCTGCACCAAGTCTGGTCTCCTTAATGAGGGCCTTCAAATCCCGCCCCCCATGCCTTAGGCTTTGGCTGCCAGTTATGGGTGGGCCAACTTGGTTGCTTACACTATATCAGCTATTTCTGCAATTAATGACAGTGTGAATAAATTGTCAAAGTTTACTTGAGATACTGCTTGCAGTTCTGGAGGGACTTGTTTAATTTTTGCTTCTCATAGATTTACCAGGGAGCTGTGGTGGTGCAATGAGTTAAACCCATGTGCCGGTTGAACTGCTGACCTGAAGATCTGAAGGTCGACAGTTCAAACCGGCGAGACAGGGTGAGCTACCATGTGTCAGCTCCAGCTTCCATGCGGGAACATGAGAGAAGCCTCCCACAGGATGGTAACACATCCTGGTGTCCCCTGGGCAACGTCTCTGTAGACGGCCAATTCTCTCACACCAGAAGTGACTTGCAGTCAGAGGCGGACCTAGGTAATTTTGCCTAGTAGGCAAACCTAGTAGCCGTGCCCCCCCCCCCGAAATTGTGCCCCCCCCCACATACCAGTGGCAGCTGCGGGCGAGGCGCACACGCCGCCCAGAAGGTGTGGACTCACCTTCTGGGTGGCGTGCGCACTCCCTGGCCGCTGGAGAACTTGCTCACTGCCGAAAGAGGAAGGCCTCGCTCTTCTCGTGAGACTTTGAGAGACCTCGCTCTTCTCGCAAAACCTCATGAGACCTCGCGAGAAGAGTAAGGCCTTCCTCGTTCGGCGGCAAGCAAGCCGATGGTCCCCACCGCCGCTGCCACCACGGGGGCACCTCGACAGCGCCCCCAAGGACAATGCGCCACAAGTGGGCGCTTACTTTGGCCTCCATGTTGGACCGGCCCTGCTTGCAGTATATTCTCAATTTGCTTTTGACATGATAAAAATAGAATTAGCATGGAGATTCGGTTACCCAGTTAGAATTCATGATAAACCAGTTTTTTTAACCTGAAAGTTGGGGGGCTGGAGTTGAACCACTAACCCCCCCCCCCCTTGGCTACAGCCCTCGATGATGTTATACAGCATTATGCATTAAACACTAACCACAGTTGTTCTTGGTTTGTCATTTAAACACATATATGCACACAAAGAAATGAACAGAGAAAAAAAAACATTCCTGTTTGCCAATTAAAACACAAATCTAGGAGAGATGTTCTTAAGCCAATGTGAAAAAAATGGATTATTTCATACTTAAATAGATAGGATAAGGGACATTTAATCAAGCCTGGTTAGATTCTAACCAAAATCTGGGGGCAGAAAGAATGGAAAGTGAGCTCTAGCATCACAACAACTGGGAGGAAAATAACTAAATAATTGGATAGATTCCCTGCCAGTTGCAGCAACAGATGAATGAAGATTTGGAAATTGTAGCAAGGTAGTAAAGGTAAAGGTTTCCCCTGACATTAAGTCCAGTCATGTCTGACTCTGGGGGTTGGTGCTCATCTCCATTTCTAAGCCAAAGAGCCAGCGTTGTCCATAGACACCTCCACGGTCATGTGGCCAGCATGACTGCATGGAGCGCCGTTACCTCCCCACCGAAGCAGTACCTATTGATCTACTCACATTGGCATGTTTTTGAACTGCTAGGTTAGCAGAAGCTGGAGCTAACAGCGGGCACTCACTCTGCTCCTGGGATTTGAACCTGGGACCTTTCGGTCTGCAAGTTCAGCAGTTCAGTGCTTTAACACACTTCACCACCGGGGCAGTCCTAAGTGAGCACACAGCATTTTTCCATTTGCCTGGAATGAGCCAACCAAACCTGGAGGATTTATATCCTTGTCTCCTGTCTGGAAGTAACTCATGCGAAGTGGAGACTCAGGACCAGACCTTGAGATCTGACAAGCCTAACATGAAATAACCATCAGAATGGGGCCAGAGGGGATGCTTGTATATAGACACCATCTCAAAAATCTACTGATCTTCTCTAGGTATTGCTTTCTAAGTGGATGTTTTATTAGTACCCAAAGCAAGCTTACTATTCCACAAAGATGCACAGAACACTCATGAAAGTCCAAGCTGGAAAATTTAAACACATCTACTATGAAAACAAAAACAACAAAAAGTATATTCTAAGCAGTAATTCAGAAATAAATCTCTGTTCAGAATAGATTACATTTAAATTAATTAAATTCAATAGTACCCCAGTGTACACTGATCCGCTACCCAGATGAAATGCAACATTCCATGTACAAAAGCCAATCAGATCAACAGCTGAATCTTATTTCAACACTGGCAAGGAGCCACTGTCCTCTACTGCACCTGAATGCAGGAGGATATCTTTTAGAAAAGTACCAGGCAGGCATATCAGAGAGAGAGAGACAGAGAGAAATTCTTCAGCAATTTTCTAATTATGTCTTGCTTGAGTCTCTGCCTAATGGAATGGTTGGCACTGGAGGAAGTAGCAAGATTTACAATCTTTGTGTTCACCATTGAAATGAGACTGAGTTGAAGTTGGCCATGAAAGTTGAGTGGGTCTGGGAACTAAAATCCCAGGGTTTTCTCCCCCGGAGCTGCAGCTGGAACGTCTGAAAAGAAGCATTGTCCTGGAACAGTTGTTCCTAGTAACTAGCAGTAATAAAGGAGACATTTTTCCATTGGATAATGGTTTGTTTTTTGTTTTTTTCATGTCAGGAGCAACTTGAGAAACTGCAAGTCGCTTCTGGAGTGAGAAAATTGGCCGTCTGTAAGGACGTTGCCCAAGGGACGCCCGAATATTTTGATGTTTTTACCATCCTTGTGGGAGGCTTCTCTCATGTCTCCGCATGGAGCTGGAGCTGATAGAGGGAGCTCATGCATGCTCTCCCCAGGTTGGATTTATTGGATAATGGTACAAAGTTAAGATACAAATGGAAACAAAAAGCTCCCAATATCAGGGAAAATTATTACACCATACTGATGTTTTTGGAAATCATATGAGGCTAGTTTGTATTATATTAATTAAGCCTCACCTTCAGTGATTCTGTGTGATCTTAAATACTGTATAGTGATAAAAAAAGTTTTACTGGTACAGTCAAAATCCCACAAACCAAGTAGTAAACTGAGCAATGAGGTGGGTTTTACACTCCTAGTAACAACCTCACTGCTACTTTCTATTGCTAAGGATAAACACAGCAAGCCATTCTATCAGATCATCGAGTACATAATAAGTACAGTAGAGTCTCACTTATCCAAGACTCGCTTATCCAAGGTTCTGGATTACCCAATGCATTTATATAGTCAATTTTTTCAATACATCATGATATTTTGGTGCTAAATTCGTAATACAGTAATTACTAGGGTTGTCCATATCGTCGTAAAAATTGTCATACCGTTATAATTTCGTTATGTTCCCGTTTTTTGACACGAGTATTGAAACGTTTTCCCTGGGCGCAACTGGCAATGTAATACGATCCATCGTTGGCCCATTCTGTAATTGTGTCTTAAAAATTTCGTTAATTTTTTTCCTTCCAAATTTTTTTTTTAATATTTTTTAAATATATATATATCTATATATATAAAAGAGTGATGGCATCACGGCAATTCACAAAACAACAAAAGTACAGGCCCCCCAACCTCAAAATTTGACAACACAACCCATCATCCACGCCTCAAGGTTGATACAACAAAAAGAAAAGAAAAATAAAGTCCTAATTAGAGGGAGAGCAATAATTTTTTTTATCCAATTGCTGCCAGTTTAGAGGGCTAATCTCTGCCCACTCGGTTGCCTAGCAACCAAGGGACAGCCAGGTTTCAGTTAGGGGACAGGCAGATTTAGGCCTCACTTCGACTTCTTCCACAGATTATCTAATTTGCACTGGATTATATGGCAGTGTAGACTCAAGGCCCCTCCACACAGCTATATAACCCATTTATAATCTTATATTATCTGCTTTGCACTGGATTATCTTGACTCCACACTGCCATATAATCCACTTCAGTGTGCATTTTATACAGCTGTGAAGAAGAATAAACAGGGGAATTCCACACAGGAAACAATCGGGGCCAGCTAACACCTCCCAACAAAGTATTCCCATCATCAAAGTCTGGCAAATCCTGTTTTCTCAGGGCCACAGACAGTAGAAGCACATAAAATATCGCAAACAACACCACTCTGAAAACAAGGGAATTCCAGACAGGAAACAATCAGGGCCAGCTAACACCTCCCAACAAAGTATTCCCATCATCAAAGTCTGGAAAATCCTCTGTTTTCTCAGGGCCACAGACAGTAGAAGCACATAAAATATCGCAAACAACACCACTCTGAAAACAAGGGAATTCCAGACAGGAAACAATCAGGGCCAGCTAACACCTCCCAACAAAAAATTCACTCAGGGAGGAAACAGCCAGGCTTTAAAGCTGCAAGGCCATTACATCCTAATCATTTTTCCTAATTGCAGCATTCATACTTGCCTCCAACAAACAAACAAAAAAACCAATCAGAAATATTGTATATTCACAACCTTTAGGAAATAATATCCCCTGATGGCGCAGCGTGTTAAAGCGCTGAGCTGCTGAACTTCTGGACTGAAAGGCCACAGGTTTGAATTGGGGGAGCGGAGAGAGCCCCCACTGTTAGCTCCAGCTTCTGCCAACCCAGAAGTTCGAAAACATGCAAATGTGAGTGCATCAATAGGTACTGCTCCGGCGGGAAGGTAACGCCGCTCCATGTAGTCATCCCACATGACCTTGGAGGAGTCTACGGACAACGCCGGCTCTTCGGCTTAGAAATGGAGATGAGCACCAACCCCCAGAATCAGACATGACTGGACTTAACGTCAGGGGAAAACCTTTACCCTTGACCTTAACTACCACCAATTCCTCAATACTTTATTTCCCAGACCACCAGACTTCGCCACAGCAACGCGTGGCCGGGCACAGCTAGTATATATATATATTTGTTTCTGCAACCTAACATGAACGGGAGCCTAGCGCAGCCTAACATGGCTCCCGCTCCCTGCCAATCAGAGTCTTCCACGATGGCTAAAAAAGGTGGGGGCTTGCGTCCTCCCGTCGACATGTAGAATTGCTATAAAAATCGCCTCCGCACGGAGCCAAGCCATTCTCTGGGTTGGGATACTGAGGAGAGAGGGTGGGTCGCGCGCGCGCCGTGAAGCTCAGAGGGCAAAGTGGCTGGTTGTTGCCGGTTAGATATTGTGTTGGGGGGAAATTGGCTTGGGGCAGAGTCCTTGCTGTGGATGTTGGGAATTTTTATTTTCCAAAGGAGTCTGCGTCCCTCCCTGTAACCGCATCCCTTTTCCTTGTTGCACAAAAAAAAAAAACCCCGGCCACCGCTTTTTATTAGATAGGGGCAGGGTGTGTGGTGTGGGGCTCAGGTCACAAGGGAGTGGGACATGAGCTCCCATGTCTTAGGAAGCTGAAATATCACCACCTTATTTTTAGATAGGAGCGGGGGGTTTCCAGTTTCTGCAAATGACCACCATTTTCGCTAATTTCCGGCCACAGCAACAAATATACACAAATAGAAAAGAGGGACTTTCACAGTGAAGAACCCAATTGAACAGGAAGTAAGACTTTCAAAACAGGAACAGGTTTCTTAAAACATAAAAAATAGTATATTATAAAAAGTTATAAAAATTCACCAAAAATCATAGGAAACAGGAAACATTCTGCAATTTGTTGAGCAAAGAGTGTGGAATGTGTTTTCCCGCTGTACCAAATTTGATGAGAATAGCTCAAGAAATGAGGGCGGGAGACCCCCAGAAAAGTCCCCCCCCGGTTTCCTGTTTTTTGGCGATTGCGCATGCGCGTCCGCCATTTTAGAAACATTTTAGAAACATTACGAAATTTCGTAAATATCCAAAAATTTTGGGTGAAACATTTAGAAATAATTTCTACAAGGAAGAGCCTTGTAGAAATTACTTTAGAAACGAGAATTGAAACAATTTTTCCATCGATCAGACAACCCTAGTAATTACAACATAACATTGCTGAGTATTGAACTACTTTTTCTGTCAAATGTGTTGTATAACATGATGTTTTGGTGCTTAATTTGTAAAATCATAACCTAATTTGATGTTTAATAGGCTTTTCCTTAATCTCTCCTTATTATCCAAGATATTCGCTTATCCAAGGTTCTGCCAGCCCGTTTAGCTTGGATAAGTGAGACTCTACTATAGTTCCATATCACTGATACAAAGTGAACCTTTCAAACAGACAACAGCAGAAGAGTAACAATTTGGAAGCAAGGTCTATCAACTTTGCTGAAAGACTACTTGTCTTATTTCTCTTCTTCCCTATCATCTTTTCTTTTTGTGTCATGCCTCATCAGAATATAAACCTTTGGACAAAAAAGGGAGAGACATGTGTAATGGCTGAGGGAAGTATAACAAGGGACCTTGGTATCTGCTGGGGTTTGATTCTAAGACACACACACATATCCTGTGGATGCTAAAATATGTGAGTGCTCATCCTATTCTATACAATTGTTTATTAAAACATATCCCTTCTATACAATTTCCTGTATTTATTTTTTTTAAAAAAAACAGGGTCCAGTTGTTTTAAGTGGCTTTCCCTAGGTTCGATCTCATTAGCCTGTGTGTGTTACATGGATGCACCAGGCCAATGCAGTTCCCACACTACATTATATGGCAATGTAGATGGCCTAAGAATCTCTGAGTGAAAACATACCCTAGAAAACATGCATGCAATATGCCCAACAGGGGAGTCCTGAATCCCTTCTAGGATACAGTACCCATCGATTGGTATATTTTTGACCCATTGTTTTCCCTGTTTAAAATTTAAGGTAGCTTTTTGTTGTGTGCTTTGAGGTGATTTCTGACTTATGATGACCTCAAATTGGACCTATCACATGATTTTCTTTGCAATATTTTTCTCAGAGAGGACTTGTCTTTATTGCACTCTTATGTTAAAATGTGTGACTTGCCAAATAGGTTCTCATGGTTGCATGAGAATTCAAACCCTGGCCTTCAAAGTCATAGCCCAATGTTCAAACCACTACAATACACTAGTAATTTAGTGGTATACAATATATATATACTAGCTGTGCCCAGCCACGCGTTGCTGTGGCGTTGTCTGGTGGTGTTGGTGAGAAATTGTTGAGGTAGTGGTGGTATCGAATGTCTGTTGTATGGTTGTCTTTATGTTTAGTATGCACACTGAAGTGGATTATATGGCAGTGTGGAGTCAAGATAATCCAGTTCAAAGCAGATAATATAAGATTCTAAATGGGTTATATAGCTGTGTGGAAGGGCCTTGAGTCTACACTGCCATATAATCCAGTTAAAATCTGATAATCTGTGGAAGAGGCCTAAGTGAGGCCTAACTGTGCCTGTCCCCTAACTGAACCCTGGCTGTCCCTTGGCTGAGTTGGTTGCTAGAAGACCAAGTGGGCAGAGATTAGCCCTCTAAACTGGCAGCAATTGGATAAAAACAATTATTGATCTCCCTCTAATTAGGACTTTATTTTTCTTTTCTTTTTGTTGTATCAACCTAGAGGCGTGGATGATGGGTTGTGTTGTCAAATTTCGAGGTTGGGGGGCCTGTAGTTTTGTTGTTTTGTGGGTCGCCGTGATGCCATCACTCTTTATATATATATATATATATATATATATATATATATATATATATATAGTTAAATGTTCACAAAATTCAGAAGTATTTCTGTCCACCTCATTGGTTTGTTGCTTAACAAATATTGAACTATTGACTGATTATGTGTCATCAAGGATGTCTTTGAATAGAGAAGAACTCTATAGGATAAGGGGAGGAAATCTCCCACTCTGGAGCCAAATCGCAATTTATTTTTCTGGTGTTCCCACAGACCGCAAGCCCCCTCTTTTATGACACCATCATTTAAGACTTTCCCAGCTTTCATATGAGATGTCCCTCACTCTAGAATATCAAATGTCAGAAAGATATTTCAGCTAAAGCATGTTGGTACTTTTGTTCCCTTTTATTCACGACTGGAATGTCTCTCTCAAGAATGTCTCCACAAGTGAATGTGATTCTTGGGTTAAAAGAGGTTTTCTACCCTTGCTAGAGGCAATGAACAGGCTTTTCTCAACCAATTAATTGATGGTGATGGGGATTTTTTGAAGATGATATGTGTGACAACCCAAAAGAGCTTGCCATTATGATGAAAGAAGAAAAGACAAGGAAGAACTATTACCAAATACTTTAAATGGCTCTTGGCTAAGAGGCAAAATCTGCAAAGTATGCAGATTTATGTGTTTCAAATGGATTTTCAACTATAAATGTTCTGATCAAATTTGAACATTACACTTTCTTGGCCTGTACTATATCAAATTCCAGGGAGAAGAATATAGGTCTGAAAGCTCAGAATGACAACTGAAAAACTATACATATGAAACATGAAGATGTGGTTTTTCAACCTTAACATAAACCTAATCCTTAACTTTATATAGTTAGATAGATTTGCTGTCTATATAGCAATATCAAGTGTGAGTGATGTGAAGTTTGAGTTAGGACATACCAATTCACATAATACGATATCAGCAATTAGGAAAAGAAAGGATAAAGTGCTTGTTCCACTTTGCCACAAAAATCATAGACTGTCCGGAGGGAAAATAACTTTTTTTTCCAAAAAACAAACTCCCAGCCACTGAATGGATAATATCTCATTTGCAAGCCCATCATT
Source organism: Anolis carolinensis (assembly GCF_035594765.1). NCBI lineage: Eukaryota > Metazoa > Chordata > Lepidosauria > Squamata > Anolidae > Anolis > Anolis carolinensis. The sequence goes on along the minus strand of NC_085845.1, from coordinate 93,751,994 downwards.
TACAGACTCAGGATTATTCCATTCCTTAATTTGAATGCATGACTAATTTTGCATCAGATTACCCATCAAGCTGTAGCAACTAAAACAAAGACTAAATTAAAATGGCATTTGTCTTTATTTCAAAATTGATCCAGACATCCAGATTAAAGACAACAAGTCAAGCATGAAAGAAACTTGAGCTTTGTTAGGCTAAATCCTCCAAACTTCCCAAATAATGAGGGATTTCCAAACTTTGGGACACCTGTTATTCAACCACATCTGCCTTTATGCTAGGTACAAACAATCTGGAACATAATAGGATAGCTTGAAGTCTCTGGGTGCTGTCTCTGCCAAGATGCTTGACATACCTATCTTTCCAACATCAAATGCAACCGTGCTGAATACAGTTGCTCAAATTACAGCAAAAACAAAATTGACTAGGAGAGAATATGAGAATCCCTCTTCATACAAAAGATCAAAGAAATATAGATAGAAGCCAAGAGGTGGGTAGGTGAGAAACAGTTTGCTGACACATCTCAAGATTAACAATAGATTTGACCTACTGTGAAATGTACAGTGAAGTTGAAGTTGTCTAGCTAACCCGCAAGCAGGAATGAATTAATTTTCAATATAGATATCATATATATATAGATATATTCATTTATTTATTTATTTGCGACATTTATATACCGCCCTTCTCACCCCGAAGGGAACTCAGGGCAGTTTACAAGTATATATACATACAATATATTATATTATACAACTATATTGCAATATTATTAGTAATATTGCATGTAATATAAATATACAATTATAATAGTGAATTATAATTATTATTACATTGTATTACAACATAATATTATTATTAATATTAATATTATATATATTCATGTGTGTGCGTGTGCGTGTGTGTGCATGTGTATACACAAACACACACACACACACACATAAAGCATGTTACTGGTAGGAGGGGCCTTCAGCTGGAGCAAGGAGACAAGATGGAGACTGTCTTTGCTGGCTCCCTCTCCGCTCTGGCATCAGAGCGTCCGTTGGAGATGGTGGGAGGGGCCTTCAGCTGGAGCAAGGAGACAAGATGGAGACTGTCTTTTTTATATAGGTAAGGTAAAGGTTTCCCCTGATGTTAAGTCCAGTCGTGACCGACTCTGGGGGTTGGTGCTCATCTCCATTTCTAAACCGAAGAGCCGGCGTTGTCCATAGACATCTCCAAGGTCATGTGGCTGGCATGACTACATGGGGCGTCGTATATCTATATTTATTTTATATATATATATATATATATATATATATATATATATATATACTGTCTTCCCAAAGTAAAGGAATATCTTCTAGGGGTGTGCAATTTGGCAAAAACCCATGCCGTTTTTGCTATCCAGTTTTTGGCTGCCCTCTGTTCCATTTTTAGAGAACTTCCCAAATTCAGGAGGGGTTTCTGTTTTCATGTTTAAAAGATTCGGTCCATTGGTGCCAATGGGGACATTTTAGAGGCTCATTTCTCCATCCTTTTTAGGCCTATCAGCTTGAAGCTCACCTCACTTATAGGCTACATCTTCTACTGCAAGCCTGCCTAATTTTGGAACATTTCACAAATCCACTAATTTTGGGGGATTTTTTTTAATTTTATCATAACTTTAAAAAAAAACACAAGAGGGGGTTCTAGGAATTGATGTCCCAAGCATATGCCACAAGAGGAGAGGAGAATGGATGGGCACAGTCAACCAGGCCTCTGACTGGCTGAGAAAGAAAGTGAGAAACACACACAAAGAAAAACCTCAACTCCCATTATGCCCCAGGAGGGAGCACAAGGCTCCTTCAATACTTGTGCCACACAAAGTGTTTCTGGGAAAGTGAGATCCCATTTGCCTCAAGCAGGCACACGGGGAAGGGGGGAGAGCCTTTGGGAAGGGATGAAGGAGCCTGCTGGGGAAGAAAGCAATGGAGGAGCTTTCCTGATTAGTGCCACCGCAGGTAGAGTGCCGCTCAGACTCATTGGTCACCTTTATTAGTCCCCATTACCAAAAAGATCCCTTTTGTGATCTGTACTGGCTAAGGATTTGGCTGTCCTGCACCAGGCTTGTTTTCAGGCATTTGGCAACCGAATCTGGTACACAAAAATGAAATTGTGCACATCCCTAATATTTTATATTACAACACATGCTCAGAGGCCTGTTTTGCTACATTTAAATTGCCACAAATTGTGCCAAAAGACAAGTGAGAACAGCTAAACTCCATGCACACTGAAAGATAGAAATTAAATCAATGAAGAGAAGACCATCGACATATTTTCTCCCCCCAACTATAGCTACTGAACAACCTAAAAAATGGAAGGGTGTGTTATTCTTTTGCTAAAGAGTTTATGGAATTCAATCTACCCCAGACTTTATATCCTTTAGACTGTTTGGGCTACCAATGACATCATCTTGAGTGGGGTAGATGGCAAGTGTAAATCCTCACAGGCACGATTGGTGGGAACGAGGGACAGGGCCTTCTCGGTAGTGGCTCCTTGGCTGTGGAACACCCTCCCCAGTAACATTCGGCAGATTCCAACGCTCCTGGGCTTCAGGAAAGCCTTAAAGACATGGCTGTGTACGCAAGTGTTCAATGAATGAGAACATCTACATCACATGGTCTGGACTAAAATGTACATATGAGGATTTTAGATGAATGGATTTTAACTTGGATAGGTTTTTAACTTTTGCATTATGTATTTTACTATGTTATTTATTTATCAGAACTGTTGGTGAATGTATTGTGTCAGGCATTGAATTTTTGCCTATTATTGTAAGCTGCCTTGAGTTCCCTCGGGTGAGAAAGGCAGGGTAAAAATGATGTAAACAAATAAATAAATAAATAAATAAATAAATAAACCACCTGGTTGGGGATTTCTAGGACATTACGGGGCTGGAAATCATTGAATATGACAAAAGATAGAAAATGATCAAGGAACGAAGGGAAGAGCAGAAATAGTATTGTTCAGAACTGTTATAAGCACTGCCACTGTTAAATTTAAACAATATGAGAAATCCAGACAAGGAAGTCATGTGTACACCACTTTTAGGTTTATCTGAGATGGCGCACTATTTTAAAAGTTGAAACTGGCAATGTTCCTTTCTGGCTAAATGGAGTCACTTGTTATTTTGTTTTCAATGCCTTGTGGGCATTTCTATTCAAATTCTGGTTTCTTTTCTTGTTTCTTTTATGTGGCTCATCCACAGCCCAAGCAATGCCATGAAAACAAAGGAAGCAAATGAGCAACACATTTGCAGTGTTTATATGTTTCTACTTAGCAACACCTACTGCTTCTGCATTTTGTCTGCTTGGCGGAAGATCAGACCACAAGACAATGGGACCAACTGGCATTGTACCTGGTAGATCTAAAGAGGTGCATTACTTTGAAACAGTCTTTTGTTTGTCTGAGTGGCAGTGTCCCCAGGCAGGGACTTTCCAGGTGAGATAATTCTAATGGACACACATCTCATAATAAAGAACTGGAAGGTAAACAATGATGATCCCCTTCCTGCATTCTTCCTGCCTAGAAAATCCTTCAGGATGTATTTTCTTTTTTTTGTTGAGGAATAGGTATCAATTGAATCAGTCTTTTCCTAAAGGCATATACAAAATCAGTGAAAATGGATCAAGATGCAGATGGAAAAAATGCAGTTGGATACCGAAGCATATTTTTTTGCACTTTCTCCAGAGGAACCTAATTCTAATGAAGTGAATGCAGTGGTCATGTTTTAGGGTATACCCTGATACAAAGTTATTTAAGAGTGGAATCCAGTGAAAACAGTACTTCCGAGGGGTATGTAGAGGGCTGAATGGTAAATATTCTTTTGTTGGCAATGATTCTATACAAAATTTCTTCTAAGTGCAGTGTACTCTTGATATCTACTGAGGTTTAGAATAGAATAACTTTAGTGTAATTGTCCACCATACAATGAAATTAAATGCCACCCCCAATCTATATATATAAAAGGATAATGAAATTTCAGCCTAGGACAAAACAACAAAACTACACATCCCAGAAACACTAAATTTGGCAGCAGAACCCCTCATCCATGCCTCTACGTTCATACAACATAAAGAAAAGAAAAATAAAGTCCTAATTAGAGGGAGAGGAATAATTGTTTTTATCCAATTACTGCCAGTTAGAAGGCTAAGCTCCACCCACTTGGTCTCCTAGCAACCCACTCAGCCCAGGGGACAGGTAGAGTTAGGCCTCACTTAGGCCTCTTCCACACTGCCTATAAAATACAGATTATCTGATTTTAACTGGATTATATGGCAGTGTAGACTCAAGGCCCTTCCACACAGCTATATAACCCATTTATAATTTTATATTCGCTTTGAACTGCATTATCTTGACTCCACACCACCAATTTCTCAATACTTTATTTCCTATACCACCATACTTCGCCACAGCAACGTGTGGCCAGGCACAGCTAGTCACATTATATATGTAGAATTGCAAAACAAAACATCCATCCTTCCACATTCTAATCACTCATTGTACAACCCCTAATGCCACATCAATGTGAAATCATAGTTCAATATACAGCTCTAGGATAAAAGCTATCTCTCAGCCTATTTGTCCTTGTTTGTATCATCCTATACCATCTATCAGATGGTAATATTTTTTAAAAAAGACTATCCAGAGTGAGATGGATCCTTAATGATATCCTGAGCTTTCTTAAAGCAGAGGGAATTATAAAGTTCTTCCAAAGAGGGGAGAAGACAACCAATAATTCTCTGGACAGTAGTGGTAACTGTCTGGAGTGCTTTCCTATCTGCCACTTTGCAGTTACCAAACCATGCACAGATGCAGTCGGTTAGGATACTCTATAGCACAGTGGTAGAAAGTTACCAGCAGTTTTTCATTAAATTGTTCGTTCCTTAAAAGTCTCAGATAATACAATTTCTGCTGTATCCTCTTAATCAATGTCGCAGTATGGATGTCCCAGGTCTGGTTTTCCTTAACAGTAACACCTAGGAACCTAAAGCTGGCCACCCCCTTCTCTTGATCTTCATACAAAGTCAAAGGCTGATTTTTTTTTATCTATCCCTTCTGTAATCTACTATAAGATCCTTGGTCTGATTGATGTGAAAAACCAAATCACATTTTTTAAAAAAACAAAACAGCCAATTGGTCAGCAGACTCTTTGAGCACCCGACCAGAAATGTCATCAAGTCCAGCAGCCTTTCTAGAATTCACAGCCCTCAAAACACACCTCACCTCATGTTCCTCCATGTTCCTGGATTCTCCATTGATACCAAATCTGTGGATATTCAAGTATCATTATATACAATGACTTAATAAAATGGTGTCTCTTAAATAAAACGGCAAAATCAAGATATAGAATCATAGAGTTGGAAGAGATCACAACAGCCCCTTCTATACTGCCATATAAAATTACTCAGATTATCTACTTTGAACTGGATTACAGTAGAGTCTCACTTATCCAACATCCGCTTATCCAACATTCTGGATTATCCAATGCAGTCGGCCTTTTAGTAGTCAATGTTTCTGTAGTCAATGTTGTGATATTTTGGTGCTAAATTCGTAAATACTGTATTTACTACATAGCATTACTGCACATTGAACTACTTTTTTCTGTCAAATTTGTTGTATAATATGATGTTTTGGTGCTTAAGTTGTAAAATCATAACATAATTTGATGTTTAATAGGCTTTTCCTTAATCCCTCCTTATTATCCAACATATTCACTTATCCAACGTTCTGCCGGCCCATTTATGTTGGATAAGTAAGACTCTACTGTATATGGCAGTGTAGACTCATATAATCTAGTTCAAAGCAGATAATGTGGATTATGTGCTTTGATAACCTTTCGTAGGGACCTGAAAACTTGGTTGTTTCAGCTTGCTTTTGACAACGTCACAAATGCTCAAGTCCCTAGGTTCCACAGAATATGCTACTTTTTCACTTTATCCGGTACCCAGCCCTATCTATGATGCTTGCACTACCCCATGCCCGGCCCTTGTATATCCCCAGAGGCGGTCCACTGGCAAAGCCAATTAGGCGCCTATGGTGCAAAACTACCAGGGGTACAGTTGAGGCACCCCCGCGTGCACACAGTGCTGCCGCCGTTGCCACGGTGTCCGTTGGCCAGGCCAGGCCGAAGGAAGGCCCAAAGGCCGATGGTTCTGGGTGCATGCACATGGCTTCCATTCGCCCATGCGGACACAGAAGGCACACCAACCACCCATCCACGTGGGTGAATGGAAGCCCTGGACGTGCACACAGGACCATCGCCCCAAATGGCCGATAGTCCTGTGCACATACACAGGGATTCAATCACCCACACGGACGGGTGGCTGTTGGGCCTTCAACCAGCTGGAGAGCGCGCCTGATGCCCGGAAGGCAGGCCCACGCTGGTGTGAGCCTACCCGCCCACCCTGTGTGCCAGCGTGCACCACCGCTGCCGAATTCTGCAGCAAGGCAAGTGGGGTTTATTTTTCAGCGATTGGTTTGTGGGGGGAGCACCAAAATTCGGGGGGGGGGGCAAAATTCTGTTTGCCTACTACTAAAAATTACCTAGGGCCGGTTCTGTATATCCCCATCACACCCATTATACTACAGCAACTGGTTTTGCTGAGTATTGTTACACAGACATTTTATATTCTTATGTTTTATTGCATTTGTGTTTTTAAGTGTTTTGTTATTTTTAAATGATGTTCTTATTCTAACCTTGTTTTTGCTTTGATTGATTGTTTGTATTTGTGTCTACAGGCATTTTGTCCCATATGTAAGCCGCCTCGAGCCCCATTTGGGAGATGGTGGCGGGGTATAAGAATAAAGTTATTATTTTTATATGGCAGTATAGAAGGGGCCAAGGACTATCCATCTTAACCCCCTGCCATGCAGGAAGAGAAAATCAAAGCACTCTCCTCAGATGACCATCCAGCCTCTGCCTAGAATCCTACAAAGAAGACTCCACTACACTCTGAAACAGCATATTCCACTGTCAAAAAGCTCTTCATATCATTTTTTTAAATAACAAACCATCAAGCCGTGGATGGTTGAATATGTGGATAAAGAATGTGGGTACAGACAGCTGACTATATATTATATTGAACTCAAACATTTTTACTTCTCAGTAAACATATATAGCTTTGCTTTACTGAGCACCCGCTTCCATGGAAAACAATTATTTTCAGGCACTTAAACTACTATTACTATTTTAAATCCCAGTTGAGCATTTATTTCACAGCATATAATTCACGGAAGAAGCCTAAAGCACTAACTGCTCTTTAAATACAAAACAATATGGATATTCATAAAATAAAACAGAAAAAACTAAAGGGTGGGATATTTCAGACATATACTAAAACATCATAGGAGGTATTTATTAGAACTACTTTAGGTTTACCCAGTGGTATGTGAGTTTCAGATCTATACAGAATTCTTACTCACTCTGATACCCTCTTTGCATGAAAAAAACCCATTAACATTGCTGTGATTAAAGAATCCTGAACACATAAACATTTCTGAAGTATTAACCAATGAAACATTTATAAGAATTTTCCATCACAAAACTGAAAATGTTAAACAAAAACAGAGAGGAATAATACAAGCTGCTTTACTTGATTTATTCTTTAATCAATAATATTAATTATACATTGGGGATTTAGCAGCCTGGTCAAATCTGCAGATTGATAATAAACTTAGGAAGTAGGTTTTTGAAAAATGCATAATCTATTCCATAACTCATTTCAAAGTCCCTCCTCTCTGTAATTTGTTGGTCTTGCATTCACAATGTTGATTGCTATTTCCATTACCTTTCTGGGTTCGGCTGGCAATGTACCACAAAACTACTTTTTTACCCACTTTGAAGGATCTCGATGAGGAATACAGATTGCAACTGAGCAACAAAGCCATCTGGTAATACCTTTAGGCACTATTAAGCTACCATCTCATAAGAAACAATCAGTAGTCTTTTAGGGAAAATGGACCACACCTGAGATTCAAATCAGCTCCAGATTAGAAAAAGAGCATTCACCAGCTCACATGGCTTCAGGCTATATTTGTTGTTGCTGTGTACCTTCTTGTTGTTCAGACTTATACTATAGCAATCTTAAAACAAATTTATCATGGGTTTTTCTCAGGCTGAGAATGTGTAAATCACCAAAGGTCACCCACTGGGTTTCCATGACCGAAAAGCAAATTGAACCCTGCTCTACATTGTAATAATCCATTGCACAAGCCACTACACCTTGCTGGCTTTCCAGGCTATAGCTTTGTTTAAAAGCAATTCTTTCCCACTGCTATGATGCCCCCCCCCCACACACACACACACACTCACACACAAACACACATCGCACCATATACCAAACTTGGTATTATATTTGTTCCATAGTAAAGATTTTTCCCTTGACATTAAGTCTAGTAGAATATGACTCTGGGGGTTGGTGCTCATCTCCATTTCTAAGGCAAAGAGTCGGCATTGTCCATTTATGTCTCCTAGGTCATGTGGGCAGCATGACTGCATGGAGCGCTGTTATCTTCCTGCTGAAGCAGCACCTATTGATCTACTCACATTTGCATGTTTTTGAACAGATAGGTTGGCAGATGTGGGCCTAACAACGGGAGCTCACCCCATCCTGACCTTCCAGTCATCAAGTTCTGCAACTTAGCAGTTTAACCCGCTGTGCCACCACTGCCCCTGTTCCATATTCTTATATTATTTACTAGCTGTGCCCGGCCACGCGTTGCTGTGGCGAAGTATGGTGGTATGGGAAATCAGATAATCTGTATTTTATAGGTAGTGTGGAAGAGGCCCAAGTGAGGCCTAACTCTGCCTGTCCCCTGGGGTGAGTGGGTTGCTAGGAGACCAAGTGGGCGGAGCTTAGCCTTCTAACTGGAAGCAATTGGATGAAAGCAATTATTTCTCTCCCTCTAATTAGGACTTTATTTTTCTTTTCTTTTTGTTGTATGAACGTAGAGGCATAGATGAGGGGTTGTGCTGCCAAGTTTAGTGTTTCTGGGATGTGTAATTTTGTTGTTTTGTCCTAGGCCGTAATTTCATTAACCTTTTATATATATAGATATGTTCACTGTAGACTGCTGGCTGACTGCTCATTGATCATCATTGGTGTACAGAGCCGGCCCTAGGTATTTTTCAAGTGTAGGCGAACAGAATTTTGGCGCCCCCCCAAACCAATCACTGAAAAATAAAAGCATTGGATAAGCGAAAATATTGGATAATAAGGAAGTATAAAGGAAAAGCCTATAAAACATCAAATTACATTATGATTTTAAAAATTAAGCACCAAAACATGTTTTACAACAAATCAATAGAAAAAGCAGTTCAATACATGGTAATGGAATTACTATATTTGCAAATTTACCACTAAACATTGAACAGGGATATAGGGCAGTGTGGACTTAGATAACCCAGATAACCTCTAAAATCAGGACAATAAATAAAGAACAACACTCTGAAAACAGAAGAAATCCAGACAGTAAACAATCAGGGACAGCTAACTCCTCCCAAAAAAAGATTCTCCCAGGCAAGAAGAAGCCAGGCCTTGAAGCCACAGGGCCATTAAATGCTAATCAAGGTGATTAATTACAACATTCACACCTGCTTCAAAGAAAAGTTCTTTCTCCCACCCTGGACCTTCTACAGATATATAAACCCCACATACCTAGCTTCCAAGTTCCTACAGACCTCACAATCTCTGAAGGCCCCAAAGGTGGGCTTGCGTGGTGCGAAGGTGGGTCTGCGCTGGCCAGAAGGCCCGAAAGAGAAGGAGGTGGAGAGTGGTGCCCTCCTCCCAGGACGATGGTGCCCCCGGGACGATGGCGCCACAGGCAAATGCCTATTTCGCCTTATGGTTGGACCGCCTCTGCTGGTGTAGGGACATATTTAAGCAACATATTCTTTAAAAAGCTTTCAGGTGAAAAAATCTTTGGACTATCAGTCCAAATTTTAAAAAAAATGTTCAGAGTAAAAAATTGGGGATAGTAGACAAACATAAAAGAAATAGTTTAAATCATAGAGCATCTCAAAGGCATTCCAAACTTACATGGATAATCATTTCCATTGCCAAGGAATGGACCTGTGAGTCCCATGGGTTTATCCAAGGTGTAAGAAAGGAGTGAAAAGTTGCTTCTAAATCCTTTTAAATGAATGGGAATTACCCTATGATTAAGAGGGATGGAGAAGAGTTTGGGCCAGTCCTGTATGTTTCTGTCTTTACATAGATAGCACCTTCCTATGATCATAGAAAGTAGAGATGAAAATGGAAAAATGCTCCTGCCAGGTATATCTTTTGAACTAATCTGGGCAAACACATTTTGGATGACAACTCCCAAAATTCCCAATGGCTATTCTGGAAGGTGTACTTCAGACAAGTAAACTGTCCACATTTTGAACTTTCTGATTCCTTTTAGGTAAGGAGGCCCATCAAAAAGGTTTCCTGGCTAAATGCCTGTCATATTTACGGAAAGAACATGAGAGAAAGGAAACTATGAAATAGTGAGCCAAGGCATTCTGTCAGTACAAACTGAGTTCTAAAGTGAGAAATTGTTTGGCATTTTTTACTCTTTCCACAGCCTCTTTTTGCTGGGATTCAAATCCTCCTTTCTACACAAATAGCTATACTATACATTCAATATTTCGGACATCAGTCATCAAATGCTTTTTAGTGAATTTCCAATTGCTCATACTATAGCAAAGACTTGTGGGGAGGAACAATATCACAGAGAAACCTGGCAGTCCCATTTACGAAGTCAGAATATAAATCATGAGAAATTGCTCCTGGGGTTTTAAGCCTCCTTTTTTTACTGAGGCCATTGATCTCATGATTCTGTCAGACATGAAATTATTTGTTCCTGCTCTTCAAAAGAAAGAGGTGATCAAGGATGAAGACTTCAATAATCTCACATATTAAAGAAACAATCTAAACTGTGAGCTTCTTAAAATGTAGAAGCTGGAAAAGTGACATTTTAAGACTATATTTTCCCCAGTCTTCTGGACTGTATGATCAATGTTTGGGAAGCTCTGGGTGCTGTAGCCTAAAAAGAATAGTAGTACAGTAGAGTCTCACTTATCCAAGCCTCGCTTATCCAAGCCTCTGGATTATCCAAGCCATTTTTGTAGTCAATGTTTTCAATATATCGTGATATTTTGGTGCTAAATTTGTATATACAGTAATTACAACATAGCATTACTGCGTATTGAACTACTTTTTCTGTCAAATTTGTTGTATAACATGATGTTTTGGAGCTTAATTTGTAAAATCATAACTTAATTTGATGTTTAATAGGCTTTTCCTTAATCCCTCATTATCCAAGATATTAACTTATCCAAGCTTCTGCCGGCCCGTTTAGCTTGGATAAGTGAGACTCTACTGTATTTCCAAAATCAGTTCTATAGGAATCAGGTACTTTCCTAGTCAAAGATTTTACCCACACTCTACTATCCCTGCATCCTTAACTGCATCATTGAATCTAATTGTATACTTGAGCCAGAAGTTAGCATTAGAAATGAGCTGGAGAGTGCCTCTACTGATGAAAATGGGCGAGTTGGCTCTCAGTATTCTGAGAAGGCAAAAATCGCAAGGCATCTGTGCTCCACAAGAAATGGAACAAAGGAAAGTTTCTGAACAGTTCCTCAAATGCCCAAAGTTGGACAAAATCCACAAGTGACAGGACACTAAGCAAAGCCATATTACATGCAGTCTGTCAAAAGTTGTTAACAGATTTCTGGCAATAAAAAAAATTAAACACAGGGCTGTACCATATTGTCACATTAGAATATCCAATTACACTGTCAATCGGGCACTTCACAATACTGTTGATGGAGCCATTACATTTCACACTCGGTCTTGCATGAGCATTGCTCTATAACTCTTAGCACCTCCAAATTTCTGGCCTAAATACTAAGAATATTTCCTTAGATATACGTACTTTCCACCATGTTCAACTAAAGGAGACTTAACACTGTTCTAACAAAGGTGTTTTTAAGGTTCTAGCCTGAGGCTCTTTAATATGTTTGATCACTCTGCTACTTAGACAGTAAGAATTACTTCCAAATGAAACTCCACAAATGCCAATTCTCTTTTCTTCCAACTAAGTTTCTATATTTCCACATAGACACTTATATAATGTACACTTATATAATCCACTTATATAATCCACTTATTTAATTCCAGGACTTCTGTGGATTCCAAAACCTGTGGATATTTAAGTCCTGTTATATATAATTGTAAAATGATATCCCTTTTTTTGATTGTGTTGCTGTTGTTATGTGTGTGTGGGGGGGGGGGGGGATTTAACACCATGAATAGTGGAATCTGTGGATATGAAATCCATGGATCTGGGGTGGGGGGTGACTGTATTGAAAGCCATGGATGATTATATCCTTAGATGGCTGGTTGAATCAGTGGATACAGAATCCACTGATAGTGAGGTTCAGCTGCACCCAAAACCATTGATTGTTGAATCCTTGGACAGTTGAATTCTCAGACCACAGATGGATGAACCCAAACCCATAGATATGGAGGATCAATTGTGGGGATTGTTTCCAAAAGTTACCAAATACCCCCAAATTGAAAAATAAGTTATATGTAGGTTGGCTGCGAGTAGAACATTACACTATGTAACAAAATTTGAAAAGGTTCTGTTCCTGGTTTGAAAGTGTTAATCCTGTTTAATTGTGCAGTACTTACTTTGAAAGTAGTTGTTACACTCCAGAACTCTGGTTTTTGTGGCTGCCACAAACCATGTCGAATTGGTTGAGACTGGGTGAGATATTTATTGATAAACTATAGTATAATGTGCTGCAGGATGTCCCACAAAAACAAAGTTTTTGCAATTTAATATACTTTCCCCATGTTTTTATGACAGAACCAATTACAAAGCAATGTTTATAACCCAGGAACGGTAATCATGTTACATAGTGTTATCAAAACCATCAAAATGTATCAAACCACTTTGTTACAGAGTTTAGAAAATTGCATTTCATAGCAAAAGAATGCTATGGATTTCTGTAAAAGTTGTTCAGGTGAGTTTGGTACCTTTTGGAAACAAACCCCACAACTGTATGTTTTTAGGGATTTAACATGAATTGTTTTTAATACTAATGATCTTTAATGCTGTTTTAATATTTGCATATTTGTATATTTTAAATTGTATGCTGATGCTTTTATGCTAAGCAGCTTTGAGTATCCTGCAGGAGAGATAAAGTGGTGTACAAATAAATATAATACAAATAATAATAATAATAATAATAATAATAATAATAATAATAATAATAATAATAATAGATGAAAAACAACAGGAAAAACTCAGCCGCTATCAGGATCTCAAGATTGAACTTCAAAGACTCTGGCAGAAACCAATACAGGTGGTCCCTGTGGTGACTGGCACACTTGGTGCAGTGACAAAAGATCTCAGCCGGCATTTGGAAACAATAGACATTGATCACAATCTGCCAACTGCAAAAGGCCACCCTACTGGGATCTGCATGCATCATCTGAAAATACATCACACAGTCCTAGACACTTGGGAAGTGTTCGACTTGCGATTTTGTGATAGGAAATCCAGCATATCTATCTTGTTTGCTGTGTCATACAATATAATAATAATAATAATAATAATAATAATAATAATAATAATAATAATAATAATAATAAACCCTAATCAAGACTTAGGGTATACCAAAGCCCAGTGAAAAGGATAGGACAGGAAAAAGGAAACCATTCCTATATTGAGGCAGATAAGTGACTCATGTCTCTTGAACAGGGATACTATTCAACAAAAAAACCCTGCTGATTTATGGATTTAATCTGATTTGTATTTAATACTAATTATCCCTAATGCTGTTTTAATATTTGTACGTGTGAATATTTTAAATTGTATGCTGATGTTTTCATGTTAAGCGGCTTTGGGGCTCCAGCAGGAGAGATAAAGCGGGGTATAAATGTAATAATAATAATAATAATAATAATAATAATAAATAACACTCAAATCAAGGCTTAAGAAACACTGAACAGGGTAGGGACAACAGCACTTTACTGCTATCCCTACCTAAAGATATTATTTCCCATCTTACATTGCCCACCCGTACTCATTGGACTTATGCACTTTATCCATTAGCCCTGTTTACAAAAGTGAGTTGCACCAGCAGCCTATCCATGCCTAGAAATGGACTTGATTACAGGCTCACTGATGGTTGGTTTGAGATTGTTTTTATTCTATCACAATTGATGCGTTGTTTATAATTGTTATTTTATTCTGTTTTATGATATTGTGTATGTATGTTTAATGTGATTATATTCTATGATGTTGACCGTGCTTGTCCCCGTGGAAGCCGCTCCGAGTCCCCTTGCGGAGATGGAGGCGAGATACAAAAATAAAGTTATGGTGTATAAATAATAATAATAATAATAATAATAATCACAACCTCTAAGGATGCCTGCCATAGATGTGGGCCAAATTTCAGGAGAGAATGCTCCTGGAACATAGCCATACTGCCTGGAAAACTCACAGCAACCCAGTGATTCTGGCCGTGAAAGCCTTCGACCACACAATAATAAATAAATAAATAAATAAATAAATACTAAATACTCAAATCAAGGCTTCAGGAACACTGAAGCTGACCTAAAGTGAAAGGACAGGACAGAGAAAGGAGATCATCCCTATGACAGATAAGTGACTAATGTCTTTCGAACAGGGTTGCTATTGAACTAAAAAAAAACCCCTCATATTAAGGTATTGTTTTTAATACTAATGATGTTTAATGCTGTTTTAATATTAGTATATTTTAAATTGTATGCTAATGTTTTTATGTTAAACGGCTTTGAGTCTTCTGCAGGAGAGATAAAGTGGTGTATAAATAATAATAATAATAATAATAATAATCACAACTTCTAAGGATGACTGACATAGATGTGGACCAAATGTCAGGAGAGAATGTTCCTGGAACATAGCCATACTGCCTGGAAAACTCACAGCAACCCAGAGATTCCGGCCATGAAAGCCTTCAAAAACACAATAATAATAATAATAATAATAATAATAATAATCACAACCTCTAAGGATGACTGCCATAGATGTGGGCCAAATGTCAGGAGAGAATGCTAATGGAACATGGCCATACCGCCTTGAAAACTCACAGCAACCTAGTGATTCTGGCCGTGAAAGCCTTCGACAACACAACAATAATAATAATCACAACCTCTAAGGATGACTGCCATAGATGTGGGCCAAATGTCAGGAGAGAATGCTCCTGGAACATAGACATACAGCCTGCAAAACTCACAGCAACCCAGTGATTCTGGCTGTGAAAGCCTTCAACAACCCAATAATAATAATAATAATAATAATAATAATAATAATAATAATCACAACTTCTAAGGATGACTGACATAGATGTGGACCAAATGTCAGGAGAGAATGCTCCTGGAACATAGCCATACTGCCTGGAAAACTCACAGCAACCCAGAGATTCCGGCCGTGAAAGCCTTTGACAACACAATAATAATAATAAAAATATTAAATATTAAATACTCAAATCAAGGCTTCAGTAACACCGAAGCTGACCTAAAGTGAAATGGCAGGACAGAGAAAGGAGATCATCCCTATGACAGATAAGTGACTAATGTCTCTTGAACTGGGTTGCTACTGAACTAAAAAAAAAAAACCACTGCTGATTCATGCAAGTGTTAATTCTTCTCAATATCCACCTGTCAGACGCTACTAAGGAAACAAGGGGAAATCCTTGCCTTTAAGGGCAAGGATGATCCCTTCTTGCAGAGTGAAGTGTTCATATTCAGTTGAATACTGAAGAAGTTGGGTCCAGGGATGGCTGGGCTTTGGGGTTCCCTAAGCATTGATTCGGCTACAATTGATCCTCCATATCTATGTTTGGATTCAGCCAGCTATGGCTGGAAAATCCAACTCTCCCAAGGATTCAACAAGCCATGGATTTGGGTTGAGCCGACCCTACATATCCATGGATTCTGAGCATGCAGAATCATGTTTTTGCTCCTGAAGGGATGAAAGAAAGCTGTGATCTAATATATAGAAAGGAGGGCTTGGGAAGGATCGGCATTTTAAGTTAGGAGCGCTTTTTTTTGCTTGAGATCAGGCAAAAGCTGGAACCAGTCAGAGCCTATGAATATTGAAGCAGAGTGATAGATTCTGGCTCTTTCTTACCGGCAACGGCGCTTTTGGGGAATCGGTCTCTCTGTTTTTCCGCTCCAAAGAGGCAAAGGAAGAAAAAGCCCAAGCATCGGATCTTACCTCTGAGCTCCTCTGAGTCTCCGGTCCTTCTCCAAAGCAGCGTCTCTTTCCTTGGACCGGGAGGGAAAGGAAGGCAGGAAGCAAGGAAGGCGCAGCGTCTCCTTGGGAGAGTTTTTGGGCACAACTTTTTCCCCCGCCGAAGCCAAGGCTCTCACCTCCCCGACGAGGCGCACCGCCGCCCTCTGGCCGGCTCTCCTCCCCACGCGCGACCCATTTCCTCCGCGTGTGTCGGCTCCTGGGCGGCTTCCAGACCGAGGCGGGGCGGGCCGATCCTCCTCGCCGGAGCCGCTCCTTTTTCCCAGCCTCGGGCTCTCGCTTTCTCTTCCTTCTCCTCTGCCAGAGGCGTCAGGTTGTAATCCAAGCGATGGGGAGGAAGAAGAAGAAGGCAAGGCTCAAGGGCCCGGGGAGGGAAAGGGGCGGTGAGTTCCTCGACGGGTTTCCCTCCAGCCTCTGGCTTTCTTTTTCGAAGGAATGATATTCATCCACAGGCGATGGGGGTCTCTGGTGCGTCTGTACTGTTGAATGAAGGGAGTTTGGCACCTACTGCTACTATTGTTTGGGGAGGCATCACTCTGTCTGGTAAAAACAAAACATGGAACCCAAATCCCACCAATTCAGCTTGGCAAAAAAATAAATAAAATAAAAATAGATGTACACACAATTCAATGCCAGGGTTTTCAAATCGAATGCCCCATTGTGTTTCGAGTGGGGGCATCTTCCTACCTTCATGGCTGTATTTATTCATTCATTCATTCATTACAATACTTATGGGGAGTCCCGGCAGCGAAGTGTGTTAAAGCACTGAGATGCTGAACTTGCAGACCGAAAGGTCCCAGGTTCAAATCCCGGGAGCAGAGTGAGCGCCTGCTGTTAGCTCCAGCTTCTGCCCACCTAGCAGTTCGAAAACATGCAAATGTGAGTAGATCAATAGGTACCGCTCCGACGGGAAGGTAATGCCGCTCCATGCAGTCATGCCAGCCACATGACCTTGGAGGTGTCTACGGACAACACCAGCTCTTCGGCTTAGAAATGGAGATGAGCACCAACCCCCAGAGTCAGACATGACTGGACTTAACATCAAGGGAAACCTAATACAGTAGAGTCTCACTTATCCAACGTTCTGGATTATCCAATACATTTTTGTAGTCAATGTTTTCAATACATCGTGATATTCTGGTGCTAAATTCGTAAATACAGTAATTAGTACATAACATTACAATGTACTGAAGTACCTTTTCTGTCAAATTTGTTGTATAACATGATGTTTTGGTGCTTAATTTGTAAAATCATAACCTAATTTGATGTTTAATAGGCTTTTCCTTAATGCCTCCTTATTATCCAACATATTTGCTTATCCAACATTCTGCCGGCCCGTTTATGTTGGATAAGTGAGACTCTACTGTACCTTTTACTATAATACTTACATCCCACCCTTCTCACCCATAGGGGAGTCAGGGCATCTTACAATAAAACACAATATAAAAATATTACAGACAAATAAAGGTAAAGGTTTTCCCCTGATGTTACGTCCAGTCGTGACCGACTCTGGGGGTTGGTGCTCTTTGTCCATTTCTAGGACAAAGAGCTGGCGTTGTCCATAGACATCTCCAAGGTCATGTGGCCGGCATGACTGCATGGAGCACCGTTACCTTCCTGCTGGAGCGGTACCTATTGATCTACTCACATTTGCATGTTTTCGAACTGCTAGGTTGGCAGGAGCTGAGGCTAACGGCGGGCGCTCATTCCGCTCCCGGGATTTGAACCTGGGACACACTGAGCCACCATTACAGACAATTTGATCAATTAAAATTAAATACATTAAACATTGATAAAAAAATATACATATAAATACACAATTGGCGCATTTCGAGTCTGATAACTGGTCTGTCATTGAGTTCTAGGATGGTAATAATTGATGCTGCTGTTATTGATCGAAGGCCTGGTCCCACAACCAGGTCTTAACATTTCTGAGGAAAGATTGGAGGGAGGGAGCCTGCCTGACATCATTTGGGAGAGCGTTCCATAGGCAGGGAGCCACTACTGAAAAGGCCCTGTCTCTCGTCCCTGCCAGCCACATCTGTGAGGCTGGCGGGACCGCCAGCAGGGCCTGGCATGAAGATCTTAAATTTCGAGGTGGGTCGTAGCAGGAGACACGTTCAGACAAGTAAGCTGGGCCGGAACCGTTTAGAGCTCCTCCTATAAACCTGCACATTCTCTTCGTCAGGGGAGGCCCTCCTCTCGCTTTCACCCCCGTCACAAAGGGACGAGGGAGAGGGCCTTCTCCGTGGTGGCCCCCCGGCTCTAGAACCCGCTCCCCAGGGAGATTAGGCAAGCCCCCACCCTGGCAGTATTTAGGATGAGCCTAAAAACCTGGCTCTTCCAACAGGCCTTTGGAGAATGAACTCCCCATCTCCATGATAGACCTTATATCGGCAGCTGTTTCCTCATCTATTGCACTTTATCTTGCCCTATCAGTTTGTTTACAGTCACAGGGTCCACCCCTCCCAAGTTGCTTTCTCATTGATGGCTGTATTTAATCAACTCCCTCGTTTTATAATATTCACTCATTGCACTTTGCCCAGTTCATTTTTACCCTCTTTACATGGGTGCCAAATCCATGTTTTAACATGATTATTATTCATTTGAATGGTTTTGAACTGATAAGTTGGCATAAGCTGGGACTAACAGCAGGAGGTCATCCCACTCCCCAGATTCAAACCGCCAACCTTTCGGTCAGCAAGTTCAGTAGCTCAGCGGTTTAATCCGCTGTGCCACCGGGGGCTCCTTATTATATTATATTATACTAGCTGTGCCCGGCCATGCGTTGCTGTGGCAAAGTATGGTGGTACGGGAAATAAAGTATTGAGGAATTGGTGGTAGTTAAGGTAAAGGGTAAAGATTTTCCCCTGACATTAAGTCCATTATAAATGGGTTATATAGCTGTGTGGAAGGGCCTTGAGTCTACACTGCCATATAATCCAGTTAAAATCTGATAATCTGTATTTTATTGGCAGTGTGGAAGAGGCCTAAGTGAGGCCTAACTCTGCCTGTCCCCTGGGCTGAGTGGGTTGCAAGGAGACCAAGTGGGTGGAGCTTAGCCTTCTAACTGGCAGAGATTGGATAAAAACAATTATTCCCCTCACTCTAATTTATTTTTCTTTTCTTTTTGTTGTATGAACGTAGAGGCATGGATGAGGGGTTGTGCTGCCAAGTTTAGTGTTTCTGGGATGTGTAGTTTTGTTGTTTTGTCCTAGGCCGAAATTTCATTACCCTTTTATCTATATAATTATTTATATATATATATACACACACACACACACACACACACACACACATACACACACACACATACACACACATATAGTGTGTGTGTGTATACACATACATACATACATACATACACGGCACAGGCAAACGTTTTGACACAGTGTGTTTTAAAATTTGATAGACGGGCTGGGCCATTGGCAGATAGGTAGAGAATGTTTGTAAGAACTAATAAAAATGAACAAATTTCTATACACACTGCACAGATCTCATTTGTAGTGCAAAAAAGGGGAAAAATAACTACAATTATTTAAAATGAAAAACAGTTATAACAAACATAAACTTAACAGTATTTCAGTGGAAGACTCCAGGGGCCATCCTATTCAAGCCCCTTCTGCCATGCAGGAAAAGCACAATCAAAGCACCTCCAACAGATGGACATCCAGTCGTTGTAGTAATAATAATCTAGACACACAATAAATGTGAGAATCTGTATGTGTGTATGTGGCGGAGGTGTCCACTTACATAGACAGCTTCCCGCCTCTACTAACAATTACAGCAATAAGGAGACACCAGTGGCCCTCCCTCCATTGACATGCAGGTTATAGCGAACACCATGGACATGTAGCCCAAACCCTGCCAATGTCCTTCCCAAACATTATGGCCCACCACTCAAGAAATGCTTTCATTCAGGGACAATTTCATCCTAGATTTGATGTGTTTCCTCCACCACAGGCAGGCATCCCAGGGAATTGTAGTTCACCTATACCAGACTGAGAATACCTAACATCCAAAAGCAAACAATGCCTTTTTCAAATAAAGTGGGCATTGCCAGGTCCCCGGGCTGCTGCTGCTGCTGTGCTGCTGCTGCTAACAACAACAACAACAAACAACAACAGAAAACCAAGGGTACATCCACTTCAACTTCTTTCTGCCATCAGGAAAAGCACAAAGTACCCCCTGAGTAGTGGGAGGAAAATAGGGCTTTGTCCTAAATTCGGCACTGTTTGGGATTTCATGGTGAAATGTATTGGCTTCACTTTCTCTTACATTTCTCTTTCTCCCACATTTTATTTCACATTTGTTTTCATGAAACATTGCTACTTAGTAAAATATCCTATCTTCACACACACACAAAATTCTTCCCTTTCCCTTCTTTCGTTGTTGCCTGCCTCAGAGATTTGTTGCAAACTCTTGCCCTGCTACATGAAACTCTTCTGTTTGGCTATTTCCAGTTGTGAGAAAGAGCCAAAGAATGAACTGTGAAATGATGCATACACGCACGTGTGATTCATTCCTTGTTGTAATCCCTCTGTCCTCCCTTCCAAACCCTAGGGCTGGCATGACATCAAAAAGCAAGGGACTGCACGGAAACCCAACGAAAATCTAACAAGAGTTTTCTCAAAATATGATGTGTAAGAAGTAACCTGCAACAGCTATCTGATGGGGCATCAGGGACCATCACCATGTTTGTGCCCATGGGCTACACTTGTTTCTTTTATTCCAGCAGCAGGGAGTGGCACCAGTCCACAGGCTGCACTATGAGTAACACAGTACTTCATTACAGGATTGTGAAATAGTGGATCAGAAAAAATTCTGGCTTTTTTCTCAGGCCACTTCTCTCTTTGGATGTTGGCATTGATATTGGCTGCATCTCAGCTTGAGCACCTTTGAGATCACACCTCTCTTCAAACTAGTTTTTGTCAAATTAGTCATGCTAATTTGACAAATTATGGTCCCACAATTGTACTTCTGCATATCGTCATAACCCTGCCTTCCCACCCTTACATCATTCCTTCATTTGTTGTGTTTATTTTTATTTTGAAGCTTTGAAAAACAAAACGAAAAACCCAAATATAACTGTAAAATGTCAAAGCAATGGAAAGGACCTGCCAGAAGAGATTTGACAGCTAGATCTGCTGTCAGAATTTGAGACACAATTAAAGATCCATCTCTACCCAGTCAATTTTAAATTACGAATTTGAATTTGAATTTCATCAGTGGATTTTAAATTGTATTTTAACTCTGTGTATCTTATTCAGACCTAGTGAATAAGAAAGCTCTGCTTGACAGTGGATAAACAAGGAGTTCAGTTTTCTTTGGAAGGAAATTCTGTTGCAGTCAAGACCCACCAAACATGTGAGGATGATGGAAGAGTCTTCCCTGATGATCTCAAACTCTTGACCAAACACATATAGGATAATACTGTATTCAGAGGTCCCTAAACTAAGGCCCGTGGGTCGGATGCAGCCCTCTAAGGCTATTTACCCAGTCCCTGCCCTAAACTTTAGACCCGGTGACACAGCGGATTAAACCACTAAGCTGATGAACTTGCCGACCTATAGGTCAACTGTTTGAATCCAGGAAGTGAGGTGAGCTCTTGCTGTTAGCCCCAGCTTCTGCCTACCTGGCAGTTCAAAACATGCAAATGTGAGTAGATCAATAGATACCGCTGCGGTGGAAAGATAACAGTGCTCCATGCAGTCATGCTGCCCACATGATCTTGGAGGTGTCTACGGACAACGCCAGCTCTTCAGCTTAGAAATGGAGATGAGCACCAACTCCCAGAGTTGGACATGACTAGACCTAATGTCAGGGAAAAACCTTTAGCTTTACTATCTTTTTGTATGTCTTTTAATAGTGTTTTATCTGTTGTTTTAGTTTGAATATCAATCAAAAAGTGGGTGCTAGAAATAATACAATGTGAAAGCTGACTGGAACAACCTGGGGATCTCAACCAGAGCCAGTGAAGACATCTGCCTTTGCGTTTAGCTACTCTGCTATTGAATACACATGCCCACAATGCAGAATACATCTCACCATGTTAAAACAGTAGATGTGGCTATTAATGAGACATTCTGCATTAGCACAGGATGTCTACACCCTATACGACTAGAGAAATTATACTGTTTAGCCGGTATTGCACCACCTGACATCCATCGGGATGTAATAGCCTGTAATGAAAGGACCAAGGCATTGACATTTCTGGCCCATCCTCTGTTCGGATATCATCCAGCAAGCCCTTGCCTCAAATCAAGAAATAGTCTCCTAAGATCATTCTACAGAGATACTTGCAGGAACATCTCAGCAAGTAAGAGTCCAAAAGTGGCAGGTTAAAACCCAGAACATCAATCAGTGGCTGATACTAGATGAGAAACTCCTCCTTGGGCACACAGAAAACTGAGCAACTTGGAAGACTGAGTAGACTGTGCTCTGGCACCACGGGATGGTAGAGCTAACTTTAAGAAATAGGGCTACAAAGTGGAGTCCACGACATGTGAGTGTGGAGAAGAACAAACCACAGACCACTTACTATAATGCAGTCTGAGCCCTGCCACATACACAGTGGAGGCCCTTCTTACAGCGACACCAGTGGCTCTCCAAATGGCCAACTTCTGGTTAAAGGAAATTTAGTATAATGCCAAGTTTTTAACTTTGCTTGTGGTTTTTCTATACATTGTAACTGTATTCTCAATTAGCTTCTGACATGATAAATAAATAAATAAATTTTTAATAATGTATCAAGCTGCAGGGAGAGGTGGATAATATTATTATTATTATTATTATTATTATTATTATTATTATTGACACCACAACATAGTATGACACAGCAAACAAGATATGCTGGATTTCATATCACAAAATCACAAGTCGAACACTTCCCAAGCGTTTAGGACTGTGTGATGTATTTTCGGATATTCGTTCAGATCCCAGTAAGGTGGCCTTTTGCAGTTGATAGATTTCAATTTTGTCAATGTTTATTGTTTCCAAATGCTGGCTGAGATCTTTTGGCACAGCACTCAGTGTGCCAATTACCACTGGGACCACCTGTACTGGTTTCTGCCACAGTCTTTGCAGTTCGATCTTGAGGTCCTGATAGCGGCTGAGTTTTTCCTTATTATTTTATTATGACACAGCAAACAAGATAGATATGCTGGATTTCATATCACAAAATCACAAGTCAAACACATTATTATTATTATTATTATTATTATTATTATTATTATTATTATTATTAAACTGTTTGGGAATAGGGAAGGGGAGAGGGAGAGTTTTGTCCCTGCTGTCACATTATTGTCAGCAGGCTGTCACAGAACTAAAACAGACCCATCACACCAAGGTAGGTGACAGGAACATTGTGGTATTGTGATCAGGGCTGTAGCCAGAAAAATTTTTTGGGAGGGGTTTTGAAAATTTCGGGGGGGGGGGGGGTTGAACCCCTAGCACATACCCCTCCCCGCTACAAACCTGTCAATATCTGCTTGAGATAGTGCCTGGAGGGATTCTTAATGTTTTGCATCTCATAGACTTAGCATGGGGATTTGGTTAACCAGTTAAAATTCATGAGTAAACGAGATTTTTTTTATAACTTGAAAAATTTCGGGGGGGGGGGGGTTGAACCCCTAAACCCCCCCCCCCCCTTGCTACAGGCCTGATTGTGATATATTGATGGGTTTTACCAGCCAATAACGGGATGGAATAATCACGGGGAAGAGGCAGACTGGCAGGGGGATGCACTCAGCAATGTGTGTGTTGGTCTGGCAGGTTTGCCTGCATCATGCAACATAGCCCTTAGTTGTTTCAAACACAAAAAGATGCTATTTTTCTAAATCAGGGAAGTCATCTCGGGGCACTGGAATGTAAGGAGGCCTGCTGGATTAGTGCCCAAAGCCCAATTTGTCTCATATCATTTTCCCATAGTGGGCACCCTGCTGCTGCTGGGAAACCTACAAGCTGGACTTTGTCATCTGACAGCAACAGATGTATATGAGTTGTGTTCCCCACCAATAAATGACATTAAGATGTGTGCTGCCCCTGATCCTAAAGACAGGACATAGCCATTCCTTTTGAGAGAAGGCAATATAGTTGAGAAAGAGTACATTTTTGGTGCACCCCTTCTAAACATGTTTCACCCCATACTTTGGTCTTTCAGAGGGGAAAAAAACAGATCAGTTTTCTGCCTAAGTGGGCTAGAACACTGTCCTTTCTACTGTTGTCCATGGCACGAGGAAAGCATAAAGACAGGAGAATGTTAACCCTGGCCATTGACATCTCTTTTCCACGTCTCCACTTTGGCCTGTTCAGTGTCTGCAGTCAGGCTTTGAAGTTATAGATCCCAAGAAAGCTGTATAAAACAACATAAAACTAGGGGTGAATTATTATACTGCTGCCTTACTTAACCCAATAGACTTCATGTCTGACAATTCCCATCATTCCCAACCAGCCAAGGGTATTTTTGGACACTCTTGTTCCTCCCTCCCTGCTAAATTCATTACGTGTTATTTGCTGAGCTGCTACCACAACATCTAAAATTGTGTCTGCCTATAAAGTGGAAGTAGTGGTTGAAATAATCATGAATTCCATACACTCCCAGAGACAGCATGTCCAACAAGAAAACAACAATTAGCCATGTTAATCTGTTGTAGATAATGGTATTGAAATGTATTGCTTCTTGTTACCATCATCATAGGCGATCACTCATGGCTAAGTATGATTATCTTCCAATTGTAAAGTTATTGTGGTGATGTGTTTATAAGTGACTGTAGAGACCTATACTAGATCTACCTGGTCTTTTGCAATCACTACAAAGCGATCACTACAAGGGTTTCCTTGATGTGCCTTACTCTTGGCATGTCTTGCTATTTCACCCTCTATTCATGTCTTTTTAAAATCCATAGCACTGTTGGTAACAGTTGACCTACAGTCAAAAGGCATGAGGGCCAGGGCTTCCCAGTTTTCAGTGTTTATTCCACATTTTTAAAGGTCAGTTTCAAGCCATTCTTTAAACTCTTTTGTTGTTCATTTTCCATTCTTGAGCTGAGAATAGAGGGGGAGCATAACTTCCCTGGATCTAGACGCTATTCCCCTGGCCTGCATCAATAGGGGAATAGCGTCTAGATCCAGGGAAGTTATGCTCCCCCTCTATTCTGCCTTGGTCAGACCACACCTGGAATACTGTGTCCAATTTTGGGCACCACAGTTGAAGGGAGATGTTGACAAACTGGAAAGCGTCCAGAGGAGGGCGACTAAAATGATTAAGGGTCTGGAGAACAAGCCCTATGAGGAGCGGCTTAAAGAGCTGGGCATGTTTAGCCTGCAGAAGAGAAGGCTGAGAGGAGACATGATAGCCATGTACAAATACGTGAAGGGAAGTCATAGGGAAGAGGGAGCAAGCTTGTTTTCTGCTGCCCTGCAGACTAGGACACGGAACAATGGCTTCAAACTACAGGAAAGGAGATTCCACTTGAACATCAGGAAGAACTTCCTCACTGTGAGAGCTGTTCGACAGTGGAACTCTCTCCCCGGGGCCGTGGTGGACGCTCCTTCCTTGGAGGCTTTTAAGCAGAGGCTGGATGGCCATCTGTCGGGGGTGCTTTGAATGCGATTTCCTGCTTCTTAGCAGGGGGTTGGACTAGATGGCCCATGTGGTCTCTTCCAACTCTACTATTCTATGATTCTATGATTCTATGATTCTATGATTCTATGAGAATGAAGTAACAGCTTTGGGAGACAGTGATCAGGCATTCGGGCAACGTGACCAGTCCAGTGAAATTGATGATGGAGAATCATTGCTTCAGTGCTGGTGGTCATTACTTCTTCCAGAATCTGATGTTTGTCTGCCTATTTGCAAGAGTTTTTGGAAACAACACTGATGGAATCTTTCCAGAAGTCAAGAATGATACAGTTCATGTTTTGCAGGCATACAATAGAGTTAGAAGAACAATAACTATATAAACAAGCATCTTGGTATCCCTATGAATGTCCCAATCTCAGCTTCATTCAAGAAAATGCTGCACTTGCAGAGCTCAGTCAGTGTATTTTGGTGTCGATGTCAGCTTTTGTGGAGAGGTGGCTACCTAGATACAGAAAACGGTCAAAATTTTCTAGTGTTATGACACTAAGCTTTATTGCTGGCATTGCAGAGGGATTGCTTTCTGCCTGGTGATAAAGCACTTTGGCTTTCTCCATGTTAAGTGAGAAGCCAAAGATTTCATATGCTTCAAATGTTTAAAGTGTCTTGTAGGTCTTCCTCTGAATGAATACAGGCTACATTATCATCAGCATATTGGAGTTCTATAACAGAAGTTGCTATGAACTTACTTGTGGCTTTCAGCCTGCTCAGGTTAAAGAGCCTGCTATCTGTGCTGTCAACAAGGTGCAAAATCATAGTTATGAAGATAGTAAATAATAGGCTTGCACAAAAAAAATCATAAAGTGTCGTAAGTCAGACCATTTTGTATGATTCATACTTACGATGCTATTTATGAAGCATGAGAATTCCCCCTCCCAAAACTTAAGAATCAAAACTTTCCCCATACTTTTTCATTTTAGTTTTGTAAATCTCGGAAGGTAACCAAAGACAGTTTCATACTCAGTGCAAGGCAAAGCCAAAAAGGCTGCCTTTCTCTGTAAATTAATGGCTTCTCGCCATTAGAAGAGGGAAAGGAGGGAGAAAGCAGAATTCCCTGGGAAGAAGCACGGAACTCAGGGAAATGTGATTTGGCAAGGTCCCTCATGACCTTCTGGCAAACAAACTAGTCAAATGTGGGCTAGGGAAAACTACAGTTAGGTGGATCTGCAATTGGCTAAGCTAACGAACCCAAAGGGTGCTCACCAATGCATCTTCTTCATCCTGGAAAGAAGTCACAAGTGGAATGCCGCAGGGTTCCGTCCTGGGCCCAGTTCTGTTCAACATCTTTATTAACAACTTAGATGAAGGGTTAGAAGGCACGATCATCAACTTTTCAGATGATACCAAACTGGGAGGGATAGCCAATACTCCAGAAGACAGGAGCAGAATTCAAAACAATCTTAACAGATTAGAGAGATGGGCTGAAACTAACAAAATGAAGTTCAACAGGGACAAATGCAAGATACTCCACTTCGGCAGAAAAAATGAAATGCAAAGATACAGAATGGGGGACGCCTGGCTCGACAGCAGTATGTGTGAAAAAGATCTTGGAGTCCACGTGGACAACAAGTTAAACATAAACCTACAATGTGATGCGGCAGCAAAAAAAAAAAACAACAATGGGATTTTGGCCTGCATAAATAGGAGTATAGTGTCTAGATCCAGGGAAATTGTGCTACCCCTCCATTCTGCTTTGGTCAGACCACACCTGGAATACTATGTCCTATTCTGGACACCGCAGTTGAAGGGAGATGTTGACAAGCTGGAATGTGTCCAGAGGAGGGTGACTAAAATGATCAAGGGTCTGGAGAACAAGCCCTATGAGGAGCAGCTTAAAAAGTTGGGCATGTTTAGCCTACAGAAGAGAAGGCTGAGAGGAGACATGATGAGGGCCATGTATAAATATGTGAGGGGAAGTCATAGGGAAGAGGGAGCTAGATTGCTTTCTGCTGCCCTGGAGACGAGGACACAGAACAATACCTTCAAATTTCAGGAAAGGAGATTTCACCTGAACATTAAGAGGAACTTCCTAACTGTGAGAGCTGTTCAGCAGTGGAACTCTCTGCTGCAGAGTGTGGTGGAGGTGCCTTCTTTGGAGGCTTTTAATCAGAGGCTGGATGGCCATCTGTCGGGGGTGCTATGAATGTGATTTTCTGCTTCTTGGCAGGGCGATGGACTGGATGGCCCATGAGTTCTCCTCCAACTCTATGATTCTATGCTTCTATGCTTCTATATGATTTTTGTTCCTTGGTTATAAATGGCACAAAAACAAAGTTTCTGGAGTAGAACAGCTACTTTCAAAGTAAGGACTACACAATTAAACAGGAAATAACATTTTCAAACTAGGAACATATTTAATTTATTTTTATTATTATTCAGATTGGATGGCCATCTGTTGTGGGTGCTTTGATAGTGTATTTCTCCCTAGAAGAAGGGGGCGTAGAATTGATTAATGTGTTTGTTTTTGTTCCTGGGTTAAATATATTATTTCCTAATTGGTTCTATCATAAAAAACATGGGGAACATTTATTAAACTGCAAAAACTTTGTTCTTGTAGAGATTGGATGGTCATCTCTCAGGGGTGATTTGATTGTGCTTTTGCTGCATGGCAGAAAAAAGGGGGCTGGACTGGATGGCCTTTGGGGTCCCTTCCAGCTCTATGATTTTATCATGTATCTGTCATATAATATTTATATAGTAATATGAGAGACGTTTAATGAAATAGCTTTTGTAGCTTAAAAAAAGGTTTTTGCCAAAACTTTAAAAACATTCTCTAAAATCACTAGATGCATGAATATTTCTGAAAGTTTGCAGGGATGTTCCCCTGTTATCCTGTGTCATTGAACATTCAAGGAGATAACTCTTGTAATTTTATTTTTAAATGTTATTTATAAAAGCTTTGAAAAAATCCCCAAAACTCAGTGGATAAGTGAAACATTCTGAAATTTGGTGGGTGGAGAGTGGTAAATGTGTTCTACCATTGTAGCAAGTTTCACCCCAATAGCTATATAAATAAGGGAGAAAAAAGCCCCTGACGTTTCCTCAATGCATAATTACTATAACTTTTGTTAGCTCCAGCTTCTGCCAACCTTGCAATTCTAAAACATGCCAATGTGAGTAGATCAATAGATACCGCTCCGGCAGGAAGGTAATAGCACTCCATGCAATCATGCCTGCCACATGACCTTGGAGGTGTATACGGACAACGCCGGCTCTTCAGTTTAGAAATGGAGATGAGCACCAAACCCCAGAGTCAGACATGACTGGACTTAACGTCAGGGGAAACCTTTACCTTTACTTATACTTTAGAAACAAAATGCCAGCGTCCCAGTTTTGCAATGACTTTTGAAACTTTTTTAATGGATTGCACACGTCTAGTAAATAAAGTTGGGGCAATAATGTATCTCTGATCGACACCTAATCCCACTTTAAGTGGGTTACTTTGGGAGCCAATGCTTTCCAAGGCCCCTTCTACACTGTCCTTATATGCCAGGATCTGATCCCAGATTATCTGCCTTGAACTGGATTATATCAGTCTCCACTGCCAGATAATATGGTATAAACAGATAATCTGGGTCAGATAGTTGGATAAGCGGCAGTGTAGAAGGGGCCCAGGAATGTTGCCATCATGTCATCATGGATGAGCCGCAGGATATTCATAAATTTATCAGGACATCAGATTTTCAGGAGGATGGTCCCGAGAACATTACAATTCACAGTGTTGAAAGCCTTTGCAAGGTTGATGAATGCTATAGAGGTTGATTTTGTTCCCTGCATTTTTTTTGGAGCTGTCTTATAGTAAAAACCATATCCACTGTTACTCTCAAGGTAATCTAAGGTAGAAGGTAGAGCTCCCAGTGGCACAGTGGGTTAAACCGCTGAGCTGATGAACTTGCTGACTGAAAGGTTGGCAGTTTGAACTTGGGGAGCAGGGTAGGCTCCCGCTGTTAGCTCCAGCTTCTGCCAACCTAGCAGTTTGAAAACATGCAAATGTGAGTAGATCAATAGGTAATAATAAAGTTTATATATATTTATAGTGCATTAATATAATTTATTGGGGCCCCTGGTGGCACAGTGTGTTAAAGCGCTGAGCTTCTGAACTTGCGGACCAAAAGGTCCCAGGTTCAAATCCCAGGAGCAAAATGAGCGCCCACTGTTATCCCCAGCTTCTGCCAACCTAGCAGTTCAAAAACATGCAAATGTGAGTAGATCAATAGGTACCGCTCCAGTGGGAAGGTAACGGCACTCCATGCAGTTATGCCAGCCACATGATCTTGGAGGCATCTACAGACAATGCCAGCTCTTCGGCTTAGAAATGGAGATGAGCACCACAACCCAAAGTTGGACACAACTGGACTTGGTGTCAGGGGAAAACATTTACCTAAAGGTAGAAGGTGGTTTGTGAGGATTTTCCCAGCAGAGGCTAAAAGGGAGATACCTTGATACTTTCCACAGTCTGTTCTTTCTCTCTTTTTGAAAAAGGTAGTGATAATAGCATACTTGAAGTCCACCGGGATTCCAGTGGATTACTTCTTGTAGTTGGAGCATGACATGTTTACGCCCTCACTTATATTTCTGAAAAAAAACCATCTTAAAAGCAAGAAATTGGCATGCCAGGGGAAAGATCCAGCCAGACCTTCTTTCTAACATGTTGTTTTACTATGTGCAGGGAGATGGTTTTCATGTGAAAGCATTCAAATATGAAAACTCCCATCTGCTGTCTGAAACAGAATAATCTACCATTTAACATTTATTACTTGATTCTGTTAAATGTACCTGCCTATGCTAATCAATAACTGCGTCATTGTGCTCATGGCTGGGTCATAAAACAGAAACTCATACTTTGGGACCTACTGTCACGACCCAGGCGGCAGAGGCACCAATAACCATACACAGAGGCCAGAATCTAACTAATATCTTTATTGAAGGAATATATAAAGTTAATAAAAACAAGTATAGAAAATAGTCCAGAATTAGACCCTTCAGGAAAGGTCAGAATTAGTCCAAAAAAGCAATGTCCAATAAGAAATATTAAGGTCCAAAGTTGTAATCCAATAACCGAAACACTCACTTTGCCAAGCAAAGTGAGGGGAGATGACAAGGTCCTTTAGTCCATAAAACTTGAGCGTGGCTAGGAAATAACTTGATACTTGAAACAAGGCTTGAACGTGGAACAAGGTAACTAAGAACAAGAACAAGGTCCGTGGAATAACTTGGTAAAATCCGTGAAACAAGGCAAGGATTAGTCCTGGGAAACAAGGCAAAGTCCGTAGGTAAACAAGGCTGGGAAGCAAGGCGAAGGCTGGATAGCAAGGCAAGGCTTGAGCTGAAGCGAGGCTTGAATCGGAGCGCGCTGTCCAGACACAACTCGCTCCGCAGGCTGACGAATTGACTCCGCGAAGTTGCTACGCGGGCAAAACACCTATATAGAGTCCAACTTTCTCACCAAAGCGGTTCTCTGGGAATCAGAAACGAAAGCTAAACTCTGAGACCAGATGTTAAACTCCTTAAAGATTCTCACGAGAACCAATGTTAATTGGCAACATTCTTAGCTGCTATCCTCGCACTCCTGCGCGAAGCTGAATCCAAACTTCTCTGTTGTTTACAAAACTCCCGGCGCAAGAACACGGGAGAAGTAGGCTCTGGGGTTGTTTGACATACTTCTGGGGCACAACTTTCTTGCAGGTGCAAGGTTTCCAGATCTGCCTGGGAAGGATCTGGCTGAGAGGAATCCAGTTCAGACTGGGAAGGTAAAAAACCCAAGTTTTCATCTTCATCAGGGATTACAATGTCCTGAGCAGGACTACAAGGCCCATGGTTCATCACACTATCCCCCTCCTCAGGGCCCCTCCCAAACTGGGGTCCTCTCCCCGAGGCGCGAGGTCGCGGTTTGGTGGGATAGGTCAGATGGAAGCGACGGGTTAGATCAGGAGCATGGACTGTGGAGGCGTCTTCCCAAGAGCGTTCCTCAGGCCCAAAACCCACCCAGTCAATGAGATATTGTAGGCGGCGGCGATGAAAGCGAGAATCCAAAATGTCCTCAACCTCGAACTCCTCCTCCCCATTCATCAAAACAGGAGGGGGGGCCGGTTGGTCTGTATCAGGACGCACACCATCCGCCGGAAGGAGCAGGGAACGGTGAAACACTGGGTGAATGCGCATTGAACGCGGAAGTTGGAGTTTGAAAGTCACGGGGTTTAATTGCGCCACCACTGGATAGGGGCCAATGAAGCGGGCATCTAACTTCCGGCATGGGCGGTGGGAGGGCAGAAAGCGAGTGGACAGAAAAACCCGATCTCCTACCTTGATTTCGGGGCCCGGCTGGCGGTGTTTGTCAGCGTGGCGTTTATAGTCCTCCTTGGCTTGGTCCAGTTGCTGGAGCAAAAGTTGTTGCACCGCTGTGAGTTCCTGCAGCCAATCCTCTGCTGCGGGAACTTCTGAAGTTTCAATGACAGGGGGAAAGAAACGTGGATGGAAACCGTAGTTTGCAAGGAACGGCGTTTCTTTTGTAGAAGCTTGAACTCCATTATTGTAGGCAAACTCAGACAGTGGTAACAGAGAAGCCCAATTGTCCTGTTGGTAGTTTACATAACAGCGAAGATACTGCTCCAAAGTGGCATTAGTGCGCTCCGTTTGCCCATCTGTTTGGGGATGATGAGCTGAAGATAAGCGAGAGTCTATGCCCAGTAGTTTTTGTAGTGCCTTCCAAAAACGAGAGGTGAATTGAGATCCACGGTCTGTGACTAAACTCTTGGGCAATCCATGTAGTCTGAAAACATGCTGAAGAAATAGATCCGCAGTTTCTTTGGCCGTGGGGAGGCCTTCGCAGGGAATGAAATGGGCTAACTTGGTGAATAGGTCCACCACCACTAAGATCGTGGTGAATCCACAGGAAGGTGGTAGGTCAGTGATGAAATCCGCGGAAATTATTTCCCATGGGCGAGATGGGGTAGGAAGGGGGTGTAAAAGCCCTGAGGGCTTCTCCCTTCGTATCTTGGAGCGCTGGCATACTGGGCAGGTGTTGACATATTTTTCCACATCCTTGCGGATCTTGGGCCACCAAAAATCTCTTAGGATCAAATGCATGGTTTTAAATAGTCCGAAGTGTCCTGCTGGTTTGCAGTCATGACACAGACGAAGCGCTTTTTCCCTGCCCGGTCCGGGTGGGATATAAACATGATTTCTATAGCAGAGCAGCCCATCTTTAAGCGAAAAGGGAAAATGCAGACCTTGGCGAAGTTGGTCCTGCGCCCAGGCATCTGCTTGCTGACTAGCCCTGATTTCTTGAGCACAGATGGGTCCTGGAGTAGGGGAAGTTGAACCAATGGGACTGGATTTGGTGTTCCCCACTGTGAGCGTGGCAAAGTTCTCAGGTTGTAGCAGTTGGGATTCAAAGGTCTCCTTGCGTCCTGCAGCGTATTCCGGTTTACGTGACAGGGCGTCTGCTTGCTTGGTTTGAGCTGGGGTCACATAATGGATCTGGAAGTTGAAACGTTCAAAGAATAAAGCCCAACGTTGCTGCCTCTGATTTAGTTTGCGGGCAGTTCTTAGATGTTCTAGATTACGATGATCAGTGTGGACTTCAATGGGGAATTTGGCCCCTTCTAGCCAATGTCTCCAAGTTTCAAAGGCTGCCTTTATGGCCAGTAGTTCTTTTTCCCAAATGGTGTAATTCCTCTCTGGTGTGGTTAGTTGACGAGAATAAAAGGCACAGGGATGGAGGTGATCTCCCACCGGTTGTAAGAGTACAGCCCCAATTGCCACATCAGAGGCGTCCGCTTGCACCACAAAAGGGGTTCCAGGATTTGGGTGCTGTAGAATTGGCTGGGAGGTGAATAGTTTCTTCAGTTGCTGGAACCCTTTCTCTGCTTGATCAGTCCAGCGGAAAGGCTGCTTTCCACGGATGCAGCTAGTGATGGGGTCGGACCAGCGGGCAAAATCTGGAATGAACTTGCGGTAGTAGTTCGCGAACCCCAAGAAACGCTGCACCTCTTTCTTGTTAGTTGGCGCCCGCCATTCCAATACTGCTGAAACTTTGGCTGGATCCATGGAAAGCCCTAGAGGCGAGATGCGGTAGCCAAGGAAATCTACCTCTTGTAGATCAAAAGCGCATTTTTCTAGCTTGGCATAAAGTCCATGATCCCGCAATCGTTGCAACACCATTTTGACGTGGTTCTCATGTTCTGATTGTGATCTGGAAAACACCAAAAAATCGTCCAGGTAGATTATCAAGAATCTGTCTAGATAGTCCTGAAAAATATCGTTGACAAAATGCTGGAACGTTGCGGGAGCTCCGCATAAACCGAAATTCATAACTCGGGACTCGAATAATCCGAATTTAGTCTGGAAGGCGGTCTTCCACTCGTCCCCTTCTCTGATGCGAACTAGATTATAAGCCCCCCGAAGATCCAGCTTGGTGTAGACCTTGGCTCCTCGAAGTCGGTCCAGTAGATCCGAGATTAAGGGCAGGGGATAGCTGTTCCGCTTGGTGATATTGTTCAATGCTCTGTAGTCCACCACCAAGCGTAATTCCCCTGACTTCTTCTTCACAAACATCACTGGGGAGGCGGCTGGGGATTGAGAGGGTCTGATGAACCCCTTGCGAAGGTTTGTCTCTAAGAATTCCCTGAGAGCTTCTTGCTCTGGTTCCGTCAGGGAGTAGAGATGCCCTCGCGGGATCGGGGCCCCCTCCACCAAGTCAATGGCACAGTCATAAGGTCTATGTGGGGGTAATTTTTCGGCTTCTTTCTCATTGAATACATCCCAATACTCGGAGTACTTCTTTGGCAAGGTGATGATGGGCTCGGAGTCTGTAGCATGGCATACCTTGGCTACGAGGCAATGGTTTTGGCAGTACGGTGAAGCAAACTGCAGTTCTCTGTTGGACCAGGAGATGTTAGGGTCGTGGAGTGTCAGCCATGGAATTCCCAAAATCACAGGGAAATGGGGAACCTCGGTAACAAAGAAGGAAATCTCTTCCATATGTTCCCTTATCCACATCCTGGTGGGTTCCGACCACTGGCTTACGGGGCCCGTCTTGAGGGGACGGCCGTCTATGGCTTGCACCACACGGGCATTCTTGAAATCATGATATTGTAATCCCAGAGAGTCGGCATACTCTCTATCGATGAAATTGTTGGTAGCTCCAGAGTCTATCATGGCGTGGATCATGACGGGTCCCCTTTTTGCTGACCATAATGTGACCACGAGAAGGAACAGGACCCCGGTTGGCGGCTCTTGGATGGATTTTTTGACCGGGTTGGCGAGCCTCTCTACACCCGGTCGTTGGCTTCCCCCGCCGGCTGTGTGCCAGTCGGCTCAGACGCCTTCGACTCCGTGGAGGACGCCGCCGCAAGACGGGCGGCAGGCTTCCCTTTGGCTGGGCACTCTCTGGCGAAGTGGCCCCCGTTCCCGCAGTACCAGCAGAGGTTCAAGCGTTGACGACGGGCCTTCTCGGCGGCATCTAGTCTGGGACGCACATTGCCCAACTGCATCGGCACCTCCTCGCCTCCTCTGGGGTATGGGGTTGGCGGCGGGGGTCTCCACACCGGACGTGGCTGAACACTGGCGGAAGCGGGGGGTTTTGCCCCGGCTCTACCGCCCTGGCCTCGAACCCATTGTTTCCTGTTGGCAATCATGACTTCAGCCCGTAAACATTGATCAATGAGTGCCTCGAGGGTCTGGGGAGGATCCACCTTGGAGATTTCTTCCAGCATTTCAATGTTGAGACCCTCCCGAAATTGTCCTCTGAGGGCTACATCGTTCCAGCCGGTGTTGTGGGCCAGCACGCGGAACTCGGCTATGTACTGAGACATGGGTCTGTCTCCTTGAAGGAGGCGCCGGAGTTTGTGACCGGCTGCCTCCAAATTGTCCTCGATTCCCCAGGTCTCCTTAAGGTGATCCAAGAAGCGTTGTGCTGAATTTAGGTGGGGGGAGGCTTGATCAAACAGGGCCGTCGCCCAGCTAGCCGCTGGTCCATCTAGAAGACTGTAGACCCACGCCACCTTGATGTCTTCTTGGGGAAACTCGGCATCACGGGCCTCTAGATAAGCTTGACATTGGCGGCGGAAAACATGAACCTTAGCAGCTTCTCCAGAAAACTTGGTAGGCAACGCCATGGCCGGGAGGCGAACTCCGCGCTCCCTCAACCCTTTTATTTCTCCATCCTGCGCGTTGAGTCTGTCACGGATGCGGTCCACTTCGTCCTTGCTGATGGTGTAGCTGAGCGGCTGTCCAGCCGGCGCGGCTCCGGTAGACATCCTGGCCTCGGTTAGTTGGTGCTTATGGGTGGCGGAGTCAAACTGTCACGACCCAGGCGGCAGAGGCACCAATAACCATACACAGAGGCCAGAATCTAACTAATATCTTTATTGAAGGAATATATAAAGTTAATAAAAACAAGTATAGAAAATAGTCCAGAATTAGACCCTTCAGGAAAGGTCAGAATTAGTCCAAAAAAGCAATGTCCAATAAGAAATATTAAGGTCCAAAGTTGTAATCCAATAACCGAAACACTCACTTTGCCAAGCAAAGTGAGGGGAGATGACAAGGTCCTTTAGTCCATAAAACTTGAGCGTGGCTAGGAAATAACTTGATACTTGAAACAAGGCTTGAACGTGGAACAAGGTAACTAAGAACAAGAACAAGGTCCGTGGAATAACTTGGTAAAATCCGTGAAACAAGGCAAGGATTAGTCCTGGGAAACAAGGCAAAGTCCGTAGGTAAACAAGGCTGGGAAGCAAGGCGAAGGCTGGATAGCAAGGCAAGGCTTGAGCTGAAGCGAGGCTTGAATCGGAGCGCGCTGTCCAGACACAACTCGCTCCGCAGGCTGACGAATTGACTCCGCGAAGTTGCTACGCGGGCAAAACACCTATATAGAGTCCAACTTTCTCACCAAAGCGGTTCTCTGGGAATCAGAAACGAAAGCTAAACTCTGAGACCAGATGTTAAACTCCTTAAAGATTCTCACGAGTACCAATGTTAATTGGCAACATTCTTAGCTGCTATCCTCGCACTCCTGCGCGAAGCTGAATCCAAACTTCTCTGTTGTTTACAAAACTCCCGGCGCAAGAACACGGGAGAAGTAGGCTCTGGGGTTGTTTGACATACTTCTGGGGCACAACTTTCTTGCAGGTGCAAGGTTTCCAGATCTGCCTGGGAAGGATCTGGCTGAGAGGAATCCAGTTCAGACTGGGAAGGTAAAAAACCCAAGTTTTCATCTTCATCAGGGATTACAATGTCCTGAGCAGGACTACAAGGCCCATGGTTCATCACACCTACCAGCCTATGATCTAAACAAGGTTTCTATGCACTTCATAGCTATAAAGTAGAAAGAAATGTGACAGATAGTAATTTCTTCCATTGTTAGACTATGGCAATTACAGTATCATGGATATTCTGTATTAATCAAAGTCAAACTCTCCATTATTTCATATTTTATAATTCCCTGGTATATAGGTTTAGTTTATGCTATCAGTGAAATCATCAAACCTTGAGTTTTCCAAGTCTAAGCAGCCACTACTGCACTAAGGGATGAAAAAATATTTTCTATCCTTCAGTGTCCACTTTTAGAACAGGTTTCCATTGGGAAGAATAATAGCAAAAGTTTTGTAGAGTTTTTCTTCATATTTGAGCTTTTCTGCCCAAAGAAACGATTTTTTTATACATACACACATACACAATTCTTAGGGCTGTGCAAAATGTTTGTTAGCTGTCGTAAGTTAGATGAAATTAATTAAATTTGTACTTACGGCACAATATCCGACACGTGCCCATAGCCCACACCAAAAACTTAAGAATTGAAACTTACCCAATACTTTTTCAGTTGAATTTTGTAAACCTCAGAAGCCTTCCAAAGTCAGTTTTATTTCCAACACAAGCAAGTATAGCAAACCCAAAAAGGTTGCCATTCCTCTTTAAAGTAATGGCTTCTCACTCAAACAGTGTCACGACCCTGGTTGCAAAGGCACCAATAACCATACACAGAGGCCAGATTCTATCTAATATCTTTATTAAGGAAATATATAAAGTTAGTAAAAGCAAATGTAAAAGATAGTCCAGAAGCAGACCTTTCAGGAAAGGTCAAAATTAGCCCAAAGAAATAATGTCCAATATGAAATATTAAGGTCCAAAGTTGTAATCCAATAACCGAAACACTCACTTTGCCAGGCAAAGTGAGGGGAGATGACAAGGTCCTTTAGTCCATAAACTTGAGCAAGGCTAGGAAATAACTCGATACTTGAAGCAAGGCTTAAAACGTGGAACAAGGTAACAAGGAACAAGAACAAGATCCGAGGAATAACTTGGTAAAATCCGTGATACAAGGCAAGGATTGGTCCTGGCAACAAGGCAAAGTCCGTAGGTAAACAAGGCTGGGAAGCAAGACGAAGGCTGGATAGCAAGGCAAGGCTTGAGCAGGAGCGAGGCTTGAATCGGAGCGCGCTGTCCAGACACAACTCGCTCCGTAGGCTGACGAATTGACTCCGCGAAGTTACTACGCGGGTAAAACATCTATATAGAGTCTAACTTTCCCACCGAAGCAGTTCTCTGGGAATCAGAAACGAAAGCTAAACTCTGAGACCAGATGTTAAACTCCTTAAAGATTCTCACGAGAAGCAGTCTTAATTGGCTACATTCTTAGCTGCAATCCTCGCACTCCTGCGCGAAGCTGAATCCAAACTTCTCTGTTGTTTACAAAACTCCCGGCGCAAGAACACGGGAGAAGTAGGCTCTGGGCTTGTTTGACATACTTCTGGGAGACAACTTTCTTGCAGGTGCAAGGTTCCCAGATCTGCCTGGGAAAGATCTGGCTGAGAGGAATCCAGTTCAGACTGGGAAGGTAAAAAACCCAAGTTCTCATCTTCATCAGGAATTACAATGTCCTGAGCAGGACTACAAGGCCCATGGATCATCACACTATCCCCCTCCTCAAGGCCCCTCCCAAACTGGGGCCCTCTCCCCGAGGCGCGAGGTCGCGGCTTGGCGGGATAGGTCTGATGAAAGCGACGGGTTAGATCAGGAGCGTGAACTGTGGAGGCGTCTTCCCAAGAGCGCTCCTCAGGGCCAAAACCTACCCAGTCAATGAGATATTGCAGGCGGCGGCGGTGAAAGCGAGAATCCAAAATGTCCTCAACCTCGAACTCCTCCTCCCCATTCATCAAAACAGGAGGGGGGGCCGGTTGGTCTGTATCAGGACGCACACCATCCGCCGGAAGGAGCAGGGAACGGTGAAACACTGGGTGGATGCGCATTGAACGCGGAAGTTGGAGTTTGAAAGTCACAGGGTTTAATTGCGCCACCACTGGATAGGGGCCAATGAAACGGGCATCTAACTTCCGGCAAGGGCGGTGGGAGGGCAGAAAGCGAGTGGACAGGAAAACCCGATCTCCTACCTTGATTTCGGGGCCCGGCTGGCGATGTTTGTCAGCGTGGCGTTTATAGTCCTCCTTGGCTTGGTCCAGTTGCTGGAGCAAAAGTTGTTGTACCGCTGTGAGTTCCTGCAGCCAATCCTCTGCTGCGGGAACTTCTGAAGTTTCAATGACAGGGGGGAAGAAACGTGGGTGGAAGCCGTAGTTTGCAAAGAACGGCGTTTCTTTTGTAGAAGCTTGAACTCCATTGTTATAAGCAAACTCTGACAGTGGTAACAGAGAAGCCCAATTGTCCTGTTGGTAGTTTACATAACAGCGAAGATACTGCTCCAAAGTGGCATTGGTGCGCTCCGTTTGCCCATCTGTTTGGGGATGATGAGCTGAAGATAAACGAGAGTCTATGCCCAATAGTTTTTGTAATGCCTTCCAAAAACGAGAGGTGAATTGAGAACCACGGTCTGTGACTAAACTCTTGGGCAATCCATGTAGTCTGAAAACATGTTGGAGGAATAGATCTGCAGTCTCTTTGGCCGTGGGAAGACCTTCACAGGGTATGAAATGGGCTAACTTGGTGAAAAGGTCCACCACCACTAGGATCGTGGTGAATCCACAGGAAGGTGGTAGGTCAGTGATGAAATCCGCAGAAATTATTTCCCATGGGCGAGATGGGGTAGGAAGGGGATGTAGAAGCCCTGAGGGTTTCTCCCTTCTTATCTTGGAGCGCTGGCATACTGGGCAGGTGTTGACATATTTTTCCACATCTTTGCGGATCTTGGGCCACCAAAAGTCCCTTAGGATCAGATGCATGGTTTTAAATAGTCCGAAATGCCCTGCTGGTTTGCAGTCATGACACAGACGAAGCGCTTTTTCCCTGCCCGGTCCGGGTGGGATATAAACATGATTTCTATAGCAAAGCAGTCCATCTTTAAGCGAAAAGGGAAAATGCAGACCTTGACGAAGTTGGTCCTGCGCCCAGGCATCTGCTTGCTGACTAGCCCTGATTTCTTGAGCACAGATGGGTCCTGGAGTAGAGGAAGTTGAACCAATGGGAGTGGATTTGGTGTTCCCCACTGTGAGCGTGGCAAAGTTCTCGGGTTGTAGTAGTTGGGATTCAAAGGTCTCCTTGCGTCCTGCAGCGTATTCCGGTTTACGTGACAGGGCGTCTGCTTGCTTGGTTTGGGCTGGGGTCACATAATGGATCTGGAAGTTGAAACGTTCAAAGAATAAAGCCCAACGTTGCTGCCTCTGATTTAGTTTGCGGGCAGTTCTTAGATGTTCTAGATTACAATGATCAGTGTGGACTTCAATGGGAAATTTGGCCCCTTCTAGCCAATGTCTCCAAGTTTCAAAGGCTGCCTTTATGGCCAGTAGTTCTTTTTCCCAAATGGTGTAATTCCTCTCTGGTGTGGTTAGTTGACGAGAGTAAAAGGCACAGGGATGGAGGTGGTCTCCCACCGGTTGTAAGAGTACAGCCCCAATTGCCACATCAGAGGCGTCCGCTTGCACCACAAAAGGGGTTCCAGGATTTGGGTGCTGTAGAATTGGCTGGGAGGTGAATAGTTTCTTTAGTTGCTGGAACCCTTTCTCTGCTTGATCAGTCCAGCGGAAAGGCTGCTTTCCACGGATGCAGCTAGTGATGGGGTCGGACCAGCGGGCAAAATCTGGAATGAACTTGCGGTAATAGTTCGCGAACCCCAAGAAACGCTGCACCTCTTTCTTGTTAGTTGGCGCCCGCCATTCCAATACTGCTGAAACCTTGGCTGGATCCATGGAAAGCCCTAGAGGCGAGATGCGGTAACCAAGGAAATCTACCTCTTGTAGATCAAAGGCGCATTTTTCCAGCTTGGCATAAAGTCCATGATCCCGCAATCGTTGTAACACCATTTTGACGTGGTTCTCATGTTCTGATTGTGATCTAGAAAACACCAAAAAATCGTCCAGGTAGATTATCAAGAACCTGTCTAGATAGTCCTGAAAAATGTCATTGACGAAATGCTGGAACGTTGCGGGAGCTCCGCATAAACCGAAATTCATAACTCGGGACTCGAATAATCCGAACTTGGTCTGGAAGGCGGTCTTCCACTCGTCCCCTTCCCTGATGCGAACTAAGTTGTAAGCCCCCCGAAGATCCAGCTTGGTGTAAACCTTGGCTCCTCGAAGCCGGTC
Source organism: Anolis carolinensis (assembly GCF_035594765.1). Classification (NCBI taxonomy): domain Eukaryota; kingdom Metazoa; phylum Chordata; class Lepidosauria; order Squamata; family Anolidae; genus Anolis; species Anolis carolinensis. The sequence goes on along the minus strand of NC_085845.1, from coordinate 93,710,515 downwards.
CAGTAGATCCGAGATTAAGGGCAGGGGATAGCTGTTCCGCTTGGTGATATTGTTCAATGCTCTGTAGTCCACCACCAAGCGTAGTTCCCCTGACTTCTTCTTCACAAACATCACTGGGGAGGCGGCTGGGGATTGAGAGGGTCTGATGAATCCCTTGCGAAGGTTTGTCTCTAGGAATTCCCTGAGAGCTTCTTGCTCTGGTTCAGTCAGGGAGTAGAGATGCCCTCGCGGGATCGGGGCCCCCTCCACCAAGTCAATGGCACAGTCATAAGGTCTATGTGGGGGTAATTTTTCGGCTTCTTTCTCATTGAATACATCCCAATACTCGGAGTACTTCTTTGGCAAGGTGATGATGGGCTCGGTGTCTGTGGCATGGCAGACCTTGGCTACGAGGCAATGGTTTTGGCAGTACGGTGAAGCAAACTGCAGTTCTCTGTTGGACCAGGAAATGTTGGGGTCGTGGAGAGTCAGCCATGGAATTCCCAAAATCACAGGGAAATGGGGGACCTCGGTAACAAAGAAGGAAATCTCTTCCATATGTTCCCTTATCCACATCCTGGTGGGTTCCGACCACTGACTTACGGGCCCCGTCTTGAGGGGGCGGCCGTCTATGGCTTGCACCACACGGGCATTCTTGAAATCATGATATTGTAATCCCAGAGAGTCGGCATACTCTCTATCAATGAAATTGTTGGTAGCTCCAGAGTCTATCATGGCGTGGATCATGACGGGTCCCCTTTTTGCTGACCATAATGTGACCACGAGAAGGAACAGGACCCCGGTTGGCGGCTCTTGAATGGATTTTTTGACCGGGTTGGCGAGCCTCTCTACACCCGGTCGTTGGCTTCCCCCGCCGGCTGTGTGCCAGTCGGCTCAGACGCCTTCGTCTCCGTGGAGGACGCCGCCGCAAGACGGGCGGCAGGCTTCCCCTTGGCTGGGCACTCTCTGGCGAAGTGGCCCCCATTCCCGCAGTACCAACAGAGGTTTAAGCGTTGACGACGGGCCTTCTCGGCGGCATCCAGTCTGGGACGCACATTGCCCAACTGCATCGGCACCTCCTCGCCTCCTCTGGGGTATGGGGTTGGCGGTGGGGGTCTCCACACTGGACGTGGTTGAACGCTGGTGGGAGCGGGGGGGTTTGCCCCGGCTCTACTGCCCTGGCCTCGAACCCACTGTTTCCTGTTGGCAATCATGACTTCAGCCCGTAAACATTGATCAATGAGTGCCTCGAGGGTCTGGGGAGGATCCACCTTGGAGATTTCTTCCAGCATTTCAATGTTGAGACCCTCCCGGAATTGTCCTCTGAGGGCTACATCGTTCCAGCCGGTGTTGTGGGCCAGCACTCGGAACTCGGCTATATACTGAGACATAGGTCTGTCTCCTTGGAAAAGGCGACGGAGTTTGTGCCCGGCTGCCTCCAAATTGTCCTCGATTCCCCAAGTCTCCTTGAGGTGGTCCAAGAAGTGTTGCGCTGATCTCAGGTGTGGAGAGGCTTGGTCGAACAGTGCCGTCGCCCAATTGGCCGCTGGCCCGTCTAGAAGACTGTAAACCCACGCCACTTTGATGTCTTCTTGGGGAAACTCGGCATCACGGGCCTCTAGATAAGCTTGACATTGGCGACGGAAAACATGAACCTTAGAAGCTTCTCCAGTAAACTTGGTAGGCAACGCCATGGCCGGGAGGCGGATTCCGCGCTCCCGCAAGCCCTTTATTTCTCCATCCTGGGCGTTGAGTCTGTCGCGGATGCGATCCACCTCATCCTTGTCGATGGTGTAGGTAAGCGGCTGCCCACCCGGCACGGTTCCGGTAGACATTCTGGCCTTGGTTAATTGGTGCTTATGGGTGGCGGAGTCAAACTGTCACGACCCTGGTTGCAAAGGCACCAATAACCATACACAGAGGCCAGATTCTATCTAATATCTTTATTAAGGAAATATATAAAGTTAGTAAAAGCAAATGTAAAAGATAGTCCAGAAGCAGACCTTTCAGGAAAGGTCAAAATTAGCCCAAAGAAATAATGTCCAATATGAAATATTAAGGTCCAAAGTTGTAATCCAATAACCGAAACACTCACTTTGCCAGGCAAAGTGAGGGGAGATGACAAGGTCCTTTAGTCCATAAACTTGAGCAAGGCTAGGAAATAACTCGATACTTGAAGCAAGGCTTAAAACGTGGAACAAGGTAACAAGGAACAAGAACAAGATCCGAGGAATAACTTGGTAAAATCCGTGATACAAGGCAAGGATTGGTCCTGGCAACAAGGCAAAGTCCGTAGGTAAACAAGGCTGGGAAGCAAGACGAAGGCTGGATAGCAAGGCAAGGCTTGAGCAGGAGCGAGGCTTGAATCGGAGCGCGCTGTCCAGACACAACTCGCTCCGTAGGCTGACGAATTGACTCCGCGAAGTTACTACGCGGGTAAAACATCTATATAGAGTCTAACTTTCCCACCGAAGCAGTTCTCTGGGAATCAGAAACGAAAGCTAAACTCTGAGACCAGATGTTAAACTCCTTAAAGATTCTCACGAGAAGCAGTCTTAATTGGCTACATTCTTAGCTGCAATCCTCGCACTCCTGCGCGAAGCTGAATCCAAACTTCTCTGTTGTTTACAAAACTCCCGGCGCAAGAACACGGGAGAAGTAGGCTCTGGGCTTGTTTGACATACTTCTGGGAGACAACTTTCTTGCAGGTGCAAGGTTCCCAGATCTGCCTGGGAAAGATCTGGCTGAGAGGAATCCAGTTCAGACTGGGAAGGTAAAAAACCCAAGTTCTCATCTTCATCAGGAATTACAATGTCCTGAGCAGGACTACAAGGCCCATGGATCATCACAAACAGCAGGGAGAAATCATAGGTTGATGGGAAAGTGACCGATAAAGGACAGAATTCTTGGAAATGTAGTTTGGGAAGGCAAACAGCCCTATGCCAGAGAATTGAAAAAGGCTCTGCCCTAAACTGCATTTCCCAGAATGCAGTGCTCAGCATCAGAAAGCCCCAATCAGGATAGGGGAGAGATTTGTCACTCCATTCCAGCAGCAAGCTAGAGTTCCAATAAATTTTAAAAATTTAAAAATTTGAAAAATTCCCTAAAATCAGTAGATGTATGAATATTTTTGAAATAACAGGGAGTGATCCCCTGTTATCTCCTGTCATTGTATAGAAAATCGAAGGAGATAGCAAGCTCTTAGTTTTTGTTTTTAAAAATGTGCTTTATAAAAACTTTGAAAATTCCCCAAAAATCCACAGATAAGTGAAATATTCTGAAACTTGATGGGCTAACAGTGGTAAACAAGTTCTACCACTGTAGCACATTTCACCCCAATAGCTATAAAAATGAGGGAGAAAGGAGACTCTGAAATTTCCCCAATGCACAATTACTATAATGAAAAAATAATGAAATTTCATTACTCTTGTTATAGTATATAGTCACAAAATGTTCACTAATGATACCTTAGAAACATTTTAGAAATGAAGCACTGGCACCCCCTAATTTTGTAATGAGTTTTGCAACATTTTTCATTTTTCATTGCACAGCCCTAACAATTATTTCCTGGAAAGGTGTGTTCTATTCACAAAAGTGTGCACTTATACACAATATGTCTGGGATTTTATTTAAAGGCACATTATTCTACATAAAATAATTCTGGGAGTATACTCTGTAAAAATATTTGAGTGGTTTTTTTTCAAGTAATGGGGAGAAAACTTAGTTAGCCATCTTATGTAAAGATGAAGCAATGAAGTATACATCCCGATATGCTATTAAGAAAAATTTCAACATTGCAGTTAGTGGTGTCAAATTAATTTATTTGCATAAAGTAGTGTGCATTTATTCTATGATCCATCCTGAAGGGGTGGGTGGATGGGTGGCTGTTTCTTTGTTTGTACTTATGCCATCTTTCCCACTTTTTCCTTGAAGAAACATCTTGTATTGAACACAAACTGTTCTGTTGGGTTTCTATTGCTATGATGGCATAATTATTTTAATAATGAAATAATTATTTTATTTCATAGTAAGTTTGTCCTCAACCTGATTTCTCCACCCCCTTTTGGAGCTACTCTGGTTAATTGTCAAGGTGTTTGTTTTTTAAAAAAAACATTATAGACTGTAAAAACATGCAGAGAGTTAGTTCATAGGACAGCTTTTTCCTCAAACCAGTAAACCCAGTGCACTACTCTTATCAAACCATTCCTCCATACCACATATACCTTTCTGCTGCTCTCATAGCCCTCATTATTCACTTTTGTTTCAAAGTGGAAAAGTTTGAAAAGTAATATTTCTACATCAGAAAATTTCTCTATTTTCTCTTCTACATAGCAATCAAATCATGTTTCATAGGAAGCAGATTTTGCCCTGAAGCAGCTAGCTGTTGATTCAGAATCTTAAAGAATAGAATTCCATTGATCTCTTTTGCCTGTTATAGTAATATTATTTTTAAAAGCCACAAAAGTTCATAAAATAACTATAATGTCATACTTCAAAACATACATCAAATTAAGTTCAAATATATTATTGTGGATTTCCAACATGTATCAGACTGGAAGCACTAGATCCCATCTGATCTGGAAACCAAGCAGAGTCGGCTCTGCTTAGTTCTTGGATGGGAGAACACCAACAAATACCATATGCTATAGGGCACATTTCAGAGAAAGGAACTGGCAAAACCGTCTCTGAGAATTGCTAGTCTAAGAAAACACTGAGAAATTAATGGAGCCACATTAAAGGAAATTCATGGGGCCACGATAACTTGAAGTATTACATTTACAATGAACTATATTCCATCGGGGCCCCTGGTGGCACAGTGCATTAAAGCACTGAGCTGCTGAACTTGTGGACTAAAAGGTGCCAGGTTCAAATCCCGAGAGCGGAATGAGCGCCCGCTGTTAGCCCCAGCTCGTGCCAACCTAGCAGTTCAAAAACATGCAAATGTGAGTAGATTAATAGGTACCACTCCGGCAGGAAGGTAATGGCTCTCCATGCAGTCATGCTAGCCACATGACCTTGGAGGTGTCTATGGACAACGCCGGCTCTTCAGCTTAGAAATGGAGATGAGCACCAACCCCCAGAGTCGGACACGACTGGACTTAACATCAGGGGAAAACCTTTACTTTTACTTATATTCCATCAAGCAAGAGATCACAGAAATTAGATTTTGTAATTGACCATGTGAACATTTTAATGAAAAAAATTGCATATTTGTTTCAATATTTTTGTTTGTTTTGATAATCTATTTTTTCTTTGATGCCTTCACAAAAAAATCATTCTTCCATGCCATAAGTAGATATTTGTCAGATTTCTAGAGGGTCATCTACACCTGCCACTTAGGTCAGTTTGGAACCTGTTTGAAAGAATCCAGTATCACCTTATAGCTTATTAAACTGCAATTTCTGAAACAGATTTGAGGTCAGGATGGTGATTACATTGAGCACAGAAGGTAGGCTCAAACTGACTCCAGAATCCACGGCCATGGAGAATGCAGGGTGTTTTATTCCAGTTTCTAGGCAAAATATGTTAATGCACTCAGGCAACATATGAGGTGGAAAAAAGAATCAGATAGTAACAGTTAACACCTATTTCAGTAATCATTTGGCCATCTGCTGCCTAGCCATGTCTGTGGCCACTTTTTGTCAATCTCTCCCCACCATGTTCCGAGTCTTGCAATGCGCATCAGCACATTGTATGATCACAATGCAGTTCACATTCTGCAGAGAATTTTGCTGTGTGATGTGGGCTATATTGCAGCCATGCTGCAATACATTCAGGGGCTTAATTAGGGGCAAATTCAGAGGCTCAACTTTGCTTGATATACTTTAACCTACTTTTAGCTCATGCTGCAGTGCACTTTGATGTCGCACATTGTATAGCTAATTTGAAGCTAGCTTTATATTGCATTTTATGGTCAGTGTAAATGAACCCTAGCTTGTTGCAATTTACAATACAGTTTCTTGAACCCAAGTGACCTGTAAAACAACCACAAACCTGGGTGAATAATTGAATTTTACATGGGAGCCACATGCACAGAGTTGATCCTCGATATTTGCTACTGAAGCAAAGACAGAACCTTCCCTATCCCTTGAATTGAAAACTAGCCAGTTTCTGCTGCTTCTTATTTCAACATTGGTGATAAAAACATCTATTGCAGGGACGGGAGTCCAGGCTCCCTCTGGTTGCTATTGGGGAGCTACTTCCAGAAACCATAAACATTGGCCAGGAAAGCCGGGAGTTGCAGTTCAACAAATCGGGAGGTCTACATGATTTCCACCCTTGCATTATTGAATCCGAGGACAACAGATATATACAGCTATGCATTTTCACATTTTGTCTATTTGGTGTCCATGCAAGCCATAACATAAAATAAAAACAAGTGTGCATAATCTTTTATGAACAAAGCAGCACATGCAGATGCACTTAAAAGTCTGCTAAAAGACACCAACTGTCTCTCTGAATACTCATTTAATTAGAGCACTCCCCAAACTTCCATCTGTGATGCATCAGGAAAAAGCAACCAAGCAAGACTATGCAGGGAGTTGTGTTGCAAAAATAACTTTTCCAAGGCCTGTTCTGCCTAATAGTAAAGCCAGTCCTGTCTACAGTCAATCTCTGATTTTTTGCAAGTCAAAAAAATATATAATTCATCGTGTCCAAAAATGTACCAGACCTTTTTTAAAAAGGAAAATAGAAACAGCTCCCTGCTTATGTTATAGTTTATGAGCTAAAATATGCAACAAAAGAAATATGGGGAAGATGAGGGACAGAATGTTAAAAGTGAACAGAGCTTGAATAACAAATTATTGCTTAAACTTTGGAACATACCACATGCATTATTTATCCACATACTGGGAATACCACAGTAATCTACCCAGTTTGATTTCTGATACAGATATTTATAATTCTGCTGCTGCAGACGTGTATCCAGACCCTCTTTGCATCCAATTTTATCTGATTTATTTTTATTTTATATTTTTGTAGGGGAAAAGAGTATTAACAGCTGGACATTGGAACCCTCAGGCATGCTCCTTAGACAAATTAGATGGGGTTGGATGTGTAACATCTTGTGCAAGCTTGAAGAAATGTATGGACAAAGATTGAAAAAAGCAACTGAGAAATTGATAAGCTTCTCCTCTTTCTCTCTCTCCCCCTCTCCCTCTCTATCTCACATATATACACTACATCACTTCTGCGGTCTGACGAAGAGCAGAACAGTCCTTTTTCTGTTGGCGTATAAACTAACAATGGATTTTAAAATTACTTGGCAATTTCGCTTCTTATGGTGAAGAAAAAGACAGTGGAAAAATAGTTTCAGAGTTGCTGTTTCCAGCCTTTAAGATGGGGACCTTAGCTCAACTGTGACATTGAGATGATTGACCTTTCCTTTTGGAACAAGTACAAATGACCTTGGTATCATGGAGTGGAGGAGAACTGACACTGTTCCTTTAATATCCCTGGTCATTTTCACATGTCTCAGAATTTACTGCACTATTGAATTTATGTCTCATCATTCACAGCAGAGGGCAAAGAGTGCCCATGTTGTGGTTGTGCCTTTATTTAGCAACTAAAAGAGTCCGGGTACAATTTGTATGGAACTTTCCAGATGCAATGGTTGGGTACACAAAGTGTTTGGACAAAAATCAGATATAAAATAAAAGTCACAAAGTTTGATGTATCTGAGGAAGTGGATCAATGGGGGAAGCTAGATGGTTGACACTTCACTCCGTGGGATCACCCTGCCAGCAGCCAATGTAAAGAAATCTACTAACTGCTATGGCTCAATGTTATGGAATCGTGGGGTTTGTAGATCAGATAGATACAAGAATTATTTGGGATAAAAAGCTAAAAATCATGTAAAAAGATAACTCCTATAATTCCATAGCATTAAGCCATGGCATTTAAAGTGATGTTAAATTAATAATAATAATAATAATAATAATAATAATAATAATAATAATAATAATTTTATTTTTGTATGCTGCCTCCATCTCCCCAACAGGGATTCACAGCGGCTCACACGGGGGCAAACCCAATACAATCATATAATATCATAAAATCAACAGTTAAGACATCAAAGAATGCATTAAAAAAACAAATTAACAAGTCATAATTTAAAATAGACATAATTAAAATATTAAACAAATTGCATTAATCCACAATGTAGTTGCACTCTGGCCCCATCTACACTGCCATATGATGCAGCTTCAGAATGCAGTTAAACTGAATTATGAAACTGCATTATATGGCAGTATAGATGGGGCCTCTATCTTTACAAAAGTGTACGAAACCATCTTTGGCTTTTATTGAATCTCTAAAGAGCTACAAGATCCCTTTGCATGATTTTGATGTGTTTTCTTTCCTTCCTTCCTTCCTTCCTTCCTTCCTTCCTTCCTTCCTTCCTTCCTTCCTTCCTTCCTTCCTTCCTTCCTTCCTTCCTTCCTTCCTTTCAGGAAATAAAGCACATGTAGACTTCTGCAGACATGGTTTTGAAGCTGTGCATCTCCATGCCATTTGGTGGAGCACTATAGAGACAATTTCCACATCTCCATGAAAATCACAAGTGAAAACAGCCTTTGTATTTCATTAACCTTTTATATTAAAAAGAAATATTTATATTAAAAAGAAATTCTGTTTGATTCAGTAGAGCAAAAGATACTAAATTCAAGAGTCAACACAAACCCAAAAATAAGGTTCAGATTACTGGTTACTGCCAGTTCCCAGTCCATGAAGTGAAGTAATGATTTAGAAAGCCAGAATACATTTCCCAGGGGTGTTGGTACTAGAGTAGCATTCAAGCAATAGAGATGAACTCAATGGAGGAAGGGGCAATTGAAAACATTTTCATACCCTCCACTGCCAATGTAGAACGATTGCCATTATACAAGCAGTGCAAGTGGGAAGATTTGCTCATCTGAATACTAATTTGTATTCCAAAAGAAGTAAAAGCAGCAGTGACATCACATATTTCTTACTTGCCAGAGGCAATGGAGTATGTCACTGTTTCCAAACCTGACTAAACAATAGCATGAAGATCGGATAAACTGTTTTCCCTCTTGGATTGAACACAAGCAACCCGTGCACTGGATTCCATTTAGACTAACAATGTAATGACTCTTTGGATTTTATCTCATGAAGCGGTCAAACCAGTATTGTAGTTGGGCCATCATATTTGGTATGTGACATGCATCCCATTGCTGTTTTTCTCCTCCTCATGATTCTCCCATCTCTATCTATCTACTTAATGGGTAAAGCCCTTCAATAGCTCTCAGGCCCATTCCACACAGCTGTATAAAATTCACATTGAACTGGATTATAGGGCAGTATGGACTCAGATAATCCAGTTCAAGGCAGATATTATGGATTATCTGCCTTGATATTCTGGGTTATATGGCTGTGTAAAAGGGCCCTCAGTTCCATAAATTTGCTGTCACTTACCTTGGTGTAAAGGGTATCTTCTGTGCTGGCATGCCAGCAATAAAGTGACACCAGGAGATGGTTTTCGCCCCCTCTTCATCCCTCCTTTTTGCTATTCGAAACTGGCTGTTTTTCTTTTCTTTTATATTTTATATTTTACTTACTTTTTTACTTTTACATTCTGAAATAGTGCAATTGCATTACAAATAAAATAATTAAGGAACCAGGAACCCCGGTGGCGAAGTGCATTAAAGCACTGAGCTGGAGACCGAAAGGTCCCAGGTTCAATCCCCGGGAGCGGGGGGAGCGGCCGCTGTTAGCTCCAGCTCCTGCCAACCTAGCAATTCAAAAACATGCCAATGTGAGTAGATCAATAGGTCCGGTGGGAAGGTAACGGTGCTCCATGCAGTCATGCTGGCCACATGACCTTGGAGGTTTCTACGGACAATGCCGGCTCTTTGGCTTAGAAATGGAGATGAGCACCAACCCCCAGAGTCAGATATGACTGGACTTAATGTCAGGGGAAAACCTTTACCTAATTAAGGAACAGTGGTAGTGTGGGATGGCAGGATCATGAAAGTGTGTGGAAGTACAATCACAGGAAAATGAATTAGAGAATGGGATTATTTATTTATTTATTTATTTATTTACAGTATTTATATTCCGCCCTTCTCACCCCGAAGGGGACTCAGGGCGGATTACAATGAACACATATATGGCAAACATTCAATGCCAACAGACAAACAACATTCAGTTTTATTGACAGACACAGAGGCATTTTTTAACATCTTTCCAGCTTCACGATTCCGGCCACAGGGGGAGCTGTTGCTTCACCATCCATTGGTGGCTGTTCTTCCTCTTCTTTTCCTCGTGAGCAGTTTTATGGTGTTGTAGATTAGTTAAATTAGCCTCCCGCATAAAGCGTTTTCCCTACTTGACAGATGCAACTGTCTTTCGGGGCTGCTAGGTCAACAGAAAGCCGGGGCTATTTTTTTTTTTTTCAATTTCAATAATTTCAATATTGAAGAGAGGAGCAGTATTTGAAAGTGCTCAACCCAGTATGTATTCACTAGCAATGATAACACGACTGCAATGGAGCAGTGAATTCATGTGATAAATTTATTTATCTCCCTATGATTAGTAAGCCAAGTCAAGGTTGCCCTTTTGTATGGCAATTTGTACATGAATTTACCTGAAGGCCAGATTCCAGGATTTGTTATAATATGTTATGGAAAGTACCTCCTCTTAGAAAGAGGAAGATTTTTCTTCTAAAAGGTAAATCTTAATGAAAGAGAAGAAAAAGAATATGGTTGTTTTCTCTGGCTGTAACCTTTTTTTTTTTCACTCAGTGCATTGAGTGCATTGGTAATGGAAATTTTCAAGCTGCATACAGATATTTCTTTTTAAAAAGTTTCTCTTTTTAGCCCAACACAAGAGCCCATGATCAATGTTCAGAGGGAAAAAGTCATGAAAACAATTTATATTCCTGCATAGTAGGGGGTTGGACTGGATGGGCCTTGTGGTCTCTTTCAACTCCATGATTCAACCCACCAGAAGAAATGAAAAAAGTAAAAATTAGTCCATAATTAGACTTATATTTCAAATATATGTAGCTGAAGTTTGGGTCAAATACTGTAGCCAAATAACTTTTCTACATCCTGCATGGAAAATTTTGTTGGTCTTTGGGGAAAATACATTTACTTGAAGAAAAATTTTTCCCCTTCCCAGGATATGTTTACTCTTTCTGAATCTCTGAATGAAGAACTCTTACAGTGCATTCATATCTAGGGACTATTTTCGGGTTAAAACGTGAAATCTGAATAGCATAACTTTGTGAACAACCACCCAACATTGCTATAATGTTATGTGAAGTCTAAGACAGACTTGCTTAATCTCTCTGTATATATAGTATTCTATGAAAGAACAACCCAAAACCAAGTTTTTTTCTATTTAAAGATGTTCCAGAATTGGAATACAGAGTTTTGTTACGGGTGTGGAGCTAAACAAAAAATGCCCCCTGGTGGCTCTGTGTCAAATTTTACTGGTGATACAGGTAATAATGAAGCATATCTTCTAGATAAGTTTGGAAGAACCAACTGTATGTATCCCTAGGCATGAATTAATAATTTATTTATAACCACCAGAAGGTCAAAGCAGGCTAAGGGGCATAGGTAAAGTCAAAAGACATAGTTGTTGCCTGTCTAATTTATACTTTTATGTCCTAGTTGTCATGCTTCATATGTTGTCTTAAATCACTGCAAATTATGACATCCTTCTGCAGTTCAACAACTGTGGATTTGTAACTGCAGTACATTGAAACTGATGGTGCCTCCCAGTTGGAGGAAATACTAACAGATATGTTGAATTATAACTTTTAACGCATTGTATTCCAATTCTGCAGGAATTATGTACTTGCCCCAATGCCCCTGAAGAGTAAAAGGGTTAAACTAATGAGAGCAATTACTTTTTACATTATATGATATTATATTGTACTAGCTGTGCCCGGCCACGCGTTGCTGTGGCGTTGTCTGGTGGTGTTGGTGAGAAATTGTTGAGGTAGTGGTGGTATTGAATGTCTGTTGTATGGTTGTCTTTATGTTTAGTATGCACACTGAAGTGGATTATATGCAGTGTGGACTCAAGATAATCCAGTGCAAAGCAGATAATATAAGATTCTAAATGGGTTATAGCTGTGTGGAAGGGCCTTGAGTCTACACTGCCATATAATCCAGTTCAAATCTGATAATCTGTGGAAGAGGCCTAAGTGAGGCCTGCCTGTCCCCTGGGCTGAGGAGGTTGCTAGGAGACCAAGTGGGAGGAGCTTAGCCTTCAAACTGGCAGCAATCGGATAAAAACTATTATTCCTCTCCCTGTAATTAGGACTTTATTTTTCTTTTCTTTTTGTTGTATCAACCTAGAGCCATGAATGATGGGTTGTGTTGTCAAATGTCAAGGTTGGGGGGCCTGTAGTTTTGTTGTTTTGTCCGCTGCCCTGATGCCATCACTCTTTTATATATATAGATGTCTGGTGATGCTTAAAAGAATGAGTTGAAATTCAGGTTTAGTTATCTGGGCAATGCAACTCCCTGGGGCGATTTTGGGTTACAGCATACCCACAGCATGACTGACCTCACAAGGTTGTTGTTAGATAAATGCTGACAAAGGAAAGCCATGTAAAATGCCTTAAATAAGTGGAGAAAACATACATGTAATCTCATGTATATATAACTCAATAATAAATACAAGGTGTTTCAAAATGGTGGACCCAATTTAAAAGCAATATATTTCGGGATGGCAACATGATCCAATTACACAAAATGTTGCAAATAGTTTCATGAGTTATCAAGTTATCAAGTTTTACTAACCATTTTGAGCCAGAAATAAAAACAAATAAAAAAAATAACTCCACAAGTGGAAAATATCTCATTATGTCACATAATGCATTATTGCATTAAATTTTATACTGCTTTAAAGGTATTTATGTCAATTTACTTCTTGATAGGGGAATTCTGAAAAAGTCACTGTGTATACTGAATAATGTTAATGGAATGCCACTTGTGCCTGGATAACTAGAAATACATGTGCAAGTTTGTCCTGGGAGTAACTCCCAATCCTCATGTTACTTCTACAGAATTTTCAATGTCAGTTTCATGCTGAACACATTCAGGTTGACTATGCCACTGGCGGAAATGGGGTCAAATGGAACACAAAGGGCAAGTATCTGCTTATCTCCTGCAAACTGCTGCATTGATCTATTTACTGTTTCAACCCTTTCCCTCTGTACACTTTCTCATTAATCTAACTATGATGGTGATTTTAGAAGTGGAAATGATCCTTCTGTATCCTTTCTCTAATTCTTTGGGATCAGGGTGTATCAGCAATCTTAGGTTTCCTGATACACCAAGTATTAGAGAGGAGAAAAGGAGAAAGGTTCCAGTTTCTTTCTCCACAGCTGTGTTCATTCATTTATGAACATCTTTGTGAACTTTCATTTTAAAAACCTTAATAAGTTTACAATAAAAGCAGCTGCAATAAAACCAATAGTTAAAATAATTTTAAAAATCAGAACTATAATAATACAGTCAAAATTCATTAAAATAATATTTTAAAATACAGCAGAGGAAGACCAGGATAAATCTTTTTAGCTAACAGCAGAAAGAGACAATATTGGAGGTCCTCCTGATGTCAATGGGAAGATCATTCCAGGTGATGAACATCACAGCTGAAACAGTACACAAATGCCTGTGCCCAACCAAATGAACTTCACTAAGCCTTCCACAAGCACAACCTTCCTCACAGAGCAGAAGAAGGGAACAACCTTGTTTTCTTCTGCTCCAGAGATTTAGGACTTAATCCCACAAGGGTAGGAAAGCAGGTGGAATCATTGTTTCATGGGATTCCAACTTTAAAGAAGATGAAGAATTTACTCACCCTGTTATACAGGATCGCCTCCTCGCCTTTCTAGCTCAACCATTTTAAGGATACTGGAGCAATTTTTAAAACAGGGATCCTTTCTGAAATATTATTTTCAATGGGCTTGTTCCCCTGAAGCCCCTATACCAAATGAGACAGGCATACTTTTAAAAAGTGTGTCCTTTGATGGGTTCCATGGAAGCCTGTCTTTGAAGAATGAAAAAATGGGTAGAAATGGAGGAAAACTTCCATATGATGACTTCCCAAAAACCTTATTGCATGGAGGTAGCAAACCAGCATAGAACTAGGACAGTCATATAATATCTGTTGCTAGTCTGCCACTCCCTTCTGAGGAAGCTGACCACAGCTATTTATTGGCAAAACCTATTTAGTGCAATGATTTTGGGCTTTTCCATGCTGGTGATGTCAGGGGGTGGGAGATTGTTCTCCTCTCCCACTCTTTCCTCACTGAGAAAAATTTTTTTTAACCACCATATCATATAACTATGTTCCTTTATTTTTTAAAAAAGAGTGGCACAGCAGGAAGGCAGAGTTATAATGCTCACCAGGAAGTTCAGCCCCTGGTCCTCGCACTGCTGAGGCATTGTATTTGCAGCAGTAATGCAATGAAGGGAATCACTATGCCATTGAGTTGTTGCTATGTCTGATTGTGTGAATGGTGCTAGTTAGCAGCATCTTGCAATAAAGTCCTAAGACACAGAAAAATAGATTCAAACTACAGGAAAAGAGATGGGACTTAAATATTAGCTAAACAATCCTGATGGCAAGAACTATTTGACAGTGGAGCTCACTGCCTTGGAGTGTGGCAGTCTCCTTCTCTAGATATTTTAAAGAAGGGCTGGATAGACATCTGCTGGGAGTGCTTTGATTGTGCATTTCTGCATAGCAGAGTGTTGAACGGGATAGCTCTTGTAGTCTCTTCCAACTCCACGATTCTATGGTTCTGGTTTAGTGGGGATATTTGTCTTTGTTCTGTTTTCAGATTTTATTTTATTTTTATTCATTTTATTTTTTATTTATTTTATGGAGACTTCTCTTAATATCATTGTCTTGCATTTATGTTAAATGTGCTTTGATTTGTATTGTATTATATTTATAAACTGTATTTGCAAGGTGGCACTGAAGTGGTCAAACTGTAAGCCGTTCTGTGTGCCCTTCAAGGGGAGGGGGGAGCGGGGTAGAAATATAGTAAATAAAAAAATAAATTCTGTAAAGAGTGGGACAGTTTACAGTGAAAAGACAGTTTCTCCAATAATCTAGTCTTGAACTTTGTGTGGATTCATTACTCAGAAGTGATATCCTTAAAGTGGCTTAGAATCTAATTTTAAGAGTAGTCAAAAAGCTCATTGTAGTAGTGATAGTGGGTGTGAAGAAGAGGGGAAACCAACAGCTGATTCACAGACAGGATTGAAGGATATAAGAAGAACTTAAGTTATTTTCCAGCTTGGATTTTAACTGAAGCTGGAGAAGAAAAAAGAGGAAAAGAAGTATGTACACTAGCTTCATTGTGAAGCATATATGACAAGCCAAGCTGGATCTGTTTTCTTAGCTATGCTCAGATAACAGAGATCCATCACCATGTTTGATTTAGGGTTACTCTGAATATAACATAGGTGGCTTTCATATGATCTTTTTGATGCAACTCTCAATTTGGAACAGTAGGGATTAACTTATGCCAAAACATCATGTAATTTATTCAGTTAAAATCACCTCTACTTTTGTTTATAGAATGGTGAGAAGCTGCAATGGGCAAGATGCCATTTTGATCAGGAAAATGACATCAAAAGAAATAATTACATATCCTTTATTGCTACAGATACAAAAAAAAATTGCTATTGAATGATAAAGGGAAAATATTTGGAGAGAACCGAATGCCAATTTTAAAAATAATGCATCATCTTAGGGCCTTATCACATAATTCCCTTGTCACATTTACACTTTATGAGCATCTTTTGCACTTTTTAAAATTAGCATTAAGGATGACATCACCAACCCTTGCTTTGTGATTGGTTTGTCTATTTTTTTAAAACCCAAATCCAAACAGCATTATGACTGCAGAACAGTAAGTCAGTCAGGCATGCTATAATGTTATGATGATGTAACAGCAAACAATAACAAATAAACAAACAAAACCAAAATAAAAAATAGGGAGTTAAGATACTAGAAAATTCATCATCCCCAGTTAAACACTGGAAATAGTCTGGGACTTCTCCACCAGAGATTTTCCTTAGGAATTCTTGAGTACATTTACAGTGGAAGAAAGCACACTGAGATATCTGCATCTGAAATTATTACTGACTTGTTGCAGGAAAAGGGTGTCATTAATGAATTATTTTCAGTGTGAACAAACACATTCTCAATGACCCTGCAACACAACAATATGTGGGGAGCAACAACATTGTGCAATAAGGCTGAGGCAAAAGCGAGAGTAATGTATTAGTATGATGGTATAACAACATGGTTTGATAATGTCCACAGCTAAATGTGATGTAAGTCAATCCATGTAGCTATTTCTACTGATGACCCCCCCCCCCCCAACATACACACAATTACCTCTTAGATCAGATAGCACCTCACATAAGAACATCATAAAATACATCATCAGCATCACAACCAGTAACTGGAGAAAGTGGGCATGTTCAGATTTGAGACGTAAGGGCACAAAACAATAGGGCCGGGGCTGGAATTAAAGTGCAGAAAGACACAACCAACATATCCAGCTTACAATCTTGTAAATAGTGAATGGGATGTCACCCAATATATAGAATAAATCTCTCAACTAGCAGAAGATCTAAGAGATAATTTAGGTTTTATATTCTGTACAGAACATAAAAGGAGGCATGACGGATTGGACCATAGGACTATCCAGACTATGTTTTATTCAAACTAGTGAGCCTGATGTCAGATGCTTGTAAAAAGCCTACAAACAGTATCCATCCGATCATATTGCTTAGTGATCAGTATACAGAAATACATAGCATTATCCCTTTGGTATTGGATTTAATAGATTGTTTTCCTGACCAAATTCAGTTGTGTCCCTTCAAGTCATTACCAACTCATGGAAATCCTAAGGCTACCCCAAACATCAGAGTGATTTCTTGGCAAGATTTGTTCAAAACGGTTTTGTCTTTGTCTTCCAGTGAGGTCAAGACAACGTGATTACGCAATTGGTTTCCATGACTGAATAGGGATTTGGACCCTCGGACCTTATCACACTGGGATATACTCTGTTTATATCAGTATGCATCCCATATTTTTTTAGGACTGGGTGCATGCTATATTGAGCCGGGATGCATACTCTCCTCATCACACCTAATTATTACATTTCTTATGATTTGAAAATACTGTGCTTTGTTCTCATCACACCATGGAAAGCTGGCTTCTCCCAATCCATTCAAAACACCCCTACATCACTATATGACCTTTTAAAAAGTATTGTTGCTGATGGGATGCCTACAGATTTTCCTATCACACACAAAAACAGCACCTCAACAATGAAAGAATCCATAGTATTTCAAAAACATGATTAGAATTCTGTCAGCAAATACTCAGTTTCTGTGTATTTCCAATGGAATACTGCCAGGATGGGACAATGTGTTGAGACCCATTTGAAATCATTCTCAAATAGTCTCAGAAATGGAGTATTTCCCAATGTGATAAGTTCCCTAGTCTTTATAGATTTATTTCAGTGTTCACTGTTTGACTGATAGTTGCATGATAGTCTAATTCTCTATGAATCTGAATGATTCTCCCTTTAAAGTAATCTGATAGATAGTTATCATTACATCTTATATAAGTGAATTTGACAGTTTTACAATGTTTTCTGAAGAAAAAAATTGGTCTGATCTGAATGCAATTCTATGAAGAAGCACATTTCTAGTATTAGCAAAAAGACTAAAAACATCTGTCACACTGAGAATAATTGGATATACTTTAGGTCATTAATGCTTTGAGGGGTGGAGAGTAAGAGACCAAAAAAGTCATAAAGAAAAAATAATTCACTTTTTATTTTTTTTAGCTTTTGTCACCTTTCTGGCTTTCCTATACACATATTGTTCCCACACTTTCCATGTATATACATTTCTTTATCTTTTTCTCTTTTCCTACTTTCTATATCGCATATGTTCCCCTACTTTTTATGTATATTGATCTTTTTCTCTTCATTAATAAAAATTATATATATATTATAAAGTCATAAAGATTCCTTGTTATCACATTGTATTTCCTGGATCCTTTTCATCGACAATTTCTGTAAAAAAAAATAATATTTAAAAATATCAGTGCCACCATAGAACCTTCCGCTCTGTTGTCTTTTCCGGACCTAGATGTAACATTTTTAGTAATAAAAATACGTGGCCAAAGTGAAGTCAAATAAACATCTAAGCAACAGCTGGAAGGAAAGTGAAAAGCTCATTGTGGCTTCTAGAAAAGTCGCCTCCCTCTTATTTATTATTTATATTTCAGTAAAGGCCTCCCACCCTGATTCATTGCAAAAGTAATTATAACATGCTCACTTTTCAAAGCAAATATCTGCTAAATGGAACCACATGCCCTAAATGATTCAGACTGTAACATTAGGTGAGATGTGACATTTAACTCTGAATATGTTTTAATGGTTTTTAACTGGGATTTTTAAAATTACTGTTTCTATTTAATCCTGTTTTAATGTTTGAATATTTGTATATTTTACATTGTATGCTGATGCTTTTATGTTAAACTGCTTTGAGTCTCCTGCAGGAGAGATAAAGCGGGGGATAAATAAATATAATAATTTATTTATTGTGTCAGAAGCAAATGAGTGTACAGTTATAATGTATTTTTTTAAAAACACAAACAAAGTTAAAAACTTGACATTATACTAGATTTCCTTTGGCCAGAAGTTGGCCACTTGGAGTGCCTCTGGTGTTGCTGTGAGAAGGTCTTCCATTGTGCATGTGGTAGGCTCAGGCTGCATTGTAGTCTGTGGTTTGCTCTTCTCCACACTTGCATGTCACTCCACTTTGTAGCTCCATTTCTTAAGGTTGGCTCTTCATCTCGTGGTGTCAGGGTGCAGTCTACTCAGCGCCTTCCAGGTCACCAAGTCATCTGTGTGCCCAGGAAGGAGTTTCTCATCTGGTATCAGCCATGGATTGAGGTTCCAGGTTTTAATCTACCACTTTTGGACTCTCGTCATAGATCTTAGAAAGCTGTTTCTTGATTTATGCCATTGGCATGCTGGCTGATATCTGAACAGAGGATGGGCCGGAGATGTCACTGCCTTGGTCCTTTCATTACAAGAAGTTACTTTCTGACAGATGTCAGGTGGTGCAATACTGGCTAAGCATTATAATTTCTCCAGTGATGTAGGGCATAGACATCCTGTGATAATGCAACATGTCTCATTAAGAGCCACATCCACTGCTTTAAAGTGGTGAGATGTATTCCACACTGGGCATGTGTATTCAGCAGCAGAGTAGCAAAGCACAATATAGTAATAATAATAATAATAATAATAATAATAATAATAATAATAATAATAATAGTGCGGTTTTAGTGCCGGCATTTGGAAACAATAGACATTGACAGGATTACGATCTGCCAACTGCAAAAGGCCACCCTACTGGGATCTGCACGCATCATCCGAAAATACATCACACAGTCCTAGACACTTGGGAAGTGTTCAACTTGTGATTTTGTGATGCAAAATCCAGCATGTCTATCTTGTTTGCTGTGTCATAATAAAATAACAACAACAACAACAACAACAACAACAACAACAACAACAACAACAAATTTGTCTTTGTTAAGAGATGACCGGCAAACAAATCTCGGTTTTCTGTAACATTTTCTCTTCTTCCCATTAAACTTTTCTTTAAAGAAAAATTTAAACAATTGCAAGAATTTGTAGATTTGACACATTTTCTTCATGCAAGTCATTTGTGGCTGTAACGATGATTAAATATTTGTGTATTTTTAAAGTAGGTAAATGTGTGGTTTTCTTTTTAACACAGACTGTACCAAAGTTTTCATTATTACATTGTCATCCTTCATAAGCTGTATATGTTTATTTTAACATCGCAAATGTTATGACCGTAAATTGCAGTGTGGACTCAGTGAAAGAGAGTCATATGAATAAATAAATAAAGGCGGAGGAATATAATGCAATGTTGTTACATTGTTAAATGGCTTTATATCGATCTTTTTTTACTTTGCTGATTAATCTGTATCCCTATACTGGCTGACTGATCAAGTTCTGTGTGAACACACCCTGGGCATTTTAAAATGTTAGCTTAAAAATAGAAACTGACAGGGATGGTTTATTGGTCTAAGGATGAAGCTCAGAATAACAAACTTCCTTAAAATAGCAGAGTCAGCTTATCTCTGCTATTTTTTTAAGTGCCTTGAAACCTCGTGTGCTACAAAAATTTAAGCTAAATAGATACATCTTTTCTGCCTTAGTGTAAGTATTCTGGAGCATGATACACTGTGTGTGAGTCCGTATGCAGTATACATGGATAGTGAATATCTTTATCCTCAAAATGGATTAGTGGATGCATTGCTGAGCAAAAGCTGGCAGCTTCCCAAGAGGGAGTGCTGATGTGGGAACGTCCACATGATTCATTCATCCCATATGATTTACCCAGTTTGGATGTGGGATTTAGCCACAAGGGAGTGGCAGATATGCCTCAGATGTAGCATAAATCAGCCCCGCAAAAGGAGAATTGAGAAATCCCTAGGCTACAAAGTAGATTTTACTTCATCGGCACATTTCAGCAAATCAACAGCATATAAATTGTGCTAAAGACCTAGTCAACACCAACTGTGTGTTCTCCTATTTGGTTTTTTTGTGGATTTTGAATTTTTTTTGTAATTTTTGCCTGGTGAATAACTCAACGAAGAATGAAAACCTCACATGAAGTATACTATGGTTTTTGATTGCTTAGAAACAGTATTGCTCTTTTTGTGGATTTTATATTTTGTCATATTTTGTTGCATGACTAACTCAGCTAGCCCTAAATATGTATCTCCTAGTGAGTTTTGCTTGCTTACATGAAATGTTTATAATATTATTATCATCATCACTATAACCTTGTCCTAACTACACTGTGACTCATGAGAATAAACTGGAAAGTCACAGTACAGTAGAGTCTCGCTTATCCAACGTAAATGGGCTGGCAGAATGTTGGATAAGCGAATATGTTGGATAATAAGGAGAGATTAAGGAAAAGCCTATTAAACATCAAATTAGGTTATGATTTTACAAATTAAGCACCAAAACATTATGTTATACAACAAATTTGACATAAAAAGTAGTTTAATACATAGTAATGCTATGTAGTAATTACTGTATTTACGAATTTAGCACCAAAATATCACGATGTATTGAAAACATTGACTACAAAAATGCATTGGATAATCCAGAACGTTGGATAAGCGAGTGTTGGATAAGTGAGACTCTACTGTAGTAGAATTAATTGGTCATTGGTCATGACTGGGCAGTTCTGGGAATTATAATCCCAAAAAAGAACTGTTCTGAGTCTTCTCAGAAGAGCTTGCAAGTCCTTGCTTTTCAATAAATAATCTTATTTTTCAGTTAAGTTATATTTAATAAGCCTAAAACAGAGTCACTAGAACAGACCGATTGTATCACTGAGAATCCCATAAATGTTGACTTACCATTCAACAGTTGGTTAAATTGGTCTTTTCTAGATGGGATGAAGCAACTGGCCATAATTTCCTTCTCAGATGTTAAGTTTTTAATCCCTGACCTTGGGTTTATTTCTGAATTGGGAATCATATGACCCTCCTGAAGTTGTGTGATTCCAATTCCCAGCATGCTTCACCATTGTATATGCTGGTGGGAATTTATGGAAGTTGCCATCTAGCAGAATCTGCAAGTCACCTCATTGTACGCCTTCAACAACTGCATTCCTACTAGTACAGCTTTATTTGCTGTTTGCATAGATTTTTCAAAATCTTTTGTACACTTCTCAAAGGAAATATGACAAAAATGACTTTAAAAATGAGTCACTAAATCTTTCACAGAAATTATTGCCTTGTTACAACCATCTATGTAACGTGTTTACAGTGTGTCTCTTAATGAACTTTAAATGGCAATAACGCTTTTAAATGTATAATCATTTTATTATATTATATTGCATTTCAAAACTCTTTATTGATTTCAATAATTTGTATGCCAACCTGAGTTCCATCAGGTTTTCCCTAACCAGCAATTTACAGGAAAGTAAACTCTATGTGATATATGAAACTTAAATATGTGACATATGCAATTAATCAAAAATAATCAAAGTTAAGAAGGTAGTTTCATACCTACCTGCATGGGAATAAACCCCACTGAACTCAATGGGACATACTTCTGAAAGGACATACAAGGAATATTAAAACTCAATATAGTGTGAGTTTTTCCGGTGTTAGGACTAGGTATGAATCCTCCCACCTCCTTTTTTCCTGAATATTTTTGCCTATCCTGTACTGCATCTGGAGGATTTTGACATTGGCTAAGGTGCTGTCTATAAACAGACTGTCATTTGGCAGATAGTGGGAAGAGGAGATTTAAAAGTTTGGTGTTCACCTTGGCACCCATTTTGCTGTAACATATGGCTTTGGTGAAGCCTCCACAGGTCTGATGACTTTGGGAGTTTGGAAAGAAGTATACCTTTCTGGCAAATCTGGGGGATTTCACTCTCATTTGGAAGTCATGCAACTTGGGTGGGATTACCTGAGGTTTACTTTCCAGTAAATTGCTGGTTAGGGAAAACCTAAATATTTTGATTGCCCTTGGGGCTCAGGTACTTTGCCCAAACAGACTTGTTTTGGGACTTGTTTTGAAGCAAACATCTGGCCTCAGTTAGACCCACATCAGGATACCCCATCTGCTCCTATCAGTTCAAAATTAAATAGGCTAAATAAAGTGGTCCTTTTCCAATCCCAGCCTTTGTGTCTGGTCTCTTTATTTCACTGTTGGCTGTTAATCTAGATTGAAACATCTGACAAGTGTATTGTAACTAGTGAATTGTAACTCAGTGGCCTCATTCAAATTTTCCTTTGGCACCCACTCCTCTCCAAACACACACACACAACTACAACTACTACTTAAAGATCTGTTCCAGGGTATTTGGGAAAAGTGAAATCCTCTTTCTCTGGTTTTTCAGTACTGCATTTTCCAATGTCAGAATTATGACCATTTGTTATTTTGCACAGAGCTTTTTCCCTGTTTAGACTGCAGGACAGAAGTGGCCATAAATCATACTGGCCGAAGGGGTAGGTGAATGAACCTCTGCTGATGAAAACCCATGCTATAAAACATTAGCTAGATGCAATATTCATGGTGTTGTCGTACATTAGATAACCTGAAGGCGCATAGTTTACTTTTTTTTTTAAGATAGCCTCGGACTGTCTTGTTTTTACAGCAATGGCCTAATATGGATAACCTTTTGAAAACTGTTCCTTAAGAAGCTGGTTTGGTATGTAGATTACTGTAGATACTCTTGTTTCTATACAAACCAAGCCTCACCACATTGCCTTCATTCTGAGTGCTGGTCTGACCATTTAATATTAATGAAAGTTTATATCCTTCATCTGAAAGCAAACATTCGAGATCCAAGCTACACAAGCAGCACTGTTATTCATATTGTTTATTGCTTTTTCTAGTGCAAGCAGATTTTAGTTGCATGTTCACATGAATACTGTTTGTTTCAGCAACATGTCTAGAATGTGGCTAAGGTTTGGCTGCCTTTCAGTCTTTGGGGATAGAGTTTAAAAATGCATAATTTATTAAGTTGAATCTCATTGAAACCATCTGTACTTATGCTGAACTGCCCATCTTCATTTGGTGTATGTGGCAAGTGTGACTACAATTAGCTCTATCATCTGTTAACTATAAGTAAGCACTATTTGTATGACAAGCAGGGTGTCTATGGGTGGCAGGGGCTCTCAGTATTGCTGGACCTCTTGGCAAGAACTTGTTATGAAAGCTGCGAGTCT
Source organism: Anolis carolinensis (assembly GCF_035594765.1). Classification (NCBI taxonomy): domain Eukaryota; kingdom Metazoa; phylum Chordata; class Lepidosauria; order Squamata; family Anolidae; genus Anolis; species Anolis carolinensis. The sequence goes on along the minus strand of NC_085845.1, from coordinate 93,686,701 downwards.
GAGTACACCGCTGTTTCAAAGTGCCATGCTTCATTTTATCCCATATAGTTACATGTTTTGAAGATGAACTTTCCCATGAAGAATTCCCAGGCTTTCTAAGCCTTGCCCAGATCTGGTGTATAATGATCTCACCACCAGCCAGTTTCCCCACCATCTTGTCAAGCTAATAAATCTACTCTTGAGGAGGGAAGAAGCCCATGGTGGGAAGAGGCTGGATGTTTCTCAGTATTATCTCAACTTTCTTCCTAGGATATATGAGAAGGTTAGTTCCCAAAGCCTCCCCATTCAATCAGTCCAGAAAGCTATTATATGGCTATCAATATCAAAGAGTACTCATCAGCATGCTAGAAGCATATGGATTTTAAGGATGAAGTGGGTGTCTTTTTCACCAGCCAATCCTTCTCATCAATGGTCCACTTTCCCCCTCTTTTATAAGTTTTATAGGAGCCCTCAGTGGGGCAATAGGGTAAAGCCTTGTGCCGGCAGGATGCTGACTTGAAGGTTGGGTTGCTGATGGTTCGAATGCAATCTGGGGAGAGTGTGGATGAGCTCCCTCTGTCAGCTCCAGCTTCATGCAGGGACATGAGAGAAGCCTCCCACAAAGGTGGTAAAACATCAAAAACATCTGGGTGTCCCCCTGGGCAATGTGCTTGCAGGCAGCCATTTCTCTCACACCAGAAGTGACTTGCAGTTTCTCAAGTCGCTCCTGACAAGAAAAAAAAAAGCTTTTTAAAGAATAGTGGGTATTCTATTCCCCCTAAAACTGGAATTGTGTATCCTGATGCCTGCATCCATTGAGCAATCCAGTAAGGGCAGAGGGGTGGGAAATCAAGGTAAATTTGCTGAGTGATAAAAGGAATACAGGCAGTCTCCAAGTAACAAACAAAATAGGTTCTGTAGATTCTTAAGCTGAATTTGTATGTAAGTTGGAACAGGTACATTTTAAAATGTAACTCCACACACATATATACATACACACACACACACACACACACACACACTTTGGATAGCATAGGGTTGTGTTGTTTATTTTGCTGTCTGTGCCCTGTTCACAAGATTTCACCTCACTTTCCGTCCCTGTGATAATTGGATTTTGAAAAATTTTGGCTTGTTCTGGAAATAAGAATTGGGGCTAAAGCTTCAGTTGAGACACCTTTCCCCCATAATAACTCTTTCAAGAGTGAATTTCCCTTCTGAGAGGTAGGTAAACTGACTTGTGAAATAAAATGTAGGAAGGGATTAACAAAAAGAAATGATTTTGAGGCAATATGAGGTCAATTCCTAGAATATATATTTATCAAAGAGAAGGGAATAAACCTAAATCAACATATATTAAGAATGAATACATGTTTCATGGGTATTGGGTGCGCATAAAGATTAAATGTATAAAATATATGATTAATTGTTGAACTGATTTATTGTGTTTTCTGTTACTGCTGGTTGTGTGTGATTTCTATAATTTATTTATTATGAATAATTTTAAAAGGCTTATAATGAAGTTTGTACATATAACCTTTCTGCTTTCTTGTTGGAACATTAACACTGTATAATATGATTTTTGTTCCAGAGTTATAAATGTCATTTCCTAATTGGTTCTATCAAAAAAACGTGGAAAAATTTATTAAACTGCAATAACTTTGTTTTTGCAGGACATCCTGCAGCACATTTTGCTATAGATTTCAATGACTATCTCATCAAGTCTCAACCTGTTCAACATAGTTTGTGACAACCGCAAACATGAAGTTTCTGGAATATAAAAAGTCACCTTTTGGTCATCGACCTGCCCGCCCGCCACTAACAGTATAACATGTTGGTCACGTAGTGGGGCCGGGTAGGATTTTTTCCCCTCTTATGTTCTAGGAGGGTTTTTCGCCTACCCTATACTGTGGGAGGTGTGGTCATCTAAATAGGGTTGTCATCGGAATACGTAGGGGAATCACATACTTTTGGTGTGCACCACAAGACACCTCAGTTTTGGTATAGACCAGAAGCCGAAACCCTTGCCTAGGGTTCAAACAACCTCGGCGAGGGTAAATGATTATGTCCTAGGAATGGGAGACTATGACCTCAATCATCCTTGGGGCAGAACTCTCCACCACATTCCCCTTTAGGTCATCCAGGTTTAGTTACACTGGGGACCTGGTGTTTTGCCTTAAATTAGTTAAAGGGTAGGTTAGGAAGGACCACCAATATGGGCTTTCTGCCTCACCAAATTCATAGATGACACTTGAGAGTTAGATTCAAATTACAAATTAAAAAGTTAATTAGGTAATATTTAATAAAGTTGCCCAGTTTTAAACCCAAGCTTTTTGTGTTGGCTCTTTATTTCGGGGGTTGGGGGACAATTATACAGGAAATAACACTTTCAAACCAGAAACAGAAATTTTTTTCAAATGTTATTACATCAGACCCTGATCAAGAGACTATTTGAGTTATGGTGCTTTCTTCTTTAAAGAGTTTGTGATAGGCTTTGGCAAATACTAATTCTGTGGATTATTATGTAAAGTCCGTAGCAGGACTTTGCAGATCTTGGGATTCCTCCAGAACTCTATGCTTCTAGAATCTGAAATGGAGTTTTAGGTTGAATGTTTTTATGTTGAATGTTTTTATGATGAATGTTTTTAATATTGTGGAATTATATTTTAAATTGTAAGTCACTCGGAGCACTCTGGTGGAGAGCGACTAATTAAGAAATAAAGTGAAGTGAAGTGAAGTGAAGTTCTCCATAGATGAAATTGCACAATTCACATCTGAGTTATGGGCCATGGGGGCTCATTCCCCAGACGATATAACTTGGATCAGACCCAACTGAATGGAAAGTGAGAGTTGGATGATTGAGCTGGATTCTCTTGGTTAGCTTAGCCAGTGCTGGGTTTGTGACATCTCTGATTTTTATTACATTAGCTGACCCAAACAAATAAATGGTTGTTATTCAGAAAAAGTTAAAGGGGATATTGCTGTTGAGTCAACTTTGACTGATGGTGACCCTATAAAGGAAGTTCCTCTAGCGACCTTTTCACATGGCTACAAGAGGTGTATTGCTTCATCGAGTGATGTTTGTGGAAGGAGGTGGGGAAACCAACGCCCCATGCCCCGCATTGCCTGGCTCCAGCTGAGGACAATCAGATGGGGGAAGCATGGAGTGCATAGGAAGCGTTTGGCTTCTCCCCATGAATTCCAATGACAGCATGGGAACCCTCCCATGTTGTTCTGGCAGTGGCATGCACTGGCTCCACCCTCCTTCACCCATGGAGCTGTGCCAGTGCCATCTGATGGGAGCCAGTGGGCTCCGTGGGTGACCTGGGCTAAACCAGCGCATGCTGCCAATTTTAGCTCTGTGTGAAGAGGTCCTAAAACTTCTTGTTATAAAAAGTTGTGGCCACATCTTGCAAGCTAAGAGCTGTGGCTTCATTGATTGACTACACCCAAGTTTCATTTATAAATGTTCTGCTAGAATAGGGATGGGGAAGGTGCTGCCACCCCATACTTCTGCAACTTTCAAGGTCACATACACATTTCCAAAACCCCTCAGACTCCATTTAAAATTTTGGCAAAATAATGTGAACCAAAGTAACATGACACCACTTCTCATGTGCACCTCGTGCTTGAAAAATAAATATACCTTTTATTTCACTTTTAATACAGAAGAGCCTTCTTTCGCCTGTCATCTGATCTGAACCATAAAAAGATTTTCTGCTTCAGCAAAAGTTGGACTGGATGGAGTGGGGTTGAACCATCCTCTTGTCTCACAGCTGTATCCCAGAACCAAACTATTTTGTCCCATAATGGGTAGAGACTGAAGAATTTCATTAGCCTTATGAAAACTTTATACACTTCTTTCAGAATCCCACAGATGTTTGTTTTATCCAAACACAAACCACGACATTGAATTTGATGTCAGATCTAGGGCCATTGTACCAAGTCAAGAGGGAGCTTTGTCAGCATGTCATGTTACTATCTCAGTGGCAGCAGTGGGTAAGATTCTCATTAAGGTTGAAAGACCAGTTTTCAGATAGATTCAAAATCAGAGTGCAAGGGGCTAATGGGAGTGGAAGAAGTGCATATTTTGTGTGGTTAGATTTTTAAAATAGTATAATAACCAAACCAAAGTTTTCAAGAAAGGAAAGGTCAAACAGTTTTTTCCTTTTATGTATGTATATTTAAAACAAATGAAATGGATCCATGCCTTTGGCATGCCTATCTGGTACACAGGAATATATAATCATTTATAATAAGAATCATCACTTCCCTGCGTAGAATTAATGAGCTGGCTAGACATGTAGATTGCTCCTGGTGTGTACCCATTTGAGGTCTGTATGTTCTCCCACCAAAGCCATTTAAGGAAAGTTATCCTGGACAAATTGACCAGAAAAGAAAAGAAAAGAAAAGAAAAAAAAAGAAAAGAAAAGAAAAGAAAAGAAAAGAAAAGAGAATGAGATTTCAGTTGCAGTTGAAAAATATCTCTGAACACAGCAGTGTGGATTTTTTAAAAGTGAAAACATGGTTGTATTCATTGTAACCAGATATGGAAGACAGTTTGATTTTTACATAAAGCACAGCAGCTTGTCACTTATCTAAATGGACTCTTCTTGATTTCCTTGAGTTTTGGCAACGACTGACTATAAAATGACTTCATCTTGCCAAGGAGGGATGACAGAATCATTGATTTATAACATAAATGCTTAGACATTTGCCAAGGATATCATGGCTTGAAAATGGTGACTTCCTTGATGTAAAACAAAGGGTCATTGGGTGTTACAAATTATTTGACTACAACAGTGTGGAACAGCCATGTGTATATTATAAGCCTACAATTCAAAGTCACTTTTAGAGGTGGAGGGAAGCATGACTACAAGGGGGAGTGTAACCACTTACTCCTGGCCTTAATAGTCTTTTCCAAAATTGAAATCTAATTGATCCGTTGTTTGGTATGGCAGGATGAAATGAGCTACCTGCAGATTCTCCTTTCCATAGAACTTATTTTCATGAAGTGTTCATTGGCAGCATTGCCCATCCAGTGTGGAACTGAGTATATAACAAAAAGATGGATCAGCACTTAAGTGTTCAGATTGTGCCCATATTTCCCTCTCTCTCCATTTTGTCTTCACAACTTTTCCTCTTTGAATTATGTGCAATGTTAGAAACATAAAAACCATTCTGGAAGGTTGAACGCTTGTATAATGGGATTCTTGTATAGTATAAAAAATAAAACTTCTGCAGAACAAAGCTGTAGTCTTATGGTTTACTCCAGTTAACATTTGCTTTGGTCTTACCTTTAGGTAAGGCCTTCCACACCTTCATCAGGATGAAGCCCCACTCCGAACATCACACAACGTTGTGTGACTTCTGGCAGAGGCTCCAGCCCCCAGAACATGGGAGGCCTCTCCATGAAGGCGACACTTCTCACATGATGTGAAAAGTATCACTGTAAGGGAGCTGCACACAGAGTGACAGATTTGTCCCATTGCCCCTCTCTTTTGTTGCAAATGCCAGACAAAGTGGGAAGTTTCACCTGGCCTATCTGATGAGGCCCTTGATTGTTCTTTGGTTTTGATTTCAGATTTGCAGCTTCCTCCCTCACTTCAGACAGCAGCTTTTGGTTCAGTTTAGGAATTCAAATATTATTTTTTCTGAGTGTCACAAACATCAGACTTAAGTTACCAGTCACAAAAAGAGAAGCTCTGTCAGTGAGGGAATCTATCAATTCCTAGAAAGATCAGCCAGTCTCCTTTATATATTGTTCTTGCCAGTAAATCCGCCATGAAATAAATAAATGCAATTAAAATGCAGCCATAAATTTAGGACTAATCCCAATGATAATATTACCTAATGTAGGCCCACTGAAGTCAGTGGGATTTATTAGTTGTATTACATTGATTGCACTGCTCAACATTTTTCTCTCTGTGTCTTGGTTTTTAGGCATGTTTCTGGGGTTATTTAGAGTGCTGATTCAAAAAATTGTGTTAGATAGATTGCATCAGTTTTCATTTTTAAAACACGGTTATCATGATTTTCTATGGGGGAGCAGGTGGTGACTGATAGATTCCATATATTCTGTATCTCAAAAACTGAAGCTAATAGGGCTAAAATGATACAATTTTTTGAATCGGCAGGTCAATTATACCCAGAAACCAGATTAACATTGGAGACATTAAAATACCGTTTATACTCAAGTATAAGCTGAGTTTTTCAGCCCTTTTAGGGCTGAAAAATCTCCCTTTGGCTTATACTCAAGTGAGGGTCCTGGACAGCTTATATTTGGGTTGGCTTATACTCAAGTATATAGATAATCAGAGTTGGACAGTCTTATCTTATTAAAGTCTTATTATTATCTTAAATTACAGTTTATGTAAATATTCAAAATCCTTTATCCTACTGATGCCTCAATTACTGTAATTTTATTGGTATCCATTTTAATTTTAATTTTTTGAAATTTATCAGTAGCATCTGCATTTCCCACCCTCGTCTTATACTCAAGTTGATACTTTTTCCCAGTTTTTGTGGCAAAATTAAGTGCCTCAGCTTATATTCAGGACAGCTTATACTCGAGTGTATATGGTATATGTTGGCCGGCATTACAGTGGATTTACTGATAGAATCATAGCGTTGGAAGAGATCACATCTAAACTATAAAATTAAAGTAGTTTAACACCACTTTAACCACCATGGCCCAATGCTGTGGAATCATGTGAATTGCTGTTTTAGTAGGTCTTTAACTGTTTCTGCCAAAAGGAACTAGTGCCTCACCTAACCACAACTTCCATGATTCCATAGCATTGAGCCATGACAGTTAAAGAAGTGACAATCTGCATTAAGTATACATGCATCCTAAATCTTACTAAGACTAAGCATTGTCTAACCTTTAATAAAAGCAAATAAAACAAGCAAAATCTTTTTTCCATATAAGAAAAAAGTGTTTTTCTATAGTTCATTCATGTATTTAGAAAAACTTTGCATTTCTGATCAGCCTGGCCCTAGTTTGCATGCACCTGTTGCTGTCTATGCTTGAACCTGGTTTTATATTATAAAATGAATAGATTTGTGAAGTGCTGATTTGCTAACAGACTTGGCAAGAAACACATGTTTTTTTTGTTTTTTTAAATAACATAGCAGATTTACCCAGGATGAATTACTACTGGGGAGTCTGCCGTTTTAAACTTGTGGATTACTTTGCATTTACACTAAGAGATAGCCTACAAAAAATGTCACTCATTATCTTTTAACACAATTTATCAAAATCTTGAGAGCAGCCTTCTCCAGCGAGTCTTCAATTATTTTACCCTCTTGGTGACCCTGAACAAGTTTTTCACTCAGTCCACTAATTCCCTGTCTTGTTCATTAAGATTACAGTTGAAAACTCTAAAAAATTCATTAAGTGTCTGTGCAGTGAGTGCTGGACAATTTCTTGGCTTGTGAACTGTGAGAGATCCAAATTAATTCTATGCTGTAGGGGGAAAAAAAGAAGAAAGGGAGTGAGTTTGTACATTCCAGAACAAGATAGGGTGATGACCAGTCCATCTGGCTTTGTGAAAAGTTAGACAAATGGTAAAGGAAAAGTCTAGCAATAGTGATTAGCAGTGAGGGTAAAAACTGCAATCCTGTTACTGTTACCTGGGAGAAACATTCACTTCAACAAGATACACTTCTGATAGGCATAAAAAGGAGTGTACTGGTATCAGAATTGTCATGTCTGCAGACAGAAAGAAAGACTGGAATTAAATGTGTAGTTAATTTGTTTTTCTAACTACAAAGATAAAGTAGGTCCTCTGTATCCATAAATCCTGCATCCATGAATTCAATCATTAATGGCTTGAAAGTACTGAAAGAAAATCTCAAAGCAAACCTTGATTTTGCCATTTTATATAAGTGATGGGGTGAAACTCACTACAAGGTTAGAACTTATGTACCACTCTTAGCCCACCAAATTTAGAACATTGCACTTATCCACTGAGTTTTGGGAAATTTTCAAAGTTTTTATAAACAACATTTTTAATAAAAAAAGAAAACATGTTCCTAATTTTAAAATATTCTTTCCTGTTTAATTGTGTAGTCTTTACTTTGAAAGTAGTAGTACTACATCAAGAACTTTGTTTTTGCACCAAAAACTTTGTTAAATTGGTGGACTGAATAGCAAAATGTGCTATAACACTATCTCTCCCATGCAAAGAGAAAGTTTAATAAGCTTTCGCCACATTTTTATGATAGAACCAATTAGGAAATGACATTTATAACCCAGGAACAAAAACTATAGTGTACAAATCGTCAAAAAACCTGTGACAGATATCCATCAAGCCTCTGAATGATGATGATGATGATGATGATGATGATGATGATGATGATGAACACATGTTCCTAGTGTTATTTGAAAGTGTTATTTCCTGTTTCATTGCTAACTTTGAAAGCAGTAGTTCTACGCCAGGAACTTTGTTTTTACACCAAAAGCTTTGTAAAATGGGTGGATGACAATGTTAAATTGGTGGTCTGGAGACTACAGCAAAATGTATAACACAATGTCCCTCGTGCAAAGACAAAGTTTTGCAGCTTTATACACTTTTGCCATGTTTTTATGATAGCATCAATTAGGAAATTACATTTATAACCCAGGAATAAAAATTATTTAGATCTCTGGCTGGCTACGGAGGGGCCAATCTCTCTGATGCTGAGCAGTACACTGCATTCTGGGAAAAATAGTTTAGGGCAGGGCCTTTTGAATTCTCTAGCATAGGGCTCCTCTCTTCCAAAACTACATTTCCCAGAGTTCTGTGCTGTTCCCAAAAAACACTGGTCCCTCTTTTCCCCGCTCATAATGTCGAAACTCCATTAATTTACAGAGGAAAAGGAAGACACGAAGGCAGACTTTTTTTGCTTTGCTTTCAGCTTTGTTTACTTGCACTGAGTATGAAACTGACTTTGGGAGCCTTTTGAGATTTATAAAACTAAAATGAAGAAGTTTAGGGTAAGCTTCGATTCTTAAATTTTTGGTGCAAGGTAGTAGTTTTAACCACCTACCATCCGGTATGAAAGAACTTGAGAATGAGGGAGGCATGGGAAGGAAGGCAACCTCCAAGTTTGCTTTATCTGATATTCTCCCTTACACACACAGGGCTAACAGAAGCTACATGTGTTGTGCTGAACATTTTGACAAGTTGTTAAATTTTGAATTGTTTTATTGTGTGATTTAATTATTGGAGGTTTTTTTTTTTACTTATTTGCAATTAAAAATATTGTATTCTCAAAAGTGAAAAAGAAGGGGAGAGAGAGGAAGAGGGGAGGGAGGAAATCTAATTGTCTAAGAGAACAATGCAATCAGGTTTTCTTTATTTGTCAAGGTAGAATTCTCAGCAACACTAACAACATGGCAGCACATGATCCAAGGCAGTAGCATTTTCAGTTTTCCATTTCCCCCCTAAAATCCTTAAATCTGAATGTGCTGATTTTTTTTTTTTTAGTCCCAGTTTTGCCTTGCGTTCATCCCCAGCCAGTTGAGCTATGTTGCCTTCTGGGGAAAGAAAACAAAAGCTACTCACATTTCTCTTTCTCTTTCCAAAACATTTTGCTTCCCAAGCGTTTTCTTATCTCCAATGTTTACCAGTAAATATGACATTCCCTAGACTCCATTTCAAACTGATTCTGTATTAGCCTCAGGAGGTACAGAATTACATGACTAAACAGGAGTCAAATTAATCTTCTGGAATAGCAATTATAGTACTATAATAAGATGTACTGAGTCTTATCAGATAACAAAAACAGATTTTTTATTCTGCATGTGAATAATGATCCAAAAGATGAATTGCTAATGAATATCCTCTTTAGAAACTCATACATCTAAGACAGTGGTCCACAAACTAGGGCCCTCCAAGGTCATTTACCAGGCCCTTGCCCTAAACTTTAGACTTAGGGTCTCAACAACAACAATCCTAATTAACTTGACTATCTCATCAGCCAAAAGCAGGCCCACACTTCCCATTGAAATACAGTAGAGTCTCGCTTATCCAACGTAAACGGGCCGGCAGAATGTTGGATAAGCGAATATGTTGGATAATAAGGAGAGATTAAGGAAAAGCCTATTAAACATTAAATTAGGTTATGATTTTATAAATTAAGCACCAAAACATCATGTTTAACAACAAACTTGACAGAAAAAGTAGTTCAATATGCAGTAATGCTATGTAGTAATTACTGTATTTATGAATTTAGCACCAAAATATCACGATGTATTGAAAACATTGACTACAAAAATGCGTTGGATAATCCAGAACATTGGATAAGAGAGTGTTAGATAAGTGAGACTCTACTGTACTGGTAAGTTTATGTTGATTAAATTTGTTCTTCATTTTAAATATTGTATTGTTCTTTCATAATTTTTTGCATTACAAATAGGATATGTGCAGTGTGCATATCTTATTTTGCTATTCATGATTTTTTTTCCAAACTATACTCTGTCCCCCTCCCAAAAAAACAAAAAAAAAAACAATGTTCTGAGAGACTGTGAACCAGCCCTCTGCTTAAAAAGTTTGAGGACCACTGATCTAAAGGATCCTTGAATCTTGGTTGTAATGTGTTTTTGCAAACTTGTTCTAGTCACGCAGTCGAGCACAATTTGTATCTCAAAGTGAATAAAAAGATACACAGTAATAGCTGTTTGGAAGCTGACATTGTACCCATATGATCTCTAGCAAGGGAGCTAATTAGTTCATTTGAAATAGATAATCTGGCCTATATTAGGCATCTAAGGCAGACAATTAATTAAATGTGCTTAATAAAAAAATACATGAACCAGGCTGCAATGCAGGGGAGATTAGAAATGTGCTTGCACTTTAAAGCAAGAGTTGCAAGTTCTGAGAAACCAGGCCACAATTATCAGTAGCTGAAACTGACTGGGCTTTGATTTCTGAAGGTTATACGATTCAGATTAAGCAGAGAATTCTAGGGCTTCTGGGAATGACTCAGAAGAAGGGGAGAATGGAGAAAAGGAGGAGGAGGGAAAAATAGAAGGACAGTGTAGTACTTCTCTAAATTCCAGTGAATAACAAAACCTGCTTCCTGAAGGAATTTGCAATATCACAATGGGATAGCTAGAGCAATGGGAATTCATATTTTTGGTAATAGTTTTTATTTATTTCATGTGAATATAGTACATTGAAAGTGGGAGAACAAATAATAACTTAAGAGATTGTAGGAAGTAGCAAGGAGAGAGAGAAAAAATAGGGAACGGGGAAGGAGAAATATAAAAAAAATAAAAAATAAAAAAATAAAAAAATACAGTTGTGCTCTTGATTATGGTTTGACTTCCCATCTTGGCTTCGGAGGTTTTTTTCCCCTTTATCTTAACGTTTCTTTAGTCTCCTTCTGTTTAGATCAATTTTTATATATGGGACTGCTGCTGCTGCTCAGTCGTTTAGTCGTCTCCGACTCTTTGTGACCTCATGGATCAGTCTACGCCAGAGCTCCCTGTCGGCCGTCACCGCCCCCAGTTCTTTCAAGGTCAAGCCAGTCACTTCAAGGATACTGTCCATTAGGCTTGCTCAAATAATTCGATTTTCCCGTTACCCGTTATTAATTCGTTATTTTCGTTTGTTTTGAAGCAATATAGAACCTTGGTTGTCCACACGTCTGGATATCGCGGTTTCAAATCGCGAGAGGCCGTTTTTTCTTATTTCTTCGTTTTTTTCGTTAGGAAAAAAAAGCTTTTGCAAATCACCCAAACTCCTTTCCTTTTGCCCCTCAGCCAATGGGAGGCTCAGCCAATGGGAGGGGGCGAGGGGGAAGGAGGCCGAGGAGGAGGAGGAAGACGGAGGGGGAAAATGGCCGCCGCCGCCGCCTCGCCTCAGCTCAGGCCTGGAGAGACCGAGAGGGGCCCGGCGGTGAGGAGGAAGAGGCCCGGGATGCGAGGGGGTGTGGGCCAGGCCCGTCCTCGGCTGCTCCCAGGGGCCCAGATTCGCACCCTCCCTCCCCCCAATACAGGTCTCCAGTCCATACCACGCTACATGAACTTGAATGGATACTGTGGTTGTGTTGTCGAAAGCTTTCATGGCCGGGATCACACTGTTGTGGTATGTATTCCGGGCTCTATGGCCATGTGCCAGAAGCATTCTCTCCTGACGTTTCACCCACATCTGTGGCAGACATAGAGGTTTTGACGTCTGTGCGAAGCTAGGCAAGTGGGGTTTATATATCTGTGGAAGGTCCAGGGTGGGAGAAAGAACTCTTGTCTGTGGGAGGCAAGTGTGAATGTTGCAATTGGTCACCTTGATTAGCATTGAATAGCCTTGCAGCTTCAAAGCCTGGCTGCTTCCTACCTGGGGGAATCCTTTGTTGGGAGGTATTAGCTGGCCCTGATTGTTTCCTGTCTGGAATTCCCATTTTCTGGGTGTTTCTGGGAAGGTAATGGCACTCCATGTAGTCATGCCGGCCACATGACCTTGGAGGTGTCTATGGACAACACTGGCTCTTGGGCTTAGAAATGGAGATGAGCACCAACCCCCAGAGTCAGACATGACTGAACTTAACGTCAAGGGATACCTTTACCTTTACCTACACACACACACACACACACACACACACACACACACACACACACACAAGCAGGGACTATATATATATATACACACAATATATATCACACACACACCAATGTAACAAAGTTTCAGCCACAAAAACAAAGTTTCTGAAGTAGAACAATGACTTTCACAGTAAAGACAACCCAATTTAACAGGAAATAAGACTTTCAAACCAGGAACAGATTTCTGCAATTATTAAAAAATGGTTTATTATAAAAGCTATGAAAATTCTCCAAAAATCAGAGGATAAGGGAAACGTTCCAAATTTTGGTGAGCTATCAGTGTTAAATGTGTTCTACCACTGTACCAAGTTTGAAGAAGATCACTCAAAAAATGAGGGTGGGAGAGTCCTGTAAAATCCTCTCCCTCTGTGCTGTTTTTGGGAATTGCGCATGCGCGTCCGCCATTAACGTATTAATTTAGAAAATAACGAATTTTCGTTAATTTTGAAATTTTTTGGGGGCCAAATTCGGAAATACCATCAGAAACGAAAAGCTGCCCCCCTCTAGTTTTGAAACGAGTTTAGAATCAAATTTTTCATGGATCGATCAAGCCTACTGTCCATCCATCTTGCCCTTGGTTGGCCTCTCTTCCTTTTTCCTTCCATTTTCCCCAGCATCGTGATCTTTTCCAAGCTTTCCTGTCTCCTCATGATGTGGCCAAAATACTTCAGCTTTGCCTCTAATATCCTTCCCTCCAGTGAGCAGCCGGGCATTATTTCCTGGAGGATGGACTGGTTGGATCTTCTTGCGGTCCAAGGCACTCTCAGGATTTTCCTCCAGCACCAGAGTTCAAAAGCGTCTATCTTCCTTCGCTCATCCTTCCTTAGGGTCCAGCTCTCGCATCCATAGGTTACTATGGGGAATACCATTGCTTTGACTATGCGGACCTTCGTTGCCAGTGTGATGTCTCTGCTTTTCAGTATTTTATCGAGGTTGGCCATTGCTCTCCTCCCAAGAAGTAAATGTCTTCTGATTTCCTGGCTGCGGTCTGCATCTGCAGTGATCTTCGTGCCTAGAAGTAAAAAGTCTGTCACTGCCTCCACGTTTTCTCCCTCTATTTGCCAGTTATCAATAGGTGTCGTTGCCATGATCTTGGTTTCCTTGATGTTTAACTGCAACCCAGCTTTTGCACTTTCTTCTTTCACCTTGGGACAGGTCTATCATAAGGTGTGTTCTTCTTTTACTCATGAATTTTATGAAGCATGTCCAGTCAGTTTTATTTTCCCCTTCTCTTAACTTTTGTGTTAAGATTTCCATTTGAATTATATCCCATATTTTACTTAGTCATTCCTCTGTGCATGGAAGTCTTTTCCCCTTCCACACTTTTGCTAAAATAAGTCTGGCTGCTGTGCTTATGTGAAAGATGATTCTATCTTCATTTCTGTTAAATTTTGGGTTTGTAAAGCCTAATAGATACATTTCTGATTCTAATTTGAATTTAGTGCCTATAATTTTTTGTGTTATTTGGTGTACTGCCTTCCAATAGTTTTTTATTTTCTCACAGGTCCACCGTTGGTGGTAAAATGTCCCTATTTTTCCCCACATTTCCAGCATAGGTTGGAGTTCTTGTTGTTGATTTTTGCTAGTTTTTCGGGAGTATAGTACCACCTATATTGCATTTTATACTAGTTTTTGTTAATATTGATGGCAGCTGTATATTTTAATTTTTTCTTCCAGATTTCTTCCCAGTATTCCAAGTTTAAATTATGACCTATATCTTTAGCCCATTTTATCATAGTTTCCTTAATTTGTTCATCTTCTGTCGCCCAAATAAGTAATTGTTGGTAAAGTATTTTTATTAATTTTTTATCTTTTTGCATTATAGTCTCCCATATTCCCGAATCCTGATTAAAACCCTTTTTTGCATTTTCTTTATAGCACGCTTGTATTTGATAGTATTGATACCATGAGATATGTTTGTGTTTTTGTTTGATTTCTTCTTGTGTTTTTATTGTAAATACATTATTATTCTTTTTTAATATTTGCTGGTACGTTAACCAATTTTCTTTGCTAAATTCCCTATTGTGCTAAGCTTCAATCGGGGATATCCAAAGTGGTGTTTTGTTGTAGAATCTATCTTTATATTTTTCCCATATCTTTATTAATGATGCTCTTATGAAGTGACTGCTAATTTTTTCCCCGTTTTTCTTTTATTATACCAAATATAATCGTGCCAGCCAGATCTGAGGTTGTGGCCTTCCAGAGCCAATAATCTGCTATGTTTTAATGTTGTCCAGTCTTTTAACCAAATTAGATTACATGCTTCATAGTAGCATTTTCGGTCTGGAAGGCCTAGTCCTCCACGCTTTGTGTCATCCCTTAGCAATTATGAGTTTATTCTAGCTTTTTTATTTTTCCATAAGAATTTACTTATATCTTTAGTCTATTTTTTAAATATATAATCGGATCTTATAATTGGGAGGGATTGAAATAGGAATAATAATTTTGGTAAGACCGTCATTTTTATTAGGGAATTCATAATTTTTCAGGACCTTATGTGCTATTAAATTCTCTGGGTGTTCATATTTGTGGCATGACTCTAGATAACACTCTGTAACAACAGTTTCTTCTCTAGAAGTTAGCAAGCCATTTCTAAACATTCTTCTAAGGATGTTATCCCATGCATCCCGTGCATTTAGAAGTGTTAAGAAATGTGGAGGGGGCGGGCAGGGAGAAATAGTCTTCTGAGCTGATGATTCATGTTGCTGTTTTGCTTTTTTGAATGTTGTAAAATAATTTAAAAATTGAGAAACAACAGTAGTTCCTTAATTCCTCAAAGTCCTTCTGAAGGTGTGCAAATAAATGATTGTGGGATCACAAATTGCCAATGATGCTTAATGAAGAAAAATGTGATGTGATGTGGGGATGTTCAACACTATGTATCAACTTTCAAGAATAGCACAATTGAAGCACAATAGTGGGTTTGTGTGCTAAAGTCCTTTCTATACTGTTGTATTAACTCATATACCATCTAGAAACATTTCTACTTTTAAGCTGGTACAGTATCTCCTTCCACACAATGCGATATTCTTCTGTGTTAAAAGACTGTGCCACAGGGGAGGGATTGATGAGTATGGGTAGTTTGGATGTGGTAGGCTTTTGAAAATTCTTGGAACAAAGTAGGAGAGTCTGGTTGACAACAGACATTTGTTCTTGCAATCTGTCAGATATTATGTGACATATAATTTCTTAAACTTTATAGAGCTGCTGCCAGGAGTCTGTGGGCTGGCAACGAACAAGGTAAGTGTCAGGTAGGTAGGTCAAAATGCAAAATTTGGAGAGCTATAGCTGAAGGCTAAATTCAGTAGCCTGCTAGAATCAAAAACCAAGCAATAAAGGTCAAAACAAGAGATCAGAGCCAAGATAGCAGCTGGGGATTGGCAGGCATGGAGACAAGAACCAAACCATCTATGAAACAAATGTGGTTGGAATTAATGAAAAATACAGAAATCATTTACTCTCTCCCTCTCATAAAACTTGCCCAGCCAATGAAAGAAAATGAACAGTAAGAAATTTCTGACCCAAACAACTTCATATACCCCACAGTTAACCTATTTGGAGGGTTGTGATAATCAGTAGATTCTTCCAAGATGAGAAATTTGTTGGGGAGAAAATTAACTATAGCTACTGGTATTGGTGCAAACTGTAACTTAAACATTACTCTTAGTCACACCTAATGTAGACTCAAATAATAGAATTTACCTATGTGTTGCCTCATCATTCAATGAAGCGATTCCAGGGCAAACCAATAGGATTCAGACCTATATGCTAGCTCCCAGGTAACGTATCTCTGAATTCCAGTTCCCAATGGGACAACACCAAGTAATGATGTTTGTTTTCATGAATTACTTGGGAGTTTTTTTATAGGTTCCTGGAATATGTATGTACAGTATGTATGTGTATGTGTCTTCGTGTCACCTATCAATTTATGGTGACTCCATGAATTTATAGGATTTTCTTAGGGAAGAAATACCCAAAGGTAATTTTACCAGTTCCTCCTTCTGCAATATAGCCAGCAGCATCTGGTATTCATTGGTGGTCTTTCATTCAAGGGTTCTTTTTATATTCAGGTTGACCTTGAAGTTTACAGATGAGAGTATGACAAGTGGGCAAAACCTAACCACTCAGAAATGACAGATAATCACAATCCTGAAAAAACAGAGTGCTTTTATGATTATAAAGTGGTGATGATTGTGTAGTGAAATATAATATTTTTGTTTTGTCTTGTTGAGAGACTTACAGTTTACAGGTAGCTTTGTACTATATTCAGCTATGTTTTTATGAATTGTTCCTATTGTTTCCTTTCTAGTTTTCTCCTCCCGATTAAATATATTCTTATATGCTCTGTTTACATTACTATTTTTATTAACTCGTCAAAGCCACTACCTTCCTGGTTTAATATGTCATGCTAGCGACTGATGTAAGCAACAGACAGTTATGTGCTAGCTCACACAGAGAATCTTACAATAATGTTCAGCTATTTCATTAGGCATTATGCATTTAAAATGAAATAGAATATCTTCTCAGTTCCCAGCCATTTGGATTTGAGTGTGAAAAAAGGAAAAAATATATGAATTGATAAACAATAAGATATATGCAGTCACAATCTGCAACTTTATGCGCAATGATTTGAGATCACAGGAAATAGTATATGAACAGATACCAAAACTTTCACAGGATGGAAAATTGGATGGTAATTGTCAATCTTGTGAATCTTTTGGTTCCTGTTCAGGTACTGGCATTAGCTTCCAATTTTCCAGTTTTATGTGAGCAAAAATAAAAATAAACATAAAGTAGGGTTTTAATGCACTGAGTCAATGGCACATCCAGGAGTGTGTCACACTGTAAGTAGAATGATTGCAATTTAGCACTACTTTAATTGCCACAGCTCAATGCTATGGAATCTTGTGAGTGTATTTTTGCAAGGTCTTCAAACTTCTTTAACTAAGAGTGCTGGTGTCTTGCCAAACCACAAATCACAGGATTGTATAACATTGAACTATGGGAAGTAAAGTGGTCAAATTGAATTCATTCTACAGCAGGCATGGGCAAACTTTGGCCTTTCAGGTGTTTTGGACTTCAACTCCCACAATTCCTAACAGCCTACACTGTAGAGTCAACCTAGGTGGTGGAGGTAGGCAGAACTTCTAACCGATTCAACATTGCCATTAGGGCACATTGTGGGCATAGAAGTCCAGGTCCCCATTCAGTAAAAAGGGGTGCTAGGGGAGGAATTTAGCAAAGTTGGCTGATTACATTTCAAATTAAGTGAAGTAATAGTCATTGCCACCTAAAGAAGTCCATTAGGTACAAAATGTCAAATTGTTGCAGTGCTTTTATTCAAATTTTATTTGAATATCAACCTCTCATCCAAGACGCATATGAAAGCACATTAAGGCTCATATTTTCCCAACAGTACTTCTAATACAATGGGTTAAACTTGCTCAAGGCTACCCAGTAAGCTTCATGCATTAACAGGTAATACTAGTCCAAGTTCCACTTTAGAGCAGCTGAAATGTGGACCCATCTATCTTTGAGTATCCAGATTACTATTCTCCTTCTATAGTGTTTATTTCCATGGGAATGGGGAATACGCAAATTCAATAAGTAAAGCCATCCCCACAATTTTGTTATTTTTATAGTATGCCCAAAGTTCACAAGAATGTATATTTAATGAAATGTTGATATCTAAACCCTACGACCTCATCAGACGGGGTAAATTTCAGCAGCAACGCCAGGTCCTCTTTAGTTTTGTGATGGAGCCCACTGGCTCCCATCCCATGAAGTACAACTGCTTCTGGCAGGGTTCTGCCACAAAACTAATGAGGAACTGGTGTATGCCACTACGGCAACAACGCAGGAAGCTTCCCATGTTACATTGGGATCTATGAAAAGAAGCTGGACGGCGAACACTTCCCCTTATGGGATGTGGTGGGGGGAAGCTGGGAGATGTGGGGCATGGGGTGGTGGGTTCCCCTCACCCCTTGTCAGGCACAGCTGGTTTCGCCATGATGCATCACGATTCCAGCAGCACATATGATGAGGTCCCTACTGCACATTTGGCCATAGATTGAAAGTTTATAACAAATACAACAAGTGAGCTTGTCTGAGAAAAAAGCTAGCATCCTGTTTTAATGTGTTTCTTATTTATTTGGTTGTTTTCAAATCTTTCCACCCCTTTACCCTATTCATAATGAGATTTCATGTTCTAAGCTGAAACACTACTAATTCTTCATTCGAAGTGTTGAAAACCATACAGAGAAGTTGAGACACTGAGATGAACTTCTGCCATTATTGTTTTTCCTGGCATGCTGGTTTTTTTAGGTTGATGAAAAAATATGCAATCACTTGCCAACATACAGTTTTAGGATAAGGGATATGCTCTATGCTTTTACTGGCTGTTTATATCTGGACCTTAGTCTAAGCTTGAGAGGTGTTGGCTGTTGAGTTAAAATTCACTAAGAAAAAAGTGAAAAGCAAATACTTACTGAGGGTTTTACCTCCAAGGAAGCCTCTGTGAGATGCCAGATGCCTCAGGGAAATCTTTCCTTTTGCCAGGAAACTGGAAGGATTTGACCAAACTACATATTTGTTATTCAGCCCATTTGGAAGAAGCATGTGCCAAAGCTAACTGACAAACTGAAGTTTATGAGTCTTCCATACATCAAAATGTCATGTTTTACAGAACTTTCTGCCATCCTGGCAGCTTGCTAGTAGACTCTAGAAAACATACCTATACCTCTTCTGTTATTACTGAATAGTTTAACACATAATCTGATCCCATCTTTAAAAAATCTCTGTCAGTTAATTATCTGTTGTTGTGTCAGCCTCATAATTTAATATCACAACTCATACCAATGAGATGGGGGAGTGGGTGAATCTCAAAATCTGATGAAAGCATATCCCTTCCCTTAAAGTAAATCTTGCCATCATAAAGCAACACTGGGTTGATGCTTCCAATGGAAGTTATTGTAGAATCTCCCTGGATACCTAGAAAATTTCTAGAGGTGACATATTTTGTGGAGGTGTGGAGGTGAAATCATGGGTCATGCTCCTGCAAGTATGTGTGATACCATGTTCAGGAAAATCAGACGTTTAACAAGGAATGTATGGTGATTTAGGGTGTGACATAGACATGCTGAAAGTCCTAAAATTATGCTCCAAATTAAAAGCTATGCTGTTCTTTATAGGTATTTGGGGTGTGCAATTCAGAAAAAAAAAACTATTTCTGATTTTGGTGCTGTTTTTCATCAGCCCCTGTTCTGTTTTCCGGGAACTTTCCAATATATGGAGGGGAGAAATGCTGTTTTTGGGCCGGCAACCATAACTTCTGGTTGTGATCTAGCCATTGGATGCAATGAAGCAACTTTCCTTTTGTGTCATTTTTAAAAGTACTTTTTGAGGGAAGGAATGTGCAGGACAGAGTACAAGCAAGCAAGAAGACAGAGAGGGCTGGAAAGGGATGGAAAAGAGATTGAAATTCTCCATGTGGGGACCCAAGGGAGTCAGGCTATCTTCTTCCTTCCCTAAACCACCTCACCAAAAAAGGTACGAAATACTTGAAAAAATACAAAAAAGACATTTTAAAACTCACTGCCCCCCACCCAATGCATGCCTACCCTCACTTCCCTAGCAAAAAAGGGGAAAGAGACGGAAAGATATCAAAGTAATAAACAAATTAAATTAAATTGCCAAAGGAAAAGAAATGAGACAAAAAGCAATCCAAAGCAGTGACGGCACTGAGTGATACAATGAACAGAGCTAGCAAGCTACTACCATCTTTCCCCCAAAATAAGACAGTGTCTTATATTAATTTTTGCTCCCAAAGATGCGCTAGGTCTTATTTTCAGGGGATGTCTTATTTTTCCATGAAGAAGAATTCACATTTATTGTTGAACAAAAAATGAACATTTATTATGTACTATATTATATATTATTATATACTTTCAGGGGAGGCCTTATATTTAGCAATTCAGCAAAACCTCTACTAGGTCTTATTTTCAGGGGATGTTTTATTTCCGAGGAAACAGGGTAGCACATGATCTATCTCTGTCAACAGCCAAGACGCCACAGGAAAATGGAGGATCTCACCCCAGCTTGACTAAAAGACATGTGGCTGCTTTCTTCTTCAGATTGGCTCAGGCAGCAGGGCTTACAGTGAAATCCCATGCAGATGTGTGGCTGCTGCTTCGTGCTTTACATGTAGCCCAAAGAAACCAAAAGCAGGCATTATTGGCCACTACATGTTTCGTTGTGGCTGGAAAAATAGAGTCACGCTGCCCATGCCATTATGGGAAAAGTCGGTACTCAAAAATGCTGGATCATCCAGAACTCATCTTGAAAAATAGCACCGTGCTCACCCCTAGTAGACATATGTAAATATCAAATATGGCATGTGTGGGTGGGATTTTACATAATGTACTTAGTTCACAATTATACTGGATTTTTAAGTGAAATGTGTTCCAAAATAAATTTAAAAATCTGACAGTATTTTTTACAAATGAGGCATAGGAGACACCCCTCTACACTCTTTATACACAAAAATATTTTAGTTCACCTCATCATGGAAATGAGTGAAACCTGCATCAATTTGTATGGGAATGATTTTTTTTTTACTCCAAAGGATTCTCACACTCTTTGGTATCTTCATCCAGTTAGATTCCATACATGTACTTCACTTTCTGTGCAAAATTTGTCTATTGGCCTAGGGCCTTTAATGTAATGTAATGTTTTTTGAACTGAACACGCCTACCTGTATTTTATAATGTGTTTTATGAATACTGATGTAAGTTAATAATAATTTTTTAACTGATTTATATTGTACTGTATAATTTTTATATATGCATTTTATTGTAAGCCGCCCTGAGTCCCCTGTTGGGTGAGAAGGGCGGGATATAAATATTGTAATAAATAAATAAATAGTGTGATGTAATGGTTGTTAATGGAAATTATTTTTGTTAAATGATATTAGGTAAAAGGTAAAGGTTTTCCCTGACGTTAAGTCCAGTCGTGACCGACTCTAGAGGTTGGTGCTCATCTCAATTTCTAAACCAAAGAGCCGGCGTTGTCCGTAGACATCTCCAAGGTCATGTGGCCGGCATGACTGCATGGAGAGCCATTATCTTCCCGCTGGAGCGGTACCTATTGATTTACTCACATTTGCATGTTTTCGAACTGCTAGGTTGGCAGAAGCTGGGGATAACAGCGGGCGCTCATTCCGCTCCCGGGATTTGAACCTGGGACCTTTTGGTCCGCAATTTCAGAAGCTCAGCGCTTTAACACACTGTGCCACCAGGGGCCCCCAATAAGTTATATTAATGCACTATAAATATATATAAACTTTATTAGGGTCCATGGACCGGCAGCTGTTAAGTGGATAACATGCAACATGTTTACAAAACATTCAAAACCGGGGAAATGTGCTAAACAGACACATACTACACAAAGTCAGGTAATACCCTTATCGGAGACTAGGCTCTTTCTCAGCATTGCTGCCATTGCGGGGAATTTTGCTACTGTGAGGGTCACCTCATGGTGCTTATCCTCCAAAAGATATAAATAAAGAAATGAATAATTAGTGAGGATAAATGTAAAGTGTATGCCTTCATTCACTTCAGACTATGATAAGCCATTTATACTGCATTTTAGGGCCTTCCTGTTCATTCTTTTGAGTAGAACTCTGACCCATGTCTGTACGTCTTGTCCTGAAAAGACCACTTGGTTTTATGTAGTTCTGTATTTGAGAAGAAGCTGGGAAGACAACCTTTGAGTATTGCTTTCCTTAAAAAAAACCTAATGGAATTCATGGGGTTGCCATAAGTCAACAGGTGACTTGAAGGCTGTGTTTGCCCTTCCATTGGCACCAATAAGCAGCTCATTGTCCTGCCAACCTGTATGATTGTTGGTCTTAACTGCTTTAGCCTTGTAGCCTCATAACAACAGACCAGTTATTAATAATGCCATACCAATCAAAACTGTACCAAATAACTCAAACCCCAGTATACTTGAATAACTAAAGGAAATCAATATTATTTTAAAACATGGTTCTCAAATCTTTCTCAGGCAAGGAACACGCTGCTTTGTCAGACAATACTGTGTGCAGCATTTGACAGGTTTCTTACTAACCTGAGCCAACTAGAAAGGAACTTCAGAATTCCTAAATGGTTATATATTGAAAATAGAGATTATAGTGTCCTCTCACATAGAACATAATTTTAGAGGTTATTTGTCATATGATAGCTATGTAAATCTAACATAAACAATGGAAAAAAATACCAGCCAAGGTATTAGGAAATACATATAGTTACTTGATTAAAGCCACAATATTTATGGTTAAAATCATATATTTAGCTAAGTCTTTCTGACAACTTCATAGTAATGAAATGGTTGTTTTACATTTAGTATTTTCATCACTTTTGATTGCTGATATTTCTGGTCTGCTCTTTCTAATATATAAACAAAAAGTAAGTGAACAGTGGGAAGGGCCAGATAAATTATTTTAAGTCTAACTTTATTAACACAAATTTTCTGGAGGGTAGAAGGAGGCTGGGAAGAAGAGTTCTTCTTTGGTGGTCTACAGACTATTTCCTTCCTGGAATTCCATGTTCAAATTACCAACATACCAGGATTGGAGAGCGAAGAGTTCAGAAGACACCAAAAGTGAACTGGGGCAGGGACAAGATGCTACCCAGAAGACGAGTTACCAAAAAAACAAGCATCCTCTCATGGAGTTTAACATGATGCTTATGCATAACACAGGAAGAATGAAGCTGAATCTACACTGCCATATAATGGAAAATTATGAACAATTTATTTGGATTAAATCTTGATCTTTTGTATGTAATTATTTTAAATTTTAAGCCACTTTGGGAAAATATGGCATACAGTTAGACCTCCATATCCACAGTCTATATTGCTTATTAACCAATCACAACTTTAAAATTTTTGTAAAGAAAATCCCAAAAGCAAATCTTGATTTAACAATTTTATATAAGAGAAACGATTTTACTATGTGGGTTTTAATATCTAAGGGGCATCCTGGAACTAAACCACAACAGTTAAAAAGAACCCACTGCATTTTGTTTTAACTTTGTTGTAAGACACCTTATTGGGAAAAAATTAAATAAAACAAATATTATTTTAAATGCCATATTGGGCCAAAGCTAACCTTTTGTCTTGGCTAGATTGCAACATTTGAATTTATACTCCTTACAAAACTGCTCATTTACAAAGTTGGTGTTAATGTTTGGGTTTAGACCAACAACTAGTAATATAGATGATTTCAATCACATCACCATTCTTTCCCCGCAATTAAATTTTAAGCTTTTGAGCAAAGGGCCTAGAATTTGTACACCTTTTAAAAATAGTTAATAACTACAAGGCGAAACTTCAGGCATGTTACTTTCAGTATATAAGATAATACTGGCTGCCAATTTCTATAAAAAGTTTAAAGAAAGTCTGGGGAATTGATCATGGCCTGTAATGATATTGGGCTTTCCTTTGCCAGAAAATACCAATAAAGTCTGTATTAGGTAATATATGGGGAAATGCTTTTAAATCAGCATTAGATGGTATAATTAGTCCATTACACAAATGAAAATTTAAACCCCTTCCACACAGCTGAATGAAACCCCACATTTTCTGCTTTGAATTGGAATATATGGCAGTGTGGACTCAGATAATTCAGTTCAAAGCAGGTATTGTGGGATTTTCTGCCTTGATATTCCTGGTTATATGGCTATGTGGAAGAGTCTTCAGTGTGATGTTGGTGGGGTTGCAGCAGTCCTGGATCTTACTTACATGTTGTGATTGTACCCAAACATCAATCAGTTTTGAAGAAAACTTCAAACTGAGCTTAGTGAAATTACCAATCAGTTTGTCATACAGAGTGTGTATTCATTAAGTGGAGGAGGAAGCTCATTTTGTGACTCAAGAGCCAGTTCATGCTATGCTTCATGATACTACTTCATGCTCTGTTATGTGCATTGAAGCAATAATTTGGTGAGAGGAAGGAAATGTGGTTTGTACCACACAACTCAGCAGCTTGAATTTATTTTAGTTATGTTTCAATAATGGAGGAAGAAATGTATTTTAAAAATGTCATTATAATATTTATGATAGAACTGTATCTGCAAGTAATTATATTTTAACAACAGCTTTCTGAGTTATGCCTCAGCTTCCTGATGTTGCCAGCTCTTTTTTGGTCTTGATCTATTTCATTTAAAATGAAAATAAAGCTATTTATACATGAGTACGGTATACAGGTGTATCTGGGCAAAGATAACAAACATCAGTTTCCTACACAATGATGATTCCCTTGAATTATTATATGAAGAATTTCTTCAAACTCACCTCCCTCTTCACTCAGTGATTGATACCAAATGCTTCTGATAAAGATCGGAATGTAATTAAATCAGTGCCTATTTTGATATATATTAATGGTTTGGTTCTCATGAGATATAAGTTTGAGGGTAAACAACACATTTACTCTATTTATTTATAATTGTAACCTCTGTGACCAGAGGCTCAGGGCTGATAACACTGATTAAACACAACTCTAGTAATTCCTAGATGAAGTGGTCTTGATCCATTTCAAACTTGGACACAGCATACAAAGTTATTTGAGAGGCAAATGCTAGAGCAGTGTGTTGAAACCTTGTTGGTGCTCCTTGGTGTCTTTATGGGTTTGGATGTCATTACGTCAACAGTATGATATGGCAGTCCCCTCGATGGATTGTCACCTTGTCGTGGTTAGGGGGCTTGCGTGTTCCAATGAACCTGCGGGCACAACCACTGGAGTCATGCACTTCCAGGAGAAGCCACAGGGGAGGATCCAGACCAAGCACAATCTGAAGACCCTAAGACTCCATTGGCGGAGCAGGAGGAGGATAACATGGTAATGTTACTATGGCTGTGAAGGCGGAAGAAGACTACAACAGACTGAGAAGCCAATGTCGTGTAATCACACCACTGCTGGGACCTTACTCTGTGAAGACTTTGTGTTGACTGGACATGCACCAACCTCCACACATTTAAAAAAATCATGCACAGGCGTCTTAGATACCAAGGTGCTTGTTTATAAAGCCATTGTCCTCCCAACCCTGCTATACGCCTGCAAAACGTGGACAGTCTACAGACGTCACACTCAACTCCTAGAGCATTTCCATCAGCGTTGCCTCAGAAAAATCCTGCAAATCTTTTGGGAAGACAGGTGGACAAATGTCAGTGTGCTTGAGAAAGCAAAGACCACAAGCATTGAAGTGATGCTCCTATGCCATCAACTCCGCTGGACTGGCCATGCTGTCTGAATGCCCGATCACCATCTCCCAAAGCAGTTACTCTACTCCGAACTCAAGAACAGGAAACATAATGTTGGTGGGCAGGAAAAGAGATTTAAAGATGGGCTTAAAGCCAACCTTAAAAACTGTGGCATAGACACCAAGATCTGGGAAGCCCTGGCCCTTGAGCGCTCTAATTGGAGGTCAGCTGTGACCAGCAGTGCTGCGGAGTTCGAAGAGGCACGAATGGAGAGCTTAAGAGAGAAATGTGCCAAGAGGAAGGCCCATCAAGCCAACCCTGACCGGGACCACCTTCCACCTGGAAACCGATGTCCTCACTGCGGTAGAACATGCAAATCAAGAATAGGTCTCTTCAGCCACCTAAGAACCCACCCACAGGACCCCATGTCTGGAAGACCATCATCCTCGAACTACGAGGGATCGCCTAAGTAAGTAAGTAAGTAAGTAAGATGTGGCAGCTTAAAAAACCAATGTGATTCTAGGCTGTATCAATAGGAATATAGTGCCTAGATCAAGGGAAGTAATATCATATTGTATTGCCAAAATTGAGGTGCACATTAGACTCGATGATGCATTAGAATCATAAACTCACTTGCATTAAAAGGTTCGGAGGGACTTGGATGACCGAAGGCCAGGTGGGGAAGTGTTTGTGTGTGTGAAGAGGCTCCTATTCCTAGCAGTGGAAGCCGAATCAGGGCTCCATGGTGCTCAGAGAAGGAAGAGGAATACCTGGCTGATAGCCCTGTTTTTTTCTGCTGCTTAGCCCCGGTTCCTGGTTTCCTCCATTGAGGCTTAGTTTCACAGGTTTCCCAATTGGCCCCATTCATAAGGCCTTCAAAATATCCCCCTTGGTTTGGAAGGTCTTATGAACAAGGCCAGTTGGGAACATCGTGAGGCTAGCAAGTTTGCCAGTCTCCACCTGGTAAAGTGGTGTGGCTTCTCAAAAGGCCTTATTCACACTTTATCCCTCCCTGATAAGCTATCCCTTAAAAATTCAAAAATACAGTTTAGGCATCCAAAATTACCAAGAACATTCAAACACAGAAAATGCAAGAATCTTAGGTGAAAAAAATTATCAGAATCTTCCTCCCCAGAATGATAGATATTTGGAGGCAGAAAGAACATGTTATTGGTAGGACATAATTCTCATTTGTTGGGCAATGCCCTCAGTTATTGCACACTTCATGGCTGCATTCCTGAATATTATATTAGACCCCTTTCTCCCAGATCATATAGTCCTCAACATGCATGAACTATACTGCAGACTGGTAAATAGCAGTTCTACACTAGTATGAATTAAGAAGCATAGAACCCTCATTGGCTATGGTGCAAAAAAAAAAACAGAAAAAAGAAGAAAAGAAAATTTAAATAATAGTGAATAGTTTCACTTTTTTAGAGGCCAGGCATGTGAAATCAACAATAAACCCAATAATTCCAAAAGACACACAGCCCTTTCTCTTGCTTTTGACATGATCAAGGGTGGGAAACTAATTGACTGTTGTATCATTGGTAAGCACAAGGCCATGATACCCATTCTATATGGAAGAACTGCTGGCATATATTTATATTGCCCTAAAATTGTACAAGAGCTTAGCCTATGGACTATTCTTGTCCTTGTTAGAATATAGATCTGATTTCAGTTAATTTCTGGAGTAACTAGTGGCTCGTTGTCTCTCAGCACTGAAGTATGTTTTAAATGTTTGGGTCCAATTACCTACAAGATCACCTTCTCCCATACAATCCATCCCAAACACT
The DNA here is from genome assembly GCF_035594765.1 of Anolis carolinensis. NCBI lineage: Eukaryota > Metazoa > Chordata > Lepidosauria > Squamata > Anolidae > Anolis > Anolis carolinensis. The sequence goes on along the minus strand of NC_085845.1, from coordinate 93,659,086 downwards.
TAGGTCCTATGGGTCCATGAACCCGACTGGCCACCAGTACTTAGAGGACCTTTTCGTCAGCCACCCCATGGAATGGCCTGACAGAATAGCTCAGACAGCTAATTTTGCTATTGGAATTTAAGAAATAATTGAAGACCCATCTCTTCCAGCAGGCCTACTCAGCTTTAAACTCGTGTTTTGTGTCCACTATATTTTCATCATTATTCTGTGTATTTTAATATAGGTATTTTGTAGAAATACATTTTAATTGGTATATTTTATATAATGCACTTTAAGCTATGTTTTAACCTATCTTGAGCCACAAGGACATGCAGGTAAGAAATAAAATTCTTATTATTATTATTAATAGAGTTAATAATTGTTCTCTCATTATATCTACCCATTGATGCAACACATGGCCATCTGATGTCTAATTCAGTAGTGCAGTGGTTGAACATTTTAGTGGGATTTAGTCAGAGCTATCCAAAGTACTGAACCTTGCTCTCAAAATAGGAGCAGCACCTTGGGAAATCTCTTCAATGTTCATATTACAATCCAGAATGAACTCACTGGCCTACTGTCATAGAATCAGCAGCCATCAACTGAATGAACATCTGTACCATATATAGTGTGGGAAAATGGGAGTTGAGATATGAGTGATATTTATAGATTAATAGTACTATTTCTTTGGATATTTCGTATATCTGCTATCTGTGGATGACAACTTGTTTATTAAATGAAGTTCCTTGCAAGATAGATTCTTTTTTCATATCTACTTTTTTGTTTACATGCTGTTGCCTCAGTAGCCAGAGCCTCCTGCAAGCTAAGCTGCCAATTTTCAAAACAGACAGTCTTGCTTAAATTCATTACATAGGCCAAAAACCAAGCAACCACATAAACAAAACTCCTTCACTAGGGAAACTGCAGTACCAAGCTGAATACCTAACTCAAATGATGAAATACTTTCTCTTGGACCCTGATCGTGTTTATAGAGAGACTTACAATGTGCTATTTCAGATGTTTGGGAGAAGAAATGCCCTTCTAAGGCAGCCAAAATGGCCTCAGATGGTTTGCTGCTAACTTGCGACTATAAAAGCAGACTTTGACTACAGCAAAGGTGTCTCTACCACAGTCACTGAATATTACACTTCTCTGTATTGGTGACACAATTTGTTGCCATGTAAAACTTCAACGTAGTTGTATTGCATTCCCGTTTTCTGCAGTGCATATATGTGTATGGCTCTCAGACAGCCATACATTACACAATGTGTACACTGGCTAGAGTTGGTTTATGGGGTCAATTACAAGATTTCAGGCAAAGATTCAATCCAGGCTTCACCAGAATTAGAGTCTTCATTTTGTTCCACTCTTTTATCCATGAAATGTCAGAACTTTGTTTGGGAATGTTGTACTAAAGTCAGAGCACAGTTCAGGCATTCTGCAATGATTTTTCAGAAGGACCTCTTTGCAGAGAAAGTTTTTCATTTTTAATATCACTCTCCACATGATTATTTTAGCACATGTTTCCTCCTTGTGTGTTTATATTTCCTTCATTACAAAATACCTGAACAAGTATATTTCAGACAATATACATATTTCCATATAGAGTAAGTCAAATGGGAGTAGCTGAGTGAATAGAAAATCCATTGTGGATTTTAAACTAAGATACAAGATAGTCCAAACCACATATAACTGTCACAAATCTGATTGACCTTGCTTACAGTAAGATGAAGTAATATAAATTCTAAATAAAAGTACCAGATCGAAAATGTAAGATAGTACTGCACTGATTTTTTTTTTCTGGGATTCAATGTAAGCTAGTACATTGTTGGGGAATTCTAGGCATTGTAGTCCAAAATAACTTTCCTAAGCTCAGATTTTAAAAAGTGAAATTTCATAGAATGGGGACTAAAGAGGGGCCCAAGTAAACTGCATATATTATGCCCAAGGGCGACTTGCTACTTTAAAACACCACAATTGTGTTAAATATACAGTTGAAATATGTAAAATGTATCCATAAAGTGTGAAATGTTGATGCAATGAACAATCTTTTACAAATATGATATAATTTACTAGATGTCACCAACTGTAGCATTTTTCAGAAATGTGGTGGAAGCCTGCAAAATAAGTGTTTAGGGGTTAGACTAGATACCTCAGTTCCCCTGCAACCATTTGAGTCTGTGAACATTACTAAGTATAAGTAAAGGTAAATGTTTCCCCTGATGTTAAGTCCAGTCATGTCTGACTCTGGGGGTTGGTGCTCATCTCCATTTCTAAGCCGAAGAGCCGGCGTTGTCCATAGACACCTCCAAGGTCATGTGGCCAGCATGACTGCATGGAGTGCCGTTACCTTCCTGCCGGAGTGGTACCTATTGATCTACTCACATTGGCATGTTTTCGAACTGCTAGGTTGGCAGGAGCTGGAGCTAACAGCGGCTGCTCACACCGCTCCCGGGGATTGAACCTGGGACTTTTCGGTCTCCAGCTCAGTGCTTTAATGCACTTCACCACTGGGGTTTATTACTAAGTATAGAATAGCAGAAACAAGCTTTTGCTTGTTTCTGATCTAGAAATAGGCCTGTGCTTTTTTAAAAATCATTTACTGTCATGTTTCTTCATTCTTTAAAACTGTGTTGAAATTCATGAATTCAGAATAGCACATAAGGAACGATCAGAGTGGAATCTAACTCTCAGAATCCCCATGTTCATGCTGGCTGGGGGAATTCCTCGAAACATAGTCCAAAAAGTGGCATTTCCTTTTTCTGTGAAAGATAAATGTTAAGCGAGGCTAAAGAAATCAGAATCTGTCTCTGTGTGCATCTACAGTGCAAAATTCATGCAGTCTGACACCACTTTAATGGCCAAAGCTCAATGGTATCGAATCAGGGGAGTTGTATTTTTTCAAGGCCTTTAGCCTTCTCTACCAAATAATGCAGGTACCTCACCAAACTGAGCCATGGCAGCTAAAGTGGTGTCAAACTTCATGAATTCCATACTGTCGATGCACCCTCTGGCTTGCCTAGCATTTACCAGACTTTCCAGGGGATGAGGAGCGGATGACTTTTTAAAATGAAAAATGTGGTGAGCTGTATAGTTTAACCTAAATAATGTAAATTGAGATGGAAAGAATGAAAACTAATTTACTGACTAAAATATGTTGTAGTTTTTGAATAGAACATTAAGGACAATTGCATCAAGATATTTGCTTTTGATCAGTCTAGAGCTTCTTTCTGCATATTTCTGAAATACAATCGCTCTCTCTGTCCCACCCTACCCCCCCCCACCATATGGTATATTTTTACTTCTATATATGACATGATAGAATACAAACTGACACAAAATTCTAGCTAAGAACTCACTATTTTTCAAGCTTTACAGCTGGATTGAATGAAGCATAAGGAAATTCAGTATGCAATGTTTTTACCAGGAAATAATATCTTAATTGTTATATTGTTTGTAACGAACAACCACTCTGTGTGTGTGCATATAATTCAAAACTATTCCATAGTGGTTTCTAGTTGTGGGATTTAACTCTCATGTAGGCTTCAATAGAGATGGAAAGTTAGGGTTTTTTTTTTTTTTTACATCATTTAAATTCCGCCCTTCTCACCCCGAAGGGGACTCAGGGCGGATCACATTACACATATTAGGCAAACATTCAATGCCTTTTTAACACAGGACAAAGACAAACAAACATAGCTCCGAGCGGGCCTCGAACTTATGACCTCCTGGTCAGTGACTCATTGCTCTCCCGTCTGCGCCACAGCCCCGGGTTCTGGGAGTTGTAGTCTTAAAAACAACTTTCCCAATTTCAATCAGATTGGTTTTACCTCAAAGGAATTGCAACTCACTATTATAACTGCAAGACTGAAACTGTCATCACATTCCTCAGAAAACTTTATTCTGCTCCTTAAAGAACCACAGCAATGGTTTTCAAATGATACACAAGGGTTTCTTGAAGGCATACAAAGAATTCCATAATGAACAGCTCAGAAATATGCTTTATTAAATAGTAGCTAGCTACTAAGGCTACTCAGTGTGTAACAACTGCAAGACAGCATGTGGTATAAATTATGGTAGTGGGGCATCAGGAAGTGGTTTACTATCCTGTCAGTGTCCCGCCGTCATGCTTTGTTTGGGCTCTTGGACATCACAACACGCACAAATACAACATGGTGAATGGAGAGTTCAAAATTAGTTGTCCAGGAAAGAAGAGGTGAAGGAAAATAGGATGCCTGGAAAGCAGACAAGAGAGTTGAAGAGGAGTTGCAATTGTTGCTGAAAAAGTTTTTTTAAACCATAGAAGAACAGTCACCAGAGATAAAGGAAAAAGAGGTGAAGCACTATGTGGAAGGAGAACCAGCATTATATTATTTATTTATTTACAGTATTTATATTCCACCCTTCTCACCCCGAAGGGGACTCAGGGCAGATCACAATGTACATTCAATGCCATTAGACAAACAACACACAGGCAGACACACACACAGGGGCTATTTAACTCCCCAGCTTCTGGCTTTGTGAGGGCATGCTCGATTCCGGCCACAGGAGGAGCTGCTGCTTCATCATCCACTGTGACGATGAGTCCTTTTTGATGGAGTACTTCCTCATCCGGTGTTGTAAATCATTTAAATTAGCCTCCCCACATAAATGGTCTCTAAATTTTCCTACTTGACAGATGCAACTGTCTTTCGGGTTGCTTAGGTCAACAACAAGCAGGGCTAATTTTTTATTTTAATTGTCGGGTGCTCACTCCGACATGGGCTGGCTGGCCTCGAACTCATGACCTCTTGGTCATAGTGATTTATTGCAGCTGGCTACTAACCAGCCTGTGCCACAGCCCGGCCCTGTGCGATCAATGAAAAAAGTTTCAGTACTCATTATAAAATTAGGGAGTGCAGAAAAAATAATTTGTAAAGTGTTTAGGAAATTGGACAGGGTCTTATCATAACTACAATGAGTTAGCTACTTTTTCATTATGTTTCGTTAAGTAATTGTGCCAATGGGGAAACCTCAGGGGTGCCTTTCTCCCTCATTATTAGAGCTATTGGCATAAACCTTGCTACAAATATAGAACACATTTATTACTGATAGTCCATAAAGTTTCAGAATGTTTCACTTATTCACAGAGTCTTGGGGAATGCTCTCAATTTTTACAAACAACTTTTAAAAAATTACAAGAATTTTTTATATACAATGACACAAGATAACAGGGAATCATTCCCCCAAGTTTCAAAAATATTCATACATCTACTGATTTTTGGGATTTTTTAAAAAGTTTTGATAAAAATGTAGAGATTTCCTCCCAGCCCAGTACAGATTTACTTACTAGTATTGAAGTATCAGTCAGACCTCCTCTTTACAGATTCAACAATTTATTAGAATTCTGGCTGTTGCTAGGAGAGGCAAATCTTTTCCCTATCCTAATTGGGGCTTTCTGATGCTGAGCAGAATTCTGGGAAATGTAGTTTAGGGCAAGGCCACTAGTATCTACCACAGGGCTCTTCACCTTCCAATACTAAATTTCCCAGAATTCTGTGCTCTCTCAGTCTCTTTCCCAGCTCACTTAGCTCATCTCGCCCTGCTGCTTTACTGTCCTCATGCCAAGAGGCATCCTATGTAATTTAAGGAGGAATTGAAGCCTTTTTGGCTTTATCTCACTGGCACTGAAAATGAACCTGACTTCCGATCATTACAGAATTCAAGGGGGAAAGTATTGGGTGAGTTTAATTCTCAAGTTTTTGCATGGGTGCCCCCTCCTTCCATGTTTCTTAATATCTGTTTGTATATATAAAAAACTTATGAGTTAGATACGACTCACGATTTAAAAATGATGATTTGCACACTGCTAATATCTACTCTTCCCTCAGTCAGAAGGTGAATTGTGGGACATAGCTACAAAAGACCAATAACCAAAAGGATCTTCAAGTGTTAGTAAGTGAGAAACGCCAAAGAGGAATCTTGAATTGTGACTCCTCCTATCTTCCCAGTTCTATCCTGACCAACTAGGGATAGAAAGAACATTAAAAATATTTGGAAAATGACTGAAAAACATTCACTTCAAGTGTTGATAAATTCTGATAAATTGTCATTTTGTGCAAAACCAGCATTTTCTGCATGGAAAATAATATGTCAACACAGAAATATTAGTTAATGCACAGAAAATGTTGTTACTGTGTAGATTATGCTGTCTTCTTGGCAGATTTTCAAGACTGGGACCACATATGAGATAATATGGGCCCCAAACCAAAGTATGTTCAATAAATTCAGACCCTAAGATGTGATTATTCATATAGATGGAGTCTTAATGAATTGCATCACTATCAGAAACCTCCTTTGATTTTGGGCATGACCTGTATGAATGGCAATATCTTAGGGGGTAATCTTACTGAACAAATTTTGGCTTTGGACCCAACCTTAAAACTTGCCTGATCTGTGAGCTTGGTTTTGAATGTCTGACAAGATCTGCAGGGCTGCTTAGATGTTGGAGGAGTATGGTTCTGTGTTGACATTCCCCAAGCTTTAAGGTCAAAAGTCATATGAAGAAATGAAACCTCTGCCAGGGAAAGTATGGCAGAAAATGTACTTGACTGCCTTGAATTTCTTTCACTTGTTTCTTCTACAATTTTTTTTTCTTAGGGGAATGGGCCCTAGTATTTATAATGTGTTCGATCTGATTGATTTTGTGGCACCTATCACACTTTCATAGCACACTCTGAGTGGAATGATAATGGCAGTTAGTAAACCTAGCAGCCTCCTGAATTGGCATTATGTTTTATAGCATGCCTTTCCAATGTACTGGAGTTTGTGGATAGCTTGCTACAACTCATTCAGGGCTTTTTGTTTTGACATCTCTTAAAAAGGGAAATGAAAGAAGATACCTAAATTCAGCATATTTAAACATATAGGTATAATTTTAATTTAAAAAACACTATATTTTACATAGAAACACAATACATTGCATATCACCATCATAGGGAATATTATCTAGGTAACTCATTAGTCTCCTTAGTCTTCTTAGTGCTAATTGTTGGTAGACTCCTTGTTTCTTCCGTGATTATTTATATTTACGCAACAGTTGGACTGGTCGGCCATTCAAAGGGATTATCTCCCAACAAGGAAGAACAATCTTTGTAAAATATGACATACAGAAAGACTTCCTTAATGGCAGAAAAACTGAAAATTGGATCTAAGTAAACTTTCCCAGGCATTCTTCTATGGGGCAACAATGTGGCCCATGATTTAGCAGGTTACGAAAAATAAAGATGGCATCAAGTTACTATCGCTAAGAAGACATAGACAAAACAAGACATTTTCTGAATTCCTTGTTGTGTAAACCTTGATGAGCATCAATATTTCTAAAGATTCTTTCACACTGCTTAATTATAGCATGATGATTCGACTATAACTGCCATGATTAAATCCTATGGAATCCTGCAATTTGTAGTTTGGTGAGGGAGCTTTCTAACTGAGAATTCTAAATGCTCCCCCCTAAATTGAAAATCCCACTATTTCACAGGACAGAACCAAGGCAGTAAAACTGGAATCATAGTGTTGTAATTGTGTAACATGACAGGTTATTTTATTTCAACCTGTTTCAGAGGTGGCCAATTCATCATGGAAATCAAGAGTCACTCTATCCCTTCCCCATCTCTTTGCCTGGAGCCTTGTCAGATTACACAACTGGGGCTTCTCTTTTTTACTCTTCTCTGACTGTTCCCATTTTCATGACCCTTATACAGTGTTCCCTCACTTATCGCAGGGGTTAGGTTCCAGGACCACGCGCAATAAGTGAAAATCCACGAAGTAGGGCCGCTATATTTATTTTAATATTTATACATTATTTTAGTAGTTAGACACTATTTTAAGTCTTTATCAACCAATCGTGTGTTGATAAATCGCCTCCTTGTCCTCCTGTTGCCTCTTGGGCTTCTTTTCTCTCCCTTTCGCTTCTCCTTCCTCCCTTCCTTAGGCTGTAAATTGTAATTTTTTAATGATTTATAATAGTCTTTTAGAGTCTATTGAAAAACCGCAAAACAGAGAATCCCCGAAAAGTGAACCGCGAAGTAGTGAGGGAACACTGTACCACATTCTCTATAGTTTGGGATCACTGCTTATTTCTCAGCATTGAGGCCCTCCTATTTGTGGAAGGCCACAATTGTATTCTAGTGGGCTAATATTGGTGGTAAGCCTGTCTCACAGCTTCACTTCATTCCAATCAACTAGAAACCCAACCAATTATTTATAGCGAATGTAGACTAAGCATTCAATTACTTGTAATGCTGAGTTGAAAAATTGTGGTCTTTTATCCTGGTCCCAATCTGGTTTCCATCCACTTTGTTTCAGAAATGCAAGCTATTTCTGTTACTGAAATGCTGGCTGATTTAGGGCCTCATGACATTGAAGACTAGCAGCATTTTCTTCCCACTTCTGTGCACTGCCAACATGCTGCCAGCATGGAGTCCTCCAGAATCCATCATATGGCACAGGGCTACTTCTGTCAAGGCTCTGTGCTGGCAGCACAGGGAAATACAGCCCAAGAAAGTCACTGGAAGTGAAGAGGAAGCAGGGGACAGCAGGGAAATGTCATAGAAAGGATTACTGCGATCCCCAGTAACCCACGATGGGTAGAGAATGCAGTGTGACGCTGCTCCATGATTTTCCCTGCTGTCCCCTTGCTTTGCAAGGGCCATCTGATGAGGTCTCTAGTCTTACTACCAATGATGCTGCTGGCTCGTATATCAGTGAGTTTGTGAATACATTCTGAGTTTTACTCTCAATCTTAAAGAAGCTATCCAAGCTACTGAACTGATTTGTAAATATGGCTCTGTGCTTTGGATAAGTTCTTTAAAGTTTAGATTAAAACACAGGCTGAATTCAAGAACTAACTGAAATGAAGGTTATTACCAGTTACTACTCTTTGAGACAGCACAGTGAAAACACTCTATTTTATTTTACTTTGACATACTCACGGCAGAAAAGAAGATCTCTCTCTGATACCAATGCAGACATTAACAACATTTATAGAAACAAACATTTATATCCCTGTTTATTAAGACTTTAAGCCACATTAAGAGTGCTAAACACAAGGCAAGGCAGAACACAAATTAAAAGGATGTTAAACTTATTTTACTACCTCTTACCTATTACAGTTAAATTAAGGCATGCTTTTTCATTATCTCTTTCATGAGACCTCAGCAAAAGTCAGTGTTCTGGAAAATAAAGGCAATTCCAATCCCCATAAATCCTTTGGAAAAACCAGTTGTGACAGAGGCCAAGCTATCAAGCAATAAGAGAACCCAGTGCCATGTGTTGAATGGATATTATAGCATGTCGTGTCATTGCTGCCTCAGGGGATTCATATAAAGAACATACAAATGGAAGGCTAGTTAGGAAAAGTAATCATCCATCTCATGAGATTACAGCAAAAACCCTAGCTTTCAGACTTATAAGAGTTTAGTGGTCCCCTTTGCCTCATTCTGAATTTCCCATAACACACAAACGCACATACACTACTCCAGATTGCTGTATCCATAAAACTCTGGTCTGCCTGAACATTTGCAAAGGCCAGGAGGACATGCTGCAGTACTTGGCATGGGTGCAGTGTGTGCCTGAAAACTTGTTTGTGGGGGAACACTGCAATGTGCCTACCAATGTTTTTGCACTAGTGCAAGTGCTACGGAAAATGGGAAAAGGTCCAGGAGGTATTTACACAACTGGAATTATTCTCTCTTCACTCAAGCATAGCATATAGCTGCAAAGAAAGCACACACACATAGTCACCGCACACAATATTTAGGCTATCCAAAAACAACAGGATGGCGTGGACATCCTGTTGTTGAGAAGTCATTCTCTCTGTCACACATAAACAAAACCACACTCATCCACATGGGGTTAACCAACTGAAACTTCACATTTCATATATTCTAGTGCTATTACTCTCTGTCTGCATTACATATATACCAGGAAATTGGAGGTGGATGAAGCATGGATAATCTTCTCTGAAAACAATTATCTGATAACACACAAGAAAGAAGTAAAGTTTGCACCTGGTGATGAGAACTTTTCTCTTTTCTCTATGGTTCTTCTTAGGCAAAAATTGCATTTCATTAAGGTTGACTTTGCTCATGATATTTTTCAGGTATCAGCATCATTTCTAAACATTCATTGATGAGGCATGTCCAAACTTTATGAACAGATGCATTAAATCTGAAACTCCCTACAGGCTGCTTTGCAGTTGTGGTCTGTCTTGCATACAAATGTAAGATCAAATAAATAAATAAATGAACAAAAAGGCATTTTTATTGCTAGAATTCAAGCCTAAAATATTGTCCTGATTTCAAAAATAAAGCCAAAAATAATGCAATACAAATAATATACTATAAGAACTTAGTGTAAAATGTGACCCAAATCCAAAAACAAAACCCAGCTTCAGGCTATCTCCATCCTGTAATTATTTATTGCAGGAACTGAGACAAATTCCGATCTGATTTTAGTAGCAGCAAGAGCCAAATATACTTTCTGAGGCATAACGGAATACTTTTCTATAGTCAATTCCTAGATAATATCTTGATCAGCCATCACATCTCTCATGCAGCAAATCATTTAGAACATTTTTCTCAGCCTGGTGATAATATGACACTGATCTTGATTTCTTTCATAGATGCAGACTTCTGTGTATTGGAAAGCCTCAAAGACCTCTATGAATGCTTGCCTGGAAAATCTGAAAAGCCCAACCTTGTTGCTATTCTTCCTTCCTCTTGTTTTCTGTTCCTCAGAATACCAACAAAACATTCTTGTCTTCAGAAAGGATGGGGAAAGAAAAAATGTGGAGGACACATCATATCCTGAGAGAAGGAAAAAGCCCTAAGGGGTTTTGTTTTGTTTAGGAGGAGGATAAGTAACAGGCAATGGAAGTTATGGTGGAGCTGTACCCAAGTTGATCACATTTGCCATGGAATCTAGGATCTCTTCTGCTGCTGCTCAGTTGCATAGTCGTTTCCGACTCTTCGTGACCTCATGGACGAGTCCACGCCAGAGCTCCCTGTCGGCCGTTGCCGCCCCCAGTTCCTTCAAGGTCAGGCCAGTCATTTCAAGGATCCCATCCATCCATCTTGCCCTTGGTCAGCCTCTCTTCCTTTTTCCTTCCATTTTCTCCAGCATCATGATCTTTTCCAAGCTTTGCCTCTAATATCCTTCCCTCCAGTGAGCAGTCGGGCATTATTTCCTGGATGATGGACTGGATCTCTTCACATGCCCCAAAATTCAGTGGTGGCGATGAGTGTTTCTCAGTTCTGCCATAGAGCTCAATGGCTCCCATTACACCCTGGAAAAGTACTTCCGGAGTGACTCTATGGCGGAACTGTCACCAAAACTCTTCTGCCACTGAAAAATTTCTGGCGGTGATTGATGGGAGTCTCCTTATCTTTCCATAAGGAAAAATAGGTTGAGCCAGCTTAAGGAGGCTTCCTCCAGTGTAATGAGATAGTGGGGAAGCCAGGATGGTGTGGGGTGCAGAGAGACAGGTCGCCATGCTCCCTGGTCAGGAACCACCAGAATTGCCACAATCTGCGCATGTGACAAGACCCCTAGCCTCAAACCACTTTTCAGGTCCCCATCCCCATTTTCGGTAGAGAGATGCACCATGGGCAAAGGAGGTGGACAAAATGAGGGAAAATGACAGTTAGGAAATGAAATAATTGATTAACCCGCCCACCCCCCTACTTGGGCAGTCAATTAGCCCCAGGCTAGACAGCCATGTCCTTGAAGCAGCACACATGCCCTGTATTAGGACTTCTACAAAGCACTTCTGTGAGGGCAATGCACTTCACATTCTGTTAAGCTGGGATATATTTGGATCTGCTGCAGTGCATTAAAGGCCTTATCTCCGACCTTCGTGCAACTTTCTTTAATGCATTGTAACCCCTTTAATCCATGCTGCAGTGTGCATTGGCGATAAGTGCTTTGTAGCCACTGCAGTTTTAAGTTCTCTTGAAACTGCAGTAATTGGTCAGTGTAGATTAGGCCTCTGCCTTCCTTGTCCCTTATTTTCGTGCTCTCAAACTAAAGTTAAGTAAAAGGTAAAGATTTCCCCTGATGTTAAGTCCAGTCGTGACCGACCCTGGGGGTTGGTGCTCATCTCCATTTCTAAGCTGAAGAGCCAGCGTTGTCTATAGACATCTCCAAGGTCATGTGGCCGGCATGACTGCATGGAGTGCCATTACCTTCCCACTGGAGCGGTACCTATTGATCTACTCACATTTGCATGTTTTCAAACTGCTAGGTTGGCAGGAGCTGGGGCTAACAGTGGGCATTCATTCTGCTCCCGGGATTTGAACCTGGGACCTTTTGGTCCACAAGTTCAGCAGCTCAGCGCTTTAATACACTTTGTATTGAGGTTATCGGTCTAGAAAGATTAATGTATTTATCCTGGAAATTCAGGATTAAAAAGTGAATATTCTTCATCTTTCACTTTTCATGCACTTAAGTTGAAAGATATTTGTCCTGACAATCATCCAGCAGAGGAAATTGGCACGTCATGATAACTATTGCCTAGATGCAGGACAGTTAGCTACAGTTAAAGTTCTTTACCTAAACTAAACTAAAGTTATGCACAGCTTTTTCTTCATAAAAATTACCACCCAAATGTGGGTGAAAACTCCACTTGTGCCAGAATACAAATGTAACCACTTTTCAGGAATCATGCTGGGAGAGCTGCTTACAAACATAAATATACCCACAGACTTTTTATTTCCCTGCTGAAAACTTTGGCTATAGGAAAACTACCAGATCTTTGGGCTGATCTTGCCAGCTCCTTTGTCTAGATGGGATTAGCCCCAAAGTCAGTTTCCAAGTCCAAGATGCTGAAGAGAGCCAACATCTGTTGTGTTGCTATCATTATCATACAATATGCACAAATTTTTAAGCACACACCCAGAGATGGCATGGACAGAAGGATTTGGATACCAGCTGCCAAGCACAATAAAATTAGAACACAACAAACAAAATGGTCATCAGTAAACTATAATTTAGCTCTAACTGCCTTCCTAAACTCTATGGTGCCTGCAGTCTTCATTTTGTAATGAAATAGGGAGTAAAGAAAAAATTCAAAGGAATGGCCAAGGTCAGTGCAACAGTGGGAAATATATGTCATTTTTTAAAAAAACCACAAGGTTTCTTGCCAAACTAAGACTAGTTCACATACATCTCTCTACACATCCGCAGTTGCCTTCTTCTTTGGTCAGCAAGCTGATCTTCAAATGCTTAGCTATGTTTTATGCCTTCTTAACACTGAAACTGTTTTAAAAATGTGATATTCAGTGCTTTTTAGTTTACAACTTCCATAATTGCCAGTTATCATGAGCTCTGTGCTGTTGGTGGAATCTATAGTCCAAATTGTAACACCACTTTTCCAACCATTGGGCAGATCATAGTTTCAATTGGCCATGACACTTCTGGAAGGTTTTAGATGAAATCTCTTTCTTTTTCCTGTTGATTGTGAGATTGTGGTCCCATCTCAGCTGACTCTTTAATGCAGTTTTCAAAGCAATATTGAAAAAAGTGGTTTTGCAGTGCAGATATTTACGTAAGAACTCCCGGAATAAAAACAAAACAAAACATGAAACATAATTCAACCAGAGAAGTCAGCTATAGCAAAGCACTTGATGAACCAACCTAGACACAGATTATTATGTGAGAAAACAGAAATTCTAGATCACTCTGACAATCATTATGTCAAAATACACAGAGAAGCCATTGAAATCCACAAGCAGGTGAAGAGTTTCACCAGAAAGGAGGAAACCATGAAAATGAATAAAGTATGGTTACCAGTATTAAAAACCACCAGAATCAAGACAGTAACAGCACACAGAAACAGAAGAACTCCAGACCGCAGACCAAGGTGTCAAAGACTTTCATGGCCGGAATCACTGGGGTGCTATGGATTTTTGGGCCTATGGCCATGTTCCAGTTCACACTCCTGCTTCAACAGACAAGGGTTGTCTCTATGACCCTGGACACTTCACAGATAAATATATACTCTCCACTTGCCTCACCTCCAACAGACCTCTGAAGATGCCAACCACATATGCAGGTGAAATGTCAGGAGAGAATGCTACTGGAACATGGCCATACAGCCCCAAAAGTTCACAGCAACCCAATCAAGGGCCAGCTAAAACCTCCCAAACAGAGGATGCTTCCAGGCAACAGAGGCCAGGTTACTTCTATGTAGATATCCTCACTGATTGACTTTGCAGCAACGTGGCTACTCAATGCTATTCAAGGTTGCTAATTGCAACATTCACACTTGCTTTAAATAAACAAGTGTTCTTTCTCTCCCCTTGAACATTCCACAGATAAATATATATACACTCCACTTGCTTCACTGCTAACAGAACCTCTGAAGATCCCAACCAGGAGAGAATGCTGCTGGAACAAGGCCATAGAGCCCGAAAAACTTACAGCAACCTAATCCTAATAGTTTGAGGTCTGGATAACTATTACACAAATCTCCAATCACTGATGCACATTAAGGGCTTTCTTTTTCATGCTTTTCTGGGAGTTTGTTGTCTGTCTGCTGCAGATTGAAGCTAGCTTTTAAATGGTCAGTGTAAATTGGGCTTGTTTTGCAAAGTGCCTCAGACATTTACAGTGACAGTGAGAAAATGAATCAGTATGCATTTATCCACTTCAGGTCTCAGTGCATAAAAAATATGGGAGAGAAATCCTTCTAATTTAAAAAATTGTTTTCTGATGCAGTTGATATCTCTTGTCCTGTGAAGATAAATGCTATTATTCTCCTTAGACCAGAAAAATCCTGGAACAATATCCACCATGAAGGAGACTATCAATTTCTTCTTGTCTGATTTGTATAAGAAAAGCCTTCTGTGCTCAATAATTGTGCCTTAGGAAGGGATAGAAAAGGGAAATAGCTAAAAAAAATCCTGGATGGAGTTCATGCTTCCTGTTCTCATCCAGAAGAAACAGAAGCTGAGTATGTGGTAAAACCAGGCTCCAAATAAATCAGTTCCTTTTCCACTTTAAGAATTGCAAAGCAAAGTCCATACATCTACATTTGAAAAAATATATATTTTTCACCATCATTTAAAGTGGCAATGACAAGGTGATCAGGATCCTCATATGCAATTTATGGAGCTGGAGAGTTTATTAGCAGTGATTTGTCACTTTCAGGAGCATGGAGGAGTACTTATGGGATGCTCTGGCTCATAGCTGGCTCTACAACTTGACACAGATGGGTGGAAGTCAGTGATGTGCCCTTGGCAGCAAAATGTCTTGGGCCATCTCCAGAATGCCACAAAGCATAGTGATAGCAATCCCATTACTAGCATTCTCTTCTTCATTCAGCCCTCTTTCTGCCTTTTTAGTTATTGAGTGTTTTCAAGTTCATTTGAGTTCATGGCCTTTTCTCAGCAAAATTGAATTGATTTGCCATTGAGAAATTAACTTCTTTAAGGACACCTAGTGAATTTCCTTGGGAAAGAGAGGATTTGAACCCTCATCTTTCAGGGATCAACTACACTAAACAGTTTGGGCTGATGTAAATCCACCTCAGTGTAGCCCTAGAGCACATCCAGACAGCCCTTTAAACTGGGAACATTAGTGTTTGAAAAACATGAATGTTTCAAGGTCTTCATCTACACATGCCTCAGAAAGCACATGCTTTCTGAGGTGTGTGTCCAGATGTGGACAACACTCTGAAAATAGAAATTCCAGACATGAAACAATTAGGGACAGCTAACACCTCCAAACAAAGGATTCTCCCAGACAGGAAGAAACCAGGCCTTGAGGCCACAGGGCCATCAAATGCTAATCAAGGTGATTAATTGCAACATCGACACCTGCCTCCAACAGACAAGAGTTCTTTCTCCCACCCTGGACCTTACACAGTTATATAAACCTCCCTTGCCTATTTTCCAACATATCTCGCAACCTCTAAGGATGCCTGCCACAGATGTGGGTGAAACGTCAGGAGAGAAAGCTTCAGGAACATGGCCATACAGCCCAAAAGACTCACAGCAACTTTTTGGGACCCTTTCTCATTTGTTCCTTTAATAATACCTGGGTTTAAAGCATCAGATTTAAGAAACCATGCTTTCTGGCATCCTTTCCCCTTATATTCTTCAATAAGACCTGGGTTTAAGGCATCAGACTTAAGAAACAATATTTTCTGGGATCTTTTCCCCTTATACCCTTTCTGGCATTCTTTCCCCTTATATCCTTCAATAAGACCTGGGTTTAAAGCATCAGACGTAAGAAACCACCCTTTCTGACATCCTTTCCCCTTATATCCTTCAATAACACCTGGGTTTAAGGCATCAGACTTAAGAAACCATTCTTTCTGGGATTATTTTCCCTCAACAGTCTTTCAGTGAAGCTGAGTTAAGGCACCCTTTTTAAACACTCACAACAGAAAAATGGAAGTCCAGCTTGGCTAAAAGACATTTCATGGTTTTCTTCTGTTCAGATTGGCTCAACAGGCAGGGCTCACGGGGAAACACCATGCATCCACGCGGCTGCCTCTCCACATTCCACATGAAGCAGAATTAAACTGAAAGTTGCTAAGGTCTGCAGTCATGTGGTCTGTTGCGGCCAGAAAAAAATGGTAGCGGTGTCATGCCATTACAGCGGGCCAAAAGAGCTGGAACAGCTGGAGCCCATTTTGAAAACAGATCTGTGCACAGCCCTAGTAAGGGAGATCACCCCTCTCCACGTTGATGATCATAAAGGCAACAGATTCTGACATCAGTTAAGGTATCTGAAATGCCCAAAATCTCAGAGATTGTGACCAGCTAGGATTGGCAATGACACAAGTATGACCAATTCCCTTTCCCTGTGCTCACGAATGCAAAGAAAAAGTGATGGCACTGGTGTCCAATCTGGATAGTGGATTGGTCCAAATCAAACCTTATCCCACTCTCTATATTCTGAAGCCCCATGATATTCCAGAGTCTCCAGAAAACTTTGCAGTATCCCCCAATTTTGCCAAAAGTAGGACAAAGCTATTTTAAACCAAAAATAGCAACACCTGCCAGAAACAATTGGAGAATATGAGGACAACCAGCGGTCCATTCACAGTGAGTCCAGATGTAGATGAGTCCTAAGCCAATATTCAAATCAGTTTGCTGGCTCTCTGAACACTGAATGGCATATTTGACATTAGTTTAGCAAGGAGGCCAAACTACCCTGTTTCCCCTAAAATAAGACATCCCCAGAAAGTAAGACCTAGTAGAGGTTTTGCTGAATTGCTAAATTTAACGCCTCCCCCGAAAGTAAGATCTAGCAGAGTTTTTGTTTTGAAGCATACCCACCAAACAGAACACCAGAGCATGCAGGATCGGTAAATATACGTACCATAGAGTGTTGTACATGGAAATAATGGTAGTAACAAGAAATTCTTGATAGGATTCACAGTTTATCTGGTTATGCTGGTTTGTGATGACAACTACTGTACAGTATATAATAAATGTTCATTTTTTTGTTCAACAATAAATGTGAATTCTTCTTCATGGAAAAATAAGACATCCCCTGAAAATAAGACCTAGAGCATCTTTGGGAGCAAAAATTAATATTAGACACTGTCTTATTTTCGGGGAAACATGGTAGTTACTTACTGGGGCCTTGACTTTGTTGTTTTGGAGCTGCTTAAGGTTTTTCACTGTATATTTAACAATTAGATCTCTGTTTTTCAAGTCCAAGCTGGTGACTATCCAAATTTGATTCTATGGAAAGCTCCCTTTTTTCCCTTGCCTGGTACACACACCAAATAAAAATAGGAACACAGCAGTCAGAAGGATAAAACAGAGCTCTTTGTTCAAAAATACAGAGCTTTGGACTTCTTTCATTAACTCCAAGAAGACTAGCTTGTGCTTAACTCTCAGAAGAGAGATCGCCTAGAGGTGAGAAAAGCTGGAGACCTTTAGCCTTTACTTGTGACAAAGGGATACATATTCCCCTGCTAAAGCTGCTGCACACAGAGACAAAAAGGACAGAGGAAGGAGTTTCAAAAATAAATGAGTTGATCCACGAACAATAAGGGATATAGATTTTTCCCCAATAGGGGAAAGCAATTATATTCTGAATATCTCAAACCTGCCTTCTTTTTTCATTAAACCATGTACAAGTCTCTCATTTTCTGTTCACCATTTGAAACATGAATAAAATAACACAATCAAAAAGCATCCAATATTTCCAATATGAAAAAAAGGCAGATGTGAAAGTCCTTAATAACAAACATGCTAATTTGCACCCCTTTTTTCATACCATATTTGGAGATAAAATGTCAATAGCCATGACTATGCTAAAGAATCTGGCAATGCAAACATCACGAAAGCTTGTAACAGAATTGGTACATTTAACCTTTCTGGTCCTGAGGAAGTAGGAAAAAATCTGGGTTACGTGACATACTGATGACAAAGATGATAAATAAATGCAAGTATGTAATGCAACATTAGACTCTCCTTTCTATTAAAATTACATCAGTATGCAATGTAAAAACTAATCCATACAATATTACTTAAAACTGCAATGAACAGTTGGTAGGAGAATTGATATATAATACTGCCAACAAGACAAAACAAGACAAAGCAAAACAAAATAATAAAATCTTAACATTAATTATTCTTATTCTTATTATATTTATATTTATACCCCGCTTTATCTCGGAGATTCAAAGCAGCTTGACGTAAACCATTAGTATAAAATTTAAAATATACAAACATTAAAACAGAATTAAACACAAACAGCACTAAAAATTCAGTTAAAATCCATCAAAACATTTTCAAAGTGAAGATTGAAAGATATTACCGCTAGTAACTTGAAGGAATACAACCTGCTGTTCCACATACAGTGTCTGTAAACATAAAAGTGTCCTCATCTTTTGGCGAAGGAATCATAGTGAGATTCCACTCAATTTCAGTATGGATGGCATTCTGGAGTATCTCAGGCTACTGGGAATCCAAGATTCCCACTAGATACTTCTAACATTCCTGCTCCTGGGATTAAGAAGAAAGAGTGAAAAGCAATAGATTGGTCTTGTAATATCTGGCTTCCTGAAAAACACTGACATTTGAGTTTGCGGTTTTGAAATGGAGCTCAAAATAGACACTATGCATTAAGTCTTGATTTGATTTGTTGTTATTTATGAGTACTCAAAATATAAACCTTGCTCTGTTTGTGGCGTTAGAAGCAGGGTCTGTCTAGCCAACTGCCAAGTCAGCAAAAGGAAATTGGCACACAAAAGCAAAGGGGATTTATGGTACTGATAGTAAAGAAAATGATTCCATGTCGATCAGTTGAAGTTGATGGCAGTTACTAGTTACTTTTATGATACATGAACCACAATGATATTTGGCTTGCTCACTCCCAACTTTGCAGAACTGATGGATGTCATTAAAAAAATAAATCAAATCCTTACTTTGCCATTAAAATCAATGGATTTGATGCCAAGAATAGTGGTTAGGAGTGCACGAAAACAGGAAGTTAGGAAGTACAGACATTGATGACTAGTGGTATGAATCTATGGTCAAAGAAACAGGGTAATCTCTTGCTGCATATCATTCATTTTAACGGCAATCCGAGAGGCTGAAGCTAATTATTTTCCTTCCTGCTATTCTGACCACATCATATCCTTTTCATTCTTTTCAAAATTCATTCCATTCCATTTCTTCCTAATACATAATTTTAACTCCCTGTAAAATCTTTTCCAAGAACAGCCCATTACTCCAAGGGAAAGCTACTTTTTGATATTAGTAAGGTCCCGGAGAATTTGTGTAGGAAATCCCAATAAAGATGGAAAATAAGTACAGGTGGTTTACATGTATTTACTAAGCAATTTCATACCTTCTTGACAGGGTGAGGAAAATCCTAACTCAGAAATGCTTATATGTTTGAAAATGTGCATATTTCAAAAATATGCCCAGCTAGGTTTAAAGGTTGAGTACCATTTACCCAAAATGCTTTAGACCAGAAGCGTATTGCAACCTATTTCCATAAAATACAAAACAAAAGGTAGACATAGAGTGGAAGTTTAAAATTAGTCATTAAAACTGTTTTGGTAGGTCTGCCGGAAGAGATAGATCTTCACTTGTGTCTTAAATTCTGACAGCTGATCTAGCTGTTGGAGCTCTACCAGCAGGTCATTCCACAGTCTTGGGGTGGCTGATGAAAATGTCCTTTGAATGGTGGATGCCAGTCAGGTTCTGGCAACTGAAGCAGGTGCCTCCCAGAGGAAGTCAGCATTCAAGGTGGATTGTAGAGGAGAAAATGATCCTGTAGGTAACCTGGACCCAAACCGCGTAGGGCTTTAAAGGTCAAACCTTATTCTTTGCCCGGAAACTAACTGGCAGCCAGTAGAGTGAATTTAGGAGAAGTGTAACATACTCACTCCTAGATTGTTCCTGTAACCAGTCTGGCTGCTGTATTTTGAACCAACTGGAGTTTTTGAACTTGGTACAAGGTTAGTCCAATGTAAAGCACATTACAGAAGTCTAATCTTGAGATTACCAGAGCATGCCTACCATCTTAAGGTCTTCTAGGAAGAAGCACAGCTGGTGGATTAACCAAAGCACTCCTGGCCATCGCATCTTTCCTGGACTGACATTTGGAGAGACTGATCCAGGAACACTCCCAAGATGTGAACACAGACTTTCAGAGGGAGTGTTACCCCATCCAGAACTTGTTGACACACCTCCACCCCCAGATTAGGAGCCTTAATGGCAAGCACCTCTGTTTTGTCTGGATTGAGTTTCAATTTGTTTTTCTTGGTATGTCACCAAACCACAACTCCAAGGATTCCATAACATCGGTGTTGAACTGCATTAATGCTATAGTGTAGGTGTACTCTAATTCAGAATCAATATAAAGGCACATAACAACAAGAACAAAGGTAAATAAGTGGCAATGCCACTGTCACTGATAACCATAACTCTACCTATTCTAAAACGAGTGGAAACTTTCTCCTCCCTCTGGAAAGAAATGTTGTCAGCATCTTCCTGCAACCACAAATCAAGAATTTCAGAAGCCATTTGTGATATGTGATATATGATGTTATTTTAAAAGCCAGTTGTGATATATGATGTTATTTTATGTGTTGTGTTTAATAATGTTTAATGTTTTATCAGTGGAGGATTAATTTTGATGTTTTATACTGTTTTTTATCGAGGGCACTGAATTGTTGCCAACACTATGAACCGCTCTGAGTCCCCTTCGGAGTTGAAAAGGGTGGTATATACATACCACAAATAAATAATAATAAATAAATAACACCAAACCCACCTCTGGAAAAGCATAGGAAGTCCTCAAACTCCGGGTATGGCTGCTAGCAAGGCATGGACCGGGGTGGTCCATGCCTTGGTCACCTCCAGACTGGACTACTGTAATGCGCTCTACGTGGGGCTGCCCTTGAAAAACGGCTCGGAAGTTCCAACTGGTCCAACGAGCGGCAGCCAGGATGTTAAGTGGGGCCCCTTACAGAGAGAGGTCAACCCTCCTGTTCAAGGAGCTCCACTGGCTGCCATTTACTTTCCGAGCCCAATTTAAGGTGCAGGTGCTTACCTACAAAGCCCTGAATGGTTTGGGACCATCCTACCTCCGTGACCGCATCTCCGTCTACGAACCCACGCGTTCACTTCGGTCATCTGGAGAGGCCCTGCTCGTGATCCCGCCTGCGTCGCAAGCACGGTTGGTGGGGACACGAGACAGGGCCTTCTCTGTGGTGGCCCCCCGACTCTGGAACACCCTCCCCAAGGATCTCAGACAGGCCCCTACATTGGCAGTCTTCAGAAAGAACTTGAAGACCTGGCTGTTCCAATGTGCCTTCCCAGATTAATAGGAAATCTCCAATACCAAGTCCCATAAGCACTTTATTAGAACTAAGATCGTATATCGCACTCTGCACTTGCCCTATAAGCCGTATATATCACCTGTCACATCAGCACTTTTAATCTTGTACCCATTACTCTGGCCTGGCCCAGTTTTATTGTGTTTTAGCGTATTGTTTATTGCTTGTTGTTTATACTGTTTTAATTGTTTTTAATTTGCCTTTTGTTTTGTATTGTTATATTGTGTGTTGAGGCCTTGGCCTTTGTAAGCCGCATCGAGTCCTTCGGGAGATGCTAGCGGGGTACAAATAAAGTTTAATAATAATAATAATAATAATAATAATAATAGCAAACTGCTTTCAGATTGGTTGTGCATAAATTGTGAAACTCTGTTCTGAAAGAATTTCCCATGGGAACAGATCCAAGGTTCCCAGTGCATTCACTTTTACTCGCTGTATCAAAGACTCAGGTGTGCTATCTCAGAGACACCCAGGCATGATGGTCTTCATGAACTCTGACCATTAATGGAAAATAAAGGAGACAAGCCATTACCATGGATTACCTCAATAACATGCCTTTGCAATCTTGAAAGCTCAAGAAGGAAAGGGTGCTAATAAAAACTGCCTGTTCCCTCAATTTGACCTTTATTGGCCTCCAACAATAGCTAAGTAATTAGATCAAAACCTAAGCTGGCAGTGTTTGGATAATTTGCAAGGATATCAGATGAACATTTTAAGTAGTGTTTTAAGAACTCCTTAAAAGGTTTTACGTCATGTCTTATCAAACCGTGTAAAATATTTGCAGTGAAACTCAAAACTTGGTGGGAGGAACAACCCCCTGTGTGTTAATACCAGACAAGCCTCTCTTACTTTGTCCAAGAATTGACTTAATACTTCCCTATACAGAGTTAGGAGATGGGGTGGGGGCATCAGTGGGAATTTTCTTGAAGCTGAGGAAGTGGGAAGATCTCCTAAGCTGCTTGTGTTATAGCTCCTAATATTGGAGCTATAACTGTGAGGAAGGAGACGGCACTTAATGTTTTCCACTAAAATCCGAGTGTATGGAACCAATCATTTTTAGATCTTTGTCTTTGGCTGAATTCAAAGGGGCTTTTAAACAGACTTTGCACAAATCTGCTCCATATTTTATTTTTGAAAAAAATAAATAAAGCGATGTTACAATTCCAGTGAGGGTTAGTTAAAAAGGTAGCTTTAAATCTATGAATTACCATGGGGGAGAGTGAGAAAGGAGGACAATCTCATCCCCTGATATCACTTCAGTGCCACAACAGGTAAGTGAGAGGACCATGGTGCAATGGGGTTATCTGTAAATAGCTGGAGATTGTTCATTATGGGGAGGTGGCAGACTGGTAGCAGGTTGTGCATAGCAATGTTACTTCCAAACCACTCTGCCATTTTTGTGCGATAAAGCCCTTAAAGCATTCATCTATACAGTTAAATTGTAAGTTATTTTTAATAAAGTCACAGTAGATATTTAAATTTATTTCATATGCTGTGGCCTCATAAAGCAAAGTTCAAAAAGGTATTGAGCCAGATTTTGAACAAATGCATACACCACACTTGTATGGAATTCTCTTCTATAGATTGGCATGAAAATCAATGCAATATTTAACGTGTCCAGGAAAAACAATGTTCTTAAGCATCTCCTCTCTGCACTATTATGCTTCTCTTTCAGTTATGAACACATAAAAGGGAAAATGTGTAAGTTTTTCCTAACCGAATAGCCTGGCTGCTGAACAGCAATGGAACTAGAATCAGGAGTTACAGATTTCATTTGCTGTTCAGAGAACAGAAGTGTGTTTGCAGCCAAAGGAGAACCCATTGAGACAAAGAGAGTCATCATAAATCAATAGTCAACTTGAAGCTGCCTAAACTCAACAAAAATTACATATCTACATTCCTAATCAACTGGATCTACAGCATGTATGTGTACACATATAAGAAATGCAAAATATAATGCAAGAATGGGACCTGATGATGCCACATTCTTTAAATGCCACAAAGGCCTTCCTCCCACCACTGAATATGAGGTCCCACTTCTAACCCGGTGTTAGAAGCCCAAATTTGACAGTGATCATTTTCCTGTCCTGCTGCACCTAAACTACTTTACTCAAAATACCCACATAGTGGAATGCTTCCAACCCTCCTTGCCACCTCCAGGAGGAACCCATGGCAGGGCCAAATGGACTCCCTATCTTAACCAAAAAATATCTGAGCTCCTGGCCTCAAATCAACTAATGAGATTACAGATTGCCTTGACATCGGCAATATCCCCCAGCAGGCATGTAGCCGGGGGGGGGGAGGGGGGGGCTTGAGGGGCTTCAGCCCCCCCCCCCCAAATTCTCAGGGTGGTCCACGAGAAGGCCTAACATATATTATTTAAACTGTTATGTTTATTCATATCATGATCTGATCACCGTGCTCAATATATTTTATATGCATGGGGGTATTGGGATAACAATACAAAAGGTTTCCTAGGGTAGACCCTCTCCCGCTCAGCCCCCCCCCTCCCCGAACCAAAATCCCAGCCCAACCCGAAACAAAATCCTGGCTACGGGCCTGTCCCCCAGCATACTATTGGACAACTATATACACATCACAAAAGCATCTAAGGTTTAACAACACTACATCAAGGAAGCAGCAACAGCAATATTCCAAGCCCTGGTTTGATAAGGACTGTGTTAATGCCAAAAACGCTCTTGTTACTACTTACGAGGCCTTCATATCCAATACCTCACCTTCTGCAGTGCAAGACCTCCTCCAACAAAAGAAGCGTTACAAGCAAATGCTTGCATATATAAAAAAGAAAGCCATGAAAAACAACTGAGCTCAGCTAAGAGAGAGAACCTTCCACCATGGCCGCCTGTATCAGCTACAGAAATTAAGAACCTGGTTGCCCAACTAAGAACAGGTAAAACTCCAGGAGAAAATCTTATCCCAGCAGAGGCCATCAAGAACAACCTGGACTTCTGGACCCTCATCCTAGCCTCACTTTTTACATGTATTGACAGTTATGGACAAATCCACAAGGATTGGGGGCTTGCAATCATTGTTCTCATCTATAAAAAGAAAGGGAAAAAGGATGATCCTGCGAACTATCAACCAATCAGCCTCCTTAACACTATCAGTAAGCTATATGCTAGACATCTCCAATGTTAACTCTAGGATTGGTTGGAACAAGAAAACATACTACCTGAGGAGCAAGCTGAATTCAGGAAGGATCGATCCACCATAGATCAGTGCCTAGTGCTGCAATATCTTATGGAAAAATATTCCTCCCAAAGTATAACCTCACTATATGCTGCTTTCATTGACTTTAAAGCAGCTTTCGATTCCATTTTGCGGGTTAAACTCTGGGAAAATTGGGAGAGTTCTGCAATTGATCGCTGCCTATTATATCTAATATGACAACACTCAAAGTAAGATGCAATCCACAGGGCCACCTCAATGAGGCTATTGAAACAGGCAAGGGTGTCAAGCAAGGCTGCATCCTGGCCCCTTTGCTGTTTAACTTCTATATAAACTCCATGGCGGACCAGCTTCTAAACATGGACTTCCACCCCCTAAAGCTGGTGGGAAGACACATCTCCATCTTACTTTACGCAGATGATGCTTCTGTAGTTTCAAGAACACCCATAGGGCTCAAAAGAGATCTGAGAGCACTAATACAATACTGTAACACAGACCAGCTCCAACTTAATTACAATAAAACCAAAATCACGGTTTTTGCTAAAAGACCCAGGAGTTACTCTTGGAGCATAGATGGTCATAAAACAAGTCAAATGCTTCAAATATCTGGGAGTACCTCTTTACTCTAACACTAGCAAAAGAGCCCATGGAGATCAAGTAGCCAACACCATCCAGAGGAGCTCAATTGCCATTCTTAAATATATTAAGTCAAGAAGGGGCCACTTTATTTCGGCAGTGCTCAAACTGTTCGAAGCTAAGCCACTTGCCCAACTCTTCTATGGGGCTCAGCGGGCCCCTTCCCTAGCTTTGCCCATTAGAGCTGGTTCAGTCAAAGTTTTTGAGATCGTCTTTGCAGGTTCCTAAATGCATCCCTAATGCCACCCTGCAACTGGAGATGGGCTTTATGAGAGTGGAGGCCAGGGTATGGGTGGCCATACTTAACTTCTGGCTTAGAATATCCCATGTTCCCTTTGGTCTTGCCCCACTAATCATGGAGGATGACTTCCAATCTACATGGAAGCAGGAGGTAGCATCCAAAATCTTCTCACTGGGATTTTCACCAGGTCTACTACTCACTATGGATTACAATCAAGCCAAAGCACTTATTAAACAACGGATCACAGATATAGAGCGCCAACAAGATCTGGCCTCCATTCAAACCTTCCTTATCAACAAAGACAGCAGATATTGTACTTCCTCTATGACTTATTTAACCAATTTAGAGGTGCCCATTCATCATAGGGCTTTCACCCTGGCTCGATGCCAAGTTCTCCCATCAGCCGTACTTGAAAGCCACTATCGGAAGATCCCTTTCCTAGAGAGGCTCTGCCCCTGTGACTCAGGTCATATAGGAACAATAGAGCATGTGCTCCTCCAGTGCCCATTTTACAGGGATATCCACACCAGACATATTTTACCTTTGATATACAAGCACCCAGGCAGCTCAGGACAATTTTATACCTCCCTGCTACTTGTAGATAGTTCAGCTACAACCCACAATGTTACAAAGTTTTGTGCCGCAGCATACAGAATCTGTCAGGGGATGACAGGCCCCAAAAGTTAACTATGTATTCAGTAATCATCTCCCTTGATTCTATAATTTGCTGATAGACCTGTGCATTATATGTTTATATGTTTTTACCCTGTTGCCCCTTCCGCTTCTCCCTTCCCCCCCATATTGTGCTTCAGTATCTATTTTTACACTTTTAATGTACTAAACATACCAAGTTGTATGAAACTGTGACCTCTATTTCCTGTGCTGGTTTATGACCAAAATAAATAATTTGATTTGATTTGAAATGAAAGCAAGTAAACTCTTTCACTTTATAAGAATTGGTCTCAAAAGCCCCTTCCACACAACGGAATAAAATCCCACATTATCTGCTTTGAACTGGAATATAGGGCAGTGTGGACTTAGATAAGCCAGTTCAAAGCAGATATTGTAGGATTTTCTGTCTTGATATTCTGGGCTATATGGCTGTGTGGAAGGGCCCAAAGGGATATAAGTTTTCTGTGAGTTCAATGTATCTTAACATTTCTGTGTCAAAACTAACACTTGCTGTTAAAGTAGGTCATTCAGTTGATTTTCACTAAATCATTCTGTGATCCATTTAGAAAAGCACTTCGGAATGAAAATAAGACAGTGGGGATCTGCAACTGCTGCTAGAAGGCTTAGCACTTCTCAACACCCCAACCAATGAGCCATGCACTTTTCCAGCATACTTCATTCAATTCAATATCCTTATTAATTTCCCATATTCAGTTCCCAGGAATCAGCATCCCATGACCAGTAAGCATATTAAGATTTCATTAGGGACCCAGTACAGTATAATGTTTTGAGTGCTGGACTACGACTGGAGATAAGAGTTCGAATTCTCTCTCAGCCACTTGATGGATAACCCTGGGCAAGTCACAATATCTCAGACTCAGAAGGAGGTAAATGTGACTGCCCGCAAATAAATCTTTTTAGGAAACCCCAAAGACACATAACAGCAACAGATTCTTACCCCCGTTGGATTTTTTCATACTGTATTTTTTAATGTAGTTCAGCAAAAGTCAACTTTCACTAATGCATACTGATATTGTCCCCTAGCATGTTTAGAAATGTTTTTCCTATATGGTGCTCCACACACCTTTGAACTTTGGAAACAGATGGAAGGGTTATCAGCAACTTTCCAAACAAGCTGTTCCTTTTGTCTTATTTATAAATTGGAATGAAAATGCAATTGGATGGGATTTACTTTTTTATCATATCAGAAGTAAATTGAGAATATACTACATGTTGCTTCTGGTATGAGAGTATCGGCCATCTATGGAGACGTTGCCCAGGGATGTGTTACCATCCTGAGAGAGGCTTCTCTTATGTCCCTGCATGGGAAGCTGGAGCAGACAGATGGGAGCTCACTCTGTCTCATGGATTGAAACTGCCAACCTTCAGATCTTCAGGTCAGCAGTTCAGCCAGTACAAGGGTTTAACCCTTGCTCCTATGGGATTTACTGAGACAAATATATGATTGCATCAATCTACTATTATTGTTCTGTTAATAGAGGGGCATCATGCCAACTTCAGAAAGTCTGTTTGTCCCAGAAATACCTTCTAAACTGAAGTAACATTACTTCTGCTATTTCGAACACCATTTTAAAGTCCACTGGGAGGCAGAGATGTGATAAATATGATCTAACAAAAAAAAACATGGCTCACCAGGAAACTGCCCATAGAGATAAGAGAGGGGGAGATTTAAAGGCTCCAGTTTCAATAGATGAAGGGACTTGGTGAAAGCTATAAAGCAAGGGTCAAAAACCCTGGTGAGAGGTGTCACTTAAATGAGGAGATAATTCTAAGTTTCCATTTTGATCATTTTAATGCCTGCTGAAGTGGAAGGTAAGAACACCATGGCACTATTTCAGAATGATAACACACCACTGACATTTGCCTTCAGTGCTAGAGAAGGCCTTCTCATATTACATGACAAGAGCTACAAAATATCTGCAGTGAACCTGCTCTGAAAAAGTTCTTTAATCTCCCACAGCAGACAGTCAGAAGCTGGTATGGTCTATAGATCTTTGTCTTTTTCTCCAGTTCAAGGGTCAGGCTCCCTGAGAATTCAGCTGAATTGAGTTCTATTGACTTTTTTTTACCTCATTTCTTAGGGCCATTGATCACGGTGGTTGGGGGATTCTTGAAATCAATGCTGGAAAAAGTAACTTTTTCAAACTCTTGCTCGTGAGTGGCAGCAGTTACAGCACAAGCTCTTTCCCACAGCTAATTCTAAAGCCATGAGTCCATGACACTGTTCTTTTCTACCACTACACTGAAATGAGAGCCACCAACCCCAACTGCCATCTCCTGTTGACAATGTAATGGAAAATGACCTGATTTAGCCCTTACTGTAGAATTATGGTAATTTGACACCACGTTAACTGCAATGCCTCTATGCTAAGGCATCATGAGACTTCATAAAATATTTAGCCTTCTCAGTCAAAGAGTGTTGGTGCTTCACCAAACTACATGTCTCCTGATTCCATAGCATTGAGCCATTGCATTTAAAGTTGTGTCAAATTCTACAGTGTACACTATACTCCTATTTATGCAGGCCAAAATCCCGCTGGCCTTTTTAGTTATCAGATGACATTGTTGGCTCAAGTTTAACTTGTCCATGAGGGCTCCAAGATCTTTTTCACCCGTACTGTTATCGAGCCAGGCATCCCCCATTCTGTGTAAAGTACTATCTACAACATCAGTCCTTGTGATTGGCAGGTAGGATTAAATCATTAAATTGATGTGGGAAATCATTAAATCCAATGGGATTTTGGCCTGCATAAATAGGATTATAGTGTCTAGATCCAGGGAACTCATGTTACCCCTCTATTCTGCCTTGGTCAGACCACACCTGGAAGATTTTGTCCATTTCTGGACACCACAATTCAAGGGAGATGTTGACAAGAATATGTCCAGAGAAGGGTGACTAAAATGATCGAAGGTCTGGATCAACTTAAAGAGCTGAGCATGTTTAGTCTGCAGAAAAAGGCTGAGAGGAGACATGATAGCCATGTATAAATATGTTAGGGGAAGTCATAGGGAGGAGGGAGCAAGCTTGTTTTCTGCTGCCCTGGAAACTAGGATGCAGAACAATGGCTTCAAACTACAGGAAAGAAGATTCCACCTAAACATTAGGAATAACTTCCTCACAGTGAGAGTTGTTCGGCAGTGGAATTCTCTGCCCCGTAGCTCCTTCTTTGGAAGCTTTTAAACAGAGGCTGGATGGCCATCTGTTGAGCGTGCTTTGAATGTGATTTTCCTGCTTCTTTGCAGAGGGTTGCACTGAATGGCCCATGAGGTCTCTTCCAACTGATTCTATAATTTATTTGACAAGGTTACAATTTCAAGTTCTACTCATTTATGGCTGTTGCGTGAGACATGATTCCATGCATCCATGTCACTGAAGAAATTATTCATGTAAAGTAAGAGTAAGGAATCCAGCACTCTTCATTAGCCATGCTGGTTAGAGCTGATGGGTGGAAACAGCTGGAGAGAACTGGACACAAATGGATCATAAACACCACAATAGTACATAGTTGCTTGGGTTTTTAGTGAAGCAAAACAAAACTGTGGGAAAGAGGGTACCAACCTGAAGTCACATCAGCATTTCTCATGACTGAAAATCTCCTTCCCCTACTTAACAGTATGCTTAAGTAGCAAATAGTTGCCAAGTCAGTGTTTATTATTTGCTAGCTCACTGCAATTTATGAATATTTGTGTGGTCCCAGAAAAATATCTACTGTGTTACAACCTTGAGCCTTAATCCTAAAAAGTGAGAGGAGATGATGATAATGATGATAATGATGATAATGATGGCAGCATGACTTACTTCTCCTAATAAATAAAATATTAAAGTTTGACTATGACTTATTTATGTATAAATTATTAAGCTTTGGTAACCAAATCCTGTTTTCTTCAAAAGGAACTGAAAATGCGAAAAAATCATTATTTCTCAATATATTCCCGAATTACATACATTTGGATTCATTTAAAGGCTATCATATTAAAATAACATTCATATCCCTTCAATCAGTCATAATTGCTAGTCCAAGATGAAAATGTAAGCTCAAACTTGGCCTGTATACATTACAAACATACTGCAGCATTCTTTAATTAGACAAGACTATCAAAATATATGGAACATGGTTTGCCTGAGCAAGATTTGGGTCTCTGGAATGTATTTGTGATATTTTAGTTTGTGTCATGTCTTTAAATGGTTTAACTGGGTCATCAATCACCATCATTGATACTACTACCATCTTTGTTACATGAGATGTTTTTATAGAATCAAACTGCAGACTGTCTTTCTCGAGCAGGACCCTTGGATTAATTTCTGTGTGGTTTCTCTTTTCTCATTCAATCACAACAATGTAATCATATAGTTGTTCTGCTTCATATGCAGAATTTCAGGTGGTGAGTGATGGGAGAGAAGTTTTTCTGACTAATGGGAAGGGAGATAAAGTGGCAACATCTTTTCCATGTAACATCTTCTCCCATTCAACTTGTACATTTCTTTTCCCACCTAAGTGCATTATAGAAAAAATTGCTCATCAACTTCCCTCTAAAACCTGGGTCTGTGCTGTAGCAGATCTAGTTCCCAGGTTACAAATAGGTTCTGTAGTTTTATTCCTAGATTGAATTTGTATGTAAGTCGGGACAGAGGCAATTGTATGTAAGTTAGAACAGGCTCAGCATGTGCTGCTGGCTGGTGTGCAAAGGGAGTGCTGCCACAGCACCAGGTTTTATGTGCAGTGGCAAAAATGTTTGTAATTTGCCAAAAAAAAAAAAAAAAAAGCTATGCATTTAGAATTCCTTCTTTACAACCAAAAGTCTTAGAACACCAAAGGTTCCAGCAATGGGAAGGAAAACCAGAGAAATAGGCAACCCCTTCACCATGAGTCTCTCTAGTTCATCCTGTCTCAGCTTCCTTGGTTGCATCAATGCCATAGAATGAAGGCAGCTTCTAAAATCCCTGTTCTCTGGAATCTCCGACATTTTAAATTTTCTTACATAATTAGAAGACAAGAATGTTAAGGGAAGATTGTCCCTTTTATTTTCAGTTCTTTTGTGTTTATTAGACCTGTGCGATCAATGAAAAAAATGTTTCGATACTTACTACTAAATTAGAGGGCCGTGGAGAATCATTTCTAAAGTGTTTCTAAGATATCGTTAGGAGTCTGTATATTGTCAAAAATCCAAGCCTCTACTCTCAAAATAAAAGGTCCCAGGGATGGGATCTGTGGTTTTCCAAAGAACATGGGCAGACAGCTCGGTGTTGGCGTCCCTTTGTCCTCCTAACACTCCCACATCATTCTTATCTTGCCACAAACATATCTGGGCTCCAGTCATCAGATCTGACAAGGGATACAACGTATCCCCCCATTATGGCTCTTGCTTCCTTGTAGCAGCCACATTCCCAGTGTGCCTCTTTGTTTCCATTTTTCCCTTGGCACATGGACATGGATCTGGCAGAAATCAATGAATCAACTCCATAACTTTCCACCTCTATAAAAGCAGCCATGCCCCTCCTTTCCAACTCCTCACTGCTCCCCACTCTCATGATTATATTTAAAATAATTTATCTTTATTTTTATTTGAACAAATGTTTCTGAAGGTTAGCCAGAGGGACTCTAGATTGACTTTAAACCCCGCAATGTTTTGGAACAACATTCCAAGAACTCCCTCCAACACCCTAATCGATGGGAGAATTGCCAGCCCTACACATGAAAATACCAACAATGATGATTTCCCCACAGACATCAGGGGTGCCCTGTCTCCCAAAAGGAGACTCAAATCTTTGTTTGCTATCTGGGAACGGGAGCTGGACAATCAAAACTCATTGTGCCCTTGTCACATCCATTGCTTTAGAAATTACTTTCCAAGCACCCAAAAGGTGCAGCCCTCAAGGATCCTCTCCACCCCCAGTGCCACCTCCAATTGCTGACTGGCACTTCAAGCCAATTCAAAAGGCCTTGCTCTAAACTACATTTACCAGAATTGTGCTTGGCTTCCCACGTTAAAACCTCAATGTGACTGTGGTCTCTGTTTCTCTCTCTGGGCCAGCCATGCATGGAGGGTGTTCTTCCTTGCCCAACCATCCAGCCAGGCAACCCTCCCTCCCTCGCTGCCCACTTTGGGGAAAAAGTAGAGCTTCTTCTTCCATTCCAGACTCACCATCCTCCCCGATGCCCTTTGGGGGATCCAAACCCAGCTCTTATGGGGGAGAAGTGGCCCCCACAATGGAGACCTGGAGCCATTTATGAGAATTACAAAACTCATCCAAAGGTCAGTGTTTTGAATGTTAAGGATTTTTGTGTGAGGGCCCCTTGTGTTTCTTAATATCACTGTATGTATGAATCTAACAAACTGGATCTGAAAAACAAATTGAAATAAAAATTTGCACAGCCCTAATGTTTATATAATGATGGATAATGATGATATGGTGTTGTGTGGTTTTCAGGCTGTATGGATGTATTCTAACAACATTTTCTTCTGATGTTTCACCTGCATCTGTGGCTGGCATCTTCAAATGATCCTCTGAAAATGACATCTGCAGATACAGGCAAAATGTTAGGAAAAAATGCTGCTGGAACACGGCCATAGAGCCCAGAAACCACACAACATCCCAGGGATTCCAGTCATGAAAGTTTTTGATGATAATGATAATGATGGAACAGTGCATATTTCTAGGACAAACTCTTCAATTATAGAGCTACCACAAAAGCAGGACCTATCACTTTTCAGAGCATGATCTCAAACACAGGTCTTAATTCTGGGACATAATCTTACAGTTGCAGGCCCTGATGCAGATTGTCCGGCCCCAAAGTTTTCCAAGACATAAGTCCAAAAAAACCCCTTCTAAAAACCACTTTTCAGTTCAATTTTGATCTTTAAATATGAAGAAAAACCAAGTGAAAGCAAAAGAAAGACATCCTTTGCCTGCAATTTACACTCAGAATTAAATGCGCCCAAAGTCAAGTAGGATAATAATAATAATAATAATAATAATAATAATAATAATAATAATAATAATAATAATAGAACCTTTATTTATATCCCACCACCATCTCTCTGAAGAGACTTGGGGTGGCTCACAAAAGTACTCAATAGTGTGATAACACAGAGAAGAATACAGTAGATACATGAATATATAAAACAGAACAATAAAAATTCATAAAGTAGGATGGGATACAATGCCATCTTCCTCTTTTCAAGGAAGACAATCCAGCTTCATTCTAGATGGACAATTAATAATTGCTTTTCCTTTCTCTACCCCTGTTTTGGATGCAATCTCACTTTCTTCAAAACATCCCTTTTCTGACCTCAGTTCCCCCCAGGACACTGGATGCTAAGAATGTGTTCAGAACTGTGAAAAGACTGACATAAAATGGACACATAATGTCAATGGAGGCAAGGCATTAAAAAAAACAAAAACCTCTGTATGTGTGTGTGTGTGTGCACGTGCACACCACACTTAAAAGTAGTTCTTAAAACTAAGATGATGAAAGTCAGAAAGAAAAATGTTATAATAATCAAGCTGGGAGATGATGGGAAATGAAGGATTTGGCAACTGCAGTACTAAGAAATTGATATATTTTTTTGAATTTTTGAGCAGCTGGAAATGGCCAGGTTTAGTAAGAGATTTATCTTTTAAAATCTTTTTAAAAACTAATCCTGCCATGATCCATAACAGCTGGTCCATTTAGTTCTGTTGTGGCATTGCAAATGAAAGCACACCAGAGTTTAGCATCTAGAAGTACCTTTCTTTTGACAGTGATCCAATCCCCCCCAATATGTACATACATGGAAGATAAATTTCTAAAGCTAACGGCTAATTGAAAACAAATGATATAGTGAAAGGTGAGGCAACATGTGGCCCTTTAACTCTTGTTCGATTGAAAGTCATCAACCCTTAACAGGATAAGCTATGATGAGGGATGATGGGAGTTGGTATTCAACAACACTTGGAAAGCAACAAGCCCCTCCTCCCAGTTTAATGCAACAGTCCTTCTCTATGCTTGCTACAAATTTATTACATTGGAGTAGAACTGATCTCTGGATAACAGAGTTCCAGCTGACAGGTTATTCTGGTGTGTATCTGCCCCAGGGCAGGCCTCAATCTAGCCCATATATGCTAAATCCATGATCAGTATCATGCCAGTACATTTATGCTGAGGAAGCACCTAGCCAATGGCACATCACCTTGTTTTCTGTATTGCTGGTGCCACTACCTACCAGCCACAGAGCTTAGTCTGAGCAGCTCTCTGTCAGTTGTCAAGTCTGCTGATATCAGAACAAGGCACTTGTAGGATTATCAAGGAGGCATAGATCAAATTTCTCCTTTTTGCTGATTACATGAACTCCCCTTTCTGACACTCCAGAGTCTCGTGCAAACTCTGAATTATCCCCCACCTTTTTCTAAGACAGGGAAAAGCCAGTTTAAGGCTGGAAAACCTGGGGTATTCCCTGGAAATCCATGTGGATTGTGGAGCCTTTCAAAGGTGGAGCCAAAGTGGGCCTGGGGTTTGTTGCTTATTTGTCAGGTAGACAAGCGCCAGGTTGCTAAAAAAGTCTGCCAAAGCTGCAACTGTTTCTGTTGGAATTATATGCCACCTCATTAATGAAATGAAGTCTCAGTACACCTTCGTTTGGAACATATTGATACTTGAGCTTAAAAATATCAAGAACCTGACTGGAATCAAGCAAACTTTGAAGGCTGTACTGCCTTATTTGGTGGGTTCTGAGGGCCCTTCCACACAGCCGTATATCCCAGAATATCAAGTCAGAAAATCCCACATTATCTGAGTGTGGACTCAGATAACCCAGTTCAAAGCAGATATTGTGGGATTTTCTGCCTTGATATTCTGCGATATAGGGCGGTGTGGAAGGGCCCTGAATTGTTTTGGGAGCTGAAAACTATGGGCCCTAGATCTCCAGACAGGCCCTATATCTGAGGATCTGATTCCAGGTTTTCTGTTTATTCCAGATTATCTGGCAGTGCAGAATCATATAATCCAGTTTAAAGCAGAAAACCTGGGATCAAATCCTGGGATAAAGGGCCTGTCTGGAAAGGCCCTATGGGCCCTTCAACACAGCCATATAACCCAGAATATCAAGGCAGAAATTCCCAAAATATCTGCTTTGAACTGGGTTATCGGAGCCCACACTGTCATATATTCCAGTTCAAAGCAGATAATGTGGGATTTTATTCATCTGTGTGGAAGGGGCCAAAGACATCAGGAGTCACGAAGTATACAAGCTCTTGAATGAATGGGAGAAAGATAAGAGCACAGCTGTAAACTAATGTTCAGCAAAAAAAGCTTGTATACAGTGTAGTCCTTGGTAAATCAGTGCTCTCATGATATATATATATATATATATATATATATATATATATATATATATCCTTTATTTTTCACAACAAACTTGTCAGGTACATCAGGAGAAAGAGAGAATTTTCCCATCATCACTTGGGTGAGTCTATACTAGCCACTTAAACCAGGGCTAGATGCACCTGGAGGAACCTGCTGTGATACCACATTGGCATTCAGTCAGTCCATCCAAGCCCAGGCAACTTTGGCCCCACTGAACTTTACTTTGCTCTCTGCCTCACCTCTGCTGATCTGTCACCATTGAGCACTTTACAAGCACCTGATCATCAACTGTTGCATCTGTGATATCATAATGGGGGTAGGGTGGGGGTAGAGATGGAGTATTTTGACCACCTCTATCTTGCTGGTCATGTAGCTGCCCCACTTTGGCATCATTATAGACATAACCAGGTCATAACCAGGACATAAGCAGGGCAAAGTCAGACTACAGAAAGAAATGCATGATACTCATCAGAAATTGCACAAATGTTGAATTCCTGAGGAGTCCACTTTTCTTTCTAGCGTTTACTCACTCCCAGTGTTTCTTGGATCACTAAGAATTTTTTAACATTATGACAATGCTGTATAATAGATGTGGAAATAATCTCAGAAATAGTGCATATGGGTGAAGTTGCTGCTGGGTAATTCAGCAGAGACAGATCTTTACTTTGGGGAAAGTTCCTGCTGGGTAATTCAGCAGAGACAGATCTTTACTTTGGGGAAAGTCTTGGGCTCGGGCTGAGGCGCAGGCTGGAGAGCAGCTGCAATGAATCACTGCAATGAATCACTCTGACCAGGAGGTCATGAGTTCAAGGCCCGCCTATGTTTGTTTGTCTTTGTTCTATGTTAAAAGGCATTGAATGTTTGCCTATATGTGTAATGTGATCCGCCCTGAGTCCCCTTCGGGGTGAGAAGGGCGGAATATAAATGCTGTAAATAAATAAATAAATAAATAAATTATCACATTTACTTAGTAACAGGATGAAAAAGTAAGTGTACTACAAGATTTAGCACATTGAACCACACATGTTGTCTAATTTCTGTGTATCCATTCTACTTATTCTTTCTCTTTCTGTTTCATTGTGTGAAAAAAAAAACCATACACACAATAATAATATGACACATAGCACTACAAATTTCCTCCAAAGAGCAAGACCAGAACTGAAACAGTGGAATATATATCCTTACTGTTATTTTTACTTGGGTTGGCACTTACACATTTAACATCCAGCATGAAACACCCAAATGTGACATAATGCATGTTTCACAAGGGTTGTTTATACTGGCTCTCTTCATTTAGGGCACCCTAATGCCGAAGTCTTCTTAACAGAGGCTTACTGTTAGAACATGCATTAAGTGTATTACTAATGTCTCGCTTAAGAACTACAAGAAGCCCATTGTGGAAAATGGATTCATAATGATGTACTTTAACCTGGGTAAGGAGAAGCACCCTGTTAAATTCAAATGGTTTCCACATGGACAGCAATTAGCAGGACCACAGGCCATTATGACTTCATATATTCTCCAGCAGATACTGTTTCTTTACTAATCTTTATAGCGTTTTTCTCACAATTGAGAAGTCAAACTACTGAGTTACTTAATAGTTAAAGGAAGAGAAAAAGAGGTATTTCCCAAATTCAAAACATTTAAGTAACCCCTGTAATGGGTCACTTACAACCTAGGGCTCATGTAGCAGACTCCTCTCTGCTCTTGTTAAAATAAGTGAGAGTCATTTTCCTACATTTTAACTAGACCTTTGTGTTTGTCTCAATAACTGAGCAGACAAAATGGCCAGAGAGGACATGCGCCATTGGCTCATGGGAGCTATAAATTGCTACAGTGTATTACAATAACAAGAGTGACTTGTAAAGTTCTTGCAATCCCCAATTTTTATTTCTCCCCTTGCACAGTAATTAAATGATGAATCAAAACATATTTGTAATTTTACAAACAAAACAAACCTTGCTCACACTTATTGTTATTGTTATTTGCCATTAATCTAACTTCACTATTCGGTTATGCCTAACAAACCCAGTCATCAACATCCACACTCAAATCTTGCAAACTCAGGGCCATTACTTCCTTAACTGAGTCAACCCACCTGTGATGAGATCTTTTTTCCCTACTGCCTAGGGACCTCATCACATTAGGAAATACTCCGTTTTTATCAGTATGCATCTCCTATTTCCTAATGTGATGAGGTGATCACTTTGCTGAACGTTTTCTTCTTTTCCAGCAAGGCACATCATTCACATGCCTCATGATTGGAATTTTGCAAACAACTCTTATTCTCTTCCTTTAACTATTACGTAACCCTTAATGATATGTCCAGAGTACATGTCCAAAGAAATCTGTTTGGTCATTTTGACTTCAATTGAGAATTGAGACATGACTTGTCCTACGATTGATTCCTTTGTCTTTTAATTGATCCATAATATTTGTAAACCTTGTTTCTAGCACCATGTTTCAAAACAATTTATTCTCTTCCTGACACCTTTATTTCCAGCTTTCACAACCATATAAGTCCTATGGCACAAATTATTTTCATTTTAGTATTTAATGGCATTTCTTGCTTCCCTTTCTTCATTCCCACATGGAAACATCCCTCGAGTACCTATTTTGTCATAATTAAACTTTATATGAAAATCTCAGGTACTCTTTAGTTTTCGCTAGTCCTCAATCCATAACTTTAGTTTGCTTTCTGTTTTAGCAGTTCATGTTCAATGAAAGAACAAACTAACTTTCCAATTCTTTTTGGAAAATAATGATTTTGGTTTTTGCATGCATGATTTCACAGACATTTGTCCAACCAATGAGGTTCACACTGTATTCCAAATGGAATCAACTTTGTTACATTTCCAGGAGTCACACTCTTCCATGGATCTTCTTCCCATGCTAAAATCAGCTACTTTATCTATTAAACTAATAACCATGTCCCCAAGCTTTCTATACTATATAAATTTGAGAATACAGTCTCCTCCCAGAAAGAAACTGTGTAATTTTAAATATCAATGATTTTGTTTTTGTTGTGAATGTATTTTATCTTGTTTGTTGTGGAAATTTGGGTTTGGCCCCATGTTAGCCACCCCAAGTCCCTGCGGGGAGATGGAGGCAGGGTACAAAAATAAAGTTATTATTGTTATTATTAAGAAACCCAGTGTGGCAAGCACAATTTAGCCCAAGAGCAATCACAGAAGCAAATATATTTGGAACATAAAACAAACCACCAATCCTGATTTTTTTTTTGGTAATCAGAGGTATTGATGTTGCTATTATTATTATTATTATTATTATTATTATTATTATTATTATTGGTGCTACAATCACTGTTGTTAATAACAACAGCAACAGCAACATATTGGGCTATTGATATCTACTGAGGTTTTGTTCCAGGACCTCCATCCAATGGATACCAAAATATCTGGGTGCTCAAGTCCCATTAAGTACAATGGCATATTACATTTTTTTTTGGCAGAATCAAGGTTTGCTTTGGGAATATATATATATGTGTGTATCAACCTGTAAATGATTGAATTTGTGGGTATTCATGGATGTGGAAGACCAACTGGGTCAGTGTGTACATCACGTTTTTTCAAGATGGCCTAACAATTAAAATGATGATATAGTTAAAATCATACAATGGCCAATGTTAAAATGAAAGAAACTGTTCAGAATATCAAAAAAATGATAAAATATCCACTTGAAATTCATAAAAAGCAGTTTAAAATAATACGCTACTCTCTTAAAAGTTCTTCAATTTTAAAAGTCTGTAAGAAAAAAAGAAGGAAGAGAGTTCAAGAGTCATCAATAAGGCCCCATTCCAACTGCCCCGATGAAAGTGCTGAAACTGAAATAATGGCTTTTCTTAAGGATCTCAGGGCCCAGGTGTCAAAGAAGTTTTGTTGGATGCAACGTAAATAAAAGGGAGGTTCCATCTAGTTATAATAAATAATAATAATAAAACTTTATTTATATCCCGCCACCATCTCCCCAACGGGGACTCGGGGCGGCTTACATGGGGCCATGCCCAAACAATACAATATAGCAAAATATAAAAACAACATATCATAATACAATTACAACAATACAAAAATAATCATGTACAGTACAACACAAAATCAAAAAAGCAATATAACAGGGCGGGCCGCATGAACACTCAGTTAAAACCTGGGGTGAGAAAAAGATAAGAATAAAACCACGGGGAGCAGAGACATAAAATAGCAAACAGTCTGGAGGATAGATGATGGGGGGAGTAACAAAAAAGTGTGTAACAGTTACTCTCTGAAAGCACATCGGAAGAGCCATGTTTTTAGATCTTTCCTAAAGTCTAAAAGAGTGGGGGCTTGCCTGATTTCAATGGGCAATGAGTTCCACAAATGGGGGGCCACAGCGGAAAAGGCCCTCTCCCTTGTTCCTACAAGGCGGGTCTGGGATAAAGGCAGTGGCGACAGGAGGGCCTCTCCTGACGATCGAAGAGTTCGGGCAGGTTTATGGTAGGAGATACGGTCACGAAGGTAGGTGGGTCCCAAACCGTTTAGGGCTTTATATATGATGGTCTGCACCTTGAATTCGGATTGGAAAATGAACGGTAGCCAGTGGAGCTCCTTAAACAGGGGAGTAGATCTCTCCCTGTAACTCG
The DNA here is from genome assembly GCF_035594765.1 of Anolis carolinensis. Lineage (NCBI taxonomy): Eukaryota > Metazoa > Chordata > Lepidosauria > Squamata > Anolidae > Anolis > Anolis carolinensis. The sequence continues at coordinate 93,618,512 of NC_085845.1, read as the reverse complement.
CCCCCGTTATTAATCTGGCAGCCGAGCGTTGGACCAGTTGTAATTTCCGAGCCGTCTTCAAGGGAAGCCCCACGTAGAGCGCATTACAGTAGTCCAGTCTAGAGGTAACTAGGGCATGGACCACCGTGGTCAAGTCAGACTTCACGAGGTATGGTTGCAGTTGGCGCACAAGTTTGAGTTGTGCGAAAGCCCTCCCGGCCACCGCCGACACCTGAGCCTCAAGCGTCAACGCTGAATCCAGGAGGACCCCCAAACTGCGGACCTGTGATTTCAGGGGGAGTGCAACCCCGTCCAGCACAGGTTGCCACCCAATACCCTGATCTGACGAGCGACTGACCAGGAGGGCCTCTGTCTTGTCAGGATTGATCCTCAGCTTGTTCCTCCTCATCCAGTCCGCCACAGCGGCCAGGCACTGGTTCAGCATCCGAGGGGCTTCCTTGGAGTTAGATGGAAACGAGTAGTGGATTTGTGTGTCATCTGCGTAGAGATGGCAACACCCTCCATGACCTCTCCCAGCGGTTTCATGTAGATGTTAAATAGCATGGGGGATAGGATAGACCCTTGCGGGACCCCACAGGTCAATGGCCAGGGGTCCGAGCAAGTATCCCCCAGCTTCACCATCTGGGAACGACCCTCCAGGAAGGACTGAAGCCACAGCAGAACTGTGCCACCGAGTCCCATCCCGGCGAGCCTCCCCAGAAGGATACCATGGTCGATGGTATCGAAAGCCGCTGAGATGTCCAAGAGAACCAGCAGGGTCACACTCCCCCTGTCCAGCTCCCTGCGGAGGTCATCCACCAAGGCGACCAAGGCCGTCTCGGTGCTGTGCCCAGGCCTGAAGCCAGACTGCGAGCAGTCCAGAAAATCAGTGTCATCGAGGAACTCCTGGAGCTGCGTAGCAACCACCTGCTCCAGAACCTTGCCCAGGAATGGGAGGTTGGAGATTGGCCTGTAGTTGTTACATACAGATGGGTCTAACGAGGTCTTTTTTAATAACCGTTTTACTACCGCCTGCTTAAAGCAGGATGGAACTGACCCCTGAACCAAGGAAGCATTTATAATAGCCACAAACCAATCCAACAACCCATCTTTGGCCAGCTTCACCAGCCAAGAAGGACAAGGATCCAGAGCACAGGTGGTCGCCCTCACAGACCCAAGAATCCCCTCCACGTCATCAGGAAGGACAAGCCGGAAAGAATCCCATAAGATCGCACAGACAGGTACCCCGGTTACCTCCGCTGGAACCACAGTTAAGCTGGAGTCCAACTCACGGCGTATCTGAGCAACTTTGCCTGCAAAATGGTGCGCGAAATCGCTGCACCGAGTTGCCAAGTCATCAGGAAGCCCCTGGGTCTCAGGAGGCCGCAGGAGCTCCCCAACAACTCGGAACAACTCCGATGGCCTGTTGGCTGCAGACGCTATGCGGGCAGTCGTGAAAGCTTTCCTGGCTGCTCGCAGAGCCACGGAGTAAGCCTTAATAGCGGCTTTAGCCCGTGCTTGGTCGGACACATCCTGAGATTTCCTCCAGATGCACTCTAGTCCCCTCCTCGCACGCTTCATCACAGCCAGCTCCTCAGTGAACCAAGGAGTCGACGTGACTCTACGAAGCGAGAGGGGACGTTCGGGAGCAATCGTGTCAAGTGCCCTAGCCAGCTCACTATTATAGTGATCAGCAAGGACATCGACAGGATCGCCAGTCTCCAGCACAGGAAGATCCCCAAGAGACCTTAGGAGTCCATCCGGATCCATCAGCCTCCTGGGGCGGACCATCTTAATGGGTCCACCACCCCTGCGGAGGTTAGAAGCCACGGCGAAACTTAAACAGATCAGATGATGGTCAGACCATGACAATGGAAGAATATTTTGCTCTTCCACTCTGAAAGTTACTGAAAGACAGGAAAATGATAACTGATTACTAATAGCTATTGAAACAGGCTTTTTTTGTCTTCCTCCTTTGTCTGTTTAAAATAAAATTCTAGCTAATGTAAATACATGATGTTTTGTTACACTGTGCCAGATCTTGATCTGTCCTGATGATTGTAAATGCTGACTAGTTTCACCAAAGACTGCATATACTCACATAATGAATGGCAGAATTTTTCTCTCGTGATGGGAATTTATCCAATGAAAATGAGTTTGTAATTAAAGATGACTAAACTGCATGAAAAAAAGATTGATGTGCTAGTTTGTATTAGAACTGTTGTTGTTTTAAGCACTATTTATAATACACTTTAACTCTTCATTTAGGAAAGAGTCTTGCCATGAATTGGGGAAAATTCATAATTGTGAACATTATTAGAAAAACAAAATAGGAGTTAACACTATAGTGAAGGCCAATATGTTATATTTGGTTGTTGTTATAGATTCTATGATATACTTGTCAACAAATACATGGAATAGTTTATATCTTAGGTCTGCACTAAATGTTTTGCAACTTTTATTCTGGCATTGAGAACAGGGATGAGAACAAAATTCACTCTTATTAATAGTTGTACAGGCTATCAGCAAAAGTGTGGTTTTCTTTCCTTGAGTGCATAAAGTTCTCCTTTTATGTTTGCCTTTTCTAAAGATTATACAAGCAAATGAACCCTACAATGTGTATGTTTCCATGCTTTAATATATGAGGAAAGTATGGACTTTGAGAAGATATATATATATAATCGTCTTAAAGCAAAAAATCATATACACAAATTTCTGTGTGGGAGATGAGGGGTGGGATTTCTCACAGACCAATACAGAAATGTGAAGAAATATAATTGTAGGTGGGATTTTGATAAATTAAGTGGAAATATAGCTGAAAATAATGATGAAGGAAGAACAGAAATATTCTCCTCCAAACACTATGCATACCTTCAGTTCTTTTTAGACTAATTTTTATTCGGAAGTAAAGAAAAATAGAAAAAACAAGGACAATAAAAATCTGAGTTTCATAATATACAGCTTTAAAACTATTTTATCTTACAAAACTAAATCTAAAACAAACACACTCATGCAAGACATACCTATGCTAATATATCTATTAGAGGTGAGCAAAAAATTCAGATGCGTAGAAATTTGTAAGAAAATCAGAAGTTTTGTAAGTCAGAAGGCATTTCAAAGCCTTTGCGTGGCCCACATCAAAAACTTAAGAAACAAAACTGACCCTATGCTTTTTTGTTTTAGTTTTGTAAAACTCATAAGTATGTCAAAGTCAGTTTCATTCAGTGCAAGGCAAAAAGCTAAGCTAGCTAAGCTAATGAAAGGAAGCATAAGAAAAGCTACCTGCCTCCTTTGCCATTCCTCTCCCTTTAAATTAATGGCTTCTTGGCATCAAGACTTAATGGATTCTCAGCATGAAGACAAGGAGCAATGCATTTTGGGAATTGAACAGAACTTGGGAATATAGTTTGGGAAGGGGAGGAGCCCTATACTCTAAACTACATTCCCTAGTATGCATCAGAATCAGACAGCATCAATCAGGAGAGGAGATAGAGATTTGTTTCCCCTAAACAGTTTTTATCAATACTTTTAAAATTCTCTAAAATCAGTAAATGTGTGAGTATTTCTGAAAGTTGGGGGGGGGGGGAGATATCCCTTGTTATCTTGTGTCATTGGAGAGAAAATTCAATGACTAGCTCTTGGAGTTTTTTAAAATGCTGTTTATAAAAACTTTGAAGATGCACCAAGAATCCATGGATAAGTGAAACATTATGAACTTTTGTGAGCTAACAGTGGTAAATGTGTTCTACAATTGTGGCAAGTTTCACATTCCTGGCTTTAAAAATGAGGGTTATAGGAGCCTCTGAAATTTCCCAATTATAGTAATTTAATTATGTGCATGCACAGTTACTATAATGAAATAGTAACGGAATTTCATTAGTCTCTTTATAGTAATGAGTCTTTCACTAAATATACTTTAGAAACACATTAGAAATGAAGCACCAGTCCCCCACTCCCAGTTTTGTAAGTACTTTTGAAATATTTTTATGGATTACACATGCCTGACACCTATACTAAGCGTGCAACTACCCGAACTATTTTATAAACCTCATACTTATTGTCTGTTAATTTTTATCTCTTATTGGCATGCTCTCCTTAGATAATCACACTTCTGCTTTAATAACATTCCTATCATTCATAAATCAAACAGTTGACATGATGGCCAGAGATGGTGTAGCACCTCAGTTAAACAAAGTAATTGATCCTCTTTCCATACTCTCAGCTCACCCCTAACTAAAATTCATTATCTCAGGTTGCCTCCAAGTTGCTTAAGTCCCAAGTTTTGTTGCTTCACAAATTTATTTTATTTCAAAAATCTGTATGTTGTTTCTACATCCCAAAGTATTTCCTGAGAGTCACTAGAAAGGCCAAAGGCTTTTTATTACTCCCAAAGTTGGAATAAATTAACTCAATATCTCCAAAAAGGAAGATATTAATTACTTATAAATGTGTTTCTGCTGTCTTAGATCCAGTAAAGGTGGCCCCCAAGTAAACACAGCTATTATTTCCAGTAAACAGATTTAGGATCAAGGAGGAAGGAAAAGAGGGATTTTAACATTGAAACAAGATTATCATGATGCTTAAGTAGTATGTTATTGCTAAAGCACTTCAACATTTTGACTATAATTTCTGAAAAATGAAAAGCTCAGTGGACATGCACAAAAATCAATTGCTGAAATATTGTCTGAGATGGAATATGCCATGTGATTTGAAAGACTAGAGATGGAAAGGCCAGGAAAAATGGAAAAAATTGAAATAAAAAGTCTCAGAAAGCTTTCATTAAGGTCTTCATATTATATAGTTTGAATACAATGTCATAAATATGTTATTTATCACTGAAAAAAAAACATATTTTACACACTTTTATATTTTTCCAGAAAAAATGTCCTTTGAAAAAATGGGGAAAAGCCTGTTTTCCCCCCAGTTTTTCCTGTTTTTTCCAGGCCTTCCTATCTCTAGGAAGGACAGAAGGAAAAGAGAAAAACCAAGCATATTTCAAGAAAGGACTGGATGAAAACTCAAGAGCATGAAAGTACAATAAAAACAAAATAGAATTTGTCATTCTTCATACTCCGTGGTCTGATTGAGCCCTCACTTTCTGCCTTATATTCCCAGCCCTTATAAGTTATCTGTTCCCAACTTTCCTCATCTCTTAACTGCTCTTTATTAAGAATCCTAATTCATAAGAGAAAAATCAGGCAAAATTGTCCTTAGATGTTTCCAAATATTGCCTAGAGCAATACCACTTCCCTGCCACACAAACTGCCCCCAAATGACCGAAAACCCAGAAATGAAAACAGGAACTAGACTTTTTCCAGAAATGATTCTGGCAAAAAAATTCTATGAAAAGTCTGCACTGGGAAAAAAAGGTGAACCCATTCTGCTATAGTTACCTTTTGGTGTTCTTCTAAGTGAAAATGAAGTCAAAATAAAATTTTGTTTAAACAGGCAGTGAATAAGTGTGAGAGAGAATGTGAGTGAATGCTATAAAATCATTAATAGAAATTTTGGATATTGTCTGAATTTTTTCTCAAAATAGTTATTATTTTTATCTCTGCTTTTTTATCAATAAATTGCAAAAGAAATTATATGTGTGGTGACCTGGCCTTCAAACAAATATAGTAACTTGTAATTGATAACATTTCACCATCTGTTTCGCACCCAAAAGGGCCCAGGAAGAATAAAAAAGAGGAAATGATTCCATCTAGAGATGGTAATTAAGAACACTGTAAAACTAAATGGATTTATGTCAGCTGAGAATCCGGTTAGCAGATCCATTTTAGTGCAAGTTTAATTTTAAATGCAAGTAATGTGAATCTTGCTTATGAACAGAAACTTCTTAGATGACTCAGATGCTTCATGCACTCTGTGTATTGATTGATTATCCACGGTTTAGGTATGGGAAGTGATCCCATAACCATTCCCATAGCTAGATAACTTTGCAGAAAGCTTCAGTAAACTGAGCATATTTCAGAATATCTGTATCATCTCACAGAAAGCAAACTGATTTCATTAACTGGCAAGAGAGTGCAATAAAGTGACATGGTTGCTTTGATCTCACATGCACATATGCTCTATAATTCTTCACCATTAAAGAAAATGAAATTTAATGTAGTTCATCACATTGTAATTCATAGCTATTTAGTAATCTCTGTTGTCAGATATATTTAGCTACAGTAAATTGTTTTTTTCATACAAGCATCTGGCTTACTTGGATAGAAAGTCTAAACTGACCTGCAGAATTCTTGATGAAAAAGCTTTAAAAGATGTTCAACAACAAAAATGGAGCAGGATCAAAGCTAGCGATCTAATGATGGCAATGGTTGTGGCCATATCTCTTGATATCATCCAGCCTCAGGAGAAATACCATGACCATGAAAAAATAAAAAAGTTATAGTAATAATAATGATAATAATAATAATAATAATAATAATATCACGTAGTCCAGAAACACTAGTTAAAGATGAAGAAAAACAAGAGAAAGATTACCTAACTGCTGCGAGAGTGGAGGACTAAAGGAACTGAGGCAGTAGCCCCTCCCACTGACTACATACTCTATGGGGAGAGTGGGCGGGACTACCACCAATATTGTATATAAGAACTTTCTAGAAGATTCTGAAACTGACTGTGCAGGCACCGGAAATACCATATGTACGATTTCACAGGGACCACGATGGAGAAGGAATGGTTGCTTACCTGTAACTGTGTTTCTCCGAGTGGTAACCTGTGAAATTCGCACATCCCCACCCATCCTCCCCACTGTTGTCATGCCTAAGTCCTTCAAGCTGCTACTCGCAGCGGAAGAACTGAGGCAGTAACCCATCCTACTTTCTAAATACTCTATGGGGAGAGTGGGCGAGGCTACCACCAATATTGTATCTAAGAGCTTTCTAGAAGAGTCCAAAACTGACTGTGCAGGCGCAGAAAATACTATAAAAGAACTTCCTCATTTCTGATTAACTTTCAAAATTACAAGCAACACATTTTGGGTCAAAATTAATATCTGATGAATTAAGAGAGTTGTAACTACTAGGGGTGTGTGACTCAGCAAAAAACCATGCCATTTTCAGTCCCCTCTCCAATTCTGTTTACTGGGAAGTTCCCAAAATCAGGAGGGGGAGTTGTTTTCATTCCTGTAAGATTCGGTTCATTGGCACCAATGGAGAAATTTTAGAGGCTCATTTCTCCATCATTTTAGGCCTATCAGCACGAAACTTACATCAATTGTAGGCCACATGTCCAACTGCAAGCCTGCCAAGTTTCAGAATGTTTCATCAATCCACTGATTTTGGGGAAAATTTTAAATTTTTAGCATAACATTAAAAAAAACATACACACAAGAGGGGCTTCTGGGAAGTCCCAAGCACAAGCCACAGGAGAGGAGAATGGACCCAATGGCTGAGAAAGGAAGTGAGAAACACACTAAGAAAAAACCTCAACTCTCATCATGCCCCAGGAGGGAGCCCAGAGGCTCCTTTAATGCCTGTGCTGCACAAAGTGCTGCTAGGAAAGGGAGTTCCCATTGTCCTCAACCAGGCACTTGAGGGGGGAAACACTTTGGGAAGGGATGGAGGAGGCTGCTGGGGAAGAAAGAAGAGAAGCTGCAGCTTCCCTGATTTGCAAGGCTGTCCAACCCACACACTGCCTCAACTTCAGGTAAAGTGCTACTCAGCCCCATTAGCCTGCATTAGCCAAAAAAATCCAGCTGCTGTGATCTGCATCAGCTAAGGCTGATACAGATCAAGTTTGTTTTCACTCTCACTAGGCTTGTTTTCATGGATTGGGCAGCCGAATCCTCCAGATTTGGTACACCAAGATGATATCATGCACACCCCTAGTAACTACCCACATTTATGTGAGAGGGCAGTTTATTTTTCAGATATACTAACCTAAATCCCTTGTGTCAATAGAGCTATATTAGTTATGGTTAGCATTTAAATGTAGACCCCTGATGGAAGCAATGGCTGAGGCTTGATATGGTTACAGGACATAAGCAGAACTTCAGGACAGAAAAATTGTGAACTGCTGCTTCTCACTAGCATTACAAAGTGAGGAGAGCTTTCATGGGGAAAGTAGTGACCAGTAGAACTTGTGGTAAGATTTACCCTAGATTAATTGAGGGAAGAGGGAATCTCCCGGAAAGGTCCGGAATTCCTGTTACTATATTAATAAGAATGGTCTGAGACAGCTATAGCTTTCTCTGAGCTGTGAATAGCAGTTGTTCTGATCTGAGAGATCCGATGGTTGTTACGTCAGCACCTGCTTTCTTTAAATCCTTAAACAAAACATTAGAATTATTTAAGTGAAGAATTCTTCTGATACAAAAGGTTTGATGGAACCCACCTGCTTTTTGCAACTAAGAACCCAGTTGGGGCCCTTCCACACTGCAGAAAATGCAGAGGGAATTGGAATTTAAATATCTGGTGCCCTATTCATTTGAAGCACAAATGGGGGACCAAAACCTTGAGGGGAAGGGGTATGGCCACCGGCTCTCTGCTTTCCCTCACCCACTTTCCCACCAACCTTTAAAACATTAAAATAGACCCCTTACCCAACCTGGAGTGTTCCTTTTGCTCCATGGTGCTTCTAAATGATGCAAGGAGCTTTTCGAGGGGAATTCCCCCTTCTTTCAAAGGCTCTGCAGTGTCATTTAGAGGTGCAACAAAACAAAGGGAACATGCCAGGTTCAATAAGGGACCTATTTTTAATTTTTAAAGGAAGGAAAGGGGACAAGGGTTACTTGAACCTCCAGCAGTGGGACTTCTGTGGGGACTGCTCCTGGGATCATGAATTGCAATCCCAGAAGCAGTCTCCACTGGCCCCAAACATCCAATGATCTGGACTCAGAATAAACCTGGATTTCCAAGGGCCTTAATGTGTGTACACTATAAAACTAGGTGTTAAATGTGAAAGGATTGGTGATTGGTGTGCCTAAAGGGATATAATAAAGAATTTAAGAGCATGTTTGGATTGGAATTTTTGCTTATGTGACTGAACTGAATTTTAGTAAATATAAATTACATCATGTAGAAGTGATGACATCACTTTGAAGCTGATAAGACTGGCTGTAATTGAATGCTGCAGAGAGAAAATGTTGTCTGTTAAACTGTGTGATTGCTGAATTGAAGATAGAGGGAACTTTTCCAAGATATTTTTTTACAAGAGCTTTTGGTGTAGATCAGGAATCCTCAAATATGATAAAGACACAGCAAGAACATATAACAGCAGACTTGAGACAGGAGGTTGTTGGATTCAAGACAGAACGATTGTGAGAAGCAATGCTGGTGCAGGGGGGATGAGGGGTAATCTGGAAATGATGGATAGTGAAAATTGTATGGATAAACAAATTCAAGTCAAACTTATGGAGAGATTAGACTGTAAAACTGGGGAGGGAAATGTCCAAGAAATTTAGGATTTTAAATTGGGAATTACAGAACAGAGCACAGAAGAGGGGGAGGCTAATTTGAAATTTATGTGTAAGGAATCTACACAGTTGGGAGAACAAATCCAAGATGATTTAATGGAAGGATTAACCCGCAAGATTGAGGGGTTGAGTGAGAGAAAGATGAAAAGGGAAGATAGGCTGTCTTAGAGTAATTCCTTTAAGGAGATGGAAATAATAAAATGATGCAAAGGAGAGAATTGAGTAGATTTGTGGGAGGCCATTGGTGGGATGAAGGAAGAGTCAAGCAAGTTGAAATTTAACACGAAATAGAATAAATAATGTCTGGTTGGATTAAGTGTGAGATTTACAGAAACAATATAATGAAAATTGTAAGAAAATACAATTTTGAGTTCAAATACAAGAGAAATTTTTGAGATATTTAAAACTTTATACATAAAATGGATTTTGTGTCACTATATATGTAAGGTATTTGCAGTTTTACTTAGTAAGTATAGTGTAATTATGTTAGTGAACTGCTGTTAGTATTAAAAGGTAGAAGGTTCTTCCAGAAATTGGGAAGAAGGAAAATGTTTTGGGATGTTGAGAAATAATATAACAGGTAGAAAGAATAATCCTGGAATAATGAGTAATGTTGGATTTTTATTCAGAGAGTTCTGAAATAATTTGAGTGTTATATGCAGCTGAAAGGAAGAATTGATGTTATGCTTTTACAGCCCAAAAAACTCACTCTTTAGACTTTTTAATGCTTTATCATTTAATGTCTTTTCTTTTTTCTTCCTTTCTTCCTTTCCTTTTTCATATATTTCCATATAACTTTAGTATATTTCAAGTATTTCAATAAAAATAAATTAAAATATGTATACTCTTTTATTGCTCCAGAAACATTATCTGCATTATGGATGTAAATACCAAATTCAGGAAATAAGGACACAACAAGCTTGTGATGTATGAGTTTATATTCTCCTGAAGAAAATTTGGATGTATTTCTGGACTCAGCCTTGGAGTTGGAGATTTGGGTTTTTGTGGTGATTAGCAGTGCTTTTGCACACCTAAAGCTTTCATTTCAGTTGCATCAATTCCTGGAAATGCCTGAGCTAGCCATTGTGATACATATCTTAATTATATTCCATTTGGATTACTGCTATATGTGAGATCACCTTTCAAGAATGTTCAAAATTTTCAGATAGTACAAAGAGTATGAAATCCTTAGGATATGTAAATCTGCCAGTCTGTTTTGTTGAGTTTTTCATTTTCTCACTTATATTTCAATTACATATTTTATTGCGTACACTACAGGATTATTAGTCTTTAAATGGTAGATTCGCCAAAAAAATACAAAAGAGTGCATTCTGCCTCCATGCTTCTAAAAATGGGGGGAAGTGTTAATGCAGGTTTTTTTTTGTTTCCATTCATTATATGCATCTTCACACTGATTATGCAATATATGCATATTAAGTGTGTGTGTGTGTATGTATATATAATTTCAGCTATGTTTTTCCACTCCAAAATTATTTCCCCCCCCCTCTCTCTATATATATATATATGTATGTGTGTGTGTGTGTGTATGTATGTTTCTGAGGAAAGCAATGCTTTCTCTGAATTTTCCAAAGGTATAAAATTGGCATTTCCATACTGAAATATTTAGATACATTTCTCACTAATTATTATCATATTCCTCCACCAAAAGGAATAGACTCAAACCTTATTTTCCTCATACAAATCTCCTGCTTACATTATAGCCAGTTTTTTGTTTTTAAACCTTTACAGTTGAATCTGATATTTGGCTAAATAGTATTATGACTGTGTTCCCAAAGTGCCCAAGGATCAATGGAACATGAGAAAAGTTAGCCAGATAATTGGATGGAGGGGTGAGATCTGAGGTAAGGGAAAGGAAGGGGGTGGGGAGAGGGGGATGCTGCCCAAGAAAAAACAGACAGAAAAAATAAGAGTTGTGACTGCCTAGGAAAAGCAAAAAGGTACAAGGAGGTAGGAGTTTCAGGTTAAAAGCCCTTTTTTCACTTTGAATATTTTTAACAGTAAATTTACTATTACTCTTTTCAAAATCCTGAACATAGGTTGGTATAATCCCATTCAAGTCACTGCATTTCTTTCACTAATGACAGTAATTTGCTTTACTGAAGTTCAATACTAGCATCAGTCGAGCCTACTGAGTTCTTTTTCATAAATTGTTCAGCTCAGCAACAATTGTCAGGTCTGGAAAATATTTCAGGAAGGGTGGAACTGCAAACTGTCCATATTTTTTTCCAACGGGTCTTAAAAATGAGCAATGAGTTGAAACTAGATCTTAACAGCTGTTTGTCTAGCAGTCAAAATGAACTGCAATCACTTTCTAGTTATTGTCTAATTCTCATTAATTTTAGCTTCTGATGTAACTAAATTCTCTTTTCTATTCTAGGTTCTTATCCTAAGAAAAGAAGATCTCAAAATGGTAGGTTGCTCCATCCAGGGAGTAAATGTTAATAGACTGGAGTCATGCAACAATGCATGATTATAACCCCTTTGTCATGAGACAAAGGGAGTTCTAATTAAAGCCATGGTGCTTGATTCTGCACATTAATGAATTAAGTAATTAATATACTTTATTTATATTCCACTCTATCTCCTCGAGGTGACTCAGGGCGAATTACAGAACTCACAAATGGAAAGCATTCAATGTTGTTATACAGAATACAGACAGAAGTAAAGGCATTTCACCATCTTATTTCTGGCATCTTGGAGGCTGTACTCGACTCCAGCCATGGGGGTGGGAGGTGGGTGCTGTCACTCCATCGTCCATGCTGAGGAACTTTGACTTCCTAAAATGTTCTCCCAATTTCTGTCCTTAATGGCACCTTTTATTACCTCTGTGCTAATAGTAGTACCTATTTATCTATTCACATTTCTGCTTTTGAGCTGCTAGGTGGCCAGGGAGCTGGAACTAATGGCAGGTGCTCACCCCAACCCAGGCATGAACTGCCGACCTTTCAATCAGCAGGATTTTCTGCAACCAGTGGTTTAGCCCACTGTGTTAAGCCTGGTCCCATAGAGATATGTAATATCCATGCTGATTCATACTACTAAGTACAATTTCTAACACTCTTAGTTCTATTTGGTGTCTTTGTTCTATCCAGCTTAAATATCACTATCCACTTCTGATCATAATTGATCTTGACTTTTAGGGAATTCCTTTGATGCCTCTTCCAGGTGACAATAAAGGCTGCTTCCAGTTCTATGAAACAGTGGGGTCTCTATGTCTGTATGAAGGCATGCAAACAAAAGGGGGCACTACAATCGTGGTAAATAGCAGAAGTTACATGTCCTGTCCATTATGAAGATGGTACAATTTATACCATGAGTGAGGTATCTTCTTCAGTCTGGGCACTGAAATTTAATTTGAAAAGGATCTCATTCCAGTATTGGCTCAACTAAGGATACAAGATAGGCCTTAAGTTAAGTAAGTTGGACCATAAATTTAACATTGTGGACATTTTTTCCCACCAACCATCAAAATTCACTGTAGCCAAAATGCAATTACTGCATTGTCATCATGGCCAGGGCATACATTTGCTCAATTTGCAGAATTATCCATTCATGATGTCATAGAATTCCTTCTCATAAGTAATTGTATATGGTGCCTGTTATACATTAGGAAGCATCTGTTATAAGGTCCAAGGATGAATATTCAAATATGCATTGTAGAAGGAGCAAAAAGAGGAAAGGGTAGGGGGAGAGAAAAGAAGGGAAGGGAAACCAAAATGTATATAATAATAATAATAATAATAATAATAATAATAATAATAATGATGATGATGTAAAGCAAAGTGAAGAACCTGCTTTGATTGAAGTCAAAAATCAGAAACTCTTCAAAGCACAGTAGACAAAAAACCAGTACAAGAAAACCGCACTACAAACTAGAGCTGACAGCTGGCACAACAAAACATTGCATGGAAAGTTCCTTGACAAAATTGAAGGAAGAGCTGATAAGGAGAAGACCTGACTATGGCTCACGAATGGGACCCTGAAGAAGTAGACAGAAGGCCTGATCCTTGCAGCCCAGGAGCAAGTCATCAGGACAAATGCAATTAAGGCCAAGATCCAAAAATCAGCTGATGACCCAAAATGCAGACTCTGCAAGGAAACCGACGAAACCATTAATCATATCCTCAGCTGCTGTAAGAAAAACGCACAGATAGACTACAAAAAGAGGCACAACTATGTGGCCCAAATGATTCATTGGAACTTATGCCTCAAGTACCACCTCCCAGCAGCAAAGAACTGGTGGGATCACAAACCTGCAAAAGTATTGGAAAATGAGCACGCAAAGGTACTGTGGAACTTCCGAATCCAGACTGACAAAGTTCTGGAACACAACACACCAGACATCACAGTTGTGGAAAAGAAAAAGATTTGGATCATTGATGTTGCCATCCCAGGTGACAGTCGCATTGACGAAAAACAACAGGAAAAACTCAGCCGCTATCAGGACCTCAAGATTGAACTTCAAAGATTCTGGCAGAAACCAATGCAGGTGGTCCCGGTGGTGATGGGCACACTGGGTGCCGTGCCAAAAGATCTCAGCCAGCATATGGAAACAATAGACATTGACAAAATTACGATCTGTCAACTGCAAAAGGCCACCCTACTGGGATCTGCATGCATCATCCGAAAATACATCACACAGTCCTAGACACTTGGAAAGTGTTTGACTTGTGATTTTGTGAAACGAAATCCAGCATATCTATCTTGTTTGCTGTGTCATACAATAAAATAATATGCTTTATTTATAACCTGCCCTATCTCTCCGAGGGGATTCAAGACAGTTCTTCATCTCTTTCTAGACTAGATATCACTATGTTTCATTTGAACTAGGACTTAGTGAATAGGTTAAAATATCACAATTACAATAAGAACTTTAGAAATACAATAGGAGTTTAGAAATAATTCCCAAACTATAAGGAAAATGTCCATCAAAGTTAAATAATCATTCCCATTGGGATCATTGTTCAAAATAATCATTACCACTCCTTGATCTTATCTACCCACCCCATTTTAGATTATTTATGTAAAATATTCAGAATAATCCAACAGCATATATTTCTGGTCAGCCATAGCAATGTTAAGTATAGTGGAGTGGTGTTTTCATTCTTGATTTGTGAATATCAAATATGTTTTTATGGGAAAAACCAACAATGTGCAAATCTGGTATCAATGTGCAAAGTTGTTTGGGGCAATGGGATGGGCTGTTCTAAGAAATTACTGTTCTTATTTTTCCACCCCATGCTGATTTTATGCAATAGCAAATGACTAAACATAATGTAATGGCAAATTTATCAACACCTGCATCTATAGCATAACATTATTTTCTCTTGGAAGCACTTCCTTGCAAACCTTTTACTGGAGCTGTGCGGAAACATGCAAAGAGTTTCTACAAACATATTTAACAGTCTGTCCTGAGCTGTACCATGTGTCAGTATATGTCTGACTAAGTTGTAATTAATATCCCTGACCCACAAACCTCAATTGCACTGGAGGAAAGGGATTGTGTAACACCTACAGCTGTCCTTCATACGCTTTTGGGATCATGAAAAGTTCAGATATGGACTTTAACCTACATGAAATAGTTTGAGAAATGAACTCTGAGATACATTATTGAATTTACCTTTTGCAGAACTCTCTCTTACTGTATCAAACTGACACCAGATAGAATCAAGCCATGATCCATTTTGCTGCTCTTAGGTTTAATCAGCAGTCATTCAGATGTCTTAAGAAAGTTTATAGGAAGACATAGGTGAGAAATGCCTTTCCATGTTTGTTTCCAGCATATTTCATGGGAAAGCATTTTGAAATGATCAGTAAGAATGGTCTCTAGACCTCCAAACCATCATGGATTAATGCAGTTTGTTGCTTACAACTTTATGTGACAATAGGTCAAATTAACCATTTTTATAATCTCATTGAGTTAAATGTGAAAGAATTGAGAATGTAATAGTTTCCAGCTGAATTTGGTAGGGATTTTAACTGGAACTGGACCATGTCTTTGATTTTTTTGGTCATTTTTAGGCTTCAATTTTCCCCTCCTTGCTTTAAGTAACAGGAATAGGTGATATTTTTGTTCAATTTCTTAAAATTCATAATTTTTTATATTCAGGATAGAATGGACTTTAAAACATAAATATGTAAGAAACTGAAGCTGACACTGTAAAAGGTGCAGGGATTTTCTGAGCTTTTAGCTCTGAAAGTTGTGGGCTTAAAACCATGTAGAATTAAACACATTACATCTGAATTATGGATATCACCTATTAAAATTATTTATATAAATGAGGGTCCTCATCTTTCATATCTACATGAAATATAAAATTGTTCTCCCCATGCTGGAAACAGCAAAACCTAGTGAAGATACCTATAAAGCTTAGGGGAAAAAATCACTTAAGTTCTGTGAACTTTGCAAAGATCCATACATTCAAAACTGGAAGAACTTGCAATTCTTAAAAAATATATTCTGCAAAATGTGCTATTTTCCTTGTTCCTAGCTTTAAGTAGAGGCATGTTGAAGTGAACCAAGGATTAAAGAGGAAGCCAAAAAAAGTGTACAGGACCAGAGTAAAATGTTTGGTCTGGCTAGCTTCTGACAAAACATATGACAGTGGCAATTTTTTTTGACCAACTGAAGTTTCTGAAAGCTTTTTAGGAGTAGCTGCATCTAAACTGGATTATAGTGATCCAGCCTAGATTTCAGTAAAGCTTGATTATTTATTTTTACAACAAGCAATTTTGCTGTTATAGAAAATGAGGACTCAAAAATCATTTGATGAGATGAAACTATGACAGTGGCAATTATTATACCAGTCTGGCAGAGATTTTGAACTAAAAAAAATAAGCTACAATATTTAACCCAACTGAAAAGAACAATATTGGATATCAAGTAAATTATCATGAGATTTCCAGACTGATAAGCAACAAACGTTTAGAAAGAAACGCAAGTGTACTAAGGAAATAATCCTTTTTCAGTTTCTTATTACAGCTTCTCGCACACACAATATTCTGATTAGAATTAGAGTTCCAAGTACAAATTCAACTGTGTGCACACGTATGGAGACATTGGGGATCAAATAAGTATTTGAAAATATTTTAAATAGGGTAAAATGGATTTGTTTTAGGAAGCTTTAAAGAAAAGAATCTCAGAAAGCTGGTAAGCTTCGTAGCTTGTTACATTCTGTACAAAAATACATGTGGGCTTTGTGTCCAAACAAGCATTTTCTTCACAAAATACAAATTTCCTGTGCAGAAAACAGCATTCTCTTTGCAAAATACATATATATGTAGAAAAGTGTTTTCTGGTTCATTCGGTTTTCCTAAGAAGAAATTTGTTTTTTCCCCCCTTATTTTCTATGCAAACAATTTACTGAAGAATTTTACACACACAAATGTCCCAAAGTGTATTTTTTTCACAGAAAGAGTAACAAGCTATAAATAATCTTAAAAACTGTACAGTTTTCAAAAAATCTTCTCACAACTAGAATAAACACATTTATATTACTCATTCTTGCCCGTGAGAATGAAATTTGCAGGCCTACAAACACTTTTAATAAGTAGTGTTCCTGTTGGTCACTTGTCTGGAGACAGCAAAGTAAGGAGTGTTAATCTCTCCACAATACTTTCCTGGAATAGCTGATAGGTGCTACTGTTGAAAATTACACAATAAAAAGGGCCAAGTATAACAAAGACATTGGGGCTGTAAAGAAATAAACTCTCTAATTAGAATCTTTAGCATATATCAATAGTGTCAGTTCAAGGGCATTCAGGGGAAGATGGTTGTTTGCTAGACAGCAGCCACAGAAAACACTGCTGGCATTAACACACATGCTGCCTGACTTACCAGAAGGTGGGTCGGGTTAGGAGTGAAGCTATAGACTGTCACCTTGCCACATCTGCAAGAGGTTCTTCTTCCTCTAGTCCCCTTTGATCCAGAAACATTTGTTATTGGGTTCTGTTGTCAG
The DNA here is from genome assembly GCF_035594765.1 of Anolis carolinensis. NCBI lineage: Eukaryota > Metazoa > Chordata > Lepidosauria > Squamata > Anolidae > Anolis > Anolis carolinensis. The sequence continues at coordinate 93,601,130 of NC_085845.1, read as the reverse complement.
TCAATGAGCTCAAAGTGGTTAGATGCCCCTCACTGGCTGTCCAGCTTCCCGACGTCACTGGGATGTCTCAGATATTGCAGTTATCAGATTGGGGTGGATGTGTAGATAAGTAGTGTTGCTGCTGGGGTTCAACAGTTCTGTTCAGGCTGCATCCCTTCCTCCTTCCCTATAAGTTTGCTATTGTTGGAGGTACATGTGTACTACTTTGTCACATTTTTAGGAGATGGCTGGTATTGGTCATGAATCTAGCAGTGGGTGTTCAATGTCCATCAGGCATAGGCTTCGCAGATGGTCCCCTTCAGGGATTTGGAGAGTGAGGCCTGGAATTGGTTTTGTCCAGTGAGGGATAAATACTTTGATGACACAATCCATTGGTTGAAAGACCTTATTGGAAGTTCTGGACACTCTCATGCCTTTCCTAGGCAATCTGATAATGGGGTGGATTTGTAGGCTCGCTGATCAAATGGAAGACTGATCTGGACCATATCTGGGTGACAACCTCTCTGCAGTAACTTTAAAAAGTTGTGCTCTTTTCTCTGCATTTCATTGTGTTTGTCTCATCTCTGGGTTTCAGTGCAAAGCAGATCTTGAACCTGAACATGAAATCAAGAAGAATTAAAATCAGATTGCTGAAAAAAGAAGTTGCTACATCCAGTACCATGATAGGTAGCCCTCTTATAATTTCTTCCTGGCACCATTTGAAAAACTTCATTCACCCATCTTCTGAAAAATCAACAAAATACTGTGTTGGTGAACCAGGGGAGCAGGGGGACTTTTAATCATAGGGCTTAATATCGGAACACTCTGTACACTTTCTAAAAGAAGGTCACACTGGAAAAAAATGACAGCAGAAAATAGTTCCCATTTTTATTTTTTTCCATCAGATCACGTGTGTTTTTACAAGCTCAAAAGCTCCACAAATGCTTATACTGTTTCAGGTTTGTTTATTTTCAACCATGCCAAAAAAGGTGTTTATACTTTGTGAAGTTTTAAAATGTTTTATTTGTACAGATTTATTTCAAATAAACCCTGAAGTGCTAAATAGAATAGAAAAGATGTTCTGGCTCCTTAATCCTCATTTATAATGTAGAGGACAAACCTGGTATTATAGAGCCTACAGATTCTGAATACACAATTGGTTTTATTTAAGCTTTTGGAACAATGATGATTTGTATTTACATGCATTAGAGCAGGGGTCCCCAAACTAAGGCCCGGGGGCCGGATGCGGCCCTCCAAGGTCATTTACCTGGCCCCCGCTCTCAGTTTTATAATATAATATTTTTATATCATTTTAAATAATATAATATATTGTATATACATATAATATTGATAATAATATAATGTTATACAATATAATACCAATAGTACCATATAATAATATTAATTATATTATATATATTACATATAATATTACAGTATAGTGGTATAGTTCAGTATAGTAATATATAATGCTAATATTGTGCTATGCTAATAATATAATATATTGTATGTGCATACAGCTGCTCTGAGTCCCCTTCAGGGCGAGAAGGGCGGGATATAAATGTAGTAAATGAATAAATAAATAATTTTAGCCTTAGGTTCGCCCAAAGTCTGAAATAACTTGGAGGCACACAACAACAACAATCCTAATTAACTTGACTATCTCATTGGCCAGAAGCAGGCCCTCACTTCCCATTGAAATCCTGATAGGTTTATGTTGGTTACAATTGTTTTCGTTTTTAAATATTGTATTGTACTTTCATTGTTGTTGTTGTTTTGCACTACAAATAAGATGTGTGCAGTGTGCGTATGAATTTGTTCGTTTTTTTTTCCAAATGATAATTCGGCCCCTCAACAATCTGAAGGATTGTGGAGTGGCCCTCTGCTTTAAAAGTTTGAGGACTCCTGCATTAGAGAATACTAACAATTTTTCTCATCTGAAATAACATTCAAAATTTCTACGAAAAGCTTGAGCTTTCTACATTTTTTTCTTTTGGCATAGCAAACTGTATTCTTATAAAATATATTTAGAAAAATTAAAACAAAATCTACAAACAGACATAAAAAGCAAGAATACAAACTATAAGACGAAAACAGAAGAAATATATTGTTTTCATATAAAAAACATACTACTGCTAGAAATGCTAAACATTAACTGCATACAGATCTAAAATACATAGTCTAAGGGCTTTACATTCTCTGCCTGATAGTTTTATTTTCTCAATTTTCCACACCCATTAAAAGAAAACCTACTATTGATGCATCCTTTCTCCATAAGATAAAATTTAAAAAACTGTAATGGAGATTTGACACCATATTTGCTGAAGAAATGTAATAAATAGGGCTAAGTCCTTCTTAAAACTTATTAGATATTTCTCCTTAATCAAACTGTGAGTTTGTCTATTTCCATTAATTCACACATTTTTGTAAACCAATATACTTGTATCAGTATAAGTGATTCTATCCATCTTTGACCATATCCTTAATTTCTTTTATGGAAAGAAGTCCCACAGTACAAAAATAGCAAAATATTTATAATTTCACTTATCAGGAAGAAAACATTTGAAATTATGAATGAAATGTAAATGAAATAAGTAATCTGGATATACACACACATATGGATACACTTCCACTAAATTTCTACTCTGCCATCTCATTATGATATGGAAGTGCCCTAGGCTTCCAAGAACTATGCCACTGGAACACAAGCTGTGGCATGTTATACCAAGTTGGAAAGTGGTCAAATGCTTGTCTGCCATCCAGATTAGTTAAGCATGGAAAGCCTAAGCACAATTTATAAGGTGAACAAGAAACTGGAACAGTTACCTACATGTACAACAATCATTTTTTTTTCAGAAGCAAAAGAGAAAGCCATTATAAATAAACCAATGTCCCTTAAACATTAGAGCACTCAGAACGTGGGACAACTTCTTCTCTTTGTCGTAGAAAATGTGAAAAATATCTGAATTTAGTCTTTCTTGCATTTGAGAATGGACTAAGAGATGATATAAATTCCTACTTGTAGTTTCATGAAGCCCAAGAATGGAGAATTCTGAATGTCATTCCCTAAATGACAAATCCCAAGATACCATATGGTGGAATCATGGCAATTAAAGTAAAACAACTATATCTGTTTAGCAATCTTGAGAATTAATGTGGCAGACTGCATGTGTAGAATCATAGAATCATAGAATCATAGAATAGTAGAGTTGGAAGAGACCACATGGGCCATCCAGTCCAACCCCCTGCTAAGAAGCAGGAAATCGCATTCAAAGCACCCCCGACAGATGGCCATCCAGCCTCTGCTTAAAAGCCTCCAAAGAAGGAGCCTCCACCACGGGCCCGGGGAGAGAGTTCCACTGTCGAACAGCTCTCACAGTGAGGAAGTTCTTCCTGATGTTCAGGTGGAATCTCCTTTCCTGTAGTTTGAAGCCATTGTTCCGTGTCCTAGTCTGCAGGGCAGCAGAAAACAAGCTTGCTCCCTCCTCCCTATGACTTCCCTTCACATATTTGTACATGGCTAGATGTACTTCCATCTCCGTCTATACAAGGATAAGCAGATTCAAGACAGAACCATTATTATTTTTTTCTTCAGTTCCAATTTATTGGCCCAACTTGCCTTCCCAGCATTTCCATAGTTCAGACTCAATGTGGCTGGGCCAATGCCTGGGAGTGAGTGGAATAAGTAATAACAAATCACCCAGTCAAGGCTGATCTAGAAGGTAGGGTTGGGGAGTATATGTCAGGCAACACAGATATGCTTTTCTTATCTGTGATAAACTTTGTTCCCATTTAATTGTTAGTCCCTTTTTCAATGTCCTCAGACCACCTTTCACATGAAACAACCCTCCAACATGAGGTTGCCTTTCTGTTTACCCACATTTTTCACAACATGGTAGAGAGAATGTATCAAGCAGTTGAGTAGCCGTATTTCAGGTGTATATTCCGGTAGGTTATATTAGCTTAGTTCATCATTAACTTTACAAAGCCATACAGGTTTAGTTTATGATAGAGTTAGCTGTTTCTGTCCTGCTTCCAGTCAGGAGAAAAATGCTATTTTTTCAAGAAGAATACAATACACCACTTGTACTTCATTTAATCTTTGAATGGCAATTTATTTCAGATCTCACTTTCCTTCCCCCTTTGCCTCTCCACATGTGTTGTTCAGATGTAAGCAGTCTGTAAATCTCAATATAGGAAAGATTAGAAGCTAGAAAAGTTACTGTATAGCACAATGTCACCCAGAATCATATAGCTAGTGTACCTGTTGCCCATGCTGGTTGAGTAATTTTGTCAGATATCATCTAAAAGCTCTGACTGGTGTTTGCTCATTTTAAATACTACATTACTAAATGTACTCATTTAATTCTCATCACAAGCATGGGGGTGCAGCTTTGCATGCACTTTGTGATAAGGTGGATACACTGGGATTTTATATACAGATATAAAATTAAGTTGTGTGCAGGAACAAATTGCTATGCTGCTTGTGTGTGAAAGGGCTTCAAGAGTCATATAAATTCATTCTGGCTTAGTCCAGGCCTCTTTGCCTCCTTACAAGTTCCCACCTATTTGGATTTAACAGTCTTTCCATGTCTACAGTCCCTATATATGCTATAGGAGCTTATTTGCAATATATATGTGTGTGCAAATGCGTGCCAAGATTCTACCTCTTGAAGACTATCTCTTTCTCTAACATCTATCTATCCATTTATCTATCTCTATATATGGTGATTTAATTCCTTGAATCAGTCTATTTTTCTCTTCTTCTTTTTTTACATTAGTCACACAGTTTGGAAAGCTCTGCTGTGGGTGGTAACAAAATGCTCATGGACTGGTCTGGATTTACCTGGGAAAAGCCACTAAATGCAGCTGCATTCCAGGTTTAAATATCTGTATCAGGGTTTGGGCCTTCCCCTGAGTTCCGGCTATGTGGAATTAGCAGAAAGTGTCCCCATAACCATCCTGTGCTCCTCATGCTCAGGCCACCCGGGGACACAGGATATTGTCCCCTTCCAACCTTTTTCTCCCCATTGATGTCAGCTGGCAGCTGGGAAGAGCAAAGTGGGTTTAATACATGTTCCAGCCACATTACGTGTCCGTGTAGAACCCGCCAAAGATTATTTCCTTTCTATGTTAGACCATATGGATGGTGAGAGTGGGCATGTCACTAGTTAGCTTAGTCAGCTTCCGCCTTACCTATTTGATATTTTGCTTGAGATATCCATTATAATTTCACACATTTCCCTAAAGATCTAGCCATATTTAGTGTGAATACTCAATCACAATCTCCCAAAAGCAGTTACTTTATTCTCATCTTAAGAATGGAAATGGAATGTTAGTGGACAACAAAAGAGATTTAAAGATGGGCTTAAAGCAATTTTAAAATGTGGTATACATACCAAGAAAAGGGAAGCCCTGGCACTCAAGCGTTTTAACTGAAGGCCTATTACATGGTGATATTGATTTTGAAAAGGCATGAATACAGGGCAAAAGGAAGAACGATGCCAAAAGGAAGGCAAATCCTTGTTGTGACCACCTTCCATCTGGAAATCTATGTCTTCAATGTGAAAAACCATGCAGATCCAAATTAGGTCTTCACTGTCATTTCAGGACTCACTGCCAAAATTCTATCTCTGGACGACGATCATATTCATCCATGAGTGATTGCCCATGAATGCACTGTAAGATTAATTGATATAATTTATTCAGGGAAGCTACCATGTTAGTCTATATTAGTACACAAATGGAGCTTGTAACATCTCATGTAACAGAAAGGTTATATGGCAGTGTGGAAGGGCCCTGAGAGACAAGTACATCTGGAAGCACTAATATGTCAGGGGATTCTATGATTTCCACTCAGAGTTGTGGAAGTTGTGTGGAAGATAGAATAGGGATTTCCATACAGATCACTTTATCGCACTGAGCTGTGAGACTAAGGGCCCCCCACAGCCCTATATCCCAGAATATTAAGGCAGAAAATCCCACAATATCTGCTTTGAACTGGGTTATATGAGTCCACACAGCCATATATTCCAGTTAAAAGCAGATAATGTGGGATTTTTTCAGCTGTGTGGAAGGGGCCTTAGAGGTGTGATGATTCAGTAAGGCATCCATCAGCATCTGATGTGGCTTTGAGAAGAAATGGTAGCCCAAGCAGAGATTGGAAAAGTTTACTTCTTCAGATGTTTTGGACTTCCGGTCTGACAATCTACACATCACACAGCACACAAACACACATCAACACCAGAAGATGAACTGACCACCGCCCCATCACTATCCCCCGCAGCTGCTCCCAGCTCTTCATGTAAATTCCCTTGACCTTTCCCTCCAATTCCTCCATCTCTTGTCAAGACTTTGATCCCCCCAAGACTCAGTTGGTTCCTCTGATTGCCAGTCTTCACCCCCAGAGTGCCCCATAAAGGTATCACTAGTTGTTGGCGCCTCACAAATAGCTTGCACTTCTCTTATCTTAAACCAATCCATGGTGTCTCCTTCTTCTCCTTCACTCATTGACCCATTGTCCCCAGAGAATCCCTCAAACGACTCCTCATCTGTAGGTGCTGTAAGTATGTCCCGGATCCTCTTTCTCTGCTGCTCATCATCAGATTCCTGCTCCTGAGTAACCCTTCCCCCCCCTTCTGGCACCCATACTACTGTTTGTAACATTACTCACAGGCTCTACTACAACACAACCCCAATGCATAATTATGCTTATCAGTGTGCAAAGTTGAGAAATCAGATGAGTCCAGGATTTGAATAATATAAATGCCCCAAAACTTTCTGAAGAGATTTGACAACAGTGAAGTGAATACATTGTGGCCCTGCTATGACGTTACCTTTTGCTTCATGTTTCATTGTGCAGTTGTCTGCACACACCCTTTTCAGGCTGTATTTTATTTTTAGCATGTAACAACGCAAGAGCTCTGAGTATCAATTGCATAAATCATTTCCTTGCATCAGTGTTTGCATTCCAATTATACAAACACAAGACTGCATTTCCTTGGTGGAACCCTTCAGGGCCCTTCCCCACAGCCATATAACCCAGAATATCAAGGCAGATAATCCACAATATCTGCTTTGAACTAGATTATATGAGTCCACACTGCCATATAATCCAGTTCAATGTAGATGTTATGCAGCTGCGTGGAAGAGGCCTCTGCTGTCAATACTTATTGGGCTGCCTCATGGGGAGAAATGCCTTCCTAAAACAATTCACTCAAAAATTAACTTATATACTCCCTATACATCTGTATTCTATACCAATCTTCTATACATGTAAATTAAATACAAAATAAATTTAACTATTTTGTTGAGAACATGCACAGGCCCCAGTTTTCCTTTTTAGTGTCATAGAAGGGACATTAAATTACTAGTAATTTAATTTACTCTCTTTGTATGTTTATTGACAAAGAGAGGGACATGTGGCCTCAGGTGCCAAAATAAACTGGCTACTATGGATCAGTGAAGGGGTCACACAGGGATACAATTATGAGAATTGGGATCAGAATTGCCTTCCCAAATAAGAATTCTGCCCTCCCCACACCAATTAATTTTTCCTCTAAAGACTTCAGACTTCTAGCATTGCAAAGAGTGAGATGCTGAAATGTGTCATTCCTGAACACTTACATTTTTTGTGTTCACATTCTCTGCGTACCTTTGTTTGCCCTCATTCTTTGGATGCTTAACATTGCATTTCTATATGTTAAACTGAGGTTTTGAGTTACTACAGAGCTAGAAATTTGAAGACTGAAAGAATTTGCCATTGAGACAGGCAGAATTCTTATTTTAAAGAGTAATGCACACATTTTGCCTATTCCCTTAGCTACATCCTAAGGATCATGGCACAATTTGCTGTTCTACTCAGGCAACAAAATGTCTCACATCAGTCATGGTCGAGCAGGTGAGAAATATGTAGGTAACCAAAGGTTGAACCCATTCCATGTTGGATCTATACTGCAAACATTCATTTTTTTAAAAAAACAGGACACATAGGATTTTAAGCAACACATAGGATTCAGAGCTATTGTCTTGCCTATTATTCAAGTTCAGTATTTAAAAATGTCATAGATGGACAAAATCAGTTTCTTCCTAGGGATCTGAATCAGCTCTACACAAGAAACTCATTTATCAGATATAAGCAGGCACATGTTTCACAGATGGGCAAGACTCCTCCCCCCTCCCCAAACCATTTCCGTTATGAATAAGGAAACTCATAGACTTCCTTACCTTTGATTGCATGTATAATGATTGAGAAAGGATTGCATGTATAATGATTGAGAAACAGAGGAAAGCCAAGGAGCAAGCAGTTGTGCTCTGATAAGAAAATTAATACCATTTGGAACACTGGAAAAAATCAGGCAGTTGATGGGATATTTACGTTGTCTGTGACATTTCAGAATGAGATGTGTGCCTGGGATATTAAGTAGAGGAGAGGGAATACAAGGTTGCACAACTTAGAGTATGTTTTTCATTTTGCAGCATTACAACAGCAATGCGGTTCTAAACAAAGATGCAGAACATATGAGGCTTTTCCAAGTTTCTCTTGGGATGATTCTGTTATATACTGTTTTATGGCATTGTGGGGGCACATAAAGTCAACAGCAATTGATCAGAATGGACTTGCTTTGATTGACTCCCATAGAGCAACTGTATAGCTCTCAATAAGTCCATGCAAAGATCTCAGTTTTATGAGCTTCCCCATGAGCCCTCATAGGAAAAGGAGGGCAAAGTCAGGTCAAGCAGATGTGCCCTCCTGGCAAAAGCCCCAGTTTTCCTGTGTATTTCTCTTCTTGGAATTGTCCAATGAAAAGAAGGAACAAATCTCATAAGTCAGAGAGATGGCTGCTGCCCTCCAAGCAGAGGTCAGGTTTTCATAGACTGCCCTGTCAAAAGAGCAAAGCAATCCTGTGGCCAAGCAGATGGGGTCCTTCGAGCCAGGCAGCAGGGGTTAGGCTTTTATTGCCTGTCCAAAGAAAGAGGCTAGTATACTGATACTGAATGAGGGAGAAAGTCAACCTCAACATCCTAAGGACATATTATTCACCTGACCTTGACTCTGCAAACAGAAACTACCATTATATACGTTGTGTAGGTTTCATGCATTGAGGGTGGAGTTTCTTCAACTCAAATATGTGACTTTTCTCATAAATATTTCATGGATTGAAAACTTCCATTAGCAGCAATATAAACTCTAAAACATTTATCACAAAATCATCTTCACAGACAAAAGCTATACTTAATTAGAACGTTTCTTTTTCTTTACATATATCAAACCCTTGTAAAGTGGGGAATCTGAATGATCTAGATAACTTCTGGTATCGGTGACTCACCAACATAGCTCACAAGTGATGTATTGTGCCTTGCCATGTGGTTGATATTTTATGACCTATTTAAGGCCCACACAACTATTAGGAATACACCATTTCAGCTGGCAGATGCTGGGAGGGAGAATTAGCCAAAAAGTATCCCCCACCATTTATATGCATTGGAGAACAAAGACTTTGACTTGTCATAAGGTCCCAAAATAAAAATAAATAAATGGCGGATTCTATGTTTTTAATTGATTGTCTGGTTAGCTTCTTTATGAGGGTGGGGGGGGGGGGGTGAATCAAAAATTTTCCCTTTGGTTCTGGAAGCAAAGTATCTTGTACTAGTTCTGATGGAAGCAATGGTCTTGCAAGACCAATAAAACCCACCTCCAAAATATATAGTAGACTACATATGAGTCAATAAGCACAAATGATATTGAAAAACATGGTCATTAAGTTTATAAACTGGAAAAAATAATGTAAAAATGCTGTTGGTATCTGGCATGATCTATAGCTTGGTGACTACACCCAGGATGGGGAGAATGTTCAATAACTGGAAAATAATCTCTTTCCGTTTCCTCTTTATCCTAATTTTGGGCATGGGGATGGTGTTAGGGGCATTGCGAATGTAAATATGTCACCGTTCAGGGTAGTTTGTAAGCTCCTCTCATGATACCAATTTTTGGGCAAGTTTCACTCCCACAGTTAGGGCCAGGGGCAGAAAAGGGGTCAGGGACTGCATGTGGCTCACCCAAGTTTTAAGTGTTCTAGGGACAACATTGCCTCATGTTCTCCTTTTTTGTTTGTGCTTGGAAAAAGAAGGCACATTTGCAGTTCTGACCAGCAAACATGAAATTATGCATGCATTAATTTCAGTAATCTCTGAATGCCATTGTCCCATGGCTGTTTTTGGTCAGTTTTTGGTTATATGTGATTTTTAAAAAATATTCACATAGACATATTTCATTGAGATGGTAGCTGGACAAGTTTACAAACTATAAACAATCATAGTAATATATTTGTAACAGATGAGTGTGAGGCCAGGCTGGAGAAAAGAGAAATGTGCTATCATCCTTACTCTTGAACTCTTATAATTTCAGAATGACTGCCCCTTCTTTTTATGTAAGTTAACTTGCCAACTACATAAACAGCACAATAGATCTTTTTGATCATATTATATTTTAGTCCCAACAGAATCATGGTTTACAGTTCTTTCTATTGGAATGAATAATAATAATAGTAACGACAATTATGGCTATAAAATTCCACATTCCAAAAAGCATTCACTCAAGAAATGAAAGACTACCTTGGCACGCTATGCCTAGTACATGAACCCAAGCTTTCAAATTAGTTTTTTCTTGTTTTTATATCTTCCCAGAAATATGTTTTCATGCTTATTTAGAAAAGCAATAAAACTTTAAGAGTTATTTTGAAATAAGACTGAACCTAACCATGACTAAATCTCAGACAAGTGGGAAGTATAAGATGTGTTGGGGGCACTAACAGTACATTGTGTTCATGCACAAAGAACATCATGGGGAAGTTAAACATGTTTTTATGTAACATAAAACCCAAGCTGGTTTATTAAGATAAATATTGACCAACTTGGTTATGATTTTATCAAGATTAATAATAACATGCTCATGCCCTTTCCTTGAGGAATCTTTATTAATAAAATTAAGAAATGTTTTTGACTAGATAAAGAAATTTAGCATAAATTAATTAATATAGTTAGACATCAAATGTTATTCATGCCACATATTTTTTAAAAAGTTAGTTTTAGCATAACATTACATTTAACATATACTTGATGAGAAACTAAACAATGACTCTCACCTATGTCACTGTCTTTCCATAATTGTATGATGCTGTGAGGCTATGATGATGTCAGCAATGCTGCTGGTAGGTTCTCCATGTCAGACAGGGTTTTGCTGAGGAGCCAGACTAAATATGCCAAATAGCTACTGGGCAGCCTCTGGAGTGCGGTATGGATTTGTGTGTGTCACCAGCTAAGGATCTCTCTGAGACAACAAACATGGCATTATAGCTAATTGTAGCATGTGATGAAAAGATATTCAGCTGTTACATGTTTAAAGGTGAAAGGGAACACAGCACATATTACAGGAATATGGGATGTGAGAAACATTATTTAAGGGAAGGTAGAAACATAAATGGAACATATAAACATTGCAATATTTGATGTGAGTGGACAGAAATTGTACATTTTGAATCAAATAATTGCCTAAATATATCCTGACAAACACCCACATAGAATTTAAAGCTGTAAAAATGTAAAAATAGAATTGAACTATTAAGTCTCATTAATTGGAAGGCAGAAGAACCCTGAACCAAAGTGAGGGACATTGTCCAGGAAGAATGTAAACAGACAGTATCTAAGAAAAAGAAAGGGAAATCCCACTAGGACCTCATCTACTTCCATATAAAATACAATTTATCTGCTTTTAATTGGATTTTATTAGCCTATACCAGGCAGAAGGGAGTTGGACTAAATTACCCAAGGGGCCTCTTCTTCTATTCCAACCCTCCTCCTCCTCCTCCTCTTTATTAACATTGAGGTTGGGTGGCCATTGGTCAGGGGTGCTTTGCTTGTGCTTTCGGTGCACAAAGGCAGAAGGGGATTGGACTCAATGGCCCAAAGGATCTCTTACAACCCTCTTTGTTGTTGTTGTTGTTGTTGTTGTTGTTGCTCGGTGGCCAACTATAGTCCGGCCCTCCAACGGTCCGAAGGATCGTGAACTGGCCCCCTGTTTAAAATGTTTGGGGACCCCTAGCCTACATTATCACATATTCCAGTTCAAAGCAGATAATCTGGATTTTGCATGGAAGTGTAGCTGGGGCCTAAATGATAGATGAAACTCTTCAAGCAGTTAAGAATATAAGAGAAGGAAAAATAAAAGGGATAGAAATAAGGTCAGATAATAAGGTCAGATCACAGCAACAGAGAGAACTACTGTGACAATCAAAGCTGAGAAATAGAAGACCACAAAAATTCAAAACAAGGTATCTCTACAAAGATTCAAAACAAATTTTAAGGCAATAGTGGAGTTGCTTTAAATACAGTGGGAAACACATTGTATGAACAAGGAAGAAAAATACGATAGCAACAATATACTGAACAACTATGTTAAAGAGATGAAAGGATGAAAAATTCATTCAAGGAAGATGGAGTTGAAGATGAACCTACTATTGTACAAAGCTAAGTGGAAGCTGTAGTCACAGCACACAGAAGAAATAAATCACTAGAAATATATGGCAAAGCAACAGACTTCCCTGACCCCTTGAGAATTGGAAACTATTCAGTTTCTAACCTGAAATAGCATCTTATTATGAGTACAGGTTACACATCAAGACAATCAAATGTTGTGACACCCATTTCTTTAAGAGTGATCCAAAGTCTTTCATGAGATACACAATCCGAGATTTTGTTAAAATGTGAAATCCTTGGGACACCCCCCCCAAGATGGACGACAATCATCCTCTAACTACGAGGGATTGCCTAAGTAAGTAAGTACAATGTTTGATTTAAAATGACAGAAAAATGTCCCTTAGCTGAAGAATGTGGGAACATACATACACACACACACACACACACACACACATAAAACAAAGTCCTATTGCTTTAAAATGACTTATTGACCTAGCACTGTAATAAGCCCACAAAAGTTTCAAATTCTAGTCTGATCTGACAAAAACATATAACCAGAAATACATACAATTAGAATGTGGGAACTGACACACCAACTCCAATTGTTCAGTAGGCATCTCCTATATTTCTTTCAAATTTTGAAAGTGATTATTGATGTAAGAAACAACCAAGCACGAATTTAATGACACAAGGATTCTATTACTCCAGGAAGGCTCACATCATTCATAAGGCAATAAAAGAGACAGACAATATAAAGCTTTCTTACAGAACTTATTTGTATCTTGCCCAGACATAGACACTCCAGCCTCACCATCTACGTAGATTTAAGTCTGAAAGATCTATGTGAAAGGTTAAGTTGTAAGCATGTGCTGTTTGTGACACTGAACAATATCATTAACAATCACAGATCATGTCTGTGAAGGTATTAGCTCTAGGCTCCAAAATCTTGGATCATCTCGGGACTTTATTACAGTATAGTCTTACTTATCCAACATAAACGGGCCGGCAGAATGTTGGATAAGCGAATATGTTGGATAATAAGGAGGGATTAAGGAAAAGCCTATTAAACATCAAATTAGGTTATGATTTTACAAATTAAGCACCAAAACATCATGTTATACAACAAATTTGACAGAAAAAGTAATTCAATACGCAGTAATGCTATGTAGTAATTATTGTATTTACGAATTTAGCACCAAAATATCACGATGTATTGAAAACATTGACTACAAAAATGCATTGGATAATCCAGAACGTTGGATAAGCGAGTGTTGGATAAGTGAGACTCTACTGTATATGCATCCACCAAGAATGACAGCACAACTATAATAGTAGGATAGAGGGTTCTTGTCACAACATTCATGCAAAATGTTGGCTTCATTTGACAACAATTTATTTTAAAGGAGCAGAATTATATGCACAAACTTTCCAAATAGGAAGGTTGGAGGACCTCATCACATGGAGAATCCCTCTTTTTCCTCCACCTACCCCTTTCATTCTCAGTCTGCTCCTTTTTTCTCTTCCTCTTCTTTTAATCATCATATTGGGTTTTTCATTTATAACTGACCGCTTCTCCATACTGAGATTCGAAGCCACTTGGGTTTGACCTGGCACACAGTGAGGTTTATATAATAAAGCACACCAGGCAGAAACCATTTCATGACTATGTTCAGCTGAACTTTTTTTTTCTCATAGAAACTCATCTCCATGATAAAACATCTTTCATCACATCAAAAAATTCTGACAAGTATACAGCCACTTCAGGGGCTGTTTTTCTTTACTGTGGAATTCCAACTCCCCCCCCCCTTCCGTGCAATGTCTACAACATAAAGGATGCAACGCAGATGCTCCTTTCTTTCCCATGTCGCCAGTATATGACTTGTCTACCAAATGAAAGGCAGATGGCAGAAGCAGTGTTGCTATTTCAGCTACTTAGAATACTTGATTTGGACATATAGTGTATGATGAATGAGTTGACAGAATATTATTTTCTATGCAGAAAATGCTTTCCCTATATAGATTTCTATTTTGCTAAAAGTAATAATTTTGAAAAAGAATCCATCCAAACTGTGAATAATTTTCAAAACTGATTTTTATTTTTTACTTTCTTGCAATGGGAAGAAAATTACTAAAATGATTGCTTTCTTCAAGAAGAAAATTAGCTCTGAGAAATTTGTTTCATGTCCTCACTAGAGGTGTTTGCGAAAATAGCAGGAATGAGTGGAGGGCCTTTGCCAAAGATCTCAGACTGAATACTGTTTCATGTAAGCTAATATGGTTCTTCAGATGCAAACTGTGTAAGACTTCATTGGTCATAACCAGAAAATTAAACTGTGCCCAAATTCAGATCAGGAATCAGTGAAACTGTTGTAACAAGGGAGTCATGTACTCCTTGTAACCAGTACCAGTCAACCATCTGGTGGCAGCTGTTTGGCCCAATCCAAACCGGAGTCTTTTCAAAAACAATGTCAGGTAGAAACATAATGCATGTGTTACTATGTCTGGATAAGACATCTCCAGGAAAAGGTACAATTGTCTGGCTAATGTTAACTATTCAAAACTTCTTTCATTACCAAAACATGGGCCTCCATATTCAAGGCTGAATCCAGCACCCAATCACATTAAGACCAGGATTTGCCACACATCATGGCGAATCCAGTGGGACCTGGCATGGGGTGTAGGGAACCCTGCATGCTGCATTGCTTAGCTTCCCCCTCATCCCATTCCATGGGGGGGGGGGGCAGAATCCACAACACAGATTTACTCCGTAGTTGCCTATACAACACGAAATTCCTCCCTATTCACTTGTTCCACAGAGCTTCGCCAGAAATAGATCTATGTTGTGGGATGGGACCTGGTGGGCTCCGTGTTGCAAGTGAAGAGGGAGAATTATACAACAGGCAATTTTGGCTGTCTGATGAGGTACTCAGGTAGTGAGCCTGAATCTTCAGAAGCAAAATAACTCCGGTCAGCCAGGCTGTAATTCTTATGCCCTTATTTGCTAGACTACAAGACTCTTTTTTGTGTATGGATTCATTCTGTCCGTTACTGTGTAGATGAAACTTCATTCTGTTTATTACTATGCCAGATTCTAGTTCAAAACAAAAGGAAATTGCTTTTGAGAAGATGCACACTTTAAGGTTTGCAGGCATTACTGTTTGTGGTTTAAGAATATTAGTTCCACAGTTCAGCAAGAGACAGAAGGCATTCATAAACCTATAGAAATCACTGGAAATTCCAGACATGGTGTTTTGGAGATCATATATTCATACACTCTCGAAAAAAAAAAAACCCAAAACCGAATGTAAATTATCTTTCTGTTAATGCTTTCAAAACATACTCTTTCCTGTAAGAACACTAAGGAAAACCAAGATGATATATCTGATCCAAATGAAGTTTTAGTGATAGGAAAACTTTGGCAATTGTACTTTTAGCCTGAGTCATACTTTAGACATTTTTATTTGCTTTTTCTCTCTGCCCTTTTAAGAGCTCTTGGAATTTTTTACTGGCAACGATTATGCTGATGAGTATTCCATTTAGAAGATGAAAGTGAGACATGCATTTCAGACAAAACACAGAAGAGACCTGGACACATTAGTCCAAATCTCAGTATCTCTGGCCAACTATTTCCAGAGGGAATTATAATTGGCCAGGTGTGGCAAGAGAAAATTCAACAGCCATGCTTAATTATCATGTGTGATGAGCTTGGGATGACAGCAGTACAAATTCAAAAAGGAACCATTTAAGTGGCTCACAAGCACTTGCTCTTTCAGCTAAGAAATATTCTCATGTTTGGCCACAGATAATAGATTATACACTTAACCATGGCAGGGTAGATGTAGTTTGTGGTAATCTTGGACAAGCGCATTCTATGGGGATAGGTTAAAGATGTGTGTATATTTTTGCCAGTCTGTAATGCTGCCTCTTCCACAGCACAACAAACTAAAGAGACACTCACACTAAGACAAAGGGAATACACTTTTACCATAATATACAGAAGATGGACACTCCCTCATACATTGGACTCATTGTATTCTTGCCAAGTGACTTGGTCTGTATTAATTAAACCATTTCAGACATGGCAGAGAAAGTGGTCTGACACTGGTACTTCCTGCACTGGCCACAGTGAATACTTGGAAGAAAATGGAATTGGGGAAAAGGTTTTTAGCCACATTTACTATTTAATCTTATTACAATGAATGAAGTTATTAGTTATGGAGGCAATCAGTTCAGAAGCATATGTTTCTCAGTAATATTAAACTTACGTTAACCAGTTAGTGTTATTACTAGTAGTGTTCAAAATCTCAAGCAATTAAGTCTTCCATCCTTGCTGGTTTGATATCAACAATCATGCTAGAATAGCATGCATTTTCGGCTTTTTAACAGATACCATATTTACTTAAGTCTAATGCTAAGTTTTTTTTGGCAAAATTACATTGCTAAATATGTGTTACCCTTAGATTAACGCACATTCCCACCTGCATGAAAAGGCCGGGAGGAACCTGGAACCCTGGAGGTCAGATTGGTGGTGGTGGTGGTGGTGGTGGGGTGGTGGGGAGGGGGAGAGAGTCTTTTCCTAGTAGAGGTGGCAGCCTTAAGGCTCCTTGGTGCCTGGAGAAGAAGAAGGAGTGTCTAGCTGGCAACCCACTCATTCCTGCTGCTTTATCATGGATCCTGCCTCCTTTCGCCCAGCCCTCCTAGGCTCAGTCCCATGCGGTTCCAAACTGGCGTAATTTATGAAGCCTTCAAAACCCTTGTTTTTGAATTCCTTGTGAATGAGGCCAGTTGGGAATTGTGTGGAACTGGCATGTTCACTAGCCTTGGCTTGATGGAGGGGTGTGGTTTTCTCAATGGTCTCATTCATGCTGCCTGCTTCCCTGATGTGCTATGTCTGTATTATATTACTTCATTTCTAAAATTCACTTTTTGTAATGCGCAGTAGACCAATAACCTAAATTCTTGCACATAGCTTAAAAGTGCCACATGAGGAACTACACTGCGGCTCACTAATGTCCACAACCAAAATGCAATGTTTTGCTGTGATATCCATTCTCTTGCTAGTAGGCTTGATCGATCCACGAAAAATTTGATTCTAAACTCGTTTCAAAACTAGAGGGGGTCAGCTTTTCGTTTCTGATGGTATTTCCGAATTTGGCCCCCCAAAAAATTCGAAATTAACGAAAATTCGTTATTTTCTAAATTAATTCGTTAATGGCGGACGCGCATGCACAATTCCCAAAAACAGCACAGAGGGAGAGGACTTTACAGGACTCTCCCACCCTCATTTTTTGAGTGATCTTCTTCCAACTTGGTACAGTGGTAGAACACATTTAACACTGATAGCTCACCAAAATTTGGAACGTTTCCCTTATCCTCTGATTTTTGGCGAATTTTCATAGCTTTTATAATAAACCATTTTTTAATAATTGCAGAAATCTGTTCCTGGTTTGAAAGTCTTATTTCCTGTTAAATTAGGTTGTCTTTACTGTGAAAGTCATTGTTCTACTTCAGAAACTTTGTTTTTGTGGCTGAAACTTTGTTAAATTGGTGTGTGTGTGATATATACTGTGTATATAGTCCCTGCATAATGTGTGTGTGTGTGTGTGTGTGTGTGTGTGTGTGTGTATAGGTAAAGGTAAAGGTATCCCTTGACGTTAAGTTCAGTCATGTCTGACTCTGGGGGTTGGTGCTCATCTCCATTTCTAAGCCCAAGAGCCAGTGTTGTCCATAGACACCTCCAAGGTCATGTGGCCGGCATGACTACATGGAGTGCCATTACCTTCCCGCCAGAGTGGTACCTATTGATCTACTCACATTGGCATGTTTTCAAGCTGCTAGGTTGGCAGAAGCTGGAGCTAACAGCAGGCACTCACTCTGCTCCCGGGATTTGAACCTGGGACCTTTCGGTCTGCAAGTTCAGCAGCTCAGTGCTTTAACACACTTTGCCATCGGGGCTCATGTATATATAATATACATACACATACACACAATGTGGAGAATATGTGGAGATAGATAGATAAGTTGGGAGCCACAGCGAAGGCACCTTCCTGGGAGCAAGGTCTAATAATAATAATAATAATAATAATAATAATAATAATAATAATAATAATAATAATAAATCCCTTACAATATCCAAGATGGCTCACTGCTACAGAATCTTGGGAGGTTTAGTTTGATATGGTACCATTATTGGCAGAGAAAGCTAAGCTGTAGGAGTTGAAATCCAATCATTTATCCTCCCTATAGAATCAATTTTATATGCATTTTTAGCTACAGAAAAGCTAAAATCAGGACAGTAAAAGAACAACACCCAGAAAATGGGAATTCCAGACAGGAAACAATCAGGGCCAGCTAATACCTCCCAACAAAGGATTCCCCCAGGTAGGAAGCAGCCAGGCTTTGAAGCTGCAAGGCTATTCAATGCTAATCAAGGTGACCAATTGCAACATTCACACTTGCCTCCCACAGACAAGAGTTCTTTCTCCCACCCTGGACCTTCCACAGATATATAAACCCCACTTGCCTAGCTTCGCACAGACGTCAAAACCTCACCGCCGGGCCCCTCTCTGTCTCTCTCGGTCTCTCCATTCCCGGCTCCATCCGCCGCCTTCCCGCCTCACAGAGAGACACCAGGCCTGAGCTGAGGCGAGGCGGCGGCAGCGGCCCTTTCCCCCCTCCGTCTTCCTCCTCCTCCTCCTCGGCCTCCTTCCCCCTCGCCCCCTCCCATTGGCTGAGCCCGTGACGCCCCTTTTGCTGAGGGGCAAAAGGAAAGGGCCTGAATGGTGGGAGTTTGGGTGATTTGCAAAAGCTTTTTTTTCCTAACGAAAAAAACGACGACATAACGAAAAACGGCCTCTCGCGATTCGAAACCGCGATATCCAGACGTGTGGACAACCAATGCTTCAAAATTGCTTCAAAACAAACGAAAATAACGAATTAATAACGGTTAACGGGGAAAACGAATTATTTGAGCAAGCCTACTTGCTAGTGGAGGGAAGTGGCAGAGAAGCATCTGGTTATATTCCCATTCTTGTTTGGGCCTTACAATCGGCTGAGGAAGCCATCATCTCTGTCCTGCCTCCTTGGCAAGCAAGGCTGGAAGGGATGAGGTCTTCTCAGTAGTGGCCTCCCCGACTCTGGAACACCCTCCCCAGGGAGATCAGACAGACACCCACCCTCACGACATTTAGGAGGGATTTGCTTATGGATAAGATTCCAGCCACGGATTCCACAATGCCCATATTGGTCCAAATGAAACCACAAATCAGGGCCAGTTCAAGATAATTTGTTGCCTGAGACAAATGACAAGATTCCACCTATAAAAAACCCAAGTACACTGAAAGTTTTGCTGGGATTTCATCCTCCAGCAGGCTAGTTTAAGGTGGGATGATTGACCTTGTACAATCAGTAAAAGGGAACTGAGAACTCAGCCCAACAACAAGAAAATTTTCTTTGTATCTTGGTATTTATGTCAGTTCCTGGGTTATTTGGGACACTATTCAGAAAATTGCATTGGATAAACTATATAAGCTGTATTCCCTCTAGGAAAATTGTGCATTGAAGACATATATTTCAAGAATTCACATTTCTTTATGGTAATCTGGAAAAACCTAAAATAAGTAAAGTAAATAATAACTTTATTTATATTCCACCCTATCTCCCCAAGGTACTGCTGAATTGTATCTTGTTCAGGATGGGTGTAGGAGAAAGCCCAAATTTGTAATACTTCAGGGAAACGGTTGTTTAAAATAGACAAAGTATGATCTGAAACAGCATCTTTCCTCCCTTAAGCAAAATAATAAAAAGGGGAGAGTTAAAAAAGGGAATAAAAGGTTTCACGAGTTATTAATATAACAAAATATTGTGCATTTCCTCAGGCTCAAACCCCTCTAAACAAATGGCTTTGTTCTTTTCCAATTATTCTGTGAGCTAATGTTATGCCTTAGCTAAATTACACAGCAACAGGATTTTAAGAGATTAGCTATGGTCTGTGCAGCAAATCTGCATGAAGATTCAGATATGTCTTTTGAATCCTTACTCTTAAAATATTGAAGAAGTTTTACAATGGAGATACTCTATTTAATCTTCCTATCAATAAGAAAAGAGTTGGAGGGGATTTGTCTTTACTGGCGAGTCACCATCTTTGTATATCAAATATTATTCCTCCAGAGTTCTGTTTCAGAGTTACTATGTGTAATTCTCTTTCCCTTCCCTAAATCAAACAGCTGTATCACATGGTTCTATTTTGAATCAATTCTTTTGGGGGTTGTTACTTTCTGCATTCTTCATTTTCATATTCATATTCTTATTCATTGGTCATAGAAATGGGAGTTGACATTATCTGTGCATCTCAACCCTGGTTGGAACATGGTCAAATGTTTTCAAATTCCCAGGAAAATGCCCAAATGTTCCCAATACATGTGGAACTATTATGTTTGGGTTCACATTTCCTTCCAAACTGCTACTTTACTCACAACAGAGAAGCAATGTGAAATTTTCTAAGATATTTCTCTAAATTTCACCTGAATTCTCCATCCTTCCCTGTTCCATAATGGGTTGACTTTGTTTTTTATTCTTCCCTGGGAATTTGTATGTATTTTTTCATATGAAAAGGTACACACTTGTTTCAATTGCCAAACAAAACTTATCACTTGAGAGCATTTCCTAATGTCCATTTGGACCTTCCTTCTTTGTCATTTGACTCTGTTGCTAATGGCCCTACCCTCTGAAGCAGTGAAAGCATGCTGAGTTCATTTTCAGCATGACAGGACACTAGATATTTTATTTGTCTGAAATATACTACAACCCTACAAATGCTCAGTTTTTAAAGGCAATGTGGTATTCTGGCCATAGGTTTTGGGAAGTGTAAAATCAAGACTTCATCATCAATTTCAAGCTCAATCACGCTGCCATCCCTAATGCAGAAATAATATTTTAGATTGAGAAGGATGCTGACATATGATGTGCTCTCAGCAGACTTTATGCAAACAAATGTAATACAAAATAGAATAGTCCATAGATACTACAAGAGGGCTTTCTGCTCAAGTTCAGACAAACATTTAGTGATCATTAGAATGAGAACAATCTTTCTTCATCTGAACAAAAGTTCTTCTAATTCAGCATTCTCATTCTCATGTCCTCACTAGAAGACTCAAGGAAGCTCACAGTTATGACATCAAAGTAAATACCATCTGCTTCCAAATAACTAGTGTTCAACAGTAGAAAATCTGAAGCACTAGAGAATTATAGTTAAACTAATCTTCTTCGCTAAATGTCATTGTATCCTATTTAGGATATCTAGGTGCAGATAATTTGCAAGATTCCTCTTCAATTCCTCTAAATAAACATTTCTAAAATATAGAATTGCAGGTGTATTTTTGCTGGTGGTGGTACTGAAATTAGGGTTCATTTTAATATTGATGGTCTCTTACAATGGAAGAAATGCAGTATTTACTTTTAAAATGGTAATAAGCTAGTTATGGATGAAACAATCTATTTGAAATAGTTGTGCTTTGGTTTGGAATTGCTGTTCATTCTGTGTAGTTTCATTCATTTTGTCTCATTTTTGCATTTGTTCCCGCTAATGAAAATGGGGCGCCTATACGAACAGGATTATCTGGTTTACAAAAAAAATGAAAATTTTTGGACCATTGGCCTTTTTCTTTTTTGGCTGGTATTGTCTAGTGTTGTGCTTTTGTATGGAATTGTTGTTCGTTTTGTGTAGTTTCATTCGTGTTGTCTTACTTTCATATTTGGTTCACACTAACGAAAATGGGTTGCCTATACGACGCAAATTTTGTCTGGCTAACAAAAAACAGGAAAATTTTCATGCCATTGGCAGCAATGGGAGGGCTTCTGAGGCTCACCCCCCTTCTCGGTTTTTGGGCTGGAGGGGCGAAAATCGTCACACACGGAAGGCATTTGGATCCCTTTTAGCCCACCAACTTTTAAAACATTTGGGTCTTCCCCAGAGTAATATTGTTATTAATAATAATATTATTATTAACACCCAGTGGCACACATCGGATGCAATGGGGAGACACTCCTTTCCCAGACTCAGCTTAGGGTGCCAGAATAACTGTTGTTCTTAATACTAATATAAATATTATTATTAAGACCCATTGGTACACATCGAATATAATGGAGAGGCACTTCTCTCCCAGACTCAGCTTAGGGTACCAGAGTAACTATCGTTATTTATATCAATATCATTATTAATTGGTACACATCAGCTGTAATGGGAAAGCAGCCTTCTCAGTACCTGCTTATTGTTACAGGGCCAAAACAAAAGGAAAACAAAAGCAATCACTATGACTGTGCAGCTTTCTTTTTTGTGTCACCTCTCGTTTCCTACAAAAATGTCATCATTCGTTTTCTGTAGACAAACAGTCTAAACGAAATGATAGCATGAAGGAAACGAAGGAAATTTTTTGCGTACATCTCTAATTTCCAGTCTTTGTCAGATTCACAGGTGTTCATTCATAAATCTGCTTCATCCTCTTTCTACATATGTCTGCATTCATTTCTTTCGTAAAAATATACGTTTAAGTAAGTAATTTTGTAAGTAAGTACATTATTTTCAAAGTGAGGACTTCACTGAAAATTTTGGAATGTGAATTCTAAAGAAGAACAGCATTTCAATTTCTATGGTAATCCAAAAAGTGTAGATCAGGTTAGATTGCATTGCCATGAATTATTTAAGTATCCCTACTACAACTCCACAACCTTGACCAATACATTTGGTAGGTCATGCTGAATTTTATGACTGTTATCATCTGGTATAATTTGTTGCATTAAAGTCAGTCATCAATATATCAATAGCTTAATTCAGGCATGCAGTTCGCACTCCCACTAAAACATATTACTTCCCAAATTTATGGGGCAATATATCCTTCATCTTTCTAGGGAGATCAAAAATTCCTTAGCTGGATAGTAGAGGCAGAACAGGCAAATTATTGTTGAGCAACAAACATTTCATTTGGCATGTAGCAAATGATACAGATCTGTTTCTAGAGGAAGGACATTTTTTGAGTGTTATCAAGTGGTTACACCAATAGTTACTTACAGGACTTTGTTGAGTTTATTCAGTTTGACATCAAATTACATTAACACCCATTGCAGGCTTGCACAATGCTGCTGTGCTTTAATGAGCACCTCATTCCTCTGCCTTCCCTATGGCATGTAGTTATGCAATATCCCATGCCCAACCCTTTTATAGCGTGGTCACACCCATTTTTGGTAATTATGGTCATTGGTTTTTGTTGAACACTGTCTGATAGAGCCTCAATGCTGCTGTTTTTCTCTTATGTTTAATTGTGTTTTATGTGGATTGTTGTATTTTTATGATGTTCTTATTTTATTTTAGTGATGGTTTTGTTTTAATGGATTGTTTGCTTTTAGGTCTGTTGGACTTTCTATCCCATATTTAAGCTGGCCCAAGTGCCTTCAGGGAGATGGTGGTGGGGTACAAGAATAAAGTTATTATTTATTATTTATTTATTTGCCTCATTTTTACCCCACCTTTCATGACCCTGGAGGGGATTCAAGGTGGCTTACAAATCCAGCAAAAATTCAATGCTGCACAGGTAAACAATAAAACACATCTCATCAAAATGTAAACAATCTACACATATCAATCAATTAACAGATTAAAATCAAATAAAATGCCGAGTCATAATCTCATGTCCAAATTGTTAAGTTATAAGTTATTATTCCCCAGTAAGGAGGGAGAACAAGAAATAGCCAGCCACTTGCGAATGAGTGATCTAGAGCAGCAGTTCTCAAAGTGTGCTCCGGGGAGCCCTTGAGGCTCTGTGAGAGGTACTCAGGGGCTCTGTGAGTGCCTCACCTCACCTGGATTTTTTGTTGTTGTTGTTGTTGTTGTTGTTGTTGTTGTTGTTATTATTATTATTATTATTATTATTATTATTATTATTATTATTATGGCTGCATGGCCATCTATTGGGGATGTTTGATTGTGTTTTTCCAGCATGGCAGAAGGGGTATAAACTGAATGGCCCCGGGAGTCTATCACTGAAATACTGTTAAGTTTATGTTGGTTAAAATTGTTCTTCATTTTAAATATTGTATTTTTTTATTTCTTGTTCTTTTTTTCACTGTGTGAATTAGTTCGCACAAACACTCTCCATCTATCTGCCACTGGCCCAGCCCATACCTGGTATATATATATATATATGTGTGTGTGTGTGTGTGTGTGTGTGTGTGTGTATATATATATATATATACACACACATACATACATACATATACATTATATATAATATAATATATAATGAAATATATAAACATTTATTGGGGTTTCACGAGAAACGTTTCCTTCAATAAGGGCTCCACGGCTTGAAAGGTTTGACAACCCCTAATCTAGAGGAATGGCTGGGCTCAGGTTTCTGCTGTGTCATCATTCAGAGAGTAGAATAAGGGCTCTTTCAACTACATCTCACATTCAGCTCTGTCTTGCATCTCAAGCCAACAACATTATTGCAAGAAGCTACACTAGGCCTGCACAATATGCAGCCTTCTGGGTATATGGGCCTCCAACTTCCAGAAGCTCTAGCCAGTTGTTCCAATGGCCAGGAATTCTGGGAGCTCAAGTCCAAAACACCTGGTGGGCTGTAGGTTGTGTAGACTTGCACCACACAATACTGATTTCCATGTGAAAAAATATATACATGCTCTCACCCCTCTACAGTACTTACTCAACTGAACTGTAAGTGCTTCATTTTATAGCACTTATAGCATGGGATAGGACTAGATAGCCCATGTGGTCTCTTCCAACTCTATTATTTTATGATTCTATGAATCTATACAGCAAATGATAATGTGATCAGAAGTAGTCATCAATGACTATTTGGTCATGTTAATTGATTGTAGCAACTTCACACAATTCAGCTCCACTGATTGTATTATTATAATGGGTAAGCTTTTCCCAACAACATAAGCCACATGAGCTCACTTAAAAGTGGAATTCTAGCAGAAGCTACTGCTGTGGCATTAATAAGGTTCCACCAAACCTCCATGCAATTGATGAGATTGACAAACCTAAAGCATGTCATTTCCAACTTGTTGCATTAGTCTACAAGGAAAAATGAACAGTTTTTAAAGAGGGAAAATAAAGGATTGCCTACTCCTTTATGTCTCTCCAAGACCTACACAAACAATTTCTGAGTTTAGATTCAAAAATAAGAATAAGAATAAGAATCTCCACCTGTAATCTATTCTTTGTAATAGAAATACCATATACAACCCACAAGTTAAGCTTTGTGTCTCCAGAGTATGAACTGAAGTGGTTTTGCTCACATCTCTACATTCTCTGGCAGCAAACACTACAAATTAGGTAAGGGCCTGGTGCTTAAATGATTTTTTGGGGGAAAGAATATTAAAAAATATCACCTTACAGAGGTTATGCTCAATTGGGGCCATATGTTCCTATCAAAAGGACATTATTTAAGCATTTTGTAGCCTTTACTCAAACTTTCATATTAAATGTAGCATGTGGTTGAGTCCATTGCCTCCACAAAGGGTAGGATCTCATCATTCCTACTTTTTGGGTGGTCTCTTGCTGAGGTCCTAATGCCACAGCCATATCCTGCAAACTTTATTATGCATCGAAGTTTGGTTTGGACCATGGTTAAAAACCATAATTCTCTAATGTCTACTTTATTCAGCACAAAATAGGTATATGATTTATTGTATAAACTTTTCTCCTATCCCAAATGCACATCCATTTTTAAAGATCTTTCATGTAGTTTTTTTTTTTGGCTAATCCTTTTTCTACAGGCATGTACCATCATTCCAATACACTAAAGTGACAAATAGTCACGTGTACCTGTATTTTAGGAAGTGGTGAACATATTGCCCATCAGCTACAGCCCTGGGTTTTTGTTTTTTGTTTTTTTTCGTGTCAGGAGCAACTTGAGCCGCTTTTGGTGCCACGTTTTCATTTGGACATGTTTATCTCTCTTTTTCTAATAACACACTCTGATGCTTTCAAAAATGCCTCTTGAGAAAGAGAAAAAATGTACCCTTTGACTCCATGTGGAAAATATGAAGATGTCATTGCCACTGTCATGGAGGATGTCTAATGGACAATGTTACATGCAAACAGAAAGAAGTGTTATTTTCTAATAAAATAAAATAACAAAGCTTCATTCAACTAAGACAATGAAAATCAATAGCCCATATGACACATGCACACAACGAACCTTAAGCATTTGGGATTCTTGGGGTGGGGAGTTCATTCCTCAAAAAATTCTATTGATGTAGAGAATGTCTGTGGAGAAGAGACCTGTTGAGCAAATTACATAAATATAGTAAAAATAGTTTAAAAACTTTTTCTATACTTTCCCACATGCAAATGTGCTGTTGAAATGTTAGAAATGACTTAGGTCTGTATTAGACTGTTCATTTATGCTGCATTATTCTATTTGAAATCTGCTTCAGCCATTCTCATGAGGTTATTGACAGTTTCTTTTGCACCCCTACCCCATTTGAGTTTCAATATCTCAATTTACAAGTTTTTCCGGCACACTAGTGATATCATTACTGGCTTCTGTGGCCCACCCTTCACTTCACAATTGGTTTGTATATGTATTTTAAAAGGTAGCCATAATAGCAAAACAATACTATAGCATCATTACCACTAACCATTGCTCACTAATTCTATTCCTTTCTCCTATAGAGCAGTTAGAGACTGTCAGCTGCATTTTGGCTTCTGTATAAGGGTATACTGTTTAGCCTTTAAAAAAATAAAATGTAGCCATAATGATGTCATAACTGTCATATGGACTTGTGGATATGAAAGTCAATAACTGTAGTGGGGGATCATGAAGTATTGTCCAAAAATGCATGTCATGTGGATGTCAATAACTCAGCTCTCTAGTAGAATAGAAATGATGACAGATAGCAAGATCCTTCACCTCTCTAAAGACACCTAGAAACTAACAAAGCATAATAGTAATATTGGATTGGTTAGCAATGACACAATCAAAACATGTGAGGACACATATACTTCTTGAAAATGGAAGATCTCTAAGGGCCTCATCATAAAAGCCAGGCAAAGTATCCTGCTTTGCCTGGCAACCAGGAGAAAAGAGAGAAAAGCAGGGTGAATCTGTAGTCTGCCACACAGCTCCCTCTCAATGCTGTTTTCCCCATCACATAGGGAAAGTGTTGCCCTCTTGATGAGGACCCAATCCAGCCTCATATGTTGGGGTGAAAGCATCCAGAAAGGCTTTCAAGCCAGTTGGGGACAGGGCCTCCACCGGAACTCACACAGTCATGCGATGTTCGACATGGGGCTCCAATCTACAGATGGAGTGATGCTGAATTCACCCCATCTGATGAGGTTTGTAATACACAATATGTTGGACGGACTGAGGATTCAGTACTATGTGATGAAGACTGATGACAAATCTACCTTTTCTACAATTGTAATTTAAGATTAATTTTCTCATGATCTTTCATAATTTAATGGGTGCAGAAACAACAAAAAACCTCTTCCACACAGGGAAATTTCCTTCCACCCATTTTCCTTGAATTTGCAAGTTTGCATTATTTGTATCCTTGCATACCATTGTATGTTAATTTCAATATTCGCCAAAATGTTTATATGTCCATTCTTGTCTGATTCTCCCTTTCACCCCTATATTTTTTCCTTTCCTTCAGTACGGCTATCCTGGCATTCCTCTTGACATCATACATTTTATGACAAATGTGCAGCAACAAATGTTACTTTCTTTCTAGTGCTAGTGTGGCATCAATCTTAATTTAGAATGGCCACCTTGATAACTTTATACGGTTTATAGTAGGCTCTTGGTATCCACCGAGCTTTGGTTCTAGGCTATCAAAATCAATGGATGCTTAGGTCCTTTTGTACATAATGACATAATAAAATGGTAACCCTGATATAAAAAGTAAAAATCTAGTTTTAAAAATATTTTCAAGCAGTGGGTAGTGAAATCTGTGGGTGCTGAATCCATGAATGTAGTGGGCTAACTGTAATGATAGGAGTGGGAGTTTAGAATTGCCCAAAGGAAGAAAACCAGCTTATTCTGCTTACTTATTTTTAATGCTTCCCTTAAGCCCTATAACAGTCAAAAGAGTGATCAAAGTGATGAGACACAGCCATAAAAAGCTTGTAACCTGTGTGGTCAGTCCTATTTTTAAGTTATGTGTATATGCCATACTTTAAAATTATGTGTATATGCCATTGCATTATATAATAATAATAATAATAATAATAATAATAATAATAATAATAATAATAATAATTATTATTATTATTATTATTTAAAAAAATCTTTATAATATCAACAGGTGCTATAGGCCAGCAACCTTATGAAAATGTATGCACTCGTATAAATACCTTTATATGACACTACCTCTGATATGGATTTTCCAGCATACACAACAATGTTTTTGAGATCATGGCTCCTATAGCTGTAATTTAAGATGTTATGAATTAAGAGGTCACAGACAATATTCCATATGAATGTTGCAAAAATTCCAATTAAGAACCAACTGAATGCATGCTGAACTATAAAGGAAATCTGCAAAAGCAATTCAACCTTCATATCAAGTAAACACGAAGCCCTGGAGTTATGTTATGCATTTGTCATACAATATAAAGTAAAGCACATTGGAAAGTAATCTGATTTTGTGGCCACTTTGAGTTGAAAAGCAGACATGTGGTCAGTACTTCTTAGTGAATGTTACAGTGAATATATAGAGCATCTGTCAAGGAAAATGCAAGTTGAATGTGCCTTGTGGACTTTGTGGCACAATGTCATAGTAATGTGATACAAATCCAGTCACACCTAAATCATTACACTTCATATTTGGCCTCAAGCAACACCGATCAAATGGACTTCATGTAAAAGAGCCAAAGGATTCATTTCAGGTTTTGAAGCTCTGTATCTCTTTTATTTCCGCATTAATGGAAAGAGTTGGGGCAAGAGATAATGGACTACTGTTTCATGTTTTTTTGATAAAGGTCTCTCCAACTTTTGACTTCATCTGTAACATTAACACTTTCAGAGTTTATATTCTTCCCAGGGACTAGTGGTCTCCACTTAGACCAAAATTCAAAAAGTTGCCAACATTATCTGGAAATCTCATTTATCTACAGTGCCTGAAAAGAGGGATGGAATCCGGAAGAAGAATTGAGAATTGGGACCATATTCTATAAATCACCTTTCGCACAGGTTGACATCATCAAGTATTTTGCCTGCTGTAATCTCACTCTCCATAGTATAACAGAGAGAAGAGTAATCTCCTATTGGCCCTAAATCATTGGTCCTAATCCCCCCAGAATTATACTGGAAGGAAATAAAACAACATTCTTTGAATGAAGAGGAAAGACTGAATTTAAATTTTTATATAAACAAACATACAGAATAAGATGATTCAGAGTTCAGATGAGGGCTCTTCCTGTGATTTCTACCTTATGGCAAATTTTGACAAACATGGTCACATACAGCAGATACTATATTCTTTTTGAAAGAAAAACCCATGCACAAATATATGGGCTAGCTAGCTGCTGGTACAAACCTGATGCTGCTTTCATTCAATAGGACTTTTCAAATGATATTTTCTATTTTTTCTATACACATAATTGTACAGAAGATATTAGCTTCTAGTGTGGAGTCAAAAATTGCTGAATTCAGAACTGAGAATATTTTATCCAACCCACTGAAACCAGGGTAATGTCAACAGGTATAAGTTATTAGCAGGTTTGGAGTGGTTGGGTCTATTAAGTCAAAGATGATAAATACTTCCAGATTTTTAAAACCTTTTTTAAAACATAGCTTTGTGCCATATCACTGCTGGCCATGTAAATTACCCTTCTTGGTGATTTCTGGCCACACCATCTATTTCTTTCCTGAAAACCCACAATTCCTACCAATTCTGATGTTAGTAATGACAGCTTTCAGTTGAGAATTTTGAAATATCACATGGGATTCCATGAAACTTTGTTAACTTTTTCCTCTATTTATAAATAAGAACAATCAAATTTCAGATGTTAAAACTATAATTCTTAACACACTTACAAAGGAGTAGGATGCATCGGATGCTGTGGAACTTAATTCTTTATAAAACATGTACACAATCACACAGAAAAGAAACCTGCCACCCCTGTTTAACATTTATTTGAGAGTGCTTCAGAAAATCTAAATGCATTGCTTCCAAAAGATATAATGTGCCTTGTAATAAAGAACTCATTCTGTTTAAAATAAAAGCTGGGAGTGGGTACCCCTGTTGGAGTAAAACAAGACATTACATTTGTCCACAGAAAAAGCAACAATCCATGCTATACAGGGGGTAATAATACAGGTTGAGCATCCCTTATTCAAAATTACTAAATCTGAAATACTCCAAATTTCAAAAATTCTGCTCATAGGCATTTCGGATATGACTGGCTGAGATAGTGACACCTTTTCTTTCTGATGTGTCCATGAACACAAATGTTGTTTCATCTACCAAATTATTTTTAAAATATTGAGTATAAAGTATATTCTGGCTATGTTCATAAAGCATATATGAAAAATAAATGAATTTCATGTTCAGACATGGGTCCCATTTCCAAGCTACCTCTTTATGTATGTATTAGCTTGGGGACCCGGCAGTGCCCAGGTTATTAGAAGAAGGCATTGCTTGTTTTGGGATGTTAGGTAATATCACTGAAGTTTGGTCCAGATCCACCA
This sequence comes from Anolis carolinensis, assembly GCF_035594765.1. Classification (NCBI taxonomy): domain Eukaryota; kingdom Metazoa; phylum Chordata; class Lepidosauria; order Squamata; family Anolidae; genus Anolis; species Anolis carolinensis. Next base: position 93,569,955 of record NC_085845.1, on the reverse strand, counting down.
TTGGCTGGGTTCAATGCTGTCTGGATAAGGGTAAACTACAACTCCCAGATTCCCAGGGCAATCACCCCCAAACTCTGTCAATATTCACAGTTGGCTATGTTGGGTCTGTGTGCCAAGTTTAGTTCAGCTCTTTCATCGGCTAGTTTCAGGGCTCTCTGGATAAGGGTGAACTACAACTCCCAGATCCAAGGTCAATCCCTCCCAAAGCAGGCCTGTATGCACAGTTGCCCATGCTGGGTCTGTGTGCCAGGTTTGGTACAGATGTGACGTCAGCTGGGTTCAGTGCTTTCTGGATGCAGGTGAACTATAACTCCCAAAATCAAGGCCCATTCCCACTAACCCCTACAGTATATTCAGTTGGTTATGGGACTACTCTGTGCCAAGTTTGGTCCCAGTCCATTGTCAGCGGGGGTCACAGTATCAGTGAAGGTACTGCAAGCCCCATTATCCATGGCAAGTTTGGTTCAGATCCATCATTAGTTGGGTTAACAGTGCTCTTTGGGTGTAGGTCAAGTACAACTTGTAAATCATGGTGAATTCTCCGCAAACCTCTTGTTCAGTTGCTGATCAATTCCTTTGTTAGCGGTGTGCCATAGGAAGGGGCAGGAAAGGGTTAAGGTAGAGGCAGCAGGCGGGGTCATACAAATTAAGGAATCCTGGGATGTCCATTCTGGAGGAAAAACAGAACATCTAGGATGAAATTGTTCCTGCATGAAAGTCTTCACTTGGGTAGGGGGCAGAATGGTATTTGTGGAGGACACTGGCAGGGTTTGGGCTACATGTTCATGTCACTCACTATAACCTGCATGCGGGGACATGAGAGAAGCCTCCCATAAGGATGGTAAAAACATCAAAAACATCCGGGCGTCCCCTGGGCAACGTCCTTGCAGATGGCCAATTCTCTCACTCCAGAAGCAACTTTGGTTGCTCCTGACATGAAAAAAAACCCTGCATACACACATACACATTTTTCATTTTTATTATGTGTATAGATATGCAAATATGGTTATTTCAAAATCTGAAAAAACAATGACCCTGAAATCTAAAATATTTCTGGTCACAAGCATTTAGAATAAGGAATACTCAACTTGTAGTAAATTACTGATCCATTTCCCATATATTATTTATTTGTCTCAAGAACTAATCCATCTCTTGCCCCCCACCTAGAACCAGATATTCCCAATTTGTGAGAATGTGACAGAGGCTAATTTTCAAGGGACCACCCCAGTTGTCAAAAATGGCTAAGTATTGCTCTGTACTTGCCTGTTTCAGAACCTTTTTTACCACCAATTTATTTTCTCTCACCTTACTCCACACCAGTTATGACATAGCAGCATATCTGAGGACATCATCACATAGAATTGCTTTAGTTTACAACTCCTTCAGCACTAACAGAAATTGCCTCAAAACAGACAGTGGTGCAAATTGTGGGGCAGCTAGGCAAATCCATCACCCTGCACCCAGCATCACCCACATCACCGGCTTGCCCGTCACATGCCAGAAAGCATACCTTTCTAGCGTGCTCCCAAGCTGTCCCAATGATTTCCTATCTGAATATGGATAAATTTCCCATTTTCAGATTTCTCCCTCATAGAACAATTTGTTGATGTAGCCTACACTAAGTCCCATTGGCAGTAGATGTGTATCATATGATGAGATCCGGCGAGCTCTGTGCCGGCTGCATGGGCAGAGTGTCCCACGATGGGAGAATTTCCCCATGTGATGTGGCCCTTAGTTAGGAACTGACCTCTAATACACAATTACACCCCCCACCCCGCAGACACATATATGTAATCCCCGGAGAAGGTGAAAAATATGCCATAAATGACATAAAAAGATTTTTTTTCACCTCCAAAGGTGACCAGAAAAAGCCAGGTATGCCCGGTTCAATGAGGTGGGTGATGTACCACACAAGAGGCTGAGACCAAGGCACAGGTGATTTTTATAATCTGTGATATCATAAGACCAAGCCTCTTGCAAAATTTCCTTAAAATCTTTTGAGCTCTCCTAATCTCAGTTAAACAGGGAACACAGCCCTGAGTTCAATCCTGGCTGTACCTACAGCACTTCCTGTAGGTAGGCTGTAAAATTCACTCAGTATAAATCTAGTTTAATCCTGCATTAGAAATAATAAGGGGATGCTGCCACAAAGTCCTGTGATAGCACATGGCACCTGTGAAGGCTAGAAAGTGTCCTGGAGCTCTGTGGCTATCTGAGAATAGCAACAAGAGCTTATATCAGTGGTTCTCAACTTGTGGGACCCCAGATGTTTTGGCCTTCAACTCCCAGAAATCCTAACAGCTGGTAAACTGGCTGAGATTTCTGAGCGTTGTAGGCCAAAACACCTCGGGACCCACAGGTTGAGAACCATTGGCTTAAATGGTAAGGTGAAGGTGCAGGGAGGCCAATGTGGTCTCGGCCTGACTAAACTTTATGACCCACCACAGCCTCAGGTTTGGGACAGTGAGTGGTGTGGAATTCAGCTAAGTCCTGTACCGTTTTCAGTGTCCAGATTCCGGTGGCCCCCCTGATCCATTCTGGCGGGCAGGGGGGGGGGGAACGGACATTTTTTGATCTGGCAGCTGAAAAGATCCAGGAAGATCCAGCCCATTCCTTGAAATGGGATAACTTTCCAGGCTACCCTTTCCATCATTTTTCTCCTCATATCCTTCAAATAGACCTGGGTTTAACTTCACACAAGGCTAAAATTGGCGACATGTGCCGATTTAACCCATGTCACTCACGGAGCCCTCTGGCTCTCATCAAATGAGGCCAGCATGGCTCCATACTACATTTGGAAATGTAGTAAGCAAACAGATAAAACATTACAATTATTCTAATAGAGGATGTGAGGCTGATTGAATGGGTAAGGGCTAATACTATGGTAACAGAGAACAAAACCTTTTTTTTTTTTTTGCAACATAAGAGACTAGTACATTTTTAATTGATTTTTTTACCAACATCAACAAAAGCTCTACTATACCAGTGCCTGTTATTATGCTTACAAGCCAATGCCTGGAAATCTTTCCTTTATAAACCTATTTTGCAGGTGTTTATAGCTTGGTTGTTACTGTCTGCTGTGGATTGTTGTCTCCCATAAATTTCAGTTGGACACTGAAATAATACCTTATGTCCAAGTGCTTTGAAGTTGTCATAAAAATGTGGAAAAAACAGGTTGGCAACATTTTATTTAAATAATGAAATGCACACATTACACTGAGAAAACACATAAGTACTTTTTAAAAAGTCCCTGTATATTATTTTCCTTCCAGATGCCTCAAAGGCACTGACTTCATAACTCTATATATACTCCCTAACACTGTAAGAATAGAAACTTCTAAACAACAGAAAAACTTACAGGAAAGATAGAGGAAAAAACAAGACATTTTCCACAAGTGAATCCCAGAAAAAACAATTTAAAATACTCCAAATAAACCAACCCATAAAAAACACAAAAGTCTTCTTTTTGAGTAAGTACTGTATCTATTAATATAGATGTCTTGGTAGGTTTAGTATCCAAAATTAAGAATGTGACCCATAGGTAAGTTGAGGGTCATTTCATGAAGAGGGGGAAACACTATGCCACTTTGATCCCCAGCCAGGCATTCAAAATGGTTTGTACTGGCATCACAATAGATATAAGAGAATTCGGTGCCTCTTTTAGGTCTCCCGATATGGACTAAGCTCTTGTTCATTGCCACTCTACCAAGAAAAAGAAATGGTTCCTTTTTGTTATAAGAGTTAGCGTACAGTGCTCACATTAACCTGTGGATAAGTCGACTCAGGTTTTGGAGATTGATATTTTAGTCTTATACATGAATATATGGTATATTTCACTCCTGTTGAATCCCTTGCAGAATTCAAAGATGAGTTTGTTGTTCATGTGAAGGAAAGATGGGCTGTGCATAAGGGAATGTCTGGGGTGAGAGAAACAGAAAAGAGGATCATTTTGCTGATTCTCTCACTACTATTTTGCAAATTGGTCACAAACCTGTGTTGAGGATTGCTGCTGAAAACAAGTGCATCGTGCTCAATATATATTTTCAATTCAATAGTTTGTTTGCAATTCAAAAGTAAGTCCGTTTTTAAAAGAAGATTACATTTTATCATTGTCCTGCTTCAAACAGGGGATTTCATGGGGCTGGGGATATTGAGATTTACTTCTTCACTGGTGGTGCTGGTTATTGACCCCCCCCCCCACACACACACATACACACACACACACACACACACACACACACAGTAGAGTTTCACTTATCCAACATAAACGGGCCGGCAGAATGTTGGATAAGTGAATATGTTGGATAATAAGGAGAGATTAAGAAAAAGCCTATTAAACATCAAATAGGTTATGATTTTACAAATTAAGTACCAGAACATCATGTTATACAACGAATTTGACAGAAAAAGTAGTTCATTACACATTAATGCTATGTAGTAATTACTGTATTTATGAATTTAGCACCAAAATATTACAATGCATTGAAAACATTGACTACAAAAATGCATTGGATAATCCAGAATGTTGGATAAGTGAGATTCTACTGTGTGTGTGTGTGTCTGTGTGTGTGTGTGTATTATTCATTAGCAATCTTACACAAATCTCTGCTGTATCGTGACAGGTTCTACAAAATTCCTATTCACGTTTTGGCTGAACTTCCCGATATTCACCCACACCCCATTCAGCCCACAGGTCTTTACAAGAAATCTAGGACACATACCGACACAGAGAGAACTGGAGTTGCAGCAAGTTAAATCATCCACACCCTTCCTTAGGTTCTGGATTGAATTAATGTATGACTAAAACTGTTCTAGTTTGTTCTCATTCTTGCAACTGAATGGGAATTTATATTGGCCACAAAAGATCAGTATAAACTTTGTACTGAGAGCTCCGAATACCATAAAAAAGGTAAAGGTTTCCCCTTGACATCTTCATTTCTAAGACGAAGAGCTGACGTTGTCCGTAGATGCCTCCATGGTCATGTGGCCGGCATGACTGCATAGAGCGCCGTTACCTTCCCGCCGGAGCGGTACCTATTGATCTACTCACATTTGCATGTTTTCAATCTGCTAGGTTGGCAGAAGCTGGGCTAACAACAAAAGCTCACATTGCTCCTCAAATTCAAACTCCTGACCGAAGTTCAGCAGCTCAGTGGTTTAACCCTCTGTGACACCGGGGGCTCCTCAAATACATATTGACGAGAAATAAAAGATAATTACCACCTCATCAGATGGGATTTAGTTCCTAGAATACCTCTACCTATCTAGAAAACTGATGGGATGGCCTTTTTTGCCTCTTCCAATTCTGTGATTCAATTAATCTAGGAAACCCAAAATATTACACTAATGTTGGACTGATCCAGCAAAGCAATGTTTATATATTTGTTGTGGTTTTATAAATAAACACTGTTGATAGAGGATGGGACCTATACAGAAACAAATATTTATAAAATAGACATCATGTGTCTCTCAGAAATGAATGAGTATGAGACAAAAATATTGCCATTTTAAAAAAATTTCCACTTCTGATCAAGAATTCATTATTCCCTACGCCATCCAAAAAACTAATGACCTTGCAGTCAGAAATTTGGGAGTCACTATGCCAAGTTTGTTATGGCGATGCAATGCAATAACCTTGAGATATACATTTATATCCCTTCTTCTGTTTAGGGGAAGGACAGAAAGTTTAATTTAATTTGAAAGGTCAATAGTTTACATTCTTCTTTGACCATAAGAATAGCAACAGCAGACCAGCAACTCTTATCAGGCGGGTTTCTTCCTTCCTCTGGCTTTTTAAATATATGCTCCCCAGAACTCTGGAGTTGGACCACTTACAATTTATTGTCAACAAACTAAAAATGGTCAGAGGAATGTGAGCATTTAATTACAGCATTTTGGGCTCAGACAGGGAGGAACCAGCACTATTGAGACAGTGGAGGCAGCCTCCCAAGAGGTGTTTTAGAAAGAAATCCCATGGCAAGAGACAAGACAAAAAGATACTACGAACTTCAATTAATACCAAGTTACTAATACTTAAGAAAATTAGCATAATTATAGGGTTAACCAAAGAGATGCTTTCAGATCTGTGAATCAATTTTGAAGGTTCCAACTTGCTTCTTTACACTTGGATTTATTGCTTTTGAAGAACAATGACACACACTATTTATTTGTAGCCTGCATCCTTTCAGTCTTTAATTCCTAATGTATTTGCTTATATAACATGTGGGCATCAATCCAACATGTGCATGACAAACACCTTAATTACTTCCACACTGAAAGAACAGAGCCAGAAAGTGATAAAATGCATTAGGAATGAAGGCAGTAAAAATGAAATTGCATAGACACCAGTTAGAAGGATATTTATCTTATGTTTTTGCAAAATCATAGTTAGGAACCACATACACTGTATTGCCATCCATTCTTACCAAACATCTAGAAACCACAATCAAACCTTTTTCTGACACATGTTCCTCCATGTTGCTGAGAACACATACAAAACCTATACATCGTAACAATAGCCAAGTACTTATAGTTAGAGCGGGAAAGAGAGAGAGAGATTACTGTAGCAGAACTGAATAAAGATACCCATTATTTGCAATACTGTGCCAATATAATCTATATATATAAAAGACTAATGAAATTTTGGCCTAGGACAAAACAACAAAACTACACATCCCAGAAACACTAAACTTGGCAGCACAGCCCCTCATCCATATGCCTCTACGTTCATACAACAAAAAGCTCCAGCTACTCCAAAAAACGGACAGGCTTTGAGACTGCAAGGCTATTCACTGCTATTCCACCTGGCGAACAAAGAATTCCCATAAGCCACAACAACGCGTGGCCGGGCAAAGCTAGTATATTATAATAAACTAATATGGAATAGCTTGTATACTGCTAGTATTATCAACTAGTAATTTCTAGATCCATCTAGGACAATGCTTCTCAACCTGGTCCCCAGGTGTTTTTGCCGACAACTCCCAAAAATCCCAGCTGTTAGGATTTCTGGGAGTTGAAAGCCAAAACATCTGGGGACCCACAGGTTGAGAACCATTGATCTAGGAAGTAAGACAATAAATGGTAAGCTGAACACTTATACTGTTTTTGGCTTCCCCATGTAATTTTGCTCAGCAGTGCAGGCAAGAACAAAATACATTTAGAGTGAGGGCATTGTTGGAGAGATCTCAAAATCTGAGCACATCTACTGGAATACATCATGTGTGATGTTACAAATAGCCATCTTCCATGTAATGGGACTACAGACAAAATGTTACCAATAGGCAGCACTAGGTCCTTGTTATTAAGATTTTCACTCTATGAAATGTCATGGCAATTCACCTGTTTGTTCATTGCACAATGTTGGGCATCTTTTCAGTCACAGCTTTTCTGTGCACAACATTGTAGAAATCATGACAGATCAATTTTTGGGAAAAGTTGAATGTCTTATGTTATTTCCACAGAGGTCTTTAGAGATGGATTGTCCAGGCCAAGGTCAAAGACTGACTCCCTCAGGTGACAATGCACAGCCACACATTGGTTCACTCCACTGTGGATACCTGAGTCCAACTTTCCATTCATTTTTCCTAGCAGATCAGCTGAGAGGGACATCAACCTGAAGAAAGCCTGACTGATGACTTCAGCACACACTGCAGCACTGAAAATCTATCTCTTTGCATGTATATACCTCCAAATCACCTGTCAACTTCTAATGACCCAATGATTTCATAGGCTTTATTTATTTATTTATTTATTTATTTATTTATTTTATATACTTCTCTTCTCACCCAGGGAAGAATATTTCAAGGCCATTTCCATTCTCTGAAATATAGCTACAAGATACAGTATTCCTTGGTAATCTCCCAAGGTCAGCCTTAACATGGCATTCCAAGATCAGATGGGATTGGGTGCCTTCAGCGTGTTCAAGCCAATATTCTTCCCAAAAATTCTACATAATAAAGTTCTGGCCATTTTTAGCCCCACATTGGATGCTTGTTGTTCTCTGATCCTTGCCCTCCCACTTCTACTCCCATAACCATAGGGGCAGAATTAAAATGTTTCAACCTCGGAATTATTTTAATCAAAATATTTTGGTTAAATTGAGTTTCTTAATATATATTTGGTATATGTGATTTCTCTGAGAGGCATTTATCTTTCAAGACTGTTTTAACAGCAGTGATTCCTACCACAATATTAGATTATGCTGGTGATAGTGATGGGATGATGATAATGATGCAGACTTCAAGGCAAGGTCAGTACAATGGCAATGCTTTTTTATCTCATTGAAAGTGGACACGTCCTTTTTCTTTTTCTGCATCTTTATGAGTTTCAGGGATGGAAATAAATACCTCTAAGCTATCTTGGAGGTATGACAAAGAGATATCTAAAGATTACCACAATTAAGCATTAAAAATGAACAAAATAGCTCTCAAATCTCCTGTAATACAGGTCTCATCTACACCACCATATAATGAAGTGTCATTATGCAGTTTAACTGCATTGAACTGTGTTATATTAGAATGTAGATTCATATAATACAGTGCAATACAGTCACACTGCATTATGAAACTGCATTATATGACAGTACAAATTGGGCCATAGTCAGGATGAGCTTCTATTATCACTGAAGTCAGAAGTCAAAGTAAACAGTATATTAAATGTCTGACTGTAGGTTTTTTGAAATATCGCTCCACAAACCAATGTAGGCATTTTCTCTTGTTCTTAAATCTAGTTGATGCACCTAAGTCGAGAGCATAAGGATGAAGGAGGTTAGTAATTTTTTAAAAAAGCAGTTGGGGAAGAGTTTACATTATTTTATCCACACACTAAGGCCAATATACAGGTTGGAAATCACACTTCTACATAACTTCAAAAAGAGAGGGAAAAAACCTTAGTGGTATGTTAGACATCTAATCTATCTGATACTTTACTTTCTATAACTTTTTCACTCATAGGGTTGTTCTTTCGGGCTCCTCAGAGGTTGTGATGCCTGCCATAGATGTGGGCGAAACGTCAGGAGAGAATACTTCTGGAACATGGCCACACAGCCCGAAAGACATACAACAACCCTGTGATCCCGGCCATGAAAGCCTTCGACAACACATTTTTCACTCATGTTTCCTGAGCAATAACAAATAGTATACCTAGAAATTAAGGTATATCCTTAAGAAGATTAGGATCTAGAGTGAGGAAACTAAATTTCAGCTATCATTCATGAGATAATGTCTAAGGAGTGGGTGGGTGTGTGGGTGCTCTAATAAATATCAACTACTGTATTAGTTGGCCAGTTCACTAAGTTGCAAATAAAATACTTATCACATGGCTGAAACATGTTGATACTAATTTTGCCAAAAATAAACAAGAAGACAAATAAAAAGTTACATTTAGTTTTCCCAGAGTCCCAATATCTATGGATATCATGTATCATCACCTTTCTCAGGGTTGAATATGGAAACATTTTCTTGTTGTATTCAACACTTGTTAAAAAAACTTTGTAATGAGAAGGAAAGAGGTTAATACATATGTTATAACCACTGGCCTCATGTTATTGGGAAGGTAAACATAAAGTCCAAAACACCAGCATAGCTAACCATGTTTGTCAAGAATCATACTTCCCTTGATGATAATTTCATGTATTATTGGACAGAATTAGATACAAAGGTTAGATTGGTCTACTCCCTATCATTTCTACTTTTGAGATTAAGCCAAGGGTCTGCCAGCTGCTTTCTCTGATACACACTAACACTTTCTGGAAGTAAACCCCATTGAATGTTCAACATTCAATGGGGTTTACTTCCAGAAAGTGTTAGTGTGTATCAGAGAAAGCAGCTGGCAGACCCTTGGCTTACTCTCAAAAGTAGAGCTCTTAATTTTGAACAGTCATGCAAAGGCCTGTCAAGCTTCTGAGGTTTTATTTCCACTAATTTGTTTAAAAAATACTTGTTCAAATTCCATATGACAAATTTAAGTGGGAAAAGGGTCTGGTGCTGCTGGAGTTTCTGGCGCAAAAGGGAAGTCTCCCACCCAATAAAAACATGTAATTTTGTTCTGTCCACTTGTTTGTGCCTAAAGGTCCTCAGAAATAGCATAGGTCACACCTGTCTTCACAACAGTACATACGAAAGATCTAGGACATTATCCCACACAGCCCCCCATTTCTAAACACTGTTCATACAGAAAGTAAACAATGTAGAATAGAGACCTTCAGATGATTCAGGAGGACTTCATCCCTGCGTCCATCATGTCTCACTAGGAAAGTGTTTCTGAAGTGTCTGCAAATATGTGTGTGTGTGTGGGGGGGGGGGGGGGGCAGAGATCTTCTGAGCTCAGGAATTCCATACAACTGGAGAAAATAGAAAAATGCATGGGATGGGATCTGTCAAATTCGCCTGTGTTGAATTCCTTCAGTGAGGCGGAGTAATGGTCATTCCTATGGGTGGTCTCTTACCAAGCATTGACATTTCTCTCCCAAAATCCTCTTCTTGAGCCTGGCATGGTCATTTTTACAGTAATTTAATCATTAAAAATACAAAAATTTCCAAATATCATCACTTTGTTTTTCCTGTCATTCCTCCTTCTTAGGCTTTTGAAATTGCACTATAGTTAGCTTGTGAGATTGGGAGGAAGAAGAGGAGCACAGAGAAGGGGAGAATGCAGATCAATGCCCCCTTTTTCCTCGGGAATCACGGGATTAGAAGGGAAAGTCTATATCCCCAAAGTGGTGTCTCTTCCCAGATCAATGCCTCCTATCTACTCAGGAGCCACAGATTGGAAGGAAAAGTGTAGCATCCCCAAAGTTTTTTCCACATTTTTTTTTTTAAATTGAGTGGGTGGGAACTTATGTGATAAATCTGAAAATTGATGATTTTCTGAGAAATGGCAAGAAAGAACAATATGTGATGAGATCTGAAAAATGATACAATTTGCTTTCTAATGCAACAGGACATAATGTCATGGATTTATTATGCTCCCCTCCCCCACGGGATAATGTCCCTAGGAGATATAGTAGATGGCCATCTGTTGGGAGTGCTTTGATTGTGTTTTATTTTTGTAGGCAGGGGATTGAACTGGATGCTCCCTGTGGTTTTTTCCTGCTCTATGATTAGATCCCAGAATAGCCTGACACCCTTATTATACGTATTACAAAGCAAGAGATGGAAAGGCAACACTTCTGATCACTCGCTTTTTCTCCTCACAACATTTGGCCTAAATCTATCTATTCATAATTGAAGTCCAGTGCTTAAAATCTAAAATGAAAAGTGAAAATCAGGAGGAAATCATCTAGCAGTGGGAAAGTTGAATGTGAGGCAGAAAGATATTTCTGTGGCAATACCAACCAAAAAAGAAAAAGGCCCCTCTTAATTTAACTAGAAAGTTGCTGAGAAAAGCATATATTGAAATTATAGATAAAGAGAAGGAAAACCTCAAAAACATTTCAAAGTGAATACAAGAGCAAATATGATGGTGGAGATGTGAAGAAAACATCACAAAGGTGGGATATGATGGGTGGAGCGAGAAACTATCAAACAAAGAGTATCACTTAAAGCCATCCAGAGGTCGAGATGGAGTGGTCATAAGAGGATGAGCAAGAAGACCACCAGGAATAATATTTGAAATATTTTATATGGGGTTGGGTGTCAGCTCACCACAGCCGCTCCTGAATGAACACACGAGACTCTCTGTGGTATCACCAGGAACTTTTACTGTAGGAAACATGAACATCAGAAAAGCCAAGAATGGGAGGCTCCGGCCAACCCTCCTTTATATACCCTCCCCCTCATTTGAACAGTCTCTTCCCGCTCAGTAAAACCCCGCGCAAATTCCCCGCCAAGTCCATCAGCCGTTTCTCCTCCGAGTCCTGGGACGCAGGTGTCTTATCAATGTCAGTGACCCTGAAACTCAGAGCCACATCCAGGCTCTAGTAGCAGGGTTCTGACATGGCGTCCTCCTCCCCTTCGTCCTGGAAGGAAAAGATTAAACACAACTATTGTTCTCCGCTGTCCAGAGTTCCTTTATACTTTTTTAACAGGCTGCAATGGAATACCGGGTGTACCTTTCCTAGGTCCTTTGGTAGCCTCAGCTCATAGGTCACTTCGTTTATTCTTTTTGCTACCCTGAATGGCCCTATATAGCGTGGAGCCAATTTCTTGGATGGGAACCCCAATTTCAGGTTTTTTGTGCTCAGCCAAACCAGATCTCCTTCGCCCAATTTGTCCCCCTCTCGGCGCCTACGATCCGCAAAGAGCTTGTACTTCTTTTGTGTTTCCCGCAATGCCTCTACCACGGTTTGCCACCCTTGCTTGATTTTGGCCGGCCATTCCTCGTCGGTCTGGCCCTCCCCTTCCTTCCACTCGGGTAGCCTGGGGAAAGGTGCCACCTCCTGTCCGTATACTATTTCGAATGGGGCACGACCTGTGGCCGAATGTACGGCCCCGTTAAAAGCCATCTCAGCAAACGGAAGAAGGTCCGCCCAATCATCCTGTCTATAATTGGTGTACATCCTTAAGAATTGGCACAGTGTCTGTTGGGTACGTTCGACCCCCCCGTTGGTCGCGGGATGAAAGGCCGAGCTCAGGTTCCTTTCTGCTCCTAACAGCTGTAAGAATTTTCCCCAAAATTTTGCAGTAAATTGGACTCCCCGGTCACTAATTATCTTGTCGGGACACCCATGTAGGCGATATACATGCTTCACATACAAATCAGCAAGTTTTTCAGCTGAAGGGAGTTTTGGCAGAGCCACAAAGTGTGCCTGTTTTGAGAATAGGTCCAATATTGTCCAAATGTATCTGTGGCCTCTGCTGGGGGGTAGTTCGCCTACAAAATCCATGGCTACGCATTCCCATGGCCTCATGGGCTCCACCACCTTCTGCAATAGCCCCTGGGGCTTCCCCGGTGGTGTTTTTCCCTCTGCACATAATTCACACTGCGTGACGTATCCCCTGGCGTCTTTCCTCATTCCGGGCCACCAGCATTGTTTGGCCAACAGTTTAATAGTCCTGGTGGGGCCTAGATGACCCGCACCCTTGTTATCATGGTACTTCCTTAACATTTCTCGTCTTAAACATTCAGGAATATACAATTTCTTATTTACAAACACCAAATCCCCACACAATTCTCCCTTTTCTTTGTTTGTTTGTAACCATTTGTCCATTCCATACGCTCGCTTCAACTCTTCCTCCCATATTTCTCCTCCCCCCGTGGAAATGGCAGTACGTTTGTTTTCTTTGGCCGCTTGTGCTCGAGTTAGTACTGCCAGGCCCCATTGCTTATCAAGAAAAATACTCCCTTCAGATTCCTGAATTCCTCCCCCGTGCTGAGGCATCCGAGAGAGAGCGTCAGCGAGTATATTATGTTTCCCCTGGAAGAATCTGAGTCTGAAATCAAAACGGCTGAAATATTGGGCCCATCTAATTTGCTTCGCTGATAGTTTACGAGGGGATCTTAGATACTGTAAATTTCTATGGTCAGTCCACACCTCAAACGGTGTTCCACTTCCTTCCAGAAAGTGTCTCCAGCACTCTAGTGCTTTTAGAATCGCTAAGGCTTCTCTCTCCCAAATCGGCCAGTTTTTTTCTGTATCGCTAAACTTTTTTGACAGATAGCCACATGGCTTCAGGTTCCCCCCCTCGTCTTTCTGTAGCAGAACTGCCCCATATGCCCGGTCTGACGCATCGCAATGTAATACAAAGGCTTTAGACATATCAGGGTGCTGTAGGACAGGCTCCTCAGTAAAACGCTTTTTAAGGGCTTCGAAAGCTTCCTGGCATTCTATTGTCCAGGTCAGTTTGGCCCCTGGGGCCTTCACTTTGGCTGTTTCTCCCCTACCTTTAGTCTTTAACAAATCCGTTAATGGCAAAGTGAGGCGCGCAAAGTCCTTGATAAATGTTCTATAGAAGTTTGCGAACCCTAGGAAGGATTGCAGCTGCTTCCGTGTTTTGGGGGCTTCCCACCCCCTCACGTCTTCTACCTTCGCAGGGTCCATCGCCACTCCCTGGGAGGAAATCCTATACCCCAGAAAGTCTATCTGGTCTTTATTGAACTCGCACTTGGCAAGCTTCGCATACAGTTTTGCTTCTCTCAACTTTTGCAGGACTTCCCTGACTAGTTCTATGTGTTGCTCCTTAGTCCGAGATACTAACAATATGTCATCTAAAAAAACAAAGACTCCCTTGTACAACAATGGATGCAACACTTCGTTGATTAATTGCATGAACGCGGCGCCTCCGCCGCACAAACCGAAAGGGAGCACACGATAATTGAATAATCCGAATGCACAGGAGAAGGCCGTCTTCCACCTGTCCTCTGGTTTAATCTGCAATTTATGGTACGCTTCAATTAAGTCCAATTTAGTGAATATCTGTCCCTCCGATAACTGGGCGATCAAGTCCTTCACTAAAGGTAGGGGGTATTTATTTCCAGAACTGATTGCATTCAGGCCCCTGTAGTCAATGCAGAGCCTCAGCGTTTGGTCCTTTTTGCGCCTGAACAACACAGGCGCCCCTAGAGGGGAATTTGAAGGCTCTATGAAACCCCTCGCTAGGTTTTTATCAATGTATTTTCTCAGTTCCTCCTTTTCCCTAGCCGACATTGGGTATATTTTTGCCTTAGGAAGCTCTGCTCCTGGGACTAGCTCTATCTTCACTTCAACTCTCCGCTTCGGTGGGAAACTGTCTGCTTCCTTCTCATCAAATACGTCCACAAAATCCCGATACTCTGGGGGTAATTTATCTGCCAGTTCTGCTATCCTGATAGAGTCTTCCTCCCCCCTTTTCCCCGGCTCCCTTTCCACTTCCTGGCTCCCTCCTTCCAACTTCATCCTGAAGATCATGCTCTTATCCTCCCAGTTGATTTGCGGGTTGGCCTGCCCCAGCCATGGCATGCCTAGTATAACATTATAGCTGGCTATTTGTGATATCACAAATGACACCTTTCCTTCCCAACTCCCTATCTTACACTTTACATCTTCGGCACTGTACTTAGCTAATGATCCCGATGCTGTGGATCCGTCCAACTGCGAAAAAGCTATTGGGGATTCTAGGTTCGTTCTTTCGCATCCCAATCCCTCGGCTAATTCAGGGGAGATGATGTTCCTGGAACATCCACAATCCACAAATGCTTTGCAGGTTGCTTGTTTGCTGCCACTTTCCAGCTGAATGGGGACCACTATCATGGCTTTGTCCTGACTTACCAACCCCCCCGAGTGGTGCCTCATCGGTGGTTCTTCCTCGGCGCGTTTCCCTGCCACGGCTCTTGGTTTGGGCGGGCCTCCGCCTTCCCCTTTTCTCTGCCAGCACTCGGCAGCCCTGTGGCCCAAACGGCCGCACACGAAGCAGCCCCTCCTGCTGGTGCTCACGTTCCCTGTCGGCTCCGTTCTCCTCCCGGCTGGGGTTGATCCCTCCTTCCGGCTCCCCTCTTTCATCTGCGGCCGCTGCTGTAGCCCTCCTCGGTGCCTCCTCGCCTGGGCCAGCGATGTCTCGATGCGCCCCGCCAGCTGAATCCATCCGCGCAGTGTGTCAGGCTCATCACGATGCACCGCCCAGGAGAGGATCTCCCGCCTGAGCCCCTCTTTGAAGAGTTCTATCTTTGTCACTGCAGACCATTCCGGCACCTTTTCAGCGAGGCATTGGAACTCCTCCGCATACTCAGATACCGACCTCTGCCCCTGGGAGACGGTCTTCAACTCCTCCCTCGCCCGGATCTGCTCCAGTGGATCTCGGAAACGGGTCTCCAGGGCCCCCATAAAGCGTCGGAGTGACCCCAGACATGGGTCGCGCCGCGCGTGTAGTTGAACGTACCAGCTGGCCGCTCCCCTCTTCAACACTGCACCAATGGCCCGTACCCGGCTGGATTCCGTTCTAAAAGTGTGGGCATTGTCCTCCATATAGCCCCTCACCGTGGTCAGGAAAAAATCCAGTTCAGAGGACTCTCCCCCAAACTCGATCCTTAGTTCCTCTCGTCTCGGTAGGGGTCCCTGTGGTGGCAATCCCCAATTCTCCGCCCGTCGCAAGCCCCCTTGCGGGCCAGTGGGCCCCGCTGCTGCTTCCCTTTGTCCTGTGCCACGCCCGGCATTCGCCAGGGGCACCAGGGTCTCAGTTGGGAGCGTAGCCGGGATTCTCGGAGGCTTTTCCCCTTCGTCGTCACTCTCCTCCACCCGCGTCAGGCTCGTTTGGATCTTGGGCCGGGCACCGGGCTCCTTTCGCATTTCCCTTCCCTTCGGTGCTGGGAGGTCTGCAAAGCCCTGGCTGCTTCCCATGCTCACGTCCCACATTGAGCTAGCCCGGAGTTCCCTTCCTCGCTCCGGCTCCGCCAAAACCGCCAGGCGCTCCATCGCCCTCGACATCACTGCCAGGGTGGTCTCCATCGCCGACATCCTCTCCTCCAGAAACACCATCTTTTGCGGGCCTGGGGAAGGTGAACCTTCCTCTCCTCCGGTGCTATCTCCCCGCACCACTCCGCGCCTCTGGGTTACCCCATTTGGCTGGGCATAAGCGGTGGATGACGCCAGGGCCGCCAGCTGGTGGAACTCAGCGTCCGTCTCGGGAGTGGCCCTTTCCGACCTTCCTCCTCCGGCGCCCAAGAGCTCTTCATCCTCCACTTGCATGTTACACCTCACCGCTACAGCGGGATGGTGTCCAAATTCTTGGCTTAGTGTCAGCTCACCACAGCCGCTCCTGAATGAACACACGAGACTCTCTGTGGTATCACCAGGAACTTTTACTGTAGGAAACATGAACATCAGAAAAGCCAAGAATGGGAGGCTCCGGCCAACCCTCCTTTATATACCCTCCCCCTCATTTGAACAGTCTCTTCCCGCTCAGTAAAACCCCGCGCAAATTCCCCGCCAAGTCCATCAGCCGTTTCTCCTCCGAGTCCTGGGACGCAGGTGTCTTATCAATGTCAGTGACCCTGAAACTCAGAGCCACATCCAGGCTCTAGTAGCAGGGTTCTGACAGTTGGGTAATCCTATCAGATGAAGGTTGGGCTGCTGATCTGCAAGCTGCCAGGTTCGAATCCCACCCGGGGAGAGCACGGATGAGCTCCCTCTGTCAGCTCCAGTTCCCCATGCAGGGACATGGGAGAAGCCTCCCACAAGGATGGTAAAACATCAAAAAAAATCCGGGTGTCCTCTGGGCAACGTCCTTGCAGACAGCCAATTCTCTCACTCCAGAAGCGACTTGCAGTTTCTCAAGTCGCTCCTGACACGAAAAAAAATAATCATATCAGACAAAAATGAAACGAGGACAAAATTTCAATAAAATATTTCTGTTTAAAATCAAATTAAAATGCTATAAAGCAAAATCTCAAAATCTCTTGATATTTAACCATGGAAACAACACATCCATCAATTTTTTTGAAAAGAAATATTAGAAACTTCTCCTCTCATACCATGATTAAAATATCTCCTAAAAAGAATTTGGATTATCTCTCTCTTTTCCATAACATTTTGGGACAAGAAATTGACACATAGAAAAAAGTCTTCATCCTTGTTAGCAACACTTCAAGGGATTACCTATCTCCTTGAGCATGATTGACTTGATGCCTTAATTGCTCTTCTACTTTTGATAATGATACTTTCGGCAAGTCACACATTTGAGAAATTCCAGAACAGCTAGTGACATTTTCCTGCTGGGTTTTTGACAACATTTGACTCTGAGTCAACAAAGGTCCTGGAAGGGGTGGAGAGTTGGGGAGGGGGGAGGGAGCTGTCTGCATTTGTTTGACAATATTAATTGAACATTTCCCCTTCTAAACCTCAACCAATCACACAGAACAAATAATTGTATTTATTACCCATTATGGAAAAGGTAGTTATTTAATACAGAACGTCCAAAGCACCATCTCTGTCATATCACTCATTATTTCAGTTCCTGCTTAATCATTCTTTCTTAGCATAAGAAGTACATTTTGTTTTTGTTCTTGTCTTTTTTTCCAAACAGCATTGCCACATATAGTTCGTAAATGCTGTAAATATGGGCTACACAGGGCTATGGTAGGAACTGAAAAAAAAATATGTTTCTCTGTAAAGAAAGGGATTTTTTATGCTCCCCAAAGGCTTCTGGAAGAACACTTACAGCCACAAGGTTGCGAAATCTTTTTGCATTTGAAGATGTAGTCTCTTCACAAAAATATCATGGTTTTTCTGTGGAGTTGTTATCTATACAGAAATATCTATTTTTTTCAGACACAGTCTACATTATTTTTACACCAAACATGCAAAAAAGGTGTTTCTTTACAGAAAAGTAAGCATTTCTGTACAAAAAAATGTATTTCTGCAAAGGAACAATTTTATGTACAGGAAACCCATCCATATTTCTGCAAAGAAAACATGCATTTCTATGTGGAAAAGAAAAGCATTCTCCATGAGTGAATATTTCCTACAAAAAGTAATTTAGAACTACAAATATGTTGTGTTCTCATTCCTTTGGGAGACTATTATAGGAATTATTTGTTCTTGTCTGAAAAACATGATGAACAAAAATATGTAAATCCATTAAAAATTAACTCAATATAAGGTTGTGTTATATATTTTACTAGGGCCCCAACTACACAGTCACATAATGTGAGAAAGGAAACACATTAGCCTGAGGCATCCAGATAAAGTTTGAGGCTAATCAATTTCAGCCTGGAATAAACCTGATTATCCAGGTTTATTCCAGGTTTAAAAGATAGCTGCACGGATCCATATCTTATTGAAATATCCAGATCTTTGCAGGTGGGGATGGTCTCCTGGGATCTCCATATTGGATCCAAGCTCAGACAGCCTGGGTATGAGAGATGGCAAAGTCAGACTTCCCCTGTTGCTCCCCATTTAGCCTTTGAAAACAAACCAGAAACCTCTGTATGAGCCATGAGGATTGGAAAATGAAAGTAAAGAGCTTTGGAGGGAGAATTCCCCCCTCCCCTCTCTAAAGTTCTTTAGTTTCATCTCCACATTAAGAATCCACCTCAAATTAATTCAGAAATTCTCTCTTTTCAAAAACCTTCAAAAACCCTTTTAATATCTATGAGCAACATGACAGGTTTAGAAAAATTAAATTCACCCTGAGAGTCTCACCTTTGTGAATGCCTGATTTATTTCAGGCTCATTCTTTGTGGATTTAAATCCACCTCTGATGCTCTGAGGTAGATTGATATCATGGGCATGTAAGCACAGTTACACAACATATATTACTGCATATGTACTCAGTACGTATGACACAATAAATCCTCTCATAGAAGGTTTTGATTCCTTGGAATCTGAATTTTACCACACAGATTTATTGCTTGTACACATCAATACTGGAAAGCCCGGTATCATCCTTTGCATCTACTTGCAGATTTATGGCCACAGTCACAATTCACATTTTTCTATATAATATTTCATCACAACTTCCAAAATGTTGTAAGTTTGCTTAGATATCTGTGGTCCTAATACCACTCCAACTCAACATCCCTTCAATGTAGCATAAATATTTCCAAGTGGAAATACAGTATGCAAAGCACTACACAACTTCCATGCAGAATATCAACATTGCAATCACTGTTCTCATTATACATTGTACAAATGCAATACACAATGCACAATGTGAAATATGCAACTTTAGTGCACAACATTGCTGTACAGACAACTTTGCCTCCATGGCTATTAGCACAATACATCTATTGCACTATGGCAAATTATTCCTCACATGATGTACATGTGTGTATGTTCCCCAAAAGATGTGGACTGAAAGCCATGAAAACCCAATTAAAGTCAAATGGTCTCAAAGGTTCTGATAGGTTCTTTCTCCTCTTTTCTTCATCCACTCAGTTTATTGAACATGGAGACAGCCAGTTTCAAACTGGAGATTTTGGAAGTTTTAGTTTCACACTACACTGGGAAAGGGAGGAGTGAGATCTTATGGCATCTAGAGGTGGAAAGATCCAAATCTAGGGACCTCATCACACTTCCCAGTTATGTTTTGGGCTCTAGAGGAAGCCATGCACCCACCCTCCTCCTTCCTGTGTGATGGGAAGGGAAGGATGGAGGAATCACTATGGAGCACGTGCTGCCCAATTGCTTTTCCCCATCAGATGGGGGAAAGCATGAAAATAGCACTAAACAAAACTTATCTATATCACGGATGCGACCCGTAGAAATTTTCAGCAGCCTATGCGGGATGCCGCAAACATGGAGAAAGGGGGCGAAAGGAAGCAAAAGGGGGTCTGGCCAACCATGTGTCATTGGAAGGGACACACGGTGGTTGTAGAATTGGATGAATGAGTGGAGACCAGCATAAAATTGCTTTTTTAAAAAAATCTGATGGTCCTAAAAAGAATACTCATAAATATTTGCATGGTAGATGAAAACAATATTTCCAGACCATGAGGACACCTTGTAGTGATGGATGAAGAAAAACCCCAAACTGCAAATTGTCCCTGAAAACTGTATGGTTGTCAAGTATATTCTTGTAGTAGAGAAAGAAAATAACTTCCTAAGCCTGTTTGTTTAAATGAACACAAGCTGCTTTGCCAACCAGCGAGAAATTCTAATAAAATTTAATTTAAAGACCAATTCCAGCTGTACTGTAATGTATTCCCTTTACAGTGAATGGTAAACATTGCGTATCTATTGTAACACATCTCTGCTCAATTGCGTGCACAGGTTTCTAAACTGATAGGTTATCCTTGAGGGGAATTTGGTACATTTTGGCATTACTCTATGAAAGCTAAATACTTACAAGTCCCATTGATTTGGGGAGGAGGGGCAAAAAGCTGGGCCCAAGCTTAGATGTATCCAATTAAGTCAATAGAACTTCACAGTATTTAACTTTGGCTAGATTGTGTTCTTGGTCTATTGGACAGATTGCCATCTTTTAAGAAAAACATAAGGCAAATTGTTAACTGCCAGCCTAAACTATGTTTACAACCAGACTGCAAACATTTAAGCAAGTAGGCCTACCAACTTTGTGGTCAGACTACTGTTTTCCACAATGTTGGCTCAGAAGAAAGAAACCCATTCATATTGTTTTACATTTATAAGGGCAGCTAAGAATGTTAAAAGAAGAAAAAGCACTTAATTAAAATGAAACAAATAAAAATACAGGATTGAGCATAACCTTAACCAAAAGAAAAAATATGACAGGCAACATTTTGAAACCATTACAATTATAGAAGGCTTGGGACACTGTATGGAAATTACACTAACACCAATGAACTACAGTGCAGGAGCCTTCTTTACACATGTGCTATAGTTATGGCCCAAGACACCCACAATATTCCACTAACTTTAAAAATAACAGAAGAGATGTAACATGCCAAACCATGTGGCAGTTTTATGATGTGAACAAATAAGGACAGGGTTGAAACCAACAGCTCATTTTGGTTTATAACCTTGGAGATGGTTACTGAATGCTGCCCATCTAATTGATACTGTTACTGTTATAAATGTTGATATATTTTATGTGTTTTTATGGCACTATTATGTGCTGTTCTGTAAGCCGCCTCAAGTCCCTTTTGGGAGAAGGTGGTGGGATATAAATAAAATTATTATTAATAATTATTTATTTTATTCCTCCTTGTTGCTTTGGAAAGAAGAGTATGAGATGATAGCATTTACTTAGCAATTGAAAGAGTGTCTCACCAAGATGGCAGGTTAGAATGGCAGAAGATGCCACTAGTTATTGCCATAATAATTACTTAAAGAATCCAGATAAACTCTTTTGGGCAGTGAAGGTTCAAAAGCAATGATAGCATTAGAAAGAGGCAGCTCTCAACAGCAGCAGTATTTATACTAGTCATATGATTTTTCCATTTCTACAGCTTATGTAAAGCATAAATAAGTCTGGAGTACATTTTTGTCACATTGGAACAATGGTTCTGATTTATTTATTTATTTATTTATTTATCTGCGATACTTTTACCCTGCCTTTCTCACCCCGGAGAGGACTCAAGGCAGCTTCACAATGTAGTAATAA
Organism: Anolis carolinensis; assembly: GCF_035594765.1. Classification (NCBI taxonomy): domain Eukaryota; kingdom Metazoa; phylum Chordata; class Lepidosauria; order Squamata; family Anolidae; genus Anolis; species Anolis carolinensis. The sequence continues at coordinate 93,548,023 of NC_085845.1, read as the reverse complement.
TTCAATGCCTTTAAAAACAAAGTACAAAAACATTTAAATAATAAAACATTAAAATGCAATTAAAACACAATAAAAAGAATTAACATTTAACTCTAACAACAGAGTAATCATGTGATCTAAGAGCATACTCCAGGCCATTCCATTAGTCAGTTCCATACCTTCATATCCATTACTGCACCTGATTTCCGAAGAATTGATAATTTTTGGCAGCCTGCTCAGAGTTTACCAGCTCTAAGAATATCAAATGATATGAAGATTAGTTCAGCAGAGGGAAAAGGAATTTACCACTTCCTATGCATACTTTAATGATTTCAAAATTCCAGCTCAACAATGGGAAAGAATCAGAGAAGTATGCCTAGCTTGAAAAAAATATAATTATAGGGTCTTGAGTCTTCTTCTTGGAAGAGACCCATTAATAATATCAAAGCAACCAGAACCTTTTCTTAGTTGAATTTTTTTAAAATGAATGCTGGTCAGAAAGTAATATAAAATAAAAAGGAACAGGACCTTACCAGATGTTAAACAAGACACTGCCTTCTCCATAGGAGTCTTGTATCATCACTTATTCATGCAGACTGAGTAAGTCTGATTCAAGACATTTTGTTGGTCTGCAGAACCCACCCACCTAAATCAAGGCACATAAAATTAAATATAACTGATAATTCCAATTGGAATTACTATTCAGGCAATTGATCCATTGTATAGAAATGAATAGATATAAATCAAAGCACGTTAACTGCCAGTTTTGTAAGCTGCCCTGAGTCCCCTCGGGTGAGAAGGGCGGGGTAGAAATGATGGAAATAAATAAATAAAAAAATATAATTGACAATCCTTATTTGAGTAGACCAATGGATTTACTATTCAAGCAATTGATTCATTCTATAGAGATGTAAATCCTCATAAACTCCACTTCTGCATACAAGAACAAATATTTTTACATTCAGAACTGGGAAGAGTTTCACCTATCTAAAGAGATTATCATGCGAGTCTGTAACTCACATTAGAGGCTTTTTAGAAACAAATAAAATCACAACAAATAAAATCACAACTATCATCGAGTAACTCTTCTTCTTGACTGCAAAGCAAAAAAACTGGATCCCTTTCCTCCCAGTTCCCTTAAAAAAACAAAATGATGATTGTTCCCTCCAATGAACCATTTCCCCACTTAATTAAATATTTCTTTTTTTCCAGGACCTCCCACTTGTGCCTGGTTTTGTTTTATTATGAAAGCTTTTTTTTAAAAAAAAAAACCTTTAAAGTACACCTACGAATTGTTAAATAAACATAATACCAAAAATGTTAAAGTATAGTACTTAAAACACTTTTTTAAAATGTGTAACACCAGAGCTTTGAAAATGGAAAATACAAAGTTCAGGGGGTGTGCAGCCTAGAACTTGTGAGTTCTCAAAGTTGCAGAGTTTCTTCATTTTAAAAAAGTGGGAGACAATGACGATGGAGAGAGTACGAATTGAGAGGAATCACATCCCTGCCTGTGCAGTAAGGTCAATTCAGTCAAACCACATTTAAAAAACAATTTCCCAGTAAGATGAGGAGTGAGGCAGGTATGCTCTCATCTCAGCCAAGATGAGTAAACCATAGGAGAACCCATTCTCTGAGACGTGTATAATAATATCCTTTCTTCTCATCAAGACTTTCCAATAGCAAGAAATCAATTTTTTTTTAAAAAAAAATAGCAATCTTTCCATACCTAAGGTATGGAAATCTAGCTTGGCCTTGCTGAGGCCCTAACATGTGAACTAGTTAATAATCTGGGCACATAATGCTAACAATTCCTCATACATTTCTCTCCCTTTCCTAGCAGTAAAATCATAATGCTAATCATAATCAGCAGCAGCATTATCATCATGATTGTGAGAGATGCTGTGAGCTACAGTTCCACATCTGGAGGGGCATTTTTTGCCCATCCCTACTCTAAATCAAATCTTGCTTTTATGCAGTGGTTTCCTTAACTAATATATAGGCAGTCACTAAATTATGAACAAGATAGTTTCTGTAGATTTGTTCTTAAGTTGAATGTTGGAACAGATACATTTTTCAAGTGTAACTCCACTCACACACACACACACACACACATATCACAGGGAAGAGTTAACACCTCTGTAGTGTTTGTTTTGCTGTCTGTGCCCCTGCTCAAAAGATTTCCCCTCACTTTCTGTCACTGTGATAATTAGATTTTGAAAAAAATTGACTTGTTATGGAAGCAAGGATTGGTGAGAAAGCTTCAGTTGTGACACATTTCCCCTCTTTCAGGAGTGGATTTCTTATCCTGGAGAAGATTCCTCTCACTTCCTGTTGTTTCAGCCTCTTTCTTAACTATGAGTTGTTTGTAAGTCGGATGTTTGTAACTCAGGGACTGCCTGTATATTGTTTTCATAGGCAAGAATGGAAACCCAGAATGAATGCTTCTTTTGAATCCAGCAGTTGGCCAAATCATAACACTCCTGAGCAAGGAGAAGTTGGTAGCATCTTCATTTCTGTCACAATAGTAGTCTACACCTACCCAAAAAGCAGCTCAGCATGTTAATCCTCCCAGGTAGTGTTTTATGAGATGCAACATTACGCAAGAATCTCCTGCACTACCAACCAATGGAATGAAACTAGGATGCAGATGGAAAAAATTAATCTACAGTCAGACTGTTCCTCCATATAGATTATGTACTTATGTAGTATTATGTGAGTGGGGAAATGAAGGAGTGTGGACAGGCAGATAGCGGGATACTTATAGAAGTTTCTTCTGAACTTTTGTTGCATATTTGGAGGGTGAGTGGCTTGAATGGATGAGTGTGGTCCTTAATGACTTTGGTAATGATGCAGTTTTAAAAAACAACATTATAGGGAGGGAGGCAAAGCCAGACATTCTTCATAACTTCTGTTCCAGTCTCCTTCACATACCTTCACAGGGCAGACTTTCTGGTGGAATGTGCCTATTACAGGCAAGAGGGATTTTGCTAATTGCTTCTAGAAACTAGAACTGTTAATGAATCCTATGGTTAAACATTTACTGGCAGCCTATGTCTTACAGTTAGCCTTTTGGCTGGTCACACAGCACATCCTGCAAAGAGCTTTCAGAAGCCACAGGATTTTTTTAAATTTTAAAGTTGTTCCCATGTGCTACCAGTATTTTGTTTTCATTAAAATGACATAATTCCCTCTCCAATAAAAAGGAAAATCACAGTGTTATAGTAAAACAAGGCAATGTTTTATGGTTAACCAAAAACATCAACTAGTCAGCAAACACTGTTGTCAATATGTTCTCACTCAAGAATTTAAAATAATCAGCTAACTCACAATGTTTGTATATGTTATTATCTTGCACTTTGGCTACAGCCTTTAGCTAGCAGATCAATATATTAAATTATAGTTAATTAATCAATAGGGAAAATTTAATCAGTGATGCTGTGAGTTATAAGTAAACCAATTTTCTGAGCTATATTGTTTCTGGTGTCTTACTGTAATACTAGCTTTAAAATCATACAAACCTGAGACAGTGTGGTGTTATCCAAAAACCTAGACCTAAAAGCAAGAGTACTTGAAAACAGGGCTTGGATGGATGGATCTCTCACTGGCATCATGAACAGAAATCATGATGCCAGGCATCATGAACATAAAACGCCTGCTGGGAAGCGTCACCTGATTCCCCCCTCCCCTTCACAAACACCACAATGGGCATAGGTCCAGGATCAGGAAATCCCATCACCTAAGGACCACTCCACCCAGATAACCCATCTGCAACCATTGTCACCATTGTCAATGACACTCATTTAATCCAACCAGAAAGCCCCGCTCCTTCACCAGTGGAAGGGTTAAGGACGCCAGCAAAACAATGAATCCAGGTTTTCTCTAATAAAATTTTGTTAATTCCTGCCATATACAACCCGCCAATCACATCTGTAAAACATGACAACAATGAATATACATCAAACCAATGAGAAAACACACTGTAACTTTGAGCCAATCAGAATGAAGTCCATTACTTTGAAAGACTTAAGAATGCAAATGGAAGGCATATCAGATCAGTGATTATCTCTCTTCCCCAACACCATTCCTGATCAATGAAGCAATGTAATTGACCTCTGATTTTGCCTTCATCTCTGCGCACCTTAACTAGGGAACTTTGGAGCTGACATGCCGAGGACGGACCCATATTTGAGACATCTGTGCCAAAACACAGCACATGAAGAAAGCGTAGCTACATGCAATTTAAGGCTATACCATCCCCTCATAGGTCCTCTTTACAACTTTTGTTTCCCTCCCTCCTCAACTCCTGTCCTCGGTGCAATCTAAATTTATCAGGTCACTTCAGAACAATACTACTGTTAGGTGGATTTGTAATTGGTTAAGCGACTGAACCCAAAGGTTGTTCACCAATGGTTCCTCTTCATCCTGGAAAGAAGTAACTTCTGGGGTGCCAGAGGGTTCTGTTCATGCTTATCAAGTTGGTAGATGACACCAAATTGGGATAGCTAATATTCCAGAAGACAGGATCAGAATTCAAAATGACCTTAATATATTAGAGAGTTAGGCCAAAACTAACAAAACAAATTTCAACAACTTAGGCAGAAAAAAAGCAAAATGTACAAATACAGGATAGATGATGCCTGGCTCGACAGCAGTCCACATGAAATGATTTTGGAGTCTTAATAGACAACAAGTTGAACATAAGCCAACAATGCAATACAGTAGCTTTAAAAGCCAATGGGATTTTGGGCTGCATCAAAAGGAGTAAAGTGTCTAGATCAGGCATGGGTAAACTTCGGCTCCCCAGGTGTTTTGGACTTCAACTCCCAGAAATCCCAGCCAGCTTAATAACTGTTAGGAATTATGAGAGTTGAAGTCTTTTTGGGTCTTGACATTGACAGTCAGAAAATTCCACAGGCAAGATATCTCAATTATACACACAAACAGGTGTCACTAATATAAGGCAACTAGCTTGCCATGGGAAGCAATAGTGGTAACCAATTTAAAGGATTGTGCACAAGATGTATAACAGATTTTTTACAGTGGTTTGGGATGTAAGTGGTGGAATTTCCTCTGCCGTCCTCCTGATAAACTAAGTACTACCATTAGCCAAGTTACTGTTCTCCAGTCATTCACCTACAGAACAGAAATAAAAATATTTGTTCTTCTTATGACATTGCTAAATGGCCTAATACCATGACAGTATTTAGAAAACATCTGATTTTGGAAGCCCATCAGAGTCAGTCTTTGTTAGTATTTGGATGGAAACTAACCAACAAAAACTAGCCATTCTGAGTTATATTTTAGAAGAAGGAATTAGCAAAACTACATCTGTTTTCTCTGCCTAAGAAAACCTCATGAAGCTCATGTGATTGCCATAGGTCAATAGGAAACTTGAAGGTACATATGCTACACATGGCATTGCTATGGGCAAATATAGTATTTAAGTTATTATATGGGATAGGTAGGCAAAATCATGAGTGGCATTTTCCAATACCCTGTTTCCCCTAAAATAAGACATCCCCAGAAAATAAGACCTAGTAGAAGTTTTGCTGAATTGCTAAATATAAGGCCTCCCCCGAAAGTAAGACCTAGCAAAGTTTTTGTTTGGAAGCATGCCCGCCAAATAGAACACCAGAGCATCCAGGATCAGTAATGGAAATAATGGAAATAATGGTAGTAACAATAAATTCTGGATAGGATTCAGAGTTTGTCTGGTTATGCTGGTTTGTGATGACAACTACTGTACAGTATATAATAAATGTTCGTTTCTTTTGTTCAACAATAAATGTGAATTCTTCTTCATGGAAAAATAAGATATCCCCTGAAAATAAGACCTAGAGCATCTTTGGGAGCAAAAATTAATATAAGACACTGTCTTATTTTCGGGGAAACACGGTAGTTCCCTGCTTGCCTCTGTTTCCAGAAACACAAGACTTACAAATATTTACTGTTGGAAGCCTGTGGCTGCAGAGAAACAAAGAGGGCGATACCACATTGCCTTGCTGTAAAGGAGAGGAACATGAACATTGAATGCAACATTTTGTCACAACAAACCTATGAGATATCTCGCAGCAGTCTAAGAGATTCAATGTTTAAGTTGTCCTGATGAACAAGCCACATGTTCTTCATCTTGAAAATATGTGTGTAAAATTCTTGAACATCTATGTTCCATGCATATTTACAGCTTTAAGTTGTTACTGTTCCAGCTTACAGCTTTCTATATCAGTACATAAAAAATGGAAAGCCATGAACTCTAGTCTATCATGACACTCATAATTTTGACTATAAAGGCTCTAATTACAGAAAACTCAAGAGATAGCAGCCATTAGGCACTCAAAGGTTTTTGTTTCATAATCACAAAGGAGAATGTTTTAAGATTTTTTAAAATACATCACAAGATAGATATTTTGCCTTCTCTGTGTAGTCTGGGATATATAACACAGCAGATGAAAAGTACAGCATGATCTCAAAGCCCTGCAGGCATCAGCAGATACTTGAAGACACTATAAACCTTAGCCACAGGCGAAAGAAAGATTAGCAAAAAAGAAAAGTGTCAGATTTTTCTCTGGCAGGGGGTGGATAAGCAATAACATCCCTGTGCCACAGTGATTCACATAAACACCCCCTTAAATCAATCAGTCACACATGGAATTGCTTCATTTGAAAATGAAGGGAGGGGACCTACAATAAATCAGAACTGTAGAAAGCAGCTTGAAAATTTCTCAGTGCTTCAGAGTGAACATGCTGTGCAGTGAATTAAGGGAGGAAGGGAGGGAAGGAGACAGAGAAGAAAGAGAAAGAGAGAGAAAGACCTCCTGGCCTTTCTTACTGATATCAAGTTCTAGACATTGCATTGTTATTTAATGAGATAAAAGCACACTACAGGCCTGAATTGTAGATTAAATCAAGCAAGCAAACAAACAAATGCCAACCATCTTAAACAGATCCACAGCGCATTAACCCCAACACAAAGCTATTTTTCACACTGCATATCTTCAACCATTATTCAAAATGACATCAGAACTGTTTTGCTGGACCAGAAAAAGGTCCCTTTAGTCTAACAATCTGTTTCCAACAGCACCTAGCCAAATACGTCAATAAACAATTTCAATTCATTTGACAGAAAAAACATGTGCCTGGTCCCAATGGAAGCCAGAGAATGTGACATTCTTATCTCAGAAATGTAAACAGTAAGACACATAGACACACACCTGCCACAAGAAATACTGCTTGTAATTATGGTGGTGATTATGATATTGTCCTGATGTGTGAGTTACCACAACTAACAATGGATTACCAATGTGCTTATATTCACCACAAACTGGAGAGCATTGGGGAAACTGCAGATACACACATCAGATTTCCCATGGCAAAATTTCCTATATAAATTACGTGTCAGGCTAGAGATGTAAACAAGCTTTTCTCCCCCTTTCCATGTTTCCAGCTAAACGTTCTATATTGCTTCTTTCCCTAGTCTAGTGCCTTCCATAGTATCAAACTACAATTCCCATTAGGCTTAGTAAGGCATAGAATCATACAGATGGCAGAAACTGAAAAGGCCAGCTAGTCCAATGTCATGCTGCATGGGAATCCATAGCTAAAATATTCCTGATGACAATCCAACAACTCTTGAAAAACTTGGCATGGTGAAAATTGTAGCTGAGGCTAGGGGGGGAGCTTAATGGTAGAAAGTTTACACGTGCATGTTAGCATTACTGGTAGCATGCATAATATTACTGGTTGTTTACAAAATTTATGTTGTCAGCACAAAATTGAATTTGATTAAATTAAACAAAACAAATGTACTTTTGGTCATGCTTGAATGCTCCCTACTGGGGAAAAGTATATGTACTGGTATCTGAATAGAGGGATTCTTTACAGGAAGAAAGCAAACCAGCATTGGAGCTGGATCATCACCTTTGGGGACAGTGCCTATCACAGGAATACAGTGTGCATCCCACTACCAATTTACCTCTGCTTCCTGATTTTTCAGCACCTAGTTATTGATCGGTAAAGAATATCAATAGCTTCCAATTCTGCAATTTTCTCATTGGTCCCTACCACTTTTCTGTCTGAATGCCAACAACAACATAAAGTCTGAGAGCCAGAATTTCCTCCTTTCCACCTCTCATCCCTCTACCTCACTATTCCCAAGCTGACCATATTCCTTTTGGTTTATATTTATGTTTGACTTTTTGTTTGAAATGATGTGATTACACAACTGAGTTAAAATTAAAATTATTAAAAAATATAAAGAAATCAAAGAAGTGTAGAAAAGTGAGGTTCCTTTGTAGAAGTGTGATTGTAGCACCACAGATGACAAATTGGCACAATTGCATTATTGAAGAAAAATGTGATATTGAAGGTATCTCTACAATTACATGATTGTAGCATAATAGCAGGTTGGTATGACAAAGTCCTACATTAGGGATGGCAGAAATGTCAGTAGATAAATAGGTACCGCTTTTAGCTGGGAGGTAATAAAAAGGCATCCTTAAGGACATCGATCAGGAGGACATCTAAGGATGACAAAAAGCTCCTTGGCATGGAAGATGGAGTGGCAGCACCCCCTGTGGCTGGAGTCGAACACAGCCTCCAAGATGCTGGAAATAAGATGCGAAATGCCTTTATCTCTCTGTGCATTGTCTGTTCTTGTTAACTGTATAACAGCAAAGAGGGTGGGGTATAAATACTTTAAATAAATAAAGTCAATCTCAGATCTCATTCTTTTTTAATCAGCTTGTTTTCTTCAGCTAGAATCTGAAATGAAACAGTATCATCAAAGAAACACCATCACAGGATAAATGCAATGCTCATTTGTTTCTATTCTCAGCACAATTGTCAAACCAAATGAATATTGACCTGCAGAAGCCATGTAAAATAAAACATTGTTAGGATGACGCCCCAAAACATCATCCTGGAGCATCGTCCTACTACATGCTCCGTTATGAAGGCCTTCAGGAGGTTGTGCTTCCCTTATCTGGAATTCTGAAATAGTACAAAATTAAAATATGTGTAGCTGACTAGGGTCACCTTTAATTAACACAAACTTTCTTTCATTAAAAAATATTGTATAACATTACCTTCAATCTATTTGTCCAAGGTTCAAATAAAACATCCCATTTTCAGGATATGCTATTATGTACATACATGCAAATACAAGTATTCCAAAATCTGCAGAAACCTCTTCACACAGTGTTTTTCATCTTGGACCTTCTTTCCTGCTTTCTGAGCTGTTAGTCCTGCTGCTGCAAGTGATCTTATAGAAATCCTTTTAGCTCCTTAAGCCTAACTGCAACCCGGTAGCCCCCTTAGATTGTTCAGAAGTTTCAACACCTATTTTTCTTTTCTTTTCTTTTCTTTTCTTTTCTTTTTTAGGTGCACGGGGGGGGGGGGGGGGGGACACAGCTTGTATTGAACACAGACTGTTCTATCTGGTATCTACTCTATCTTTTTGTCTTCTTAATAAAGAAATAATTGTTCTGGTTTTGAAATTAGCTTGTCCTCAAACTGATCCCCACCCTTTCTTGGACCTACACTAGTTGATTGTTTGTTTGTAAAACCTTTAGCCTGTAAAATCCTACAGAGAGTAACTGCCTTGGCGAACTTTCCCCTGAAACCAGTAACCTGCTTTTCTTAAAGGAGACAATGATTAGGAAAATATAAAAGGGGGAATACAGTTAATACAGTTAAATGGGATCATGCTTGCCAAAGAGGAACACTTGGAGGATATGACCTTGTCTAGTTCTCCTTTTGTTATGAACACCAAGTCCTTGGAGACTATTTCCCCCAGAGATCAGAAGACAGAATCCATAACCTTGTTGAAAAGTAGGCTAGACATGTAATGGCTTGTAGTGATCATGTTTTTGAACACACATCAGTATTAAAAAAAACTTGCAAATAAGGATCGGTGAAGTCAGTTGAAGAGCAGGGCTGGATTTTTTTTAGTTTCAATGTACCCCTCATTCTTCTTTTATTGTCCACTTGCAGAATCCTGGAGAGTTGCATCTCCATTAATGATGCTGCTGCCCCCCCCCCCCTTTGTGTGTGTGTGTGTCAGGAGCGACCTGAGAAACTGCAAGTCGCTTTTGGTGTGAGAGAATTGGCCATCTGCAAGGATGTTGCCTAGGGGACACCCGGGTGCTTTGATGTTTTACCATCCTTGTGGGAGGCTTTTCTCATGGGGAGCTGGAGCTGACAAAGAGAGCTCATCTGTGCTCTCCCTGGATTCGAACCGGCAACCTTCAGGTCAGCAACCCAACCTCCAAGTCAGCAGTCCTGTCGGCACAAGGGTTTAATCTATTGTACCACTGGGGGCTCCACTGTTTCCCCTAAAATTTGGGGAAATGGCTTTTGTCTTAAATTAGTCAATAGCATGTCCCAGTCTCCTGGGGAAATGCCATTTGCTACATTTTGGAACATCATCACCATTCTTCACACACATACAACATTTTAATTCTTCTAGAAGCCTTTCCACAACCTACATTAAGCTTCCTTTAAGGGGGTTTGCAGGGAGCACTAGAGGCCTTTAAGGGCCACATATAGCTTCCCTTTTGTACACTGCTATTTTCAAGAAATCCCTTAAATTCAAATCTCTTGGCCCACCCATCTGGTCATTTAAAAAGATTTTTAAAGGAAGTATTCCACTCCTTTTCCCCCCGATCCACGAGTGCACAGCCTATGAATCTGAAATTTGTGGCTTGTCATTTATTATTTTTATGTATGTTTTGATAGACTGCTTTGTGTCACCCAAAGGAATGAAAAGCTATATTTGTTTTGGCCCCAGTTTATGATCAAAACTTCTATGAAGGTTTGAATATATGAGACTACAGCAATGTGGTTGCAAAAAAAGCATGGGACATTCAACCTGAATTCCACTCATAAACACTCCGTTCTGCTAAGAGGAACTTGATATATTTTTACTGTAGTACATATCACCCAAGGGCTTGGGGGAAAAAAAAGAAAAAGAAAACCTCAGTGTTTTAACTCATGGCTTTTAACACCTGGACAATTCATTTCAAAAGAGATGAAAAGGCAATGTAAAATGGTAGTATAACTGGGGAGCCACATTTTTGCTATTAACATAACATCCACTTTCTCACATCTTTCCATGTCCCCATATTATTTAACAGATTAATTACAAGAGACAGTTATCAGTAAAACTTGGAACAGATTAAATACAACATGAGAACAATTTTGAACAGATGTATATAGAGGATTTATGAATCACGGGCATAAAGACTTTCTATGTACAAATAATATGTGTTCCTGCAGACCGTTCATTATCATTTTTGAAACATCACTTTCCATAGGATCATCCCCCTTAAACCCCTACACTAAAGGAGACAGCCACGCTTTTTAAAACACCTTTTTCAATGGAACCCACACTATCTTTAAAGTACTAATGGAAACAGAAAGAGCATTAGCAGACCGCCTACATGAACACCCACATAGAAATGTCACAAAGTAATTGGACAAATCAATCCACCACTTCCCATCCCAAAGAAAAATACCTGCTTTTAAATGTTTCTATGTGCAGGGAGAGGAGTGAAGTCAAAACTACAATTCCCATGATTCCATAGCACTGAGTCATGAAAGTTAAAGTGGAGTGAAACTGCAGTAATTCTAAAATGGAGATGCACCCTAAAAGGGGCACGAGGAAGCTAACCAAGTAAATACATAAACCTCCTGAAGAGTCTTTGCTCATTATTACAAAAAGTCAATTAAATCTTACAAATTGTAGCAAACAACTGCTCTACTTCCTGAGCTAGAGATTTGTATGCATCCCATTCCTTTTAGCAGGAGCTGAGTCCACATAAGCTGTTTTCCCCCTTTGTCTCCTATGTGTAAATGATATTTTAAAATTTCAGATTTCAAGCCAGGCCCTGGCAACTCTATTGTCACTATACATTGTAATATGTGCAGTGGACAGGATCCCTGTTGGAGTATGGTTGTATTTGTATGAAATGTAAATCAAGTGTTTACTGCTGATGAGCAAGAGTGTGGATTTTTCAGTAATGAAATAGTTAACAGCAGGCTAGTTTTGACTGACAGCCTGTTGTTATTGCTATGACCTATCAGGCTTGATTTCCTGCCTTTGAGGGTTGGAACTTCCTCTGGACAGAGGAATGTGTGTCTTATCTTATCGGTGGAGTTCGGCTTGAGCATTCGCTGAAGATGGATTATGAATGCTATGCTCTGAAGCCAAGAATGCAAACTGTAAATAGACATGTAAATAAAGTTAATCAACAGTTGGACTTCGCCTGCTGGAGTGTTTGTTTGACCAGTGCTGATTCTCCGCATGGGAATACAGTCTGGAGAAGGAGGTGAGACCGGGATGATGAATTTTGGAATCCACTCTGCACACCATCATCCCCTGACAATCCCTATCAGAGTGAGGGGGGGTTATACCCAAACAAAGCCAGTTGGGACATATCTCTCTGTTACTGTTTAGAGCAGCTATGGGCAAATTGTGGTGTTTGGACTTCAACTCCAAGCGTTTTGGACTTCGACTTCCACATTTTCTAGCAGCCAGTAAGCTGGCTGGGATTTCTGGGAGTTGAAGTCCAAAATGCATGGAGGGCCAAAGTTTGCCCATGCCTGGTTTAAAGAGACACCAGCCAGACCAGACATGTGATCTAGCTATGCTGGAATGAAGCCACTCATGAAATTGTTGGAAGTAATTGGGCAAAAGATTCATAAAAAGTACTGGATGAAGTCCATAGGTATTTAGGGCATAATTATGTATGCATTCATAGAATGCCACTGCCAGTTTTCCATTTGCCTTTAGCTTATGCCATATTTACCGTTAACTGTATGACATTTCATTTTTATACAAGTAAAGTCAATTTTATTCCCAACAGACAGCACCCTTAGGAGTAAGTTTCAACCTTTGTTTTAGCAATTTTCTTCATTGGAGTGATTTTCAAACTGGTCTCAAGTGCATTAAACATAAAAACATTTTCAGCTTAATCATAAGACCTGGTTACATGGTTTCTCCCCCGCCCCCACCACCACCGCCACCTCCAAAAAGCAATATTCACCAAAAAGCTAATACTAAAGAACTATAAAGAGACCTAATAAAGTCTTGTTATACCACCTTGCATTATTTTTTTATTCTAAATACAATTACCCAGGAGCCTCTGATGCAAGATGGAAACTGGGAACATCATTTGACCTCACATTCCACTGTGTTTAAAACTTTCTCCAAGTTTTACCAGCTAGTTATACTTTGACTAAAGTATAGTGTTATTTTATGGCCAAAAGTAACCGCAGAATTATAGAAGCCAAGACTAGCTTTACATTTACTTTCCTTGTAATTAAGCATCTTCAAACTCTGAAGTGGCTAAGGGTGTTTTTAGGGGTTTTTTTGTGGAGTCCATATTTATGGAAGGAGACAATTTTTTGCCAGTAATGCAGAAAGTATTGCTCACAGATGGAAATTTAGTAATCTTGTCTTTTAAAAAGATGTACATCTTGCTCTCCAGACATACTAACTTCATATCCAGGTGAGATTTTTGAAACTGAATCTTCTGCTTCTCACTTTATATGATGATGCTACTCTGGTTCTGAATCTCAAAACAATCAATGGGGGTTCACAGATTTAGGAGCTGCATGCAAAAGTCACACTATATCCACCCCTAATGTACATATAATAATTGCTACAGAGCTTGAAAAGGCCCTTTTTGTAGAGCTATGTTCCAGAATCCTGGGCATCCTGGCTGGAAAAATTAGAAGTTGTAGCTCCAATAATCCATTTTTCAAAACTCTTCACTCTTTAAACATTGCCAATTTTAAATGATGTATGTTCATTTTGTGGGTGTTTCAGGGAAGCTGTTGAGAAAAATTGGATCCACCAATAACAATATAAGAAAGGAAAAGTTAACAGATGTTGTAGGAAGAATCATTTGGTTTCCAGGCTTGGACAGAAACCTCAGGCCACAAATTTGGGGTACCATTCAACTGTGGCAGACTATTAGTTACAGAGTCTTTACCATGTTTTTGGCTCTGCCCTGCCAGCGTTGGTTATAGGTCTGGCAGAGCTTGAAGCTATCCATACACAACTGTCTAGACTAGAGGGAAACTATTTTTCAAAGATAAGGATGACAAGAATAGTTTAAATGATGGCTCCCTTAAGTATTACAAGCACTATACAATACAATATCATATATTGTTGGGACCACTTCCATCTGGAAATCAATTTCCTCACTGTGAAAGAACATGCGGATCAAATAATGATTGTTGTCCAAGTATAGGGTCTTGGTGGTAGGTCCATAGGTGACTATAACCTATGGACCCACCAGCAAGACCCTACACTTGGAAAACAGTCATTACTCGGCCACAAGTAATAGCCTATAAGGATGATACTGTGTGTTACCTCCAGGATCAGAGGCAGCAACTTTTTGATTATGACTTGTTGCAGAACAACAACTTTCATTTTCTGTCTATAGACTATTGGAAAAAAGAAGGTAGATTAGAGTGGCTTTTAGTTTGACTGATGCTCTTGATGTTGTCAGGTACCTTTAAGGTTTTTGTGACTTCTGGCGACCCAAAGGCAAACCTATCACAGAGCTTTCTAAGTCTAAGTGTGTGACTTACCCATGGTCACCCAGCAGATTTTCATGACTGAGCAGGGATTCAAATTCTGTTCTCCAGAGTCATATTCTAATACTCAAATCACTACACCATACTGATTCCATTCTGCTGTCTTTACAGCATTTCAATCCATACAAACATCTGAATCTTGTTTCCATAAGAAGTATCACGCACAAACATACCTCTTTCCATAAACCACCAGCCAAAGGACCAACACCCAACCATTATTTTTCTCTTCCAGGTTCTCTTCCAAGTAGAGCTTTTTCCTTTCTCTTATGCTAGAAAGCATGTGTTTACTTGATAACTATAAACTCCCTACCTATAGTTTAACTATATATATGCATTATATCATCAATACGCTCATAATCTTTAACTGCATGAATAAGGGATCTGTAGAGCTGAGGCAATTTTACAAAGTAAATAAAATTCAGGATGCAGAATATAAAAACCCAGAGGTCTGAGTTCTTTTGCAGGAAAGATGTCATTTGTTTGTTTATACCTGTTCTGTGTGTGTCTGTTTTAATGGCAACATGAGTAAATGGAATCAGATCTTTGTACTTTTTTGTTGCATCACCTTTTGATTGTGTCTCTCATTTTGTAGTGGAACTGCCATTAATGAGGCATATTGTTAATATTATAGTTGTGTTTCAATTGATGCTTTTGCTCAGCTTCACTAGAGAGTCACTTATAGGGTCTGCAGGTGCCAGAGATTATGCAATTTGCCCTGCTATTAGACCCGCCATGGATTAAGTTACTGAGATAAACTGTACAGAAAATTAGACGATTACATCAACAGCCATACACTTCAGCCAAAGTCCCACAAAAAGCATGACAATAAGAAGCAGCATGAACTATTATTATAACAGCTCCTGATTTATACTAAAAATGTGAAAAGGGAAACAGGGTCAGTCTCAGTTGCAATTGTACAGGGGAAATGGACATTAATCATTTATGAACATGCTTCTGTGTGGGCAAGACAGCTTATGTGACCTATATTAGTAGCTTAAAGGCTTTAAAGACTTAGTTTTAGTCTAATAAATTCCCATCATGTCTATGAATTCCAAGAGCCACACAATGAAAGACACATATCTCGACAATACAGAAACTGAACTAATCCTTACTATTGAAAGAGCAGTAAATTTCTACATAATATGTATCTTCAATTTAATTCATAAATTATTATGAAAGGCATAAGAATTAGGCTTGTGCATTTTGGCTGAATCATTATCCATTTCTGCTTGCTGGATTCCAGTAGAAACCCTGTATCCATTTTCGCTGGCCTCCCAAAAATGAGTAGGTAGCTAGATAGGCATTTGCAGGGGACGTGTCTCCCCTTTCTGTCATTTTAGGGCTATTGGGATGAACCTTATATCCTTCATTGAGAACAGGATGAAAAGCACCAGAGTTAAGATAGTACCCTCTCTAGGATTCTTTCCCTTCCGCTTTTCAAGGAAATTTGGATTTATGGCAAGGGCTTAAGATAGCACCTTCCTTGGGATCCTTTCCCTTCAGTTTGTCAAGGAAACCTGGATTTATGGCAAGGGTTTAAGATAGCACACTCTCTGGGATCCTTTCTCTTCGTTTTTTCAAGAAAACCTGGATTAGGTAGCAGTTTTCTGAGAATGAGGTTTTTCTTTACTATTAATTATTAATAATAATAACAATTATCTTTTAGAAGTATATTATTTTCTGAAACAGAGGAGGGGAGATGATGGGTTCTGGCCAAGTTTCTCCACAGATTGAGGACTCAATGGCCAGTGGGCACTGAGGGGGAAATAAGAACTGGTAATTAAAGACTGGTTCTGATATCACCAATTATACAAAAGGTTTTAAAAGGAAAAAAGGGGGGTTGGCTCAAAAAATCTGAACTTGAAACTATATTAGAAAAAGGGAAAAAAGGTGTAATATCCAGATTGTAAATATGTGATGTCTCATGGGCCTTGTAGTCCCGTTCCTAGCACTATGGTGGCAGATGAGGAGGAAAACATGGGATTTCCACCGGTTCAGCCAGAATCGGAGCCTCTGCACCTGGAGGATGTTTGCCCTCAAGAAGTCAGCCAAACAAGCCTTGGGCAGAATTCTCCCCCATTTTCTTGTCGGGACAATTATAATAGAGATAGAGGAACTAGGGAGGCGAATCGCCGGAGCGCCAGAATCGCAGCCAAACAATTAGCTGATTAGGTCTGCTTCCCTTGGGAAATTCTAAGGAGTCATGCATCTGGACACAGTTTGGGTTTCATTTCTTGTTCTCCAGGGAAAGTGTTCCTTGGCGGGAAAACAAGATCCTATATAGGTGTTCTGCCGCAAGGGGAACCTTGCGGAGTCAATTCGTCAGCTCGAGGAGTGAGATCGTGTGTGGACTCCAGTTCCTTGTTTCCCGGATCAAGTTCAAGTCTGCCTTGTTTCGCATTTGCCACGGACCTTGTTTTTGCTCTTGTTGCCTTGTTTCAAGTCTTGTTCTAGCCAAGTATCAAGTTTGCTTTCCAGCCTAGTTGCCAAGTTTCAATGAACTAAAGGACCTTGTCTTCTCCCCACACTTTGCTTGTCAAAGTGTGTGTTTCGGTTATTGGATTATAACTTTGGACGCTAATATCACATATTGGACATTATTTTTCCTGGACTATATTTGACCTTTCCTGAAAGGTCTACTTCTGAACTATATTCTTCACCTGTTTTTATTGACTTTATATATTCCTTTAATAAAGATATTAGATAGAATCTGGCCTTTGCGCATGGTTATTGGTGCTCTGTAGCCTGGGTCCTGACAGTTTGACTCCGCCAACCTAAGCACCAATTAACCCTAGGCCAGGATGTCTACAGGAACCGGGGCGGAAGCCCAACCACTCAGCTACACCATTTCCAAGGATGAATTCGACAGAATCCGTGATACACTCCGTACGCAGGAGGGAGAAATACGGGGCTTGAAGGAACGCGGTGTCCGGCTCCCTGCCCTAGCGCTTCCAACCAAGTTTTCTGGAGAAGCCTCCAAGGTTCATGTTTTCCGTCGCCAGTGCCAGGCGTACATAGAAGCCCGCCAAGCCGAGTTCCCCCAAGAAGAAGTCAAGGTGGCATGGATTTACAGCCTCCTAGAAGGGCCTGCGGTCAATTGGGCGACAGCGCTATTTGATGCGGGTTCCTTGCACCTAAATTCCGCGCAAAACTTCCTGAATCACCTTAAAGCAACATGGGGGATCGAGGACAACGAGGAGGCGGCCGGTCATAAACTCCGGCGTCTTTTCCAAGGGGACAGGCCGCTGTCCCAGTACATAGCCGAGTTCCGGGTGTTGGCTCAGAACACCGGCTGGAACGATATAGCCCTCAGAGGACAGTTTCGTGAGGGTCTCAACATCGAGATGCAGGAAGAAATCTCTAAGGTGGATCCTCCAAATTCTCTTGAGAGACTTATCAATCATTGTTTACGTGCCGAGGTCCTGCTTGCCAACAAAAAACAGTGGCTCCGAGGCCAGGGTGGAAGGGCCGGAGTGAAACCTCCCGCTTCCGCCAGCATTCAGCCACGTCCAGTGTGGAGACCCCCACCACCAGCCCCAAACCCCAGGGGAAGCGAGGAGGAGCCGATGCAGTTGGGCAATGTGCGTCCCAGACTAGATGTTGCCGAAAAGGCCCGCCGCCAACGTTTAAACCTCTGTTGGTACTGCGGGAGTGGGGGGCACTTCGCCAAAGGATGCCCAGCCAAGGGAAAGCCCACCACCCGTCTGGCGGCAGCGTCCTCCGCGGAGGCGGAAGCGGCCGCGACGACTGAAATCAAGCCGGCGGGGGA
Source organism: Anolis carolinensis (assembly GCF_035594765.1). Classification (NCBI taxonomy): domain Eukaryota; kingdom Metazoa; phylum Chordata; class Lepidosauria; order Squamata; family Anolidae; genus Anolis; species Anolis carolinensis. The sequence goes on along the minus strand of NC_085845.1, from coordinate 93,529,668 downwards.
AGCCAGCGACCGGGCGTAGAGAGGCTCGACAACCCGGTCAAAAACCCCGCTCAAGAGCTGCAAACCGGGGTCCTATTTCTCCTGGTGATTACGCTGTGGTCGGCGAAGAAGGGACCCGTCATGATTCATGCCATGATAGACTCAGGGGCAACAAACAATTTCATCGATAGAGAGTATGCCGACTCTCTGGGATTACAATATCACGATTTCAAGAATGCCCGGGTGGTGCAAGCCATAGATGGTCGTCCCCTAAAGACGGGCCCAGTAAGCCAATGGACTGAACCCACCAGGATGTGGATAAGGGAACACATGGAAGAAATTTCCTTCTTCGTTACCGAGGTTCCCCACTTTCCTGTGATTTTGGGGATTCCATGGCTGACGCTCCACGATCCAAACATCTCTTGGTCCAACCGAGAACTACAGTTTGCCTCGAAATATTGCCAAAACCATTGTCTAGTAGCCAAGGTCTGCCATGCCTCAGACGCTGAGCCCATCATCACCTTGCCCAAGAAATATTCGGACTTTTGGGATGTTTTCAATGAAAAGGAAGCCGAGAAACTACCCCCACATAGACCCTACGACTGTGCCATTGACTTCGTGGAGGGGGCCCCAATTCCGCGAAGACACCTCTACTCCCTGACTGAACCAGAGCAAGAAGCTCTCAGGGAGTTTATATAGTCAAACCTTCGCAAGGGATTCATCAGACCCTCTCAATCCCCAGCTGCCTCCCCAGTGATGTTTGTGAAAAAGAAGTCAGGGGATCTACGCTTGGTTGTGGACTATAGAGCATTGAACAATATCACGAAGCGGAATCGCTACCCCCTGCCTTTGATCTCGGACCTACTAGACCGGCTTCGAGGGGCCAAGGTTTACACCAAGCTGGATCTCCGGGGGGCTTACAATCTAGTTTGCATCAGAGAAGGGGACGAATGGAAAACAGCCTTCCAGACCAAATTCGGATTATTTGAGTCCCTAGTCATGAATTTTGGTTTATCCAGAGCTCCCGCAACATTCCAGCATTTTGTCAACGATATCTTCCAGGATTATCTAGATCGGTTCTTGATCATATACTTGGACGATTTTTTGGTGTTTTCTAGATCACAATCGGAGCACGAGAAACACGTCAGAATGGTGCTACAATGATTGCGGGATCATGGACTATATGCCAAGTTAGAAAAATGCGCCTTTGATCTGCAAGAAGTAGACTTTCTGGGGTACCGCGTCTCGCCTCTAGGGCTCTCCATGGACCCGGCAAAGGTCTCAGCAGTATTGGAATGGCGGGCGCCAACCAACAAGAAGGAAGTACAACACTTCTTGGGTTTCGCAAACTACTACCGCAAATTCATCCCAGACTTCGCTCGCTGGTCTGACCCAATCACCAGCTGCATCCGTGGGAAACAGCCTTTCCGCTGGACAGAGCAAGCAGAGAAAGGGTTCCAGCAGCTAAAGAAGTTATTCACGACCCAGCCAATCCTACAGCACCCTGATCCTAAAACCCCTTTTGTTGTACAGGCTGACACCTCTGATGTGGCAATTGGGGCTATACTCATGCAACCAGTGGGAGAGCATCTCCATCCTTGTGCCTATTACTCCCGTCAACTAACAGCCCCAGAGAGAAATTACACTATTTGGGAGAAAGAACTCTTGGCCATAAAGGCAGCTTTTGAAAATTGGAGACATTGGTTAGAAGGGGCCAAATTTCCCATTGAGGTTCATACTGACCATCGTAATTTGGAACATCTAAGAACTGCACAAAAATTAAATCAAAGGCAGCAGCGCTGGGCTTTGTTCTTTGAGCGTTTTGACTTCCAGATCCATTATGTGACCCCGGCTCAAACCAAGCAAGCAGATGCTCTATCATGGAAACCGGAGTATGCTGCAGGGCGCAGAGAGACCTCAGAGTCCCGATTACTGCAGCCGGAAAACTTTGCCACGCTCACAGTGGGGAACACCAAATCCACTCCAACTGAACCAACTCCCTCTAACCCAGAATCCCTTTGCTCTCAAGAAATTAGAGCCAGTCAACAGACAGATGCCTGGGCTCAAGAACAGATTCGCCAAGGACTACGTTTCCCATTCTCACTTAAAGACGGCCTGCTGTGCTACAGGAACCATGTTTACATTCCTCCGGGCCCCGGCAGAGAAAAGGTACTTCGTCTGTGTCATGACAGCAAGCCAGCAGGGCATTTCGGACTATTTAAAACCATGCACTTGATCCTACGAGACTACTGGTGGCCCAAGATCCGCAAGGATGTGGAGAAATATGTTAATACCTGCCCAGTATGTCAGCGCTCCAAGACACGAAGGGAGAAGCCCTCAGGGCTACTTCATCCCCTTCCCACTCCTTCTCGTCCATGGGAGATAATTTCCGCGGATTTTATCACTGACTTGCCACCCTCCCTTGGATTCACCACGATTCTAGTAGTGGTGGACCTTTTTACCAAATTGGCCCATTTCGTTCCCTGTGATGGTCTTCCCACGGCCAAGGAGACTGCAGATTTATTCCTTCAACATATCTTCCGCCTACATGGATTGCCCAAGAGTTTGGTCACTGACCGTGGATCTCAATTCACCTCTCGGTTCTGGAAGGCACTACAACAACTATTGGGCATAGACTTTCGTTTATCTTCAGCTCACCATCCCCAAACGGATGGGCAAACGGAGCGCACCAATGCCACTTTGGAACAGTACCTTCGCTGTTATGTAAACTACCAACAGGACAATTGGGCTTTCCTGTTACCTTTGTCAGAGTTTGCCTGCAACAACGGTGTCCAGGCTTCAACTAAGGAAACCCCATTCTTTGCAAACTATGGTTTCCATCCACGTTTCTTTCCTTCTGTCATTGAAACCTCAGACGTCCCCACAGCGGAGGACTGGCTGCAGGAACTCACAGCAGTGCAAGAACTCTTGCACCAGCATCTGGATCAAGCCAAAGAGGACTATAAACGCCACGCTGACGGTCATCGCCAGCCAGGCCCCGAGATCAAGGTAGGAGATCGGGTTCTCTTGTCCACCCGCTTTTTGCCCTCCCACCGTCCCTGCCGGAAGCTAGATGCCCGTTTCATTGGTCCCTACCCAGTGGTGGCGCAACGTAACCCCGTGACTTTCAAACTCCAACTTCCGCGCTCCATGCGCATTCATCCAGTGTTTCATCGTTCCCTGCTCCTTCCGGCGGATGGTGTACGTCCTGATGCGAACCGGCCGGCCCCCGCTCCTGTTTTGGTGGACGGGGAGGAGGAATTCGAGGTTCAGGACATTTTGGATTCTCGCTTTCATCGCCGCCGCCTTCAGTATCTCATTGACTGGGTGGGTTTTGGCCCCGAAGAACGCTCTTGGGAAGACGCTTCCACAGTCCATGCCCCCGACTTAGTCCGCCGCTTCCATCAGGCCTACCCTGCCAAGCCGCGGCCCCGCGCCCTGCGGAGAGAGCCCATGTTGGAGAGGGGCCTTGAGGAGGGGGATAGTGTGATGTCTCATGGGCCTTGTAGTCCCGTTCCTAGCACTATGGTGGCAGATGAGGAGGAAAACATGGGATTTCCACCGGTTCAGCCAGAATCGGAGCCTCTGCACCTGGAGGATGTTTGCCCTCAAGAAGTCAGCCAAAACAAGCCTTGGGCAGAATTCTCCCCCATTTTCTCGTCGGGACAATTATAATAGAGATAGAGGAACTAGGGAGGCGAATCGCCGGAGCGCCAGAATCGCAGCCAAACAATTAGCTGATTAGGTCTGCTTCCCTTGGGAAATTCTAAGGAGTCATGCATCTGGACACAGTTTGGGTTTCATTTCTTGTTCTCCAGGGAAAGTGTTCCTTGGCGGGAAAACAAGATCCTATATAGGTGTTCTGCCGCAAGGGGAACCTTGCGGAGTCAATTCGTCAGCTCGAGGAGTGAGATCGTGTGTGGACTCCAGTTCCTTGTTTCCCGGATCAAGTTCAAGTCTGCCTTGTTTCGCGTTTGCCACGGACCTTGTTTTTGCTCTTGTTGCCTTGTTTCAAGTCTTGTTCTAGCCAAGTATCAAGTTTGCTTTCCAGCCTAGTTGCCAAGTTTCAATGGACTAAAGGACCTTGTCTTCTCCCCACACTTTGCTTGTCAAAGTGTGTGTTTCGGTTATTGGATTATAACTTTGGACGCTAATATCACATATTGGACATTATTTTTCCTGGACTATATTTGACCTTTCCTGAAAGGTCTACTTCTGAACTATATTCTTCACCTGTTTCTATTGACTTTATATATTCCTTTAATAAAGATATTAGATAGAATCTGGCCTCTGCGCATGGTTATTGGTGCTCTGTAGCCTAGGTCCTGACAAAATATATCTTATGCAATAACCTGAAAGACAACTGAATAAAAACCTCCATTTTCATGCCCAAAAGATCTGGGGAGAAATATAGATCATGATAAATGGGAATCCCTGTGGAACAAAGGCTTCAAATTTTGAATTGCAGTTTCAGTTAGAGACAATTTATATAAAATGTTCTACAGGTGCTATACAACTCCAGCTCTCCTAGACAAAATAGATACTTCGCAATCAGGATTCTGTTGGAGGTGTAAAATAAAGAAAGGGACCTTCTTCCATGGTGGGTGGTCTTGCGAATTGGCGCAGGCTTATTAGAAAAAAAATTATGAAGGAAACAAATAAAATGATCCACAACAAAACATTTAAAAATCCGGTGATGTGCCTATTAGGGTTATTCAGAGACAATCTAGAGCCGCCAGAAAGAGAAATTTTCCAGTACAGCTTTGCGGCTCCACGTACAATGATTGCCAAAGAATGGAAATGTGAAAAAATGCTAAGCATTAAAAATTGGAGACAAACGATGGGATTACACACAGATGACCAAGATTTCTAGTAATTTAAAACATGAACGCCATCACGTTTTTGGAAGAAACTGGAAGATGGCTATAGCATATCGATGGGAGAATTTAAGAACTTAAAACAAGAGTAATCTATTTATCTAGAAGTATAAGGTAAAGGTAAAGGTTTCCCCTGACGTTAGGTCCAGTCATGTCTGACTCTGGGGGTTGGTGCTCATCTCCATTTCTAAGCCGAAGAGCTGGCATTGTCCGTAGACACCTTCAAGGTCATGTGGCCGGCATGACTGCATGGAGCACCCTTACCTTCCTGCCGGAGCGGTACCTATTGATCTACTCACACTGGTATGTTTTCAAACTGCTAGGTTGGCAGAAGCTGGAGCTAACAGCGGCCGCTCCCGCCGCTCCTGGGGTTTGAACCTGGGACCTTTCGGTCTGCAAGTTCAGCAGCTCAGTGCTTTAACTCACTTCGCCACCGGGGCTCCTTATCTAGAAGTATAGAGGGGTAAATATGCTCATTTTATTTACCCCTCCATCTAGAAGTATAGAGGGGTAAATAAAATGAGCATAAGCTCTACAAGGATTAGTGACAGACGTCAAGGTGGGGTGGGTGCACTGTAAATGGGATGAGGGGTAACTGTAATGTGGGTGGTGGGTTTTCTGTATATGTGTACATGTTTGTATTTGTGTATTGTAAATGTACTATAATACTAAACTAAAATTATAAAAAAGAAAAAAAGAAAAAGAGGCAGGTCCAATGTCATAGTCTGATTATCTGTATCCTAACTCTACCCCTAGCCAGCAAATAAACCTCAAAAAGCCATTTTGGGTTTTGCATTTAGAATTGTGGCATTGATGAAATTTAACTGTTAAGTTCTGTTAACACATTTTCAGATAAAATACCTGAGAAGTTCTAAAGTCCACATAAAAGTTTTAATTTTGAATTGATGCATTTAATGACATTTCTTCAGCATGCTTCAGCATATTTTGAAGCAATTGCCAGATCATGTCAAATTCAACAAAATATTTTATAAGATTTCTATTTATTAAAACGATTATGGCTTTTGAAAATCAAATGGAGTTGGGCTGAAAACTAGTGGTTTGAGCTAGCTGAACCTTAGAGCATGGAAATTTTTAGAGAAAGCTCAGGTTAACATTTCTGAGAGATGTTTGAGGTATGTGGTCATTCCCACTCCAGTCAATTTGGAAGAAAACTGCATACTGAAAAGAGGCAGGCAGGTAAATACTAGCATACATCACCTCCATGGGTCCTGAATAGCATGATCTTTGAGTGGATTTTCAGCCATCTGGAGCACTCATGTGGAAATGGAAAAGCAAGATAAAAAAGAGCCAACTATAATACATAAAATTATGACTCAGAAACTGAAAGGTTTCCATAATAACTTTGCATATTGTGTGCATGGTCAGTAGTAACCTTTGGTCTTGACCCAAAATTTTCTTAATAAGTTACATCATGAAGACATTTTGAAATAAAAATACTTGCTCTCCTCTTTAAAGCCAAAATCTAATCAAATAATCTACTATTATGAACTCAAATCTTGGACAAAATCATGATTGCTGAAAACCCTCTTGAGTTTTGCCATTGGTCATACTGGGGGAGTTTGCACTCTTTGAAGAGCCTGTGCTGCTTTATAAAACAGATGTCCTCTAGTTGATATGAATGACCCTGAACTTCATAATAAAGATTGCTTACATTTACCAAACTGTTGCAGACTACTCTGAGTTTGTCCTGTGTAACAGCTACAGCATGTTTATGTTACTGGATTAACTTTACAAAGCCCAGCTAGCAAGCTATTCATGTATTTAACATTCCCTTGATATGCCTTTCTTTTCTCAACAACTGCCTGTCATGAAATGTAAAGCTATGAGAGATAGGTAGTAAAGTTGTAATGGAAAAGTTTAAAACTGATAAAAAATATGTTTAAAGATGTATTTGATTTTGATTTTTCTTTACTGTCGGATTGTATACAATATATGTCTAGATACTGTAAAATGAGAAAAGAATGTATATTTATACATTTTGATTGATAAAATAACAACAACAACAACAACAACAACAACAACAACAACAACAGGTATAAGTAGATAAAAGGGGTGTAGTAGAGAGATATGTAGTAAAGTTGTAATGGAAAAGTTTAAAAAGGATAAGAAATATGCTTAAAGATGTTCTTGATTTTTTTTTACTGATGAATTGTATACAATATGATATGTTTAAGATATTGTAAAATGGGGAAAGAACGTAAACTTACACATTTTGGGTTGTTGTATGTTTTCCGGGCTGTATGGCCATGTTCTAGAAGTATTCTCTCCTGATGTTTCGCCCACATCTATGGCAGGCATCCTCAGAGGTTGTGAGGATGCCTGCCATAGATGTGGGTGAAACGTCAGGAGAGAATACTTCTAGAACATGGCCATACAGCCCGGAAAACATACAACAACCCTGTGAATCCAGCCATGAAAGCCTTCGACAAAACATTATACATTTTGATTGACAAATTAATAAAAAAAAGAAACTTAAAGCAAAATTTTGAAATACTGTATATACAATACAGCACTGGGAAAAGCTTAATTTGGGCTTGGTGTGTGTGTGTGTGGTTTTTTGTTTGTTTTTTTTGGTGGGGGGGGGGGTGAAGTGTTGTAGTATGACCAGGCCTTACCATTTGCCAAACAAAATGACTTCATTTATACTTTGTGTGTCTTCCTATTTTATTTCTTTTCACATCCTGGGAATTGTCATCAACACATAGGTGAATGCAAATCAAGTTATACCAATAAATCCAACTTGATTTTGCATAAAGAGATGACTTTTGCTCCCTTAAGTTCTCCCTTCATAGCTGACCCAGCAATTTTCTTTCCTACTCATACATGTCACAGGACCTTATTTGATATTATATCAGTCAGTCTGGCACAGAAATGGTGGTTACATTCCCCAGCTTTCACAGGATCTCCTCTCCAGATCCAGAACCTGTGGTATCAATTTTGCAGTCATAGAAAATAAAAGTCATAGACTCACAGGGGTATCCTTGGGAAGCTCTGATTTAGCCTGAGCTTCTCTGCCAATCCATCCTCCTTTATGTGTTATGTGTCTTGGATTTTTTTAATATAAAAATCAGAGCTGACATCAATGAAAGGCCTGATGATGTCAACATTTGGTTTTGTGGTTCCCTTTGGGCCTGTTTTTTTCAGTTTTTTCCCCCCTTAAGTCTCAAAATTATCTGTCAGCAAACATCCCAGCCTTCAGCTCTACTGCAGCCTTTCACCAAGCCAAGTTTGTGTGGGTGCACATTCACCCTCATGCGGCTGAGCCACAGTTTATTGAAGGTTCCATAGACAACCAACCACTGTTCAACTTGGCTCTTGGATTTGTTGGAACAAGTTCACAGTGTAACAGAATCCAGATCCAATAACATAAATGTTTCAAGGCAGTTGAGTAGAGTGCCAACAAACAACAACATTTGATGTTTCCCACAAGCCTCCTAAAAGATTTATAACCCTGAAACAAAACATATTGCTACCCATGGGTCAAGGAGTTAAATTCTACAAGGAACATTCTATAGTATGCCACATTTATAATGGGTTCCAATTGGTATGTTTCAGGGAAAGGAAACATTTAAAGAGACAGATAATAAAGTGTACTTGGTAGTTTTTCAGAGATTAAACATAAAACCAGATACAATTGTTCACCAAACATAGCTTAGTTGGCTATAGTGGAATTTGGTGTGGACACAAGTGGAGCCTACAATATTATGGAAAGTGAAAAGCTTTCTGCATGATGCCACCCCAGGTAGTTTGCTATATAGTGGGATCTGGCGGCTTTGTGCCAGTAGAGCCCCATCTACACTGCCATATAAAATCCAGATTATCTGTTTTGAACTGGATTATATCAGGCTTCTGTCGCAGCTATCAAACTGGGGTTCCAAACATTCAACACCTTCTGCGGAAGCTGCACCCTTCGTCCAAGGAGAAAAACCCATAAGCAAACTGTCCTTTAGCAAAGAAAGATTTATATGAAAATATGTACAAACACAACAGTCCTTGGCTTTTATCAGCTGCTTTCCAACGGTGAAACAAAATGTTCTTATCTTCAAGCTTTCAAGCTCCAACCTTTCAAACTTTCTGGTTTCCAGACTCTCCATCTTCAAACTTCATTTCATTTCACTTCACTTTATTTCTTAATTAGTCGCTCTCCACCAGAGTGCTCCGAGCGACTTACAATTTAAAATATCATTCCACAATATAAAAAAACATTCATCATAAAAACATTCAACATAAAAACATTCAACCTAAAAACATTCAACAGTGACTATTTGGCAAATTAGATCTGATTTACTTAAATGCACAACCAAACAGCCAAGTCTTGAGCGCTTTTCCAAAAGGTCGCAACTCCGACATTGCTCTAAGATATTGAGGCAATGAGTTCCACAGAATTGGAGCATAGATCGAAAGGGCTCTACGCCTTGTAGCTTCCAGGTGTACCTCCCTAGGGCCCGGTACGTATAGGAGATTTTCCTGGGAGGATCGAGGTGACCACTGATGGAAAAAAGGAATGAGGCAGTCCCTAAGATATAATGGTCCTTGGCCATTTCGAGCTTTAAATGTCAGGATCAGTATCTTGTAAGAGATCCGATGTTCTCCAAACTCTCCAAACTCTCTTTGGCTCCACTCCAACAGCTTTCCAACATCAACACCATCATCATCACCATCACCATCACCACCACCACCACCATCATCATCACCATCATCATCATCACCATCACTTTCACTAACTCAAGATTTACTCAGTCTCTATTGATAGCCCTCAGTCTTTAGCAGGTGTCTTGATTGCTGCTGGTCATACATGGATAGGACATGATTCTTACAAACACTTATCCATTTTCACATAAGAAATGACCTAAATAATATAAAACTCTGACAGCTTCTTCTAATCTTCTTATCCCAGATTATATCGCAGCAGAGATTCATAAATCCAGTTCAAAGCAGATAACATGGGATCAGATCCTGGAATGTAAGGACAATGTAGAAGGGTACCTAGTCTACACTGCCATATAATCCAGTTCAAAGCAAATATGTGTTCTAAATATTTTCATAATCTTGAGAGCTCCCTTTGCAATTTGGACTGATCCAAATCGGAAGCATCTCACTGACCTCAAAAGCAGTAGCAATCAAAGCTGCAGGGTTTAGGTCTCAAAGAAGGCTAAGTTTGCATAGTTTCCTTACACCATTTCTAAATTTCACAAAACTTCCACAGTTCCAGAACACTGAAAAGGACTTTCAGACAGCAGCCACAGTCTTTACTTTTTCCATAATATTCAAACCTGTGTTCTCCTCACACCTATGGAGTTCTCTCAGCATGTACGAATGGCCCTTTTATTTATAAGTGGCCATGTTACACTTCTCAAACATTACTTTTAGAGAAATTAATATCACTGACACAGAAAGTTTCAGGTTCAAGCCCAGATATTTCTTATTAAAATAATCTCACCTTGTTTCCACGGGGGGGGGGGGGGGGGACGACTTTGTGCTATAGATGCACAACGTTTAGAAAGTGCATTAACATCTAACCTTGTTTTCCTAATTATAGTGAGATAGGTGTTATGCTCAGTATTTGGCCACTTCCGCAGATCTGAGGGCAGGAGAACTTTCATGAATGGGTGTGTGTTTGTGTAGGCTTGGCATTTAATTTTATTAGATAGTTTAAGATATGTAGTATAAACAGCTTTCTGCACTTTTGTGCGCTTCTAATATGTTGAAATACAAGCCCTGTCATTTCCAGTCATCACACTTATCCACCCCCCTCCCCGGCCCCCAAATTGCCTTGCATTTGCTTGTAGCTGCATAAGGTTTGTTCTAATCTCCCAGCCTGGGATGGCTTGCTGGAATACTGAAAGGACCATACTACCCTATGGACATTCTGTGATAATGGAAAAGGCTGCTGTGCTAGGAAAGCCTTGGAATCAGTATGAGGAATCAGAAGAATTATTTAAAGAAGGAAAAGTCCTGCAACTTCCTCAAAAAGTCACAAAAACCTTCCCATATGAGAAATGGAGCAAGAAATGAATAGTGGAGGAAATGAATATTCAATCCACTTTTTTTATTGTTGCCTGCCAGCTAATGGTGATTGTAAGATAACATTTTCTTAGCAAGATTTCTTCAGAGGCTAAAATTTTTCATCTGAGGCTGAAAAACTGTGACTTACCAGGGACATTCCCTGAATAATCCCTGTTCTCCAGAGCTATAGTCCACCATGCTAGCTCTTCCTTTATAACTAGCTGTGCCCAGCCACGCGTTGCTGTGGCAAAGTGCAGTAATATAGAAAATAAAGTATTGAAGAATTGGTGGTAGTTAGTATATGTTATTTCCTAAAGCTTGTGAATGTATAATATTTTTGATTGTTCCTTTTTTGTCTGTTGAAGGCAAGTATGAATGCTGCAATTAGGTAGAATGATTAGCATGTAATGGACTTTTAACTTCAAAGCCTGGCTGCTGCCTCCCTGGGGGAATCTTTTGTTGGGAGGTGTTAGCTGACCCTGATTGTTTCATGTCTGGAATTCCCCTATTTTTAGAGTGTTGTTCTTTATTTACTGTTCTGATTTTAGAGTTTTTTTAATACTTGGAACCAGATTGTGTTCATTTCCATGGTTCACAGCAACATAACAACAACAACAACAACAACAAATCTGATAATACACACTACTTTTCTCCCTCCTCAGCTTCCTCCCTGGGGAAATCCTTAGTTGGGAGGTGTTAGCTGACTCTGATTGTTTCCTGTCTGGAATTCCCCTGTTTTCAGAGTGTTGTTCTTTATTTACGGTCCTGATTTTAGAGATTATATTGTTCTGTTCTATTATACCACAGTAATTTTTTATATATTATATTTATACTCTTATATTATTTGCTTTGAACTGGATTATATAAGGCCCCTTCTACACAACTGTATAAAATCCACATTGAACTGGATTATATGGCAGTGTGGACTCAAGATAATCCAATTCAAAGCAGATACTGTGGATTATGTGCCTTGACATTCTGGGTTATATGTGTGGAAGGGCCTTGAATCTACACTGCCATATAATCCAATTCAATTCAGATAATCTGTATTTTATAGGCAGTGTGGATGAGGCCTGAGTGAACTTTCAGCCATTATGGCTAAGAGGGTTGCTAGGACATGAAGTGAGCAAGGCCTAAAGGGGGCGGGGCCTACCCTTCTGACTGGCAGCCAGGGGGAGAATGGGTGTTCCTCGTCCTCTGTAATTTGGACTTTATTTTTCTAAGTTTTTTTTTATTGAAAGACATAAATTGGGTGAAAATGTTTTATGTGGCCAAATTTGGTGTGATTTGGTTTAGTGGTTTTGTTGTTTACTCCATGGGAAAAATGCACATTACATTATATATATATATATATATATATATATATATATATGTGTGTGTGTGTGTGTGTGTGTGTGTGTGTGTGTGTGTGTGTCTGAATAAGAAGAACCCTTTTGAAAGCAAGATAAACAGAAGAGCTTTCAATAAGTTATTTTATAAAGTTTATAAAATAAATCAAAATGTGATGCTTGGCAGTGGTATCATTAGTGGGTGTAGAGAATGCAGACCGCACTAAGTGACATCATTAGAGGGGGGTGACACTAATCCTAGTAAAGTTACTGATAGTCTGGGCTGCTTCTGAGAGTGAGCATGCACATGTCTGCCTCTTCTTTAGGGGTGTAACCTTTGTCATTGAAGCCACTTACCTCGCCTTCTCTCATTCATTTGCATGCTCCTCAGCATTCAAAGGCAGTGGTCACAGCTAACATTAACTTGTATGGATCCCAACTATCCACCTCTTTCCTCTCACTTCCCTGCCTTTGTCTGTAACCTGGGAGGTCTAACCACTCTCTGTTTACTAAGCTAGCAGCTACAGTCAAGAGCAACATGGTTTAAAAAAAAACTAAGGTAGGAAAACTCATATTTCTCAAAAGTGGATGGGAGGTAAGATTTTCTGTTTTGTTGCTTTTCACAGTGTCTTGAATATGCCTATAACCATAACAACAACTAAATATTGCTGCTGTTGTAGTACACATAGCTGTGCTCAAAACCAACCAAAACATCTGGTGTACTAAAAATGATTTGATACTGAGCCTGCTAATAATAAACTGGAGTTTGTGAATATATCTCAAATTATTTGTCTCGCTTTATAATTTCCCTTGAAATTCCTTTATTCATAACCCTTACTTTCAGATTAAGGAAATGGAGGTAATAATGCATGCACATCTGTTGCTTATTTGGTAAAAGTGAGCAAATCAGAATCCTACGATTTTCTATGGCACATACATTTCAACTGCCTTTTATCATCCACAGCATTTTTTTAACCAAAGTAAATCTATTGTTTTTATTTTAATTAATAATGAAAAATAATGATCTTGGCATCCATCATTAAGGATCAATGACTTATGATTGGTGACAGAAACTTGGCTACTGTTCACAAAGAATAACACAGCCAGATTCATTGTATAGGAGACCACAATTCCACAAATCAGTCTCTTGTAGGGAACCAAAACTATACATATTTTCTAGCAGGGCACATAGGGAAAAAAATCAATATTATGCACTGCTGAAAAAATAAAGTCAATCTCCACTCAGTTGCTATTGCATGTCCATGGTAGAATGTGACATGCTTTTCATTCTGTGTATTCAATTGCAGTTGCCAATCCTTTGTCCTAATGCTTATCATTTGTCCTGTTTTCCTAGCAAAAACAACAGTAAATCATAATTTGCAGAGTAGGAGCTTTTTATGGCAATAGATTGCAATTTTTATGTCAGTGAGACAGTGAATCTTCCCTAGGTTTTAGTCCAGATTGCAAAGGGATTTTCCAGGATGGTATATTTCACTTTAAACTAAGTTCAGTACCATGGATAGTAGCATCCAGACTATATACAGGAACTGATTTATGTCCCACTGACATGGACACATGTCATCAGTCTGGTCTGTATCTCATTAAACTCTACCACTTCATCATATAAAGCTAGTGTCTTAACTTAATCTCTGGAATACGAAGAATCAGACATAAAAGGAGTCAGAATTTGAATAGTTTATGTCTCCAAATAATGATGTCCTCTAATATGAGAACTGGGGACTGAAACAGTTGATGGGCTCTCTCCTCAATAGGACCAAGAACTCATTCCCATCCTTTGAAGTTAAACAAAGAGACAAGAAGAGGCTTCAAAAATCCCAGTGTCTGTTAAATTTGTTAAGCACCTGGCATCCAGAAGCAACTATTTATAATTCTTCCAGTGTTTCCCTGGAGCCTTTGATGATTGTAATCCTTCTATGTAAAACATGCCACTCTATTTTCCCTATTGCATGATGCTGTGTGCATCTTGCTACTGGATTGCCTCTCTTAGTGACTGTCCCATCCCCAGCTAATAATGTGTAAAATCCATCAATAACTCTCAATCCCACAATGTTCCTGTAACCTAACTTTCTATACCAGTATGTCAGAAGTAATATGATGTCAAGGGATAGGAATATCCTTCTATTTCTCTCTCCTGCTCTACCTCTCTATTCCCAAGCTGTCTGCTTTTCTTTTCTTTTAAATTTTATATTTTTGTGTGTTTAAATACTGAAATCATACAATAGTGCTAAAATAGCTGCTGTAGCTCAGACTACAAGCAGAGGCTTAACACCGTTGCTCAGATGATTCATTGGAACTTGTGCCACAAATACCATCTGCCTGTGACAAAGAACTGGTGGGATCACAAGCTGGAAAAAGTTACAGAGAATGAACATGTCAAGCTACTCTGGGACTTCTGAATTCAGACAGACAGAGTTTTGGAGCACACTACTCCTGACCTTACGATCGTGTTAAAAAACAAAGTATGGATTGTCCATGTTGCAATCCCAGGTGACAGCAGGATTGAGGAGAAACAACTGGAAAAGGTGACATGATATGAGGATTTAAAGATCGAATTGCAAAGACTCTGGCACAAGCTCTAGGTGGTCCCAGTGGTGAATGGCACACTGGGTGTAGTGCCTAAAGACCTTAAACACAATCAGTGCTGACAAAATTACCAATTGTCAGCTGCAGAAGGCCACCTTACTGGGATCTGCAAGCATTATTCGCCGATACATCACACAGTTCTAGACACTTGGGAAGTGTCCGACTTTTGATCCAATACAACAGCCAGCAGAGTGTCTGCTGTGGACTCAACATGTTGTGTTTCAAATAAATAATAATAATAATAATAATAATAATAATAATAATAATAATAATAATAATAATAATAACTGCAAAAGGCCACCCTACTGGGATCTGCACGCATCATCCGAAAATACATCACACAGTCCTAGACACTTGGGAAGTGTTCAACTTGTGATTTTGTGATATGAAATCCAGCATGTCTATCTTGTTTGCTGTGTCATACAATATAATAACAACAACAACAACAACAACAACAACAACAACAACAACCACTGCAGTGGTGCAGGAAGGTGGTGTTATGAAGGTGTGTGGAAGTACAATTGCAGAACTAAAAAATGGTGAATAGGTACATTTGCTCTAATGAAGATAGGTGCCATATTGAAGTTTCTCAAACCAGTATGTTTCCACTAATAAAGTCCCCAGCAGAGCTCTCAGTGTTTGTGTGAGTTTGAGCTCTGAACTGCCGTAGATTAACAACTCAGCGTCCCATCCCTCTTAAGCTTTGTATATCTGGACTACTGGCTTGCTGTTACAACTGCTGGACTGGCTACAGACCTTGCCTCTATTCCTCATTTTATCTTACTGCAGTACCTGTGAATGACTTGGACTGGATTGATTCTCCTACAGGTCTTTGCCTTGCAATTACTCATCCCTGATCACATGTCGACTGTAGCCCAAGACAGTTTCTGTATAGTGAGCCAGATTATCAAACATTCTGATAAAGCTAACCATAGTGTTGATGAACCAGAAGCCACAATCTTTAGAGGTTTTCCTCCACTAGGAACTGATGTTCAAGTTTAATTTATATGATTTTTCTGTATGCTGATGTCACCCAGCTGCCTGTTTCAGATTTGCAAATGCTTCAGAACACACCACAGTGCAAATATGCTCAATGTGTTTCTCTCACCCCCTTTTCAGACAGCTTTTTTTTCCATAACTTGATCACTTTTAATCGATAGACATTGAACTATTCACAAAGAAACAATCCGTATTTAACACAAACACTCCTCCTCCTAGATGTCAGACTCATTGGCCTCCCACTATACAAAGAAAAACTTTGAAAATCCTCTCCTCTTGAAAAGAAATATCTGCCCTGCCTTCTACTGGGTTGTTGCAAATGCTAATTTGCAGCTACATACAAATTTTTTTCGATGGAATTGATGTCACATGAATGGCACATGCATCTATCAGTTGTACTTTCTGTATGCAAAATCCATGAAAGGACCTCATTTTTATACACTTATTCACTGACTATATATACATTTTGTATGCTGTGGTCCTTCCTTTGGTCACAGTGAGTAGTACTCAAAATCTTGGTTAGAATTTGGGCTGAATCAAGATCATGATAGGATCTGGGCTAGCAGGTTACACTGAAGCTCTTTCCCTGCTCTTAACAATGCATGCATGACTAAATAATTTGCCTCCTATTTTGCTTGGGCTAGATATGTGCCTATTTATAAAGTAAGGACGAAGTATTTCAATCAACTAATGTTGGAAAGAATGCAAAGTGCTAGAACTGAGATTAAATCTAATCCACTGGGCAATAAGAATAACTGTACTGGATCTGACTAAAGGCCAAAAAGGTCCAACTTTCTATTCCCACAGATGCCAGCCAGATGTATATGATTTGCCCAGTGACAACAACTAGTTAATTCATTCATATCTATCTATCTATCTATCTATCTAGCGGATTTTGGCAGCACCTATTTGAAATGCCCCGTCTGTATTGGTATTGCCATTTCTGGTACATGCAGATGCTCTCCTAAATTAGATATCACCTATCATCAATGTTAGGGATGAGTGATTAGTGATCTGCTAATTGAGCTTCTGTTGATTCAATTTTTTCCCTAAGGAATGTCCTTGCCTCCTACCTTTATCTTTAATGAGTTCCAAAGTGTAAGAGTCAATCTGCACTGTGAAATTAATGCAATGTCTAGTGTTAAAGCACTGAGCTGCTGAACTTGCAGATTGAAAGGTCGCAGGTTTGAGTGGAGTGAGCACCCACTGTTAGTCCCAGCTTCTGCCAACCTAGCAGTTCGAAAACATGCAAATGTTTGTAGATCAATAGGTACCGCTCCAGCGGGAAGGTAACAACACTCCATGCAGTCATGCTGGCCACATGATCTTAGAAGTGTCTACGGACAATGCCGGCTCTTAAAATGGAGATGAACACCAACATGCAGAGTCAGACATGACTGGACTTAATGTCAGGGGAAAACCTTTACCTAGAAAACCTAGTGGTGGAAATCTTTGGTTTGAAGGGATGAATTAGTCAATGAACACAAACCTGTATGACTATAGAGAGCCTGCATGTTGACCTCTTCTAAGCTGAGCATCAAACTCCCTCCACAATTTCATGAAAGGTTTCTGAAACTTTCACAGCCACTATGTGCTTTATGAGTCTGGGACAATATCAGAAAAATATCTGGCTGCATCACTGTAACTGGATATGAAATTATCCCAACAATGTTGAGACTTCTGAAAACCCATGGATAGCTGGTGCTGATAATCATCATTTTGCTTTGAGGTGGGAATGTATCCAGATTCTTTTGTGATCCTGCACAGTCTTAAGGATGGCATACCAGAGGCTATTCAACATGTTATGGGGGGCTTTAGGAATACCAATCCCAAAAAAGATGTAAATACATATAAGGGATACTTATATGTATGTATTTCTCTAACAAAATGTCAGTCAATGGGCGTTTCTCTGATATTCAGAATGTTTAACTCTCAAATTCATTCCACCCTAAATAATTATAAAATTTTGATATTGGTAAATTCTGATTAAAACCAATATTATACAAATTCAGCTTCATGATTTCACACTGTTAACTGTCTATGGAGCATATCAGGGCTTCCATAGAAGCATCTCCTTTGTCCTACTAAAAACTAATGAGAGGGTAAGGGAAGAGAAAAGAGGGGAAATAGGAACTAAAAAGAGGCCACAGATTATTGGTGCTGATATTTCTGATTCAAGCCATACTGCTGGATTACAAAGTATAGCACACAAATCTGTATCGGATTTTGGTTTAAGAATACTAATGCTTCAATATTTTTATAATAGGTTTAGAATTGGTTTCACTTACTCTCTGTCCTGTTTTGTTTCCTTTCCCCCATTAACAAGCATTAGCTTTCATATTACTTTAAACCTCGGGATGCTTTGTAATGGAAGCCAAGTCTTCACAGTTTGGCCTCTATCCTCTTAGTGGTTTGGCTGCATTAAAGGATGAATGCACCTTAACAGTTGAATATTTGACATCTGGGCATTGATTCAAATTCCACTCTTTGGCCCATCACTGCTAAAAACACATTCAGGCCACAAGTGTTCAAATCCTGAAATCAAATGCCAAGTTTATATAGGCTGGCTATACTGATGTTATATGTCAAGCATTTCTGGAAAATGTCATTTTCTGCTTTAATTGGGTAACTAACATTTTTAAAAGGAAGTAATAAATAATCTATCAAAGGTGCAGTAATCATTTTGGACAATTCTGGCCCACCTGCACTGACCATTTAATGCTGGTCAAAGCTAGCTTCAAACTGCAGCAGCCAGACAACATCCAACATCCTGCATCTGATAGTGGACAATGACATATATCTGAGAACCCACAAACAGCACATGACAGCAAAACCCTTTCTCACTGTTCCTTTACTCATAATATGCATACCTACGTCATTAATGGAGATAGTTTGTAGTGAGAATCTTTCATGAATATGCCTGATCCCCTTTAAAAAAATCTGGTGGTCATATCCTTATGGAGAAAAAAATTGGGGTATAAATGAACATAAAAATAAACATAAACATATAATCATGATGATGATGATGATGATGATGATGATGATGATGATGATGTATGGCAGAATTTTCCACAGCCCAACTGTTGAATGAAAAAAATCATTTTCTATATTTGAAATTTTCCACGTTTAGACTGTCTAAGTTCTAACATCATAAAATTAGGCTCCTGCCTCTAGCCTATTTTCTCATTTGTTTTCTGTAATTTTGTTTTTGCTGGGAGGGGGGCATTTCAGTAATGGCAAATATCTGACTCATAGTCTACATGGCTTCCCCAAGTGTTTCTGTTTAAGACCGTTCTTAAGTTATCTTTTATATGCCTTTGCGGCAGGAATCCAGACTGGTCATTATGTATCCAGTTGTTCAGAAAAAGCTTTAGTCTATAGGCTATGATGTTGGTAAAAAACACTTGGAAATTGGCGAACATTATTATGATAAACAAGGAAAACACTGATACATCGGATGTCAAAAATTACCGACTTATACTCAATGTTTAGGAGGGAGATCAGTCGGTAATTTTTGACATCCGATGTATCAGTGTTTTCCTTGTTTATCATAATAATGTTCGCCAATTTCCAAGTGTCCGGGATTGCTTGTGAATTTAGAGCTTGGTTCATAATTTTTTTAAAGTATGGTATTAGTTCCTCTTTTAATTCTTTATAATATATTGCGGTTAGCCCATTGGGGCCTGGGGCCTTGCTGTTGTCCAGTTTTTGGATGGCTTTCTTAATCTCATGTTTCAGAATTGCCCTTTGCTGATCAGATATTTTCTCTAATGATTGTTTGCCCAAATATCTGGATATATTTTCCTTTTTTACTTGTTGTTTATGATAAAGCTCTTTATAAAATTTGTTGAATTGGTTTAGAATGTCTGAGCCTGTTAGGTATGTTTTCCCTTTCTCACAAATTTTTGTAATATAATTTTGTTGTCTTTTCTTTCTCAGTTTCCTACTAAGCCATTTCCCCGGCCTGTTTGCTTCTTGGAAGTGTTGCAATTTTAAATATTTCATTTTTTTTTTTGGCTAGGTCCTCAGTTTCAAGGTAATCTCTCTGTTTCCACAAAATTTCTAATTCTTGTTTTGCTTTTGCATCAGCTGGGTTCAATTTGAGCTTTTTATCTGTCATGTCAATCTCTTCTTTTACTTTATTCATTTTTCCAAAAAGTAATTTATTTTTGTGGGTATTTTGCTGGATAAAGTGCCTGCGCATGAAGGCCTTACTCGTGTTCCATAAGATTTCAATGGAGGTTTCCGCTAGAGCATTCAGTTTGAAAAATCCTCAAGTAATTTAAAAGGGGAATAATTGAAAGAAAATCAATAGAGAATTTTAAAAGGTAGATTAAAAATCAATGCAACAAAAGGGATGTAAAGCCCTGCATGAACTAAATTGAAAAAGGTTTAAGCAAATGCATGAATTCAAAGTTGACAAACCCACATCCTCCTTTTGTTCTGAATTCACATTCAGTCTCTGATCTTAAGTGCCGATGTGGCCATAAATCATTTGTTCTGAAAGTTATTTTTTTAAAATCAAGTTTAAAGAACTACAGCAAAAAGTTGAGTATTGCAATATGATATTTCTCATACAAAATTCAGATGGCCAAAATAAAAAAAAATGGCAAAACATGAGCCAATGTTTGTTTCAGCTGAAACACTGCTCATCAGCCTGTCAAAGCAATTCTTATTCAGTTTTGTGTGTGTGTAATCATTCAACCATTAGAAAAAAACTAAGGTCAATGCTAAAAACCTTGAACATACTTTAAGGTAGATTTGCTCAGGAATAACTAATAATCCTGTCTTTTAGAAAAAGAAGATAAACAGATGGAAGAGAAAACTGAATATACCATCTCAATTTGGCATGGAAAAAATGTTGTTTATCTTCCAAATGAAAATCCCAAGTTGGATGCTGCCGCAACATTTCAAAGAATACACAATTTCTGACTGGAACTGGACTTCATCAGTTACAGCTACATGTCTTTTATGGTGTGAAATGATTATATTATAGTCTTCCATTCTTTCATTATTCAAAGCCAATGCAAGCTTTTCTTTTCATTCCATTCACCATTTTCTTACTATGTTCTATGAATTACTTTAAACCTTCCAGGTTGGAAAGGAAGCGGTGCATGAAATAAAAAGCCTAGGTAAGTCACAGGTGATCTCCTAATTCAGGAAAAGCAGGAAGAATCTCTAGGGGGCCTTTCACACTATAAAATTACATTACAATGATTTCACTTTAACTGCCTTGGCTGCATGTTATGGAAACTTGGAGTTTAGTAAGGCACTCTGACCATCTGGTAGAAATTTCTAGCTGCCCTTTCCTAAGCTACAAATCTGAGGAGTCAATGGGATCAAACATTGGTAGATATAATTTTGATTAGAGCTACAACATTGTAGTGGGAAAGAGCCCTGGGATGAGGTAGGTGTGGGGACTGGAGAAAACTTCATAGGGGGCATGATCCTTTTTAAGAGGCAACATCCCCCCTTTTCCTCCTATAGCTACACTCGTGTGGGATCACGGCTTGATGGTACCAAGGTGCACTCCTTAATAATTTTAATGAAGGTGGCTTTGAACCCCCGGATTCCTCTTACACAACCTTAGGCCTCTTCTTCACTGTGATATAATCTAGATTATCAAAGTAGATAATCCACATTATCTGTTTTGAACTGGATTATATGTCTACACGGCCATATAATCCAGTTCAAAGCAGATAATCCGGTTCTGGCCCAATCTACTTGTCCGAACGTATCTTCTCCTATGAGCCAGCAAGATCCCTGAGATCATCTGGAGAGGCCCTGCTCTCAGTCCCACCTGCCTCGGAGGCACGGCTGGTGGGAACGAGGGACAGGGTCTTCTTGGTGGTAGCTCCCCGGCTGTGGAACACCCTCCCAAGAGAGATGCATCAAATTCCAACCCTGTTGGGCTTCAGAAAAGCCCTAAAAACATGGCTGCAACGAGCCTGCCAGCTCTTGTCCCACAATGCACTGCACCATCTGGGGGAGCTCCATCATAAAAAGGAAGTTCAACTGGTGCATACTGCCACTATGGCAACATGGGAGGATTCCCATGTTACATTGACTTCAATGGGGGAAGCCAGGTGGTCGATGTTCTCCCATGTGAGATGATGTAACCGGTGAGTCAGGCATTGCATGTCATGGGGCAACGGGTTACCCATGCCCTGCAAAGGGCACCACCAGAATCGCCATGATCCTTGGCAATTCTATTGCCACATTTGATGAGGTCATAATAGGATTCCATACACGGTTTCCTCATAATACACACAGGTAGAGGTGCTAGTTCAGGATTGTTGCAGGCCCTAAGGTCTTGGGGGAATGTTGAGTATAGATAATTCCAACTCACTGCAAGTGTGACCATTTTTGCAGCCATTTGATTTGGTACAATTTTAGATCACTTTTAAAAATATGGAGGACCATCTGGGGATTATGGGGCCTGGGAGGCAAAAAAAGGGATTGGGAACCACATGTGGGCTGCATTTTCATTGCCCTTTTCTGTAATAGATTTTTGATATGGTTAGAATGGACTGCTAGATAAGGAGATGTGTTTAAAAATCATTAAGTTGCCTAAAGAACCAGATGGGACCCCTCCCCCTTATCAACCAGTGATTTTTTTAAAAAAAAAATAACATTAATACTTGAGTGGGAGATATTGAGATTGAAGGAAACAGAGATCTTTTGAAACCTCTTTACTAGTTCAAAACTGGGAGGGAAGGGATCTCCTTGCACATATGAAACTGTAAATACCAGCATGATCCTGTGTACATTTGTCCAGAGGTCACACTGGTATATAACTAACTATACACAGGTTTAATGCATTTGATTGTTTTCTCCAAAGCTGAGTAACAGTACCTCACTGCTGTTAATTTATAAACCACATGACAGAAGTCCCAATGGCAATGATGGTGTTGCTATTGAGGTAACATGTTCCTCATGCAACTGACATAGAAATATACCATGCAACTCCTTTGAGTCAGTTCTTGAAGATTTTCAAATCCCACACTAATGTGCAAGGTAAGCATCAACTTGTAGTTTTAATTTGTTTTGACAACTTGTTACTTGGTCACAGAAAAGCAACTGAATATTGTGGTTACATACTAGGCAGCTATAAATAAAACAACTCTGAATATATACTACACTGCTAGGTGTTATCATAGAAACAATGCTGGCTACCATAGGGAAAGTGTGTGTCAATATCTAGGCAATGTATGTGTCTTTCAGTCACTTGTCATTTTATAGTGGCCCCATGAATTTCAATTAACCTTTTTAGGCAAAAAATAAAGTTTATAATTGCCTTCCTCTGAAATACATCCTATAGTACCCGATAGTCCTTGACAGTTCCCCATTCAAGTACCAACCAGTTTTGATTCTGCTTAGCATCCAAGATCAGATGATCTTTAGGCTTCCTGTCTAGGTAACACAAGATAGATATTTGAAGAAATACTGCATGTGGGAAGTGTGTTTAACTATAACATGACTGCAGAGTTGCACTAAGTGGAAATGACTGGTTTTTGTTTAATAAAATATTAAAACAGAATTGGTTATTGGGATAGTCAAATCAGTGATTTGACTATCCCAATAACCAATTCTTTGATGGAACACCTGGAATTACCTTACAAAATACAATGGGATTTTTTTGAAAATACACTACAACATTTAAGTGGCAGTTTTGTTTACCTAATAGAAATATGCTGAATAGCGTATTAGGCAATAGGTTACTGTGTCATGGGCTGAAAAATTAAAACACGCCTGTTGGCAAAGCCTGCCATCCATTTGGGAATAGCAGAAGGCCTGGAAGTTGTCCCATGGCATGTTTTAGATTGACAAGCAAGCATTAAGCCTTTCACAGCCAAGTTCTTACACAATGAAAGTTTTGTTCAACATCTCACTTAAGGCCACAAATCATTATGAAAGAAACAGTAAACAAAAGTTGTTTGTGAAAAAAAGAAGAGAGGATCACTGTGAAAATTATGACTTCACTTTAAAAACCTCACATTAAACAGATCAGAGAAAGAAAATGCATTAAAAAGATTGGAAGGATGGAGGGAAGAAATGTTTAAAAGACAAGCTGAAAGGATGTCCAGCATATTGTTACTTGAAAAATCCCTTGGCCAGAATTCTGTATGAGCTTATACTTAACCAAGTACTTAACTAAATAATTTATCCTGGCCTGACACCATAAAACCAGATACAAATATAATTCAATCATGCCCTGATGAGTGGTAAAATACATTGCAGGTAAGTTATAATCATAGCAATAGTGCCAATGTTGTGATCAAGTAATGATCATAATCACAAAACAGTTATGGTTATAGTTAGGCTCAATAGCATGGGAAACCATAGCTTGGTAAGGCACAAGTACTTTTTTTTGACAGAGAATGCTAAAGATCTTGTAAAATTATATCTCCCAGGATTTCAGATTATTGAGCCATGGCAGTTAAATTAGCATCAAACTGTAAGAATTCTACAGTGTAGATGCAGTCTGGCATTCCTTGTCCACGAAATAGGAAGATTTATGACTTCATCACATTGACTTTGGGAAACATCTTAGGAAATTGCCAGGATGCTTCCTTGATAGAGCCTGACTGAGATAATGTGGCATGTCTCATTAAGAGCCACATCCACTGTTTTAAGTGATTTGCAGCATGCAACCAAACAAGCCAATCATATGATGTAAGGCTACTTCTGGTTAGGCTCCATAGAGAAAGCATCCTGGCATCATGCTAGGACACTGCCCAGAGGAAAATGGGAGGCTTCTGTGTTTTCATTGAGAAGAATAGGGGAAGGGCAGATGGGGATTTACCCCCATGGGATAAGGTAAGGGGCAATGTGGGGCATGGGGCAACTGTTTTTCCCAACTGCCCTCCAGGTTTGCCATAATTCATGGCGAATCCCCCCACTATCACTTGTCATATGTGATGAGGTCCTTTGTGAAACGGCAGCTTTCAGGATCCAATAGCATTGAGGCATGGTGGTCAAAGTGATTTCAAACTGCATGAATTCTACAGTATAAATGCACTCTTGGAACCTTCAGGGACACTTAAAAGGTAAAGGTTTCCCCTGATGTTAAGTCCAGTCATGTCTGACTCAGGGGGTTGGTGCTCATCTCCATTTCTAGGCTGAAGAGCCGGCGTTGTCCGTAGACACCTCCAAGGTCATGTGGCCAGCATGACTGCATGGAGCACTGTTACCTTCCCACCTATTGATCTACTCACATTGGCATGTTTTTGAACTGCTAGGTTGGCAGGAGCTGGAGCTAACAGCGGCCACTCACGCCACTCCCGGGGTTTGAACCTGGG
Source organism: Anolis carolinensis (assembly GCF_035594765.1). Taxonomy (NCBI): domain Eukaryota; kingdom Metazoa; phylum Chordata; class Lepidosauria; order Squamata; family Anolidae; genus Anolis; species Anolis carolinensis. The sequence goes on along the minus strand of NC_085845.1, from coordinate 93,504,552 downwards.
ACCTTTCGGTCTGCAAGTTCAGCAGCTCAGCGCTTTAACACACTTCGCCACCGGGGACACTTACTTGGGAATAAATCCCATTTAAATCTGAATGCCTCCAAGGTTGTATAAATTGGCAGGATAACAAAGAGAGAGATCTCATGACTGAGGGGAGAAAAGATTAAGTTTTTCTTTGAAGGCCCACAGTGGATGTCACATCCCCACAAAACAGTGGCTAGGAGCCCTTCTACACAGCCCTAAAACTTTGGACTAAAGGATGGATTAGTCTGAGATGTCCATATGACATTTTAGGTAATCCGTTTCAACCTGGAGTACACTGAATTTACTTGGTTTAATCCAGATTTTTTTTTTTTAAAAAAAAAACAAACCTCTAAAGAGCCTGACCTTAAGCTAAGGTTTGGATCTTTAAAGGTGAGGGCCCTTTGGTCAGTCACCAAAGCCTGAGGGTCAGTTCCTACAGCCATCCAGCTTTTTTGGGTTCCCAAAAGCCCAGAAACACTGAATCACACCCCCCTCCAAGCCCCCCATTCCTGTCCCCAAATCTTACCTGAGAGCTCTGTTGTCACATCAGAATGGTGCTTCAGAAGTGGGGAAAATTCCTCCTCCCCCCCCAAAAAAAACCTCATGAAGCATCATTTTGTTATGACTAGAGAGCTCTTCAAAGAGGCCTGCATGGCTGGCAGGCCCCTCAGGTAAGATTCAGGGGAGGGAATGGGGAGCTGGAGGGTGACTGGATGCCCCCCAGGTCAACCTTTGGTTGATCCAGCATGAAGGAAAGCCTGAGTTTGTGGGTTGGAATGAGAACAAAGTCCCAAGAGGAATCTTTTAATATCCTGATTCTTCTTGGGGCTTTGATATGTCTGGAAGGGCCCTAAGTCACATTGTTTTCATCACATAGTAAAATGTGCATAATAAAGCTGGATGGAAATGGCTCAAAAAGGTTTCTAACAATTTTCATTTACTACAACTTTTTGCTGACTTGAAGCTTGGTTTGGAATCATATTGGAACCATTTTTTTTGCAATAGTTTGTGCTTTTATTCATGTCTAGGGAGTTTCCAGTGCAGTTTATAGACTGGTATGGCAATCTCCTGAGTTATTCTAAATCATGTAATGCAAAGAGGAAGAAACAAAATGATCTTTGGGGGCAATTACAGAATTTAGAACACAAAGTTTTTTTTTTTTAGGATCCCATATGTCAATGACATCACACACACAATCAGCGCAGGAACCAACTAAAGAATATCCAACATATTGCCTCAACCTGCTTAAGAAACAACAAATGAAAAACAGCCACCTTTGAAGGTAATGGAAGATTTCACTGTGAAACAGACAGTTCAACATAATCGGAGAGCCCACTGTCTTACATTCATTTCTTTTTTAAATAAAAGACAAGTTCTTTCCATACTTGATGTTATGAAATTAGGAATTTTTGGATTTTTCACACATTATGTTAGTCATGCATAAAAACCTGTAGAAGTTATCTCAATATTCCAGCACATTGCTATATTTTTCCACATTAATTCTTTTGTGTATTTCTGTTCAAATAGTAAGAGGTTTCAGATTCTATTCCAAAGTACATGTTCAAAGAAAAAGTTGCATGATAATAGAAGAATGACAGTAATTTCATTTTCTGTTAGATTTTTTATAATTAAATAGTATGATGGACTTTGAATGGATAGGGAAGAGAATAGCACACTAAAAATCTACATATTCATTTCCCTGTAGAAAACTATACTTATTTATTAAGCTCAGAAGGCTATGGTAGGAGCTCCCAGTCCTAGTTTAACAGGTCCATCTAAGTAAGTCTTTAATATTTATTACAGTTCTTCTGTTATCATGGTGTGCCATATGTGAAGCATTCAAAACATTGTGATATACAGAGATATAGTAGGTGGCATTTCCCATACACATGGAATGAAATACCAGTCTTTATTTCACACTTTTGCAAGTTCTTGTGGCTTCTTGTGGTATGCTGTCACAATTCATAAGATGTCACAGATCTATCCTTGTATTTTTCAACTATTTAAAAAGAATCAAAATGGCGTGCCAGGGCCTGCATGCCTGCAGTAAGAGAGACCACTCTACTAGCATGTGGATTTATATGAAAGAAATCATGTGCAAACTACTATTATATGTAGATTGACACTTGACCGTTCTGTGTTTGCTTTCATTTTACATTGAAATAATCATTTAAATTATATGTGCATATCCAAATAGCATTAAGCAGATGGCAAGGGGTGAACAAAGTAGAAGATATAAACTTTTGACAGCTACAAGAACAAGAGCAGCAAATGTTTTTGAAAGCTTAACACAATCTAATTTAATACATCTTTTTTGGCATTTGGATTTCTTGATGCTGTAAACATAAATGAATCAAATTATTTAAGTTTCTAAAGACAGAACTGTACATACAATTTAGCAAGAACTATATTGGATTTCTTAACATGATGTTTGTTACGAAGCAATAATTATTTTTCAATGTTTGTTAAGTGCTTTCTTACTTATAGGTTTTATTGGGATGATAGAAATACTCTCTTTTCCTCACATATTTCTTGCAAAAATTCTATGTGTGTCTGCCGTATGGATTATATTCCTTAGTAGACTATGACAGAACCTAAGATTTTGTCCATGTAAAAATGTGCATTGAACTGACCAAAGTTCATTTACAAGAGACAATGACATTTACAAGGGATGCAATTGTTAACTTTATTCTTGGAGGAAGTAAAGAATAATTTTGACAATTTTCCTCATTCTCGGTTTAAAATATATATTTTTTTACAGTTTGGGGTTTACTCCCAGCAAAGGCCTTATTTTATAAAAAAATAGCCTTTCCTTCACTTAAAATATGTATGTACAAAATATTAATTGTGAATTTTTCTGCACAAATACATTCAATTTTTCAAATAATACATACCCTGTGTATTTTCTGCACAGAAAAAGCTATTCTGTTTCCTATGCAGAAAATGCAGTTTTATGCGCAGAAGAACAAATTTGTAAATTTTGAGCGTAATCATAAGCTATCACTTGTGGATGACTATGATTGCCTTCCAAGTGTGGGTCTTGGCCGTGGGCCTATAGGTCTATAGGTGACCAAGCCCAATTTGAAATCCTCAATTGTGGAACAGGCGGATGATAACATAGTAGATGTTACAATGGCTGTGAAAGTGGAAGAAGGTGGCAACAGATGAGAAACCACTGGTCGTCAGGTTAACTATGCTACTGGATGTGTACCACATTTTGTGAACACTGTGTGTTGATCGGTTGTGCAGTGATCTCCACACATCAATCAAATTCACGCACAGGCATCTGAGCATAACTTCTGAATTGTAAACATTCTTATCAGTCTAATATTTTTTTGCCAGTGTTTCCCAGCACTTCAGAAACACATTTTGATCACTTCTAAATAATGTTTTCAAATATTCCTTCTATCCCTAGTGATGATGATGATGATGATGATGATGATGATCACAAGCCGGAAAAAGTTACAGAGAAATGAGTATGTCAAGCTACTCTGGGGCTTCCGAATTCAGACAGACAGGGTTTTGGAACACAATACTCCTGACCTCACAATCGTGTTAAAAGACAAAGTATGGATTGTCGATGTCGCAATCCCAGGTGATGGCAGGATTGAGGAGAAACAACTGGAAAGGTTGACACAATATGAGGATTTAAAGATTGAACTACAAAGACTCTGGCACAAGCCAGTCAAGTGGTCCCAGTGGTGATTGGCACACTGGGTGCAGTGCCTAAAGGGCTTGGCCTGCACGTAAACACAATCGGCGCTGACAAAATTACCATCTGACAGCTGCATAAGGCCACCTTACTGGGATCTGCTCGCATTATTCGCCAATACATCACACAGTCCTAGACACTTGGGAAGTGTCCGACGTGTGATCCAATTCAACAGCCAGCAGAGTGTCTGCTGTGGACTCAACTTGTTGTGTTTCAAAGAATAATAACATGCCAAAAGATCTCAGCCGTCATTTGGAAACAATAGACATTGACAAAATCACGATCTGTCAACTGCAAAAGGCCACCCTACTGGGATCTGCATGCATCATCCAAAAATACATCACACAGTCCTAGACACTTGGGAAGTTCTCGACTTGTGATTTTGTGATACAAAGTCCAGCATGTCTATCTTGTTTGCTGTGTCATACAATAAAATAATAATACTTATTTATATTCCTCTCTGTCTCTCCCTGAGGAGACTCAGAATGGATTACAGGTACATATACGGCAAACATTCAATGCCGTTATACAATTGACAAAGACAGACAGTACATAAACAGAAGTGAGGCTTCCCTCTTTTCATCTCTGGCATCTGCCTGTGTGTTACTTGGCCATGGGGAGGTGCTGTTGTTTCATTTTCCACGCCAAGGAGCCTGTTGCCCATGGAGGCCTTTTCTGGCCAGATTTTGGCCAGCATGTTTTTCAGGGTGCCTTTTACCTCCTTGCCAAAGTGGTACCTATTTATCTACCTACATTGTTGTTTTCAAACTGTTAGGTGAGCAGAAGCTGGGCTGATGGTGGGAGCTCACCCTGACCCAGGCTTGAACTGCCAAACTTCTGGTGGGCAGGATTTTTATAGCTGGCAGTTTAACCTGCTATGCTAGCTATGCTAGAATAGTCATTTTGCATATTCTCTGCAAGATTGTGCAAGATTGTGAATAATACCATCAGGTGTCATAGATAGTCTTGTCAGTATGCATATTTTCCACCTTCTGTACAAAGTAAATGCTTAAAATATGTAAACAATGGGAAACATGATGTGAAAAGCTAAGAATAGTTAGGATATGTAATTCTTAAGGCAGCTGGCCAACATAAGTATTATATTTTCTAACCATGTAATAGTTTTTCTGTGTATATATTCTCTGTGATGCGTAACAAGTCTGCATAATGAATGAGGCTTATGTATAGTCTCCATTCAGGCCTCTGACTGTCCAGACTGCCCTATTTCATGACTTACGGATGACTAATGCTTGTGGAAACCACTGCTGAGATAATTGATTTAACTCAAAATGGCCACAGAAATAGTTGCCCTGGAGGAATAATTGCTGAGCCATTTTATTACATTAAAAAGTAATTAAACCCCATAAATAAATAATCATGTGTGATTTGAAACTCAGGGAGGGAATCAACTCATGCTTTTCCCTTTTCCAAGACTAATGCCTCTAATCATTTGAAATATTTTAATCCTGTTCCAATGACTACCTATGCACAATGATAGCATATGGGAAGGCAAGGGTTGCAGTATAGACCCTGTCTCTCATCCGTATATGTCCACACTCAAGCGAAATAGTATAGATAGACCTCCTCAAAAATTGGGGAAGAAAGGCTTGTAGGGAAGAAAAAGAGTTCAGAAGCTGAAGAGAAATAAAATTCACAGTCAGGAAAATGAGCTATTCAAGTAGTAGCTTCTAGCAAAAGCAAGTTGTTCTTGATTAGCACTGGGTTTTATGGATACCCTTTTCAAGATGAATTGGTAGCACTATGGTTGTTGCCTGATGTTATGGAGAGGTGTCAGAACCCTGCTACTAGAGCCTGGATGTGGCTCTGAGTTTCAGGGTCACTGACATTGATAAGACACCTGCGTCCCAGGACTCGGAGGAGAAACGGCTGATGGACTTGGCGGGGAATTTGCGCGGGGTTTTACTGAGCGGGAAGAGACTGTTCAAATGAGGGGGAGGGTATATAAAGGAGGGTTGGCCGGAGCCTCCCATTCTTGGCTTTTCTGATGTTCATGTTTCCTACAGTAAAAGTTCCTGGTGATACCACAAAGAGTCTCGTGTGTTCATTCGGGAGCGGCTGTGGTGAGCTGACACTAAGCCAAGAATGGGAGGCCTGGCGGTTTTGGCGGAGCCGGAGCGAGGAAGGGAACTCCGGGCTAGCTCAATGTGGGACGTGAGCATGGGAAGCAGCCAGGGCTTTGCAGACCTCCCAGCACCGAAGGGAAGGGAAATGCGAAAGGAGCCCGGTGCCCGGCCCAAGATCCAAACGAGCCTGACGCGGGTGGAGGAGAGTGACGACGAAGGGGAAAAGCCTCCGAGAATCTCGGCTACGCTCCCAACTGAGACCCTGGTGCCCCTGGCGAATGCCGGGCGTGGCACAGGACAAAGGGAAGCAGCAGCGGGGCCCACTGGCCCGCAAGGGGGCTTGCGACGGGCGGAGGATTGGGGATTGCCACCACAGGGACCCCTACCGAGACGAGAGGAACTAAGGATCGAGTTTGGGGGAGAGTCCTCTGAACTGGATTTTTTCCTGACCACGGTGAGGGGCTATATGGAGGACAATGCCCACACTTTTAGAACGGAATCCAGCCGGGTACGGGCCATTGGTGCAGTGTTGAAGAGGGGAGCGGCCAGCTGGTACGTTCAACTACACGCGCGGCGCGACCCATGTCTGGGGTCACTCCGACGCTTTATGGGGGCCCTGGAGACCCGTTTCCGAGATCCACTGGAGCAGATCCGGGCGAGGGAGGAGTTGAAGACCGTCTCCCAGGGGCAGAGGTCGGTGTCTGAGTATGCGGAGGAGTTCCAATGCCTCGCTGAAAAGGTGCCGGAATGGTCTGCAGTGACAAAGATAGAACTCTTCAAAGAGGGGCTCAGGCGGGAGATCCTCTCCTGGGCGGTGCATCGTGATGAGCCTGACACACTGCGCGGATGGATTCAGCTGGCGGGGCGCATCGAGACATCGCTGGCCCAGGCGAGGAGGCACCGAGGAGGGCTACAGCAGCGGCCGCAGATGAAAGAGGGGAGCCGGAAGGAGGGATCAACCCCAGCCGGGAGGAGAACGGAGCCGACAGGGAACGTGAGCACCAGCAGGAGGGGCTGCTTCGTGTGCGGCCGTTTGGGCCACAGGGCTGCCGAGTGCTGGCAGAGAAAAGGGGAAGGCGGAGGCCCGCCCAAACCAAGAGCCGTGGCAGGGAAACGCGCCGAGGAAGAACCACCGATGAGGCACCACTCGGGGGGGTTGGTAAGTCAGGACAAAGCCATGATAGTGGTCCCCATTCAGCTGGAAAGTGGCAGCAAACAAGCAACCTGCAAAGCATTTGTGGATTGTGGATGTTCCAGGAACATCATCTCCCCTGAATTAGCCGAGGGATTGGGATGCGAAAGAACGAACCTAGAATCCCCAATAGCTTTTTCGCAGTTGGACGGATCCACAGCATCGGGATCATTAGCTAAGTACAGTGCCGAAGATGTAAAGTGTAAGATAGGGAGTTGGGAAGGAAAGGTGTCATTTGTGATATCACAAATAGCCAGCTATAATGTTATACTAGGCATGCCATGGCTGGGGCAGGCCAACCCGCAAATCAACTGGGAGGATAAGAGCATGATCTTCAGGATGAAGTTGGAAGGAGGGAGCCAGGAAGTGGAAAGGGAGCCGGGGAAAAGGGGGGAGGAAGACTCTATCAGGATAGCAGAACTGGCAGATAAATTACCCCCAGAGTATCGGGATTTTGTGGACGTATTTGATGAGAAGGAAGCAGACAGTTTCCCACCGAAGCGGAGAGTTGAAGTGAAGATAGAGCTAGTCCCAGGAGCAGAGCTTCCTAAGGCAAAAATATACCCAATGTCGGCTAGGGAAAAGGAGGAACTGAGAAAATACATTGATAAAAACCTAGCGAGGGGTTTCATAGAGCCTTCAAATTCCCCTCTAGGGGCGCCTGTGTTGTTCAGGCGCAAAAAGGACCAAACGCTGAGGCTCTGCATTGACTACAGGGGCCTGAATGCAATCAGTTCTGGAAATAAATACCCCCTACCTTTAGTGAAGGACTTGATCGCCCAGTTATCGGAGGGACAGATATTCACTAAATTGGACTTAATTGAAGCGTACCATAAATTGCAGATTAAACCAGAGGACAGGTGGAAGACGGCCTTCTCCTGTGCATTCGGATTATTCAATTATCGTGTGCTCCCTTTCGGTTTGTGCGGCGGAGGCGCCGCGTTCATGCAATTAATCAACGAAGTGTTGCATCCATTGTTGTACAAGGGAGTCTTTGTTTTTTTAGATGACATATTGTTAGTATCTCGGACTAAGGAGCAACACATAGAACTAGTCAGGGAAGTCCTGCAAAAGTTGAGAGAAGCAAAACTGTATGCGAAGCTTGCCAAGTGCGAGTTCAATAAAGACCAGATAGACTTTCTGGGGTATAGGATTTCCTCCCAGGGAGTGGCGATGGACCCTGCGAAGGTAGAAGACGTGAGGGGGTGGGAAGCCCCCAAAACACGGAAGCAGCTGCAATCCTTCCTAGGGTTCGCAAACTTCTATAGAACATTTATCAAGGACTTTGCGCGCCTCACTTTGCCATTAACGGATTTGTTAAAGACTAAAGGTAGGGGAGAAACAGCCAAAGTGAAGGCCCCAGGGGCCAAACTGACCTGGACAATAGAATGCCAGGAAGCTTTCGAAGCCCTTAAAAAGCGTTTTACTGAGGAGCCTGTCCTACAGCACCCTGATATGTCTAAAGCCTTTGTATTACATTGCGATGCGTCAGACCGGGCATATGGGGCAGTTCTGCTACAGAAAGACGAGGGGGGGAACCTGAAGCCATGTGGCTATCTGTCAAAAAAGTTTAGCGATACAGAAAAAAACTGGCCGATTTGGGAGAGAGAAGCCTTAGCGATTCTAAAAGCACTAGAGTGCTGGAGACACTTCCTGGAAGGAAGTGGAACACCGTTTGAGGTGTGGACTGACCATAGAAATTTACAGTATCTAAGATCCCCTCGTAAACTATCAGCGAAGCAAATTAGATGGGCCCAATATTTCAGCCGTTTTGATTTCAGACTCAGATTCTTCCAGGGGAAACATAATATACTCGCTGACGCTCTCTCTCGGATGCCTCAGCACGGGGGAGGAATTCAGGAATCTGAAGGGAGTATTTTTCTTGATAAGCAATGGGGCCTGGCAGTACTAACTCGAGCACAAGCGGCCAAAGAAAACAAACGTACTGCCATTTCCACGGGGGGAGGAGAAATATGGGAGGAAGAGTTGAAGCGAGCGTATGGAATGGACAAATGGTTACAAACAAACAAAGAAAAGGGAGAATTGTGTGGGGATTTGGTGTTTGTAAATAAGAAATTGTATATTCCTGAATGTTTAAGACGAGAAATGTTAAGGAAGTACCATGATAACAAGGGTGCGGGTCATCTAGGCCCCACCAGGACTATTAAACTGTTGGCCAGACAATGCTGGTGGCCCGGAATGAGGAAAGACGCCAGGGGGTACGTCACGCAGTGTGAATTATGTGCAGAGGGAAAAACACCACCGGGGAAGCCCCAGGGGCTATTGCAGAAGGTGGTGGAGCCCATGAGGCCATGGGAATGCGTAGCCATGGATTTTGTAGGCGAACTACCCCCCAGCAGAGGCCACAGATACATTTGGACAATATTGGACCTATTCTCAAAACAGGCACACTTTGTGGCTCTGCCAAAACTTCCTTCAGCTGAAAAACTTGCTGATTTGTATGTGAAGCATGTATATCGCCTACATGGGTGTCCCGACAAGATAATTAGTGACCGGGGAGTCCAATTTACTGCAAAATTTTGGGGAAAATTCTTACAGCTGTTAGGAGCAGAAAGGAACCTGAGCTCGGCCTTTCATCCCGCGACCAACGGGGGGGTCGAACGTACCCAACAGACACTGTGCCAATTCTTAAGGATGTACACCAATTATAGACAGGATGATTGGGCGGACCTTCTTCCGTTTGCTGAGATGGCTTTTAACGGGGCCGTACATTCGGCCACAGGTCGTGCCCCATTTGAAATAGTATACGGACAGGAGGTGGCACCTTTCCCCAGGCTACCCGAGTGGAAGGAAGGGGAGGGCCAGACCGACGAGGAATGGCCGGCCAAAATCAAGCAAGGGTGGCAAACCGTGGTAGAGGCATTGCGGGAAACACAAAAGAAGTACAAGCTCTTTGCGGATCGTAGGCGCCGAGAGGGGGACAAATTGGGCGAAGGAGATCTGGTTTGGCTGAGCACAAAAAACCTGAAATTGGGGTTCCCATCCAAGAAATTGGCTCCACGCTATATAGGGCCATTCAGGGTAGCAAAAAGAATAAACGAAGTGACCTATGAGCTGAGGCTACCAAAGGACCTAGGAAAGGTACACCCGGTATTCCATTGCAGCCTGTTAAAAAAGTATAAAGGAACTCTGGACAGCGGAGAACAATAGTTGTGTTTAATCTTTTCCTTCCAGGACGAAGGGGAGGAGGACGCCATGTCAGAACCCTGCTACTAGAGCCTGGATGTGGCTCTGAGTTTCAGGGTCACTGACATTGATAAGACACCTGCGTCCCAGGACTCGGAGGAGAAACGGCTGATGGACTTGGCGGGGAATTTGCGCGGGGTTTTACTGAGCGGGAAGAGACTGTTCAAATGAGGGGGAGGGTATATAAAGGAGGGTTGGCCGGAGCCTCCCATTCTTGGCTTTTCTGATGTTCATGTTTCCTACAGTAAAAGTTCCTGGTGATACCACAAAGAGTCTCGTGTGTTCATTCGGGAGCGGCTGTGGTGAGCTGACAGAGAGGTATCTCAGAGTTAGATGAACAAACAACTTTCTTCTTCCTGTGTTAGAGCAGTCAACACTCATTTTCTGGTACTTATAGGTGGGTGGAAACTGGAAAGTACTCTATTAATCCAGGATTCAAGGAGAATAATCATCTTTCCTTCCCACCCACGTTCAGTATTGTGCTGCATCATAGACACAAAGCAAGCAACTAGCTTTCTTTTTTGACATTTAAAGGTCAAGGTACTAGATCCTAACTTATACTAGTAAGTGTACAGATGGTCAGAAGTTTTGTGTTGACATTTGTGCATAGTGCTTGAAATCACCTTGGATAATCACCTTGTTTCCTATGGACATTTGAAATATTTAATGTCTTTCAATGGCCTTTCATTAATTTAAGCTGACTTGCTATTTGATCATAATAATAATAATAATAATAACTTTATTTTTATACCCCGCCCCATCTCCCCGAAGGGACTCGGGGCGGCTTACATGGGGCCTTGCCCGATAAAACAATCAAATATCAAAACACAGCAATAAAACAGTTATCCAATAAAAACATCAATCATACATGCTAAATAGGAGAACACAGAGTGTTAGAATATATTCCACACAATCAACACATCATAACAGAATATATTACTCACCACCAATACTACATGACCGTTACATAAGTGACTCACATCTAAGTACATCTAAATACTCACATGTAGTATTCATGTGGTTCAGAGTCCCCTGTTATTTTTTAATCTCTTATTAATCTCAAACATAGATTCTCCTATTCAACCACATCTAAAGTCCCAACTGTGGGAAGCTTGGTAATCCACTCACTTTCTCCTCCACGGTAACTATAATGATTTTCAACCTTCTAATACTTAGGAATGATTGTGAAGGAATAGAGCTGAACTAGCTGCATTGCATCTGACAGTGAGTATTCAGTTAACTTTCACCAACTGGAAAATGAGAAAGTGATGTGCAAAAAAATAAATATCCAACAGAATTTAAAACAGATATCTCTCTCTCTTTACTTGAAATCCTTCATTAGAGAAATGGAAGCAAAGAAAAGATATAAAAGGACCTTCTGCTTTGGAGCAATGTCTAATGCAACTATTTAAAGAATGAGCTTATGTTAGAGGGAAAAGTACAATTTACTATTTTGGTAATTTCAGCTGATGTGCATTTCCCGTAAGGTTTTTTTTTAAAAAAAAAAGCCTTGAGAATAAACATAGTCAAAAACTCCTATTGCCGTGGACTCAGACAGGTTGAATATTCCTTATCCAAAATGCTTGTTTTGAATTTCTGATTTTATTTAATTATTTTAAATTATTTTATTTTGCATATATATGTGCATAATGAGATATCTTATAAATGGGACCTAAATATGGTATTCCTTTATATTTCATATCGACCTTATACAACTATAAGCATGAAGGTAATTTTATACACAATATTTTTATTGAATCTCACATAAAACAAAGTTAGTGTACATTGAGCCCTCAGAAAGCAAAGGTACCACTATCTCAGCTACCCGTATGGACAATTTTGGAGTATTTCAGAATTCTAGATAGAAATGCGCAATTTGTTCACTTGGTTGCTCTAGCTTTGCCTTGAAACTGTAAACATCAACAACGGAGACAATTTTGCCATTGTCTTTACTTGCAGCTCCCTGGCTTCTTACATGTTCCATCTATGTGGGCCCCTATGCCCTCTTGGAGCCCCCTAAAACTCTTATTTAAATTTTTTTAAAAAAAAACTATTGCCAATTTTCAAGTGATTTTTTTTCCAATCAAAAACTGGCACAATACCAAATGCATACATGGCCAAAGCATTCTCTCATCCCCAGAGTCCCACCCCCATCTACCGTAAGAATGGAAAATTTTTGTGAGAAATGCCAGTATTTGACCAGAATGACAATGATTTTATTTTTTAAATTGTTTTATTTTAAAAACTTGAAGTGCCAGCCCTACCTACCTACTAGTATCTACCTACTTACATGTCTTACAGTTTGTGTATGTGTATCCCAGCACCAGTAGCCTAATCTCCCCCTCTCCCCCCCAAAAATGACAGAAAGATGAGCCTCAACAGTTTCCCCATTGGTGCGAATTGACCAAATCTTCCTAAAATTGAAATGGAAGTCTGGATCCCAAATTCTGAATTTGAACGCCCCCCTCCTAATCTCCCAGAATCTTCCCAAAACTGGAACCAGGGGAGGGGGGGGGGGGCTGAAATTCAAAATGAAAACAGAACAGGTTTCTGCAGTTTTGCACATCCCTACAAAATATACAACTGTGGCCCATGGAGTTGTACTATTGGGACAACAAATTTACTTCCATCCCATCTCTTCTGTAGTTGATCACATTGTTGTAAGGTTTCTTCCATTTTGATTTGCTTTTTCTGTTGCATAATTCTGTAATTACCTAGGGACGATAGGATAAATACTGGAACCGGGTTAATTTCCTCCAGAAACAGAAACTTTTTCTTTTAGCTGTGACAAAAAAGAAAAGAGAGCAGCAGATAAGAAAGCAATCTGAGAGATACAATGTTAAAAATAAAACAAAGTGGGAGGAATCTAGTAAACAGCTGATGATAAATGAGAGATAAATGAAGAAGAAACAGGACAAAGAGAGAGCACATGCTGAAATTAGATTTTATTGCCATGGGTCAATGTATGGGCTACTCTCCATGTGGCTCTCGGTTATCCTGCCCCATGAAACTCTTTGTCCTCTTTTAGTCCATGCATGGAACGATCTGTTCTGTGCTTGCTCAACCCAGGTTTTTATGGATAACTGTGTTATGACTGCACAAGCATTTACTCAGCTCCCAAAATGTTAGAAATTGCTTAGCTGTGCTCTTTGTTATCCCTCAGCAATCCACCAATTCAGACTCTCCACCTTCCTTCCTCCTCCACTACAGTGTTTTTTCTCACTCCAATGTAATTTGGGTACTTTTTCTCTGCCCTTAACATTTGTAACACTCTTCCTTTCCCTTTACTAATTCAAGTGCTCTTAGTTTTCTTTCAAGTGCCCACCAAAACAATCCTTTCCCCCACTCCCCATGGGTGTGCTCTTTTTTCTTCCAGGTTCCTCTTTCTTTCCTGTTTGCACATGGTCCCACTCTTGCAGTGACAGAGATCCAACGAAGGATGAACGAAAACACAGTGCATTTTCTCCAGGAATCTCTACAAAGCATGTTCATCTATACACACATTTGATCCATTATAGTGATGGATATTTTGCTTCTAATTTTTAAAGATTTCCCACCACATAGTTTATTGGCAGATCTTTGTCCTCAAACCACAACTCTTTCACGTTATTTCCAATTATTTTCTGTCCTGACTAAAATCAGTAAGGGCTGTTGAGGAAACGGTAAGAAAGAAACCTCCAATTAAATTCTGAAACATGTTCAACAAAGGGTTGAATGAGATCACATTTGACTTCTCATTATGAATGCTGTATTATGTGATTTTAAAGGTGTCAGGAACACCTTCCAGTGTATTCAAAAACGTATACAATCCAGAAATCATAGTTAAGAACGGAGATGAGACAACACAAGAATTAAGAGAACTCTACCCATAGGAATGGAAATTTACTCCTGAAAAAGTTATCATGGGGGGAAAGTGTCTCAACTGTATATAAAATTTGTTTTAGTTTATTTCAGATAAAATTCTTTTTGATAAAACTCTCTCTTGACACACATTCTACTCCTGCAATGCAATACATGCTTCTAAAATTTAATGTTGCTATTGGCACTTAACACTTAAAAATACACAGTGGTATCTGCTGGGATCTGGGTTCCAGGACTCCCGTGGATACGAAAATCAATGGAAGCTTAATTTCCATAATATACAATTGCATAGTAAAATAGTGTCCCTTATATAAAAATGGTAAGAATAAGGGTTGCCTTTAGGCATTAAAAACATTGAAGCGGTGGGTGGTTGAATCTTTGGATCCAGAATCTGTGAACAGAGAGAACTGATTGCAGTTCTGATGGCTCTTTTCTTTACATGTATTATGTCACTTAATGCTTATAAGACATCCATATTCAACACATGTAAATTCAAAGATATTGATTTTCTTTGGTAAATGGAATAAAAAAATTATTATAACCCACATACCAATTTCTCCAACTAGAAATTGCTGACTGTAGTTGTTGCTATTGTTTGTGGGCTGGGAGTGGTGGCGATGGGGGAGCAGAATCGAGGGCAAGAATGACAAGCTAATTAAATTATGCACCACACAGTTTCAATTCCTTGCCTAATTTTTTTAAAGACAATTCAACTGAAAGAATTTTATTTTTCCATCCCTCTTGCATAGCAGAGCCTTGCCAGACATTCATTCAAAGCCATACTCTTTTTTTTTCTCGCCATGGTTGATTGCATGTCTGGAGGAATGGAGCAAAATGAAATGCAAACCTGAAATTATACCAGAAACTATTAACTGTATTGCATAGAGGATTACTGGATACATTTAGGATGTGCTTCATTTCAGTTCTTGAATGGATTGTATAGCTCCTTTTACTAGGAAGAAAATATAAGTCCATTCTCAAAAGCAGTTCAGCTATTTGTTCCATGCATATCTCTAGAATACACTAATAATTGTTTCCTGAGCAGGTTCGTAAGAAAATAACACAAAATACCCCTTTTGGAGGGAAGTCTAGGACTTAAGATCCTGCCTATACAAAATTGGCTCAAGTAGCCTGATTCGCTTGGTGCAAGGCAAAGTAACGGAACTCTTCCTGCCAAAGCAGAAAACAAGAAGGAAAATAATTCTCAAATGAAATAAGAGGAACTACTCTTTGTTTTGTTTTGTTTTTTTAAACAATGAATACAGAATCTGCCAGATGCAGCTTTTAAATATCCTTATTAGAGATATCTATTGGATATCTATAAGGAGCCCTGGTGGCGAAGTGTGTTAAAGCACTGAGCTGCTGAACTTGCAGACCGAAAGGTCCCAGGTTCAAATCCTGGGAACTGAGTGAGCGCCCGCTATTATCTCCAGCTTCTGCCAACCTAGCAGTTCAAAAACATGCCAATATGAGTAGATCCATAGGTACCGCTCCAGCGGGAAGGCAATGGCGCTCCATGAAGTCATGCCAGCCACATGACCTTGGAGGTGTCTACGGACAACGCCAGCTCTTCGGCTTTGAAATGGAGATGAGCACCAACCCTATTGGACCTACATTGTAGCTCATTAGGATGAAAACATGCAACTATGGTAGAAATGGATTTTTCTTTAGAAAATATTTGAATAAATGATCCAAAACCATGTTACTTGAGTGTTGGATAACTTTGAAGAGCATATTCATGGGCTAACAAGAATGCATGAATTCAATGCATGTAAAAATACACACACATGAATTTTGTGGAATTGACAAATCACAATGCTGGAAGTAGAGGGGGGGGGGCTTATTTAAAAGTGGAAATTGTGAGGTTTATTTTTTTCATGTCAAAAGCATTGTACAACAAATACATTTCAAATAATGGAAATAAAAAAGAAAAGAAATCACAAGCAACTAAATAGTTTTGGACCAAAAGCGGGCAACAGCAACCGCATTGTCTGTAGCTTTAAACAACTCCTCCTCCATACATGAGGCAGGGCATTGTGGGCAAGCATACATACGCTGAGTTGTTTGTTCAGCTCCACAGTCACACAAGGTGGAGGATTCCTCCAGGTAGTGCCACCTTGCCAAGTTGTCTTTTGATCTGCCCACTCCACTTCTGAGTCTGTTCAGGGACTTCCAAGTTGCCCATTCTTGGTTTGCCCCTGGAGGAAGACCCTCTTGGGGGGCCATCCAGTTAGAATTGCCAGGTTTAGCTGCCCAGAGGGACACCCTTGCTGTTGCTGGAGGAACATCAAGAGGAGTGGTGGTTCTCATGAAGCCCTTCCTTGATTTGAGTCTGGTGGGAGGAGGGTGATAGTCATGCAGTGGATGGCTTTCACAATGTTCGACCTTTTTTCTCTCACCGTTAGCAGCAACTTCCCGTCGCACGTCAGGAGGGGCAATGCCAGCTAACTTGTAGAGTTTATCAACAGGTGTAGGTTTAAGGCATCCCGTGATGATTCTGCATGTTTCATTCAGTGCTATGTCCACCTGCTTTGCATGGGCAGACAGGCATACTCTGCAGTTGAGAAAGACAAGGCCAGGGCTGATGTTCTTATTACTTGTGGGTCTGCTCCCCATGCGCTGCCAGTCAGTTTCCGCAGGATGTTATTGCGTGCAGCTACTTTGTGCTTGGTGTTCATGCAGTGTTTCCTATATGTTACTGTTCGGTCTAAGGTGACACCAAGGTATTTAGGATGGAAACAGTGTTCGAGCTCTTGGCCTTCCCAAGTAACTTTCAGTTTCCTGTTGGCTTCGCGGTTACGTAGGTGGAAAGCACACACTTGTGTCTTGGAAGGGTTGGGCTTCAGGTGGTTCTCTTTGTAGTAGCTGGAGAGATCTTTCAAGGCATTGGTGAGTTGCTTTTCAACTGTTTCAAAATCTTTTGCTTGTGTTGTAAGGCCAAGGTCATCAGCATATATAAAGCTCTTTGTGAGTGGTGGTTGTGGCTGATGGTTAGTGAAGATATTAAATAAGGTTGGTGCAAGAACGCTGCCTTGGGGTAAACCATTCTTTTGCCTCCTCCATCTGCTTTTCTGGCCCTGAAACTCCACATAGAAGCTGCGGTTTTCTAAGAGGGTCTGGACAGTTTTTGTAAAGTCAAAGTCCCAGGTGATATGGTAGACTTTATGCAGCATTTTTCTATGTTGCACCATGTCATAGGCTGCCGTAAGGTCCACAAAAACTGTTCCGGTAATGCAGCCTTTCTCATAGCCTTCCTTGATATGTTCAGTCAGATGAAGAATTTGACCTGTATAGTTTTTCCCTGGTCTGAAACCTGCTTGTTGTGCAATAAGCTTGGGTTCGATAACAGGTCCTAGTCAATTTAATAGCATCCTCTCATAGACTTTATATAGATGACATAAGAGGGAGATTGGTCGATAGTTCCTGGCATTGGAGGCATCTTTACCAGGTTTTAAGATGGCAGTTATCTTAGTTTTCCTCCATGCTCTGGGAATCTGTTTGTGTGCCAGGCATTGATTGTAGAATTTCAAAAGCCAGTTTTCAGCTTTGGCCCCCAAGTGTTTGATTTGCTCCATCATCAGGTCATCTAGGCCAGGTGCTTTACCAGTCTTACATCGCTTGATGGCTTCTCTGAGTTCTTTCAGGTTTAGAGGAGAAGACAACTGGTGGGTTTCAAGTTCTGGCACCCTGTTGATTTTCATCTTTATTCTGCTGCAGTTGGTTTTCCCATTCTGAATTAGCTGGTGAGCTATCTGATCTGGTGTCATGTTCGCGTGTCCAGGGTTGACCAGAGGGTCACTATCCAGGCGTCTCAGCAATTGCCAGGCTTTTCGGCTACTCTTGGACATGTCAAGGTTCTCAAGCAGCTCTATCCAACAGTCTTTCTTAGCATTAGCTAAGGCTGTAGATAGTTTTTGGCCTGCTGCTATAGTCCCATCACTGTATGGGTTCTCTTGAAATAATCTGAGATATTCTTGTAGCTGATTTAGTGATTCTTCATTTAGGCCTGGTAGGTAGCTTGTGCGACAGCCTCTAGGGATTGAGAGCCTTGAGGATCTTTTCACAGCTTCTACGAACAGGTCATAATTTTCTATAGAAGGTTCTATATCAGAAATAGCAGCTTCCAAGGTCTCTGTAAACTTTGTCCAGTTAGCTTTATTGAAGTTATATCTTCTGCGGAATGGGACACTTTTCGGTCTTACAGCTGCATATGCTACACAGCATATTGGTCTGTGTTGTGTGTTAGGTATTGGGTTTAATACCCTTTTGGTGCCAATTTGGTGCCTACCAATTGTGAGGTAGGCCTAAGTTTGCAAAGTATATATGTCAAGTTTCTACAGAAAATTGCCTGTTTAAGTGTAAACACAATGCTACAATTATGAAAGGCTGCCAGAATCACTTGACTCCATGTAGCCTTGACTTTCCACTGGTCTTTCATACTGCCTGTCTAATTGGGCAATGGCAACAATTTTCAAGCACTGCAGAAATGAGCAAGGAATTGAGAGATAGCTTGGTACCGCTGAGGTCAAAAACACCTTAATCAAAGGGATATTTGCCAAGAATAGCTGAAGACTTGAGCAAGCTTTACTACCCAGAGTCATGTATACTTCAACCTTATGTGCACATCAAGGGAAGGCTTAGAGCCAAAATAATGAACTTTGATATTATGCATGGATAGGTCAAGGATCCTTCTATGGAATGGGAAAAAGCCAGGGCCCAGCTCCTCCTGGAGGAGCTCAGGAGGACTCGGTTCCTCCTGACCACTGCCTAGGCGTTCAAAAATCCCAGAAGCAGTTGGATCATGTTTTATATAAATTAAAGAATGATCCCCTTCTCTCATTGATGTGGCAAAAGGTGAGATCTTAGCCCATCCCAGGAGAACCTGAAAGAGCAACAACTCCTTCTACTCTCTCAGAGCATCTTTGAGAGAATGTACCAAAAAGCTGCTGCCACCATTTTCCTGTCCAGAAATTCAAAAAGCTTAGAATCAGTGTCATGGTGGAGTAAGGAGAGAGGGTTGGTGCTTCTTTTAGCTTATCCTGGGATGAACTAAGCTCTCATCTTTTGTCCCTCTACTCAGATAAGGGAATTTTTTCTTTGAGTCCCCTTTGCGAGAGATAAAGCAGCATATAAATAAATAATACTTTTTATGAGAATAGTTAAGGTACAGTGCTCACATTGACCTGGGAATAAGTAAACACAGTGTTTTCGGACACATTTTGACTAAAATTTCTAGATTTGTACATAAGCATATACAGCAGATCAAAATTCATCATATAGGCCCAAATAATTAATAACGTGATCAAATAATGGTGAATTTCTCAGTAGAATAATACTACCAGCAGTGCTATATGAGAATGGGTAGAAATCAAATTACATTATTGAACATTAATGCACTCTTAATGCATTTTTATAAAGACATCCTTTGCAAAGGGAACCTGATGAATCTAATTGCCACAGTCTTCCAATTTCTTTGTGATATGATCACTCTGCTTTGTTTATTGTGGAAGGTTTCTAAAATTAAACACTGAAATCTGTTAATATGTTTAAAATTATATTCCACAGCTGTTTGAAAGAGAACAGTCGCCATGGCTGGTGTAGCATATGGGCTGCAGTGTCAGCAAACACAGGCTACATGAACAACAAATGTAGAATGCTAAAATAAATTCAAGGAAGACCTTCCAACCTTAGATACCTCTGAGAGTTTAGAAAAAAAGCAGCTGTCTTCAGCCAAATAAACTATATAAATATTGTTTCTTCAATGAGTTCTTTCAAATACATTTATATTATGATGTACATTCCAGAAATTCCATGATGCTAGAGCAAACAGTAAAAGTTGAGACCATAGTCATCTGGCAGTATAAATCTGCTCTTTAGAAAAAGGGACAAGGGAAAGAAGGAATGAAAGAACTGAAGAACAAAGTTCCTAAAGAATGAAATAACAAAAGAAGATACTGGCAGGGAAAGTCACATCATTAAATTTGTTTTCAACAGCCATTAAGTAAACTTTGACCAATAAATGAGAGACCTCGAAATGGCCTCATCAGCAAGAACTCTAATCAGATCTTGTAGACTCATGGTAATAACAAGACAACAAAATGAAAATCAATTAAAAATACTGAGTCAACTACAATAAGATGGAATACAATTTTCATGGTTTTGACAATTACAAGAAAGATACCAAATGAACAAGAGGTTAGAAAGTGATTGGAAAGACAATGAAATGGATAATATATATTTTCAGTCTAAGGATAAACAAATTGCAAAGGGTTATAAAGTATTACTAAAATTAGATGCAGAAGAACATTTGATTAAATATTGTGTGATTCAATGGTCAAAGAATGTTGGTCATAATATTCCTTTAGACTGTTGGGAACAGATATGGAAAACAAAGATCAAATTCACAAGATGTTATGGACTAAGAGAAAAAAATTACAAGATGATACGTAGATGGTACACGACACTGGAAAAGCTAGCAAAGTTAGAATCAAAATTTAAAAATGCTTGTTGGAAATGTCAACAAAAAGAAGCAACTTTTTATCGTATGGGTTGAACATGTCCTAAAGCCAAAAATAAAAAGTCTGGATTATAATTCATAAGAACATTGAAAATGTTTTTAAAATTAAATTGCCACTAGAACTGGAAGCATTTCTTTTGGGATTTATAAATGCAATATTTCCCCACATAAAAATTCAAAACTTATATATATATATATATATATATATATATATATATATATAGTGACCGACCACAGAAAGAATTGTATATGCCTATTATTGGAAAAAAAAGAAATTCCCACTCAAGATTTATGGATTACAAATATGATGGACATGTCAGAGATGGACAAATAGACTGTTTCCCAAACTTAAAGAAAGTTCGTAGCTTTTTACTGATTTCTTAAAACAGAAAAGAAAAAAATATTGGATTTTTTATTAGTAAGAGTAAGTCAGCACTACAGAGATGTAGGAACAACAAGGAAAAAGGGGGCGTTAGAATAACAGGACAAGAATAACAGGCAAAAGTGCTTGCAT
This sequence comes from Anolis carolinensis, assembly GCF_035594765.1. Taxonomy (NCBI): domain Eukaryota; kingdom Metazoa; phylum Chordata; class Lepidosauria; order Squamata; family Anolidae; genus Anolis; species Anolis carolinensis. Next base: position 93,483,444 of record NC_085845.1, on the reverse strand, counting down.
TTCATTGACTCTTCTCAGTAAATCTACCTGGGGATCCCTCTCTTGGAAGAAGGTGCTGAATTCTACTTTCAAATTGCCAATATTTTGCATTAAAATCCTATCCTATCAGTTAATCACCTCTGGCATCTAAGAAACAGCCGTATTGATTCCCCTTGTATCTTCTAGTCTCACCCACAGGGACCAGCAGTATTTTGAAAGCTCCTTTCCTGCTAGGTTGTGCTCTGTCTAAAATAACCGGCTGGATTGTAAAAAAAAAAAAAAACAAAACCACAAGTGTGTCAAGGTGAATCTACTTAGGTGTAGATGGGGAATTTTATATGAAAGTCTGGACTATGCTGCATGAGGAGGAATGATCATCAGAAAAAGAGAGACACGTGGCTGTGGGTTTTTATTATCAATGTGGCTATGTAAAATGCTGTATTGATATAAATAGCATTTATTATTATTATTATTATTATTATTATTATTATTATTATTATTTTCAAAAACAAACTAAACTGGAATTTTACTACTATTGAGGATGGTCTGCTAATTCTCTTGAAATTTGCCAAAATTGATTAAAGGCTCATCTACTCCTACTCAAAAATCCAGGACCAGTCCATAGCAGAAATACTCAAGACCAGCCACAGATGCCAATGGAGCATTTCAGACCCTGTGCCCCCAACCTGTCATGTACTTTAATCAAGGGCAACTGACTTTACATAATTACTTCCCAATGGGATATTGATAGGAGTTCCTCATCTGCATGTGAACATTAATTTGATCATGTTTAGCCACCACATTAATGTATTTAACAACCTTCATCAACTCTTTGAGTCAACACAATTTTAATCAGATTGGCAAAGCAAGTGAACACTAATATACACCAGATGCAAATTCAACATTAAAAAATAGAGAAAAGCTTCATACAGAACTGTCCAAGTTTTACCTTCTGTCAGAGCAATAAAAGAACTCACTTAAGTGCTTGATTTAAAAGTTCAGTTTAATGTTAGAACAAACAGTGTGGTAAAACAAGCATTATTGACCACACACAAAGATAGTTTGAGAACCTTCTGTAACTGTAAAACTATTACATTATGAGTACAACTGGGTAAAAGTGTTTAGAAAATATTATTCTGTTCCATTTTAGCCGGAGGCTTTTAAAGTGTTTTTCTCCTATTTTAAAAAATAATATTTTTTTAATAAATGTTTTCAATACGCAAAGAAATATCAGGGTAACATAAAATAATACATACTCGGCTTGTGCAATTTGGCTAGAAGGCGATCCTTTTTTGGTATCCGAATTTTGTTGGGCACCCAGATCCATTTTTGGGACTTTCCTGGGTAATGGAAATATTTGTTTTCAACTAGGCAGCTGAAAACTCTGAAAGATCCAGCCAAATGGCAGCAAAGGGGAACTTACAAGGCTCCTCTTTCCGTTGTTGAGCAACGGTGTTAAAGAAGCACCCTTCCTGGGACCCTTTTATTTCTTCCTTTCAAGGGAATGAGTTTTTAGCAATGAGGTTAAGTAAGCACCCAAATAGAAGGGAAGAAGCTGCACCCTGCAGCCACATGGGCTGTTTTGGATGAAAAAAACATGGTGGCTGAGCCCTTGCCATTCTGCCTATCAAGCTGGCTGTTTTTTATTTAAAAATTATGCCTATCTTTGCCTTTATTTTGTTAGTAATGCTGAAAAAATGCAGTTGTACTAAAATAATGACAAACAAAATAAGAAAAGACTGCAGGATTACAAAGGTGTGTGGAAATATAACAGCAGGAGCATAGAATGAAAAATTGATGCAATCGCATTGGTGAAGAGTGAAACAGTATCAATGCACAAGATAGTATGTATTTATTATTTACACTTACACAATTGTAGAAGAAAAGTGGGCTGGTATGAAAAAGTCCTCAATAGATGGAAAGGGGCCTTTCAGATGGATGGGATCCAGGCAAGATTGCTAGATATTTCTTTATTTCTGATGGCAGACACTGACTTCCCTTTTGGCCATATGTTTGACACTGAAGACATATTTGAACCCCATTAGAACTGTGGGGCAATGATGTCATCTGTATTTCAGGGTAGAAAATGTGTAATACAAAGAAATAATAAAACATCCTTCCTCTCTGTCATTTTAGTACTAAAAATCTCCCCCTGCAGAAGTATTGGTAAGTCTCTTCCACAGATGGAAATAAAATATCCACCAGAATTGAACTACATATATTTTTACCTATAATATAGCTACAGCTTTCAAATTTGAGAGTCGAATGATTTTGCTTTTCTTTACTTAGTAATACAGAGTTCACCATGGACACAGAAGTTTTCAAATTCCCTGATTCCTCTAATATTATCTGTTACTCTTCCTACACCGGACAAAAATTGAAACTACCTCCATCCAGCTCAGAGGTCTATTAATGTTTTTTCTCCATTACAGTATTATCTCTTCTGGCTAGAACTGAGAGCAATGTAGCGGTTCCATTCTATTTTGACTAGTATGGGCCCATCCTATGGACTGGGATTTATAATTTTGTGCCCAACAGTTCCAGTGCAATCCCCCTAAACTTTTGTTTGGCAAAAAGCCTCACCTGCAGCAGAGCAAGGCTTAAGATATGTGGGGGGAGGGGGGATTTTCAAGGCCCCAATGAAGGAGCCAGACTTGGTTAGGGTCATTTGGCCTTGCCAGCCCAATTACATAATGGGGGAAAGGCAACAAGTTGTTTGAGGCTGTTCTGTTCCCCCTTCAATCTACCTCATGTTGACGTGACCCACACTCCTGCCATATTGACAGTGAGTATAAGCTGGTTGCACAAGAGCTGGGTAGGATCCCCCCACCCCAGTTTGCATTGGGATTTTTTTCACTTACCCCACATTGTTTCATATTTTTAAATAAGTTTCCTTGAGTAATTTAATAAGATTCGAAGGAATGATAGAGGTTAAATAATCATGGTAGCCCCCCCCCCTTTAGATGGTGAAAGGTTGACTCCTAAAATTGGAGCTACCATTGGGGCTGGATTGAGAGTTCTCACTCTTAGAAAACTCTCGGATTTGGGAGACAGCAACCTCAGGATGGCCTTCCAGCTATGATTAGCCCAGAGGTGCAGCCAAAGAACTTTGTTTGGCCTTTGGGATCCTTGGAGCATGCATGTCCTTGGAGGAGTTCAGAGGGAGGGACACCTGGTCCAGTGACAAGGCTCACTAAGTGGCCTTTAACCTATGAGTTACGTTTTATGTTTTACAGATTTCCCTCTACAGGTTATTATGAGTTATTTCAATAAATGGGTTAGAAAATAGCCCTTTAGATCCATTTTCTTGTGTCTGGTCTCTTTATTTCATGGTGGGAGTTCAAATTCAATACCTCATCAAAGTCCAAATCCAAGGATTTCATGAAATTAAACTATGACAGTTAAAATATTTAAAAAACTATAGCTGCATAGAGACTTTCCAAGATTTCATGCACCTCAGTCACCTGCTACTTGGTCTTTTGAAATAATAATAATAATAATAATAATAATAATAATAATAATAATAATAATAATAATAATAATAATATATTTATAACCCACCCTATCTCCCCGAGGGAACTCAGGTCGATTTCTAACAATTGACAAAATGGCAAATAGTGACATCAAGCATTAAATCTGGGCTGTTCAGCATGCAAATAATTTATGCTTTCACCATGCCATATTCTCAGTGATATTTTTCTCCTTCCCAATAATTGAAAATCATTTTAAAACTCATGATTTGATACATATTGTAGGTCTTGTTCCTGAGTCCAATATACAATATGGCCTTTTATTTATGAACACAATATTCTGCAAAATGCAGGTTTTTCAAAATAAACACTATTAATTTTTGTGTCCCATGACTGATTGGTGCAGATGATAAAATAAAATAAATCTTGGACTGATTAGTTGTGCATTGTCATTTTGCCAAAGGAAGATAGACATTCCCTAGCCCCTTTTTGGAAAAAGACAGAATTTGATAGTTTCAGCCTGTTTTTTCCTCTAAAGCAGACAGTAGTGCTCTGATATGGTAATTCACTGAATGAATGGGCACACTGTATCTATACTGCTTAAGCAGTGTAGACATTCTTCTCAAATGAAAATCATACTGGGCTTTTTAATACAATACTCCACAGGTCTTTTTTCTGATAGAAATACGAACAGGGACTTATATTATATGCACTCCTAAATGGAAAGAACAATAAATATATCGTCCTAGAGCGCAATGTAAAACGTAGTACAAATTGAATAGCCAGACTGTATTTAAGATGCAGATGTTATTTTTATTGGCTAGATCTTCAAATATAAACTGCATTTTGATTTTTTTAAAAACACGCAGAACCCATACACTATTCAATTGCAATATATACAGTACCCAGTAAATGAGAGCACATGGATCTTATTTTTTAAAATTCTTCTATAGAGTGCAGGAGAGGAGATCCTACATAAAGAGAACATTTCCACAGCCAGGGTCACGTTTCACTTCAAACTGCCCATAAAGGTGAAAGACTTTCCATAACTTTGATACATATCAGAAAAAAGCTTTGAATTTCAGTTATTCATCAAAGCGTTTTTATATGTTCTTAGGTCATTTCAACTCAAATTGCATCTTAGTGTGCACTTCTAAAAATCACAACTTTATTTATAAAATGAATTAGTGCTTTTCAATAAATAAATGGAAATATTTTACAATGTAAAATATGAAATTTTGCAGAAAACAATATGGCCCAAAGCCCTAGATATGAATTCAGTCAAGTTAATTTAATTCTTTTTGGAAAATAACCAAAATATGGACAACATTTGCTTCATATGCAAAATCCATAATCCAAATTATAAAATACATGGTTTTCTTTTTTAACTTGCATAAAATTGTGCCAATAACAAGTAGGGGTAAATATTTGTTTCCCACTATTTGAATGGTACATTCTGCTTCTTTTTCCTCCCATGGAGACAGGGTATGATTGCAGTAGCAGATCAGCTCCCATTAACAATGTTAGGCCATAAGGTCCCCATTCCTGATTTTCAGAGGCAAAACATTAGACTGGGGATGATGCTGCCTTATGATGCCTCAGGGAGTAAAACCCATGTGATTTCATAGTTTGGAAACTTCATGTAATAATTGCAAATCAGAGTTTCTGTGAGTGCAAAACAGATTATGTTGATTTTCTGCACTTTACCTCCTAAACAAATCAAGGTAGAACAGTCCTTATCTGGAATTCCAAACTCCAAAATATCCCCAAGCCCAAAATTGTCCACATGGATGGCTGAGAATGTGACATCTTTCTAATGGCTTGATATGCACAACTTTTATAACCACAGATTTTTGTCACATTCTTTGACATCTGAGCTACAAAAATGTGATATGTTAAGTTCATGAGGGTTACACAATGAATTACCACATTTGGTGTCACCAACCCTAGTAACAACAACATCAGTAACAATTTTATCACCTATCTCTCCTTGTGCCTTGAAGCAACGTACAACATAGTTGAAACAGAAAGGAAAAACAACAACAATATTCCTAAAATACCTATAACAAGATAAACAGGTAAAATGCAGGTTAAAATCCACAAGTTAAAATTGACTTGGTAGTCCTGCTGCAAGAGATAGATCTTCAGTTGTGTCTTACATTTTTACAGCAGATTTAGCTGTCAAAGGTCTTCCAGCAGGTAATTCCATAGTATTGGGGCAGCCTATGAAAAGGTCTCCTGGGTAATGATATCCAGTGTCTGAGGCAGATTGTACAGGAAATGGAAATCCTGTAGGTACCTGAATCCAAACCATGTAAGACTTTATAGGTCTAAACCAACACTGTACTTTACTTAGAAACAAACTGATAACCGGTGGAATGACTTTAATATGGGTGTGATGTACTTATGTCTAGATGTTTCTGTAACTACTCTGGCTGCCGTATTTTGAAATAGAGTTTCTCAGCTTGGTAGAAAGATAGCTCAATGTAAAGCAAAATGCAGAGGTCCAACCTTGAGGGTACTAGCTCATGCACTACCATCTTTAGGTTCTTTGTATGCATTTTGTGTGTTGCCTAATTGATATAACTATTTATTTAATTTATCTATATAAAATACATAAATGAAATACTATCACAAATCCATTTCCAGGGCTCATGTTTTTTAAAGAAACAAAAACAAAAAAAACACACTAGTACGTAACAAATTGCAAAGATGGACTACAAAAACATAATGTCCCCAACTGCAGGCTCACAATGCCTTTCTCCCCAGATCCCTATTTATTGTGTCTAGCTTTTTGCTGGACTAATGTTTTACAAACACCACAAAAATACAAACACCTTTGTGTTCAGTTAGTGAGTCCTTTCAGTGAGCCAGTGGGAACTCAGAGATAAAGATAAGTACTCAGGCTTTGAAGTCTCCACACAAAATAAAATAAAAATTTCTCCTCTTCTGGCACTTCTGACTGAGCTTTCTTTCCTTGTTTTGAGTCTAAGAGAAGACTCAGTTCCCTGACATCAAGCAATCCTACCTCCCTTTGGATAAGAAAACATACAGAGAGTGAGAACCCAGAAGTAGCAAAAAGAAATATAGAATGCAAAAGGGGAAAGTGTATTTTTGGCTGTAATGTGATTTCTAGCTGTAAAAACGAAACAAGTAAAGAACGTTTTTTAAAAATAATAATCATGCAGAGCATTTATCTGGGTGGCTGTGTTTATATTGGTGTTATTTTAATGCTTTATAGTTGGTCCTGTGTTTAAATTTCTCTTAAACTTTAATAGTACCTTATTAATTTATTTTAGTATTACTTGCTTTAAGACCCATTCTTTGGGGATAAAAGCAGGATACAAGTCAAAGCAGCAAGTAAACTATAATGGCTGATCATTTTGAAATGTAAGGCAAGAAATACAAATAACACGCCCGCTACCTTCTAGCATATAATACATCAGTGAGCAACAAGAGGATGTTATTCAACAATGTACCAAAACTACTGCCTTTTCATATTGAGACATTTCACAGTCGTAGGAAACTTCAGCCTCTTTTCTAGCATGGAGAGGCACTGAGTTCACCACATGTGCTAAATTATTTCCAGCAATCATGCATAACCCTGAGTAGTTGAAAAAAAGGCAGAAGTGTCCTAAAAGGAGAGAACTCCAAGGCAGAAGTGTCCGGAAAGAAGAGAACTCTGGCAATCAACCTCATCACATTGAGAAATTTCCCCCTGGTAGGACACTTTGGGCTCTTTTCAAGCATGGAGAGGCACGGAGCTCATCACATGTTCCAGCATTGAAAAGAGGCAGAAGTGTCCTGATAGGATGGAAATCTGAACATGAGCCAACAATCATGTTCAGATCTCCTATCTCTTAACATACTTTACTCCCATGTTTTCAACTGAAAAACAGGTGGGATGGGAATGGTAACAGTTTTCCATCCTGTTTCATTGCTCAATCTCTTGTATCCCATGGGGTTTGGTACAGAACAATAGGATCCCATGAAAAGCAATGGTTTTAACCTGGATCACTATCTTTTGTAGCCTATGGGGTTTGATGCAGAACAATAAGATGCCATGGAAAGCAATAGTTTTAAACTAGATCACTGTCTCTTGTATCCTATGGGCATTGATGCAGAACAATAGGATCCCATGGAAGCAATGGTTTTAACCTGGGGTCAGTCTCCTTCAGAGCCAGCCCTAGGTATTTTTCAAGTGTAGGCGAACAGAATTTTGGTGCCCCCCCCCCAAATCAATCACTGAAAAATAAAAGCGTTGGATAAGTGAAAATGTTGGATAATAAGGAGGGTTTAAGGAAAAGCCTATTAAACATCAAATTACATTATGATTTTACAAATTAAGCACCAAAGCATAATGTTTTACAACAAATCAACAGAAAAAGCAGTCTTGAATGTGCCCCTGTATGTTTTGTGCCCTAAGCGACCGCTTAATTCGCCTCATTGTTGGACCAGCTCTGGTCTCCTTTAATGTAAGGGGTTTAGGGCAGGGCAAGGGATTGCTTGGTTTTCGGGTATAGTTGTTTCTCCTGATTAAAAACAAAAAAAGTAATACTGACTTTGTGATGAATGTAAGATGAATGTATTGCCAGCTCTAAAGTTTCCATGTGTGAGTGTGATGGGGAAGCAGAACTCCAAACGAGACTGCCAATAATGCATGTTTACTGTGTTTGATAAGAAGTTATCCCTGATGTAAATCTGAGCCCAGGTCAAATGAGGCAGGACAGGAGTGAATGAACTTTATAATGTCCATATGATGCATGGGGCTGATTAATCCTACATAGTAGACAGAGCTGCTTAACATTTCAGGCAGCCTTGCCCCATGTTACCAAATGTCAGGGAATGAAGCTCCAGCGCTTTCCATCACTTTGGAGATATGTAAACAGTTTGGCAGAGTTGGAACTGGCTGCCACTGTTTACATGGTCATCCCACTTTCTCCATGCTTAGACAGCACAGCAACAGGGGGTGGCACCTACTCTCACTGTCCTGTCCCATCGTAGAGGTGAAATTGCTCATGGTCATCATCCATTGCCATGGGTGATACCTGCTAAAATGCCAACATGATTGGACAGAAGTGGCAGGAAAGAAGGGGGGCAAGTCCTCCTTTCCCCCCTCCACTTTCTGAGTCATTGGGGACATGATGGTGACTGTAAGGGTAGCTATCAAGCTGTGTTTGATAAAAATGTATATATGAAACAGAAATAAATGCTACGTTTAGACTTGGGTTACATCTCCAAGATTTCCAAGATCCTGAAAAATCTGAAATACAGAACACTTCTAGTCCCCAGCACTTTGGATAAGGTATATTTTAATCTATTTGGGTAAAGCATGCAGAAAGCAACAGTGATTAAACTATGAACAACATTCAAAGCAAATGAAAACATATACAGTAGAGTCTCACTTATCCAAGCCTCACTTATCCAAGCCTCTGGATAATCCAAGCCATTTTTGTAGTCAATGTTTTCAATATATCATGATATTTTGGTGCTAAAGTCATAAATACAGTAATTACAACATAACATTACTGCATATTGAACTACTTTTTCTGTCAAATTTGTTGTATAACATGATGTTTTGGTGCTTAATTTGTAAAATCATAACCTAATTTGATGTTTAATAGGCTTTTCCTTAATCCCTCCTTATTATCCAAGATATTCGCTTATCCAAGCTTCTGCCGGCTCGTTTAGCTTGGATAAGTGAGACTCTACTGTAATTCAAAATATAAAGAAGCTTTAAAGCAGTACAGCATACTCTTGAAACCTTCAGTTCTCAAAGAACGGGGGGGGGGGGGGGGGGAATTCAAGTAATCAACAAAATATTTGGTTACCAGTCTTCTTATCAGTCTCTTATCATACGTGGTGGTTTTGTGGAAAGGTCCAGAAATATTTGGACTCAAATATATTTGATATTGGAAGATATTCTGAAAATTAAACTTGAGAGATTGGAGTTTTATTTGTTGTGAATGCTGGACAATTCCCAGGAAAGAAAATTTGGGATAATATTCTGATTTCATAGGCGATCCCTCTTGACTGAGTATGATTGCCTTCTAAGTATAGGGTCTTGGTGGTGGGTCCATTGGTGACTTTAGACCTGCATGTTGTTCATGTTCTTTTGCAGTGGGGGCATTGGTTTCCAGATGGAAGGAGATCCTGGTCAGGGTTGAAATGATGCACCTTCCTCTTGAAACATTTTTTTCTTTTCGCCCTCCATTTGTGCCTCTTCGAATCCCACAGCACTGTCAGTAACAGCTGACCTCCAGTTAAAACGCTTGAGGGCCAGGGCTTCCCAGTTACAATATATGATGACTGTGATAAGAATTGCGTAGTTATGCAATCTTGGTAGTTTTGTCTGCCTGTTTTCTTTTGTGTTTTCCTTTTAAAAAGATTTGAAAAAATAAATATCTGATATGTAGAACTAAAAATAAGGAATGCAGATATACAGAAACAACACATAGGCCATAGATTTTGTGTTATCTTAGAATACAAAACACTCAGGACTGTTCCAAAAATTCTTTTCTTCATTGCTGAAGTGCCAGAGGAAAGGGATGGACAATAAAAACACAAGAGAAAGGCCCAAACTGGAGAGAAGAAGCAAATGGAAAAAACCCTAGCCATTTTTTTTTAAAAGAAAACAATTTGGTTGGATACAATTCTATCTCCACAACATGTGACAAAAATGTGTGAACTACAGCCAAGGCAAAAATGTAGTACCAAAGACAATATGAACACAGGGTAGAGTGAAAAAAACATACTGGGAAATTCGGGCATGGCCACACTTTATTAATATAATGCTGGCTGCTATTTTTATTAATCCCCATTACATAGCATCTGTTCCTATGACACACCACCCTTATGGAATAAATAGTGGCAAAAGATTATGATGGGAATGTTGCCTAAATACTCATAGCTCTGCAGAAGCTCTTAAAATAAACGGTCCATTTAAAGAGTTCTTTTAAACTATAAATTTTAGAGTGGTTAGGAAAATAAGAAAGGGAACTACATCCTTTTCCAGTTCAACATCTCTAGAAAATGAACCAAGAAGAATAGTTTTTTTTAAATGCTCACTTCCCTTCACATAATCATATTCTAAATGGGGAAAATGGCTTTCCATGCTTTTTATATCCTCCCTCCTCCCAAGTTTTTTTCTAGCATAATCAGTGTTATTTCCCTTGTATGATACTGGTCAGAAATTTGCTAAGTAAATACTAAAAAAAGGCTAATTTGAAAAGTAAGTTCTGTGTTTGTACTTCTCTGTGCAACATATCTTTACATTATGAAATATCCAAAGCCTCTTTTCTGAATGGCAGATCCAGAATAGCCCATGCAGCAAGTCCCTTGTTGGATGATTCAGAAAGCTATCATTACTTAAAATAACTTCCCCACCTTCTGGAAATTCATGCCCACAGCACAAGATGTAGTGATAGCCATATGTCTAAATGCAAAAATTGATAGTTGCACCATGAAAAGTATCCAAATTGAGACAGGCTAGCTCAAACCTTCACAAGTTCCTTTCAGAAGTAAAATTTAGCAAGATCATTCCAACTACCCAAAGTAGTCATCCATATAGTTACAAATGTTTACAACAATTCAAGCCTAAATCCAATTTGAATGCAAAGTAGAATAGATCTGTGGCATAATTGTGCCTCCATTGTTGCAAAGATGGATCAATTGCAAGTTACTAATTAAATGTTGATTAGCTGTTATTCATAGCAAATAGCTTCCAGCCTCTGTAATAGTCTGACTTGTTCTGAGGTCACACCACTGATGTTTTGCTTCATGTGCTAGGCCATTGTTTCCATCTTGTTTTGATGTGTTGGTCTGTTGAAATGAAGTTTTGCATTAATACAGAATGGCTGTACTCAGTTTAGAGCTCAAGCCCTAGATTTATGCCAATAGTCTGTTTGCACACCTTGGCAATAAATCTTGAATGCTATTGACCCAGCTTGGCTGCAAGGGACTGGCTGGCCTCTTCTCTTTAGTGACCTGGCTTCTGGAATTTACCACCAACTGGGAGACATGTTGCTTCTTTAACAGCTTATGCAGTAGTTAGGAAGAAAAAACAGTATGCTAGCCAGTCTAAGACTGTCCACTGGGGCCCTGTACCTCAGGTTGCCAATTAATAACTGAGTTGTCTTGTCTGAATGTGAGCCAGATTTATTTGTGCTGTTTCTACTCTCCTCTCCCCCTTGCTTAGTTCTGAAATTAAATTATTAAAAATATATATCCCTAAATTTTATATATATATATATAGTGTGTGTATGCATGTATACACACACACACACAGACACACACACACACACACCTAGATGTCCTTCCTTTAAAGCAGAGAGAGCATGACATACCCAAGGTATGAAAAGGACAAGGCAAATAAGGAATTTAATAGACATAAAGGTTTCCCCTGACGTTAAGTCCAGTCATGTCTGACTCTGGGGATTGGTGCTCATCTCCATTTCTAAGCCGAAGAGCCGGCGTTGTCCGTAGACACCTCCAAGGTCATGTGGCCGGCATGACTGCATGGAGCGGTACCTATTGATCTACTCACATTGGCATATTTTCGAACTGCTAGGTTGGCAGGAGCTGGAGCTAACAGCGGCCGCTCCCGCCGCTCCCGGGGTTTGAACCTGGGACCTTATAGACATATAATCTTTTAGCAACATGGAAAATTTATTTATTATTTATTTATTTACAGTATTTATACCCAAGCCTTCTCACCCTTAAGTGGACTCAGAGCAGCTTGGAGGCTGTGCTCAGCTTCGGCCATATGGGAGAGGTGCTGCCACTCCATCTTTCGTGCCAAGGAGCTTCCTCCTGATCGATATCCTTAAGGACAAAACGGTACCTATTTATCTACTCACACTTCTGCTTTTGACCTGCTAGGCGGGCAGGTGACCTGGGGCTAATGGTGGGTGCCTGCTGTGCTAAGCCCAGCCCTTCTTATTAAAGTATAAGGAGGGGATTGAATCAAAAACTCTGAACCAAAAACTCTGTTATGGCTGCACCCATTGGAAGCAGTATTGAGACCAAATATCCATATACAATTAAATATCTTACCAAAGAAAAGTATCTTACAGAGTATCTTACCAAAGAAAAAGAGCAATGGAATCTTAAAGGGAGAGAGCAGTTAGAGGTAAATGACTGGTTTTCCTTCTATCAATTACATAATAGATTTACAAAAGATGCGAGGGTAGAGTGTTCAACTAGAAAATCAGAGTTAGAGAACATTTTTGAAAAGAGCAACAAAGACCTAATCTCCAAATTATACAGATATATTTTGGAATATAATTTAGAGGACAATCAAATAAAAACTGTGATGATTTTGTGGGTCAAGGATTTAGGGAGAAATATTGATTTGGAGAATCAATAGGAAAAGTGGGTTTAAATTCTCAATAGCTGATTCCATTAGAGAAAATATGTATAAAATGTTATAGAAGCTATATAACCCCATAGTTAATGGCCAAAATAGATAAAACGTGTCGAGGGGAATTCTGGAGGTGCAGGAAGCAGAAAGGCTCTTTTTTCATGTCTGGTGGTACTGCAATATAGTACATTTTTTGAGGGGAAAGGTGGTTATAGAAACAAATAATATGATCACCAAAAAGTTTAAGGAAAACCCAGGAATGTGCCTTTTGGGGTTATTCAGAAAGAGTATTAGTGTAGGAGACGCAGAAATTTGCCAATACTGCTTTGTTCCAGCAAGACTGACAATAGCAAAATCTTGGAAGGGGAAAATAGAGTTAACCATTAAAAATTAGAGAGATAAAGCACTGGAGTATAGCAAAGCTAACAAATGGTATTGGAAGAGGAAATAATGAAGAATTTTAAATGAATAGAGGCTGGCATTTGGCTATCTGGAAAGGAAGACAAAACTAGATTTGAAAGGGAATTTATTAAAATAAGATACAAAGGTAGATGCTTGTTAGATATGGGATCCACATTGAGCAGTGTTGGAGGTCTCGGGTGGTAGATTTATGGGTGTGGGGTAAGAGAGGTAGAGGTCTGATAAGAAGTGATAACTGTACAGTCATTAATAGTTTGTATATGTCTTACATTATATTGCTATATAACATCTTGTTAACATTTTTTCTTTTTATGTATGTTTTCTCTCTTTCTTTTCTCTTTTTTCATTTACACAATAAAATAAAAAATATATTTAAAAAAAGCAAAAAATGACAACAAATCATTCTGAAGATTTAAAAAAACCTAGGGAAGGCGCCTTAAACTTGCCGATCAATAATAAACAACTGAATATCTGAGTGAGCAGCAGGAACATAGGTAACCTTTAGAATTTTCTGCATAATGTATTTTATTTCTATTGAAATTACAGTCTTAGCTAGCAAACATGCCTATGCAATGGGGTTGTGGTATGTTTTCCGGTTGTGAGGATGCCTGCCATAGATGTGGGCGAAACGTCAGGTGAAAATACTTCTGGAACATGGCCATACAGCCCAGAAAACATACAACAACCCTGTGATCCTGGCCATGAAAGCCTTCAACAACACAATGCCTATGCGATAGTATCTATAAATGTAGGCTGATATGTCTCCTCTTTTGTGTCTTTGATAAGTAGCCTTTGATAAGTTTGTAAGATGCCCTGAGTCCCCCTTCGGGGGTGAGAAGGACAGGGTATAATAAATAAATAAATAAATAAATAAATAAATAAATAAATAATATCCAGCCTAATCCTCCACCATGAAAAGATACACCATATGTATATGAGCAGGCAGTCAAACCGCTCCATGGATGTTGTCTGGACTTTAAAAAAACCATTCAAAGTACATTTAAAAAATCTTCAAAACAGATTCAGTACCTTGGATACTTCCTTTAAGACTGAAACTAAAACCACTGGCTGGGAAGTAACCACTTGCTACTATGATCAGAGTCTATATAAAGACACATGAAAAGCTAATACGTTTTCAGTGATGATCTCATTTATGCCGAAGCATGTGTGGTTGTACATTGATACAACCTTATTTAAGTAAAATATGGTAGATGGAATGAGATTCAGAGACAATAGCAAGATATATATACAGTATAGTCTCGCTTGTCCAACGTAAACGGGCCGGCAGAATGTTGGATAAGCAAATATGTTGGATAATAAGGAGAGATTAAGGAAAAGCCTATTAAACATCAAATTAGGTTATGATTTTACAAATTAAGCACCAAAACATTATGTTATACAACAAATTTGACAGAAAAAGTAGTTCAATACACAGTAATGCTATGTAGTAATGACTGTATTTATGAATTTAGCACCAAAATACCACAATGTATTGAAAACATTGACTACAAAAATGTGTTAGATAATCCAGAACGTTGGATAAGCGAGTGTTGGATAAGTGAGACTCTACTGTATTTATATTTAAAATAAACACAAACAATGTTAAAGTTTGTTCATTTGGCCTTATTCCTGGGAAATTGTATTAGTTGCTTTCCACACTGCTGGAATATTGAAGACTACCTAAAGCTCACTGGGTATTAATGAATAAGTTGTCTCTGCTTGGGGAAAAAAAGCACATCTGATTAATGTTAAGGGAAGTTATAAGACTAAGGAAGGTTCTCAGGAAATATGAAAAATCCCCTGGAAGCACTACCATGTTTACATTAAACAATATATCTATAATTATAACATTCATCTTAGATACTGAAACCGTCCAATTTTCATATTTGTTTTTCTCAGTCCAAATGCAGGAAATCCTGAAAAGCTCTTAATGAATCTTTTAGCTATGATCATGCCATCCTGATTTTTCAAAAATATTTAGATAAATGCCAAATAGCACACACATTTCAACAAGCTAAGATAATTAGTTGTTAGTAAAGTCAAATTTATCCCTTTGCTTTCCATCTGTCCATTAACTATCTCCATGCTTGATGCCATGGTTCTAGGAATCTCCAGCAAAAATGTAGTTGCTTTTACACTTGAAGTTTATGGAAACCCCTTAATCTGTTGAGAATCCTGATCCCAGAAGGGCAGTTGGTTCTCGCAGAAGCAGAGGAAGCAGGAGGACATTTTTGCTCCCTGGCTTCAGGTAGGATTTGGCTAAGATTTTAAACTGAGTTTGGGCTTGGCTCCTGTGGTCAAAGTCTAACTGTTGTGTGACTGTTGTGTTGAAAGAGAGCCAGGTACTTAAGTTGATTGACAGCAGGCATTGTCCCCTGTTAATTGAGTTTCTGGGAAAGCTTTATTTGCCAGTGTGAGTTTCTGCCAGAGCCTGATCCCAGAAGGACAGTTGGTTCTCGCAGAAGCAGAGGAAGCAGGAGGACATTTTTGCTCCCTGGCTTCAGGTAGGATTTGGCTAAGATTTGGCTAAGATTTTAAACTGAGTTTGGGCTTGGCTCCTGTGGTCAAAGTCTAACTGTTGTGTGACTGTTGTGTTGAAAGAGAGCCAGGTACTTAAGTTGATTGACAGCAGGCATTGTCCCCTGTTAATTGAGTTTCTGGGAAAGCTTTATTTGCCAGTGTGAGTTTCTGCCAGAGCCTGATCCCAGAAGGGCAGTTGGTTCTCGCAGAAGCAGAGGAAGCAGGAGGACATTTTTGCTCCCTGGCTTCAGGTAGGATTTGGCTAAGATTTGGCTAAGATTTTAAACTGAGTTTGGGCTTGGCTCCTGTGGTCAAAGTCTAACTGTTGTGTGACTGTTGTGTTGAAAGAGAGCCAGGTACTTAAGTTGATTGACAGCAGGCATTGTCCCCTGTTAATTGAGTTTCTGGGAAAGCTTTATTTGCCAGTGTGAGTTTCTGCCAGAGCCTGATCCCAGAAGGGCAGTTGGTTCTCGCAGAAGCAGAGGAAGCAGGAGGACATTTTTGCTCCCTGGCTTCAGGTAGGATTTGGCTAAGATTTTAAACTGAGTTTGGGCTTGGCTCCTGTGGTCAAAGTCTAACTGTTGTGTGACTGTTGTGTTGAAAGAGAGCCAGGTACTTAAGTTGATTGACAGCAGGCATTGTCCCCTGTTAATTGAGTTTCTGGGAAAGCTTTATTTGCCAGTGTGAGTTTCTGCCAGAGCCTGATCCCAGAAGGGCAGTTGGTTCTCGCAGAAGCAGAGGAAGCAGGAGGACATTTTTGCTCCCTGGCTTCAGGTAGGATTTGGCTAAGATTTGGCTAAGATTTTAAACTGAGTTTGGGCTTGGCTCCTGTGGTCAAAGTCTAACTGTTGTGTGACTGTTGTGTTGAAAGAGAGCCAGGTACTTAAGTTGATTGACAGCAGGCATTGTCCCCTGTTAATTGAGTTTCTGGGAAAGCTTTATTTGCCAGTGTCGCACCTTTACTAACTATCCTTTGCAGTACATACAGGAAACAAAGCAACATAAACAAATACACAAAGACGTGGTTTGTTGCAGTCTGCACATAAAGTTCGTGCATATTACTTAACTGTACAAAGATCCCACTTGGCCACCACGCTCACCAAGAGATGCAACAAAAGCAAAACATTCCCATCACATGCACCAGCTGTGGCATGTTCCGCTTTTTCACACAAAAACTAGACAACTACATCTGCTCCAAGTGCAAACAGATGACTCTGATGGAGCAGAGGATCCAACAGCTCGAGCACCGTATTAAGACCCTTAAGGACATTCAGGCACTCGAGCTCTTCTTGGACACTGCACAACACGCTGCTGTAGATCTGCAGCCTGCATCACACCAACACCACCAAGACCATGATCAGGAACCTTATGGGGAGATCAACTCAAAGGTAGACAACCCTCAGGCTTGGAAGGAGGTCACCCATAGAAGGAGACGCAGGACCAGGCAGCCTCCACAGAACTCCTCTGCTCAGCTGCATTTACACAACAGATTTGAAATTCTTACATCATTAACATACAATCAGGAAACACATCTTGTGGAGGACCACAGTTTCTTAGATACCACTCAGTGGACCATCCTGGATCAATGCGCAGGGGATAGCCCTGACAGGGACAGTGCATCACCACAGTCACACTTATGTAATCATGCAAATGCTCCATCCCCAATCATAGACCAGGAGCAACAGGAACATCCTTGGGAGAGTAATGGGCTCTCGGATGTATCTCAATGGATTGTCATTGATGAATGCACTGGGGATGTTGAGGAGGAGGACAACACTTTACACCTACATGATTCACTTCAACAGAAACACTCTTCAGGGGACATACACACTGTCTTGCACAAAAGGGACCCTGTCAATCCTCAAAGGAAACAGGTCTTGGTAGTAGGTGACTCCCTCCTTAGAGGAACGGAAGCCATCATTTCCAGACCAGATGGGATGGCTCGAGAAACATGCTGCCTCCCGGGGGCAAAAATACACCATATCACTCAGAGGCTCAGCAGGCTCCTAAAGCCCCATCACCCTCCCCACCTTATGTTGATTCATGTAGGTACCAATGACACCGCTAGGCATACTTTTCAAAAGATCACAAATGATTTTCGAGCTCTGGGAACAAAGCTAAAACTGTATAATGTACATGTGATCTTTTCATCCCTCCTCCCCGTTGTAGGACATGGCTCTACAAGGGCCGGAAAAATAGTACAGGTCAATAACTGGCTCAGAAAATGGTGTCAAGAGGAGCATTTTGGCTTCCTTGACCATGGTCTACTCTTCCAAGAGGATGGACTACTGGCAAGCGATGGGGTGCATCTCACACAAGTAGGAAAACATCTTTTTGCACACAGACTCACAAACCTCATCAGGCGCACTTTAAACTAAATCCACTGGGGGAGGGGAACAACAGCCTGGCGAACACTATATTACCCACGACCACAGGGAACCGCCGTAAGGCTAAACGGAGGGCTGCACAAACACAGCAAGGACCAAGTACAGAGAGCACAATAATCCCAAATAAACAGTTCGAGGGGAGGTCACAGGGGCTTACATGTCTTTACACCAATGCTCAGAGCATGGGAAATAAGCAAGACGAACTCCAACTCCTAGCACAGCACCACACATACGATGTCATAGGCATCACTGAAACCTGGTGGGATGACTCCCATCACTGGAATTTAACCATTGAGGGCTATAACCTCTTTCACATAAATAGAACAAAGGGGAGAGGAGGGGGAGTAGCTTTATATGTCAAAAACAGTTACGTTGCAGAAGAAATGCAAGACTGTAATCCGGGAAACCAGCTTGAAAGCATCTGGATAAGAATCAAGGGAACCGGGACTCAAAAAGATCTTGTCGTGGGTGTCTACTACAGACCTCCGAGTCAGGATGAAGGACTTGATGAAGCCTTCTGTCAACAGCTGACCAAACAGGCACAAAGAAGAGATATAGTAGTCATGGGCGATTTCAATTATCCCGATATCTGCTGGAAAACAAACTCAGCCAAGAGTACAAAGTCCAACAAATTCCTCACTTGCCTTGCAGATAATTTTATGGTCCAGAAGGTAGAAGAGGCAACAAGGGGATCAGCAACTCTTGACCTAATCTTAACAAATGTGGAAGACCTGATCAATACAGTTGAAGTGGTTGGATCCTTAGGGGCAAGTGACCATGTGCTCCTGCAGTTTGCAATACAAAGGAATGCTGAAACTAAGACAAGTCAAACACGCATTCTGGACTTTAAGAGAGCTGACTTCCAAAAAATGAAGGAATTACTGAGCGGCATTCCATGGACGCCGATATTAAAAAACAAGGGAGTTAAGGATGGATGGGAGTTTTTCAAAAGTGAAATACTCAAGGCGCAAATGCAAACAGTGCCAACAAAGAAGAAAAATAAGACAAGTGCAAAGAAGCCAGAATGGATGTCCAAAGAACTTCTAACTGAGCTAAAGCTCAAAAGTGACATGCACAAGAAGTGGAAAAGGGGAGAAATCACCAAAGAAGAATTCAAACGTATAGCCAACTCCTGTAGGGAAAAGGTTCGCAAGGCTAAAGCGCAAAATGAGCTCAGGCTTGCCAGGGACATAAAAAACAACAAAAAAGGTTTTTTTGCTTATGTTGGTAGAAAAAGGAAGAACAAGGAGGCGATAGGGCCACTGCAAGGAGTAGATGGGGTGATGGTGACAGGGGATAGGGAAAAGGCAGAACTGCTTAATGCCTTCTTTGCCTCGGTCTTCTCACAAAAAGAAAGCCATCTTCAACCTCAGCAACATGGAATGGACGAAGGATTGGGGGAAATCCAACCCCAAATAGGGAAACAAGTTGTCCAGGAACACCTGGCCACTCTAAACGAATTCAAGTCCCCAGGGCCAGATCAGCTACATCCAAGAGTATTGAAGGAACTAGCGGAAGTTATTTCAGAACCACTGGCAATCATCTTCGAGAGTTCTTGGAGAACAGGAGAAGTCCCAGCAGATTGGAGGAGGGCGAATGTGGTCCCTATCTTCAAGAAGGGAAAAAAGAACGACCCAAACAATTACCGTCCGGTCAGCCTCACATCAATACCAGGCAAGATTCTGGAAAAGATCATTAAGGAAGTGGTCTGCAAACACTTAGAAACAAATGCGGTCATTGCTAATAGTCAACACGGATTTACCAAAAACAAGTCATGCCAGACTAATCTGATCTCTTTTTTCGATAGAGTTACGAGTTGGGTCGATACAGGGAATGCCGTGGATGTAGCATATCTAGATTTCAGTAAGGCCTTCGACAAAGTCCCCCACGACCTTCTGGCAAACAAACTAGTAAAATGTGGGCTAGACAAAACTACGGTTAGGTGGATCTGTAATTGGCTAAGCGAACGAACCCAAAGGGTGCTCACCAATGCGTCGTCTTCATCATGGAAAGAAGTGACAAGTGGAGTGCCGCAGGGCTCCGTCCTGGGCCCGGTTCTGTTCAACATCTTTATTAACGACTTAGACGAAGGGTTAGAAGGCACGATCATCAAGTTTGCAGATGACACCAAACTCGGAGGGATAGCTAACACTCCAGAAGACAGGAGCAGAATTCAAAATGATCTTGACAGACTAGAGAGATGGGCCGAAACTAACAAAATGAAGTTCAACAGGGACAAATGCAAGATACTTCACTTCGGCAGAAAAAATGGAAATCAAAGATACAGAATGGGGGACGCCTGGCTTGACAGCAGTGTGTGCGAAAAAGATCTTGGAGTCCTCGTGGACAACAAGTTAAACATGAGCCTACAATGTGATGCGGCAGCTAAAAAAGCCAATGGGATTTTGGCCTGCATCAATAGGGGAATAACGTCTAGATCCAGGGAAGTCATGCTCCCCCTCTATTCTGCCTTGGTCAGACCACACCTGGAATACTGTGTCCAGTTTTGGGCACCGCAGATGAAGGGAGATGCTGACAAGCTGGAAAGCGTCCAGAGGAGGGCAACTAAAATGATTAAGGGTCTGGAGAACAAGCCCTATGAGGAGAGGCTTAAAGAGCTGGGCATGTTTAGCCTGCAGAAGAGAAGGCTGAGAGGAGACATGATAGCCATGTACAAATATGTGAGGGGAAGTCATAGGGAGGAGGGAGCAAGCTTATTTTCTGCTGCCCTGCAGACTAGGACACGGAACAATGGCTTCAAACTACAGGAAAGGAGATTCCACCTGAACATCAGGAAGAACTTCCTCACTGTGAGGGCTGTTCGGCAGTGGAACTCTCTCCCCCGGGCCGTGGTGGAGGCTCCTTCTTTGGAGGCTTTTAAGCAGAGGCTGGATGGCCATCTGTCGGGGGTGCTTTGAATGCGATTTCCTGCTTCTTAGCGGGGGGTTGGACTAGATGGCCCTTGAGGTCTCTTCCAACTCTACTATTCTATGATTCTATGATTCTATGAATCACTAAAAACTCATGCCAATAATAAGCAGCATGCATCTACCTTCTTCTAGTCCTCAGTGTCCAAAAAATCAGGTCCATCCAGAACACTGGGTGGGGATAATATTTGGCACTAGATATTTCTTCAGTGTCTCTACTCCTGGGAACTCATAATTTCTGCTTGTCACATTATTGGCAATTTTAGACTGCTTTATGGTTGAATTGACAGCATCTATGGCATCAAAATTTGGATTCTCCCTTATGTAATATGGAGTCATAAAAGGGAAGTGTCTTTAAGGTATTCTGTAAAGAGCGGCCACACGAAATTGAACTGTGGCATCTTGTGCCTTGACAAAACAGTGTGCAATAGTTGAAGTAAGCCAGGAGAAAAGGAGGAAAGTGGGAGGAAAAATGAGATCTGATGGGTGCATCCACAGTAGGGGTGTCAAACTCATTTTTGCCCAGGGCCACATCAGCCTTATGGTTGCCTACAAAGGGCTGTATGTAATAGTAAAATTGTATAAATGTAACTATGTTACCCTGGCATTGAAAGCCTTGCTGGCCACATAAAATCATATGACAAGTAGGATTTAGTCCACGGGCCTTGATTTGACATGTGTGATCTACACTGTAGAATTAATGAAGTTTGACTTCACTTTATTTGCCACAACTCAATACTGTGGAACCCTAGGAATTGTAGTTTTGAGACCTTCTAGCAGGGTTGAAAACATTTTATTACAGTGGCTCTCAATCTGGAGTCCCAGATGTTTTTGGCCTACAACTACTAGAACTCCTAACCACTGGTAAACTGGCTGGGATTTCTGGGAGTTGTAGGCCAAAAACAACTGGGGACCCAGATTGAGAACCATTGTTTTATAACTAAAACCCCCAGGGTTCCATAGCATTAAATCATGGCAGTTAAAGTGGAGCCAGACGGCAGTAATTCTACAGTGCAGATGCACACTAGCACATTTTAAAAGCACCTGGAAAAGTGGAATGGCATAAATTTATTGGGACCATCCCAGCCTAATTGTGGACAGTTGGAGAATATGGAATATTGCACAAGATTCAGAAATAATTCATAAAAGTAAATAATAACTAATGTATAAAGCCATGTGAACATGCAATGAGTATGCAATCTCAGTCTGATAAAGGAGGAAGGGATAACCAAAAACACCTATGCGAATCAAACATTGAAATAGTCAGTATCTTTGTTAGAATTTAATTGAGCTTCAGCAAATGAAAGGCACCTGTGTTCACATAATAGTTCCAAGGAAAAAGGCCTGTAGCATAAGAAAGCATCATAATTCATTCAGCTATTGACTCCTACAATCTGTTTCATGTTAGCTGGTTCATATATAAATAAGAACCCAGCAGGGAGGCCTATGTAAGTACATTAACCTGCAGCTTACACACCGAAACCTATATACAACATAGTCTTTGTAGCTGCCACAGAGGTTCAGGTTTAGGTCACCAAACTTGAAACCTGTCTTCAAGTGTTACATATTTCACATACCTTTAACCAAGGCTTCAGTAACCATGTTGGCAAAGTCTATGCTCACTTTTTTGGGGAAAATGTACAGGCCCTTATTTAAAGATATTATTCAAGCACCTGATGAATAGTTTAAGGTAAGTTTCAGAACATTAAATAAATGGAGAACAACAGTACATTAAAAAAACTTTATTCATATTTTTTAAAAATTTCAATAATACATTAAAATCCCATATGTTACACATTACATTCCACTGAGTGAACCAATAGATGTCAGTTGCAATGAAAATGTGAAAACTCTTGTTAGGGCATGACTTTGTTATTTAATAGTACAAAGGTCTTGTCAACACCATAGAACAGAATAAAACATTATAAAGACAAAATTTAGTATTTCTAAAGCTGAATTATAGAAATGATGGCCATAACTTGTCCCTTCAACTCAAATGAAGGATTCATCTGAAAATTGTATTATTGTAACATATGTCCAGAGACCCAGGCAACTAGCCATAGTCATATGGGAAAGGGAGGATTCAGTTGGCTCACATCAGATCATTCCAGATCTTTTGATCTGTACTAATCTCTCTTCCTCTCTCCTCCCTCCCCTCAGATTAAGATATGAGAAAAAAAATATTATTCCCAGTGTTCTGAAGTTACAATTTTTTGAAAGCTCTATGTTGCACCTCAGCCTTGATTCACCTTGCTCTAACACACAAACTCCACAGTAGGTTTGAGTCTGTTTAGTTTATTAAAGACAGATAGTAAAAAGTTCTTCAAAAAGCAAAAGTAAAGCACCAAAAGTCGGTTACAAATATAGTCTTGAGATATAAGTCCAGAGCTTATAAGTAATAAACAACATCCAAAGAGAGAATGGCAAATTCCAATAAACATGGATACATGGGCTGCAATATAATCCAAAGCACAGCAGGAAAACTGGAGCTTACTTCTCTGGTAGCGAGAAAGTTACTTTGACAAAAGCTTTTCCCCAAACGCACCCCTTTTAACACTCTTTAGAAAACATGAAAGCATTTATCTGCCCCCTCACCTCCCCCTGCCTGTTTGCAATTCTCACACTACACCATACCCTCAATTCCAAATGCTCAGCTCTATCTAAGGAGCCCATCCCATCAAGGTCAGCTTGCTTGTTATTTCGCTGAGGCTCATGATTAAGCTGGAAACCTTCTATCCTCCCTTCCTCCGTTCCCATGTCAGTGTGCACCTAGCTGGCTTCAGTGGCTTCAGAGTCATCAACTCCAACCCTTTCTGTGAGAAACCGAACCTGCACTCTCTGTTCCTCATCTTCCAAATCTACAGGCCTTTCAGGGAGATTCTGAATCTGAATCCCTCTTTCCTCATCAGAGTCTATCCTAGATTCAAGCTGAGTCACAACACTCTATACCATTCCCATGCAGTTGTAGAAAGAGGGCTGAAGCGAAAAAGCAGAGACTGGAGTTAATATGGATCAATTTTACATTGGGATTGATCTATGAACCAATCCAAAATAGAGTTTGGGAAGTACCAAAAATTAGTGTCCAATCCCTTGCACCACTGCCCTTCAATTCAGAAAAAGGCATAGTGGAAATAAGCCTAATTTTCACAAATAGTAAAGATCTGTTCAGAAGTTATGAAATAGATATGTAGGAAAAGGAGTATGTAACAGAATAGGCCTACCTTGCCAGGTTGGTGTGTAAAGACAGTTCCAGGCCTTTGTAGGAAAGGCAGAGCCAGGCAAGGGGAGGAGAGATCAGGCAGCTCCGTATATGGTAGTGCAGTCTGATTGGTTGATAGAGTTAGAATGTGTTGCTTAGCAACAGGAGGTAGAGGGCAACAGAGAGACAGAGAATTAGTCAGTCAGGGAAAAGGATTGTGTGGAGAAAGGAGGAAAGTGTTTGGAGCTGGTAGAAAAGAACCTTGTGAGGGGAAAGTTAAATTAGCCTTCAGGGAGAAGTGCCTCTAAAGGTTAGAGAGCTCATTATAAGAGAGGTCTGAGGGGTTTTTAAAAGCTTGTTTTGTTCTCTAGTGAGGGAACATAGTTCTGAGGAACACAAAAAGAAAAAGTCTGTTAATTTCCTGAAACCAATACCTTTTTGTTCAAGTTCTAATAAATTTCATAAATTCTGTTTTGACTTCACCTCAAGCTTTCAGTGTGTCTTTCTGGACTTCATTATAAGAAGGGGGCCTGTTTGCTTATTAGCCATTGCTCTTTGAGTTGGCGTTTCTGTCCATTTTGGGTGGCTCTGTGTACTGGCTCAGGTGAGCGGTGGCACATACGTATAATAAAATTGGTGGCAGCAACAACATCTATATTAAAATTGGTGGCAGCAATGGCTTCGTTTGCTATAATTGCTATAGAGTACATTAGCCTCTCTTCGCCTTTGTGTATTTCAGAGGCTTTCCTCGCTGTAACTGACTTTCTGAAAAAGAACTTCATCACACCAGTGTGCTGTTTTGCAGCAATGTGGTGTTAAAACAAACCAAAACATATCTCTTCATTCACTCAGTCGTTTCCGACTCTTCGTGACCTCATGCACCAGTCCACACCAGAGCTCCCTGTTGGCCGTCACCGCCTCCAGCTCCTTCAAGATCAAGCCAGTCACTTCAAGGATACCATCCATCCATCTTGCCCTTGGTCAGCCTCTCTTCCTTTTTCCTTCCATTTTCCCCAGCATCATTGTCTTCTCTAAGCTTTCCTGTCTTCTCATGCTGTGGCCAAAATACTTCATATTTTCCTCTAATATCCTTCTATCCTGCTACAATATTTGCTTGGTGATGCACTGCTCTTAAATCACTCTGCTACACTGCCTTGCTAACCTTGCTTTCTTGCTCATGTATGCTCTACCTAGTACATGCCTTTCAATTTTAAAATTTGTTTTTGCTGTGATTGTGCAATTGCATCAAAATGACACATTTTAAAAAAGAATCAAAATATAAAAAGGAATGAAAAAATGAGTAAAAGCAAGCTCATACTGCTTTGTAAGTGCAAAGGGGAGAGGACAAGAACCGTACTCATTCACTCCACAAGATTATCAGAATATTACAACTGCAGGAGAAAAGAGCCATAGAACTATTGGTTCTACTGTTTTGCCATTTTTTCCTGCCTCCCTGTGAGGAGTCTGGTTTTAAATTATCTTATCTGGACTTTATTCTTCCTCCTCCTGGCCTAAGATTCATAAACCACTATACTAATTTTATTTCTGGCATGTTATGCATACTGAAATGGATCCATGTAAATTGACAAGGAAAACTGCTGGGCTTTCAGACCTTAGCCTTTCCCCTTACAATTAGCATGCAAAATATGCCTCCTCTTTGTCCAGGCCACCCTAACACATCCCACATCATAACTGTGTGTTGAGGGAAGACACACAATAAGGGATATTGGTATATACAGGGAACAGATGACAGTGGGGTGATTTAAAGTGAATCAACATGGGCAAAAAACCTGGATTCACTTCAAATTCATTTGTAATTATTTCCAGAATGTTCACCAACTTCTGGAGAATATTGTGGATTTTTATCAGCTTTGGCCAAAGTCAATGGATACTCTGGAGTTTACTCAAAACTCCAAACCACAGCTTTGGAGCAGTCTAGACAGTAGGTCCAATTCATATTCATCATGAGCACAAGGTAAGAGGACTGATCATGTATGTATTGCTGCTCCTGCTGCCATTGCAGGAGTCCCATTTTGATATCAACAGAAGCTGTCATATGATCAGGCAGAAGGACAAGGGATAGCTTGTGGATTTACTGGCCAGTGTAGATTCTCCAATACAGTATCCTGCAAGATAGACTTCCAAGAAATAAATTTCAATTGTTCAGTGTTAAAGACTAGAATGTAACTCTGTGATAACATGTTCACATTTTTACAGCTGGACACAATCATAAAAAGTCTGACAAGTCAGTCCAAGGGCAATTTTAACACAGAACATTGTGTCAAGGGTGGCATTTGAACATCCATTTTCAGTGTAAAAAAATGATTTTACTTTTAGCATTTATACTGCAGTGTGGTCCCTGGAAAAATACTATTGAACTGCAGAGAAACTCAAAAGAAATGCTATCATGTTATGGAAATATAAAAGGGTTAAGAATTCTAGACCCTTTTAGTATTAGTTTTCTCATTGGTCTGAACTTCAACTAACTGTGTTTTATATGTGGATCTGTTCTGATTCAGGTTAGGTTGTAATTCCCATTTAGTAACACATTCCACCAGACTTGTGTTGGGATTACACCTGGCAAACAATACTTGCTCGATTGATAGATATGGATAATAGAGTAAGTCCCATGGAATTCAATGGAATAGGGTTCTGAGCAGATATATGCATAGGATTATGTATATAAGAGAACAAGAAGTAAAAGAATGGTAGCCAGGGCTTATCTACAGTGTTAATAAGAGAAAGGCAGCCAAGACCCATAGGAGATGCAACTGCTACTACTACTACTACTACTACTACTACTACTACTACTACTTTTTGTTGTCTGAAATCTCTGGTTTCCTACCATGCTAGAGCTCCAAACAGATACAATGAATATGCACAATTAATAGTATCTTACAATTAGAGTACAATTGGAGTTACAACTTACTGCAGCTGTATCTTCCCAACATGATAGATCAAAAAAATTAATAAACCTACAAGGAGAATAATTACGAATATGATCCTGATAGCAAGGTTAGTTCTAGCAAAAAAGTGGAAAGTAACTGAAGTACCTTCCATCTATGATTAGCAATCAAAATTAAAGACCTCATCACATAGAGGTCAGTAAGCTGGGCAATAGCAGGAGGATTCACCACAGATTGTGGCAAATCCAGTGCGGGGCATGGGGAACCCATCACCCTGTGCCTCGCATCACCCTGGGGGGGGGGGGGGAACACTGCCACCTGACTTTCCCCCATTCTTTTCAATGAGGACATGGGAAGCCTCACGTGTTCTCGCTGATCTCTCTTATGGCAGTTTCACCTCAATTCAGGGATGGAGCCCTGCCGGAAGTAGATCTATGTTGTCTGATGGGATCTGGCAGGCTCCATCCCTGAACTGAGGAGAAACTGTCACAGGACAAACAATTTTGCCTGTGTGATGATGCGGTATAAGAAACTATGGAAATGGACAGATTATCTAGGATAATGAAGGAGAGCTCTCTAGACAAAGTGTGAAAAAAGTGTGGGAGAAAGTGGAGAAATATTTTAAGAAATATGTCCTATAGCTCTGTGATCAAAAATAAAAATAGATAATTAAGATTTCTTTAATCAAATGGAACAATAAGAGTAAGGCAGAACCTCTACCTCAAAGAAAACTATGGAAGTTTTATTGTTTATGTAGATTGTTGTGTTTGGTTGGTTGAGGTGCATCCTTTTTCTTTGCCCTTTTTGTCAATGTATGTTATTTTTGTTGAAAATTAATTAACATATTAAAAAAGAAAAGATTGAAATATATTGACCCCCCCCCCCCCAACACACACACACACACACACACACACACACACAAAGCTATGTTGTGGCTAAATCACTTTGGAATACATATTTATCTTCAAAGTCCACCTTGGGATGAATTTCTGCTTATATAGGGAAAGCAAAGTAAAACTGTAGGTTGTGGAAGGTTTTCATGACATACTGTGGTAGAATTGGCAGAAATATTGCCTAAAGTGAAATTTAAGACACATGCGGTAGTTTCTAGTCTGACAAACATCTGAGGAGCTTCCTAAGAGTTTCAATTGGACAAAGAACAGTTTGGGGGATTGTGAGGGAAAGCTTTGCTGCTGAGTGTTGCCATGTGTGATACTGCTGAAATGGTATTTCCTAACTTAGAAAGGAAACATCACTGGGCTTCTCTTGGTTATGAAATATGTAACTGTTATGAGCCTGTTATAAATTCTAATA
Source organism: Anolis carolinensis (assembly GCF_035594765.1). Taxonomy (NCBI): domain Eukaryota; kingdom Metazoa; phylum Chordata; class Lepidosauria; order Squamata; family Anolidae; genus Anolis; species Anolis carolinensis. The sequence continues at coordinate 93,454,961 of NC_085845.1, read as the reverse complement.
TGGCTCAGGTTAATAACCAAACCATGGAGGAAATTTATCCCTTTCTCCAACCTGTCAAAATCCCTTTCCCTTTTGCTTCTCCAGAAGCATGGAAAGAAGAAGATCCTTCTCTTTCTTTTCTGAAGCTTTCCACACTGCTATTAATAGCATGGAGCCCCCAGTGGCACAGTGTGTTAAAGCGCTGACTGCTGAATTTGCAGACTGAAAGGTTGCAGGTTCGAATTTGGGGAGCAGAGTGAGCACCCGCTCTTAGCTCCAGCTTCTGCCAACCTAGCAGTTCGAAAACATGTAAATGTGAGTAGATCAATAGGTACCACTCCGGTGGGAAAGTACAGCGCTCCATGCAGTCATGCCGGCCACATGACCTTAGTGGTGTCTACGGACAATGCTGGCTCTTCAGCTTAGAAATGGAGGTGAGCACCAACCCCCAGAGTCGAATACAACTGGACTTAACGTCAGGGAAACCTTTACCTTTACCTTACTAATAGCATGCACAAGGCCCGCAAGGAAATGTATTTTCTGCAGTCACCCAGGATATGTAAGTATGTCATTTCCCTGCATTTGTTACTACTGTCATGCTTTCAAATAGACCACTCTGCTGCTGTTTCAGATAGTGAACTAGAAAACAACAACAACAACTATTCCCCATCAAGGCAAAGAGCAGCAAAGTATAGAAGTCACTCCCCCCCCCCCCGCCTGTCTGCTTTCATTCTTGCTGCTTGAAGCCCTGCTTCCACAATTATTCACATGTCAAAGATGCTTTAAAAATGTGACATAATTGATAGACCAGATAACGCTATCTCTATGCATGTGAAACTGCTATAACAAAGAAGAAGAAAGAGTTAGAAGTGAGAGGTCATGTCTACACTGGTTAATAAACCAAGGGCCTATCCAAAGCAGAAATGTCCCAGACACATCTCCAGAGGCAATCATATGCACCTTCCCATATCCATTATAGTGTTTGGTTGAAGTCTACATGGGCCCATTGGACAATCACCCCACTTTCTGTGCACAATGAAAGTGGAAGAATGTCATGAAGATAGCCATGAGCCAACTTAGGGAGAGCCCCTCTTTTGATCCCTATGCAGATGAACCCAGACGAATCTCATTCCTAATCACCATTTAGGGATCTCATCACACTAGAGCAATCATGGGCAAACTTCAGCCCTTTAAGTGTTTTGGACTTCAACTCCCAGCCAGCTTACCGGTTGTTAGGAAATGTGGGAGTTGAAGTCCAAAACACCTAGAAGGCCTAAGTTTGCCCATGCCTGAACTAGAGCATGGATCCACATTAAATCCAGTTGCTATGTGTGTTGAGGCACTATATCTCAGAAAATAGCTCACTTTTTCTTGCTGAGTGCATGCCAAAAAACAAACAGACTTTAGCGCCATTCTGAAACAATTGAAGCTTAATAGCTACTTGGTAGTATATTCTGATTCATTCCATCCCAAATGGGTTTCATAACTGCTTGCAAGATTCTTTCCTCTTTTGTTGCCAGAGCTACTTATTCATGCAATTGCTTCGAACCAGGCAACTAGCCTCTGGACACATACCAAAGACTTAACTCCTTTGGACACCATGGGACTTAGTTTAGAATGAACTAGCATAATGTTGTGCCATTAATTTTTGTTACTTTGATCAAACACCTCCCCTGACTTCTGTTTCTGAATTTCAAATGTCTCAGATAATATATCTGCTAATGCTTGAATCATTTATAATTAACTTATAATTTACAAGCATATGTTTGTAGTTGGAAAAAATAGCCTTCACAATCATGAAAGCATATTTGCTCAGTCCTCTTGCCAATATATACCAAGGTTTTATGATCAGTTTTCAGCCACTAAATGTCTTCCACATTTTTAAACGCTGGACTTTTTGATAATGCATCCTTTTTTATATGAACTCAAATCACACTCAGTTCTAATCACATCCCTTGATTTATACAAAACTGATACCCAATTTTCTCCAGATTTTCAGGGCAATGCCGATGTCAATCTATGCTTAGACACAGAAGCATCAAATGCTATTTTAATTAACATTTCAGAATCATTGTATCACAAGACAAGTGCAGTTCTGATCACATTTAAAAGGTTCATGCAATGCCAAAAACTACAATTTCATACACAATACATTTATACAATCAAGTGCATCAGAGTTTTTATATGAAATCTGGAATATATTTTCCTGTGAAGCTAACCATTTCCTGGATTGGGTGCGGTGGTGTTAGTTTTTGCTGACTAGGAGTTCATTTTCAAAGTCCAATCAGTACATTTCCCCCTTAATCAATACTTTGTCAAAATACATTGCTGAATTTTGAACACATATTGAATTTTCAATATAATTTAGTACATATATAACTATAAATATATAATTGCAATAAAGTATGTTTTAGAGTGGTGTAGCAAATGTAACTATCAAGTCAAAGTTTCAAATACATCCAGATAATCAAATATATTTAATAACTACGAATATTTAATATTTATGATTTTACTTACCAATGCTGCACAAATATTCTATCTGAAAGTGTTTGTGAGTCTCTCTCAGTTCTCCAGTGTGATTATGTGGTATGCTTCTGGACCAAGTATAGTCAAAATATAGAGTATTCTATTATTCATTACTTCAGGTATCCATAGAGAGCCTTGTAATGTATCCACCATGGATACAACAATCATAATGTACTGTCTATATACCAGAAAAATTAACAAAATCAGGGACTGTGAAAAAACCCAACAGCACATGCTTGTACTGTGTGCTGATTAAACCATGAGATTTGAAGTGTCCTTGTAATTAGGTAATAATGATATCTCTGATCACATGAAAAGGTTCAAAAAGCAAATTAACATGTGTTGGCCTTGTAGGTATATATATACATTACATGTAAACTGGGCTTATGAAAAATGTATTTGTGATTATTTATATATAACTTCTTGGAAGTTTCTCCTTCTCTGAAGAAATTTAGTGAAAAGTTTTCTCCCAATGTTTTTCTACTGTGGAAAATTTGGGAAAGTTGCTCTAGTTTTACGATTTTTTGGTAGCTGGGAGGTGACTGACACATTTTGACTCTAAAACAAAATCTCTGTAACTCTTGTTGTCATTCCCAATGTTTACTTTTTCTTTGCGTTTTTAATGCAACTGTGTCAATAAGTATTCTGTAATTTTTCTTACTATGAATAGATCTTTGACCATTTTCATTTCTATTGTGGCTTTTCCAGTTGTCTGCATCTGATAAGCCCTGGCCTTTGGGAATCTGAAACCAGAACAGAAGCAATATTTGGAAGGATTTTTCATATCTCCTTCCTTAATGATGCATTATTATAATGTGTGGTGCACTTTAGCTCAATTGGATATATCAGATTTCATTTTAAGCACAATGTATAAACCCTGTAAGTAATATTAATAGTTAAAAGGGCTATATAAGGAAATTGGAAATATGTGAAAGATGCGGAGATGTCACTGATTTTAATTGATGCACATGTATGTTCATAGTAGTGCTAGAGTTTTTTGTATTTAGCATGCATGTTGTCATATTCAAATGTGATACTAAGGCTACTTCTGTTGATTATCCAGGCATTATTTCTTTTAAACTGACTTTATCCTGCTTTGTACGAAGTTGAAAGCTACTCTAGAGCAGGAGTGTCACATTCATTTTAATAAAAGGCCAGATCAGCCTTATATAGCTGTCTTCAAAGGGCCTTTGAATCATGGTTGGAGAATCCATGGATACAGAGGGCCAGCTATAATGTTTTTACAAAGTGCTTGGTGCTCTTTAGTTTTTACCTAGTTTAGACCCACAGATGTTATTGAATGACAATTTCTATCCCTTTTTATAATAATAATAATAATAATAATAATAATAATAATAATAATAATAATAATAATCTTTATCTCGTTTGCTGTGTCATACTTTGTCTTTGTGTCAATAAAATAATCTTTTTATTTATAAACTGCCCTCTCCCAGTGAGCATTCCCATGCTCACTGGGAATTATGGGAATTGCAACCCAACCACACTTATAGCTCTGAGGTTGGGGAAAGGTCAGTGGACACTTTAACATCAGACATCATATTCACAAGCTTGATATTGAAATTCAAATCCCTCTATCCTGACTAAACAAAACAAACTACATCCTTCCAGATGTTACTGTATCACAACTATCATCACCTCTAGTAATTATTTCTAATGATGACATATGCAGGAGTTGAAGGTCAGCATCAGGACAGCCACATAAAATGACATGGTGGGCCAGATTCAGACCGTGTGCTTTGCATTTCACATGTGTGCTCTAAAGTTTGCTGGAAACTCTGGAGTAAGTCTCAGCTATGGGGCATTCTGGGCAACTAGAATAAATCCATTTCAACCCAGCTTGTACTTTAAAATGAGGTGTGACATCTCCCAAGGTGACCAAAAATCCAATATCTCATGCCCTACTCTGCCAGCAAGCCTCTTACAATGAATTCCGAAACTCGCAAGAAGCAGATTCCTGCCTAACGTAATTTATATTTAGAGAGCAAAATGTATAACACTGCAAATATGCAAAATAAATTCATCAAGTACTTGAGGATGATAAACCTAGGCATGTTAAAAATATATTGATTTTGACAAGCAAATGAAGTAATATAAGAACTGCTGATTCCAGACATATTCAATTTGCTCTGAATACTCCCCAACTTGTTAACATGGAAAAAAGTTGTAACTGCTTTGGCACCATAATCTATCCTATGTGAGAAGCAATATCAGTATAATCACTACCACTACCACTACCACCACTATTTTGGAAGGAAACCTTTAATTTTTGACTTAATAGTTGCATCCTCTGCTGTTTTTAAAACCTTCTGGGAGCAAATGAGTCTTGAACTGCATTTTTTTAGAGCAAAATTCAAGTGATCTTTTCCCATGTCTTATGAAAGTAAGGGAGGCTGTTTTTCTTCATTTGCTATTTAATCATCTTGATATTTCTTATTAAAGCAAGGTTGAAATCCTTTGTGATGTAATCACATTCCTATGCACGTTTACTCAGAAGTAATTTTAATGTTTTCAGTGGGGCTTGCTCCAGGTCAGACGCATAACATTACAACTTTTTTCTTTTGTACATATTGTTTTGTGCCTAATTTGTCCTGTTAGTTATACCTTAGGGGCTGACATACTTAAATCTTACACCACATTTCTTAACTTTATTACATTTCTTGGAATGCAAAGAAACATCCCATGCATGAAATTAGATAATTTCATATTTGCTTATTTGTTTATGAAAAAGGCAGACATTCTAACAGAGTAATGCTTATAAAAGACGCTGACTCTCCTGAAGTGCTATTGCTGCACAATGTTAGCTTCTATACATGGATGGCTAACTAGCAGCCCAAAGGATAGTTTATGGCAATTTCAGATTTTTCTTTGTGGAATCATATAACCAAATTTTAATAATGTTTAGTGAACACTTGCAGAAAATAAAACTTTTGTCCTTAGGGGGAAAATAGGATTCCTTCATTTAAAAAATGAAAATTTAGAATATTTTAATATGTATGTAATGTGTAGATATCCATGTTTGACTCCAATGCAATGACTGCATACACTGTTTCATCATTGGGAATATTTGCTGCTAAATTATGGAATTTAAATGGAGTCAACCTATGAAGCTTTGGACACTGTTTAAAAATAGACGGCTGACTGACACTACAGGAGTAGACTGTTCTTTATGTTGTTTATGTGTTCAGTCACTTCTGACTCTTCGTGACCTCATGGACCAGCCCATGCCAGAGCTCCCTTTGGGCCATTGCCATTGCCACTCCCAGCTCCGTCAAGGTCAAGCCAGTCACTTCAAGGATACTATCCATCCATCATGCCCTTGATAGGTCTCTCTTCCTTTTTCCTTAAATTTTCTTCAGCACCATTATCTTCTCCAAGCTTTCCTGCCTTCTCATGATGTGGCCAAAGTACTTCATCTTTGCCTCTAATATCCTTCCCTCCAGTGAGCAGTTGGGCATTATTTTCTGGAGTATGGACTGGTTTGATCTTTTTGTGGTTCAAGGCACTCTCAGAATTTTTCTCCAACACCACAATTCAAAAGCATCTATCTTCCTTCACTCAGCCTTCCTTACGGTCCAGATCTCGCATGCACAGGTTATTACGGGGAATACAATTGCTTTAACTATGCAGACCTTCATTACCAGTGTGATGTCTCTATGCTTCACTGTTTTACTGAGATTAGTCATTGCTCTCCTCCCAAGAAGTAAATGTCTTTTGATTTCCTGGCTGTAGTCTGCATCTGCAGTAATCTTCGTGCCGAGAAATATAAAGTGTGTCAGTGCCTCCACATTTTCTCCCTCTATTTGCCAGTTATCAGTCAGTCTGGTTGCCATAATCTTCAGGTTTTTTTATGGTTAACTGCAACTCAGCTTTTGCACTTTCTTCTTTCACCTTGGCTATAAGGGTCCTCAACTCCTCAGCCCCTCAGCCATCAAAGTGGTATCATCTGCATATCTGAGGTGGTTAATGTTTCTTCCAGCAATTTTAACTCCAACCTTGAATTCATCAAGTCCTACATGTCGCATGATGTGTGCTGCATACAAGTTGAATAGGTAGGGTGAGAGTATACAGCCCTGCTGTTTCTTATATAGAGAGAAGAAGTATACAGCCCTGCTGTTTCCCTATATAGAGAAAAAGGCAGAATAAAAATAAAATAACTAAAATAATAAAATAAAATGCCAAGGATTAGCAACTTTATGTGATAAAGTCCAAGGTCCTTCACCTTCACAAGCTTTTACAAGAAGTTTCCAAGTCTAAGAATGTTCTTGGTATTAAGATAAGCTTTTTCTCAACTCTAAGAATGATAATGATGACTATGACAATGACAATTATGCATTATCCAATGCTACATTTCTGCTTGTGAAAGTTGGAGTACCCAATTTTTGATGAACTTCCATAACCTTCTGCAAATGAAATGAAATAAAATGGAAAGGATATCCTGTCACCCACCCACATTCACCTGGTGAGGACACTGGATGGGTGGTGACCTCTAAGTGCTTACACCTAAGCTTTCTCTTTCTTAAATCTTTCTTAAGCTTTTCTGGATAATTTACATAAAAAGGGAGGTTGGGGCAAGGGTAAGGTTGTGTATAGGTCTGTGGATAGGATTATGGGTAAAAAAATGAGGAAAAGAAAGAAAGAAAGAAAGAAAGAAAGAAAGAAAGAAGAAAAAAAGGTAAGAAAGAAACAAACAAAGAAACAAAGAAACAAACAAAGAACGCTTTGATATTCTCTTCTCGTCTGTCCTTTTACCATCAGGCAAAGATTTTGCTGTTTAGCCAGGCCTTCAGTCTTAACTGACTGGGATAGAGGCATATGTAATCTGTTTTTTAAGTATTTTACCCTTTTTAATATTAAAAATGTCAAGTTTTCTTTGGGTATATGGTTTAATGCTTTAAACATTTTGCACTCAGTATTTTTTTAGCTGTTCTCTTTTAATTTATATTGGCCAGAATCTTGTATAGCATAATGAATGTATAACCAAGAGTTATATACCCATGTCTGTTATATTTACAGTCTCCATGAAGCCTGTAATTGAGGAGCTACATAAGGACTATGGAAACTCCCTAATTTGTACTTTCTGGAAAGCAGTCATTCTTATCAATAGGATTGTTCCCCTGACACTGGAAAAACAGTTAACTGCTATTCCTCTCCCCTTCACGACAGTGATTTCTGATACAAGAGGAAATTGTGATAGGAACTCTGTTTCTGCCACTTATAATGAGGATTACTCATGGAGAAGGAGGTAACAGCAACCTGCTGCTTTTCAATCGGCAGAGGAACAGACCCCCATTGACTGCAGCAGTTGCTGCCCAACAACTGGGAATTGGGAGAGTTGAATGGGAATGCACAGTAAAGTACCATAATGGCAGTGCTTACACATATGTAAAGATCATATAGTATTGCAGCCAAGATAAGTTGAGTTCATTTGGGAGAAAAGTGGAAAATTCAAGCACCAAAAAGTTAAAAAAAAGAAAACAAAGAAATTTATGTTAAGGAAAAACTAGTAAATGCATGTTCCAAAGTGTATGTGAGGTGTTAGAAGAGGAGGGTATGTGTTATATAGTACTGTTGGGCAGGAAAGAGGTGCTTAACTTCTTTGGCTTTCTTTCATCCTTCTAAACCAAACTCGTTTATTTCTCACAGTTTGGATCTGAGATTAGAAATGAGTCCAAGGAACATGTGTAATGATTAGAGAAACAAGTTCATTTCAGGCAAGACTGGTAGACTTATTTTCCCTTGAAAATTCCTCCTCCTGTAATTAGAATGTGCATGTGTTGTAGTAACATATTTTCCCCATAGGACACAGAAACAATGATCACCTTGAATAAACATTTATCATCCTTGTGCTGGAATGAATCAGCTACTAACATTCATTTTCTTGTAATGGAATAAGTAGAATGTGGTGACACTGCAAGATTATCACTGACCACCTATTGGTAGGAGCCCCCTGTGGTACAGTGGGTTAAACCCTTGTGCAGGCAGGATTGATGACTTGAAGGTTGGGTTGCTGACCTGAAGATTGCCAGTTCGAATCCAACCGGGGGAAAGAGTGGATGAACTTGCTCTATCAGCTCCAGCTTCAAGCGAGGACATGAGAGAAGCCCCCCACAAGGATGGTAAAAACATCAAAATATCTGGGCATCCACTGCGCAACGTCCTTGCAGAAGGCCAATTCTTTCACACCAGAAGCGACTTTCAGTTTCTCAAGTCGCTCCTGACATGAAAAAAAATCACATATTCATTTATCTGATTAGTATCTCAACAATTCTGAATGCTGTATGTGGAGTAGAACATGAAACCAAGGACTACCACACAAACCCACTATCCCACAATAGTCGTGTTATTGCTGATAGCAGATATATGCCTTTGATATCACACTTAAATAGCACAATTGCACTGATTTGTCAATTCATGTTTCTGCAATGATACTTCCACACACCTTTGTAACTGTGCTTCTTAATATTTTATGATTATATTTATTTTTAGCACAATTCCAGCATTTTAAAATAACAAAAAGCATAAATAAGTATAAAATAAAAAGAAAATGGCCATCTTGGGATTAGAGGAGAGTATAATCCCACCCATTGACATCACTTTACTTTCAGTATGCCAGCATAAAAGCAGAAGGGACTCTTCACACCAGAATAGGTGATGGGAAAGTTGTGTGACTGGATGCTATTGACATTTTCCCCCATTAATAGTAAAACAGGGCTGGGACAGGCAGATAGGATGCACACAGTATCATGTGATAGAGATAATCACCAAAGGTGATGGTTCAATTGCAATGCTGCCTTGCCTGCCTCACGATGTAGACTCCCAAGTCTTAAGCTTGCATTTCCCATAACTCAATCATTTTTAGTAAGGAACTGGGACCTACAATTGTGTGCATGTGTTGTGAGGAAACATAGGAAGTAATGCCACATGCACAATCTTGCTTAGGTGTCTGAAGTATTGCCACCTCATCACATGGACCAATTTGCCCATCACATGGACCAATTTGCCCATCATACATTACTTCGCCTCCATTTTCAGCATGAAGCCTTTCACATGATGCACAGGTATTTCAGATCATGCTCCATGCTGAACAGGGAGAGGAAGCAGTGCATGGGAGCCTTCCCGTGTTTTCTTGTCAGCAATGGGAGGAAGCCAGATGGCAACGTTTCCCCCATGGAATGAAGGGCATGTGATGGGGGAAACAATGTAGGTTTTCCATGCCCCCTGCCGAGAGCCCATGGATTTGCTCCAATGCGGGGCAAATCCATGGGCCTTTATGATAAGGTTGTTGGTGTAGCACATTCCCCATCCAAACAGTAGTAAACCCAGGTGTGGAGAAATATATATTCTCTGATGGTTGTATTGACTTGTTTCAGTGCTTAGATATAGAAATATCCTTATGAAGGAAACTCTTGTTATGGTGGTGACTTGCCCGTAAATTCACCTTAGATAACAAGCTAAAGAATATCAAATGTTACCGAGCCAATTCTACCTCAGTTATATGACATACGGGAGAAATGCCTGAAAACCCAGACAGATGTCACATTGCAAAAAATCTTGAGTTTTAAGCCAGTTAGAAGAAAAAAACCAGGCAACTTTCTTTCCTCTGGAAGAGGTCCTGAAAAACAGGTAGTTTCTGGGAAACAATACAGTGCAGCAAATGTACAAATATTTGCTGTGTGCAGAATATATATTTGCTATTTCATTTTTTACGAGCCTGTGGTTATGATACAGTTGGCCTGATTGAAAACAAATTTAAAAAGAATCTCCCTCTATATCAAGGAGTTTCCACTTAACCTCAGATAAAAATTATTCAATCCCAGGAAGCTTTTTTAGATCAAAGCAACTTTGTGCTCTCATTATGTTGCCACTTTTGTACTGGGAAGAAATTGCCAAAAATCCTCTGAGGCCATCCAAAAAATATGATATTATAGAGTTATTCCAACATCTCCCTTTCTTTCCACTTCCCCTTTTGTTTTTGTATTGCTTCCAACCTGCTCTGAGATGCATTACACCCAGCGACAGACCCAGCGTTTCCAATACAAATACTTAAAGGTGTGTTTCAGATGCTTTCCATACGAAGACAAGAGGTTTCATTGAAACTCGCTGTTGGGAGAGAAACAGCTTTTTCAGCTTACTTTTAATAACTTTTAAAAATGTACTTTCTTGCAATTACAGATGTGATAGTTTCCATATGCTTGGTTAAACCATATGTTGCTATTTAAAAACACATTTATAGAAACTTAAGATGATCCAACAATTAGAGTGATAAAGAATGATGAGGAGGGTTAATATCTAAGTCTGGATTCTCCATTGAGTTGAATGTGGGCCAAGAGTACATCCCAGTGGTACGCATGACTAATCTCATAACTGCCAAAAGATATCATTCATTTAGCATTGAGAAAAAAGGCTTAGTTTAATCATAGGCAAAGAGATTTTGAGATCAAGAAACTGGCACTACCATATATCAAGCATATTACCCATTTAGGACATCATACTCTGTGGTTATTATTCAGATCCTGGGTCCTATCTTGTATTGTGCTCACTGAAAATTCATGCATCCATGCAGAATTGACTGAAGTAATGGCACATTCTAGAATTCGGCCAAAAATATTTTACTTTTTATGACTGAAAAATGTTTTATGACTGCCATATTTGAGGACCTTTGTTGACTGAACTGCTTATATGCATAGCTATTTTAATGATTCTGAATGTAGGGAAATATACAATTCAAAAGAGAGTGTACATTATGCAGCAGAGTTCCTTGAGTACACTGGTTCATGTTCCTTCCCCAATTCCTTTAGACACAGAATCCAGTTCTACTAGCACTGTCAACTTCAAAGACTTTCCTTGTGGAAATTCTGCCTAACCCAGCTTGGCAAATGTACACTTGGCAAATGTTTCTGGGAGTGAAAGGGTGGATATAAATCAAATAAATACAGCAGAAGCATGCAAAGGGATTTAACAACTTAGGTAGTTTCTTCAAGAAGGTAAAGCCAACACAGGACTTTACCTGAGACTTCCATTCGTTTCAGATTAGAGATGAGAATAATACAGCTTTGCAGATGTTGTTGAACCACAACTCCTAACATTTCTCATCATTGGATAGGCTAAAGCTCCCAGGAGTTTACTTTTGTCAGTTCCAGACATCAATTAAGTCCTTCTTGAATCAATGTTTTCTCATAGCTACGTTAATATTTGAGAGATTCAAACAGCAGACTGTCCTGAAGTGATACCAGAGCCTGTTTTTGTCTGCATTCTATGTGAAGTAGCTTTGGACTAGATTGCCTGTCTTGATTTGGTTCCATTAGATGTTGTTTTCCTTCATTGTGAGCTTCAGCTGCCTATGGGACAGAACTATTTCCTCTCAAAAATGAATTTAGAAATGTCCTGAATAATGCTTACCTAATTATGATTGTCTATAGTGCTGTGTGTGCGTGTATCCTGCATTATCATTTCATATATTCCAATTTACTATGAGCTAGTCAACATTGGTTAAATAGCCTATACATATTGTAAAGTTGCTCCTGGCTATCTACATTACATTCCTGAATTTCTACGGCTTCTCACAGCCAGTGTTAAGAAAAGTTAGGTATGACTAGCCAAAATATCAGAGAAATCTTGTGGCTTTGGCACAGGCCAACAGCAGGAGTGAATCTGATTTAGGACCTTGTCATAAAGGCTGCTGCAATTGCCATGCATTGTGGCGAATCCAGTGGTGTCTGTCGGGGGACACAGGGAACCTGTTGCCCTGCATCGCCTCACTCACCCAAGACGCCATCCCACAGAGGGAAGCATCAACTGCCTGGATTCCCCAAATTGTTGCTGGTGCAACATGGGAAGCCTCCCACAGAGCCACGCCAGAAGTTCCTCTATGGTGTGGGATGGGAGCTGGCAGGCTCTGTGGGTAAACTATAGCTGGACTGGCATAGGCCACCAAATTAAGCCTTGTCTAATGAGGTCATCTCTCTGTCGATAGAAGCCACAATCACCATCTCCATTACCTTGTATTTCTCTGCATAGGGATAAAGAGAGGGATTTGACTCATGTTGTTGCCACCACTACTATCAGATATCCATGCAAGCTTCTGGCCATATTGTATGCCCCATGCTGACATCAGCCCGAGTGACCAGGGAGAAGGAGGGGACCTGGCTAAAGCAGCTGAATTCTGCCCTGCTGCTGTCACAGCATGAGAACAGAGTGTGTGGCTGCTTCTGGGCTGGCTCCAGATTAAGTTGCTCTTGTGGAGGAGGCCTTAGATTACCAAAGCAATTTGATCTAGAAAGTATTTCTTTCAATTTCCCATCTTGCTTCTGGAAGTTCTTCCTATTAAATTTGTAAACTCTGATTGCTTACTGTTGGCAGTCTGGCTAATTCAGAAACAAGAAACAGTAATATGGAGGGAGTGGTTCCAACAGAGACAACTGTAACAGTGAGCAGTGCTGAATAAATGTTTTCTCAACTAACATTTCCTTGGAGAAATATTTCTCCACACCCCAGCAATTCTACGCTCATCTCAAAGATCAGTCAGTAAGAATATTTGTAGTCCTGCACCTTTTTGAAGTAACAGTAAAGATATCCATTGCTGCTTCATCTGCAAAATTTTAGATGAGTGATTTTGGGTTGACATTCCTTAGATAATTTTTCTGGTCTTCTTAGAATCTTAGTTCTAGTAGTCCAGATTTCATAAGAATGGCTTGTCAATTTCTGCTTGCAAATTTATGTTAGCAAAAAAGGTTTGGTAACTGATTCTTTACACAGTTCACAAAGGATGATAGTCATGTGCACAGCAGTACCAGTGTAAACTAAGGATTTGTCTTGAATAGTTGAACACATGTGTCCTGGTAGACTGCAGGGATTCACTGGGGGATGAACAAATACGCAAAGGGTTCTCCAAAGACTTGGAAGTTTGAAAAGCAATAGGTTTTAATAAAAAGATGATTTACCCTTCTAACTTTGCAGGGACCTAGACCATATTTCCACTTCCCATCCTCCCCCCATCTTAAGGGACACACACACCTCATGCTAAATACCTTGCTTTGCCTTCTTTCCTCATTCAAAACAGGGACCAGCAGTGAGCTCACATTAAGTACAGCCACCACATTGAAATCAAGAGGAAAAGGTTTTTTTAAGAGGTGGTGAATGATTTAAATGTCTTGGACAGATTTTGTGTCTTTGTATGCATTTGGGAGGGATTTTTAATTTTCAAAAATGCCTAAAGTATTGAAGTTAATGAACAAATACTAATAAACATTTTCCAAAACTTGGCATCAGTGTGGTGAACAAGAGCCGCAAGGATCTAGGATACCTATTGTTCTACATCTCTGCCTTGCCCCTCAAGTCCATTGTTTGTCTCCCTTCCAGAAAAAGGGGTACAACCACTGCCAGGGAATTAATATACCACACATAAAGGAAAAAAATTGGTTTTGCTGAAATGAATCCAATATGAGAATTTGGTTCTCTCCCTCTCCATAAGTAAAAACAAAAATCCTTTTAAGTATGGTTCTCTTTCTTTGATGATAAAACTTTGATCTGGATTTCAAATACATCTGTGTTTATGGAGTGTTAGAATGCAGCTCATTCAGCCAACTTAAAAGGATGATTCATTGGCGACATTATTTCAGTTTGGATGAAAGGTTCAGTTCAGAAAGGTCTAGAGAAAGATTAGTTCAGGCTAAGAGCTGACCTATTGGCAAAGCACATAGAACTATTGACAGCATACAATATCATTTTTCACTTAAGTCCAAACAAGGTATAGTTATCCAACTACTTTGGAGTGTGTGCCAAGAAACAACCAGTCCTAACAGTAATGGAACTGTTCTGTTTAGGTCATGCCATTTCAAACTGGATATGGAAGCTCATCTCATTCTATTAGAACCAAATCCGTGTCTCCACTGACTGAAGAACTCAATTTCAAAGGGCTCCAGATCTACTTCAGTGCATCCCTTGGAGCCCTTTGGCTGTTCCAAGGGCTAGTTGGTCTGAGAGTGCATTGGGTTCACTCTTAACCCAACAAGTCCTTTGAACAATGACATCACATGTGGAGACATGTAGCTCACTGACCTCACTCAGTGACATCACCAGAAATATGATGGCTCAGGTAAGCTTCTGGAAGACAGCTGCCTGCTGACAGCAAGGCAGTGGTAGGCCCTTTGGTGATATGGACAGGCTGAATCTAGCAGTTCATATGTCCAAGACTGTGGGATTACTCCAGAGTTTCCACAGAACTGTAAAGTAAATCTTATATTCGTCTATAATCAAATAACAGTTGAATGCAGTGAGTGTGTTGCTCATCTGGCCTGTATGTCATGAGGACTCCCTGCAGCAACTTACATGATGATGATGATGATGATGATGATGATGATGATGATGATGATGATGATGATGATACCAACTTTATTTCTATCCCGCCTGATCTCCCTAATAGGGACTAAGGGCGGTTCACATAGCAAGCATCGGTCCACACAGAAAATTCATGATTCATGAAGAAATGCTAAACTAGCACGCTTGTCCCTGGGATTTTGTCCCTATGTGGATAAAGTCTTTTTAGATATGGAACAACCTGTCACCAGAGCCCACACATGAATGCTTAATTGTAAAGTGGTACAGTCCAGATATAAGTTTCATACCCAAATGAGAACCAAAGCTAGGTTTTAAAAGATTTTAGTCATATAAATAGGAAGTCCCTAGGCTTGGCATTTATTTGTTTAGTGCTGTGAATCTCAAAAGCAGGGCATACATTTGGAATGATCTTAGAATACTAGCTTAAATTTCTGTAAACCATCTATCCATTTTAAGCAGTATAGAAAGCACTAAACAAAATATAAACAAAAGTGTGTCCTTTCATTCTCTTAATTCTGTTATTCGTTTTGAATGCTATCAATTACATGGATGAAATCAAATAAGGTTTAAAAAAGAATACCATTGCTTAAAATTTCACATTAGGGTAGAAAATAGATATCTACCATTTCCACCACTGTACACTAATCTGCCATCAACATAGCATCTCATTTGTGGCATTTACAATTTAAGTCTAAGGGCACATCTACAAATGAAGTTTGACACTATTTTAACTGCCATGGCACAATGTTATGGAATTCTTAAAGTTGTAGTTTGGTTAGGCGCCAGCACTCTTTAGCAGAGAAGGTGAAATACTTTACAAAACTTCAACTCCCATGATTCGATTGCATGAGCATGGCAGTTAGAGTAGTGTCAAACTGCATTCATTATACAATGTCAATGCACCCTAAGTTATGTCGAAGGCATACATAATACATTTGAAACTTGTGTAGACATAATTGCTCATAAAAACAAAAAAGAACAATAAAATGGTGTGTAAACACTGTTTCTCAAAAATGATTCTGCCAGTCAAGTTAATCTTTATGCTAGAGAAGAAAAAGGAGGAAAAAGGAGGAAAGAATGATGGAATTTAAATTTAAACATTAAAGAACTTTGTGTTGTTGAAGGCTTTCATGGCAGGGATCACAAGGTTGTTGTATGTTTTCCAGGCTGTATGGCCATGTTCCAGAAGTATTCTCTCCTAATGTTTCACCCACATCTATGGCAGGCATCCTCAGAGGTTGCCTGCCATAGATGTGGGCAAAACGTCAGGAGAGAATACTTCTGGAACATGGCCATACAGCCCGGAAAACATACATTAAAGAACTTTGTCAATGCATGTACCATTTAGCCTTCTAAATACTTACTCTCCATGTTCCAGTCAACTAGCTGAACATAGCAGCTACCTAATGTTGTGATCCAGTCTGCTTGCATGTAAGACAAATCTCTTACATATTCTGTTTGACTTCTCCTAACAAAATTTGTTAAACCTATCTACCCTGGGATGTTCCTCTGCATGTCAAACTTTGTTCATACTACATTCAGCCAAACCCCTGATTGACATCAAACTGTATGCAGTAACATAACTTGGATATGTTACTTTTGAATGACAGTGCCCAAAATCCCTTAAGCTTGCCTACTGAGACCATATTTGCTAAGGGATTTTGTTCACCGTCATCCCAAAAGTAATGCTTCCAAGTTCTGCCTATATGAGAGAGCTTTTGATTTCTTTGGGAAATAATACTTTTCTCAAAACATAAAAACAGTACAGCATGTTAGTAGAAGTCCAACCCTATGAACAACCGGTTCACAAAGGTCTATCAAAACAGAAAGATTTGCTGAGTTTTGGCTGTCAGACTATGGTGGGGGCAAATATTTAGGAAGCGGCAATCACTGAGATCGCCCTTCCTCATTTTACCACCAGATGTGGATTTGAGAGTGGTCCCATAGTGGTGAGATATATAGCAATAAAACCAAGTTTAAAGTAACTCCCAACAAAGTTAATTTAAACTCATTCTTGTTGCAAAATATTTCCAAAACCAGAATTGAATGCTGACAGAAGCCAAGCAGAGTGAAGATGCCATAGTTTCTCAGTTGTTGAATCTCATTTAACATTACTGTGTGGCAGAAAGATGGCGAGTATATGTTCCTGTAAAGTTGATAATATAAATGGAAAGTGTTCATGTATAATTGTCATCATGCTGCCACTTTCCTCTCTTTCAATTGCTTTATTGCTTAATTTATGCTGGTATTGATTGTGTGGGGTCTGTTGGTGTGCCAGATGTGGTGTGGACACAGGCCACTGGCATTTCAACAGTGTTTGAGCTCCTGCAAAGTTTACCGCCTCAGTATGGATTCATGTGAAAACCATTGGCCAAAGTACATATTTTTGTAGGGTTGAGACTGGAAAAATAAGGAAGCTCCTTTCAAAAAATATTTTACTTTCTGCATATGTTTGGCGTCTATTTCCTATTACATCCTCTGTCCCCTCAGACTTATCACAGAAAAGCATCTAGGAACATATCGTGAAAACAACTCAAAACTATTCAATTCCTCCAAGGTGTAGCTTTTGGAAGAAAAGTGTGTCAATAGCATTCATATTTTGGTTTCCAAGCATGTTGTGTATAAATGATTTCTGTAAGTTAATAAGTTATACTTTAACATTAGAAGGCAACATTCTTCTTCAATGAACAGAGGAATCCTTTGAATTCAGTGCCATTTTGTCAGAACTTTAACTTAATTCGTATTTTCTGTCAGCAGCATAGCTAAAGCCACAAAGTATGTATTAGGTGAAAGGATGGGTGGCAAAGACTCAATGTATGGTACAATTATTCCCTGTTCCATGTGGATCTGCCAGATAATATAGAAAGCAACCACACCAGAAATATGTTAAGAGGAGCTTAATAAACCCTGCACAAAGAATCTTGTCCCAATAACACTCTGTTAGAAATGAAAGCTGGGGGAAGGGATCAAGAACAAAACTTATTTCATTTGGATGTTGGGGTTAGAGAAGTCATTCTCAAAACACAAAACAGATTTCCATTTGTTTTATAAGCACTTTTAAAATCTGAAACACAATGGATAATAGCAAAGTGTCAGAAACACCCTAGATGGCATTGGCAGGAGCAGAAAAATTACATGTACAACTTTTTAGCATAATATCAATTTGTATGGGGAAAGCTTTTGAGATAGGCAGGGGATCCTTTCTGCTTCCCCTGCCTTTTATCCAAACCCCCCAAAAATGGCGAGAACTAGAAAAATACTGGATGTTACAAGACATATCTCCTAAAATAGGTCCTGTGGTGGTAAACCAGTCTTCCCCTAGACAGAATTCTTGCCTAGCCCCTCTTCTTATCACAAAAATAAATTGTGACCATATTTTGAGAAAGTTCAAAGTGTATTTGACCTTACTGCACATGCAGAAAACAGATCTTTTGGCACCTCCAGAGCAAAAACAGATATCTGCTCTTCCATATTTGGGAGGCTTCCAAAAATGGATCGGGGCCATCACCGAAAGCCAGGACACGAAATGGCTCATAGTTTATACAACTCTACTTATATTTTGTGCTTTTTTGGCAAATAGGGGGGCACTTTTAACTTTTTAAAGCTTTTGTATGGAAACAAAACTATGCACAAGTGGGAAGTTCTGGAAAACAATGTGTTACAAGAAAAGAAAATATTCAGAAGAACTGGGTAAATTCATGTTAGAGGTCTGGTATAGGCAAGAACCATTGACAGAAGGACCTTCATTTAACTTTTTTTTCCGAGGAAGCAACTGGGACAATCACAGGGAGAAAGGCATAAATCTCTGCAGATGAGAAGGGCACCAATAATGAAAATGAGTGGCTAAATCAGATTTTTCATACCACATTGTAAAATGCTCTGTCCCACAAAGCTCTATATTTCTACAATTATCCACAAAAGCATGTGGACCTGAACTATAATTAATTTTCAAGATTTGCAATGAACCTATATTATGAGGTGCTTGGGTAGCAAATCCGGTGGTTTTCCAAAATGAAATATTGGTCATGTTGGCTAGGGAGATTTGTATCTAAGAAGAAACATTTCCAAGCTGTGATCAAAATGCAATATATTAAACAGGCATTCTGGCCATTTTTCTTGTGATTCTATGCAGAGTGCGCACTAGCTAAAAGTAGAGTACAGAAAGAACTGTCCTCTTGGTTTTCCAGGCTCATGGAGCCTGAAAAACCTGAAATGGCTGTGTGGTTTGGGCCCGGGAATCATGTGACATGCCCCCCAGGCCCAATCCACCTGATCAAAGATCTGTGTCTTACCAGGTATCAAATTAATTTGGGATAAAGCAAGGCTCACCTGTTTTGTCTCAAATTAATTCAATTTTACTGGAGGCATTTTTTTGGAGCTCATGCATGTTGGGCATTGTCTGGATGGGCCCTGAGTCTCCATCCTGATCCTCAAGGTAAGCTTTTTCTTATTCTAGTGGAGGAGGGAATAAGCCCCCTGGAGCAGTCCAATTCATTATCAAACCCACTTTGAAAGTTTTCGAGTGTATAATTTAGCCATTGCAGGGGAGAAGGGGGGTCGTTTAGTTTTAGAACATTCATGATATATAAGAAGCCAACCTCTTCATCTTCAACATTTTTACTACTGTTGGACTAAACTTTCTGGTGATGCAATAGGAAGTATTTTACTTCATCTCACTGTAGAAGTAGTTAAAGATTTTAGCACATTTGACTAAGGTACTCTAAATGTGAATGGATGTGGTTACAGAAGTAGTTTACATCTGAGAACCACATGGCAAGGATAGACAATAGTTTGGCTATCATTTTCATATCCTGTTTTTAAACTTCTGGAGTCATTTGCTTGGCCTCCATCACAAACAGAACACCAGCCTAAAGACATCTTTGGTCCAATCCAAGAAGACAGTTCTTACATTCTTAATAGTCAGCTTATTCATCATCTGTTACATATCAATAAAGATCTACAGTGTTTTTGATGACTTTGGATGAACTAAGTAAGAAGATATCAAAGTAATGTCTGCCAGAATGCAAGCTGTGTAGCCTTGCATCTCTGTATCTGATGTCACCCGAGGTTCTCATATTTAATTCTTTCTTCATGCAAGGGAAGTGATTCTTCTCCCATTAGTTCAATCCAAACACAGTTCAAGATGTCCACCAATTGGGCCAAAATCTTTTCTGGCACTTTATTTTTGTTACTTCTTTCAGTCCAAAACAAACCATTCATGATCTAATACATAATCATCTAGATAAAGTTTTCCAGTCATAAACAGATGAATTCCTTCAACCTGGAAATGTAAGGAATACAGACAAGTCTGTTCCGCATGCTGATTTTTTCTATTTCAACTATAATAGAAAGAAAATTGGTTTTGATTTGTTTTATTTGTTTAATACTGGTAATTCTGAGCATGGTGTCTCACCTGAAGCTAATGGACATTTGTATAACTTGTTGACACCAATGCTACAAGATAAAGGTAGACTAAATATTGCTTATATTTCCAAATACAAGTGACTAAAATGTGCATAATTGAAAAGAAACATACGAAGGAATAGTAGAATTTGTAAAGAAAGTTGCACATTAAAATGTAGGCAAAATGCGTTAGAATGTGCACAAAGGTCACTGTTGGAAGAAAACACAAATTTTCTGACCTGATCCAAAATGAGGGCAGAAAGTAAACAAGGGGAAGTACTCAACAAAATGAAATCGGGGCAAGATTGAAATTGTGATAAACTGGGATTTTGCTTTAGGCAAATTCCAGTGACATATGGATGTTTGCAACCTTCATGATAAAATGTCATCAGGCTTAAAACAGCAGTAGCAATCTTTGGTGGTGCTTTCCCAGTATTTGCAACATCTTGTTACACTTGGTAGTTTTGAGACTCATCCATTGTGACTATTTTGTTCTGAGGCAGCAATTAATATAATGTATATTGTAAATAAATTAAATCTTTTTTTAACAAACCCATCAAGTACCCTGTTTATAGCATTTTTGGAATGCATATGTCAGATAGAAAAGAATGGCTGATTTGCTATCGATCTCAAAGTTGGCTTCTCCATAGTTTTAGCCACTGCATCTGGATTTTATGCAACAAGTGCAAAAGCCAAAAAATACTTTCTAGTGAGTCCTTGGTATCCAGAACCTTCCCCGTCATGGATACCAGCATCCAAGGATGCTCAAGTCCCACTATATATAATGTCATAGTAAAATGGTGTTCTTTATATAAAATAGCAAAATTAGGATTTCTTTTTGGATTTTTTAAATTAAGCTGTCAATAGTTGAATTTTTGGATGCAGAATCTGTGAATATGGAGGTGCAATTCTGCTTATCCCACAACATATAACAACTTGTCTACACATTTTTCTCCCATGACTTTCACGCACCTTGAGGCATCTTTAGAATATGACCCATACTTAGTACAACCTTCTGCTGTAAGGCAGTACAAAAAATACATTCCTTTAACAGTCAATCTGGCTCAAAGTAGAAATGAATTACAGAATATGACTCTATTGTGATGGGTGGGAAGTAAGTCAATGTTCCTAAAGAGTTTGAGATCAATAAATGCACAATTTGAGATGATATCATTGCGTGCCTCATTTTTTTAAGCAAGTGAACTGATGTCAATAATATTCTGATGCTCAGGAAATTATTTCCCTAGTTATTACCTCCATTTTTAAAATAAAAACAGGTTTTGGATTCCTTCCAGTCCAATGCTCATAGTCTATCTGAGCTCTATGAGAGGCTGTGCTTAATAAATATGGATATCTGGCAGATCTGACAGCACATGTGAGCATTATCATGATTTTGCTTTAATAGACCGGGTGAGTTAGCAGCAGATGTTCTCAGATTAGAGTTCAGCTCTCCTACATCTCTTTTAAATCCCCTATTCTCCAATGAGTCATCGGCATGCAAAGCCTCTTTATGCCCCATCCTGTTTGAGGTTAACAAGATCCATCTAAGCACATACCAGTTCCGAATCCTTTAGTTCTTCTTGACTGACAGGGGCTGTAAAAAGAGAAGAATTGGCATCTTGATATCCTAGGCCAGTGAATAATCCAGCTATGGCTTGCAACCTAGGCCTTGGATCTTACTTTTCTGAAGCCATCCTTAGTCATGTTACTTGATATCATTGACGGGGTGATGCCTAGCTTTTTGTAGTCCCATAAGCTATTCCTAACTTTTTCCACTCAAACTCATTTCACGTGAATGAGAAACGTGTTAGGAACTATTCCATAGTATCACTTCCTTACTCTTCATGTTTGCAGGAACACTTAAGCTCAGGACAGACCTATACATTATAAGAAAAGTGGTGCTGCTGCCAAAAATGGATTTTCTTCCTCTATAACATATGCTAGAAATTATCTCATGTCCTGGGGTCATCATGTGATATACTTCCTTCCCTAGCTATGTCTCATGATCTCTTTTATGGCAAGGATAGGAAATTATCCAATGGGATGATGTTAGACTTGAAGGGAAAGGTAACTTTGGCAAGTTTTTTTCTCAGTTTGTTCTTCCCTCCCACCATACTCATCACCTCTTGGTTTCCTATGAGCTTTTTAATCCTCTAAACCTAGAAATTGCCTGGTCCATATGTTTGGACATATTTTTCACATGGACACCTTTTTCATATGTGCTCATTGATCACACTGAATATGTGTTCTTTCTATTACACAATTTTCCTGATACTTTGACCAAATATGCACATGTTCTCAATTACATTATATACTACTCTCATACACACAGACTGTCTCTAGCTCAAACATCTCTTACCACAAATTGCAACTGGTTTTATATTCAAATCCAGGAAGTGCAAATTGGATAAGTCTATTAAAAATGGATGAAGCAAATTGCCCATCTAGTCTGTGTTTCTTTTACAGATAAAGAAACAACTCAATCGGGGCTTTCATTTCCTAAAGCTTAGAAAGATGTATGAACTTTACAAGATGAAATTCTGCTCTTATATCACTCCTTCATTTCTGATGCTTGGACATCTTTTTTCCTTACTGTTTTTGTTCATAATAATTAATGTTATATTGTATTAACTGGAGCACTTGGTAGCTTAGTATTAGACAACTAGTATGTAGGCTGGTGGATTCATCTCTAAAGTGTTTACGAAATTGGACAGGTTCAGTATCGTAACTATATCGAGTTAACAACTTTTTTGTTACTTTTTGTTAAACAATTATGCCATTGGGGAAACCTCAGGGGCTCCTTTCTCCCTCATTGTTAGAGCTATTGATATGAAACTTGCTATGATTATAGAACACATTTATTACTGTTAGCCCGTCAAGTTTCAAAACATTTCACTTATCCATAGATTTTGGAGAATTTTCAAAAATTTTACTAACATTTAAAAAAAACGACAAGAGCTATCTCCTTGAATTTTCTGTACAATGACACAAGATAAAAGGTGACAATTGCCCCCAAATTTCAGAAATATTCATACATCTATGGATTTTTGAGAATATTTTAAAAAGTTTTGACAGAAACATTTTTTTAAGAAAGCCACAACAGCTCTATCATTGAATGACTTTAACCAATAAAACTTCAATTTTGGGATTTCTTTCCAGCCCAGCACAGATTTATTTACTACTATTGAAGTATCAGTCAGTTTTCTTCTTTGCAGATTCAATAATTTATTGGAACTCAGACTGTTCCTAGGAGGTACAAAGCTCTCCCCTATCCTAACTGGGGCTTTCTGGTGCAGAGCAGAATTCTGGTAAATGTAGTTTAGGGCAGGGCCTGTTGAATTCTCTGGCATAGTGCTCCTCACCTTCCGAAACTACATTTCCCAGAATTCTGTGGTCTCTTTCCAAACTCACTCAGTTTGTCCTTCCCTGCTGTTTTCCTCTTTTCATGGCGAGAGCCTACCCCTTCTTAATTTAAAAAGGAATGGCAGCCTTTTTGGATTCACTTCACTTGCGCTGAAAATGAAACGGACTTCAGAAGATTACAGAATTCAAACAAAAAAGTATTGAGTGAGCTTTGATTCTTAAGTTTTTGCTTGGGTGTCCCCTCACCCTGGTTCTTAATATTAGTTCATATATACAAAACTTATGAATTACATATGACTAACAAATTTAAAAGTAAGATTTGCACAGCCCCAGAAAGCATATGCCTGGAACATGTGTTTTAGGATTCTATTCAAGAGAATATGATTGAAGATTTATCCTTCTGCTATCATCTCCAAAACCTCTTTTGATTGTCATCTTCTCCTTTACCTCAAGAATTAACTACTCAGTGACTCCTAGTCTCAAAATGGAAGGTGTCTAATTTCACAGAACCAAGATGGTTGAAGAGCTCATAAAAATGACATTTGTTTTTAAGTACTTTCACCCTTGTGATTGCACATTTCAGTAGAGTTTATCAGCCTGATTGCCATGCTGACTAGTGAGTATAATTTCTACATACTGTCGTACATAAGCTGGCCAGCTGACTCAGTGATATGGGCAATGATCAGTATGTCCTACAGGTGAAATCTATACAACTACAGTTGTAAAGTAATGGAATTCTAACAGAAGTATGTAATCTGAATTTTTCCATGGATAATTTATCAAAATTTAGTTTGTTAGACCACATTAGCATCAGAAGGCATTCTTGTATTAAGTGCTGCAAGCTATCCTGAAGACCAACTTTATTATATTTCAGACCATGATCCAGGAAGCCAAATCATTCCTGGCAGTACTATCTGTGAAGCGAGGTATTCACTTCTATTATCTTTCTCTCCCTTCCTGGGATGCATCCTTGAACTGAGAGGAGAGATGAAATGACAATATGCCCATAGCTTTGAAATCCCCTGTAATATCCTAATGCCTATGCCTTTCATATAAGTTTTCATGTGAGTTTTCATGTGAGAGAAAAACAATCCCCAAACCAATACAAAACAAATATGAGAAAAAGGAGAATTAGAAATGCAATGTTATTGAAACACAGGATACATCTACATTTTAGAATCAATCCAGTTTGACACTACCATGACTGCCATAAGTAAATGCTACAGAATTCTAGCATTTGCAGTTTGGTGAGGCAAAAGAATTCTTTGGCAAGGAATGCTTAAGACCTTGTAAAATTAAAATTCCTATGATTCCATATCAATGAGGTATGGCAGTTTAAATAGTCTCAAACTAATTAATTCTACAATGAAAGCTTACTTATAGTTTTTCATACCTGCAATTATGATCCTTACGAAATATACCCACCACTCCTCAGACTGCAAATGTCTGCATAAACTGGGATGTGGAAATGCCAAAATCTATAATACTATAGCCATTTAATTATTTATTTCAAAACTATCCCATCAACATGGCGCACCCAACACTATGCCATAAGAAACATGATAACGTCTACAAAAGAGGAATTTTACAGTTTTTCTGTATGCATACTGATCATTTGGAGACTTTAACTTCTCTCATTAGACAGTTTTAAACCTTTCAATTACTGTGCCCAATTGTAACATGAGTCAAAAACCTTTAATTAGGCAAATATACCCACACAGAGGAGTTGATGACTAAGGCTATTAGATATCGCTCATTTATGAGGTCACCATTAGTCAAAATTGAGTTAACAACAAACAACAACTATATGTAGGGAACTGGCAATGTCCCACCATTGGGGCTTTATGGTATATAAGATATGTGAGAGATTATTGCTTGTGCGTGCCATGTCATTCAGTCCATGTCACAGAATACAGCTATTAAAAAACATTGGCAAAATCACCTAAAAGGAGCATTCCATCAAGATATTATGAGTTGGCTCTGATTGAGGCATTTATTTTCAGCTGTTGAAAAGAATAATGAAATCTGCTTCAGATCCCCAGACTAAAAGTTTAAGAAATCAATTCACATCAGAGAATTTGCAAACAAGGAGAAATGTATAGACAAATTCCAAATGGGTG
This sequence comes from Anolis carolinensis, assembly GCF_035594765.1. NCBI lineage: Eukaryota > Metazoa > Chordata > Lepidosauria > Squamata > Anolidae > Anolis > Anolis carolinensis. The sequence continues at coordinate 93,429,213 of NC_085845.1, read as the reverse complement.
CCAAAGGGCTAATAATATCAACAAATAAATGAAATTATTATAAAGTCATGAGAAGTGTGTGCTTGCGTGTGTTTAAAACCCTAGCAATGATTTGACCATACAGTAAGAATAAGGCTATTAACATACAAATTAAAAGTATCATCAACAGATTGCTTGTTTCCTTAACAATCTGAAAAAAGTACCAATGGATATCAAAGTGATATATCTTTTAATAAGAAATAAGAGCTGATTGTTTGGGCAATTGTTCTTTCTTGCACATATATATGACTTCATTGTCATATAATTTATTTGTGTTTGTTCCTGGGCACTTTCTTGCATTAATAAGCAAATAGCTAAAATTATTCATTGTTTCTTTAATGGAGAAAATTAGTGAAGAATTGTATTGCTATTTCATTCACATGGAATCATGTGTTTAGTGTCTAAGAGAGAAGCATGCTTTTCCAAGAGCATCTGAGATGAGTGCCCTGCCCAATACAGCTCCTCGTCTCTCAAAACAGTTGAAACTGAAAGATCAAGGGTGCAGATTGTCTTGAACAACACTGTACTATTGCCAGGATGCAGGCAAATCAAGCAGGCAGAGGATAGGGTGGCAAAAAATCCAACAAAAATGAGTAAAAGTATGTTGGAGGAGCCAGTGTAATGTAGTGGTTTGAGCACTGGATTACAACTTTGGGAAATAAGGTTTAATTCCATACACTCTCTTCCCTTACTTGGCTATAAAAACAAACTGAGTGATCTAGGGCAAGTCGACAAACAATCCCTCACCTCAGAAAACACTGTGATAGGTTAACCTTAGGGTTGCCATAAGTTGGAAATGACTTGAAGGCATGCAGCAGCAGCAACAACAGTGCCCTAGAAGTTTTCACTAATAAATCTTGAATGATGAAAATAAATGAAGTAAGAAAACTATTTAAAATGCTGCATATCCCTAGTGGCTATAATCCACATCCTAGGTATAAAGAGACCCGGTGTGATATAGTGATTTGAGTTTTGGGCTACAACTCTGGAGTTCAGGGTTCAAACTCCTACGTAGCCATGCAAACCCACTAAGTGACCTTCTGTAAGTCACACTCTCAGCCACAGAAGAAGGAAAATTACCTTCTGACCCCTGCAATTGAGAACTTTAGGGTCTCCATAAGTTAGAAAAAACAACAGCAACAACAGATATAGACATCTTTGGTGTTCCAGAGTTCAGGTGTTTGTACCTTTCTACCCATTTTGTTGTTGAGGAATCAATGGAAGTTAAATAAACTGAACTAAACCTTATTGTAGTCCTGACTAGATTAAACACATTGAAGTAACTGAAATTATCTATAAGACGGCTCATCAATCAACAACTGCTTTAGTCAGAATATTGTAGTTGAGACTGACCAACAGGATTCCAGCCACTGAATCACCATTTAAGTTTAAAATGAGCTATCCTTGGTGCTGAACCTATTTAGAGATTAGGGGTAAACACCTTGGGTAACTCATTTAAAATTCATACAAAAACCCAAAGCAAATTCACCACTACTTGAAATGGAAGCCATTATTATGCAATGCTTTGGCTCATTAAGACCTCTGATGAGTACAATAGCAGGAATGGGGAGCCTTTCCACATGTTTTGAATGACAGCTCTATCAGCATTTACAGACTTGGGTTTCTTAGAGTTGAAATGGAAAACATCTGGAAGGCCAAAATTTTCCATACCCACTATAAGTACTTGATACTTTTTTGCTGATGCTGAAATTAAGCAGATCCAGTCACATAAACTGCATAGATAAGACATCACCTGGGAACCATCTGGAAGCTTCACTTACTAATTTGGAACACTGCATTGTTCACAAAAGAAATTTAAGATTTCTCAAAGGGAAATAGATGCATTGCTTACATTGTGGTATACCATGTAGTCTCATTCACATTGAAGAAATGTTACCAACACTGTTGGCAAGAGAAACTACTCAATGCATTTGGGAGCACGGTGTTTGCAATTTAACTTGTAAATGTATGATACTGTTTCCCCAATATTCAACATTTATTCATCCTGGTAATTCCACTCCCTTGAAGGTCTACCTTTATTTTTAGGATGTTTCCTTGAATTTGGGAGCGATACACGTCATCCAGTTGCATCTAAAATTGCATATTTCCCTGCCAAAGAGCACTTGGTGGAAAGTCTGTTGTAGCTGCCAAGCCAGAGAGAAAGGCTTTATTAGGACACTGGTGATTTCAAATATTCTGTTATTCATTTCAACTGACCAAAACTACACAGATCAGTTCTTAAAACATAATATGCCTTGTAAATATTTGGAATTGTGACATTATGATTATGATGTAAATCTACAATTAAGAACAGCTAACAATGTGGAAACCCCTCCCCCTTTATGTTGGACTTGGAACATGGAATCATTCCAGTCTTCACACTCTGACCCTACATTTTATGTTTAGACTCTGTCTTCTCAATTCCCTGTGACCTGAGCCAGAAGAAAAAGTAAGGAAAAAGCAAAATCAACAGAAAATATGAAATAACAGCCAGGTAATGAAATCCAGTGCACAAAACAGCTGGGCTTCATGCAATGTTCATGTGTGCAAAATTCCCTTAAGAAAATTCACAAATCATCTTCTCAGATCCCTTTCAGTTTTTCTTTAAAATTCTCAGATGTTTTTCCCAGATTGAAATCTTACCATTATCTTGGAGTTCAAGTTTAGGGGAAATCTGGAAGAACTCTACAGACAACACCCATTGTGGCGTAATGGTTAGGGTGTTGGACTGGCTCTAGTTCCCACTGGGGCATAGATTGCTTACATTGCTTTAAAGTCAATCAGCCTCTCTTAGCCTGACTATTGACTCAGGATTATCATGGGTGAAATGAAGAGGGAGAAATATATCTTATTCCTCCCCAAAACGAAAATGCTTTGGCTTTTTTTCAGAATTCCTCATATGTGTGTCTTAAATTCATTCTAAATTTCCCATATGTGAAATGTTGGTCCCCACTGTAATCCTCCTTCAGCTCATAATAGTTCCCTGCACATGATGAATGTGTTGTCCCGCTCTTGCACCAAAAGCAGAACTTCTAATTTTGCATGTCACAGTTCAAGACACTTTGAGGTGGTTTGTGGTCATATGGGGGGAAATGCTGCTTTCAGTTGTTGGCCAAGTCCAATGTCCTATTCAACACAAGCAAGAATCTCTTTGTGGCTTCTCCAAAAAAGAACAAAGGAAAGAAAAAAGAAAGAAGGAGGAAAAAGATAAGAAAAGAAAACAATAAAGACTGCCCTGTGGAAGGATGTTATGTGCATCTGGCCTGAACATTTATTTGTTTGTTTGTGAATAAATGAAATTCCAAACTGGCATGCAACAAAATCATTTAAAAAGTTGAAAGAGCCAGGAGCCTATTCAACAATTGAAAACCATCTAGAAACAGAACAATTTAAACAATTTAGAATCATATGCTTGTACAATTTTAAGCCTTTGGTTAAAAAAACCTCCCATTTACTTGATTTTGAATGAAGTCACTTTCATTGCTAGTTAGCCTCCAAGCAAAGGGCATTCCATGACAGAATTCTGCAGAAGAAAAGTCCCTTGAGTTGACTGCATCCCTTTCTAATAATTCAAAATTAGAGATGCTGTCATGGGAGGCTTAGGGTGCACATACACAGTAGAATTGATGTGGCTTGGACTTCATCTGCATTGACCATTTAATGCAGTTTAAAGCTAGCTTTAGACTACGGCGGCCAGACAACAAACACCCATATAGAATACAAGAGAAAGCCCATAAAGCACATTAATCCTCTATGGTTTGTAAAATCATCATCTGGGTCTCAAACTGGTTCCAGGATTTCTTATATAATCATCTGTACAGTGAAACTATTTTCTTCAATACTGGTTTGAAACTGCATTAAGTGGCCAGATTAGGTGGCCACTTAATGCTATGGATTCCTGGGAGTTGTAGTTTGGTGAGGCACCAGCTCCATTGGGTAAAGACCTTGTAAAACTTCAACTTGATGGATTTCATAGCATTGAACCATGGCAGTTAAAATTGTGTGCAACTGCACTAATACTACTATATAGATGCACCCTTAAAAGACATCAGTCAAAACACAAAGCCTGAACTTTGTTGTCTCTCAGAAATCAAAGCAGAATAGACACAGCTCCAAACAAGAATAGTTGAAAAATGATATGCATGCCACACCAATGAACTGTTTAGGGTGATTTTCTTTATCCACATTCACATAAATGCACGTGCCCCTAAATTAGACTGGGACCATCATAAACAGGGAAAAATTTCAACTTTTGAACCAACTATTATTTTGATGTATTTGTTTGAGCCCTGTATGCAGAGGGAGGAGGAGATTTGAAATGGCACCAATCTGGATCGTGGTGGCATGTAAATGCATAAATGTTAAAGAGAAACAGATCCTAAATGGCACATTGTTTTTAACCCAGAATGTACGGTAATTAAACTCAAAGGCCAGTGCCATCTAGTGATGAAACCTGGTAACTAACTAACTATAGTATGCATTATACATAATGTAACTTTGCCATATTATTCCTCAGAAGGTATTTGAACCAGTGTGTTGTCGAAGGCTTTCATGGCCAGGATCACAGGGTTATTGTATGTTTTCCGAGCTGTATGGCTATGTTCTAGGAGTATTCTCTCCTGACGATTCACCCACATCTATGGCAGGCCTGCCATAGATGTGGGCAAAACGTCAGGAAAGAATATTCCTAGAACATGGCCATACAGCCCGGAAAACATACAACAACCCTATTTGAACCAGGTTGAACATTTTAAGAATAGCTGTATTTTCACATCCAGTAACAAAGAAGTCAAGGCATTACTTTGAAGTCCAATACACACATTCATGGGTGAGAAGAGTGTAGCATTTTCTTCTAAATCTAGGAATTTTCCTAGGACCTCATCACACCAGAGCTTGGATCCACTTTAAATCCACTTTAGGGAGGGGGCTTTAAACAGTTCAGTCAAACAGGTCCTGGGCCTCACCAAACTATAAACCCCAGGATTCTGCAGGAGGCAGGAACCGGATTTAAAGTGGATTCATGCTCTAGTGTGATGAGGCAACTAATCAAACCCATTCATCGCAATTGAATTATTATTGCCCCCCCCCCCCCAATTTCCTCTAATTATCTTCTGCTAGGGGAGCTGAAGTGCTACTGTGCTTGTTTCAAAGTTTGGAAATCATAAGGTACAAGTAACATAACCCAAAGCACACTGAAGTATCAAAAAATTCAAGCCAGTTTAAGTATAAGCCATTGTTAAAACACAACAAAAGGAAAATAGACAGTAAAGAGTAGAAGTACCCCTTTATCCTTCCCAGGGGGTTTTTTGCCTCCTACTCCCCAATCATGTACTTGGGACATTTTGCAGCACTCTCCTTTAGGATTCTTTACTGTGCTTCAGCAGGGACAGGTGTCTACAATTGTTCCATATTTTACAGAGCCAATTTCGCCCTGAATGCGGGGTGCACTGGCACCATCTGTAATACATTATAGGGCTTACATCAGACTTTCTTGTGACTTTTGAAGTACTGCTGCTAGCTTGAACCACACATTTTTGGTGTTCATTTTGTGGCCATGAGTTGTCTTTGAACTGCATGATATATTCAGTGTAGAAGGGCTCTGGGAAGGTTATTTTACTAGTGAAATCTTCCTGCTATCATTTTCACAAAGAGTGACATCTTGCAGTGCTTCATGATGGCACATATGAATATCAGCAAAGTGGAAAGTCCAAAGGCAGGGAGAAAAGCCCAAGAAGCTAAAATGAGTGCCCCATAATCATGCAATCATAGAATTGTATGGTTGGAAGGGACCTCAAGGGTCATCTCTTCAAACCTTCTACCATATAGGAATACACACCATCTCTGTTTACAGTCCTCCAGAGAAGAAGAAAGCATCACTCTCTGATGCAATCAATTGCTCTGTTGTCCTGCTTTTACAACAAAAATATTCATTCTAAAATTTATCTGGAATCTATTTTGTTGTAATTTAAACCCCAAATTCAGAAATTCAAAAAGTGGAGATCAGGGAATTCCTTATGCAACTATTTACTATTATAAGAATACTTAGCAATTTGGAACTCCAAAACCAGAGAGTAAGTCTGCATGGAGAAAATCAAGAAATTCCTCAATTAGATTAATGTCATTTCACAGTGGCAGGGGCACTAAGCAGTCCGTATATCATTTCATTCATGCCTAATAAATTTTGTCACCTGAGATAAACAGTCATAGAATCAAAATTGGAGTAGACCAGTCCAACGCCTTACCATGCTATGTGTAACCAAAGCACCTCTGGCAAATCCACTAGTATAGAGAAGGAGCCTCCATTATACTTCAAGGCAAAATATTCCATTGTTGAACAGTTTTTACCATCAGGATTTTTTTTAAAAAGGTTTAGGTGGAATTTCTTTCCCTGCACTGTGAATCCATTGCTCCACTTTTTAGTTTCTGGAGCAGTAACAATTAAACCTGTTCCATCCTCAGCATGATATTCTTTCAAATAGTTAAAGATAATGATCATATTCCATCTTAGCTTTCTCTTCTGCAAGATTAACATACCCAGTTCCCTAATCTGCTCTTCATAAGGCATAGCTTCCAGACCTTTGACCATTTTGGTCCAACTACTGACTTGCCAACATTATTACACACACCCAAGTCAAGGTAGGAAAGCACATAGGGCACAAAATCCTATGGAAACACTATTTATCCTGGTAATAAAAACACAATGAGTAGCACATTATCTCAGAAAACTCTAAATCTGCTGCCTGAGATGGTTGCTTTATTTACCTTATTGATATGAACATCCTCACTGTGTTGTCAAAGGGTTTACAGCAAATGTGAAGCTTCTTTCTGAGGCCCCTTATACATTGCTTTATATCCCAGGATCTGATCCCAGATTATCTGTTTTGAACTGGATTATATGAGTCTCCACTGCCAGATAACCTAGGATAAATCAGATCCTGGGATCAGATCCTGGGATATAGATGCAGTATGGAAGGGACCGTAGATGAAAAATCAGAGAACTTTCCAAAAAAAAGCCTAAGCCTGCTGCAATTTCTCAGAAATATTTTTGGTTCTACATCTTAAGAAAGGGTCATGCCGTATTTTGAATCACTTTGAGGAGAATTAATTATGTAAGTTCCAAGTATTTGATGCTTTTCAAGTCTTATTACACAAATAACACAAGAACTCTACCCATATTTGCCAAATGGTCTGTGGCCCTTAACTGAGATTTATGGCACTCTGTGAAAGAATGGTGGGAGGAGAACCTAAGATAGTAAACATGTTGAATTTCTCATTAACATCAAGGCCTCTGGATAAAAGGGTGAGAGTGCAACATCAAAGAGAAGTGTGAGTTTTCATGTAGATACTCTGTCAACAATGTAGTGGCATGAGGTGGAGTTCAATTTGGAATTGGCATTCATTACAGAATTATATTACTAAGATATATGATGAAACAACTGAGACTACTACATTTCTCCTCCCAGACAGACAGCACACTTTAATTACTTAGTTCTAGAAGAAGAAAATACAGAGAGAGTCTTCTGAAATTATTCATACATTTGTAACAAATATTTGTCTCAAAACCTTGGCTGATCTGATTTCTGGGGGGGGTGGGGGGGAGAGGTGGAGTGCAAAGCTATCCAAAATACATTGTTTCATCTTGATAGTCAGTAAAAGTCACTGAAGCTCTGTGTTTGCAATTCAGACAATCTACTCAGAGGAATAGCATCATTGATTATATCAAAGGTGCCAAGAGGAAAAATAACAGGGTCATATCTTTTCTATCACTATCACAGCAGAAGCCACCCATCAGGGAAAAGAACCCCAGTTTCAAGACCTGAAATGGGTAACCCATTTCATGTACAGCTGAATAGACTCAAGGAAGCCACAGCCCTGAGTCTGCAAGACCTGACCAGGCCTGTTGATGAAATACTTGCAACCTTATCAGCTGGGCTACTTTGCCTGTTGTATACCACTTGTTCTCCCCTTTTGAGATGGATCCCATTATACAACACATGTGTACTTTTGGCCAAGCTTTCTCAGGAAAGGGGAGAGCAATCGGTGTATGCTGCCACTGCTTCCCGTGTTACCTTCAGGACAATGGGGTAGGGGATCCAGATGGCAGGTGCTTCCCCCTGTGGGATGGGGCAAAGGTAAGTTGTGTGGGGTGTGAAGTGACAGATTCACCACATCTTCCACAGGGACTCCATGAATTCGCCACGATGTATGGCGAATCCCGAAGATAATGTGATGAGCTCCTTGGAGTTCTCTCATTTATTTTGTTGTTATTTCTGGCTTATGGTGACCCTAACATGAATCTATCACATAGGTTTTTGACAATATTTATTCAGATTTGACTTTGCTTTTCTTTATTGATGAGATAGTGCATTTTGCTCATGGCCTTCCAATGGTTTCCATACCCTATTGGGGATTTGAAGCCTAAGGCACATCTACACTAACCACTTCGATCTGTTGGGTTCTATATCAGCTCCATAGCAGAGCTAATATGTGTTAATGCAGTACAAGGCCATCTTAACACAATCTTCCCCCATGTTAACCAAAGACAGAGAATAGTCCAAATTCTGTCCGAGAATTCAGACTATCCTCCAACTTTGGACCCACCTGAACAGCTGGGTCAATTGTAAAATTGAACTGTAATTGTTCTTACTGCCATCCCATGTTTCCTGGTTTAGTGGGTCAGTGCAAAGTGCCTGAGTCAACACTCAAGCCACTATACCACAAAGTTTCATCTCATTCATAGGGCAACTATGAGTCAAAGTCAACTTGCTGAGAGTTGACAACAACAAAACCAGTTTTATGACTTTTGGAATAATTGTATGGATCCAGAGACTTGCACACCTATTCCATTGCGTGTGTGCATGCACACGTGTGTGTATTAAGTGCTCCTCAATTTTCATTTAGATAAAATTTTGATCAGCTCATAAATTGAGCATACAATGATCGTCTCATCTGTCAGAACACGTTCTGAGAGTATTATGTACATCTGCATGTATACATCTCCTTCCCACAAATTCTACCAAGGCAGAGTACAACAAAAAGCTAATGGACAGGGCTTTCCAGAGACAAAGTGACTGAGAGAATTTTTCAGTGGATTCAGAAAAGATAACCCAATAAAAGGCAACAATAAAAAGGATGGCTTGGAATAAAGGGCATGAGATTTGAGAAACAATTTGCTAATAAGCAGGACTTTATAATATTCTGAGCTGCCTGTTGTTTAATGGCTTATACTTTAGAATCATAGATTCCTAGAGTTGGAAGAAACCTCATGGGCTATTCAGTCCAGCCCCCTGCCAAGAAGCAGGAAAATTGCATTCAAAGCACCCCCGTCAGATGTCTCTCCAGCCTCTGTTCAAAAGACTCCAAAGAAGGAGCCTCCAGGTGGTTTAAATATTATGAGTACCATAGTCAAATTTTTATGATTATTTTAAGCTATCTTGAGTTCAAACCATGAAGAGGCAGGCTATAACAAGGAAGAATTCATGTTGAAGGAAACTGATAGAACCACAACCTCTTTGTCAGACATGCACACATTAATGCATGGACACACAATGCTTTGTTACAGCATTGTACCCTGCTGACTCAAAACAGGAAGTTTGAAGGACCAGTAAATGGAGATCACTTCCAGAATGTGATTACAGGAAGTAGAGTTTGTATTCTTCAGCTAGCTTGGCAATTGTTATATTAGCAATTTTCCAGTTTGTTTGGAAGCCTTTGCAAAATGCAATGATGAGAGCTTAGCAAGTTTGCTAATTTCCTAAAATGGAAATGCCTAGATGAAAATGAAAAATCAAAAGAACTGGTTAGTCTAACACTCAAATATTTGCATTTTTATATGTGACCCTTTATACATTGTGTTACATCAGTGCCTATCAGCCCTAGTTGTCAGAGTGCCACGCAGAGAGTTTCTTGTAACTCAGCCAAGCACATGAATGTAGTCCAGAGGCAGTTCTAGGTCAACATTCATCAGTCATCCAAGCAAGGAGGAGGCAGGAGAGTAACAGGAACACAGTTTCCAAGCATTGTTCATAATCCAAAATCCAAGGTACAGTCTGTCTTTCAAGATACAAGAGTAAACACACAGAAGCTCCCAACAATGACATTGCTACCAGCAACTAGCTGTTCCAAGCTCCAGCTATTTATGCAGATCTTCCAGGTAATCCCACTTTGCTGGTCCTCTTCTCAGCTGAATGACTTGATCTACTACTTGAATACCATCTTTTCTTAATTGTAACTGGTCTGCAATACTTAAATCCTGGTCTTCCATCTTAAGGATGCCCTTCCTCTTTGCCCAGAGAACTGATTAGTGTTTTTTTGTCCACTTGGGGTTGCTGTTGTTCCTGCTCTGAAGTCATGGGTTCTTTACTGTCGGCTGCATGTGCTACTTCTCTGTATTTAAGCCCAAATTGAATGCTGGGAGAAGTAATCCTTCACTCATATCCTGTCAGTAACAGTCATGACGCTAGTCAGAATAGCCAAAAGGCATGATGAATGGAGCTGTATTCCAACATCTGCAGGGACACATACTTCCCAACCCTGGTTTATATCCATACATCCACATGACGGATTGAGTTAAAAGGAAACAAAGAGAAGAGCAGAAAAAGAAAATCTTTAATCAATCCCTTCTTTGGACTTTCAAATAGATATTGCTATGTGGTGCATTGATTTAAGATGGATTAATTCCTGCAATGCCATGGAAACCCACTGAATGACCTCAGGCAAGCCATGCTCTCTCATCCTCAAAGGAAAGCAATGGCAAACCCTTATAATCTTGCCAAGTAAATTGTGTAATGTTTCTATGCAGCCCTATGAGAATACCTTAATCTATCTAAGATGAGTCATGACTGCCATAATCCCCACTGAAACCACTGAAACAGGCTGACCATGATTGACATGTTACTTTATTGCCAACAGCTAGAGCCAAGTGCAGGTACATTGGGACCAAATTTCCTGTGACAGAGTCAGATTAAAAACAATGGTGGTCCCAAATCTGCCTAAATCTACACACTCATCAGATTAGAGAGCTGTTAAATCAAACTAACCTATCAATATGACATCTACTATTCCCTTAAATACATGTGTGTGTGTGGGGGGGGGTGTCATTGTGATATGTAATAATAAGAAAAAACACATTTTTCACTAAAGATTCCATCAAATCTTTTAGGTTCACTGCCTAGGGAGATCAGGCAAGCCCCCACCTTGATGGCGTTTTGGAAGAGCCTGAAAGCCTGGCTTTTCACCCAGGCTTTTGGTTAAGATCGCCCATCCCCATCACAATTATCATCATAATTACAATTATACTCCTCAACCTTTTGTATTGGTCGCACTACTCCTGATTACTTGATATTAATTCAGGTCTCCTCCCAACCCATTGTGATCTTAATTGAATCTGGTGCACTTTATCTATTTCTGAATTTGCAACTCATAATGTGCACTTTGCTTATCCACTTTTGCAACCTCATTGGTTTTAATTTGATGTCTTAATACTGTGTTTCTGATGTGCCAGGAGATGGGGGGAGGGGGAAGAGGAAAAACCCTCTTCACTCTCCCATCTCCCGGTGCGAAGAGCAAAGTTATGGTGGTCAGGTACATTTTATTTAATTTTAAAGGGGAAATTTGGAGTTTGGGCAGAGGGAGTGGTTTCCCTCTCAGTCTTTCGAGCTCCAGGAGCCTGAAAAACTGAGATGACTGTGTGGATTGGGCCCAGGAATCATGTGATGTAGTGCCCGGGTCCAATCTCTACAGGGCCCACACCTGGTAAGACCCAGATCTTACCTTAAGATCCAGATCTTATCAGGTATTTAATTAATTTGGAACCAACCAAGGAAATCCTGGTTTGTTCTGAATTAATTGGTTTTTACCAGAGGCGTTGTTTGGATACCTCCGGTAAAAACTCAGACAGGTCCCAGGATATGGGCCTGCCTGGATGGGCTCTGCGTAAATTATCACACTTTATGAGGAAATGTGGATTATAATGGGGGAAAAAACACCAATAATCTTAGGAGAAGCTGCATCACAGGTTGATTGGGTGAATAAAGGAAGTCAAGATTTCGTATTTGCAGGATCTGAGTAGGGGTGTTAATACTAGAACCTCTTAGAAGTTTCTCATTCATACTTTCACTCTAGGTCAAAACAGACTTGATAGCTCATTATAACAAGCCCCAAATAGAGACTGACCTAAAAACGCAAAGAATAAGTTGGTGTGAAAAATGAGAATTCCTCCACTTTTTAGTGTCACAAATAAAACAAGAAATGGTGTTTATCATGTACCTTCATTCTCACTTTCCAGAAGTATTTCTTTGGCATCTGTTGAAAACATAATGAGTTGCACCTTGGCTGACTTACCAAGCTTATGTTCCTGTGATTGGTTTGAACTGCCCCTGAGACAAAACCACAGTTTTGCTGGGAAATTGCACTGAGGGAAAATGCTTCCTTCTCTAAGGTATGAAATTCCAAGGTTTTTCAGATTCTTTCATATAAGAGATTAGTACATGCATGGAAGAAAGCCAATCAGAAAGCCGCTAAGAAACTCAGACATTCCAGGTGAAAAACTACATGAAGAAAAAATGACAAGGGGTTCTTTTATCTTTAGACAACTATTTTCTTAAAAAGTGGAGCAAGCCTCTGAAAAGTCTGTACAAATATTTTCTGATTGAGACCCCTCTATGTGAAAAGTCCAGTCCTTGTTTAATTTTTCAGATGAGGTCATTTAGAGCCCTATTTTCTTTGAAAGTCGAACTGATGTCATAAAAAAAAACCCATGTCACAGCAGCAGGCTTTTCTTAGTTCAGGAGTGTCATCGCTACTCATTAGGGAGACTACACACTTGATAGGCAAATGTAGAGAAAAAAGTCAGCTTTTTCATACTTTATTTCTGAAAAAGGACATTTGTTTCTACACACAAAGCTGCCCATTGCTTCCTGATTTTGATTTTGAATGCAACACCTTGTCTTACAAACACACTTTCCTTCTTTTGCTAATACACACCCTGCCCATGTGATTCTCTTAGCAATAGAAGGAAGGCCATCAGATTATGCCATGTCAGAAGCCCAGGCAGCAAACTAAATTGAGCTTGAGGAAAGGACAGCCTTTGTCATTGCTGTAACCCATTCCTGCAGATCTCTGAGTGCTAGCGGGAAGCTGTAATTCTTACCACCTTCCTAACACTGAATGACATGGGATAAAAGGGGTTGAGTTCAAAATGTTCCACCTCTCTTATAGAAAGCTCATCAGTTTTAGCATCTTTCTGTCAAGCAAATATAACATGTCCATCTGCATGCTGAAATTAGCTGTACTTATTGTGTTTGGGAATAAGTGGGGGAGAACTGCATCTTAATTAAAATTTATCCAACATCACAAATGCCTTCACAATTTGAACTGAAAGAACTTGTTAAGAATGTAAGAGAAGGCTTACATTCCCACCCCTAGAAGCAAGCTCAGAGGAGAAACAACTGGCTTCCTAGGACCTCTTCAGATATGTCACCAGAATCACCATGGTGATTCTGGCAGTACCCATTGGGGTTTGTGGGGAACCTGTTGCCCCATGCCCCACATCGTCCGACTTACTGGTAAGTCCATCTCATGGGGGGAAGTGTCCAAGGCAACACGGGAAGACCCTCATGTTGCCATGATGGTGGCATTGGCCACTTTGCCTTCCCTTTCACCAAGCAAAACCACCAGAAGTTGCAGTGTACCATGGTATGGGAGCCAGCAGGTTCTGTGCTGGAAGGCATGGTGAACCGGCACATGCCACCAATTACACCCCCGTCTGATGAGGTCTCTAGAAAACACATGTAAAGGGACAATTTGACTAAGTTCTTTCCCCACTCCACATTTCTGGGATAATAGGCTCAGTCATTTAGCATTAGCAAGACAATGATCATTGGAAAAATTCCATTCTTTCCACTAGCACATGTTTCTGATCTTATCTGTCATATCTTTTTATATAAAGGCAAACTGATTTCTAGGGCCAAGTGGCTGGCTCTTCCACAAGGTTCCTCAGGGGCTGAATACTCATATTCACAGTGTCTGCCTTCACTTCTATCTGTTCCTTGCCCCTTGACCAGGAGGAACCCATTCTCTGGGGATAAAGAAGAATACTTTCAGTTCCAGAGTTAAATTCACAAAACCCATTACTGAACTATAAAATCTGCTGTCAGAAAATATAATTGTGACTGACAATTTGGTTGACTTTATAAAGGGACTGGATAAATTGAAACAAGATGAGACAATTGGTGACTCCTAATCATGTTGAATATATATTTATTCCAGAATCATAATCACTGTGCCTCTATGTATCAGGCACTGGGAAATATAAGCAGGAAGGTGCTTTTTTTCTCATGTCCTGCTTGAGCACTTCCCACAATTGGAAGTGATCAGAATGAAAGATTAAAGACCCAGCAATTTTCTTCTTATCTACTAAGAAGACATGATGCAATACTATTCCAAGATAGAAATGCAGTCCAAAACCAATGCCCAATAGGGAGGCCACACCATCCCACCACTCACACAACCCTTTCTATCACAGAATTGATAGATGCACTAATAAGCTCTAGTTTATCTTTCACCACTGAAATGGCTATCCAAAGCAGAATCTCCACACTGCTATTTGCCAAAAGGGAGAATGTAATCTGTAAGGTAGCCAATGGCCATCCGGGATAGATTAGACTGATAATCTAGCAATTTCTAAAAGTATAGGCCAAATTATAAAGCCAAAATAAATAAGATGGATCATACCAGACTAATCAATCAAATAAATTTTATTCATCTTTATGCTACATAAAATAGCTTGCTTAATCTAGCCTTTCCACACTTCAAATTTCAGACTGAGCTTTGCTGTGCACCCCAAAAAAGGGGATATTATAGCTTGGGAAAGCTATAAATAGCCATTTCTTATTGAATAGAATGAAAAGGCTTTTAATACTCTACTGCTTTTCACTAACTGCCACATTCTGCAGTCTCAACAGAATTTCACAGTTCACTTTAAAACTATCCATACTTTTTTTCAGCAGGTCGCTTCAGGTCACAAAAAGTAAGCAAAATTAGCAGTTCAGTTCTGTTCTTTAACAACTACAAACATAAAACACATAGGCCTACATTCCAAATCAATCAGACATATTAAATCAATGGAAATCTGGAACTAACATAAGTGTTGATTTATCATTAGTTCAGTGGTTCTGCTTCAGTTGGAACTGGATCTAAGCCATATTGTCATGTCGTAGTGTTGTATGTTTCCCCAGTGAACTGCTTTTGCATAGGAAGGAAATTTGTGATAGTCAATGTCAGTATGTGGCTTTGGTCAAGAGAAAACAGAAGGTGTTACTGGAGAGACATGAGCCATATCTAACTCCAGCTTCTCAGTAGATCCTCAGTAGATTAAAAATAGGGCCAAAGGATCGCACTGCAGATTGGGACAGGGTGTAGTCCCCCAGCCCTCCATATATAGGACTTCTACAGCAGTCACACTTTCATAAATACATACCTTCAATACTGCACTTCTCTTCATTCACACATATGCCCACTGGTGATCCTGCAATCGTCACCTATTAGGGATGTGCAAAACACCAAAAATCTGCTTAGTTTGCATTTTTGAAATGTTTCTAAAGTGTTTTGCAAAATTCGGAAGAAGTCCATTTCATTTCTAATATGAAGTTCTGAAAATTATATATATATATTTTGTTTTGTTGTTCATCTATTCACTTCTGGGGCTGGTCAGTGGTATTAGACTAGAATTCTTCTTCTCACTTGACTCCAAAATGTATGTTTGTTTGTTGTTTGTACTAATACTGGATACAGCAACAGCAGCAGCAGCCCCGCCCCACCCCGGCAACTTGGAATTTTTGAAAATAAAGCACACACTGTACTTTGCATAATTTTTTTAAAACCAATAGGAAAACCAAAGGAAAGCAAGAAGACTTGACTAGAATTAAATAGAATTAAAATAAAATAGAAAATAAAGATAGCAGTTTGTAGAAATGATTTTAAATTTTAAAAAATCCAAAGGGGAAAAAACTGACTCCTCCCCTCAAAATTAATCCTAAACAGACACCCCCCCCCCACACACACACACACACACAAAGGAAAATGATCCTAAAAGGAATCCTAAGTTGCTAGGCAAACTGCTTATATGGCACATACAAAAACATTCGAGAATTGACACATTCAGCTCCTAGCTCCTATGCTACCCTCAATCTCCCTTCTAGCTGTCTGGCAGCTTGCTTGCAAAATGGCAAGTGAGGCAATGTGGCTTCTGCATTTAAAGTAAACACTAGCAGCACCTGCTCCCTTCCCCTCTACTTCAGCCCTGATAGGCTGAGAAGAGCATGTGATATACCAAGTTTGCTTGCGCAGCCCAGGAGACTTATCAAAAGTAACGTAACAAAAACTCTGTAAGTGGCTATTTACATTCTTGTGGGTGTGCTGTTCTGGTTTCATAAAGTAGGTAGTAGATATTTATTATTATTTATTTGCTACATTTATATGCCGCCCTTCTCACCCCGAAGGGGACTCAGAGCGGCTTACAAATTAAATTTACATACAATATTATATTAGTATAGTACAATACTGGTAACAAATTACTATATTGTACTGTATCAACATATTGTAATATTATTAGTAATATTACATGTAAAATATGATATATAATTAATATGATTATATCGTATTACAATATAATATTATGAATATTATATGTATATACAATATGTTATAATTATTACATATTATTGTAAATTATATTGTATGTGTGTGTGTGTATAAAACTAGCATAGCATGTTATTGCGGATAGGGGCCTCCAGCTGATGCAAAGAGACAAGATGGAAGTCTCTTCTTAGCTCTGGCACCCGAGCGTCAGTTGGAGATGGTGAGAGAGGCCTCAGCCGATGCAAAGAGACAAGATGGAAGTCTCTTCATGGCCCCTGAGCGTCAGTTGGAGATGGTGAGAGAGGCCTCAGCCGATGCAAAGAGACAAGATGGAAGTCTCTTCATGGCCCCCTCTTAGCTCTGGCACCCTTCCCCTCTGAAATACTTACAACCCACGTCCGAATTTTTGCACAGTACTATCACTTACATAAGTAAAAGTGATAAGGTTAAGGTTACCCCTGACGTTAAATCCAGTCGTGTCCAACTCTGGGGGTTGGTGCTCATCTCATTTCTAAACCGAAGATCTGGCATTGTCTGTAGACACCTCCAAGGTCATGTGGCCGGCATGACTGCATGGAGTGCCGTTACCTTCCTGCCAGAGTAGACCTATTGATCTACTCACATCTGCATGTTTTCAAACTGCTAGGTTCATAGAATCATAGAATCATAGAATAGTAGAGTTGGAAGAGACCACATGGGCCATCCAGTCCAACCCCCTGCTAAGAAGCAGGAAATCGCATTCAAAGCACCCCCGACAGATGGCCATCCAGCCTCTGCTTAAAAGCCTCCAAGGAAGGAGCCTCCACCACAGCCCCGGGGAGAGAGTTCCACTGTCGAACAGCTCTCACAGTGAGGAAGTTCTTCCTGATGTTCAGGTGGAATCTCCTTTCCTGTAGTTTGAGGTTGGCAGAAGCTGGGGCTAACAGCGGGCATTCATTCCGCTCCCGGATTCAAACTTGCAACCTTTTGGTCCACAAGTTCAGCAGCTCAGCACTTTAATATGCTGCGCCACCAGGGGGCCCACTATCACTTACATGCCCTTGCTTTACTTCCGCTGCTCTAATTTTTTTAGCAACTTCACAGTTCCAGCAATAAAAACAAACCCAAAAAACAATAGACTTGTAAAATATCTAATTTCTATGCTAACAGATAGCTTAGGAATACTGAAAGAGAGGGAATAGGGTAGGAAAGGGGGAGAATCTCACCAGAGACATCAATTCACTGCCAGCATGCTAGAGTAGAACAGACCCATCACACAAGGTAGATGGTGGGGTGGTATGGAATTGCAAGCTATTGAAGTTTTTTTGTCCATCAATAGCAAAGGATAGGTTAATCACAGGGAGGAAACAGATTGATACTGGAATGCACACAACATTGTTTAATAGAGACAATGATGAAAACGAATGGTCCAGTGTCCAGTTTGCCTTCCTCATGCAATACAGTCCTTAGTCTATACATGAAAGAAACCATTGAAGAGGCATTTGATAATGGTCTTTTCACATGATCTCAGAAACAGGAAAGTAATAATGCATGCCATCTAGAAATCATCTCAATTCACGGACAGAAGAAAGGAAGTCAAGTATTCCTAACACTCTGTTATCTATTATTATCTAAAGCCAGGTCTGCCATTTTATCCAATAAAATTAACACAGCCCTCAGGTTGTGTGTTGTGTTCTATCAAGTGCCCAGCAGTGTGGCTACAATTGTTTGCAGAGTTCCCAAAAGGCAGCAAAACACCTTTGTTTGGCCACAATGCATGTCTGATAGATTATATTCAGGTGCTGTACAGGTTGAAACCCATTGAGCAGATGAAAAGTAGAATCCACTAGAAATTAGTAGTTGTGTTATGATGATAAGGAGACACAAATAAGGAAATTGTCACCATCCAACAAAATCATACATTTTAAAAACTCCACTGGACCAAACTGTGGATTGCTTCTTATACATTGGCAACTACTGTTTAGTTTTTCTAATATGCCTGGAAGAGAGCAATTAAGAGATTAAGTATAGCTCTCCACCCAACACTTTTCACTGGTAGACATTTCAAAGGAGATGAAAGGAGATTGGAAACATAATCCTTTTCTATTGCATTTTGAACACCGACATCCTATAGGCTCATTATAGCAGATATGCTATTAAGAAATATCAATATATAGCTGACACAAAGTGTTGCAGATTTCTATTGTTATTTTAGGTGAAATTAGTCAATAAGAAAACAAGTTGTCTCATAGCAGTATATTTTGTGGCAGGCAGCCCAAGCCTTTGATTGTTTTCTCAGATCTATTTCATACAAGTATATTTAAGAGATTTTTTTAAAGAGGGGGATTGACTTTACTGAGTTCAAGTAATGATTTATGTTTATTCCATCTCTTAACAAACCCATCTCCCAACAATCAAAATGAGGGATTTCTTTCAAAAGGAAGAAATAATTATCTTATTGCACTGAGTTCACCAAATGGTCCATGTTTGTGTTCTCAGTTAACTTGTACAGTACATTACAGTACATTGTTTTTTAAAAGATCACCACTATTCATATTTTAGACACAATCCAATTAGATGCTTAAATGTATCCCACAATTTAAATCTCTAAACTCTTTGTCCTGAAGTCCTTTTTCCCATATGCTGAAATGCTGCTGCAGAAGAACAAGACAAAGTATTGAGATTCACTGGGTTATATCTAATTAAAATATCAAGAAGTGAACTATAGAAACCACTGATACTCAAAGGAGGGCACTTCATGAATATTCTGGATAATGGGGAATGATATGGGATCCAGAATGCATGTGATTGCATAAAAGATTACTTTAGAGACAGCTTTATCATGCTGTACTTTATTTACCTTATAGAAGAGCTGGAATGCCTATACTCAGTATTGTAGCTACTAGAGGTGTGCATAATTTCATATTTACAGTATAGTCTCACTTGTCCAACATAAACGGGCCGGCAGAATGTTGGATAAGTGAATATGTTGGATAATAAGGAGGGATTAAGGAAAACCCTATTAAACATCAAATTAGGTTATGATTTTACAAATTAAGCACCAAAACATCATGTTATACAACAAATTTGACAGAAAAAGTAGTTCAATGCGCAGTAATGCTATGTAGTAATTACTGTATTTACGAATTTAGCACCAAAATATCACGATGTATTGAAAACATTGACTACAAAAATGCGTTGGATAATCCAGAACGTTGGATAAGCGAGTGTTGGATCAGTGAGACTCTACTGTAATTTGTATTTCAGATCAAATTTGTTAAATATGTGCATACAAAGCAATATTAGAAACATGCAGGAAGGGTGTGGCAGGAATTTAAGAATCAAAACACTTACCAATAATCTTCGTTAAGATTCTGTAACATTCAGATGCCTCCCAAGGTCAATTTAATTTTTAGTATAAACATTAAGCAACTTTGGTAAAGCCAAGGGAATATAAAGTGTTTTAAAAACCAATCCTTTTTCTTTGGCCTGATCACTATAAGGAAGGCACTGGGGGCAGGACTAGCAAATTTAATGAGTGGTAGAATGAGAACACAGCCATTTTAAATGTATTTTGGGAAGGCAAGATCCCCTGTGACAGGAAGTGCAAAAAGCCCTGCCCTAAACTACATTTCCCAGAACGCTGTGCTCAGCATCTGAAGGCCCCAATGAGGCCTGCAGCAGCCAGCCATTTAGAGTCAGTCTGATAATAATAAATAAAATTATTGAACTTGCAGAGATGACTAAAGTAAGTATAAGCACAAGCATTAAGCAACTTTGGTAAAGTCAAGAGAACATAAAGTGTTTTAAAAACCAATTTATCTTTGTCTTTGGCTCATTCGCCATAAGCAAAGGCACTGTGGGCAGGACTAGCAAAGTTAAAGGGCTATGGCTTTTTTTTAAGGGGGGATAAATGTCTTTTAAAAATTCCTAAAAATCAGTAGATGTATGTGAAACTTTCTGAAATTTCTGGGGATTGATGCCCTGGTTATCTTGTGCGTTGTATATAAAATTCAAGTAGATAGCTCTTGTAGTTTTTGAAAACTTTGAAAATTCCCCAGAAATCCATGGATAAGTGAAACGTTCTGAAAATTGGTGGGCTAACAGTGGTACATGTGTTATACCATTGCAGCCAGTAAGGACCCCCAGTGGTGCAGTGGGTTAAAACCTTGTGCCAGCAGTACTGATTACTTGAAGGTTGGGTTGCTGACCTGAAGGTTGCCTGTTCGAATCAAACCTGGAGAGAGTGCAGATGAGCTCTCCCTCTGTCAGCTCTAGTTCAATGTGGGGACATGAGAGAAGCCTCCCACAAGGATGGTAAAAACATCACAAGATCCAGGCATCCCCTGGGCAACGTCCTTGCAGATGGCCATTTCTCTCACACCAGAAGCGACCTGCAGTTTCTTAAGTCACTCTTGACATGAAAGAAATATTGCAGCCAATTTTACTCCAATAGCTTTAAAAATAAGAGAGAAAAGAGGCCCTGAAATTTCCCCAATAATAGTAATTATGCGCAATTACTATAACGAAATAGTAATTAAATTTCATTACTCATTATAGTAACAATTTTTTAGAATCATAGAATCGTAGACTTGGAAGAGACCTCACCGGCCATCCACTCCAAACCCTTGCAAGAAGCAGGAAAATCTCATTCAAAGCACCCTCGACAGATGGCCATCCAGCCTCTGCTTAAAAGCCTCCAAAAGAAGGAGCCTCCACCACAGTCTGGGCAGAGAGTTTCACGAACTATACTTTAGGAATACTTTAGAAATGAAGCACCAGCATCCCAAAGTTTTGAAATGACGTTTACCCATTTTTATAGATCGCATATCCCTAGTAGCTACACAGCTATGCTCTTCTCCAACATACTCCATTCTGTTTGTCTTTTTTATCAACCCTCCAATGGTATTACATGGCAACTGAACTGAATGGGGCTATTTTGAATTTCCAGGATAGGATTTTAAAAATTCTTTTTATTTTCTCAAACATTTGCATTTCCCAAGTCTTTCTAAGATCTCCTTCTTGTATATAGAAGGTGCTATTTTGTCTACCAAAGGTTAGTGTATAAGTGTGTGTATGTACAATTTCACCAAGAAGATTCTAAACATCATATTAGAGTTAGAAAGACAGCCATTATTATTATTAACAATAACAAGTTTATTTTTGCATCCTGCTCCCATCTCCCCGAGGGGACTCGGGGCGGCTCACATGGGGACCAAGCCCAAAAAAATACAAACAATATAAAATGCATTCTAATCATAACAAATACATCAGCAAGTATAAAACGCCACATCACAAGATAAAAACATAGTCAATGACCAAGGGCGACATAATTGGCACTTCCTACTTCAGTCTTTAGGGAGACGAATAAGGTTCTCAACTATACTGTACAGCCAATATTTTGTTGCTGTGTTTCCAAGGATACAGTGGTGTGTATACACTCATTCAATCCAGAAATTAGGATAACTTCGAATGTGAACTTCAAGATCAATTCTGGGAACTCTGTTCAAATATTTAAGGATTCTGTGCTGTATCATCAGTCTTGTATAAAAATTACAATATATTTAATTACTATTGATAATACAATGGTAATCAAGTTCAGTGGCATTATGTACTGTCTTCTGCTTGTGGACTGCCTCTAAGCTATGTGTGCCCTTTTGATATATTTTACCTTATGCCAATACAGATGCTCTCCTAATTGAATTTCAAGTATTTAATCCTAACTAAATGCATCATATTCCACCATCCAATTACTGACCCAGATCCATCCATACAACAGCAATTCCTAAAGTCTTCTACACAAGGGAAGAGAAAGTACTCCTAAAAGAAAAGCCAGGAGAAATATTTAGTCAGCCTCAGTATGTGGAAGAAGGATGAAGTCTGGCTCAAGAAAAAGAGACTTGGATTTTGTCCTTTGATTTACACTGCTTTAAATTGCTAACACATGTACTGATAACACTAATGATGAGGCACATGACATCGGAAGAAGTGAATCAGTGTGCATTTCAGTTTCTCCCACTTTGGCTTTAGCATTGTTCAAATTACACTTGCTCAATTTCAATCGGACGTTATCAAGCTGTTTTTGCTGCTTTTTCACCACAAAGCATGCACTAAGATTCCTTTCCCAGACAGATTTGCTTTGGAAAGGTCTTGAGGTTTGTTTGTGTATATTTTAGAAAGGTTTGTTACTGACACTGGAGATTATTACATTGCAGCACTTAGCAGAGGTGGACAGGCCAAAAAACATGATCAGGAATAAATGCCTTAATGTTTGAATTGAAATGACTGGGAGCCAAGTTCAAGTTTAAATTCTTACCTTCTCAGAAAAAAAAAACTAGACAGAATATCAAGACCTTTGGTTTCCACCTGGAAGGGCATTTTGAATGTCGATGTCTGCCTGTGTTTTTCTCCTCCTCCTCCTCTGTCCATCTTTTATTTTAGATCTTCTCCACTTTTTTATAGTGAATTTTGCAACTCTGTGATTGGTTGGAATGGGGTAAAAAGAGAGTAATTAGAGCTGGTTATCATGAAGATGAGACCAAATAGATTTCAGCTGTTAGGAATTGTGGGATTTGAAGTTCGAAACACCTGGAGGGGCAAGAACAGAACAGACAATCTAAAGAAAGAATCAAAGATTCCAACCAGAGAGTGTGTAGTTCAGCTGAGACAGAATTGAAGTTTCAAAAACAATCATAGAATCATAGATCATAGAATCATAGAATAGTAGAGTTGGAAGAGACCTCATGGGCCATCCAGTCCAACCCCCAATAGCACAAAAAGAGCTGTAGGAAAAAAAAATTGATAATGGGTCTGCCAGAAATTAGGGACTTTATTGCAATCAGCGATAGCAGCAATTTACCAGCATGTTAACACACAGTATCACACTTCTTCAAGCATCACAGAACAGTGACACTTCAGCAGTATAAAGTCTCTTGGCTGCACTTCCAGTTGAGTAGTGTAACTGTCTTCTCACAGCTATACTATTATAGGGTGTTTTTTTTTTAATCAGTTAATTAAACTTCACAATTTCTGCATAGTGTTAATAAAATGAAATCTATACTTGGCCTTGAACTGCAACAGAACAATTTTAGGAACTTTTCTTGGGTACTTTTTAATACCTCATAATCATTGAATGCAAGTAGTAGTGGATTACGGACAAAACATTATTTTGGTGGCTGCAGGTCAAATTTTGGCTGTTTGGAGCTCTACCCCTCTATTCTGCCTTGGTCAGACCACACCTGGAATATTGTAACCAATTCTGGGCACTGCAACCTAAGGGAGATGTTGAGAAGCTGGAATGTGTCCAGAGGAGAACAACTAAAATGATCAAGGGTCTGGAGAACAAGCCTTATAAGGAGCAGTTTAAAGAGCTGGGCATGTTTAGCCTGCAGAAGAGAAGGCTGAGAGGAGACATGATAGCCATGTATAAATATGTGAGGGGAAGTTATAGGGGAAAAAGAGCAAGCTTATTTTCTGCTGCCCTGGAAACCAGGACACGGAACAATGACTTTAAACTACAGGAAAGGAGATTCCACTTGAACATTAGGAAGAATTTCCTAACTCTGAGAGCTGTTCAGCAGTGGAACTCTCTGCCACAGAGTGTGGTGGATACGTCTTCTTTGGAGGCTTTTAAGCAGAGACTGGATGGCCATCTGTCAGGGGTGCTTTGAATGTGATTTCCTGCTTCTTGATAGGACTGGATGGTCCATGAGGTCTATTCCAACTCTATGATTCTATGATTCTACACAAGGAAACAGAATAGCCCCAGTGTTTCTCAGGCCCCTTCCATACAGCTGAATAAAATCCCACATTTTCTGCTTTAAACTGGGATATATGGGAGCGTGGAGTCAGATAACCCAGTAGATATTGTGGGGGCTATCTGCCTTAATATTCTGGGTTATATGGTTTTGTGGAAGGGCCTCAGTTCCTTTACTAGTTCTTTTTAATGGACACAAAATCATTCCAAAATTATCCTCCCAATTTAAATCGCGGGATACTTGTTTAGGGAGTTTGAGAGATTAGCAAAGAGCCTTGGGCCACAAAAGTGGAGTTTGGGAGCTGCATGCCTACCATAACCTTTATTTTCTTCACACTTAATAGGATTTGTGCTTGCTCTGGGTGTTTCCTTTTCCAAAAGAAAAAAAGATACCAGCTTTGTACTGGGATGTTTTTCACAAACTGCAGAAATTTGAATAGGGGAAGAAGCATGTGTCCAGTTATTGCATTGGATGTGAGAAATCTCAAGGCGGTTAACAAATGTTTGACACATTGTCTTGATATGCCATGTCAAACACAGCTGTTTCCACTGAGAACAAGCTACTTTTTTTTCAAGATTTCTTCATAACCCTAATAATAAACCACCTGGTCTCCACCTGGGAAGTTTCTTGGGTTCTATCTTACTGCGAGACTTTGGAGTAATATCTACCCAGGATAAACATTAAAACTACTACCAACCCCTAACTATTGAACCCTTCATTCAGGGAAGAAAAAAATATGTGGGATATACATTTATCTGTGGCAGATTGATTGTGTGGAGGAAGGTTCCAGACACCAAAAGACACAATTCTAAACAAAATCAATCCACCATCGGGTTGTTGTGTGTCTTTCGGGCTGTGTGGCCATGTTCCAGAAGCATTCTCTCCTGACGTTTCGCCACATCTATGGCAGGCATCCTCAGAGGTTGTGAGGTATCAACAAAATCAATCCACCATCATTATCCTATGTCTGGTTGTCATCTGGTTCCTCAAACCTACTTTTCAAATAGACCTGCAATGATGCTTCCCCCCCCCCTCCAAAAAATACATCTTTTATACTTTGTGATGACTTTGGGAAAGGATCCTGAAACGTTTTGCTTGCAAAACAAAGGCACTAACACTGAACAATAGTATGTCTTATTTGTGAAGAAAATGGGGAGCAACTATTTTCTACTCTGTTATTAAACATCAACACACAAACTTAATCATTCAGTGGCTTCAGTCTCACAGTTATCTTGACTATTTTGTCTTGTTCTTCTTTTTATCCTGCATTCGAAGAATGATTCTCCCTATCTCTCTTCTCCTTTGCACTGCAGACACATTCACTTTGCAAAAGGGATCTCTTTATGAAATATTTGGGTTTTAAATTATTACAATAAATCAGACCATGGATCCAAAAGTACCTTGATAGTCCTGTCAAGTATTTCTTTTCCAAACAGCATGGGGACTGTTTTATATCAAAATGATGTCTGTGGCTTTCAACAGAATCAGAGCAATAGAGCAAAAATGCTCTTTAGCAGGAAAAAAATTAACACATCTGGACGTTACATTCAGTGAGAGTTTTCCTGGTCATATTGCAGACCAGAGATTCCCCATAACTCAAATGGACAGAGTTGGAAAATCTTGTTTATGACATTGGGTGAGTGGGTACAACATCCCTTTGAGTTCCACTGGAATTTACACACAAATTTGTCTCCTTATCTTTAGAAATAGGAATCTCTCATAGGAAGCTTTTATTCCACAACCAAAAATTATCTTTTTCTTTTCTTTTTCAAAAAGAATCTTTAACAGTTAAGATGCTTATGCAGTACATACACAAAAGTGGGAATGAAAATATTTTCCTGGGCATGGGAACAAAAATTTGTGATTAAAGTCTGGGCAAACCAATGACCCTGAAAATTATAAAGCAACAACTTGCAGTATGTAATATAGCTGCTTTATTTACAAGACTCAATGATAATTCGAGGCATTTTGTTTAAGGTCTTTGAAAGAAATGAATGCCAAGAAATTCATTACAAGGTTCATAGAAGGTTAAAACTCAACCACATTTGACAGCTTTCTGTAATCTAAAATCCAAGAGAAACCATAAAACCTAAAGCATTACCTTTCAACTTGTTAATTCTTCAGTTTTGTGGCCATCTGTGTTAACATCAATTTCTTCTTTTTTGTAAAGGAAAATCTTTTATTCAAACATGCCATCTCTTTTGATTTAAAACAATGTGGGGGAGTCAAGAACCATGGCAAATATCACACAAATATATTGTACAGCTTCTTCAAGAACATTCCTTGGGACGCCACATAGCGATCAGTAACTGGAGATTCCTGGGCCAAATCGGCTACATCAAACAATATCATTTTTCATGCCCCCCTCCCAGTTGCCATTCAAACAATGAGGAAAAGGCAAGAAGCAATGGATTCAAACTGATAGTAGAAGCGATTCCACTTGAATATGAAGAAGAACCTCCTGACAGTTAGATCTGTTTGACAGTGGAATATGCTGCCTAAGAGTGTGGTGGAGTCTCTTTCTCTGGAGGTTTTTAAAGGGAGACTAGGGACCTCATCAGACACAGTCTTCTCTGTGTCCTGCCTCCATTTCTCTATGCTGCCAAAATGGAGCCCTATGGAGCTTATCATATGATACAAGGCAACTTCTGGCAGGACTCCATGGGGTCCCATTTCAGCAACGTAGAGAAACGGAGTTCAGAGTGCCTTTTGAAGAGTTGGATATTTTCAGACAGACTTCAAATGGCAGAAAATGGGAAAAAGACGGACCTCTACAGGGAAAGGTTGTGGGATAGCAGAAGACGGACCTTGATGTGACATGCTGTTCCTGTCTTTCCCCCTCTTTCTCTCCACTCATGTGGCAAAGTCCTAGTTGGCATCTGTCTGGAATACTTTGATTCTGTGAGTTGGACTGGGTGGCCCTTGTGATCTCTTTGAATTTCACAATTTTACAATTATACTAGCTGTGGCCAGCCACGTATTGCTGTGGCATCATCCTAAGTGGGTTTTTGTTTGTGGAGGCAGGTATGAATGTTGTAATTAGTCACCTTGATTAGAATTGAATGGGCTTGCAGCTTCAAAGCCTGGTTGTTTTCTCCCTGGGGCAATCCTTTGTTGGGAGGTGTTAGCTAGCTCTGGTTGTTTCCTGTCCGGAATACTCTTATTTTCAGAGTATTGTTCTTTATTTGCTGTCCAGATTGTAGAGTTTTTTTAAATACTGGCTGCCAGATTTTGTTCATTTTGATGGTTCCCAGGAACCCAATATCTATCTATCTTGTTTGCTGTGTCATAATAAAACAACAACAACAACAACAACAACAACAACAACAAC
The DNA here is from genome assembly GCF_035594765.1 of Anolis carolinensis. NCBI lineage: Eukaryota > Metazoa > Chordata > Lepidosauria > Squamata > Anolidae > Anolis > Anolis carolinensis. Next base: position 93,401,490 of record NC_085845.1, on the reverse strand, counting down.
AACTCTGAGGGGGGAATCCTTTGTTGGGAGGTGTTAGCTGCCTCTGGTTGTTTCCTGTCTGGAATATGTCTAGCTGTGCTCAGTCACGCGTTGGAGTGGCATAGTTTGTTGTTATGGAAAATAATGTAATGGGAAGTAGCCTGTGTTTGAAGCTGCAAGGCTGTTCAGTGCTATTCAAGGTGGGCAACGGAGGATCCCCATAGGTAGGAAGGGACCATGCAAGTGCGGTTTATGTATCTGTGGAATATTGTCCAACTCTATGATTCTGTGGAAAAAGAGCACAAAAACATAACACTTACTGTCAGGCTGCAGGGAGATAAGGTTAGAAGTTCTGTTTTTACCTTAAACTGCATGGTAATATGAATGTCAGTATATTGTGCATATTTTACACAAAATTTTCAGTCTATGTTCAAGGACAGAATAAAGCCAGAGAAAGACAACTTTGTCTTCCGTGTGCTAGACTAAACATCATATAGTTCACCAAAGATGTAAGCTTGAAGACAATTGCCTTATCATGAGTACATATGTTACTTCATGCCATCTGCGTAGAAAAAAAATCACAATCAATGCTAGATTAAAGTACCTGTGGATCTGCAAAGCACACACACACACACAAAACCCCTATGAGTGGAACTGTATATGAGACAGTGCAAACCCCCTGACTTTGGGCTGTTTTCTATTTCTTCTAGCCTTGTTTATGGAACATTCTGCTAAATGTTTAAAGTTTGAGGAGTTTGCACAGCCAAGTTAATTTCGAAAATAGTTGGCATTGATAGTAGGGTAGAAATAACAGTAGTCACACTATGGAGCTGAGTCATTTCTAGACAGTTCTGCTCTAGAAATTCCTTATGCAAGCTCTTATTCTCCCCAAACTGTGCTGTTTCTCAGTGACCACTAAATCTGAAGCTTTCATACTGCTATCAGCACAAATAGTTAAACATGAAGAAAGGCAAGGATATAAGACCAGGCCTTAAATAGTGTGATGATTTCATATTCATATTGCACAAACCACATCAATACTATGCAGTTTAAAATAATGATTTCAAAACACTTAAGTTAAGGAAAGTTAAGCTTTCCTATCTTTCCTGGAATAGTATAATAATGGGATTTTTTTTAAACAGCTGCTATAGAATTGTGTTTGGTTCCTGTTCTCCAGTTCAATCAGAGGTATTCTGCTTTTCTATAAAATGTCTCCTTCCATTGTGTTTGCTTTTATTATTAGCTGTACCTGGACTATGTTGAAATGTTGCAGCACTATACAATCCAGGCCAAAAATAAAACGACGATTCATTTTTCTTAACTATCCAAGGCAGTGCCTTGCTAGAACAATCTTGAATTGATGGTTCACTATACTTAATGTGTTTAACATGAAAAAAAATCTTTTCCACCCCCACTGCCAGCAACCTCTTCTTTCCTAGTTAAGCCAGCCAGAAGAAATATTTTGAATCTTTGGATACAAATGGGATGTTGAGCGGCTTGTAAAACACGAGGCAAGCATTTGTATGTTTTGGGGGTGACATATTTAACGCAAAGCACATTTTAATGAAGTGAACTAGGGTTTTATAGGTTAAAAATAAAACAGAGCCACAAGCCACATCAAGCTTCTTCTTCTTTTTTGGTAAACTGGCATTCCACTCCACTTATGGGCAGTCTATCTTTTTAATGCTTCTTGTGAGTGCCATCCACCACTGCGGTCAACATTCTGCTAGTCAGGCACCTTTGCTCTATATTTTTGCAAAATTCTATCTGCTTAGGCACAATAGTTCCAATTAGTGTTTGTATTCTCCAGCTACTGTATGAATAAAACATACCTATATGCATAGATTGAACCCTTGGTGGTGCAGCGGGTTAAACCACTGACTGCTGAACTTCCTGACCAAAAGGTCAGTGGTTTGAATCTGGGAAACAGGGTGAGCTCCTGCTGTCAGCCACAGCATCTGTGAATTTAGCAGTTCGAAAATATGCAAATGTGAGTAGATCAATAAGTACTGCTCTGGTGGGAAGGTAACAACGCTCCATGCATTCATGTCAGCCAAATGTCCTTGGAGATGTCTATGGACAATGCTGGCTCTTCGGCTTTGAAATGGAGATGAGCACCAATCCCCAAAGTCAGACACGATTAGACTTAATGTCAGGGGAAGCCTTTACCTTTACCTTACATGCATAGATATAGTTAAGCATTTCAACTGGATTATATGAGTCCTCACTGCCATATAATCTGGGATAAGCAGATAATCTGGGATCAGATCCTGGGATATAGGGAAGTGTAGAAGGGGCCCAAGAAGCATGAAAATCTGGATTGACACATAGTGATACCTGGTCATTTTATTTTCAGTATTGTGGGTTATCTTTGGATAAATTGCCTTCTCTTTGCTTCAAACAATGTCAGGGAAAGCTCCAAAGTTTGCTTGAAATTCCAGTGTATCTTGCGGCTTTGGGGCAGCATGGACAGTTGTACTGGGTTTGATCCAAACACCAGTGCCAACATGTTTTCCCTACTCTCATCAGTGCAGGGGAAAAGGGATGGATTGTGTCAGTTTCACCACTCTCAGCTGACCACAGAGCCCTGTGTGAGGTCCTAGCATATTGTTCTGAAATCAAGGTGCCCGTATGACTAGAAGGAAAGAAGGAGATTGGTCTCCTCCTTCTTCCTGGTTCTGTGGGCTCCTCTACTGATACCAGAATAGGTGACCACATTAGTCAGAAGCTTTGTGGTCGATTGGGAGTGGCAACAGTGACATGCAAGGTGTTGGACTCAGCTGTAACCTCAGAGTGACTCTGATGGGGATTATGGGATTAAGGTTCAAAATTACTCTGATGGGAATTATGGAATTCAGGTTCAGAGTGTCCCCATTGTAGAAGATGAGGAACAGGGAGTCTTTCCCACAGCAGGGAATGGTGTTGATGATACTGAAACTAGCCAGGTGCAAATTGACTCAGAAAAGGAGGACAGTTCTCAGTCTGATAGCATGCAGATTGATGCTAATGAGCTGGCTGGCCTTGATGAAACGGAATCTTTAGATCGAGCTGGCCGTTTGGAATTCAGGCTTCGAAGGAGTGTGAGAATAGCAAACAAGAAGGAGGTCAGAGGCCAAATAAATGCTTTCATGCTTTGCAAAGGGTATTAAAACAGTGTGTTGGGAGACAAACCTTTGTCAAAGCAACATCTTGCTCAAGCCAAGAAGCAAGCTCTCATTTTCCTGGATTATCTTGCAGCCTATGTGTGTTCATGTTCATGGGATTCATGTTCATGATTTCTTGGATTATTCTTTGAAGCCTTGTTTTGTAACTATTTTTTGGAACTTTACTTTTGCTTTTAAAGAACTATTTATTTTCTATTTCCTAATAAACTACAAAAGACTTCAACCTGTGTGCAGCCTGGTGTATATAACAAGGTGAAACTAGCCTGAGGTGTGACACAAAGGGAGGTTACAATCCAGCAGAGTAGATGTAATATCAGCCTGACTAGACCTTGGGGGTGCCAACCCACCGCTGCATTGGGTTTGGGAGGCTGTATGTGGCTGCCTTTGAGGCCCTCCTAAAACATCTCTGCTTTAGACTGGCTGTTTATTTACTGGCCAATATAGACTCACACCCAGGCACAGTCCAACGTGGAGGCTGTTGAAGCGGTCGCATTGGGTACACGTCAAGGGGGGGCGCTATCGAGGTCTCGACAGCGCCCCCGTGTAAATTTACCAAGGAGGGAGGCAGAGGCGGTGGCAGGGACCATCGCCTCCCTCCTCAGCAAAGAGCTAGGCCTCAGATGAGACCTTTGCCGAGGAAGGAGGCGATGGTCCCCGCTGCTGCCTCCCTCCTCGGCAAACGCGGAAGGCCTCATCTGAGGCCTAGCTCTTCTCACGAGGTCTGACATGCTTCCTTCCTAGTTACCAATACCAAGGCACACATACCTTTTACACTTTTTTGCTACCATCCCTGTCATGCTGTTAACATTCAGTGGCATGATGGAAGGATGTCAACCCCTGGGGTTTGTCCAGGTCCAATATGACCCCATCATCCCTGGGATTCTTTGCCGGTCTGAGACCATTTCTATAGTGAGGCCAGTCATTCTTTCAGAAATCAGGGGGTGACAGAGGATGGTGGTAAGAGAATAAAAATATACTCCCAGGTACATTCTGGCTCCAACCCCAAACATAAAAATCACATACACTTTATATATTTTAAGACCACATATTCCGATTTTTAAAATTTCTCATACAGCTATTTTATTAAGATTTTATATTGTTGAGGGACTGTATAGCTAAACAATGATATATAGGACAGCTACATATTTTGCAGCATATCTTTAAATGCAAGAATGTTCCATTTGTTTTTTCAGACTGGGGAAGAACAGCAAGCACACTGCAGTCAAGGTACTGTAAAATGAGCATCCAAGACAATGTTTTCCATTGTTGAAGGTTATGAAATAGAAGTCATCTTGATAGATATAAATGCTTGTTTCCACCAGGGAGCAGGGCGTTCTGCAGATAATGTACTCTGAAGAGACAGGAATACAATTGCATGTATTCTCCTCTATTTTAGTTCCTCCATTTTAACAGGAACCCTGAAAGAAAGTTTGTGAAAGAAAGAGAGAGCGAGAAAGAGAAAGAAATACAATTTGTGTATTTTCTATACACACATTGCTTGTGGTGTACATGTACTTAGGAATAAAGTCTGTTCAAATTTTATTCCAACAGTATAGAGTTGGATAATGGACCGACAGGCACAATCCTCATCTTTCCTAACCTCGAAAAGTATTTCTGAGCACATTTCTGCCAAGTAACAGTTACTGGTCCAAAACTGAAGCAGAGAATTTCCATGTCAATGGGCAAGAGTTTAACTCCGCCATCAGTCTTCTATTATGCTATATTATATATTTATTTGATATGCAGTTTCACAAGCTGAGACTTAAAATTAAAAACAAGCAAACAAGCAAAAATTCAAAAAGGACCCAACAACAATGAGTTTTTTAAATTAAATTATACACAAATATGGCTTATGTTTAATTTGAAATGCATCTCATGCTGTTGGCATGGAATTAATTTTTAGACATCAAGAAAACTCACAATTAACTTTGATTTGTTCCTTTCTCTGCTCCTCTCATCTTAATACTTTGTCATAAAGAATAGGATAATGCAGAACACAAGCAAGGAAAAAAGACAGGATGTAAAAACAGAATCCAAATAACTTATACCAGAAGTAAAGTGGAGTTCATAATGCATATCAGGAGGCTCAGCAACAAGGCATCTTAAAATTTCCAAATTTGTGAGTTTGCTATTGCTATTGAATCGCACACTTGGTCTCAGCTGGTTGAATAAATAAGATTTAAAGAAAAACTCTTTCTTTGATTTGCATGCAAAACACTTAACTTTTTTTTTTAAAATGACCAGTAATATTTAATCTGTAGTCATCAGCAAAACAGCTCTTTTTATTCACTCATTTCAATCACTTGCTTGTCAGGAATCATTAAAACATACTATTGGAACCATCTAATAATGTTAACCCCTCACTGTTGGCATAAAAATATAAATTTCCTGTAGCTAGAAATATAATATTCATCATTAAAAGATCTAAAGAAAGCATGATATCAGTGGAATGAATGGGACAATTCGTTTTCTATTCTGCTCTTTTCATTGAGGATCGAATAACTCAGAAATAGCAGTGAAAGATCTGTTAAATGCTTAAGGAGCACTTAGAGAGTTGTTGTGCATGGTTATGTGCCATTATACTGAGAGAACTGTACCTGTTTTGGTCACATTTGAATGTATAGTCTTCCAAGATCTATTTTGAACCCAAGCATACGGTATTGAATAGAATATTTAAAGTTGACCCTATATATTATTGTGTATAAGCTGAGTTCATATATAAGTTAAGGGAAGGTTTTGGACCAAAATGATGAATTTGAGACGTAAGTAGGTCCCACCTGCCAATTCAGAAAAGGAGATGGTTTATTTTTTTTGATAAAAATTAAGAGATAGTGTCAACAAAAAAGCAACCTTCCCTATCTCTGAGAAAAGTGGTGAAAGGCAAGAGTTCAGTCCATCCTGGGTGAACATAAAAGAAGCACTACCTGCCTCTATCCTATTGGCACTCCTTTGAAGGAAAGCATCAAAGATCTGCCACCATTTTCCCTCCCAAGCATTCAAAATGGGCCAGGCTGTGGTGCAGCTGGTTAGTAGCCAGCTGTAATAAGTCACTACTGACTGAGAAGTCATGAGTTCGAAGCCGGCCCGGGTCGGATTGAACACCCAACCATTAAACAGCCTAGCTCGTTGTTGACCTAAGCAATCCGAAAGACAGTTGCATCTGTCAAGTAGGAAATTGAGGTACTGCTTTATGTGGGGAGGCTAATTTAACTAATTTACTTCACCATAAAAACGTCCAGCAGTATGTGAAAGAATGAGGAAGTACTCCATCAAGGACTCAATGTCACAGTGGATGATGAAGCAGCAGCTCCTCCTGTGACTAGAATCGAGCATACCCTCATGAAGCCAGAAGCTGGAAAATGTTACATTGCTTCTGTGTCTCTGCTTCTGCCTGTGTCTGTATGTCATATGTCTAATGGCATTGAATGTTTGCCATGTATATGTACATTGTGATCCACCCTGCGTCCCCTTTGGGGTGATAAGGGCAGAATATAAATACTGTAAATAAATAAATAAATAAAATGGCCACAAGAGAGCATAAAGGAAGTTGGCGCTTCCTTTGGGTTCTTCCAAAAAAGAACTGAACTTTTGCCTATCACTATCCTACTCAGAGAAAAAAGATGATTCCTATTTTTTGAGCAGCTATATTGAACTTTTGATGGCTCAACTCATTTTAGAGGGGTGATTTTTGACTAAAATTTCTAAACTACTACATGAATATATACAGTGTGTTATACATATAAAACATAGTATCACTTCCATTCTTAGATTTCCTTCTGGGTTGAAATAATTTTCTGGGAGATCGCTACTATGAATGTTAAATATCATGATTATGTTTTCTGCTTCTAAAGTGAGAAACATCTATTGGCTTTTGCAGGTAAGTATCCTGAACAGGCAACAGATGTGCAAACATTGTTACTAGATCTGTGAGTAGGGAAAAGGAAAACGATAAGTTAATGGTACTGGGATAAGAAGGAATGACTCAAAATTATATGATGTCCACTTGCTGTTTAACCCTGTGAGTTGGGGACACAATGCACAAACTATACAACAATGCTTCCCACCAACTTTTAGAAAGTTGCATATTGGTAGTTGCTGTTGAACATCTATTCCAATGTGTTGGGGTGTTAACATCAAAGTAATGAGCTATACAAAACACAATAATGGTTCAAAACATAAATAGTACACAATATGTATATTAGAGCATCATATACATATTACATTCACAGAATTAATGCTCAGTCCTTTGGTATATAACCCAAAAGTATCTAACTCAGTATTATAAATCAAACAAAATGATATAACTCTCTGCAGTCCTAAAAGGATTAGATTGGCTTAAAGGCAAACCGATTCAGAATCTCTGCAGTTCTGAAAGGATTCCTCAGGACTCCACAGGTTTTAAAACAACAGTAAAGCTAAGGAGACAGAGTCAATGTTGGTGTAGATCCTGAGTAGCTGGTTATTGCCTGGAGTAGGTGGTAATATATCTGTTTATGCCGTTTACAACTGATTCCCGGGTTTTATCCCAGTTTCGGTAACCCTTCTTCTGGTAAGCGGCAAATGTTTTATTATTTCTTTATTGATGGCTCTGCTTCAGGTATTATGTTTGCAGTATCAATATGCTGCTGTGGATTTTGATACTGCAAACATAATAGAGAGCGTGATTTGGATTTTGAAGAAATATTGTTTGTGTCTACGCATTTTCTTTACATGCACAAGGCTGAAATATCTTTGGGAGTCATTGTATTTTATCTACTTTGGAAGACCTTTATCTTTTGAATCATTTTGTATCAAAATGAATTATGTTTTACAAGTAATCTGTTACTGAAAAATACACTGTATATTTCAAAAATCATTTTGACCATTGAGAACAAATGAAGAAAATGTAAACACCATGTGACCCATAGAACAGTCCCCTCCTCCTCCACTTGGCATTGGTCCTCTTTGAAAGAGGCTCACTTCAGTTTAGACATCTCCAAAACTCCCCTGAATTACCTTAATTCAGTTCTGGATTTTGGAATTAGCCAAGTGCAAAACACATATACTAGATGCTATTATTTTATTTATATGTAGAAAGAGAAAAATCCTTTTTCAGTTCTCACTTTCATCTAAAAATGATGGCAACGTCTAAAATATAAAATTATATAAAGCAATTGAAAAGTGATCTTTTATTTTATTTCATTTCCCAATTCTGGAAAGTAAATGAAAAGGCACTGGAATGCCTTAAAGTCTGAAAAGCCTAGCTTGAGTTTCTTAGCCTGGTTAAATTTTGCCATCTTGTGGCCAAAAAGAAAAAAAAAAAGTATGTATATGAGCATTGGAGTATAAAGCATTGGAGAGTGATGGTGCTCTCAAGCTCTTTATGTGATTTTGCCAACTGATTTGTATAATTACTGTAAAGTGATATGATCTCTGCAAGCAATGAAACTATCCAGTCCTATGTCCACCTGGCTTAAAATAAATCTATGACTTTTATGTCACTACAAAATTATAAATAGAAATTGAACAATTCTACATGAACAAATTCACTTTTCTTCTCGGAATGTTCCAATGTACTTTTGAATAATTATGGTTTAGTTCCTGAACAGGTCTGTGCAGCCCTTTTATTGTTTTGATTTTCCCAGCACTTTATTCCCAGCCCTATACTTTGTGTTTTGAACAAGTCCCTGCCCTGCCCTCTTGAATTTTGAATGCACACTCCTTTTCCAGCTTCTGGTAAGTTGATGTTAACTGATGTAATTTTATGATGTTTTTATTTTTCTGGTTTTAATTATTTTAATTATGTTTTTATATGTTTATGTTTTTAATTTGTGTTTACTTTGTAATCCTGTTTATGTTGGGCTTGGTCCACATGTAAGCCACACCAAGTCCCTTCAGCGAAATGGTGGTGGGATATAAGAATAAAGTTGTTGTTGTTGTTGTTGTTGTTGTTGTTGTTGTTGTTGTTGTTGTTGTTGTTGTTTATACCCAAAGAGAGGAGGTGCAGTCAGACAATTTTAGACCCCATATGTAATAGTCTAATGGAGTGGTAATTTTCTTTAGATGGTTATTTTTACTCTCTGAACACAGTGTTCTTCTCTTAATTTGGAGGCCAGGAGGGATTTATCATGTTGGTAATTGAACAAAAGGTGCTCAAGAAATATTGGACAACTTCCAATAGAACTACAAAAAATCTGACAAAAGCCATGGAAAGGTTTTAGGGTGGTTTGTCTAGATCCATGTCTGGAAACTGCCATTTCCATAATCCATGGAACATTGTGCCTCTTATTAGTAAAAGATGGTGACATGAACTCAGACATGCAGAAGCATGCACATTTTTGATGTCTGAAATTTCAGAGTTTATCCCAGCACGCCAGCTCCAGTTGACACCAATGAAGACTAGCAGAGTGGAGGGCAAAGTCAAAGATAGTTTTATTGTTCTGGTTGGCCAAGGAAGAATGCTAGGGAAATCTCCCAGATCTGACGTGCTTTTCAGTTACAGACATTGACAATTTATAGACATCTGAAAATAATAGACATTGCTCGGATTGGTAGGGTTGTGCAAGGATCTGTTTTTCAAAACAGGATCTGGTTGATTCGGCTGTCTTGGCTCTTTTTGGCCAAAATCCAGATACCGAAAACAGAATAAATTGCACACCTGTACAGATCAGTACAAGATCTGTGGTATCATTGGGTCACAATACATTCACTGTTGTCATGTTTTGCAGTTCATGACTGGTGGATAGTGTGATGGGAAACTAAATAAATTATTTTATTGGCGGAATCTTGAGTCTGCCTCTGTGTCCATGCCAACCCCTTTCCTACAGCAGGGGGCTTTTCTGAAAGTGAAGTGGCACTAAGGGGAACAATAATCGATGAAGTTATTAGGAAGGGTGGTTCTGGGAAGGGGAGATTTCCTTGATAAGACAATAGAAGCAGTGACAGGATAATAACTGTTGTTGTTGTGATCCAATACAACAACCAGCATAGGGATCTTGTTTGCTGAGTACTAATCTTGTGTATCAAAAAAACAACATCAACAACAACAACAACAATAATGTTATTTCTTATTCGCCTCTCCTCACAGTTTGTGGAGGGTTACAACATTGCTGAAACACATAATCAAAACATATAACCATTTGAAAATACTCTGTAGAATACATACATTGAAACATATTTCCATAAAATGCATATTAAAATACACCAAACAAAAGTTAGATATATAGTGGAAGTTTAAAATTCATCATTGCATTTAGTTCAGGAAACAAAGTTGATGATTAGCTGCACTGTAGGAGATGGTCAGATGACTGGGTCTAAATGAGTCCAATATAAATCTAATGACTTACTTGAGCCAAGAAGTATTGGAATGGTCACTATAGCCAGTAGGCATGTGCAATCCAGGGAAATAAATGGTTCTAAACTCTCTTCGAAAGTAGGGGGCGCTGGCGCTTCATTTCTAAAGTCATTTCCGAATTTTGAAGGCAAAAAGTTCAAAACTTTTCAAAACTTCCAAATCTTTGTATGTTCCTCGTTAATGGCAGATGTGCATGCGCATGAAGGAAAACATTATTGTCAATGGGGAAGCTTGAGGGGCTTCTCTCTCCCTTATTTTTTGAGCTATCCTAATGAAATTAAGCCCATTGCTAGCCCCAGCCAGGACAGAAAATGCTCAGGACTTGTTTTCTTCTATGGAGCTCTTATTAAGCCCGTTGCTAGCCCCAGCCAAGACAGAAACTGCTCAGGACTTGGTTTCTTTCTATGGGGCTCTTATTAAGCCCGGATGCTAGCCACTGGAGAGAAAATGCTCTTCCCCTTTCTGCCAAGACTCAGCACTGATTGGGCAAGGAGACAAGCCTAGGCTAAGCTGCTCCTCCCTGCAAACAAAGTTTGGTTGAATTAAAAAATGCTTTCTCATATATCCGAAGGTTTTCTCAGGCCATTAAATAAATGGGATCCAACGCTTTGAATTGGAAGGTTAATTCCGAATCACCATACCACCTCGGAACCCCATTCGGAACCCAAAATAGATACAATTTTATTCCGATTAACGACAATTCTGTGGAATTTGCACATGCCTAATAGCCAGTAGTTCTGATTGTTAGTTTGATACTTTTCTCGTGCTTGTGCTACTCTGACAAAGAATATAAAACTATATTCTGGGGAAAAAGTCGATATGACATTATTGAAATGGATAGTCATAATTGCTTTAGGCCTGATAAGATACCTGTTATTTTTTTTCCATTATTCTAAAATGTTGTAAGTTAGCTCTGCTTCTTACTTTAATCAATGGCATATTTTACAGTTGTTCTAGAGACCTGTCCCAAATGATAGAGAGATCCTGGAAGAATACAGATGACACACAATTCCTGAACATAGACTAAATGCCATAGACTTAGGAAAACAGATCACATTTGCTTTGAAATGATTCTCAACTTTAGCAACAATAGAAATCTAGGGGGAAAGGAGGAATTCTGACTCTAGCTCATTAATGTGCTTACAACACAGACTGAGATTTCACTCTCTCAACTTTCCCCCACCCCACCCCATCTTAAAACAATTGGAACAAGAACAATGTTAAGATGGCAGAGGTTTGCATTCCAGGGTCAGAACTCTGCAGCATTTCAAACAAAACCTTGGTTCCTGGCACGCAGTGTGCCATAATAATCCTTTGCAAGACTTTGTCAACAACAGCTGTATAACCAATAAACTGTATCCATAAATGGATTTTTATGTTATTGGCAAGAATTATCAAATAGAAGAGAGCACTGTTGACCTTTAAGAAAAATGCAGTTATTTGAGTTATATTTCAATTTTTTAAAAAGTACATGTCGATAAGTGCAAAAGTTTCAAACAGTCAGATAAATCTTTCCATCTTTCCCTCTTCTATGTATGAAGGAATGAAATGAGTCACTTCTATATTTGTTTATCACTTGACGTGAGGAATAAGAAAGGCTCTTTTTGTAAAGAATGTAGAAATTACCTCTCTCAAATTCAGCTTGTTATGATTTATAGCTGATTTCACTCTAGCAGTCAGTGAAAAAAAACCTTCATTGACAAGTCATTCAACATAACCTATTCTCAAGATGCCAAAAGTTAATTTTACTCACAACCGTAATTGTAATATTTCCAAATGCTATACAAATTTTATCTCTAGCAAAGCTCCAGTGAAAGGTTACAAGGCACAGGTAAACTTTGGCACTCCAAGTGTTCAACTTCCACAATTTCTAACAGCCGGTAAGCTGGCTGGGATTTCTGGGAGTTGAAGTCCAAAACACCCATGATGGAAAAAAGAACATTGTGAATACTTTTTTTACTGTGAGACATAGATGGTAAAAAATTATGCATTGATAAATCTCTATTTAAGGCTATTACAATTGCTTGCTTGCTTGCTTGCTGAAGCAATCCTCGTAGTCCGAGTAAGATGGCCTTCCAAGTGTAGTGCCTTGGTGATGGTGACGTAGGTGACTGTGGAGCCCTATTTCAATGGAATGTAGCAGTTGAGGTCAGGAGCACATCAAACTAGCTTCAAACTGTTGCATCTTAAAAAAAATGCTTGCTGCCAAAGTATGTTGCAACACAAATTAAGGCCTTTCCCCCAATAAAAGTTGGGCAAAAGTCCAAGTTAATCCCCTGATATTTCGTCCTGATAGCCATAAAAATGACGGAAAGAGGAGTCTCACAAGTTCCTCCATTGATGCCAATGGGCCAGATCTTTCCAGAACATATAGAGAACTTCTGGCTGATAGATCACAGAATGGTAATACCCTTCTCAATTTCGGATATTTCTCAATAAATGGAATGGGGGGAGAGACAAAAATGGGACTGAAAATGGGACATATTGAAACATTGCACTATATTCCTTTGCCCCAAAGCATCTTAGAATATAACATTGTATTTTAGTTCTATTGGTCCCTCCAGGCCATCCTCTCCTCCATCCCAGTGGTCTTTTTTCTTTTTTCTTTTCAGATTCATATGTTATTTGAGTGATTATATTCCTTCTGTTTAATGTGATTGTTTTAGTCAATTGTTATGTTTTGTTTTTGTTTTTAATTCTTATTGCGTTTTATAGTGTTTTCAGTGTTTTATTGTACAATGTTTTATGCTGATTTTATATTGGAAACCGCCCTGAGTCCCTTTCGGGAGAGAGGGCGGTATACAAATAAACTTTTACTTACTTACTTACTTACTTACTTACATATTTTTGATAAATCGCACACCCCTACAGGTAATTGTAGCAGCTTGCTTCCTGCTAAAAGAACATTTTTGCAAACAATTACATTTTTGAAAACTATTTACAGTTTAGCATTTATTCTGCACAAAATTCACATATAACGTTTCTGCATAAAAATGCCAATTTCTGCACAGTGCGCACTGTTTTCTATATAAAGAATGCTGTTTTCTGTGCAAATCAGCTACATGTAAATTTTGCAGAGTCCCAAAGAAAAGGGTTCCAACTAGAATTCTTCTCATTAGAATTTCTCAAAACTCAAGAAAATGTCAAATGTCATCTCCGTTGTTAGTATACAGCAAATTCCTATGATCCCAAATTAGTCCCCATGCTTCTCATATCCTTTCTAACTCACCTGAAGTCAAGATAGAAATTCACTGTAAAAAAGAGAGGAGGGGGAGTGTTTATGTCATTAAAAAGGGATTAATAATCAGTATAACTTCTGGACTTTATTTTTTTAAAGTCAAAAAGACTAGATCCGTGAAAACTGACTTTTCTTTGTGGCTCCTTCTGGAAGCCACATGTTAACATGCTAACAAAATTTAAAACCTGGGTGTGTTCACATGAGGAAATGGAGGTTTGTTTTTTGATGCTCAAAAGGAAGTAGAAAACCTCTAACTGCAGTAAAATTTCCATAGTTAATGCCTTAAGGAAGCACTCTTAATTGTTTCTCATTAAAAAAACATAATGATAATTACGGCAAAACTATAGATGCTAGTGGACCAGGAGATACATATCTTCTCTGCCTAATAAAAATCCTAAAAATAAACCTATGTTTCCTTTCTGTCATCATAAAGATGGCCAGCAGATGTTGCCAGAATATAAACTCAGTTCTGTTCAAAGCTGTCAAATCTAGCTTCTGGGAGTTACAGCAGTTACCAACATTACTGTGAATGGCTTATTCTAATTGTTAGAATCTAACAAATGAAACACACACTGTGTCCACTCCAGCTCTGACAATCTATATCTATTTATTATAATAAAAGTGAGTGTTTGTATGTATATATGTGGCAGCTTTCTGATTGGCCGCCACTTTCACAGGTCACTGTGACCGCCAGGAATGACTAACCTAGACCAAACTTGGCACACCTAACCCCCATTACCCATTTTACATCCTGGTACCATTTGGGGGATGATGGACAATGGATGATGGGATTTGCAGTACTTTCAATCGCTTCGACTCCCACGGACCACTGTGACGCCCACCAGTGATGGAACTGGACCAAACTTGGCACACAGAACCCATGTGACCCCCTTTATGTGCAGATTGGGGCATGATGGACCAAGGATGATGGCATTTACAGTACCTTCTTTCACTTCTTCAGACCACTGCAATTGCCACAAATGACAGAACTGAACCAAACTTGGCACACATTTCCCAAATGACACACTTTAGACGCTGCAACAGTTTGGGGGAGGATGGACCAAGGATGATGGGATTTGCAGTACCTTCATCCAATTCACCTTCCACTGACCATTGTGATGCCCATGAATGATGAAACTGTAACAAACTTGACACACATGTGCTATGTGGCCCACTTGACACCCTCCTGTGATTTGAGGGAACAATGGACCAAAGATGATGAGAATTACAGTACCTTCACTCATTTCCTCAGACCACTGCAACTGATACAAATGACTGATCAAGGTCAAACTTGGTACACAGAGCACCCATGACTCAATTTATGTCCTGTTGCAGTTTTGGGGTGGACATACCAAGGACAATGAGACTTGCTATACCTTCACTCACTTCCTGAGAGCACTGTGACTCCCACCAATGACAAATCAGTACCAAACTTGGCACATAAAGCCCCCATGACCTACTTTACATCCTAGCACTGTTTGGAGAGGGATGGACCATGGATGATGGGACTTCCATATGAGAGTTGTAGTTCACCCACACCCACTGAACTCAGCTGACATTGGATTGAGTCTACACTTGGAACACAGTAAACAATGCCTCTCTCAAATGACCCATGCACCGCAGGGGCCCCAAGCTAGTGTGTAATAAAATTGTTCTCCAAATTATTCTAGAAGCAAGTGAAAGTGATTTGGCTTTTGGTGGGACAAGGAAATGTAAAGGAACATTTTTCACTGTAAAGGAACTTCTTTTCAGTAGCTTGATCTTTTCTCTAATGTTTTCTCACACTGTATATACATTCATTGAGATATTTGGGGGGGGGCTCTAAATCTGTGTTCACAAACTGTGATAACACTTAAACAGAACTAAGCCACAACTGTATTGAATGTAACATTGAAAGAGGTTTGCATCCTTAGCTTAGGTCACTTCATGACCCACTGTAGCTTCAGTGTCAAAAGACACTTTTGAAGTATGCTTTCTTTAAGAGTACAGAAAACAATTTTTTAGTTTAAGGTGAGCCTCCCTGCTAATAGCACATTCCCCTTGACCTGTGGAAGCTTCTTTCGGTCTTGGCAAAGAATAGGTTTACTAGCTTAATTATACATTTGTATGTTTGCTTGAGCCACAGAAATGGTCCCATATATATCTTGCCTTGCATAGAGTAAAGATATAAAAAGATCTTCTAATTGGTGTGATATTGGATAAAATAGTCTGAAGAGAGTTCTTCAAGTCCCAGGAGAGTCCTCACTTCCAGGGAGGTAACAAGCACTATATTCTATCATTTTTTTTCAGTTTGTATACAAACATATCAGCATAAAAGTCTGTAATCCTGTTCAGAAGATTGTTTTAACCTGAATTGTTTAATTTGTTTTTATATCTGTATATTTATATATTTTAAGTTGTATAGAAATGCTTTTAGTTGTGAGCTGCTTTGAGTCTCTGTATGCTGCCTTGGAGTGTGATGGGAAAAATCATTACATACAAATGTCATTACAAATATATATTTCCACAAAGAAGCACCTAAATTTCACATTTTGGATGAGATGCTCAGCTAATAGAATGCTTGGTCCATTTACAGCTAAAATAGATGGAACCTGGTGACTAATAAATGTGGTCTTTTCCCCCCTGTGATGCAGATATTAAGTGTGTGCAATTTGGCTAAACCCCATCCGGATTTCAGTGGTCCCCATGATCTGTTTTTCAGGAACCTCCCAAATTATGGCAGGCAAAATTCTGTTTTTCAATCTGGCCACTGAAAGACCTGTTTTTGGTCTGGGAAGATCCCACCCATTGACGGGATCCTTTCTCCTTATATCTTTCGATAACACCCGAGTTTAAGGCATCAGACTTAATAAACCACCTTTTCTGGCATTGTTTCTCCTAAGATCCTTCAATAACGCCTGGGTTAAGACACCAGAATTAAGATTTCTGGCATCATTTCTCCTCAACACCCTTTCAATGAAGCTGAGTTAAGGCACCCTTTTTAAACACTTATTTCAGTGGGAGCCACACCACGTGAAGGAGCACTAGCCATTATATATATATATATATATATATATATATATATATATATATATATATATATATATATATCTTCCTCATTTTATGGGGAATTTAGAAATTGCAAGAAGATACCTCCACCCCACATTTGAAGCTTGTTTCATGTGAAAGCCACAATCAGTAGCAGTTTCTTAAGTGTGTAGAAAGTAAACTCTTATTTATTGCTATTTGAGTTAAAAAGCAAAGCAAGTGATGCAGAGCTTCAAGCAGCATTTAAATCACCAGTGGACTGGAGCATGATTTGTCTCTCTCAGAAACCTGCTTGCAACAGAAAAATTGAGGCCCAGCTTCTCTAAAAGACACTTCGTGGCTTTCTTCTGTTCTGATTGGCTCAACAGGCAGGGCTCACAATGAACCCCGTGTGGGTGTGCGGCTGCGCGGCTGCCTCTCCGTGGTCCACGTGTAGACAAATGAAACCAAAAGTAGCTGCGGTTAACATGATCTGTTGCAGCTAGAAAAAAAATTGTGGGGCACCCATGCCATTACAGCTGACTAAAAGAGCCAAAACAGCCAAAGCCTGTTTTGAAAAACGGATCTGTGCATAGCCCTAGTAGATATTGGGTGTATATTAAAAGGAGACTGATTGAAACATTTTGGGGGGGAAAATGCTAAAATCTTTCTGTGCATTTGTCTTTCCTAAATCATAGATATAGGAAAGACATAGGATTCTCCATCTTTTTGAAAAAAGTGATATGGGATGGTTTCTGCAGTTTTTCTAACTGAATGTGCAACATTCTCTGTGTGTATTTCTCTCTCTGTGTGTGTTATTTTTATTAAAGATTTGTCACTAATCTGAAACAGTAATTTAGCAATAGAATAAGATGCTTGGGGTAAGACTAATAAATGTCAGTTGCATTGGTTTCTACGAAAATACAGCAATAACACTTCTGTTTTAATAACCACATCAGTGAGGTTTTGAAGCCATTGTGGGTGAAGTGCATGATAGGAAAACTGAAAACCAGCTGGTTCACCTTTAACAGGTCTTAACATCACTCATAAATTGTTTACACATAAAAAAAGAACTTGTATTGAAGAAGGAAAATGATGTCAAGCTTCTGATATAACACAATGCCTGGTTTCAAGCTGCCCCTTTGGAAAGGAGCAGCTTGAAACTAGAAAGCTCTGGAACTATGACTGTATTCATTTTGACACTTGAAGATGCAGGTCATGCCAGGTCATTGAACCTTCCAGTGTTCTACTGTCAGCAATATTAGTGATCTGATATATCATCAAAAAAGTAGTTTGATGGTAAAAGGACAGGACAGAGGATGTTTTAAAAGCTACAGATCCAACACAGGGCTTTTCAAACAGCCCTTATCTGTGATGGTGTGATGCTTAGACTTTTGCCCCACCATATATTGTCCTCAAGTATGTGCAGGTTTTGAGGCATTGAGGTTGCCAAATGTGCTGGTCTGGAGAAATGATAAATATCTGTTGTCAACATATTTATTTATTTCTTGTCAAAAGCATTGCATAACAAATACATTTTTAAAATAATGAAAAAAAAAAGAGGAAATCACAAGCAACTAAATAGTTTTAGACCAAAAACAGGCAACAGCAACCACATTGTCCATAGCTTTAAGCAACTCCTCCTCTGTACATGAGGTAGGACATTGTGGGCAAGCATACATATGCAGAGTTGTTTGTTCTGCTCCACAGTCACACAAGGTGGAGGATTCCTCCAGGTAGTGGCACCTCACCAAGTTGTCTTTACATCTGCCCACTCCGCTTCTGAGTCTGTTCAGGGACTTCCAAGTTGCCCATTCTTGGTTTGCCCCGGAAGGAAGACCCTCGTGGGGGGCCATGCAGTTGGAATTGCCTGGTTTAGCTGCCCAGAGGGACACCCTTGCTGCTGCTGGAGGAACATCAAGAGGAATGGTGATTCTCATGAAGCCCTTCCTTGATTTGAGTCTAGTGGGAGGAGGTTGATAGTCATGCAGTGGATGGCTTTCACAATGTTCGACCTTATTTCTCTCACAGTTAGCAGCAACTTCCCGTCGCACGTCAGGAGGGCAATGCAGCTAACTTGTAGAGTTTATCAACAGGTGTAGGTTTAAGGCATCCTGTGATTATTCTGCATGTTTCGTTTAGTGCTATGTCCACCTGCTTCACATGTGCAGACTTTTGCCAGACAGGACAGGCGTACTCAGCAGTTGAGAAAGACAAGGCCAGGGCTGATGTTCTTATTACTTGTGGGTCTGCACCCCATGAGCTGCCAGTCAGTTTCCGCAGGATGTTGTTGCGTGCAGCTACTTTGTGCTTGGTGTTCGTGCAGTGTTTCCTATATGTTAGTGTTCGATCTAAGGTGACACCAAGATATTTAGGATGGAAACAGTGTTCAAGCTCTTGGCCTTCCCAAGTAACTTTCAGTTTCCTGTTGGCTTCACGGTTACGTAGGTGGAAAGCACACACTTGTGTCTTGGCAGGGTTAGGCTTCAGGTGGTTCTCTTTGTAATAGCTGGAGAGATCTTTCAAGGCATTAGTGAGTTGCTTTTCAACTGTTTCAAAATCTTTCGCTTGTGTTGTGAGGCCAAGGTCATCAGCATATATAAAACTCTTTGTGAGTGGTGGTTGTGGCTGGTCGTTCGTGAAGATGTTAAATAAGGTCGGTGCAAGAACGCTACCTTGGGGTAAACCATTCTTTTGCCTCCTCCATCTGCTTTTCTGGCCCTGAAACTCCACATAGAAGCTGCGGTTTTCTAGGAGGGTCTGTACAGTTTTTGTAAAGTCAAAGTCCTGGGTGATATGGTAGACTTTTTGCAGCATTTTTCTATGTTGCACCGTGTCATAGGCTGCCGTAAGGTCCAGAAAAACTGTTCCCGTAATGCAGCCTTTCTCATAGCCTTCCTCGATATGCTCAGTCAGATGAAGAATTTGACCTGTACAGTTTTTCCCTGGTCTGAAACCTGCTTGTTGTGGAATAAGCTTGGGTTCGATAACAGGTCCTAGTCGATTTAATAGCATCCTCTCATAGACTTTATATAGATGACATAAGAGGGAGATTGGTCGATAGTTCCTGGCATTAGAGGCATCTTTACCAGGTTTTAAAATAGCAATGATCTTAGTTTTCCTCCATGCTCTGGGAATCTGTTTGTGTGCCAAGCATTGATTGTAGAATTTCAAAAGCCAGTTTTCAGCTTTGGCCCCCAAGTGTTTGATTTGCTCCATCATCAGGTCATCTAGGCCAGGTGCTTTACCAGTCTTACATCGCTTGATGGCTTCTCTGAGTTCTTTCAGGTTTAGAGGAGAAGACAACTGGTGGGTTTCAAGTTCTGGCACCCTGTTGATTTTCATCTTTATTCTACTGTGGTTGGTTTTCCCATTCTGAATTAGCTGGTGAGCTATCTGGTTACGTCAGGACATGATGGGAGTTGAGGTTTCTCTCTCTCTCTCTGTTTTTCACTTCCTTTTCAGCCAGTCAGAGGTCTGGTTGACTGTGGATAGCTGAAACGTTCTGAAACTTAACAAGCTTGCAGTCATAGATGTGGCCTACAAGTAAGGCGTGTTTCATGCTGATAGGGCTACAGAGGACAGAGAAATAAGTCTGTAAAGTTTCTCAATTGGCTCCAATTCACTGAATTTCACCGGAATGAAAGCAGAATCCCCCTCCCCATTTTGAGAGCTTCCCAATTAACAGAACTGGGGAGGGGGAGTTGAAAATGGAACCAAAAACAACATGGGTTTCTGCTGAGTCACACACCCCAGTATAAACTATATGAAGGATTATATTCCTTCATGTGTGACTGACCGGATTTTAAGATTTTGATGGAAACAATTTTCTGATATTCATATCTTTGACAGAACTGTTTGTTGAGGACATGAAAAGTGAGGATGTTCTCACCAGCTGCTCATATCATTACCTGCTTTTGGGGGCAGTAATTGAAAAAGGAAAGGGTATAAAGTCAATTAAAGGAGAGAATATATCTGAAGGATGCTCCTGTGTCAGCTCATGAGTCCATATTGTCAGCTAGCATGTTTGCCTCCCACCAAAATCAGTCCTAATTCTTTGTATGTGTCTTTCTAGATGTTCTTGTAGAACATTTAGAAATGTGTGAATTCTTCAGGTGTTACACCTAAGGAAAGAGGAACAAATTGGTTGCAAAAATTGCTAAAGGATACATTTCAGAGGAAACTGTAATTTTAACATACATATGTAATAAGGTTTCGTTTTACGTAATCTTTTTTTTCATACTCTCCTCACATATTAGTGCTGTATTTGAAAGGATAAGAATATGAAGATATAGCTTCTTTCAGTCAGTCCATGGATATTCAATAATAAGGGTCAACATTTCCTCTGGAGCGTTTTGGAGAATATGGGCCGTAAAAGTATCCCTGGAAAAAAATTGGGCCAATAATGTCTTTCTCCCCCAAGCTTCTAGAGTACAAAGGGCTGGTGTGCTCTGCTTTAAATAGATGGCCCTTGATTTAGCCCTCAACAGTTTCAGTCAAATTAGATCAAACGGATGGAAATCGAATTTCACAGAGGCAAAACATAAATTCTGCCATTCCAAGTCTTTAAGAACAGCAGGCATGCCTTTAAAATACCCAAAAAGAAACCAGTATCTTACATGACTTATTGTCTCATTCTGGAATCACTTTTACGATGAAGAAAGTTAGATTCTTACCAGAGATTACTTAGGAGCCTTTTAGATGCACTCTCATGGATTGATGCAAGCTGTCTTGTCTTCTTCTCCTTCTTCTTGCTGTCTACCTCTCTTTTTAATTTCACTTTTACCTTGCTGCGTATTCTCATTGGCTCTTCTCCCAGCTTTAATGTTAACATGTCTCCTCTATTCTTTTTGGTTTTGTCCCAAAGATCCATACAAGCAAGGTTATGCACACTCTGCTTGTTAAGTAAATGAATCCCAAATTGATGCCAATACCACAGCAAGAAAGGTGGATGTCTGCAATTTATAATAAACTGCACAAATTAAATAACCTGTATTTAATCTCATAATGCACATGGAAAAATATACTTAGTCATATTTACTGAAATTGTTGTCCATATAGTGTGCATTGCTTATTCTGATTGACACACAAAATTCTTTCCAGTCACTTAACAGCTGTGAACCTTTTAACTAGAAATGCCACTGTTTGATCCTGGGACCCTAAAACCATAAAAAGATTATGAAATATGTTTATTCTCTCTGTATGATTACTTCTGCTCTTCATAAGGAAAGACAAGAAAAAATGATGCGGAGAAGCAAAATTTGACCCAAAGCAAACCTTATACCACACTGCTTTTTCCCAAACTTATCTCCCCAATTTCTGGGGATTCTGGAATAGCCCACTCAGGCCCTGAGACCCAGAATGTGGATAAGGAATGAATCTACCCTTGACGCTTGTCTAGGAGTTTCTTTAACTTGTAAAGTCCTGGGTCTTGGGATAGAGTGCTCTGGATTTTTTCCCAGTAAATGGTTTGCCCAGGATCAACCCAGTTTTTTTATTTCCTTTAGGAGTCAAAGGTTTCACCTACATCAGTTTGCTCCTCCCCTCTTGCTCCTTTCCAAGTTCAAACCAACTTAAATACAATATAGATGAGATAAAATGACCCTTATTTAACCACCTTCTGCAACAGGTCTCATTATTCCCTGGCTGGTTATTAGTAAGAGAGCTGTCCTATCCTCCTTCCCCAGACATCTTCAAAAATGGACTGGACATCTGCCTGTTTGGTATACTTTGCCTGAATATTCTGAACTGAGCAAGGGAATTGACTTGATGGCCCATTGTTCTATGTTTCTATCATTCTAGCTGCCTGCCTCCTTTTATACAATGAGGCAAGCAGCTAGAAGTCCTTCCAGCTCTATTTTGCTTCTTTTCATTAGCTTCTATTAAGATGGGTTCTTCTGCTATATCTTTGCATTAAATGTGACTCAATCATTCAGGCATGGAGGTAGATCTGAAGTAGAACCATTCATAAAGTAATTGGTGCAATGCATCTCTGCATGAGTCTCATTAGCCTTGTTTGGAATCCGTTGGAAGAGTGACTCATGCATAAACACATCGGATGACCTCATGAGCCTAGTAACTCCCATTACTTTATCTCTAAAACGACAAATTACATAATCCTCACTATTGGCTCTAGCTTCCCTACTCTTGGCTCTTGTTACAAGAGGAATTTTTTAAAGGTTAAGTGTAAAAAGTGGCACCAATTTTAAAATTATAGTGGTCTCTTGGTATCCACTAGTGTTTGATTCCAGAACTCCTCATAGATGCCAAAATCCATGGATGTTCAAGTCCTATTATATATGCAGTAATGGCACAGTAAAATATTACCCCTTATATAAAATGACAACATTGATATTTGCTTATGGAAATATATATCTCCATGACTGCATATACTGACTGCATGCTGCGATTATCAGAAATAATCAGAAATGTGGGATACAATGACTTTTAATGTAGTTGGAATAAGGATTTCCATTTCATTAATCTCACTGCACACACAAAAAGTACAGCAATGTTGGTAACAAATAAACTCTGATATTGAGAGTAATGAAAATAGCAGGGTGCTCTATGTTGGGTGACTTACAGCTATACTTATTTCTTGATTTCTATGCACTGAGACAACATCAATCAAGTTAGCCTACTGGAAAAGGTGTTATATTGAATCTTAGAAATATTAGGCTAGCAGGACTCTCTGTGATATAGTTCCCATTGATTTTTCTTTTATATGAAGATATCAGGGTTTGGGAGGCAATCAATATTTTGGAAGTACAGTGTTCCCTCACTACTTCGTGGTTCACTTTGCGCGGATAAGTTGTTTCATGGTTTTTCTATAAGCACTAAAAGACTATTATAAATTATTTTAAAAATTACAATTTACAGCCTAAGGAAGGGAGGAAAGAGAAGCCAAAGGGAGAGAAAAGGAGCCCAAGAAGCAACAGGAGAAGAAGGAGGCGATTTATCAACACACGATTGGTTGATAAAGACTTAAAATAGTGTATAACTACTAAAATAATGTATAAATATTAAAATAAATATAGTGTCCCTACTTCGTGGATTTTCACTTATTGCGGGTGGTCCTGGAACCTAACCCCCACGATAAGTGAGAGAACACTGTATACAGCTATTCTTTTGCAAGTTATGACCATCAATATTTCATACTACTTTCATAAAATTGGCAAGGAACAGATTCTCTGTCAATGCCAGTCAAGGCAACTATGGAAGGAACTAAATACATAGACTTCAATAATTTGAAAAGTGAAAGACGCTATCCCATTATATGTGAGTTATTTATGCATAGCTCAAGTTAAGGATGGGATCGACAGCAATATTTCAAACTTCCATCGAGAAAAGATCATTTGCTATTACAGTCAAAAGCATCGGCTTAAAATGGCAAGAAACAGATCTGATAAGACAAAAATGAAGTTCTGGGTTAAGACATTAAAAGCACACAAATTTGTGAAAATGACTTAAGGTTCTATGACAAACCAAAAATTTTATATCCATGACAAAGGATTCTATATAATGATATGCATAAGAGGGTTATTAAATTCATTAACTAGTTAATGAAATGTGAACTCTTCTACTCATTTCTCTTGCCATTATTTTAGGGCTGCTTCAGTATAACTCCAGAGACAGGGAGAAAAGGCACTAACCTCCTTTCTTGCTTTAATTATATTAAGAGATAACCCAACTCCTTCTGCGTTTGGAGCCTGGAGCAACGTCAATACCAGACAATTTCACCTTATGTCTGGAGGCTTTGTTGAACTGGCTACGTGCTAGTAGATTGAAGGTGAACCCGGCGAAAACTGAGATTCTCTGGCATGGCTGCTCGACTGGTCTGACCCACTTGCTACCCACCTTCAATGGTGCTGCCCTATCTCCTTCGCCTACCGTTAAGAGCCTGGGTGTCATTTTAGATTCGCAGCTGACAATGGAAGCTCAGGTCGCTGCTGCCAGCAAGCAGGCCTTTTTCCACCTACGACAAGCGAGGCAACTGGCACCCTATCTATCTGATGAGGCTCTGGCAACAGTCATCCATGCCACAGTCACGTCTAGGCTGGACTATTGCAACGCCCTGTATGTTGGCCTTCCGATGTCTACGACCCGAAAGCTCCGTATTGTTCAGAATGCGGCAGCCAGGCTACTCACAAGAACACCCATGAAATGCCACATAACACCAGTGCTGCAGCATCTTCATTGGCTTCCAACTGATTACCGTGGTCTATATAAGATGCTAGTTCTGACCTTTAAAACTCTTTACGGCCAGGGCCCATCGTACCTTAGGGACCGTCTCTCCTTCTCCCATCATCGGAGGTGGCAATGACCATCCCAACGTGGCTTACTTTATGTACCGGGTCCTAGAGAAGTGCACTTGGAAAGGACCAGACGCAGAGCATTTTCTATTTCTGCCCCTGCCTTATGGAATGCCTTGCCGCCCCACATGAGAGCCATGCGTGAGTTAGGGCCTTTTACCCTAGCACTCAAGACCTGGCTCTTTACTAGAGCTTTTAATCTATGTTAATTTTATCAATATTTGTATGTATGTATTTTTATCCTTTACGATTTTATCTTGTAAATCGCCTAGAGCATCGTGGATGGAGGGCGATTAATAAGTAATTAAATGATGATAATGATGATGATGATGATATTGCAAGCATCTGAGAGACTGAAGCTTTAAATTTGCCATCTTCATTGGTGCAGTTCAGAGCCATTATTAATGCCTATGAATTCGGCATGAACATTGGAGAAAAATGCATGAGATTTTCTGTGCATAGGATTGTGTATTTATTTATTATACATAACCCTTCCTTCATCCCTCCTAAGAAGAACACCTTCTAATCACAAATTTAGAATCACAAATATTCAAAAATTGCAACTAAACAATAATACAGAGGATAAAAAAATAAAATATGAGGTTATACTTCTAAACCTTGTTCAGATGTGTACTTGAAAAAGCATGGTGAATGATGCTGTGGAGAAAGGAACTTGATGTGCATGTAGCACAGGTACCAAAATGCATGACATGGTGTGGGCAGGGTTATAGGCTATTGCAGGCTTGGCTACCAAAAACGGAAGGATCTGGGACAGTATTTACACATCCTGCTGCCAGGGAACAACCCAATTATTGAATTGTTCTCTGCGTTTAGATGTTTTATTCAAAGTAAGTCTGAGGGAGGTAGTGTAGGGTAGACGTCAGCTGGATCCCCTTCAGGTTATTCCCAACTCCTGCTCCTTTCAGGTCCAATTAATTTAAATGGGATATAGGTCAACACCTCTGCAGAAGCATATGAAAAGCTTGGCCTCTTACTGAACATAGATAAAAACAGTGTTGTACTAGCAGGCACCAACAAATCACTCTGCAATGCAAGAAATAAAGCTTAATGGTGTAATGCTAGACAACGTTGACCATTTCCGCTATCTAGGCAGCCACATTTCCACAACAGTCAAAATCAACACCAAAATATATCTGAGCTTTGCAAGCACATCATTGTTTCGAATAAAGCAGAGTGTTTGAGGATTAGGACATTCATAAAGATACCGAGATGTTTGATTATAAGGCTATTGTCAGGCCAACTCTATTGTATACCTGCGAAACATGGGCTGTCCACAAACATCACTCTCAACTTCAGCATTGCCTTGGAAAAAAATGTGCAAATCTCTGGGGAAGACAGGGAGACAAACACCAGTGTTCTAGAAGAAATAAAGATTACCAGCATTGACGTGATGATTATCTACCAACAAATTTGCTGAACTGGCCACATTGTCCAAATGACCAATCAGTATCTCCAAAAGCAGCTATTTTACTCTCAGCTCAAGAACAGAAAATAGAATGTTGGTGGACAACAAAAGAGATTTAAAAATGGGCTTAAAGCTAACCTTAGAAAATGTGTAACAAACACTGAGAATTGTGAAGCCCTGGCACTTGAGCATTCTAACTGGAGGTCAGCTGTCACCAATAGTGCTGTGGAATTCCAAGAGGCAGGAAAATAGCATGAAAAGGAGAAATGTGCCAAGAGGAAGATTTGTGCATGCCTTGAAATCGACACCTCAACGACTCCTTTGTAAAAACTTGGATTTATAGCCCATAAAGAAGGCAAAAAACATAAAACAAAAACCAGATAACTTGCTGTCAATGCTGCAGGTTATCAAGAAAGTTCAACAGATAATTCCAGGGTGAGTGACTTACTTAATAACCTTTGAATTAAATTCTTATCAGCGAAAAGGAAAACAGCAAAAACATAAGAGAACTCTCGGAGATGTAATTTTCAATGGGATGGAATCTAA
The DNA here is from genome assembly GCF_035594765.1 of Anolis carolinensis. Taxonomy (NCBI): domain Eukaryota; kingdom Metazoa; phylum Chordata; class Lepidosauria; order Squamata; family Anolidae; genus Anolis; species Anolis carolinensis. The sequence goes on along the minus strand of NC_085845.1, from coordinate 93,374,486 downwards.
GAGGAGATATCAAAACACTCCAGGGGGAATTGAAACAGGTGCTTGAGGAGGTTCATTCTGTGAAGTCAATTGCCCAACATGCTCAAAAGAAAGCTGATTTGAATTAAGAAAAAAATGACTGTATTTACTTGAATGTAACGTGCACTTTTTCGGCTAAATGACCTTGCCAAAATTGGGATGCATGTTACATTTGATAGGGCATTACAAGCACACACCAAAAGGTGTGTCAGGTTGAGGCTAATAAACTCCCCTTTGTCAGGTTGAGGCTAATAAACTCGCCAGCCTCAGCCTGATGGAGGAACAGGGGATTCCCAATTGTCCTCATTCAGGCACTGAATGAGACCTGCTGGGAAGCCACGTCCCTCTGGCAAGCCAAAGCTGGTGGGTTCTCCAGTCTTGGCATAGACAGGCAGGCACTACTTCCCTCCCAGGTAGCTCCTCTTCCTTCCCCAGCTGGGAGAAGCATCAGATGTCCTACCCCCCCCCCCCCACACACACACACACACACCTCATAGCTTTCTGCAGTGCCAGAAAGCCCTTTCCATTCCTCTTGTCTTTGTGACATTTTTCCAGCTGGGAGAAGTGACACAAAGCTACTCCCTTTGTGCCCCAGCTTTCTGCCACTTCTCTGTCAGTGCAATTTTTCCCAAACAGAATCTACATTTATACAATATGAATATGTGGCTGTTCCAGGAGATGTCATGAAACATCTGGAGTCCATGCCTACGCTTAACTTAAAGAAAACTAAAGCTTTGGCATGACAAAGAAATTTAACAATATCCAAAAAGGACTTGACAGCAATCTATTTCTATAATAGTGTCTTTTCATAATATAGTGTCTTTTCCTATAATAGTGTCTAAAACTTTGTTTTAATATTTAAACTTTGTTTGGCCTAGATTGTGTTATTTATTCAATCTTACTATGAGCCATTTGTATCCTATTTTGGGGGGGGGGGGGGATGGAATATATATCAAATCAATAAGTAAGCAAATAGAAAATATTTTCAGGAATTCCCAAGAGATAATGCCAAATTTCCACCTTCCATTCTTTCCAACTACTATGGAGATTATATCCTTTTCAGGCCTCTTAATGAAAACTGTGATGGTAGAAAGTCAGATAACATCTGTTTATCTGCTATGGCCCTGTTTGCTGCTCCAAGGTAGCAGCAAACAGGGCCATAGCCAGCAAAAATGGGAGAGGGGGGTTGAAACCTTTTTTTGAGTGAATAATAAAGAGTAGTTCCATAACGCAAAGTAATTTAGAAATGCGGCTCCATTGATAAACTTCAGTGGACACTCAAGACAGATAAACTTCAGCAGACATTCATGGGATTTGGTTAACGAGTTAAAATTCATGAGCAAACCAGGTTTTGTTTCCCCCTGGAGCAAGATGATGACCTTCCAGAGCTGGACAATATGGCTGACTACTGGCTAGGCTCCCTGGCCAGGGCCACCATGCAGACTTACTGCAAGGCCATTCTCCAGATTCCTGAGCTCAGCCCGCACTCCGCCAAGCAGCTGGCCACGGATATTGACTACCTGGCTAACGTGATGGATGTGCTGGGACTCCAGCCCTCCAAGGCTCTCCAGAACACTGTCGCCCTCCCCAAGACCAAACCCGAGGACTACGAGCAGGTGGCCAAGGGCTTCCCCCAGCGCCTAGCCAGTACCGTCGCATCCATGCGGGGCCTGGACTATTGAGCCAATGCCTGGAGTCTGCAACAGGGCTTTGGGGCAGAGTCCTCTGGGACACCACTGTGTGTGCCTGGAGTTCCCCCATCCTGCCTTGCAGGATCATTGTGTGTCTGCCTGGCGCTGGACTGCAGAGAAACTGTGCTGAGCAACCCACAGATTGCATAGCACAGAGGCCACTTCTGGAAAGGACTTGGTGATTTGATTGAACTGTTCAGATTTGTAAATTAATAAAACTTTTTAACAGTGCAGCTGTTAAAAAAAAGCTGAAAATTTTCAGGCGGGGGGGTTGAAACCCCCCCCCCCCCAGCTACAGCCCTGGAAGCAAAGTTTGAATTGACTGCAACAAAGGATATAACACCTTTTTGCATAATTAACACATCTGTTGAGGATATAATCCTTTATTAATGTAGAGTTTACACGAATATGTAAAACACTTAAGAGAACATGGGTAAACTCAAAGGGTTTTTTGTTAATTGAGTACAATAGTGCAATTTCCTCCCATGAGATATTCCCTTAAATAACAAAACTCAGAGAAATGCCACTGAGATTCACACCACTCTATCAAATGTATTACGTAAAATTATTTTATAAAGGTGACAGCTGTCACACCTACGCCATTTGTGAATTTCATGTTACATCTAAAAACAGAAACTCACTTGTAAAAGGAAGCCACTGTCACTGTCTCAGTAGCACTTGCATAAGAGACGGTGCAAGAGTTCTGGTTTTAATTAGTTATGTGTATTAAACTTCAGTCTTCAGAGTTTCAATTCATTCTGTACAATATTCATGCAGTACAATGCCTGTATCCAAGGGGGATAGATTCCTAGACTTTGTATGGATATGTGAAACCACAGATAATAGCAAATCCTATTGAAATGAAGGACTTGTAGCCCAAGGATACCATAATCGTGGAGATTATCCCAGAGAGGACATATTTTGTTGGACATAGGAAATGAAACCATTTCATGTAGATGTTTCATACTGTATGTGTGGAGATATATATATGTAGCACAGGTAACAACTTTTAGGGAAAACTACCCTAAAATATAGCAGAGCATCCAAAAACATAACCAGGATACTAAACGTTGAGCATTAGCTCACAGCATGCAGAGTGTGAAGTACCGTTGGTTGTGGCTGTAAAGAATTTAGAGCTTAAGCAGGCAAAGATGCAGAGTCCAATTTTAAAAATTACAAAAGATTTATTTACATTAATAAACAATAATAACTGTATTTCTTAATAGTTAAGAACTGGGTCTGAGATACTCTAACACCCATCTCTTTTTAGGTTTCAAGAGAGGAAAAATCATCCAAGTACTATCTCCCTCTGACACACATGCAGAGAGAAATCTCAAATCACATAGCTCATACTTCCCATACTAAGATGTAAGAAACAGAAGATGAAATAAAGGCTTGCAGTAGAAAGGTATCCATCCTACAAAACTAATCAGAATGAGAGCAGAAACAGTGAGGAGAGAAGAAATAGATACATTCCCAACTGTCATACAGAAGACATGAGGGAAGGGAAATCCTTAGCCTATTCTAAGCTAACTAAACTGTTTCTCATTGAGGACTTGAGATTTAGGCAGTGTGGGGATGAATTCCAACAACAACACCTTTTGAAGAAAAATAGCATATTATATAATATTTCTTCACAATAATAATATTTTTGTACAGAAAATGCTATTACTTGTGCAGAAAATGATGTTTTCTACACAAAAAAATTCATGTAGATTTTGTGTAGAATAGTCTTCAAAATGTCACAACTTCTGAAGAATTTATCCAAAAATATATATTAGTAAAGTATTTAATTCTTTCTACACTAGTCCTCATTCTTGTTTGTGTAAGATGTTACACAATTCAACAACTTCCATATGAGTTTGTTTATTTGTTTATTTTGCATACAGTCCACTAAAATGAGAGTTAAAAGTCGTGAGGAATGTTATTTTTTTTATCCAATCCACTGCATTGAGTGCCATTTTCAAAGGCTTTTTGTTTATTTAACTTTCTGAGAGTATCTATTTGTATTGAGGGGGTGTAATCATGCCTATAACTGTGGTCAATATCAACAATGAATCATCCCTTAAAAGGTCAACTGAAACTGAAATACCAAAATATGTCCCTGGAGAAAGGAATAGAAGAAAGATTTGGAACTCTGACATTTCTCAAGTTTTCAAAATTTTCAAAAACAGACAGGTTTTATAAGACTACACACCTGGGTACCTGATCATCTGTCAAATGTGGTATGTTTATTCGACAGGCATGCATAGTTTTGGAAGCTGATACATAGAGCAGCCTCCCAATCCATTTTCTAATGTTAAGTGTTCAAGTTGTCTTGCATGGGGAAAAAACTGTACCAGAGCGGTGGCTGCTTAAACCATTTTGATACTAATGCCTATCTTGAAACACAACAACATCAACAAAAAATGTCTTCCTGGATTATAACAATGCTACTGCTGTTACTATTATTCCTATTTATATTTATTCTTCCAGCTGTTCCCTAAAACTCATACCTGCATGGCATAGATGAAAAATACAAAAGATTAATTTTATGAGATTTCCATGCAATGCAAGGTGATATGGGGGGTGAGAGTTGATTTTGATGGCCTTCATGAAGGAGAAGCCAAACCTGATTATGTCATATGCAAGGCATGGAGCCTGAGTGGTTTTAAAATCTGTTCACTTTATCCCTTCAAAGTCTCGTGCAGAGATGTATAAGAAATTGTGAATCAAATTGCTTTCCACTTGCTTTGCTATTTAATTCTGCACTTCCCAGGGGCTAAACTGGGCCTTGTTGCATTACAGTGACCACTATCAGAGATTAGCCTGGTGGTCCTAATGATGATGATGATGATGATGATGATGATTATTATTATTATTATTATTATTATTATTGCTCCTTGCAGCCCAGGGGCAAGCCATCAGAACAAATACAATTAAGGCCAAGATCGAAAAATCAGCTGATGACCCAAAATGCAGACTGTGCAAGGAAGCTATGAAACCATTGATCATATCCTCAGCTGCTGTAGGAAAATCACACAGACGGACTACAAACAGAGGCACAACTATGTGGCCCAAATGATTCATTGGAACTTATGCCTCAAGTACCACCTCCCAGCAGTAAAGAACTGGTGGGATCACAAACCTGCAAAAGTATTGGAAAATGTGCACGCAAAGATACTGTGGGACTTCCGAATCCAGGCTGACAAAGTTCTGGAACACAACACACCAGACATCACAGTTGTGGAAAAGAAAAAGGTTTGGATCATTGATGTTGCTATCCCAGGTGACAGTTGCATTGACGAAAAAAAAAAAAAACAGGAAAAACTCAGGACCTCAAGATTGAACTTCAAAGACTCTGGCAGAAACCAGTGTAGGTGGTCCCGGTGGTGATAGGCACACTGGGTGCCGTACCAAAAGATCTCAGCCGGCATTTGGAAACAATAGACATTGACAAAATTATGATCTGTCAACTGCAAAAGGTCACCCTACTGGGATCTGCACGCATCATCCAAAAATACATCACACAGTCCTAGACACTTGGGAAGTGTTCGACTTGTGATTTTGTGAAACAAAATCAGCATATCTATCTTGTTTGCTGTGTCATACAATAAAATAATAATAATAATAATCATCATCATCATCATCATCATCATCATTTATTACCCACCTTTTCTTGCAGTTCAAGGTGGGGTACATCATAATTAAAACAAAGAGATAAAATACTATTATTGTACAAGAGAACCAAGGTGCAGGTAATGATGAATACTCAACATGGTTTTTTGTGTTGCAAATTTGGGGTAAAGGGTGTTTGGCATCCTCTGGCCTTGCAAATTTTATCATGAGTGTTTATTTTGTTGGAGTTCACATTCCTTTCAGAACTGTCCAAAGGTCTCAGAGGAAGTGTAGAGTTGTCTGATAGAGACTCTCCCCTCCCCCCACATTTTTAGAGGTTGGAGTGCATGTGGTTAGACATTCATACCTTGGATTATGATGACATTTTGTTTCACATGGTAGATTTGTCTATCTTTTTAGGGGGGCTTCTGAGTTAGTGAACAGGTTGTCTTGTCTAGAGGTTATATATTAGGAATATCATCAGAACTGAGGGATTTAATTCTTCTGGGCTGCAAGCAGTATTGCAGATCAATGCATAGGAGGGTGGGAATAGGGGAAACAATGCACATGATTTCTTGTGTTGTGTAGCATTTTTTCCTATATCCCAAACAATTAAATACCTTGAACACTACTAGTTACTGCATCTACATCACATGTTGGTCTTTGTTCACCTTATGATGAGCTCTATAAAGGGTCCTGTTCTGTTTGTAATGTAATGTAATGTAATGAGAGATGTAAAATAGGTAACTTGCATATTCAATGAAACTCTCCTCATATATAAGTAATGCAATGGATAGTTTGTTCTTTTTCACCACCCTAGCCAATATGCTTCATTAGCAGAATCATAAAAGCTTCTGTGTTAAAGTCCTTGATGAACTGTAATCATACCATTTCCTATTTTATATTTGTTCATTGTTCTGGTAAGGACTGGGTATTGATGGAAAATTTATGTAGAAACAAATTAGAAACAAATGCAGTCATTGCTAATACTCAACACGGATTTACCAAAAACAAGTCATGCCAGACTAATCGGATCTCTTTTTTCGATAGAGTTATGAGTTGGGTCGATACAGGGAATGCTGTGGATGTAGCATACCTGGATTTCACATGGCATAAAACATATATATTAGAATCTTTCTTGTTCTTTTCCATATCTTATGTAGAAACAAGTAAAACAATAGAAAAAATAAGAGTACTGCTATCATTACTAGAGACACAGCATAGGCTACAAAAGGGTCCAGCCTGGATCTACCAATTGCATACCGGTGCTGTTTACAATATTGACTACTAAATGCAAATTAGGATGAAATTTTTGCAACTAGTAGGATATTAAGGAAAAGATCTGGAGACCAAAAAACCACCTCAATTCCCCTGGGGAAGGGATGAAGTTCAATATTTATACCTTTTATATCCCTCCTCTGATTACCAGGTCATATAACATGAGTATTTCAAACATGAAAAATATCCACAGTTCCAGTAAAGGCTTCCATGTGCCTCTTGAGGTGGACAATTCAAAGCAAAAACCGAATTTATTTCCTGTGTTTGACATAAATGAGTAGAAATATGGTTCAGACTGAAGCCCTTCCCCTTCTGTGACCAAAGAATATAGTACAATATGAGTCACATATGTTATATTTATTTCAGAGATGATTTCTCAAAGGACTGATGAAGTTGAATTAAATTTGAGGTCAGCCTGCTGGAGGGGAGAATAGGAAACAGTAGTGAGGTAATGTAAAAAGCTGGCACCAATAGAATTACTGAATTGAGATAGTAATAAGACATGAAAACCCAGACTTTTTCAAGCTAGCAATTTGTGAACAAGGTCAGGACATCTACAAGATGACCTTGAACCTCCACAGAAATTTTCTCTTTTCCTTCAGTGTTTTCAGATATCTAAAGATGTTGATGGAGTGTCTTGAAGGCAGGCAAAATTAATACGTCGTTTAACCAAGATGGTACTTGCGATTTTTTAATGAAACCTAATTTTCATTGGGACCACAGTACATAGAGATGGGGAATTTTGCTATTAACTCCCGAGTCAAAATCTTGATAAAATAACATACACACTTGCACACACACACACTAACACATACACTACCACCAATGGGAACTTTCCCCTGATTTTCTAACTGATCTGTGGAGTATGGTAGAAATCTGGAGAACAAGAGATGACTTTACAGCTTTATTTCTCAAACTGTGCTCCTCCAGGTGTTTTGAATTTCAGTACCCAGAAACCTCAGCCAGTTTACCAGCTGTCAGGAATTGTGGGAACTGAAGTCCAAAACATCTGGAGGAGCACAGTTTGAGAAGCTCTGCTTTACAGTTTCTGTAGAATGTGGTCCCAATGAAAATAATCCCACCTTGGTATCAATTAATAGGGCTGTGCAATTTGGTTAAACCTGTTGTGTTTTCGGTATCCATATGGATACAGATCTAATTTTTTGGGAGCCTCCCAAATTCGATTGGGAAAAATCTATTGTTCGATCCGGCAACCAAAAGATCTGAGATGGTCCAGATCATTGGCGGCAATGGGGAAAGGAAAGGCTCTCCTTTCCATCATCTTTAGGGCATCAGACTTAAGAAACCACCCTTTCTGGGATTTTTTGCCCTCAACACTTTTTCAATGAAGCTGAGTTTAGGGGGCAGGCACCCTTTTTAAACACTTATTTCAGTTGGAGCCATATCACCTAAAGGAGCATTAGCCAAGCCATTCTTTGAAAAAATGTAATTTTTCTCCTCATTTTAATGTCAAGATACATCCTCTACCCCACATTTGAAGCTTGCCTTGTGTAAAGGGCACCATCAATGGCAGTTACTTAAGTTTGTAGAAAGTAAACTGCTTATTTATTGCTATTTGAGTCAAAAAGCAAACAAAGCCATGCAGAGCTGCAATTGGCACTGAGAATTTAGGTCACTGATCTGTCTCTTTCTCAGAAGCCTGCTCACCAAAAAAAAATAAAAAAAAATGGAAGAACAGCTTAGCAAAAAGAAATATCATGGCTTTCTTCTGTTCTGGTTGGCTCAACAGGCAGGGCTAACAGGGAAACCCCATGTGGGTGTGCAACTGCTTCTCTGCACTCCACATGTAGCTAAAAGAAACAGAAAATAGTTGTTTTCGGCAGCCACATGGTCTGTTGCTAATGGAAAAAATGGCGGAGGAGCCTGTGCCATAACAGCTGGCCAAAAGGGCCAAAACAGCCCAAGTCTGACAAACAAATACATGGACAGCTCTATTAATTAAAAAGAAACCCAGCTGGTTGCTAACCATACAATTCATGTAGTGTATAATTCAATCCACAGATATGTTTACTTTGAGGAATTGTGATCCAAATTTGGGTATGTAGCAAATTGTCTTCCAGGTGTGGACTTCCTCAGTTTAGATAGTGACCTCTGCTTTCAATGGAAAAATGTATCCAGGTTTTCCCTGGAATGCTTTTCATCATGCTGGAAGTGTGCTTGTTTGTTTATTTTATTAATATATACCTACTTTTCCCCCCACAGGATCCAAGGCAACCTGTGCAAGTATTCTTTTCCAAGCTCTGCTTTGAATACCTGATGCTGCTCTGCAAGATTCCATAGTCAGAAAAGGTTCCACACATTTTTCTACAGTAGTTACACACACACGCGCGCACACAATATATGACATGCTTATTTAAATTAAGAATTGTTTACTTCTGTGCTAGATCCTTTTTTGTTCATTGGCTGAACTGTATAAGAACTATCACTGTTACCAGTACAACTGCTGGAAGTAAATAAAAGCTTAAAACTATGAAAATGTTTCTTATTTAAAAAATGATAAAGGTATGTTGACAGCACTCTGCTTTGATTTTTGCACTAGTTATAGAATGAGATGCTATTGTGCCACTTCATTCAGTGCACTTAATATCATAGAGCCACAACCCGTTCCCCCAGATATATAATCCACTGTTATTTTGTATCTTCTCCACCACTTCCTCTTATCAAGGGGGCAATCAACAATAGCCTAAATTGATGTGGGAAACATATACCCATCCAAAACAATTTATTTCTGTTTATATAACCATCCCATACTAATGTTGAACTGAGACACCCCTCACTTCACACACATAGTTCATATGCCCTTTTGTAAGCAAAGAACTTGAGAGGCATTTTTAGCACTTTCTTGGAGGAGATATAATTAATTAATTATGTCATTTTGGGGATGGATATGACAGTATCCCTTTTTCTTCTTTCTTTTTTTAGCCGAAAAAGGTTGCAGTTATTTGCAGGAGTTGCTTTACCTATACCCAAATTATGGATGTGAGGGCGATCTGGCTGCAACATCTGTCACCCCATTGATCGCCAGGGTTGATTCGGCTGATCTGGCTGGCTAGGCGGGTGTCCCCTTCCACCCTCACCGCTCCATGTGCGTCCCTCCTGAAGCTGCGTGCTCGGTGGAAGAGGACGATGTCCCAGGTATAGAAGGAGGGTACCGAGGTCTCCAGTCTTCGGTCCCGGGTATATGATAGCTATACCCAAATTACGCAAATGCAGAAGGCATCCGGGAGGCCCCCATCCCCTGGGGGTGCTATTGAGGCACCCGGCCTAGGGAAATCCAGGATGTGTTGCTGTCTAGCAATGCGCCCAGCATTTCCCCAAAAGTGACAGGTCTTTACTGGAGGGAAGAGTTTCCTCCCTCAAGCAAAGGCCTGGCCTGAGAGAGAAGCAGGGAGGGAAGGGGAGAGTGTAAGGAAGAGGGAACCTTGCTGGCCACTTGCCCTTCTCCTCGCCCTGCCTTGGAACCTGGCAGAGAAGACAGAGAAGAAGCAGCTCACAATTTTCTCCCTTCTCCTCCTTGGCCTCCTTCCCCGGATCCGGCCTCACCTCCTCCCATTGGCTGAGCCCATGACACCCCACCCACCAGAGGCCCCCATTGGCTGCTTGCCACTCCCCAGCTTTGATTGATGGGTGGCAAGGAGGGGGTTCTGTGAGCAGAGAGAGAGAAAGATAAAGATATGGAGGCCTCTGAGAAAAGAAGAATAAGCCCCAAGGGAGGAGGAGAGAGAGGAAACAACACGCCTTCATGGTTTGTGGGTCTCGTTGCCTTATGCCACCTCCCTCGCTTGGGGTTGTGAGGAGAAGGCAGACTGTGTTTAGGGACATGAGGGCCAGGCCTGTTCTTGGCTGGGCTTAGGGCTCTCTGGGGAAGGGAGAACTACAACTCCCAGGTTCCCAGGGTCAATAATCCCCACACCCTGACAGTATTCCCAATGGCCATTTTGGGCCTGTCTGTGTGCTAAGTTTGGTCCAGATTTGTTATCAGCTGGGTTCAGTGATCTCTGAATACGGATGAACTATAATTCCTGGAGTTCACAGTCAGTCACCCCCAAACCCTGCCTGTATTCAAAGTTGGCCAAGTTGGGTCTGTATGCCAAGTTTGGTTCGGATCCATCATTGTTTGGGTTCACAGTGCTCTCTGGATGTAGGTGAACTGCCACTCCCCAAAATCAACGGCAACCCCATCCAAACACCTCCAGTATTTTCTGTTGATCATGTGGATTCAAGGTGCCAAGTTTGATCCAGGTCCATCATTGTTTGGGGTGCAGAGTGTTCTTTGATTGTAGGTGAACTATAAGTCCCAGCAACTACAACTCCCAAATGTCAAGGGCAATTATCCCCAAACCCCGTGTGTATTCAAAGTTGGCCATGTTGGATCTGTGTGCCAAGTTTGGTCTAGTAAATAAAGAGCAATGCTCAAAACACAGGGGAATGGGTTGCTGTGAGTTTTCAGGCTGTATGGCCATGTTCCAAAAGCATTCTCCCCTGATGGCAGGCATCCTCAGAGGTTGGAAACTAGTCAAGTGAGGGTTATATATCTGCAGAAGGTCCAGGGTGGGAGAAAGAAAGAACTCTTGTCTGTTGGAGGCAGGTGTGAATGTTTCAATTGCTCACCTTGATTAGAATTGAATAGCCTTTCAGTTTCAAAGCGTGGCTGCTTCCTGCCTGGGGGAATCCTTTGTTGGGGTGATTTATTGCTATTATTATTATTATTATTATTATTATTATTATTATTATTATTATTATTATTATTAGGCCTTGCTCCCGGGAAGGTTCCTCCACCATAGATCCCTACCTATATATCTACCTTGTCACATATTCTCCACATTATGTGTATGTCTATGTATATTTTATGTCTATATATTCACACACACACACACACATATGCAGGGACATATATATATCTCACATATATTCTATTCACTTCTACCTTTTATTTTTCAGTGATTGGTTGTGGGGGGGGGGCAAATGTACTGTTTGCTTACACTTGAAAATTACCTAGGGCCGGTCCTGGTCATTTGAAGTAACATGGGAGCTATGTCCAGCAGTATTCATATTTCCATGGCCCATCAGAATGTTTCTACCTCCCTGAGTCAGATACATTTTCTCCTCAGCATGATATAGCACCAGTAGTAGTTGGTGATTTCTATCCCAGTGTGATGCTTAATCTACTTTAGGTTTTATTCCATACTTTAAAAGAACTATCTGTAGTGAGGAATCCTATTGAGCAAATGGGCTCAGCATGCTAAATAGCTGCTTTACAGTTCAGGCAAAAATCCAGAAGAGATCCACTGTCCTACTGATATCCCATTAGGCTTTCACAAAATGGCTAGGGTTAAGCTTCCAATTCTGTGTAGTCTTTTAATGAATTTTAATATTGTAATATGCAATGTTTTAATTTGATAAATTGTTCAATTGCTTTTTAAAACTTATATTTATATTTTAATTACTGTTTTAAATATGCTAGCCACCTTGATGAGTTGTTGTTATTGTTGTTGTTGTTGTTGTTCAGATGCTCCTGTATAGCATCTTTTCCATTTGAGACTTTAGTGGTAAATATGAATGTGAAAATGAAAATATGCATTCTAATTATTTTGCTGCTTGAAGCAGCAATAAGGATTTTATTACAGAATTAAAAGGATGGAATGGGAATAGCTGCTGTTGGTGGTTGGAAGGTGCTCAACTAACTACTGGGGAAGAGCAAAGGACAAGTATGACTAATTGGGCTGTGCAAAACTTAGTGACACATTTGTCATATCTATTTCATAAAAGTCATACATTTGAAGTGATATTAAGAAACGGAAGGAGTAGTCACGCAAAAAACGTAAGATTCAAAACATTGACATATGACTTCCAGAAGAGTTATGTAAGTCTTGCAAATGGCTCCAAGTCTCTGTCGTGGGTGCTGCTTCTCTCCCATAAGGGCCCTGAGAAGGATGGTGGGGCAGGAGTGGAGGGAGAAGCCCTTCTCATTCCCCAAAGGGTGACATGCCTGACTGGATGGCCGGGCAAGGAAGAAGCCCCTCCAGCACATGGCTGGCCCAGAGAAAGACAGGCAGAGACCACACTCAAATTTTAGGCTTTAACATGGGAAGTGAACAAAATTGTGGGAAATGCAGTTTAGAGCAGGGCCTCATGAATTCTCTGTCACAAGGGTCCTCACTTTCCTAAACTTCGTTTCCTAGAATTCTGCTTACTGCCTTGTGCCATCTCCCCCTTCTCCTTCTCCTCCCTGAAAGTTTTTGTGGGGGGAAACCCATGTTCATGCTCTAAAGGGATTTTGAGATAAAAGGGAATGGTTGGGACTTGAACCACCCCTATGAGGTAGGCAAAAACTCCAAAATTTACCTAGTAGGTTTTTTATTATTATTATTATTATTATTATTATTAGTAGTAGTAGTAGTAGTAGTATTAGTATTTCAAAGGCTTAATAGGCATTTGTTGGGATGGTTTGACTGTGCAAATCTTTCTGAAACTTGGGGAAAATGATGCCCTGGTTATGTTATGTCATTTAAAATAGAAATTCGATGAAATAGCTCTTGAAGTTTTTTTTAAATGTTCATAATAACTTCTTTAAAATTCCCCAAATTAATGGATGCACAAAAGTTCTGAAACTTGTTTTATCATTGTAGCAAGTTTCATTCCGATAATTCTAAATGAGAGAGAAAGGAGCCCCGGAAGCTTCTCCCACCCTTGCACAATTACATAACAAAAAAAGTAGCGAAAATCATTATAGTTACGATATGAACCCCTTACTATAATTTAGAAACACTTTATAAACACTTTAGAAACACACTGGACATCAGAATTGCCAAGGATTGTGGCAAATCTGGCAGTGGCCAGTGGGGGAACCCATTGCTCCACTCCCCACATCGTCCTACTTATACTTAACCTCGCCTGCTGTCCTGCTTCCCCGATTGTTGTTGCTACATGTTGAAGCCTCCCATGTTGCTGTCCCAGAATCATAGTTCAATACTCAAACCACTATGCCACACTGGGTCTCAATACATGGTATGCTTTACGTGGTCTTTACATTTTAAGGGATGTTTTTAAATTTTATTTTGGCACTATGAATGAAGTAATATTTTGCTCTAGCATCTAGTCTCACTTTTTCAAAGACACCCAAACATTACAAGAAACTTCCTGATGGTAAGAACTAATTGGCAGTGAAATCAGCTATTTTAGAGTCTACATCTATGAAGATTTGTAAACACAGCCTGGATGATCATCTTTCAGGAGTGCTTGTATTCCTGCATAGCATGCAATTGTACTTGATGATTCTATGGTTCTATGACATATAGTTTAAAATTATATAAATTACCTTAAGAGGCATGCATTCTTCAGTAACTTATACAGTGTGATGACATGTTGACGCTCACATTATAAATGAGATATGGCAATGGGATAGATAAAGCTGCCTCAGATCAGCTTAGGATATATTGCCTATATCTACCTGATCTGTTTTGTTCTTATTGACACTCTCCGAGCTCTCAGAATTTCCCTCATTCATTATCTGGGCCTTTTAACTAAATAAATAAAATTGAACCTACATACAAAGTAATGAGTCATTGTTCCTTCCTATGCTGAGGCTAAGAGAATGTTAGCTCTCAGCTTTCCTCATACTTCATACTGAATTATGACCTGATATAATTTGAATAAAGAATTTCATGGTCTACAGCTTACATCCAAACAGAAACATAACTCCTCTTCCACTATACTATTAAAATTTAGTTATTAACTTTTTAAAAACTGGTCTCATTGCACCAAATTGTCATTTTTTATTAGTTTAGAGGGCAACTTGATTAAATAAGTTGTGATCTGAGAATTTTAGGACAAACATAGCTTCAAATTGCCTTCATTGACAAGGGACTAGAGAGCCGCATGTCAGGATTGCACTTCCTTTCAATAAAATCCTCATTGACGTCATTGCCCAGTCTGCCGACAGCCCATCAGAACCCCTCAACAGCAGGATGATATCAGGATTCTGAATAAAAAGCAATTCTCTGAGCAGACTGTAGCTTCCGGCAATGTACATAGTTTGACACACTCATTAGTTTTTATGCAGTTGGAGAGCAACTGTTTTACTAGGAACCCAATTTACTTCTGTCAGAAGAGACTATTAAGCAATCCAAGCATGAATAGTGTCAAAATGTTCCCTCGGAGTACAACCTGCTATTGACAGAAGGTCTCTTACAGTCAAATCTATTTAGAGCCTTCGCGTTTTTAGCTTTTATTGTGTGACATTTAAGGGGTCATCCAGTTAATCATTCATATGAAGTACCTATCTAGTCATGGATAGGTGGGGTTGGCACCCAGGTGACAGGTTTGCATGCCATCATGCATGATCATTCAACACATTTCTGGTGTAGCGAAATCACTGCCCGGGCATGTGGGCTGTAAAATAAGGACAAGAAAGACAGATAAGACACATACTGAAAGAGGATAAACAAGGTTAGTAGCAATGAGCTGTGACTGAATAGCTTGCTGCGAGCTTGGAAGGCTCCCCTCAGGACTTGTTTGAGTTTTAAGTTTTGAAAGGCATGCTATCTTGTCTAGAGGCAGAGGAAGGGAATCTCAGCAGGCTATGCCTCTAGGTTTCTGGTCTTGCTGACCATCACAAACTGTCTTCCCAAAACTTTGTAAAAGTTGGTGTAAGGCACTATGACACATTCTGACAACTCAAATTGAAATGGGAAGCTAAATAACCAAGTACAAAAAATCCCTTTTTTATCACGTCAATTTTAGAGAACAGGAGATGACAGTTTTGACTATGATCACATCTATTTATTGATGAGTTGGATCCAGCTATCATTCTGCTGCTGAAATTGCTTCCATCAGCAGCACTGAGTAGAAATGTGACTGTTTTTTCCCTTATATTGCTCTCCAAATCGGCTCTGGAGAGTTGGTTTTCAAGCAACATGGAAGGAGGAGAAAAGGAGAAAGCCTGCTTGTTCTAAGGGGATACCACTTGCACAATGTAGGATTTAATCCTGTGGAAAGCATTAATTTCCTTAAGCCAAGTAACTTTTACTAATGAGAATTTCAAAAGAGAATGTTTAGAGGAGACATAATAGCCATGTATAGTATTTGAAAGGCTTTCATAAGGAAAAGGGAGCAGGTTTGTTTTCTGCTGCCCTGGAAACTACACAGCCATATAACCCAGAATACTGAGGCAGAAAATCCCACAATATCTGCTTTAAACTGGGTTATCTGAGTCCACACTGCCATATATTCCAGTTCAAAGCAAAAAATGTTGGATTTTATTCAGCTGTATGGAAGGGGCATAGGACTCAATGAAGCAATGGGTTCAAATTACAGGAAAGGAGATGCCACCTGAACATTAGGAAGAACTTCCTGACTGTGAGAGCAGTTCAATGGTGGAACTCACTGCTTCAGAGTGTGGTGGAAAAGGTCATCTGTTGGGGGTACTTTGATTGTGCTTTTAATGCATTGCAGGGGGTTGGACTGGAAAGCCCATGTGGTCTCTTCCAACTCTATGATTCTATGCTATACACCAGGTGTAGGCAAGCTTCGCCCCTCCAAGTGTTTTGGACTTCAACTCCAAGAAATCTCAGCCAGCTTACCGGCTGTTAGGAACTGTGGAATTTAAAGTCCAGAAACACCTGGAGGTCTGAAGCTTGCCCATACCTGTTATACACCATGGTGTCTCTGGTCCACCTGCATTTGTTAGCATTCTGTTGTACAGGTAATAAAAAGCACACCATATTAGTGTAACATCAGACATTTTGCATTACTAAATCTGATCAGAGGAAAGAAGGTGAAGAGACCAACAGTATAGCCATTGTGGCAAGTTCTCATTGATAGTCCTTTCTTCCATTGATTTCACCAAGTTGGATGGATTTTGCAAGGGCATTCCTGAAAGACGGACATCTAATTTCTTTTTCAACACCAGCAAGGAAAGAAACCTATATTCGCTGAGTCAGTCTATTTCACTGCTGAACAGCTTGTACCATCGGTTTGAATCCACTGGTTTCCTGACCTTTCATAACTTTGAGTTGGATATATTACAGTTCATTACTATCATTCTTGAACTGTGATGCCTAGAAATGGAGACATTATTATGTATTCCAGGTAAATTCTGAACAAAACTGAATAGAGAGATACTATTCCTTCCCTTGATCTGGACACTATACTCCTGTTTATGATACCTAAAGTTGCACGGAATCATAGAATCATAGAGTTGGAAGAGACCACATGGACTGCCACATAACATTACGGATTTGTTTTCAGTGTTCTCCATAAATGCTCTGCCACTGTTATAGCCTCTGAGGGAGATTAAATAGACCAGGTATATGCCTTGGTTCCATTGCCCTCCATCCAACCCAAGTGCCAGTGGTATGGCCTTGGAGGGAGAGAAGGGCAGCCAGCATTTTTGATGGATTCATTCCAACTGCCATTCTCTTTTCTTCATATTTTGTATCTTTTTAGATTGTAAACTGTAAATTAACCATTTGTAAGCAGGTCATGTATAGCATCCTGTACACTGATGTTATATAAATAAGTGGGAAGGAGGAAGAATCATAAAGGGATTTTTTTCAAGATTATATATTTGCCTCAACCATCATTCATCATATTGCTACATGTTATGCAATGAATATGACTTGCAATCATGGTTTTAGGCAGTGAGCTACCTGTTACCAGGGTCTATAACAAGAGGCAGGGTAGGAAATGATATCTTGAATTCCATCTCAAAGTCAAATCTCATTTTAAAGTTACAAACTTTAAACATAACAAAAACTCTTCTTTGCTGACAAGAAAGTGGTTTCCCTGTTGCATTCAAGAGAGGAATATGTATTTAACTAACTTGTTTATTCACAATGAATGGAGATCTTGTTGAACTGGTGCACCTTTATTTGCCTATACTTGATTGTTTTTTGTCCCATGTGTCCCAACTTCATTGATTTTATCAAAGGGTCATCTAACCACCTCATCAGATTTGGGGAAGTGTCCTAGGATGCTTTCCTGCCAATCCAACAATGGATGGGGAGTAGGTATGTATGATGGATTAAAAAAAAGTTTCAAAAGTCATTACAAAATTAGGGGGCACTGGCATTTCCAGGATATGTTTTCAGTTTCAGATTTCTTTACCCACTTTCTGGAAGTATTGGTAATAGTAACGATTAAAAAAAATGTGAATACATAAATGAAAAAAGAAAGATTTGCTAAGCAGAGTTATACAATCTAACACATACATGATTAATTTCTATTTTTGAATAGGCACATGACAAGCTGAGTAATATATGCTTATGCAACATGAGTTAGGAACATAAAATTGAGAATACAACTTCATTTCCTATTCATTTTATAACAAAAAGCTTTAGTATTTTGTTAACAATTAGGCTTGGAAAAAAATAAAAGGAATGCTGTCAAAAATTAGACATAGATTTTAAGAAACCACTTAAAGAACTCATAGCTTCCCATTATCTGCCCTGTCTTCCAAGCTATAATTAGCCATGAGAGGGCTGCATCCCATTTTCATAGTAACATTCACAAAAAAAGATTATTTTAAAACCTTAAATAGCTGTAAGGACTTGAATGAGAAATTAGCAAATACAACTCAAAACTTCTATAAAGCAGGCAAGATGATATTGACCTGTGCTGGATTATTTGTAGCAAGGATTTCAGAATGTCTTCCTTCTTAAGCCTTTTCGCAGCAGCTTATCTGCTGTTGGCACCAGGATCCTTTCAAGAAAATGAGCTTTTAATATTAAATGTTGAACTACTGAAGCTCAGGTGCTCTCACTATAGTTAATCCCAATAGCTATCTTGAGTATCACCACAAGGGAGCGCCTCTTCTCACTCTCCAATAGGCTAGTTTCTCTTGAACTCAGGAGGACCAGATGGTAGTAGAATCTCAGGGTTGTTGTATGTCTTTTGGGCTGTGTGGCCATGTTCCAGACGTATTCTCCCTGACGTTTCACCCACATCTATGGCAGACATCCTCAGAGGTTGTGAGGTATGGAAAAAACTAAGCAAGGAATGTTTATCTGTGAGAAGTCCAGGGTGAGGGAAGAATTCTTGTCAGCGTAAATGTTCCAGTTAATCACTCTAATTTGCATTGAATGGCTCCATCTACTAGCTACATGGCCCCATGTAAGCCGCCCCGAGTCCCCATTGGGGAGATGATGGCGGGGTATAAATAAAGTTTTTATTATTATTATTATTATTATTATTATTATTATTATTATTATTATTATTATTATTTTCTGCCTGGGGGAATTCTTTGTTAACTGCCCCTAGTTCTCATGTCTCAGAGTGTTGCTTCTTAGTTACTGTTCTGATTTTTGAGTTTTTTAATACTGGTAGCCAGATTTTGTTCATTTTCATGGTTTCCTCCTTTCTGTTGAAGTTGTCCACATGCTTGTGGATTTCAATGGCTTCTCTGTGTAGTTTGACATGATAGTTGTTGGAGTGGTCAAGCATTTCTGTGTTCTCAAATAATATACTGTGTCCAGGTTGGTTCATCAAGTGCTCTGCTATGTCTGATTTCTCTGGTTGAGTGAATCTACAGTGCCTTTCATGTTCTTTGACTCGTGTTTGTGCACTGCGTTTGGTAGTCCCTATGTATACTTGTCCACAGCTGCATGGTATCCGGTAGACTCCTGCAGAGGAGAGAGGATCCCTCTTGTCTTTCGCTGACCGTAGCATTTGTTGGATTTTCTTTGTGGGTCTGTAGACAGTTTGTAGGTTGTGCTTCCCCATCAGTTTGCCTATGCGGTCAGTGGTTCCCTTGATGTATGGTAAGAACACCTTTCCTCTGGGTGGATCTTTGTCTTGACTCTCATGGCTTGTTCTTGGCCTTGCAGCTCTTCTGATGTCTGTGGTGGAGTATCCATTGGCCTGTAGAGCCCAGTTTAGGTGGTTTAGTTCACCTTGGAGGAGGTGAGGTTCGCGGATTCTTTGTGCACGGTCTGTCAGGGCTTTGATTGTGCTTCTTTTTTTGACTTGGGTGATGGTTGGAGTTTTTATGTAGATATCTATCTGTGTGTGTAGGTTTTCTGTAAACTGTGTGGCCCAATTGTTGATTGGGTTTGCGGATGACCAGAACATCTAGAAATGGCAGTTTTCCTTCCTTTTCTTTTTCCATGGTGAATTGGATGTTTGGGTGGATGCTGTTAAGGTGGTCCAGGAACTTGCTGAGCTCTTCCTCTCCATGGCTCCAAATTGTGAAGGTGTCATCTATGTATCTGAACCAAACAGTTGGCTTTTTTGGTGCTTTTTCAAGGGCTTGTTTTTCAAAGTGTTCCATATAGAAATTTGCTACTACTGGGCTGAGAGGGCTCCCCATGGCAACTCCATCTTTCTGTTCATAGAATCCATTGTCCCACTGAAAGTAGCTAGTGGTGAGGCAATGGTGAAACAGGTGAAACCTGTGTCATGGCCAGGAACTGCTGCAACACCGGGGGGGGGGGGCAGAAAGGGTGACTACCTAATGGCACTGAACTGCAGTGGCTGGGGGACTTCCTGTGTGGCTCATAGCCAGGGTCAAATCAGTGGACATGCCAGATTGGTCCTAGAGTATCAGTCAGTATAGATCCAGCCTTTGTTGCTATTAAGCATTTCATTGGGAATTCTAATTTAAGGATAGGTAAATGTGCATGCATTAATGGCTGCTATGCACTTATTATTTTCACTGACACCTACATGTAACGAAACCAAACCATCTAAATAAATGGCCAGAAAAAGCTACCCCTTCTTTAGCAAAATACCAAAAAGGCCAGTTTGTTCCATGGTAGTTTCTGTATTTCTACTGTTAACATCTATCCTATTTTCAAACTGTATAATAACAACTCATCATCTAGCAAATGTCTCAGATATATTGATGTGAAGTGATGAGAAATGTTATGACAAGTAGTTTCACTTTAGGTGCGTATAATATAAAAAGACCGATGTTCACAAAAACTTTCTAGATGCATCCTGGAGGATGTCTCAAAATGATGAATGATATTAATATTATGAATCGATCATCAGGAGATCACTATTTGAGATGAAAACATACAAGGCCACCTGTAGCCCTTAGAATACATTGAATAAATATATATATTAAGAATTTATGATTAAAACAGATAGAAGTGAAATAAAATATATTAATGACAGGAACCACATTTAAGATATTGGAGCAAAGCAAAACAATACCTTTTTTTTTGTTCAAATGAAGAACACAAGGCATGCCAATCTCAACAAGAGACAATTACACTTTGACAGATTTTACTTTTTTCTTCTAGTCCTAAAGAAGAAAAACACAATGTTTCACAAAAGATCTTCTTTCTTATAGTAAAACAATGTTTCGCAAATATAACACCTTGAACCTTGAAATTATAAAATTATTTATTGAAATCAACCATAGTAACATTGACTTTATACAAAGAAAACTAAGATAATGAAGGATAATATTAAAATAAATAACTTACACTATTTCTAACTGCTTGTAACACAATTCAGAAAAAAACTCTCTAAATTAGATCTCATATATGTCACCTATTTATAGTATTGTATTGTAAATAAGACATTATACGGTCAATGCATGCTGGACTTCCCAATAATGCAAAACATGATCACCTGCCCTCATTTGTTTGTTAAGAGCTGCTTGTGGACTTGACCACTGATTTGTTTATTTATTTATTAACAGTATTTATATTCCACCCTTCTCACCCCGAAGAGGACTCAGGGCAGATCACAATGCATACATATATATGGCAAACATTCAAAGCCATTAGACACACGACATATATAGAAGATACATATAGAGAGACACAGAGGCAATTTAACATTCTAGCTTTGGGCTTCATGAGGGTATGCTCGATTCCAGTCACAGGGCGAACTGCTGCTTCATCATCCACTATGACACCAAGTCCTTGATGGAGTACTTCTTCATTCTTCCCCACGCTGCTGGAGATTTTTTTATGGCATCATAAATTAGTTAAATTAGCCTCCCCACATAAGCAGTACCTAAATACCTACTCGACAGATACAACTGTTTTTCAGTTGCATAGGTCAACAGCAAGCTGGACTATTAAATGATTGGGAGCTTACTCCGACATGAACTGGTTCAAACTCATGAATTCTCAGTCATTAGTGATTTATTGCAGCTGGCTACTAATCAGCTGCACCACAGCCCAGTCCTGAACAGTTGTAACTTACATTTTGTGAGTCTTTTGGAAAATAAAGTAATTGCTATGACTGTAACTCTATGCGACTCAACAGATGAAACAGGTACAGTTTTTCAAAATTTTCTTCTCTTCCTTCTTTATGACTCCACCACCTCCTTTGTTGTGGTTCAGTTTGATTATGATGAAAGGGGATATGGGGAACAGCAGTTTGTTCCAGGAAATGTGGAACAGCAGTTTGTCCCAGGTAATTTTGTTGACTCAGAAAGGCAGGTGGATTCGGGAGCTGTGGATGGCTTGGGAAAACAGACAGAACAAGGGAATGTGGAAAGTTCTCAGTTAAGCAAATATAAGGATGACCTTCTACAGGAGTCTGAGAATTGTCAACAGAGCTCATATGGTAGTGAGGGGGATGTATGCTTGTTAGACAGGGAGTCCAGGTTAAAGTTGAGATCAGGCCTCCGTCGCTCTGTGAGAATTGCAGGCAGACACGGAGAAACAAGGGTGCGCAGGAATGTGTTTATGTCTTGCAAGTAGGGTTAAAAGAGATGTAATTTGGGAAAGATTCCAGTCAGAGCAACCTCACTTTTGGAGAATCGTCTCTTGCCTTGTTTTCGATTCAAGCCTCGTCTCATGCCTAGAATCTGTGTTCGGATTACTATTGAATCTCATGTACTCATGTTACCTTGGATCGACTTTGCTATTTCTGGGACTTTGGACTAATAACTATGAAATCTTTGAACTGTGTTTAAGAATTGCACTTGCAATTGGATTTTACTTTCTTTACTGCTTTTTATTAAGTTTTGCTATCTTTCTTCAGTAAACTGAAAAAACTCAAGTCTGCTGTGGTGGAGTTTGTGTGTTGTAGCAAGGTGAACCAGTGCTAAGGTGCAACACCCTTATTTTATTCAATGCCCCCAATTGCACAGTGGGTTACTACCCCCCAGGCAGGTGGCACTTTGGAAAGCATTGTTCTAGTCTTTAACTGCTATTAAATGTGTAACATGTGCATTAGAAAAGATATACGTTTCTGTTACAGATGGGAATCATGTATCACTCCAGGTTTTGTTGGACTACAATTCCCAGCATATTTTATCATGATGGTTCGATTATTTGTGAGTTGTGATCCAACAACATCTGGAGGATTGAAGAATTTCCATTCCTGCTCTATTCAGTTTATTCCAATATAGATACTTTATTGTAATTTCTTGTTCGGTTTGTAAATTCTATTGGGCCAACACAGCTACGTGTCATTATATCTGCCATTACTGATATGTTCCCATTAGCTCTCCTCTAAGATAACATTCCCCTTTTCCATTTGGAAGACCTTTAAGTTCCAGAATTCACATCCGAGGTTGAATCCACAAAATCCTGCAACATAATCTGTCCTTACCTCAGTGTGAGACCTTTTTGAATACACAACATTCCTTTAAATTTGGAGTGAGAGTGCTTCTTATAGAGACCTGAGCATTTCAATGCGATTTGGAAAACCCTTTTCATTCCACAATCTCTAGGGAATGTTTTTTGTTTTTTTTGTGTTTTTTTTTGCAATATGTGCCCTGAACCTCAATCATTATCAGGGTAAGGAGAGGGCTGAAGGATGGGATAAGTTGGAAGGTGTTAACTTGGTGGATATTAACTTGGTAGATAACTTGGTGGATATTCATATACTGGGGGGGGAAACACAACCACCGCAGTTATGTGAACAGTGCAATACAGTAGGCACATGCAATACAGAGAACTCATGACCAAGTAGGAAGTCTTTTGTACCAAGGTGACTTAAGAGAGGAAATCCTGTGTAGCTGCCCAAAAATAGTTCAGTTTGAATGAAAAGAGGTGTGTGTGTGGCAGAAAAGGAGTCAAACTGGGCAGGATATTACACACAAGAGCTGGGATATAGCTCTCATGTGGATTCAGAATTAATCACAGTTTTTTATTTTCCAATCTTGCAGCTTTTTTCATCTATCCCAGCAGGGCAATCAAAGGATTATATTTGATGGGGCTGTCCCATTATTTCCTCAATTACAGCTATTAATTTTCTTTTTTTAAAGGGGGGGAATGAACATCTTCTAAATATGAAAAAGATCCATTTTCCCTCATAGTCAATATCATATTTTGCTGAATGTACCCGCCTCAACTACATACGTGTTTTAACCACTTGAACATCACCACAATGTGGTTTACCCTAGAGTGATTGATATACAATATTTTATTTCTTAAATAAACACCTTTTCATCGTATGTCTTCAATACTGCATTTAAATATACTGGAAAAACTACAGTAAGTCTTTGTCCAGCCTGTTTCTGTTCAACAGGACCCTACCGGAATAGGGAAGCAAAATGAAGGCAGTGCTCCAAAATATGAATTCTGCTCTCAGTGCCAAATTTCTAACATTCCAATAATTTGAAACTTATACTGAGAATTTAGAAATGCAGTTTAGGTGCCCAAAGAAAAAAAATACATACTAAATGGGATGATGGCAAATATGAATTCTATGTATGTGAGGAAATGATTATTGTTTCACTATTTGTAAGGCTAGAAATGGGGGACTGGAGTAAAATTCAATTTGGAAAAACAGAATTTTTATTAGGAAAGAACATACCCCATTTTCCATCCACACCCATAATTATACCATCAGTAACTTTTGGATTCATCCAGACTGTTTGAAAAGTTCCAGATTGTGTTCCTTTTGATTTTATACTGTGTTAAAATTAGCTAACCTGGGGAGCTGGAATCAAAAAATGTCTCTGATTTTATTGGAAGCTGATAAAACAATAATATGGGATAAACAAAATAAATTTAGAAGAAACGGGAAAAAAATCTGAGCCTTTTTCACCAGTCTGAATGGAAATAAATCAACTCACCACCCCAGTGCTAAAATTTATAAGTGTTCTTCCTATCTGACTTCTTCTAACTTAGTGGCTTGTTGGACTTTCACTTTTCAAATTAATAATACATTCAGAAACAGCAGTAAACCAGAACCATGAACAAATATTAGCAGAATTACTAGACAGAATCAGTCCACAGTCCTGCAAGGCAGTGTGGGAGAATAATTTCAATATCAAAATTTTGAAAAGTAATACAGTGATTAATCTATGACAAAAGGTATTGAAACTCACCATGTCAATTGTTGTTTCAAATCCGATCTTGTCTGATATTAAAAAGAGTTAGAAGGTAGAGGTGTGCAAAATGGCTGAAATCTAATTAGTAATTCATTTCAGAGATTTGGATGGCCCCCGTTTCAACTAGATAAGATTTGGAGGGGTCCTTTTCCGATTCGTAATCTGAAGCTTCAAAGCTTTGTAATTGCTTTGTTAAGATTCATTCCATTACCAGCAATGGGCAAAATTATGAGGTTTGATCGACTTTTTATGGCTATCAGGATGAAACTTGGCACACTTGTAAGCAACATTTACAACTGTAAATCTGCCAAGTTTAAGAACATTTCAGTCATCCACTGATTTTTAGGAATTTTTAAAATGTTTACAAATATATATATTTTAAAAAAAACTTGAATTTTTGCATAATGAGACAAAATAAACAGAGCATAAACCCTACAAGTTTCAGAAAAATTTGTTCATCTGCTGACTTCTAAGAATTTTTTAAAAAACTGCAAGAGGTATGCAATCAAATTGTAGCACAGTAAGACAATATGGTCAGGGCAGCAAGCTTGTCAAGCTTCAGAACAATCGGTCTATCCAATGATTTTAAACAATTTTTTTTTCAATTTAAGCACATATGATTAACTTGCACTGCGACTTTAATGTGGGCAGCCCCATTCTCCTGATGCAAGTACAATTCTGGGAAATGTAGTTTAGGGTGGGGACTTTTGAATACTCTGCTACAGGAGTCCTAGCCTTCCCAAGCTACATTTCCTAGAATTCTGCTCACACCAGAGGAATGAGCAGAGGCGGCCCTAGGTAATTTCACCTTGTAGGCAAATCTAGTGCCCCCCCCCCCGCAAAAAAATTGTGCCCCTCCAAGTCCCCGCACATACCTTCAGCGGCGGCAGCAGTGGCAGCAGCGGCGGAGACCATCAGCTCCCTCCTCGCCAAACGCGGAAGGCCTCAACCGAGGCCTAGCTCTTCTTGCGAGAAGAGCTAGGCCTCAGTTGAGGCCTTCCACATTCAGTGAGGAGGGAGCCGATGGTCCCCACCGCCACCACCACGGGGGCACCTCAACGGCACCCCTGGGGACAATGCAGCACAAGCAGGCGCTTACATTGGCCTCTATGTTGGGCCAGCTCTGAGAACGAGGCTCAAGTTTTAAGAGAATTGAGGGAAGATAAGGGCCACAAAGTTTGGGAAGGGAGTGGGCATTTGGAAAAGATATGTTTGGTGTAAGACACAGATGCTGGGGGGGGGGGGGAGTGGGTTGACAATGAGGAGGAAGGGGCTCCAAAGTTTTGAAAGCTTTTGTTTTGATTCATACATGCTTTGGAAGGGTAATTTCTGATGAGTAATTCAGAGATTCATATTTCCAAATTTTCCAAATCTCCGAATGATGAAGCAGGTCTCCAAAACTTTGCATACCCTTATTAGAAAGAGAAGAATACTGATCATTGAAATGTTAGCACATCCCAAAAGACCTCAATATGACATCCAGGTCAAAGCAGTCACCATTAGGAACTTGTGCTTTTAAGATGGGTACTTGCATCTTATGTTTAATCTTTTGTTTTATATATTTTCATATGAATTTTGTGGAAATATCTTTTAATATATGAATTTTAAAGCCTGTTTTTAGATGAATGTGTGTTTTAGCAATGTTGTAACCCACCTCGTGCAGGTAAGAAATAAAAATTATTGTTGTTGTTGTTGTTTTTGTTGTTGTTATTTACCCATTCAAAACTAATTTAATTCCCTTTCCTCTGTAGGGTCCACTAACAGTGACTTGTCTAGATTAGTGTTAAATTGATTTGGCTAGCATCCAGTCCACTGCTTCCTCCAGACACAGGTTGTTCTCTTACACCTCCCAAAGATGGAGCTGGAAGAGAGATATAGACAGTAGAGACAGATAGCTCTATGGTCATGTGCAACAAACACGCTTGTATATGAGTATGTGCTCTCAGTTTATGGTAATCCCATGAATTCCATAGGACTTTCTTAGACAAAGAATACTCTCAGTGATGGCTTTGCCCTTTCTTTCCTCTGAAATATAGCCTACAGCAGATGGTATCTGTTGATAGCCTCTCAGCCAAGTATTACATTTAGCTTCCACGGTCAGATGGGATCTACTGCATTTAGGCATGAATCTATTTCTGGCTTTATTTTCACCTTTCTGGACACTGTCCAAAGTGCTGAATTCAATATTCCAAAAAGTTTCAATAGCTTGAATAACTCACTTAAAGTCTGAACCAAAATCTAGAATGTATTACCTTTTCCACTAACATGGGAGTTACCATCCTCCCATGGAGCTACAATTTTATATATTTAATTAGGAACATAATGCATAAATAATTATTCATAGCAGATTGCTGGAATCTAAAGAAAACAGAATATTCTGACTTTTTTTTCCAAACAGTTATTCCAAGGAAGCATACAGGGATAAAGCTTTTCAGACATGAAAAAAATAGTATGGCAATTGGGGTTTGTTTGTATATTTTCACTGTAAAACATGATTATAAAATGTGATGGCACATCTCAATGTATTTTGTTTAGTAATTTATCTGAATAAAAAATTCCAATGCTAATTTTAATGTGCTTGAATATACTTTGCTTTGCTTTACTGCTACCCCTCCTAAGATATTCCTGTCCAACTGCTTTTATTTGTTGCAGACAAATCAAAAACCCACAAAAATACCCACAAACATTTCAGATATTTTATACGAGTTGTATCCATTTATGTTTAGTTTTATTTATTCAAGAATACTGGCACTTCTACAAAGCTGAGATCGCCTTTTGTTTCTTTCCACACCAAAGAGGAAGGTTACTTTTCCTTTTTAATGGGAAAATAGAAGCATATTAGTGTATTGCTTCTTCAGCACATGATGAAAAAGATAAATCTCTGCTATCTTGGCATTTTCATGCTTTCATGCTATCTTTGTGATTTCTTGGTGGCCATTTGAAAGCTAGGGTAGTTCCAAGCACATCAGTTTAACTGACTAACACCTTTCCTGAAAATTACTTCTTAATCTGATGTTACATTTCTTACTTCTTCGTTCAAGTGACATCCACCAAATTGTATTTCTGATTGTCTGGAGTGCTGTCGCACATGATTACAAGGAGAGATGTAGCATTTTCCTACTTTCTAAATTTAAAATCTAAGTAGTACATTTTTGGCAGGACAAAGGTACATGTTATTGTGCCCCTAGGGGTTAATTACCTTCGTTTAGCTCTATTGCCCACCCAGATGGCAACCAGGCCAAACAGAAGCAGCAGGGAAATTTGCTGTACACATGCCACAAATACCTGCTTTATAAGCCCATATGGAAACTCTTTGTTTAAATGCAAACCACAGCATGCTCCAAAGAACCAAAGATATGCTTTGTGCTGTCCCTTTCCTATGAGTTAACTCTTTTCCTGCTTACTTGGTTAAGGAGAATACTTCACTTTGTTTTCAGGCCTGGTATGGGACAGAGAAAGGCTTTGTATTCTATGGTAGGTGACCTAGACAGATAACTGGACAGGGGAATGTGTCCCTGTTAGCTCTCCTGGACCCCACAATGGCTTTCAATACCATTGACCATAGTATCCTTCTGAGCTGCCTCATTGAGATAGGACTTGAAGACACTGTTTTACAGTGGCTCAGTTTCTTCCTGGAGGGGCAAACCCAGAAGATGGTGCTGGGGGACTCCTGTTTGAACCCCTGGTCATTGGTCTGTGGGGCCCCTCAGGGCTCTGTTTTGTTCCCCATGCTGTTTAACATATATATGAAAATGCTGGGAGATGTCATCATGAAATATAGCAATTTAGAGAGGTCTTGGATAGTGAGATCCAGACCGCTAGGCTGCTGTGGGCAGTGCTTGGTGAGACAAAGAAGCCAATATTCTAGAATAAATCTCACCAAGTGTCACGACCCAGGCTGCAGAGCACCAATAACCATACACAGAGGCCAGAATCTATCTAATATCTTTATTAAGGAAATATATAAAGTTAATAAAAGCAAGTGTAGAAAATAGTTCAGAAGTAGACCTTTCAGGAAAGGTCAAAATTAGTCCAAAGAAACAATGTCCAATATGAAATATTAAGGTCCAAAGTTGTAATCCAATAACCGAAACACTCACTTTGCCAAGCAAAGTGAGGGGAGATGACAAGGTCCTTTAGTCCATGAAACTTAGGCAAGGCAAGGAAATAGCTTGATTCTTGGTACACAAAGCTTGATTCAAGGCAACAAGGAACGAGGAACAGGGACAAGATCCGTGGTAAATACTTGGCAAGGTCCGGGAAGCAAGGCAAGGTCCTGGAAAGCAAGGCTGAGTCCTAGGTAGCAAGGCAAGGTCCGTGAAGCAAAACAAGGCTGGAAACAGGAACGAAGGCTTGGAAACGGGAGTAGCGCTGTCCACACACAACCTACTCCGGTAGCTGACGAATTGACTCCGCAAGATTCCTACGGGGCAAGGAACCTAAATAGGGTCTCGTTTTCCCACCAAAGAACACTTCTCTGGGGAACCAGAACCGAAAGTCAATCTCTGTGTCCAGATGCATGACTCCCTAAAGGTTCTCATGAAAGCAGTCTTAATCAGCTGAATGCCTGGCTGCGATTCTCAGGCTTCTGCGATTAGCTTGTTGAACTCCTTTTTGTTGTTGATAATAACTACGGCGAGAAAATGGGGGAGATTCTGACTCAGGGCTTGTTTGGCAGATTTCTGGAAGGCAAACCTCCTGCAGGTGCAAGGGCTCCAATTCTGGCTGGGAAAGTTCCAATTCTGGCTGAAACGGTGGAAAAACCAAGTTTTCCTCTTCATCTGTCTCAACAGCGCTAGGAACGGGACTACATGGCCCATGAGTCATCACACCAAGTTGAAGAAGAATTTATTTTATTCAATTAGCTGAGAGTGATGCCAGCTTGTGGTAACCCACAAAAGAAAGCTGAGATACCATACATAGCAAAACCCAGACATTTTATAGATAGAAATCCTTTGAATTCCCCGCCCCTGCTGGAGCTGGCTTTGCCATAATAATAATAATAATAATAATAATAATAATAATAATAATAATAATAATAATAATAATAATAATAATTTTTATATCCCGCCCCATCTCCCCGAAGGAACTCGGGGCAGCTTACATGGGGCCAAGCCCAGGCAGCAGACAATATAAAACATAACAATAAAACAAGTCAATCAACAATAAAACAAATCATAAAACAAATGAGGTCACATACAATAAATATACTATGATAAAATCTTGGGTTGGCTGCAAAAAGAACTGGGCCAAAAAGTGCAAGTAGTGTCAGTTACGATCAGGGAGAGGTAGATACCAGAACTATTGTTCCCATTAAAGTGCTGGGGAAGGCGTACACAAGGAAACTATTGCCGACTAAAGGAATGAAGTGCAATAAAGATAAAATAGGCAACAGGTCAATCCTATACTATGGTTGGCTACATTCCACTGATGAGTTTTGAAATGTAGTGCCATTGATATGCTGATGACATTCAACTCTACTACTCCTTTTCGCTAAAACCTGATCCTAAATCAGTGTGTGCTATCAGTAATGGCTCAAGGATTGACACCAGTCTGGATACCACCATTCTGAGTAGCAATGGTTAAGGTGTTTAGTTCTAATAATGGCAGGAAAGGGATTCCTTCAGCAACCCCCCCCCAAAAAAAACCCAAACAAACTGGAGTGCTGCTCTCTTGTACACTATCTGTACTACCAACAAAACTTAGCACACAATAGTAATTAATACAAATGTGCAGTACCAAATAAAGTTTGCCAGTCAGGGTCAACCAGTTGCCAATCAGAACATGATCTTTCTGAAATCTTTTACTTATTTCTGTTGATTTTGGGTCCTCTTACTGTTTATATAGTCACCTGAAAGATACACAACAACAACTCTATGAATTATTCATTGGGTTTGTATCCTTTTTCATGACAACTTTCCAAGGATGTGTCTATTTACAGTCCTGCAAAAATAATTTTCTCTCTTTTTTCAATCTCTTGGGTATTTAGAGTGCTACAATATGATAGTGTATAATCTATTGAAGAAGGCACTGGGCAGGGAACACCCCACACACACACAGAGATCTTCAGTTCATGCCATAATTTAAAAGAGGCCAATGGGGGTAAATAGCTAGAAAATAGGAAGAGGGGAAGGAGAAAATTATGGAGGGAGAAAGAAGAGAAAGACAACAAATAAGGTGGGCATGTGACTCAGTGAAAGATGGAGTTTGGAAGAGTATATTGGTCCTTTGAATTGGTTAATTCTTCTGTACATCCAGCTATACCTCCTTTGTGGTTTAATTTCAGGAAATTCTTAATTTACTTGATAGAATCATTAGGGATGTAAATGTTCACTTCTTTCATCCTTGAAGATAAAAATGAATGATTTATGCAGTCCCCTTACCCACCACTGCCCCACTGTGTAAGAACTTGAGGGATTCTATGTAGTTCTCAATGACAACATGTTATTCATATTTTCAAAATAAAAAATAATTGAGGTCACTGAAATATCAGCTTCCTCCACATTGATTTCAATTATGCTTTGTGGTCGTACTGTTAACAGCTTTATTTGTAACTCCAGGAGATTTTTCCCTGCAATGTTACTTCTCAGAATAAAGATAAGTGTAGTTGTTGTGGCCAGCAAACATAATGTCCAAAACTGCATGCTTCATAGCAGGGGGCACTCATGTTTTGCACAGTGGTTCTAGAAAAAGCAACTGTTCTGTGAAAGTCAGTGTCTGAAAATGACCTTGGCATCTGCCTAAGGCTTAATGCAGGATTAGTTTAAACTGGGGCACATGAAATAGTTTTAATTTCAATTTAGATGGATGAAGTATGATGGCTAAAAATTTTAGGATTTTCCAATAAAATTCTGTGACTGGAATTGCCCATGTATCTGTGAACATAGGACACAGCCCACCTTTCTTAGAGAAGGTTTGGGACGTTCACAGCAAAATGCAAAGACTGTGTACAGTCATGTCCAAGTGTTGCAGAAGGATATGAAAAAAAATATATCCACATTTGCAGCTTCATTGTCACTATGGTGTAAACTTCAGGTCACACTTTTTTTTCCTTTGTAAAAATGAATAAAGTTAGTCCTCCACATTCACTGGACGTTAAATGCACAGGATTTGCCACAAAAGATGGGGAAAATGTGAATTTGAAAACAATTTTTAACCTAAGAATTCCTCCTTGGGAATCTCTAGCACATTCAGCTGGAAGCTGACCATAGAATCACACTGGAGGACCTACGAGAATGCCTAGAGAAGTGTTCTCTCTAAGAAACTTCAAGTTCTCTGTGAAAGGTTAAAAATGAAAGATGAAAAATTAGGACGAAGTATTACTTTCTTGCTCAGATACCCTTTTGTTCATCTTATGATAGTAAAACAATATTAATGTATAGTTTAGTTTTTTAATTCTGATCTTTGTATTTCTAATTTTATCCAACTTCATATGGAACAAGAGGCAAATTATAAATCAAGGATGGGAAATACATAGCCTTGTAGATGTTGGAGACCTCTTGCTCCCATTAACCATCACCATTGACCATGTTGGTAAAGGAAGATGGGAACCAGCATCTAAGAATATTCGCAAAGTGACATGTTGATGCAATAAATAATGATAATAATAATAATTTTATTCTTGTACCCCACCTCTATCTCCCCGCAGGGACTCAGGGCGGCTTACAAATGCAAAAGAGTATACTTACAAAAACATCAAATACCGAAAACGCACAAATGAAAAATTAAAACATACAATTAAAATCAAACCATTAATAAGACAAAGTTAAAAACACAGCAAATGGCACAGCGATGAAAAGAAATTGATAAAAATATGCAGAATTCCACAATCAGCATAGCTGGTGGCCATTCTGTATATCAGATTCTGGGATTTGAAGTAACAAGTTAGTTTGCCTAGATCTGGTCTGAAATACAGATATGAAGGAGTGTGGGATGAAGGTATATAGAATGAATTTCCTAACTTACTGATATAAAGCCTTCAGAACAATTTAAGCATGAATTCTTGAAGACTTTCATCTTAATTACTTCATTATCTTTTGAGTGATGATTAAGTGATACATTAATTTACCCTCTGGCTCATTTTCAAAGATTTCAGTGTCAAAGGAGGCAAGGGTTGAGAAGTGATTACAGACTATTTTGATGCACAGATTATCCAGCACCAGTAAGATGATTGTGCCAGTGCAAAAGCTTTTTCACACATTTGCCTCCATTGTGTGATAGCAGGTGGACAGCTCCTCAGAGCAGAGCAGTGCTTCATCAATGATACCTCATGCACCATCTGTCTGACATTACACAGTTTTTACCTCTGTCCAGGGAGTGAATGTTTATCATTTTTCCTTGGCTGCCACATGACAGCTAGATACCAGTCAGGCAACCACACAGCCAATTAGTAGACAGGAGATGAAATTTCTGCCAGTAGTCATTCCATCAGTGGTCAACCAGGATCTTCTCCACTACTTCTATTTATTTATTTATTTATTTATTTATTTATTTATTTATTTATTTACAGTATTTATATTCTGCCCTTCTCACCCCGAAGGGGACTCAGGGTGGATCACATTATACACACATAGGGCAAACATTCAATGCCCATAAACACATCAAACAGAGACCGAGACAGACAGACCCAGAGGCAATTTAACCTTCTTCTGAGGGGATGTTCGATTCTGGCCACAGGGGGGAGCAGCTGCTTCATCATCCACTCTGATGGCACTTCCTCATTCCAGGTCGTAAATTAGTTAAACTTGCCTCCCCACTTTTATAAGTGGTACCTTATTTCCTACTTGATAGATGCAACTATCTTTTGGGTTGCTAGGTCAGCAACGAGCAGGGGCTATTTTTTATTATTATTTTAATTGACGAGTGCTCACACCGCCACGGGCTGGCCTTGAACTCATGACCTCATGGTCAGAGTGATTTATTGCAGCTGCTCAACAGCCTGCGCCACAGCCCGGCCCCCTTCTAGATTATCTGGATATAACAAAGAGCAAATCTCTCTTCCTCGCCAATGGTTTGGAGCATTATATTTCTAAATTATTCATAATACACAAAAGGCTAGAAATGATAAATGATTGTGTTGGCCTTTGGAAATGCACCTTGTTTTAAAATGAAAGGACGTTGCATGCTTAAGCACATAATTTTCTCCTTTGCCTGACTCCATACAATATTTTCTGGGGTTCAATAGTAACCTCATAAGTAACTCCAAAGATCATGGAATGGTACAAAGCAAATGGAGATCTTTTTAAAAGGAAGAGAAACAAGTAGATAGCACACTCATATATTAATGTCACATCACTTTGTTGAAAGGAAGGCGGCAGAAGGAAAAAGAATATATATTTTTTTGCAACAGTAGATGTTTTTTGGGGAGGGTTCTCTTATTCTCACATTATGCTATATATATGCATTGAAATATAGCAACCATTGGCAGGCTTATCACTACCACAGGGGTTTATACATAAAGCAATACCCAGCTCCATCACTGTAATATAATTCTCAGCTTGTCAAAGCACAGATTAATGCATATGTACCGAATTTTAAGCACTGCTCTGTTTTACATGTTTTATGTATTTCTAGGTATCTTATTAACTTCATGGGAAATTGAGGGCATTAGATTTTTACCTACATTTGGCAATTTCTTAGATCATGCTAATTACAGGGGAAATGAAGAATAAATAAATGAAGAGCAGAAGACTAGATCTGCTGAGGGATTTCGCTCTGTCTCTTAATCTTCCTCTTTCCAACTTACAGTTTTCTATAGGCAAATTAACTAAAAACAAAACAAGCTTCTTGTTTTGTTCCCACTTGATTCCATTGATTCACACTGTCTCCTCTTTCATTCTGAATTTCCCACCTCAATGTCCTTCTTAGTAAGGAGAAGCCTTGGGGCTTGCTTGCTAACTTAGTCATACACTTTAAACCACATTTATTCCAAATAGAAAATATATCATAGGGCGAAGAGATAAATTCTCATTTAGTATTTGAGGAGAAAATAGTGGTGCCTGATGTGAACTTTGATGTACATTTCCTTTCTCTCCTAGCATTCTGTAATACTTTGTTTAGGGTTTTTTTTAAATAAAAAAAACATTAGTGTGTTTATGCATATGCATATACTTAGGGAAGTGAATGAAAAGGTAATGGGAGGAGGAGGCTATATTTATCTTGCATAGCAACATTCAGGCATTGTAATCTTAATTTCTTGGTAATTCTGCACAGAAGATAATCTAACATGTCTAGACGAGATCTTTAAAAATCAGTCCAGGAAGTCATTGTACAGAAAAAAGAAGCTTGCTCAAGATTTGAGGGAGTATTTGGCATAGTGACTTCCAATGGGCCCCTTTCTATTTTGACAATTCTGTGAGCTCTGCTGGATGCACCTCGTGACAATAGGCATTGGCAGCAGTCAATGCATATTTGGCAACTTAGGTCTACCTTTTTAATTTCTCCTAATGTTTTCAAAATATTTCGTGTCAAGGGTATTCTAGACAAGAAATTGAAATGGTGACAAATGCTTGTCAGTCAATTGAAGATGGAAAATAATAGCCAAAGTAGATATTTATTGTTGGTGGCCTAAGTATTGGAGGCCTAAGTGCGGTGTCCTGGTAACTTATCAGGGAACACTAATTTGGCCAGGAAAATTCATTCCCATCTCTGATTCAGCTCCAAAACCTTACTCTAACCAGCTAGAACCTGACTTGCAACTGTCACCCAGAGGACCTTTTACTTCAAGGTCAAGCCAGTCCCATCAAAGATAACATTCAGCCATCATGCCTTTGGTTGGCCCTGTTTTCTTCCATTTTCCCCAACATATTATCTTCTCCAAGCTTTCCTGCCTTCTCATTATGTGATTAATATTATTACAAGAGTAGGTAGATTTCCTCTCAGTTTCTGTTGTCTCACCCCTGTTCGTAACTAGGAATTTGATGTAAATTGGATGTTTGTAATTCAGAGACTGCCTGTACATTATGCATCAACCAAAACTGCACCCAGGATACCATTCAAACAACAACAAAAGGGGGAAAACAAGGATAACAAATTAGGGAAATATATGTACACAAAATGTTCAAGGTAGTGCTCTCACCCTGAGATTCTTCTTCACCCAGTTGCCAGCCCGCAGGACCTAGCCCCAAAGTTTCCATGGGTCATCTCTAGGTATCAGCTTAAGATAAGATAGATAGATCTTTGTATTAATTAGTTTACTGACCATATCAACAACAAAAGACAAAAAACAAAAATACACAAACAAATAGACACTAATCACTACCCTAAAACACTTGTAATAGTTAACTAAAATAAATTAAAGCACAATAAAACTTTATTAAATAATAAGTTTGGTAAACTGGGTTTAAATTACTAGATGAATGCAAGAGGAGTAGAGTGACGGATGTAAAATAATCAGTCAGAGAATTTAGATAAGTTCATCGCCATGGCAAGGGATCCCATTTTGTGAGATGAAGAGATCTCTCAGGTGGGCGACTTTTATAATGAATTTGTAAAAGGTAAGAGAAAGGGCTGTGGGCAAATCTTCAGCTCAGGTAGTAGAACAGCAGTTTCTACCATTACAATCTATAATTGCTTTCTTGCTGCAACTCGCTGAGGGAACTTAAGTATTTATCTGGGAACCCCAGGGCTTACCCTCCATTGCACTCTGCATCTACTTTCTGGCTAAAATCAAATATACTGAGTCATGAGACGTAGGCTATATTCAGTTGTCATCTGTCTCTCGTTTTGCCTTAGGCTTCATTAAGCAACTATAAGGCTCTTCTGAAGGTGGGAAACACAGAGCAAGAGGAAAGATTACCATTTAGAGATGGTTTAAGACACTTTTATCAAATCCATGCAAGTTGATTTTAAATACCTTCCCCATGAAGTAGGTCATATAAATATTTCTTAGCTGAAACTTTTCGAACTTATTTCTAGAATGAAACCTTTTTCATATGCATGCTGCATGTTAGTCTCCTTCACGTCAAGTTTTATAGGATGTAACCAGTCTTTTATGCTTCTGTTAAAAGATCTATATCATCAAAGATGCAGGTTTTGACATAAAAAATTGAAAGACACATCATTTCTTCCCAGCTCTAGGCCTAACCAATACATTTCTTTAACAATTGGCTCCAGGAACCTGAGAAATGCAGTGCTGGACAAAGGCCTGTGGGACTCTAATACTCTGACAAATTTCACCTAAATGAAGAGTTGACAGGCTTAATGAAGGAAAGCTAGAAAACAAGAATCTCTTACACCTTTTTCGAAAAGAGTCATTCAGCTTTGATTTAGGACATTCTCTTGTAAGGCACTTGTCAAAATCCAGCAGACCTGATGACTCTGGGGTTTTATGATCAATAAAACAGATTCAGGTGAAGACAATTTTTACTCAGTACTTTCTATTATCTGACAGAAGTTGTAATGGCAGAGAAGTATCATATACTTTCAGCAAGTCTTGACGAAGGGAAAAATCCATTAACTGGAAGTTATTTTTTAAATGGATAAGACATTGTAGCATACATTTTATCAATAAGGATGGAAGAACAGATCATAATGTTAATAATAAAACCACTCTTCAAACACAGATTGATAGGGTTTTTTATTATTGCAAAAGGCTAATAGAATGCATTTCCTTAAAATACGAGCTCTACAGCAATGGTGCTTTAATGACGGCTGGTCATACATGTTCAAGAGAAGCAGCAGAGCTACTGTCCACATGATATGTACACACAGTCCCTGAGCTACAAACATCCTACTTACAAATGACACATAGTTAAAAATGGGGGTGAGACAACAGGAAGTCAGAGAAATCTACCCCTAGGAAGAGAAATTCACTCCCGAAAGAGTTCTCATGCGAAAAAGATGTCTCAACTGAAGCTTTATTACCAATCCTTGTTTCTACAACAAACCAAAATGTTTAAAATTTAATTATCACAGGGACCGAAAGTGAGGTATAGAGGTATAGAAGGCAAAACAAACACCACAGGGATTTTAACTCATCTATATGCTATCCAAAGCTAAAAATATGAATTTTTGGCTGGAATTACAGTTTTAAAAATGTACCTATTCCAATTTACATAGAAATTCAACTTTTAAAAAAAACTCATAGAACATATCTTTTTCATAACTTGGGGGCTAGTCATCAAATCTTCACGGACTGACACGTGAAATTCAGCATATGTCTGAATTGTCTCCAATCAGAACTTGGTTTGAGGAATGCTCAAGGACATTAAATCTGACTTTTAAAAAATGGATTGACTTAATTCAGACTTTTCAGACTGAAGTGTAAATCAAGATTCAATTACCGTTGGTTGGTCTATAAATTCTGCAATCTAGTTCTGGGCTCAAAAATACACATTTGTTGACAAATCCATATTTAAAAGAAACGTGCAAAGCTTTTAAAGAAAAAATAAAATAGCACAAATTTTATTATTCAGTTGAGAAGTGAAATTTCACAAAGCTTGTATAAAACATGCAGACTAATACAGAAAGGGTATGGAATGGAGTTAGGACTGAATGCAACTAAAACTGACCCAGATGTGTCTATAATACTTCTTCCCCAATATATAAAAAAGGTAAAGGTTTTCCCCTGACGTTATGTCCAGTAGTGACCGACTCTAGGGGTTGGTGCTTATCTCCATTTCTAAGCCAAAGAGCCGGCATTGTCTGTAGACACCTCCAAGGTCATGTGGCCGGCATGACTGCATGGAGCGCCGTTACCTTCCCGCCGGAGCGGTACCTATTGATCTACTCACATTTGTATGTTTTCAAACTGCTAGGTTGGCAGGAGCTGGGGCTAACAGCGGGCTCTCATTCCGCTCCCAGGATTTGAACCAGGGACCTTTGGGTCTGCAAGTTCAGCAGCTTAGCACTTTAACACACTGCGCCGCCACCAGGGTTTGCTTCTTCTCAGTCTTGTGTGCTAGTCATCAAAAGGAATTTATAAAAGTTACCAGTCGTGGAAGACAACACTTTAAAAATAATCTTTGTGTTTTGTCAGTACATTAAGGTGGAAAGATGGGTGTGGAAAGATAAAGAACATATCATCAAACACTACCAAAACTCCATTTTCTCTTTATCGTCCAACTTTCTGAGATGAAACAGAAAAGACCTGATAGTGAATGTGTATAATCTTCAGAACACTGTGGGGGAAAGTAGCAGATTCACTTAATACATTTCTTCAGTTTCTTCAATTCTCATTTCAGAACTGAACGTTCTGCATCAATCATAACTTGTGTGTATATAGAGATTATATCAGCAACTTGCTAGGCATGTATGATGCTCATAATTGGCACCATACTTTAGAAAAAGTGGAGTGGGCAAGATTCTAAGAAAGGTACCACCATAGTCCCAGTTGAAGTAGCATGATACTTAAGAGTACACGTTACTGCTTTCTTTAGTCATGGATATGTATCAGAACAAAGAAAACTGGAACTAAGTTGTTACGGGGTAAGAAGAAAGAGACATGTGGAACCCTCCCCCCCCCCTCGTATTTTCCCTGTTTCACTGTAAATTTTGAAATCTGAATAAAAAATATTTTTTTAAAAAAGAACAAAGAAAACCAATGGCTTTGAAATACATTGTGTGTATGTGTATGTGACCATGTGCTGGAGGATGGGGGGTGACATGATTGATAACCCTTGAATATGCCAAACAAAACAAAACAAAATGGCCGTCACTGCCCCCAGTTTCTTCAGGGTCAAACCAGTCACTTCAAGGATATCATCCATCCATCTTGCCCTTGATCGGCCTCTCTTCCTTTTTCCATGGACTAGAACTAATTTCTGGACCTGCTGCAAGACAGAATGAGGCAGTTCTATGAGGCAGCAAATGTCAGTTTGGAGCAGTTTCAATATTTGTGAGAGGACAACTGTATGTGCTGTCTTGCAACATCTGAGCTAAGCTACTGCCCCCAGGTGCTATGAAGAATGCTGT
Source organism: Anolis carolinensis (assembly GCF_035594765.1). Taxonomy (NCBI): domain Eukaryota; kingdom Metazoa; phylum Chordata; class Lepidosauria; order Squamata; family Anolidae; genus Anolis; species Anolis carolinensis. The sequence continues at coordinate 93,334,721 of NC_085845.1, read as the reverse complement.
GGAAATAATATTCAAGTATTAGCCTAGTTCAGGGATCCTCAGACTTTTGAAGCAGAGTGTTCAGGGGCTAGACTATAGTTTTAAAAAAATGAACAAATTCCTATGCACACTGCACATATCTTATTTGTAGTACAAAATAACATGAAAGAACAATACAATATTTAAAATGAAGAACAATTTTCACAAACATAAATTTACTAGTCTTTCAATGGGAAGTGTGGGGCTGTGGGGCTGCTCTTTGCTGATGAGATAGTGAAGGAAGTTAGGATCCTTATTGTGTGCCTTTAAGTCGTTTCAGACTTAGAACAACCCTAAGTCTAAAGTTTAGGGTAGAGGTGGGTAAATGATTTTGGAGGGCTGTGTCTGGCCTGCAAGTCTTAGGTTGGGGACCCCTGGTCTAGTTTATATAACAGTGTATAAATGGGCAGGGCCATTGCATGTGATCCTTGACACCTATTTTTGAAGGCCCTCCAAGACCTCTAACCCTACCCAGTTTTAAAAAATATTTAGCCAAATCATATCAACATCCCAGAAATGTGAATAAATGTACAATGCTCCCAACCTCCCAAAAACCCCGAAATTCTTCAAATATTCACTTTTCACTCTAAAAGGAGTGATGCAGCATCATTTCCAATTTCTGTTTTGGACAGGGAAAATTAGCAGTTTTGGAGAGAGGGTCAGAGGTGAAAAACTAATTCTGCTGTAATATCTCTGGCATAGGGCTCCTTGCCTTCCCAAACTACTTTTCCTAGAGTTCTGTGCTTTCTCTGTCTTTTCCCCAACAAACACTGCTCCCTGCTTTCCCTCTCCTAATGGTGAGATGCCATTAATTTACAGAGAAATTGGAGCCTTTTTGGTTGTTTACTTCAGGAGGCTTCCGAGCATTACTAAATTAAAACAAAAAAAAGGATTGAGTAAGTTTTGATTCTTAAGTTTTAGGAACAGACCACACCCACGTGTCAGACATTACTTAAGAGGTACAGATTTAACTAATCTTAATACGACTTACAGAACTTCCAAAAATTTTGCACAAGTCTAATGCCTGTAGCTGTGTATTTCTGTTATCATTGCTTTTTCAATAGTCCCTTCCCATGATGTATTCATTGGGGGTGTATTCTTTTTATAACAACTTTCTTATGACTTTTATATCCTCAGTTCTGCAAAAGGAAATGTTTTCTCACTTTTTTCACCCTTCTGTATATAAAAGAGTACTACAATGGAATAGTGTTACAATCCCATTAACCTGAGAAAGCACCAGTCAGGCACGCACACACACTTCAGCTTATTCTACAATTTGAGAGAGGGCAAAGGGCTGAACAGCTGGGAAAGGGGAAAGAAGATAAATATATAGATGGAGAAAGATAATGAATGAGAAGGTGATTGTGGACAAAGTCTGGAGCAACAGAAGGGGCAAGGACAGGGCCAGGACAGAACTGGTTCAAGGTAACATGAAAGATAAAAGGGGAGCTGAGTGGGAGAAAGCTGCAATGAATGACAAGAGACTGGATAGCAGGGAGACAGCAAAGGGGAAGGTTTGTAGGAAAGTTCAAAAGCAAGTCAAGAAGGGAAACACCAGAAGACAGGGGAAATAGAATGACCTGCAGCAAGGAGACAGGAGAAAACAGAAGAAGGAAGGTGAAAGCATGCTGAAAGAAACTCTGCCGTTCTCAAGATTCTCTTCTTGCTTTTGTCTGGGAAATAGAGTTAGGCTGCCAATGAGTTTGAGACATGTATTGCAAGAGGGCAAAACAGGCCTGGGCTAAATAAGCCCAACCCTGTTTCAAAGAGTGACAACACCAACAAATAAGCAGGAACATCTGAACCAAAATTACTCAAAAATTCCCGAGATAAATTATTTGACATTGAGCTGAGAAACAGTAGGGCTTGGGTGACTTCGTGTAAAATTGGTGGTATATTTGAATGTAAATTCCCAAACATCTAATTAATTTTAAGAAAGGTTGGTGGAACCATGTTATCTATCTTTGGAAGTGCCTATAAAGGTTGTGACTCCCTTATCCAAAATGGTTAGGGCCAGAATTTCTTTGGATTTTGGATTTTCCCAATTTTTAAATACCTATATTTCCATATATGTACATAAGGAAGTATCTTGAAAATAGGAACCAATTCTAAACATGAAATTTATTTTTGTTTCATATGTAGCTTAATACATACATAGTTGTATGCAATTTTATACATAAAATGTTTAATAACTTTGTGCATCAAACAAAGTCTGTGTACATTGTGTCTTCAAAAAGGAAAGATGGCACTATCTCAGCCATCCATGTAGTCCATTTCGGTTTTTTGAGATATTTTGGATTTTGGAATTTCAGCCAAGAAATGCTCAACCTGTACAACATTATGACAGGATATGCAGCACATTGTTATGCATGACCCATGGTATCCAATCATTTGGACTCCAGTTGCTTCAGTGCTTATTATCTAATAAATGCATTGTGGAGTGTTGTCTTAATTTACTTACATTGTAAACATATTAGAACAGGAAAACACTGAACCAGTGGCTTCATGACTTTTAAGAGCACCAATACCAATCTCAACAGAGTTTCCATAGTGGAATACAGTTAAGGGTTCCTCTTCAGACCACATGGTATTTCCAGAGAGTTGAACCTTATTTGGAAATTGCTGTAGACATTTGTCCCACTTCCCTGCTCCTCATCTCATTTCCAAGCAAGAACTTGGTTTAATAAGGTGGCATGCACAAGACAATTTAAATATTTTAATTCATGCCATAACTGCTATCATTTCAACTTGACTATCAGGTTTTCAAAAGAAGAACAAAAGTAGGCAACAGTTTTTCTGCCAGACCTTTCCTTTACTACCTGATCTCTTCTAACAAAGATAGCTGTCAGCTCCAAGGCTGTTGCTTTTCTGTTGCTGTCAATTTGGTTTCAATTGAATCTTTGTAAGTTTAAACTTTTCCTAACCCTCATTCACCATTGTGTCTGTGACAGAAGAGTCTTAAACTGAAGTATGGTTGCTTTTTAAAATATAATTTCCCATCCCATTATTTGGCTCCTTCTCAAACCAAGAACAGCCCTCCCCTTCCTTCTCTTAGATAATGAGAACAATGTAGCAAACTCCTCCAACATTTTCCCGAGAGAAGACAGGAATGTATTTTTGACATCTTTCAAGATACTTCCTCCACACAAACCATTGCTGAGTTTATTTCTTTCTAAGAGAAGCAGCACCCCCACAGTGTGCATCCTCAATGTGCCAGGCCTTATGAATATGCCCAGAATGCAAGAAATGATTCTCTCACAGGAAAACAGTAATTTTATTTTGCATTCAGCAAATAGCCCTTGGGGCAGCCATTTATAAAAATAGGGAGGTAGTGAGTGAGAGAAATAAATCTGCTGAAAGAGGCCAAGAGTGGACCGCCTGCTCTCTCATGTTTGGGACTACCATATATATCCATAATAATAAATTTATAATAAATTTATTCTTATATCCTGCCCTATCTCCCCGAGGGGACTCGGGGCGGCTCACAACAATAATAAAAACAGTGACAAATTACACATTGTAAAATCAAACATGAAAAGCAGTCATACAATCAATACATACATCACATGTTAAAAACAAGGAGATAAAACAGTTCTAGGCCGAAATAGAGGGCTTCTGTAGCTTCGTGGCAGAAGCACTCAGCAAGGTATCAATAATCATGGCAGAACACTCTCTAATTAAATTAAATGGGCAGACAAATCAACCCCCAAAAATTAGTCATCGAAGGCCCTCTGGAAAAGCCAGGTTTTAAGGCTTTTTCGAAAGGCAAGGAGGGTGGGGGCCTGTCTAATCTCCCTCGGGAGTGAGTTCCAGAGGCGGGGGGCCACAGCGGAGAAGGCCCTCTCTCTCGTCCCCACCAGCCACAACTGCGAAGGTGGTGGGAGCGAGAGGAGGGCCTCCCCCGAAGAGCGAAGAGATCGTGCAGGTTCATAGGGGGAGATGCGGTCTCTAAGGTAGGTGGGTCCCAAACCATTTAGGGCTTATCCATGTATAAGTTAACCTCATATATAAGTCAAGGTCAGGTTATGGGACACCAAAACTTTCAGAGATAAATTCTGGGAAATGTAGTTTGGGAAGGTGAGGACCCCCTGTGGCTGAGACTTCAAAAAGCCCTGCCCTAAACTGCATTTCCCAAATTTCTGCTAGCTTCTTGTGTTAAAGCTTCAAAGTAAGTGTATTCTCTGCCTGTCTCTTTCTGGGTCAGCCATATGGTGGAGAGGCTTCTTCCTTGCCCAGCCATCCAGCCAGACATCCCTTCCTCCCATCTGCCCACCCCAAAGCACCCCTCAGAGCCCCTTTTTGGGAAAGAGCAGGGCTTCTCCCTCCACTACAGCCTCACCATTCTCCTCAGGGCCCTTTGGGGAAACTATACTCAGCCCTCTTGGAGGAGAAGAGATGCCCGCGACAGAGATCTGGAGCTACTTATGAGACTTACATAATTCTTCCAGAAGTCATAGGTCACTGATCAAGATCAAGACTTTCTTATGGTCCATGACCAGCATAGAAGGGGATGGAGAAACACAGTTCCCTAGAGAGGCTCTCCTTCCAGTTTAACATCGGAAGCATCCCTACCTGAAGCCCAAGGGAGACTATACTCCAGCCTTACTTCTTCTGAAAGTTGACTAGCCACAGATCCCAACCATGTAGGGGGGGGAGGGGGGACTGGAGGAGGGGGGCGCCATTCAGGTCGTGTGGGGGAGGAGACTTGCGGGTCACCAACATCCTAGGGAGAAGTGCAACAGAGTGTTTGTGACCCTTGGAAAGGTAGGAAGTCGTAGGCCCCATGGCAATTCCCTTAGCCTTAAGGTCTTGCTGATCAACGCCAGATCCGTCAATGGCAAGACCGCTGCCATTCAGGACTTGATCCTGGATGGAGGGGCGGATCTGGCTTGCATTACCGAGACCTGGCTGGACAAGCTGGGGGGAGTAAATCTCACTCAGCTGTGCCCACCAGGCTTCGGAGTGCATCAGCAGGCCAGGCTGGGCGGCGGCGTGTAGGAGGGGTCGCAGTTGTCTATCGGCAATCCATCGCCGTGGTCAGATGCTCTGTTCCACGAGCATCTGGGTTTGAGTGTGTCCACCTGAGGGTGGGGAACCGTGATAGCGTGGGGTTTCTGCTGGTGTACCGCCCACCCCGCGACCCAGTAGTTTCCCTGACTAAGCTAGCAGAGGTGGTCTCTAATTCGGCCTTGGTCTCCCAGCGCCTGGTGGTGCTGGGAGACTTTAACATTCATGCTGAGACCCCCTTGACTGGGGCAGCTCAGGATTTCATGGCCGCCATGACGACCATGGGGCTATCACAAACTATAGCTGGTCCTACCCATCAGGCTGGACACACACTCGACCTAGTTTTTGTGGCGGACAGTGGAATGATCAGAGTGGAAGAACAAAACACCCTTCCTGTGTCATGGTCTGATCATTATCTGGTCAGTTTTAGACTTTCGGCGACCCTAAACCTCCGCAGGGGTGAAGGACAAATTAAGATCGTCCACCCCAGGAGACTGATGGATCCGGAGGGATTCCTGAGGAATCTTGGGGTTCTTCCTGCCATGGAGCCTGGTGATCCTGTCGACGTCTTGGTCGATCTCTATAACAGGGAAGTGACCAGGGCGATAGATACGATCTCTCCCGAACACCCCATCACATTGCGTCATGACAAGCCATCTCCCTGGTTCACCGGGGAGCTGGCTGTGATGAAGCATACGAGGAGGGGGCTAGAGCGCACTTGGAGGAGTTCTCGGGACGTGTCCAACCAAGCACGGGCTACAGCCTTTCTTAGGGCGTATACCGTGGCTATACGGGCAGCCAAGGAGTCCTATATGACTACCCATATAGCGTCTGCAGCAAATAGATCATCAGAGTTGTTTCGGGTCGTTGGGGAACTCCTTCAGCCACCTGTGGTGGAGGAGGCTTTTGACGACCCAGCAACTCGGTGTCGCAATTTCGCACACCATTTTGCAGACAAAGTCGCTCAGATACACCTTGAGCTCGACTCCAATTTCACCACAGTGCCAGGGGAGGTGATTGAGGCATCTGCTTGTCCAATTTTGTGGGATTCTTTTAGGCTTGTTCTTCCTGAGAACGTGGTGGAGGTCCTTGGGGCTGTGAGGGCAACCACGTCAGCTCTGGACCCTTGCCTGTCTTGGCTAATTAAATCGGCCAGGGAGGGGCTGGTTGATTGGTTTGTGTTGATCATTAATGCATCGTTGGAGCAGGGGGTTTTTCCATCTTATCTGAAACAAGCCGTGGTTCGTCCACTCCTTAAAAAGGTTTCCCTTGACTCCACGGTGCTGAACAATTTCAGACCAATCTCCAACCTCCCTTTCTTGGGTAAGGTCCTGGAGCGGGTGGTTGCCTCCCAGCTCCAGGGCTTTCTAGATGACATCAACTACCTAGATCAGTCACAGTCTGGTTTCAGGCCTGGTCACGGTACCGAGACAGCCGAAAACAGGTGGATGACCTCTGTAGAGAGCTGGACAAGGGGAGTGTGACCCTGTTGGTTCTCTTGGACATCTCAGCGGCTTTCGATACCATCGATCATGGTATCCTTCTGGGACGACTCTCTGGGATGGGTCTTGGGGGCACGGTTTTGTCGTGGCTCTGATCCTTCCTGGAGGGTCGATCCCAGATGGTGAAGCTGGGAGACGCCTGCTCGGACCCCTGGCCTTTGAGCTGTGGGGTCCCGCAAGGTTCTACTCTGACTCCCATGCTCTTTAACATCTACATGAAACCGCTGGGAGAGGTCATCCGGAGTTTTGGAGTTGGGTGTCACCTCTATGCAGATGACGCACAACTCTACTACTCTTTTCCACCTAATTCCAAGGAGGCCTCTCGGGTGCTGGATGAGTGCCTGGCCGCTGTGTCTATCTGGATGAGGAGGAACAAGCTGAAGATCAATCCCGACAAGACAGAGGTCCTCCTGGTCGATCGTAAACCTGACCGGGGTATAGGGTGGCAACCTGTGCTGGACGGGGTTACACTCCCCCTGAAGCCACAGGTCCGCAGTCTGGGAGTCCTCTTGGATTCATCGCTTACGCTCGAGGCTCAGGCGTCGGCGATGTCTGGGAGAGCTTTCGCACAATTGAGACTCGTGCGCCAACTGCGACCGTACCTCGCGAAGGCTGATCTGGCCGGGGTGGTCCATGCCTTGGTCACCTCCAGACTGGACTACTGTAATGCGCTCTACGTGGGGCTGCCCTTGAAAACAGCTCGGAAGTTCCAACTGGTCCAACGAGCGGCAGCCAGGATGTTAACTGGGGCCCCTTACAGAGAGAGGTCAACTCTCCTGTTCAAGGAGCTCCACTGGCTGCCATTTATTTTCTGAGCCCAATTTAAGGTGCAGGTGCTTACCTACAAAGCCCTGAAGGGTTTGGGACCATCCTACCTCCGTGACCACATCTCCGTCTACGAACCCACGCGTTCACTTTGGTCATCTGGAGAGGCCCTGCTCGTGATCCCGCCTGCGTCGCAAGCGCGGTTGGTGGGGACACGAGACAGGGTCTTCTCCGTGGTGGCCCCCCAACTCTGGAACACCCTCCCCAAGGATCTCAGACAGGCCCCTACATTGGCAGCCTTCAGAAAGAACTTGAAGACCTGGCTGTTCCAATGTGCCTTCCCAGATTAATAGGAAATCTCCAATACCAAGTCCCATAAGCACTTTATTAGAACTAAGATCGCATATCGCACTCTGCACTTGCCCTATAAGCCGTATATATCACCTGTCACATCAGCACTTTTAATCTTGTACCCATTACTCTGGCCCGGCCCAGTTCTATTGTGTTTTAGCGTATTGTTATTGCTTGTGGTTTATACTGTTTTAATTGTTTTTAATTTGCCTTTGTTTTGTATTGTTATATTGTGTGTTGAGGCCTTGGCCTTTGTAAGCCGCATCGAGTCCTTCAGGAGATGCTAGTGGGGTACAAATAAAGTTTAATAATAATAATAATAATAAGAGGCAGTCATAAAAAAGATTAGAAAACAGTTTAAAAAACAGTACACAGTTAACATGGCAGGTATGGGACTGAAGTGGGGTAGGAGTCTAATAGGAGGGGTAAAACACTAGAGGGCGAGTCAGTGTTTTGAATCTTAAGTTTTTTTTATGTGAGCGCCCCTTGCATTTATTAATATTGTGTTGTATGATGACAATTCAGAGTCATCAAGTTAATCCAAGCTTTTAGGGTCAATTTCACAAAATTTGTATATACATGAGTTCTATAGTAAGATAATAATAATAATAATAATAATAATAATAATAATAATAATAATAATATTACAGATGCCATCTTTAAAGAGAGTATTGTCACTTGGGAGGCCTTTAAAAAGATGATTGTCTTCTCCAAAGTAAGAAACATTGTCAAATCAGAAGCCTTGTGTTTTGTTTAAGGCAAGTGTCAAATTTGAGTAAAAGAAAGATATGTTATTTTCCAAAACTAGAGGTCAGCTTCTTTACCCCAGAACTCCAGTTGCAATTGGACACATAGATCACCATTTGGAGGCAAATTAATTCAGCTTACAATCCTGAGACTAGATCTAAAAGCAGACCTTACAATGGTATGGTGATTTGCGTCCCCTAGAACTCCAGGCAGGAATTCCCCCCTTGACTCCTGAACCTTTCCATCACTGTAATATGGCTACACCATCAGCTTAATTTGTATTCTCTTGTTTATCACCTCTCTCCCTGTTTATTGATTCTATCATCCTAGTAATATGTGATTTCAGATCCACAGAAATCCTGGGTTCAAGTTCCCCGCATGCCTGAAATCTAGTCAAATACAATATATGGCAGAGTGAAGGCAAGGACCAGAGGTTTTATTCACTTTGACCAAAAGTGGATGTTTCCAAGTCTGCACACTCAAAGCAATTGATACATACATATACTTTTATAAAGACTTTCCAGCTATTCAGACAATGGACTTTTGGCACCCAGGGCACTGGTGCAAGTTACAATCTGATTAGAGACATCACACCATCTACTGTTGGAGCTGATTGGTTTCCTGAACTGGGTTCACCTTCAGTTGTTGCATGAGGAAATGAATGTGGGCATAGATTGCATGTGATAGGTGTTGATGGCTTCAATTTTGCCCAGCCCGTGTTTGACAATGGGTCCAGGCTGGCAAAACAATGGGAGTTGACACCGTTGGATGGGTTCTCAGGGAGAGACAAAGGCAGGTCATTGGGTGACTCTGTGACCATTCCTGTTGGCCAAGGATAAGTTCATTGTTGAATGTAAAGGTTTATTATTAGCAGGGAAGAGATGGTCACTGACTGATTACACCAGCCACACAAAGGAGTAATGGAATAGCTGTGTCCCCCAACCTGATGTGTTCCTGAGCAACAATGGATCTGGAGCACAGGTCACCTTCAGATGTCAGCTGGACTTAGAGCTGGCCCTAGGTATTTTTCAAATGTAGGCGAACAGAATTTTGGCGCCCCCCCCCCAAAACCAATCACTGAAAAATAAAAGCCTATTAAACATCAAATTACATTAAGATTTTACAAATTAAGCACCAAAACAACATGTTTTACAAGAAATCAACAGAAAAAGCATTCTCGACTGCGCCCTCGTATGTTTTGCACCCCAAGCGACTGCTTAATTCAGCTCATTGTTGGACCGGCTCTGGCTGGACTCCTGTTTCTAGGATAAAAGTCATCCTCAGACTTTAGCCCTACATGTCATCTACGTTGTCCATGGGTTTTGGGTCTTTTAGGGTTCCGGGTTTCAAAAACACTAGCAAGAAATCGAAAGAGCTATTCATTGTTTTCATCAGTTGAAAGACATTGTTTAGAGTTCAATTCTGAAGAGTTGCCTTTTATTTTCTTAACTGACCAATTAGGACTGTAGCAATCTGCAAAACCTAGAGTCATCGAAATTTCTATCCTTCTTCCTTCTTGCTTCAGTATAAACATGCTCTCCCCTCTCCCTCTATCCTTCTTTGAGCTATTTATGTTCATTTTCAGATGTCTATATTATTGTATGGGCGCACTGCTCATGTACTCATTGACTATTTTGTATTTGTGAACAGTTTAAAATTGCAAAGTTTTTCTTAGCATTTTTGACATCTATTCATGATGTTTTGGCTGGAATGAACTCAAAATTCTGAAATGTATGATTATTCAACCTTTTATTTCTGCATTCAGTTCCAGAGTTTGCCTCAACTTGTTTAAAAGAAACAACAAAACAACAAAACTGGATGTAACAAATTTAATGCACTACCTTAAGACCAGCACAGTTAACTTTCATATTCTTAAAAAATGTACCTAACACTGTCATTCTCTCTCTCATTTTCTCTCTCTCCAATTTTACCATCTTAGTTTTTAAAAACTGTGATGTGTAAACAAGCCTAGCTTTATTGATACTAATACAATTATTTTCCTTTCTGAATTTTCATCAGATGTTCAAGTTCCAATTGATCTGACTGGCATAATGTACAATTGTTTTGGTTTCTTTTTTGCAGCTTTTCTTCAAGTTCCTGCCCATGTATAGTTTGCCACATTTTCAGTCTTCACCCACTTCTTGTGGATTAAACATTTATATTAGGAATCTTGATGTAATCAGATAAATACAGGAATATTATATTTTATACTGATTGATCAATGTAATTTTAATGCATTTTTCTGGGAACACTATGCAAGACAAAACATTTGCTGAGCTGTTCTAACCCCTCATTCACTGCCTTCTTTTGGCATCTTTAGTAGTAGTATAAAGCTATCAGGTCATTCTAAATCTATAGGAAAATAGTCAGGCCTTTACATTTGTAGGGTTGACCTGTACATATTTGATTATTTACAGATTTCATACAAATGTTTTCTCTAGGAATTTCTATGCCCTCCAATATTAAGCTGTGTTGAGTTTCTGCCAGAAGATGACCATAGAGTTATATTGGAAGACTTAGAGATTCCTACAAATGTGTTCTCTTGCGTTAAAAAAGTCAGGTTTTTAAATTTATATTTTCACATTTACCAGGGTCCTGTGCCCCTAGCATCGATTGACTGAGAATGATAACCAAAGAAAGACTAACACATCTTAATCATCTAGTCATTGATGTTCACATTCTTCCAGTGAAGTAAAATTTTACTTCTTGTACTATCAATGAAAATGTGAGAATACATGTTGGTGTTCCCAAATGCCCCTTAGCCTATGGAAAATGCCAACTGGAAATGCTTAATGCAATTTAATCCATCTGCATTTATCCCCAAAAGCTAGGGCTCCGAATCACTTGAGCTAGTTTCTGGAGTACCATCAGTGCACTAATGACATATTATAATTTTTGTTTTCTTTTTAAAATTCCAAATATGCAGATGTAAAATTCAGAGTGCCAGTTTGCATCTTATTTTCCCTCTCTTAAAAATTAACAGTAGTGGCAAATATTTGATTTTTGCATGCATGAGATCCCATGTCCCACCCTTGGCAATAATCTCAGACATGAGGAAAGAACCTGGTTTGAGACTTTGGAGTTATACCGCCATTTATGTTTTTAAGGTTTCCAAAGGAATTTTGCTATAATCAGATGATAACATCAACATTTGTGCATATATTCAACAACATGCATATATGTGCTTCCTGAATAGTCAATGGGATTAAAAAGAAGATGCAAACTAGAAGACACATTGCTGGACTTTTTTTGACCATATTGGTGAGCATGTTACAGTAGAGTCTCACTTATCCAAGCTAAACGGGCCGGCAAAACCTTGGATAAGCGAATATCTTGGATAATAAGGAGGGATTAAGAAAAAGCCTATTAAACATCAAATTAGGTTATGATTTTACAAATTAAGCACCAAAACATCATGTTATACAACAAATTTGACAGAAAAAGTAGTTCAATACACAGTAATGTTATGTTGTAATTACTGTATTTATGAATTTAGCACCAAAATATCATGATGTTTTGAAAACATTGACTACAAAAATGCATTGGATAATGCAGAACCTTGGATAAGCGAGTCTTGGATAAGTGATTTTAAAAATATTTCAAAAGTCATCACAAAATTAGGGGGCACCAGCATTTCATTTCTAAAGTTTTTCTAAAGCATCATTAGTAAAAATGGTGTTACTATAATGTCATTACTTTTTCGTTATAGTAATTGAGCAAGTGGGGAATCTTCAGAGGCTCCTTTCTTCCTTATTTTACAGCTATTGCGGTGAAACTTACCACAATGGTAGAACACATTTACCACTGTTAGTCCATCAGGTTTAAAAAAACAAACAAAAAAAACACAACAGCAATATCATTGAATGTCTCTCATATTAACCAATAGAATTTCAGTTTAGGGATTTCTTCCCAGCCCAGCACAGAGATTTACTTACTAGAAGTATCAGTCAGTCCTCCTCTTTGCAGATTCAACAATTTATTGGAACCCTGGCTGGCTGCTGCTACGAAGGGACAAATCTCTCCCCTATCCTGATTGTGGCTTTCTGATGCTGAGCAAAATTCTGGAAAATGTAGTTCAGGACAAAGCCTTTTGAATTCTCTGCCATAGGGCTCCTCACCTTCCCAAAATACATTTCCCAAAATTCTGTGCTTTTTCAGTCTCTTTCCCAGCAAACTCTTTCTCCTTTCTGTTTCCCTCTCTTAATGTCTAGAGGCCATTAATTTAACAAGGAAAATCAGCCTTTTTGTCTTTGAGAGGCTTCTGAAATTTGCAAAATTCAAACAAAAAAGTAATGGGCAAGTTTAAATTCTTATGTTTTTGGTGTGGGCCATGCCCACACATCGGATGTCACATTGTAAGTACAAATTTAATATATCTGAAACAATTTATGATGACTAACGAAAAATTGCACACCTCAATAACTACCCATTTCCACAATTGTGATACTATTGGACATGACCACCAGACATGGAAAAAGTATATTTCTGTTTTTATATCTCCAGCAATTCCGCCTGTGAGTTTTGTCCGTTTTAGATAATAACTCTGGGATTATGTAACTTCTGTTAAACATTTTGTATAAGTTCTCTCTAATGGACTCTGCTATTGAGAATTTAAATCATTTTTTCCAGAGGTACTATTATTTATCTAATTCTATGTTTCCCCCCAAGTCTCTGGCACAAGAAATCATGACTGATTTTATTTTATTGTCTTCTAGATTATATTCTATTCAGAGAGGGTATTAATCAGGAAGTTAAAGAAATATGTCAATACAGTTTTGTTGCAGCAAGAATGGTTCTAGCAAAATCATGGAAGGGATTAAGAGAACTACTCAAGAGAGATTGGAGATCAAAATTAATAGATTACATTCAAATGGCCAAGCTATCTAAAAGTATTTGAAGTAAAAATAATGAAAAATTTGTAAAGAAATAGCGGCTGGCCTTTGCATGTCTTGGAAAGAAGGCAAAAGTTGACTTTAAGGATGCTGGAAAGGAACTATTTAAGGAACTTATATGGGTAGGTAGTATTATAGAGTATAGGTATCATAGTGAGCAGGGATGGAGGTACTGAAATGTTTACTGTGTTTGTTACTGTCTCTGTTGTTACAGTTGAGTGCTACCTAACAACAAAAATATCACAGCAATGAATAATAGACAATGAAATCCTTCTATGAAATCCTAGATCTTTTTGTGGTGACTGCCTCCCTCTGCATTACAGTAAGAGTGACCCTGATTTGGCTAAAAAGTCATTTTAGAGTTCTTTTATGCAGAATGTACAACTATATATGAAAAATCAATCTGATCTAATACTTTCTGTAACAACATTATTTTACCTCCTGTGGCCAGCACTGCTTCTTCCAACACTACAGATAGTTTCACACAATTTTCTGGCAATTACACTTTTAACAGAGGGTGAAATTGTTTCAGCTTTTGCTGTCATCTTAATTTTCCCAACTAATTCTGTCTCAATTTAATTTATTTAAAGGCAGTAAGCACCTATTTGCTTTTTGTTTTGAAGCTCTTCTGGGATCTGCAGCTCTTGCTTTCCAGCCATATCTAATAATTGAGCAGCAAAAGAGCTGTTGTTAGGCAAGTCAACAATTCCTGGGACAAAGTGTTTAATTCTGTGACACCTTCAGAACAATGTCACTTTTCTTTTGGACTACTGTTTTCTGAAACCCCAACCATGGGATGTGCTAGCTGACTGATAATGGGATTTGACACCTTAAATAATACTTCCCAAGCTCTGACTTTGGGAATCTTTCTTTATTTTGAAAATGTTATGTTTCTGTCTGTCTTAAATGTGATTTGGGGTCTATATGGGCAAAAAACAACAACAACCCTGAAACAGACCAGAAGTTACTCTTGGACATCTAGATGATGTCCAGGAATTTCTGGTCCCTAATACAAGGTAAAACTTGGTAGAAGGTATTAGTGACTGTGGGGAGATGCCTTGAGGAGGTAGTACATATTGAAGGGAAACTCTCTGGAAGGTTATTATAGGAGGGCATGGAACTGGCCCAAAGACAAACAGAAGGAAGCAAGAATGATACACATGAGGCAGCTTGGAAAAAGAATCTTATAAGATTATTAATGTTGAAGATAAATTTAATTACATATAGAGTATTATATTGTATGCTGTATCTCTCTGGCAAATAGAGGGAGAAAATGTGGAGGCAGTGACAGACTTTATATTTCTAGGCGCGAAGATCACTGCAGATGCAGACTGCAGCCAGGAAATCAGAAGACGTTTACTTCTTGGGAGGAGAGCAATGGCCAACCTTGACAAAATAGTGAAGAGCAGAGACATCACACTGGCAACGAAGGTCCGCATAGTGAAAGCAATGGTATTCCCCATAGTAACCTATGGTTGCGAGAGCTGGACCATAAGGAAGGCTGAGCGAAGGAAGATAGATGCTTTTGAACTTTGGTGCTGGAGGAAAATGCTGAGAGTGCTTTGGACCGCAAGAAGATCCAACCAGGCCATCCTCCAGGAAATAATGCCCGGCAGCTCACTGAAGGGAAGGATATTAGAGGCAAAGATGAAGTATTTTGGCCACATCATGAGAAGACAGGAAAGCTTGGAAAAGATCATGAAGCTGGGGAAAATGGAAGGAAAAAGGAAGAGAGGCCGACCAAGGGCAAGATGGATGATGGTATCCTTGAAGTGACTGGCTTGACCTTGAAGAAACTGAGGGTGGTGATGGCCGACAGGAAGCTCTGGTGTGGACTGGTCCATGAGGTCACGAAGAGTCGGAAACAACTGTTTGAATGGAGAAGAAAGAAGAAGACTGTATCTCTCAACTAATATTAACTTTATATATTAAATCAATATATATAATAAATTATTAGGTACTGTTCCATTATCCAGGTTGACTCTAAAAGGGGGCCTAGACAGAGAAGGATAGTCAATTTTATGAGGGGGGGAGAGTTGAAGGAAGAAAACCATTTTCACCATTTCCGCTGCTTATCCCCCCTTCCCATATCATAAACTATGGTTGTTTCGACGATAACAGGAAACAGGAGGAAATTGGGGCCCCTGGTGGCACAGTGTGTTAAAGCACTGAGCTGCTGAACTTGAGGACCAAAAGGTCCCTGGTTCAAATCCTGGGAGTGGAATGAGCACCCGCTGTTAGCCCCAGCTCCTGCCAACCTAGCAGTTCGAAAACATGCAAATGTGAGTAGATCAATAGGTACCGCTCTGGCGGGAAGGTAACGGCGCTCCATGCAGTCATGCCAGCCACATGACCTTGGAGGTGTCTACGGACAATGCTGGCTCTTTGGCTTAGAAATGGAGATGAGCACCAACCCCCAGAGTCGGTCACGACTGGACTTAACATCAGGGGAAACCTTTACCTTTTTAGGGGGAAATTGTTTAATTCCTTCAACCCCCATTTCCCCTGTAAAATGGATTATCCTTCTCTGTCCAGCTCCCCCTTGCTGCCTCTGCCCGGAAATAAAACAGTACTTACCATTACATTGTACTGTATTACATTATACACTGCAATCTGTGTATCTGCAGGGATATGTTTCAACAAGCCCCCATGGATAGCTGAAATCATGATTAATAGCAATTATACTTGGGCTGGAAACATACCATAGAATTACCTTGGAGAACCTTGGAGAATTACCTTGGAGAACCTAGAGAAGTATTCAAACATTTCTTGGGTGAAGGGATTTGGGGGGGGGGGGGGTATTGAAACCGTGGCTATCAAATCCATAGATGAAGTCAATTTGTTTTATATTAATATATTGGCATTTTATAAGAACATCATAAATCTCTGAAAATATTACAACAAATACTTGTAATATACTGTCTAGAATTCAGCTAGACAGTAGTCTACAGAGTCTATCTCCATCTCCATCATTCTCACCATTATCATCTTCTTACTGAAAGCAAGGGTGAGTGCAGACTCTGATGAAGGGGTTATCCTCTTTCATTGACAATCATACATCACTGTTTCAAAATTTAATTCTCAGTATTTTCTCTCTTTTCCACTATGGGTTAGGGGAAATCTTTTTGCAGTTTGAATGTCCTTCTGTCTAGAATTATTATCCATCATTTCTCATTATCATTAATAGGTTGATGTGAGACCACCTATTTAGATTGGTCATATTAACTGCATCACATGAACCTGCAGGATGA
Source organism: Anolis carolinensis (assembly GCF_035594765.1). NCBI lineage: Eukaryota > Metazoa > Chordata > Lepidosauria > Squamata > Anolidae > Anolis > Anolis carolinensis. The sequence continues at coordinate 93,318,188 of NC_085845.1, read as the reverse complement.
TGTACCTTTTCAACAGCCTGAAATACTGCAAAATCTCTGCATTTTTTGCTTTAATATGAAGTAGCTATTATGATATTACTACTTCATGTTTCTGGCTAATTTTCTTCACAATTAACAAGGGTGTGGAGAAATTGCCTCAAATAGGCTGTCCATTCATATATATTCAATTCTGTCAATGTATAAGGATAAGTAATAATTAAGCAACAAACAATAGAATGGAACTGTTGAAACTTTTCCAGTTGAATTGCAAAGAAGAAGAATGGAAGTACAATCCCTTTTTCCTATTTTTCCTGGACTTCCCCCCCCTCCCCTCTCCCCCTGTTTTTTTCCCCTCTCCTTTTTTCTATTTCCGCCTCCTTTACCTTCGATTTTATTGTACTGTTTTGCTTCAATAAAAACCAATTTTTAAAAAAAAGAAATAATGGTAGTAACAAATAATTCTTGATAGGATTCACAATTTGTCTGGTTATGCTAGTTTGTGATGACAACTACTGTACAGTATATAATAAATGTTTATTTTTTGTTCAACAATAAATATGAATTCTTCTTCATGGAAAAATACGACCTAGCACATCTTTGAGAGCAAAAATTAATATAAGACACTGTCTTATTTTCGGGAAAACACAATATCTGTTGCAACACCATGGACGATAGTTAAAGTTAGCAATACTATATGCATTCATCTCTAAAGAAGTTTCAATTAACCTAATGAATAAGTGAATAAACAGGTATAAACGTGTGTTATAAAAAGTATGTTTAATAACCTTCCAAAGTGAGCTCATTCAATCATCATGTGCCAAGTACATGATGGTTTGGGGTTATGTGCAGGCTGTGGCCAGTAAACAGAATCTGATAATATGATGGGTCTAGCATTGACACTTACACAGTTGACATTTAATCTGATTAACATTCTTATTAATATTTAGTTATAATATGTAAATGTGCTGGAACAAATTATAATGCCAAATACTCACCATTCCATTTCTTTCCCATTTGTTGGCCAATATGCAGGTTAACTTCTTTGGAAGCAATGGGATGAAATTTGCCTGCATGCTTTATTTTATCTGTAGGCAAACCAAGAGTTCTCCTTGTTTATGTTTATTAATTGAAGGATAAATGTTAGGTAGAAACATTGAATAGTCGTTTGGGGAGGGGAACATGTACTTATCAGATGTCCCCATGAGAATGAACCTATCTTTGTTGGCAACTATAAAATAACATTTCCAGTATCCATTGCAATCACTGTGTATATTTTATTTTTCAACATTTGGGATGTCTAAATAATGTTTATTTGTATGCCCCTAACCTTTGGAAGATTTAAGTTTTCTCCATTAAGAAAGTTAAGTTTGAGCAGGTTATTTTGTCAACTGCCAAAATTTCCCAAATAGCTTTGCCACTTGGGTACTCTGGATATTGTACTTCAAAAAGTATTTTTATAAGATGTACCAGACAAAGGGTTGTTTTCAATTCTTAGCTCTTCCACCAAGTGGCTATCCTGACAGGGGATTTCTTTTTTGTTTTTCTTTTCTTTTCTTTTTTTTTGGGTAGGTGGTGGTGGGTTATAATCTCTAGTTCTTCTTTATATCAAATATTGGAAAAATAATCCATTGCTTTTATCAGAATTGCAACTTAGGACATACGTTGTGGAATAGTTTTATCCTTTGATGATGAATGAAAAATCACACACATTCATACTGTGCCGAAAAATGAAATGGGTTCTTTTTACTGTGCCAGAGATAACTGTGAGACCAATTTTTGTGCAAACTGTCCTTCTTTGCTTGTTGTTTCTATGAACTCAAGTCACATAACAGATTTTTGAGCAAATTGCAAAAACCCTGGGTGCCATACACTTGTGTCAGAGAAACCTAGACTGGGTGTTTCATCATCACGATAGCCTGTCTTAATGATAAATAACACATCTGAAGTTACAAGATGGGCACCTCATTACTATAATACATCTCAGCAATGCAGTTTGACAAACCGACAGACAAAGCAACCTAAGGCTCAGTATGAAAATTGCAAACTAACATTACCAAAGACTTAAAATAGTGCTATGTCAGTTCAGGTGATGTGAAAAGATATATAAAAGCACAGTTTTGGAAAGGAAAAATACATGGTTTGTTGTTATTATGTGCCTTCTAGCCGTTTCCAACTTATGGCAAACATAAGGCGAACCTATCATGGGATTTCTGAATCTGAAAATGTGTGGCTCACCTAAAGTTACCCAGTGAGTTTCTATGCCTGGCAGGAAATTGAATCCCGATCTCCAGAATCATAGTCCAGTACTCAAATCACTGCAACACATAGGCTCCAAATACATGGGATATTTCGTCAAAATTATGGCCTTAGTGGTATCCTCAAAATTGGTAGGACTTAGACATTCTTCATCTTAATGATTCTTCATCTGGTATTATGTCCAGGATCCCAAATTGACTTAAAAGCAAAGGTAACAATATATGGCTGTCCAGATGTTGTGGTACTCCTATTACACCCCAACCCTTGATATTCTGGTTACAAGAAATACGGCCCAACAATTCTATGAAAGCCATTAATTTCTGATTGTTCCTTGAATGAATGCAAAAGAAATATAGTTTTATCTAGGTATCCCTTAGCTGCCCTAAAATAGTATAATTTGAATTAAAACGATTTTGCTGCCAGCAGGTGGTGCTACTGTATCTTTCTGTCCTCAGGAGAGGGTCCTGATGAAAGGAAGGAAACTCTGCAGCAGGTATAGAAGCGAACATACCTGTGTCCTTGACTTTGCTACTTCCATGAGGGCATAGCCATTCAAAATTGATTGGACAATGTTTTGAAGCATGTCCTTCTGAAAAATACATTGAGAAGCACAGCTTTGGGGAAGCTCAGAGCTAAGACAACTTTGCAGTATTCATATGGATACTGTCATAGGTTGCCTAAGACATCATTTTCTCAGTTTGGAGAACTGTGAATGTGTCATGGGTTCACACAATCCTTGACAGGTTCATCCTCATGGCTGAATTTAAAGGATATGCGGCAAAAATATTTTCTGTAGGTATTGCTCAAAAGTCCTATTGTAATCTCTGAATGTCATGCAGATAACATCCATTGCAAATATGAAAAATGGAGACCGCTAAATACAAATATTTTACTGTAACTGAAAAATTAATTGCTTACTTGTATTAGAAACCTGCAATCATAACATCCAGGAGTAGAGGAAGTTTAATTGCTAGATGATCAGTACAGGTCAGCTAAAAACCTCAGCCTCTACAGGGGTCACAAAAACTCAGTAACATAAGGTCAAGTTTGGTTGATAAATCATTAACAGGATGACAGAAAACAGATATCTGGATATAATAAATTGGTAATGGAATATATGTGCAAGTTAATGATTTTGGACAAGGTTTTTCAAAATTAGAAAAGATAACTATATCCACTAGCCAGTGCCTATATTTTAATCCATCTGTTGTTGTTGTTGCTGCTGCTGCTGTTTTTACATTCCTTCCAATCGGCTTCAGTTTATAGTAATCATATGAATGAGAGACCAAGTCATTCTATCATCAACAGTTTTGATAGAATCAATCCATCTGGAACATGGTCTTCCTCTTTTATGATTGCCAAGCACTGACATCCTTTCTCAAGTGTCATGTGTTCTCATGATATGGCCAAAGTACAACGGTTTCAGTTTAGTGAGGTTGGCATATAGAAAGTAGAGTTGTGTGCGGAATTTGTTCTCCTGTTTCTTTTGTTTTTTTCAGGAGCACGAAAAGGGAAGCCCCCTCCCTGCACGAAAATGAGCTCAACATGAAAGAAAGGTGGGGTTGATTCCGGCCCCAAGCCTGCTTTTGTCTGCAACTGAGCATCTCCCAGAACTTGCCTCCTTGTCTTGGAAAGAGAGTGAATGTGTGGTGTGAAGGCCCAGAAAGTGTACCTGCAGCCGACTGCCTCTTACTCTAGAGTAAGAGGCGCTTGGCTGCAGGCACTGGCAGGCATGCATGCTTTCTGGGCCTGCACACCACACACACACTATTTCCACTACTCTTACTCTAGAGTAGAAACAGTACGTAAGGAACCTTCTTACATGTGATGGGAAGGGGAGCCTGGATGAAAGCCCCCCCCCCCCCCATAATGGTCCGATTGAGAATGGATCTTTCGGGGGCCCAAACCAAAAAGAGATATCTGTCCTCCCAATTTTGGGAGACTCCCAAAAAACAGATTGGGGCCCCCACTGAAAGCTGGAACATGAAACGGGTCAAGGTTTTCCCCAAATGCACAATCCTAATAGAAAGAGTTCGGATCTGATATGTTATAGAACAAATATTTATGTACTGCAGTCCACGATCTTCCCAGAACTTTTTCCAGCATCAGATCTCAAATTAGTTGATTTTCTCCTATCAGTTACTTTCACTGTTCAGCTTCACTGACAAGCCATATGGGTCTAAATTATGCATATGTCCCATGAGGTTGCTTGTTAACTTATAGCAACCCCATGAATTTCATAGATCTTACTTAAGAATACTCAGAAGTGGCTTTGTCTATTCCTTCATCTGAAATATAACCTATAGGACTTGTCATTCAAATTTAAGAGTAAACAAAGTGTAGCCCTGCAGATTTGCTAAACTGAAATCCCCTTTAATCCGTAAGCAATATCACTCATGGTAAGAGATGATGGGCGGTGCAATCTAATAGAATAAAACGTGGCTTAAATTCTGTTGATAGTCCTAACTAGAATATTCCTAGTGAATCAATGGGATTTACATAAGTGTTGACTTACCATTTAATAGTTTATTCATCTGTTCTATTCTAGTTAGGCCTAGAAATTGAGGCTGGATCTACACTGCCATATAAGGCAGTACAGAATACACTGAACTGGATTAAATGGCAGTGTAGCCTTATTTAACCCAGTTCAATGCAATTAAACTGTATTCTGAGGCTGAATTTACACTGTCACATAATTCAGATTATCAAATCAGATAATCCATCTGATTTGAACTGGATTATATGAGTTTACATTGCCATACAATCCAAATCAGATAATCTGGATTTCATATGACAGCGTATATGTGGCTTGAAACCTCATTATTTGTCTGTGTAGCCTGAGTATGTAGCAGTAGATACCTGAATATGCAGAATCTGCTGTCATGGAGTCAGATCCTGTTTTCATACTCATGAGATATTTGTTCATTCTTGAAGATTGCATCTCTAACACTACTTCTATAATATCCCTAATTGCCTGTATTGTTTAACATGATTCTTCATGAGAATAATATTTTGGTGAACCTTCCTAGATGGCCATCAGTGACCAGGATATTCTGATTTTTAGCTCCATGTGATTCAGAATGCTTGCAAAGAAAAAGATGAGGCCATTCCTACTCATCCCATTAGTTTAATTGTTTTCACTGTTAGCTGACTACACATTGGGGGAAGTCTGGAAAGAAGTTTGCAGAATGTGTGAGCTAGTGCAATGTAGTGACAGTCAAGAAGATCAAATATGAAGATGAAAAATGTTAAGAACAAAACCACAACTTATAGCAATTTCTAATATGCCATTAGAAATAAAATACCCCAATAAAAATCACACAATCACATGGGCATGTCTCCACAGTGCTTCTTCTAAATCGCTTTAATGTTGCACTTCTGAAAAAACAAGTATAGGCATCACTCTGTGTCTCAAGGTTTTATAACATAAAAAGGGTGGGTGGTTAATTTTAAATTGAGATTTAACAGTGAGCTTACCCAGCAAAATCCAAACTGTTTATTGAGTAGTCAAGTAAAATTCAGTGTACAGAGCTTTCAAGAAGGCTGGGTTTTTTTACAGTTATTTATTGCTAAGACATTTTTAAAAGTGTCATAAACATGGGGAAGAGGGAAGAAGCCTTTAGGCTACAAGAAATGTTTTGCAAAAAACCGCCCAAAATCTTCTTTTTAAAAAGTACTCTTCTACTGTCTTTGGAGAAAGTATCTTTTATCCTAAAGCTCAGAATCAGATTGTAAGCTTTGGTGGCAGGAATCTTTAACATATTCAAGCACACAATAAAATAATTACTTTAACTAAGACTTTCAGAATTTTTTTGTTCAGTTTTGTTCTAAAAATAGACTAGGTATGCTAATAACTAGTTAAACGTGTAAGCTTAATAGATGCAAAAGCCATTAATGAGCTCTAAGTTGATTATTTACAAACAATTAGGCACAGAGAAAGACAACAGTAATTGAGGAATAATGCAGTCTCTCCAGAAATATGTTAAATGACAGTACTGTTTGGAGACTCACCTTTTTGCTGATCCGGTACAATTGCATGGGCCGTTCCAGTTTACTCAAGGAATAAATCTGACAATGACAGAACATTCTGAATTTCTCTGCAAGATTGGCTAAAATTAATTAATATTATTATGTTCATTTATATCCCCCCTTGTCTCTCCATACAGAGACTCACATTAATACAGACTTAAAGAGGAGAGGCTGTTTGGGTGAAGGAAACTGATTAGTGATAAATTTTGCATAAAAGGGCCTTAAATGGCAGCCCTGGGAAGAAACCTGGCTGAAGGAAAAGTGGAAGGCATAACAAAGCACCTGAAAGAGAGCTAGAAAAATGGTGTCAGCTCTTGGTGTCTCCAAATAGCTGTTTGTGTCTCTAGGGATTCAGAAAAACATCTACTTCTGCTTTATTGACTATTCTAAAGCCTTCGACTGTGTGGATCATAATAAACTGTGGCATGTTCTTGGTGGTATGGGGATACCAAGTCACCTTGTCTGTCTCTTGAGCAATCTGTATAAAGACCAAGTAGCCACAGTAAGAATAGACCACAGAACAACAGACTGGTTCAAGATAGGGAAAGGAGTACGGCAGGGATGCATACTTTCACCCTATCTATTCAACTTGGATGCAGAACACATCATGCAACGTGTGGGGCTTGATGATTCCAAGGCCGGAATTAAAATTGCTGGAAGAAACATTAACAACCTAAGGTATGCAGATGATACCATTCTGATCGCTGAAAGTGAGGAAGAGCTGAGAAGCCTTATCACCAAGGTGAAAGAACAAAGTGCAAAAGCTGGGTTGCAGTTAAACATCAAGAAAACCAAGATCATGGCAACTACACCTATTGATAACTGGCAAATAGAAGTAGAAAATGTGGAGGCAGTGACAGACTTTATATTTCTAGGCGTGAAGATCACTGCAGCCAGGAAATCAGAAGACGTTTACTTCTTGGGAGGAGAGCAATGGGCAACCTTGATAAAATAGTGAAGAGCAGAGACATCACACTGGCAACAAAGGTCCGCATAGTGAAAGCAATGGTATTCCCCATAGTAACCTATGGTTGCGAGAGCTGGACCATAAGGAAGAGCGAAGGAAGATAAGATGCTTTTGAACTCTGGTGCTGGAGGAAAATCCTGAGAGTGCCTTGGACCACAAGAAGATCCAACCAATCCATCCTCCAGGAAATAACGCCCGGCTGCTCACTGGAGGGAAGGATATTAGAGGCAAAGTTGAAGTATTTTGGCCACATCATGAGAACACAGGAAAGCTTGGAAAAGATCATGATGCTGGGGAAAATGAAAGGAAAAAGGAAGAGAGGCTGACCAAGGGCGAGATGGATGGACGGTATCTTTGAAGTGACTGGCTTGACCTTGAAGGAACTGGGGGCAGCGACGGCCGACAGGGAGCTCTGGCATGGACTGGTCTATGAGGTCATGAAGAGTCGGAAACAACTATGTGACTGAGCAGCAGCAGCAGTCTCTAGGGACCTAGTAATCACATTAGGAAATACTCTGTTTTTGAGATTGAGAATGATTTCATACGGGTCCCATCCCATGACGTTTGTCAGTATTCCATCGGAATCCATCTGCAAAGCGTTGCAGAAACTGATTATTTGCAGATGGAATTCTAATCGTGTTTTTTGAAATACTACGGATTTTTTCGTTGCTGTTTTTGTGTGTGATAGGAAAATCTGTATGCATCCCATCAGCAATGACACAACTTGACATCTGTGGGTAGAGTCTCATGACCACAGACTTTTCATGATAGAAGTGGCTGCCATTTCTGTTTTGAACGTTGAAGGGAGAAGATCTCCAGGATTATTGAAATTGCTAGTTGCTGTTTTACTTTTTTAAAAATGTTTTTACTGAAATCTGTGCAAGTTCTTTGCTTCATTGCATCTGTATGTGTAACAGAATGTAATATTTAAAAGAACCTTTAATTAGTAGCAGCTCAGGACTTTGAGTCCACATCCCTGCCCAATCTTAAGGGAGAATTTTTTTAAAGGCCATAGAGTGATGTAGGAGTGTTTTGAATGGTTTGGGAGGAGCCAGCTTTCCGTGGTGTAATGTAGTATTTTCACATCATAAGAATCATAATAATCAAGTATGATGAAGAGTATTCATTCCATCTCAATACAGTATGCATCCAGTCCTAAAAAAAATGGGATGCATACCAATATAAATGGATTATATCTCAATGTGATAAGGTCCTAGATACCTTATGGACAGCCTCCACCAATCAATGCAGTTGCTTTCTGATCAAGAAAGGCCATAGTCCAACTCAGCAGATACTCTTATCCTAGGTTTAAATCTTCCTAATAACCTAAGAGCCAAAGGGAGCTTTAGGTTTCTTTTTTTCGGAGGATATGTTCAAGGGAAATGTCTCCCAGATTGTCCCCCCCCCCCCCCCCCCCCCCGCCATTAATGCAGCATTCTGGCTGAACAAACTTAAGGATTTGAGGTCATCAAAGTTGTAGTGCAGTACACTAATGAAAGGTGAAATGCAATCCATGGAATGGATTGGTTCAGTTACCTAAACATTTGTTTGACCATGAACTTAGATGTAGAATATTTTTCCTAAATAAAAACAATATGATTCATTGATCATTGTACTTGTAATTCTTTAGCTTCCTTTGACATCACATTGGGTGCATACCTGCTTTTGCAGAGAGCTTTTCTACTATTGACCAATTTTCCAATTCCAAACAACCTCTGCAATCAACTAAATTTTAATCCAGCTCCACATAATGTAAGAATGAATGCACCTTCTATAGCAAAAGAAGCAAGGGGCTTTGTGTCTTAAGTGCTTGAAATACAGAGCAATGAGGTGATAATGCAACCAGAATAAATTTGTGTGCACAATAAGCCATTGCCATTCTTTTAAAGTCGGAGAAGAGGAATTCGTGCTGAATATAATGACTGTATTTTAAAATGAGTTCCACTGAGAATCACTGCTTTTAAGCTTATGTAGTGTTACACAAAACCTATTTGTATTGAAGGTTCAAGGATTGCAAAATTCAATTGAAAAAATTGAGGTTCTTTTTCAACAGTCTTTAAAAAAAATTAATACAAAAAGCCATTTATTCTACTATTTAAAGCTGAAGATGTGATGACATTTTGAAAACTCTGCACAGTGTTCCTTCATTTATTGTGGGGGTTATGTTCCAGGACCACCCACAATAAGTGAACATCTGCAAAGTAGGGACACTATATTTATTTGAATATTTATACATTATTTTAGTAGTTATACACTATTTAAAGTCTTTATCAACCAGTTGTGTGTTGATAGATTGCCTCCTTCTCACCCCGTTGCCGCTTAGGCTCCTTTTCTCTCCCTTTAGCTTCTCCTTCCTCCCTTCCTTATGCTGTAAATTGTAAATTTTTATGATTTATAATATTCTTTTAGAGTTTATTAAAAAAAAACTGCGAAACAACAAATCCATGAAAAGTGAACCGCGAAGTAATGAGGGAACATTGTAATAACTTTCATTGCAGTGAGATGCAAGGGGAAAAACATGTGTTATGAAAAATTTATAATTTCCTTACTATTTGTGCCCAGCTTGTTAAAATGGATTCTTTCCTTGTACATACATCATTATGGTGGACATTTGGGGGGATGCTCATTTTTCTCACATTTACTAAAGTATTTTATGTGCATTTTCACACATACTTTTGATGCATGAATTGGATTGCACACATAACTCTATGGAAATTATATTCAGGTCAATATTCTATTTTGGAACATGCTTATTCAATAAGTCCATTGTTAAAAATGAAATGTAGTTCTAACCTAAGCCAACGTTTTAAGATGTGTTTTTTAAAAGCGCCCATACTTCAAATATAACTTTATAGATTCACTGAATTTTATACCACATATATGAGACCCTGGTGATGCAATGGGCTAAACCCTTGTGGCAGCAGGCCTGCTGACTGAAAAGTCAGCGCTTCGAATCTGGGGAGTGGGGTGAGCTCCCATCAGTCAGATTGGGGGTTGGACTAGATGGCCCTTGAGGTCTCTTCCAACTCTACTATTCTATGATTCTATGATTCTATGATTCTAGGTCCTGCTTCCTATGCAGGGACATGAGAGAAGCCTCCCATAGGATGGTAAAACCTCTTTGAGGAATATAGTTTAAAGCCTTCAGGAAAGGAAGGGCAGATAACTATATTGTGACTCTATAGTCCAGAGCAGGGGTCCTCAAACTTTTGAAGCAGAGGGCCGGTCCACAATCCTTCAGACTGTTGAGGGGCAGAATTATCATTTGGAAAAAAAAATACGAACAAATTCCTATGCAAACTGCTTATGTCTTCTTTGTAGTGCAATACAATAATAACAATGAAAGAACAATACAATATTTAAACATGAAAACAATTTTAACCAACATAAACCTATCAGGATTTCAATGGAAAGTGTGGGCCTGCTACTGACCAATGAGATAGTCAAGTTAATTATGATTGTTGTTGTTGTGTGCCTTCAAGTCAATTCAAACTTTGGGTGAGCCTAAGTCTAAAATTATTTATTTATTTATTTACTACCTTTATTTACTACATTTATATCCCACCCTTCTTACCCTGAAGGGGACTCAGAGCAGCTGTATGTACATACAATATATTATATTACAGTAGAGTCTCGCTTATCCAACATTCACTTATCCAACGTTTTGGATTATCCAACGCATTTTTGTAGTCAATGTTTTCAATACATCGTGATATTTTGGTGCTAAATTCATAAATACAGTAATTACTACATAGCATTACTGCGTATTGAACTACTTTTTCTGTCAAATTTGTTGTCTAACATGATGTTTTGGTGCTTCATTTGTAAAATCATAATCTAACTTGATGTTTAATAAGCTTTTCCTTAATCCCTTCTTATTATCCAACATATTCACTTATTCAACATTTTGCCGGCCCGTTTATGTTGGATAAGTGAGACTCTACTGTCTTAGCATAGCACAATATTAGCATTACAGTAGAGTCTCACTTATCCAACATTCTGGATTATCCAACGCATTTTTGTAGTCAATGTTTTCAATACATCGTGATATTTTGGTGCTAAATTCGTAAATACAGTAATTACTACATAACATTACTGTGTATTGAACTACTTTTTCTGTCAAATTTGTTGTATAACATGCTGTTTTGGTGCTTAATTTGTAAAATCATAACCTAATTTGATGTTTAATAGGCTTTTCCTTAATCTCTCCTTATTATCCAACATATTCACTTATCCAATGTTCTGCCTGCCCATTTACGTTGGATAAGCGAGTCTCTACTGTATATATTACTATACTGAACTATACCACTCTACTGTAATATTATATGTAATATATAACATATTATTATTATTATTATTATTATTATTATTATTATTATTATTATTATATGGTATTATTATTAGTATTATATTTTATAACATTATAATATTTTATCAATATTATATGTATATACAATATATTATATTATTAAAACTGATATACAAATATTATATTATAAAACTGAGGTCGGGGGCCAGTAAATGACCTTGGAGGGCCGCATCCAGCCCCCGGGCCTTAGTTTGGGGACCCCTGGTCTAGAGTGTTGGTGTTAAATCCCAGGAGAAGTGGATTTAAAAGTTTAAATTGTCCTGTTTGTGTTTCCTTGGTGAGGGAACATATTTACACAGAATTCAAGTTATAAAACCATCCTTTGTAAGAGAAGAGTCTAACTTGTTAATGAAACCACTACTCATATTTACGAACTTGTTATTGAAACCGCTACATTTCTTTACTGTTCAAATACAAATAAACAACCTCTTGTTTTTCCTCACATTAAGTGTCTCATGTGACTCTCTCAATATCCTAACATAGAAGAGGCTCCTGAATAAAACACTGGTGGCAGCATTAGTAGAGATAGCTAGTTTGAATCCTTCCATATTTTTGGTGGCAGCTGAATCTAAAGCCTTTGTAATTTTGGCAATTTGAAAAATCCTCTATATTTTTAAAAGTATTCCTCCTTCCATATTTTTGGTGGCAGCTGAAAGCCTTTGTAATTTTGGCAATTTGAAAAATCCTCTATATTTTTAAAAGTATTCCTCTATAGCTACAAAGAAACCCTAAGTAGGGTCTAAATATAATCAAGGAATTACCACTGAATCACAAGATAAGAATCTGCCAACTTTGATGTACTCATTTCCCTGAGCTCTGAGATAATAGAGTTAAACAGCCTTTCCCCCATTCAACAGATCTTAGAGACCAGTTAACGCTGGTCTTTAAGATCTCTCTGGTTCATTATAATAGCTTATATTTGATGTATTGTGCTTCTGAAGCCGGTTTGCTTGTGGTACACTTTTATTCTTTCCATTTTAAAATGCTCCAGTGTGTAATAATGAATAACATGTTTTCTTATATTGGATGAAAGAAGACTGTACATTATGAACCAGATTGCATAATTGTGATCATTTTCCACACAGCAGGATACAAAACAATCTTTTGTTTTACCGCTAAAGCATAAACTATTTCAACTAGTTTCAATTAAAGCTATCTAAAAGTGCTGTTCGGGGAGTTTTTCAAATTATTTTAATGATGCAGATGTTTCTTCAGCACCCACAGTCAGGCATCTTGAACATCAAGCAATACACTTCCAATTTGCTTTCAATATTTGAAAAAAAACATGTGTACTCTGGGGCCACCATTTTGATTAAAATTCTAACCACACCCAATGTTCTCCTGACTACACTGGATAACACCAAGGTGAAACTATTTAAAGTAGCATGCATTATTAAATCAAAAAACAGTAGAACTGTACGCTGGCTAGGATCTGTTACATCAGGTAATATAGGGCAGTTCTAAGTGGGGTCTCATTGTCAATCACCATCAAGTCAGCTTTGACTTATGTCCACCCTAAAAATAAGAAACCTCCCTAGTGTTTTCAACAACCCTATTTAGGTCCTGCAAACCGTAAGGTGGTCTCTTTTCTTAAAAGCATTAATGAATCATACTATATACAAGCATTATAATATTTGATACATACAAAGTATTATAGTCTCAGTATAGTCATTTAGTTTCTAGGAAGAGTTCAGGCTTGTTTTGCTCTGACTAGCCACACTGCGGAACTATAGCAGTTTGACACCACTTTAACTGCCATGACTCCATCTGATGGAATCATTGGATTTGTAGTTTGTTGTGGTGACAGAGTTCTCTGGCAGTGAAGATAAAATATGTCACAAAACTATAAATTCTAGAATTCCAAAGCATTGAGACATGACAGATAATGTGATGTCAAGCTTCTATAATTCTGGAGTGTGGATACAGCCTAAGACACATTATCTGTCTTTCTTTGGCATTCAAAGATCAAAACCATCATATTTTAGATGAGTTGATTCTCTTCCTATCACCTTTATTCCCTATTCAACTTTCACAACCATACACAAGGCTTAATAGCTTCAGAGCAGTACACTATAGTAAATGTCAATGTATGGAGACCTTCAGGACTTAATGCTTTAATGGAAAAGAACTCTTTTGTCTGACAATATATATATTAATTTATGTATTTCTTATGGGAAGAACTATAATCGATATTACTTCCTTTCTTTCAAAATGTAGCAAAGCCTGCTATATTTGTGGGTCCTCCCAACCATTTTGTTGACGTGGACTGAGATGTTTGCCTCCAAGATCTTCCCTAAGTATTTTGTTTTTTATATAGCAGGAATCCACATGCCTGCATTCTCCTCCAAAATGACATTCTTACTAATAGAAAACTCAATAATACCGATATCAAACTTTTCAAATATTACTTACATTCCCAGTTTCAATCCTGTACCATTCCTAAAGTACACAATACTTTCAGCATGGAAACTCCTAAAGCATAGTTTCTTCACAAACTTTAAAGGGAATGTGAGAACTTGGACCATATGAGAGAACAACATTCAGTTGCCTAAACTTACTTTTAAACGCAATCTGCATATTGATCTGGTCTAAAAAGTGGCAGGTGCTCCAGGCGACAGATCTGCACTGCTTCTTAAGTAGTTAGCTGAATTTTGGCATCAGTTTGAGTAATGATAAGACAAAGTGGGCAGAAGTTGCAGGAGTGGCAACATCTGCCACAGTATCAGGAGTATTAAAAAGTCAACACAGTCTTACCAACTCCATCTTGCTACTCCCAACATTAAATCACCTGGGACTGGATTTGGCTGCTGGAGTGGAAAGGGAGGAGTAAAAGTAGTTGAGCAGATAATATTTTATGGTTTGTGCAGGTGCCTTAAAATCATTAAGGGGTACAATCTGCGAAGAAGGCCAGACATGTTAAACTTTGAGACTAATATTATATTGTACTTGTATGTTGTGTTTTTTTTGTTATATATCCTATTTTATTATTATTTATGATGTAAATTGCAAGTTCATCTTATGGTTCATGGTTTCTTAACATATGTGTGCATGCACTTTCATGGTGCCTGCTGACTTATGGTGACCCCATGGATTTCATCAAGTTTTCTTGGACAAGTAATACTGAAGATGAGAAGCAGGGAAATGCTGGGGAATAAATGCCCTTAATCATTAGCAAAAGTAGATTGTGGCGTCACTAAATCCAACCCAAACTTGATTACAGTGCTGTCAGTCAGTCACGAAGCAATGTAGCAAAATAGAGTGTTGGCAGAAAGAAGATATATGAAAGTCATTTCCTATCATGTCGACCCATGATTTTTTATGGACTATAAAAATGGCAATCGGATTATCAGAAAGGAAAACTGATGAAATATGTCTGGGCTAGATAGGAACATATCTCCCTAATATAGACAGCGCATATCCTGTCCTATTTTTACCCAGCTGCCAAGAAAACAAATTATGCCAGTGTATTTCAATGAGCCATATCTCTGCCACATTCCGTCTCAGCTACAGCCGCAGTGCCTTGAGCTTTCTGCAAGGCAGATTAACTTTATATTTAAACTTGTTTGTTACTAAGATGTAATAATAGCCTCCCAATTGCATCTGACTCTTATCCATATATGTATATATTTTAAAAAATATTAATAATTTGATAAATTCTGCATCACCATTTTAAAGATTTTACTGTTAACATAGAAAGGCCAGTGTGTATCACAGCATTCAAAAGAAATGCAAGATATGGTAGGGCTCAGAAATAATTTTGAAAATTTAAGCAATTTTTTCTGGACTTTCTTGTTGTGCTCAAAATCCAAAACATTGAAGAAGTATGTTAAAGGGATTTTCAGTGGATAAAGTGGAAATTTTGTAAGTGTGCTTTTTCTATGACTAACAAAAGTTAAGATGTGAAAAACAGAAAGCTAGAGTAACATAAAGAAGCCTGACTGCTAGAAGCAAATGATAATTTAATTACCATCCAAAATAGACAAAAGATGTCAGCCCCAACTACCGAAAGGCTGTCTGAAATTTTGTACTTTAGTTATGTTTCTTGTGGCACTATTCTCACTATTGTTAAAGCTTGCTAAACAAAACTATTAAAGAAGAAATTAACCCTGGGAATGATTGTGGGGAAGGTCCTCTTTCCTGTAGGGCTGAGATTCATGAATCTAATTGCTCAGGATACAAAATGCCTCCTCAGAAGTATAGCTACAGCTTTGCCTTCTATGAAATCTACCTCCTAACTTGAAGAGGTTCCTTCTGTTCTGAATTTCTCCTCACACCTGGAGATGTTGGACTTTAGTTTCCCACACACAGCTGATCCATGAAAACAGATTCAGGGTAAGGTAATCCTACTATTCCTTAGCATCTATATCTCTATTAGCTAGCTAAACAGATCATTGCCTGGTGATGCAACAAAGCTACTCAATTCACGTTTTAGGTTTGATGCAGTGCTGGTAAGGAGAGGTATACAAACATACCAGATATGAGAAGAAGACTGAGAAACCTGATTTTCCAATGCTTTCTTTTCTTCATGGTCTCTATGTCTACTTTGTTTCTGCCAGCAAAAAGACAAAAGACCTCTTCACATGGGCCACTGGAACCGCCATGCATTGCAGCAAATCCAGCGGTGCTCGGTGTGGGGAACCTGTCGCCCCATGCCCCACATCACCCAACTCAATGGTTACCACATTGTACGGGGAAAGCGTTGGCCACCTGGCTTCCACCTGTTGTCTCGAAGGCAACAAAGGAAGCTTCCAGATCTTCTATAGTTTTATGACGGAGCCCCACCAGAAGTAGTTCAGTGTTGTCTGGTGGGAGCCAGCAGGGCCCATTGTAAAACTATAGATCTGGTGCATGTCGCCAAAACTAAGCCTGTCTGATGAAGTTGTGAGTCCCATGTGTATGTTCGGATCCTTGACTTTCTTCAAAACTTGTCTTTAAGAAATTATGGAGATGAAATGGTCCCATTTATTAGCCTCTTGCCACATAGCTTTTGTGCGCTAGTTCTCTGTACCATCTAAAATCTTTAGCCTGCATTGATTTGAAGCAGTAAAAGTTGACTATCTAGAAACAGCTTTTAGGATGTGACATTCAGGCTCCATCTTCTGACTTCTTTTAAGGTTGGGACTGTGGCTCCTGTCAATGTTTTGCTTCTTTCCCATCTGTATACACTCTCAGCAAATAGGAACAAAGTTTATAGTAACATTAATTTTACATAATTTCACTTTGCGGGAAGAGCAATTAAATTAGAATCTAAGGTGCCTAATTTTCAAAAGTAATTTAGTGATATTTAAACAAACCATTCCAAGTAATGACACAGAGAAAGTCATATTTTCATTTGCTAGATTGTCCCTTTCCCTCAATGCCTCCCCTGCCATCCTCTCTAGAGTGTTTCACCCCATGGCAAGTGACAGTTGTTGTGGCAGCAGGAAGTACAGCTGAGAACAGGAGGGAGAGAGAAAGAAGAAGAGCAAGCCTGCAGTATACTGCCTTCTGCTGAAGTGTTATGTACAGTGATCTGTGCAGAAAACAAAAAGAGAGGAACAGATATGCAATAAATGAGATTACACTAGAAAGTAAGAGAAACATCCAGATAAAGAGCAAAGTCAATCACATAAGACAAAAGTTTCAAGAAGGAGCAGTGTGGCCACACAGAACAGAAAACAAATGATGAGTCAGTATCAACACTTTTATACTATATCAGACCTACACAACGTATGGCCTGTGGGCTGCGTAAGTCCTTGGTGTGACTTGCCAAAGAAGGGAGATGGTGAGATGAGAAGGAAAGGCCACAGGCTCCAAGAAAAAATTGTGTGGACTGGGAATGAAAGATACTTTGAAGAGGACCCTTGCTTTTGGCATGTCTGTTCCTTTTTAAAAATGGGAGTTATTCTTTCACAAGTGTATACTGTGCATTTGTGTGCGCGCGCACACACACACGCACATTCATTTTAATCTCTCTCTCTCTCTCTCTCTCTCTCTCTCTCTTTCTCTCTCAGTGTGTGTGTGTGTGTGTGTGTGAAATGGGATTTTATAACATCCACACATCAGTTTTCTTTTCTCTTATGCTTAAAGCATAGATGCATGCATATGTATGCCTGACTGGTAAAGCAATTTAATTTAAATGACAAACAGATAAAAGCAAGGTAGTGAAAATAAAAGTCCTCTTTCTCACATGAACTTAATTAACACAAGAGGGTTTTTTTTAAAGGTTGTTTATTTTTAATGTAATTTTTGGTCTCTGAATATTGCAGGAAAAAACAAACTCTCCAATGGTCCCTCTTTATAAAACACCCCCCCCCCCAAAAAAAACCCTGATCTTGTAAAGGAGAAGGGGACAATTGTGTGTGCATGGGGGGTGGGGGTGGTATGAGGCAGTTCTCCTCCCCCAGGAAGCACACATATTTACATCCCCCTCGAAATGGTGAAGGAGTATGGCATCAGACCCTGTTGCCATTTCAAAATGGCATTCTGAGCAAAACAGAAGTATTTGGGAGTACTACAAGGTTTTGGCTGTGCTTATGGGTATTGTCCAAAATCCCAGGTTCCCCAGAATGCTGGAGCTCTGGTTTGCACAAGGTGGAAGGCAGAAACAGAAATTGATTTATGTAGCAATGGCCAAGGTGAATATTAGAGTACAGCAAAATCACAAATCCAGTATGTTTTCCAAAGATAAGCATGAGTATTATATAGAGAATTGACACACATTAAAAAGAGTGGGCATGTGCTGTGACTAGTGAAAATTACAATCTATAATCTCATTGGGTTGTTGTATGTATTCCAGGCTGTATGGCCATGTTCTAGAAGTATTCTCTCCTGACGTTTCACCCTCATCTATGGCAGGCATCCTCAGAGGTTGTGAGGCATGGAGAAACTAGGCAAGGAAGGTTAATATATATCTGTGGAGAGTCCAGGGTGTGAGAAGAGTTCTTTGTCAGTTGGAAGTCAGCGTGAATGTTGCAGTTAATCACCTTAATTAGCATTGGAAAGGTTTGTCTCTTGTCTGGAGGGCATCCTTTGTTCAGAGTCATTAGCCGTCCCTGGAGCTCCTCTGCCCTCAGAGTGTTGCTTCCCATCTACTGTTCTGATTTTTGAGTTTTTTAATACTGGTAGCCAGATTTTGGTTCATCAAGTGCTCTGCTATGGCTGATTTCTCTGGTTGAGTTAGTCTGCAGTGCCTTTCATGTTCTTTGACTCATGTCAAAGAAGCACTTGTTGAACCAGCCTGGACACAGTATATTATTTGAGAACACAAATAACTATCCACTCCAACAACTATCATGTCAGACTACACAGAGAAGCCATGAAATCCACAAGCATATGGACAACTTCAACAGAAAGGAGGAAACCATGAAAATGAACAAAATCTGGCTACCAGTATTAAAAAACTCAAAAATCAGAAAACAGTAGATGGGAAGCAACACTCTGAGGGCAGAGGAGCTCCAGAGAAGGCTAATGACTCTGAACAAAGGATGCCCTCCAGACAAAAGACAAACCTTTCCAATGCTAATTAAGGTGATTAACTGCAACATTCACGCTGACTTCCAACTGACAAAGAACTCTTCTCACACCCTGGACTCTCCACAGATATATATTAACCTTCCTTGCCTAGTTTCTCCATGCCTTACAACCTCTGAGGATGCCTGCCATAGATGTGGGCGAAACATCAGGAGAGAATACTTCTAGAACATGGCCATACAGCCCGGAAAACATACAACAACCCTGTGATCCTGGCCATGAAAGCCTTCGACAACACATATAATCTCATTGGTTCAAAAGTATTTTTATTTACAGTTTGTGATTGATGCATAGTGTCGAATAAACTGTCACTGTTGCATCCAAAACTTTCTGCTGTCTGTTTTTATCTGCCTTTGGGAAAGCGGAGGATTGAGAAAGAATGTGGGGGTTTTGATAACACAGGCTTAAGTGTTTTCACATGTTTACATGCATGTGGGGGGCCTTCTGTGTGATTTGGGGGTAAAAGGTATCTCAACATTGTGTCATTTTTAAAATACTATTCTTGTGGAATTGTATACTTTGATGGAGGGCTTCCAAGGCTACCTGCCCCCTCTGGTTGTACAGCCAATCACATTTAGGGATATGGAAAGGATGCCCAGTACAAAGCCTTGTGGAAATCATTGTCAGAATGCTAACCAATCTATTGGGAAATAGCTTAGAAAGGAGAACGAGGAGGAGGAGGAGGAGGAGGAGGAGGAAGAGGAGGAGGAGGAAGAGGAGGAGTGAAGCAACATGTACAGCAGCAAAGCAAAACTCCAGCTACCACTGATAAAATGCGCAGAACATTCTTTCTGTGTACCAAGAGGAGTCCTTTTTGTGAGCAATAAGTCCAGGACACCCTGCGCCATCAAAAATTATCTGCATCACAAAGCCATCTTTGCCTTTTCAGTTTAGATTTTCTTCCCAGACATGATTCTTTGCTACAAGAAAAAAGAGGGAGGAGAAAATAATGAATAGAGAAAAATAGTCTTTGCATCCTAACTTGCACTCAACAGTTCTCTAGCCAGCACACCACAAAACTGA
This sequence comes from Anolis carolinensis, assembly GCF_035594765.1. Lineage (NCBI taxonomy): Eukaryota > Metazoa > Chordata > Lepidosauria > Squamata > Anolidae > Anolis > Anolis carolinensis. Next base: position 93,298,053 of record NC_085845.1, on the reverse strand, counting down.
TCTGCCATGAAGGCTTCTGGCTGTTAACCTTCCTGATGTAGCATGCTTTTGTGTAAATACCATATGATGTGACCTACCTTGCCTGGAAGCCTCTGGGGAGAATTATGCTAATGGCTGCAACATGACCCATTTCTCTCCCATTTTTTAAGCACATCAAGGATCTTGTTATATCATCAGCTGACTAGGCACAAAGCAGATTCTCACCTTCAGAGGGCCTGTCTAATGCAGTCTGCTGACAGTAACAACACACAGCTAGGCATGAGAACTCACAGATTTGAGGTTCAGGGGAGGAAATAATGAACAAAACTAGAAGACAGTGAAGATGATTAGCATAGAGCTCTGCACGTACACAGAGAAGGCTTAATATATTTATTCTAAATAATATGCCCTGGAATTGTGAATCATCAAATACAGCCTGAAATGATGTAATGCAAAACAAATATTTTGTAGTCACAAGTTAATTTATCTGTTTTGATTTCTTTTTGTCAAACTTTGTGGGCAGCAATCTAAGGGCGGTTGTAGAAAGCAATTTAACCCAAGTGCAATCGCGTTTCTCAAACACAATTGTCCAGACACCTCCCCGCAACATCCAGGCTTTCCTGGAAGGGGGCTGTCCAGATGCCTACCCGGTCACAAAACGACCCCCCCCCCCCCAAAATAAAAAGCTGTAAAAAAGAAAATAACTTACCAAGCCACCATTCCCCCTTCTCTGGAGCTCTCATGGTTGATAGAAATGACACTCCAGGAGGGAAAGGAAGGAGAGATTTTCATCCTCCCCCTTTTTCTGGTGCATCATTTCTATGCCCATGAGAGCTCTGGAGAAGGGGGAATGTCAGCCAGGTAAGTTATTTTCTTTTTAAAGCCTTTTAAAAGGGGTTTTGGGAGGGAGTGGGGGCTGTTTTGGGTTTTTTGGCTTCAGCAGCCCAAGAAACATGAGACAGCTGTTTGGGTGGACACTAGAAGTCATGTGACATGATCCCTGGTCCCCATCTACACATCACCCACAGCTGGAAAGACCTGGGTCTTCTGAAAGGCCCAGGTCTTTACAGCTGTCAAATTACTTTGGCATCAAGCAGTGTTTTCCTGCTTTGTGCTGAAAGAATTCTTTTTTTACCTGAGGCATCATTTGGATGCCCCAGGGGAATATGCAGGAGGGCATGAACTTTAGTTGCTGTCTGGATGAACCAGGAAAAAAAGAGTCATCGGACAAGGCTAGTACTCATGGCAGTAGGATATTCCTGATCAACCAGAAGCTGACACTAAATTATTGTGGTTGGTAGGAGGAGAGAAGGAAATGTAACATGTATCTGACATTTTGAGTGGCGGATGGAAGAGGCATACTAATTTTTGTTGAATGCAACAGTCTTGAGGAAATAGCATTTTACACTCTTGAGATTTGTTGCAAAGCAATCTACAGCAGAGTGTTTCCAAGAAGCAAAATGTGCCAAAACAAAGTGCATTTCTGATCATTTGAATGACTGTTGTTGTTGTTGTTTGCCTTCAAGTCGTTTCTGACTTCTGATGCTCCGAGGTGCATAATGTATAAATGTATAACTTGCACAAGGACAGCCAGTGGATTTTCATGCCCAAGCAGGGATTCAAATTTTGTTCTCTAGAGACATAGTCCAATACTTAAACCACAATGCAATACTGACTCAATACTGTGTATGACCAAAGAAAGGTATGGAGAAGCATATTTTAATCAATGATAGGAAGTTGTAAACTACCATATATATTTTTTAACCAAAAAAGATCACCCTCCATAACCTAGGGTCTTAAACATGGGGTCAATACTGGAATAAGGACTGAGAGCAAAGGCAATAATAAGAGGCAGAGACAAAGGGTGTTCCTACCCCATTACTTCCTCTTGACCAAAGCAAGCTTCTATTCAAAATGGCTGCTGCATTTTCTCTGCAAAAAAAGCATATCCATTGTACTATTCTGGCAGGCCAGGCAGGGCTTCTTGTAAAAACTACCAAGCAGCCAGAGTTAGTATTATGTTTTCTTTCCCCGAAAATCCAACCCAGGAAGACCAGGAGAGCAGGGAGTGTGTTTTCAAGCAGTCCAAGATTCACACATCAATCAAATGAATCTGTCTGGTGAAGTGCGAAAGAGTAGTCTGTGATGAAGACAGCAAACACAAGCCAAAGATTCAGAGCTGCCATAGTTTTCACCTCCAAGCAGGTTGGTTGACAACAGCAAAGCTCCCAGGGGTTACCGTTATTAGATGTATAATCCAGCAGTATATCACAATTTGTCCTGACTGTCAAATATTTGTGATAAAGGCATTGGAATCTTCTGAGATTCTCAATTTCTTGCCTGCATTCTGCTGGGATAGGTACCTCTTTTACTTCATTTTTTGGCTATTGAGGCTAGCTACTCTAAGAAGCTGATACTTCCATCCCCAAGTTTTGTGGCTGCTGGGACCTACAATTCCCATATCCAAGAGTTGATATTTCCTCCTGATCTTTCTCTTCACAATTAGAGTCCCAAGAGCAGGGCATGACACCCATGAAAAATGGTTGCTACCACTCTGCTCCACCTGAGGTTCCACAAATGGCAGGCATGCTGCATTCTTCAGCCTCCCTTGCATTGCAGATGAATTCCATGTGGGCTGAAAAAGAAGATGAAGAAGGAATGAAGAAAGGAGGGCCATAATTTTGGCTCCAAAACCTACTGTGGACTTATACATGAGTATCTATGGTAAATAAATTGCAAGAAAAAAAAATTGATGAATTAGAAAAATTCATAAAAATGCTTGCAAATTTCAGTGTGGGAAGAAAACAGAAGTTATTTCTACCAAATATAAAATAAGAAGAAGATACATTTTTGGTAATATTGGGGAAAAGACCTTATCACACCAGGGCTTTAAAGCGGGCATCCCTGCATTTCTGCAGAATTCTGGAAAATGTAGTTTAGGGTGGGACCTTTTTAATTCTCAGCCATAGAGGTCCTTGCCTTCCCAAACATTTCCCAGAACTCTACAGGCAGCAGAAATGTGGGGATGCCTGCTTTAAAGCCCTAGTGTGATAATGTAGTAAGAGAGTATTTTTCATTATTAATGATAATATATAGTTCCCTTTTCAGAACAGCAGAGTTTTAACCCATAACGTTTTAATAATGCATTTGTAAAAAAGCCTAAGAGTGAGTTGAGTTTCCACAAAATAGAACACAGTACCACCACCACTCCATTACGATTGATTCCAATGGTTTCACATGTGAAAAAAATGTGTGAGACATCAGAAACCGTGCAGTTTTCAGTGCCATTTTTGGCTGCCCCCCTGTCTGTTTACCGGGAAATTCCTGAAATCGGAAGGAAGAAAATATCATTCTATATCTGGCAGCCAAAATTTCTGTTTACATTCCAGAAAGATCCGGCCCATTAGCAACAATGGGAGAACTTGCAAGGCTCCTTTTTCTGTCACTTTTATAGCTATCAGGATGAAAATGGCCATTACATATTTATGACCGCAAGTTCCCCAAGTTTTAGAACATTTGGGTCATCCATTGATTTTTTGGATTTTTTTTATGTTTCTAAAAATTTCTAAAAATTATTTTGGGGAGAAAGAAGGCTGCTGGTGCAGGACAACGTACAGAAGCCAGAAGACAGGCCTGGGGTGGGACTGAAATTGAAATAATATTCTCCCTGTGGGGACTCAAGCATGTCAGGTTATCCATCCCTTCCCTAAATCTACCCCACACTCAGTCAAGTTTAAGAAAAAAAGATCAAAATATTTAAAACATAAAAATATCCTTTTAAAATCCCTCCCAAATGCACACCCACCTACACCTCCCTAGCGAAAATAGTAAAATAAAAGGAGGACTATAAGGAAGACAACTAAGAAAATTTAATGTTATAATGCAGAAGAAAAAGATTGGAATTCTCAAAAAGTGATCCTAAGCAGCAATGTCACTGAGATAAAATACAGAACTAGCTAGCACATGATCTCACTCTCTCTCAAATGATAGAACAGCAAAGAAAAATCGAAGAGCTCACCCTGGTGTATATAGATCAGTTTGGCAAAAAGACATGTGATCCACTTTTTTCTTCTAATTGGCTCTGGCAAGGCTAATGGGGGGCGGGGGGGCGGGGAAGGAACCCACACATGGATGCTCTTTGCAATCACAGAGCAGCCAAATCTTCCGAATGCAGCCAAAAGATCCAGCACCACGTGGTATGTTCTGGCTGAGCCTTTGGCTACCCCCCTCCCCCTGCCCAGTCCATTTTTGGCAGTCTGGCTGCTGGATTGCTGAATTTCCCTGAATCCCATATCACAAAACAGAATTGTGCACACCCCTAGATTCTATTGTATGCCTCTGCTGTAAGTCATTCATTTCACTAGAGCTTATTTTTAAGCATGATTTTGCATTGTCAGGAAAGGTCCAGGAACCTAATTTCTGCAGATACAGGGGTCATTCTAAAGATGACCCATTTCCCTTCAACATGCTGGACAAATGAAACTAAAGATCTCTTTTGCTGCTGATGTTTAAATCATAATTTTCAGATGATATGAATAGAAATTATTAATGCTCTGTAACCTATCTTGGAAAATTTAGATATCAAATCCCACTCCTTCTCCCCAAATTGATATAGTTAATATTGGTTCAATGAAAAAGAACACGTGTTTCTCCCCTCTGTTGTGGCAATGTACTTTGGTCATCACTGGCAATTCATTCAGCAGTTGTCCAGCTGGAACTTTACCCAGTGGCTTTAGTATGTAAAACCTGTTTGCTGGAGTGTAGAGGATTTTGTAATGACTCAAAACTGAATACCTGCTAGGGAATAAACTGAATCCTGGATGCTGTGATTTTGAAAGAGGGGGTGGTCCTCCACAGCTACTTCAGATCTGACACTTTGCTTTTCTCCCTTCATTTCCTCCTATCCATTGTCACTTGAAAATTTAATTAGCACTTGTATGCTGTATTTTGTTTTTGAAGGAGGAGGCCAATTATTAAGGAATCAATTGCCTTTTCTTTGAAACTGGTCCTACTGCACCTCTTGCCCAACTGGAACCAAAAGAAAGTACAGTTGCTGTATTATTTTCCCACCATGATAGGGAATGTTTACCTAAATCCCTACTCAGAAAAAAATGGAAAGGATGACAAGACCTCATAAAGACTGTGCAGATTCCCAAAGGCTGCCATCTGAGCCTGAGGATCAGCAGAGTGATAGCTGGTGAGGTGATGTTGAGGATAAATTTATCGAGATGTTTGCCTAGATTAGAGCTGCCAGTCTCTATGGTATTTTCTAAACTGGTTGAGTGCACACTTATAATTACAGAATAAATTAATTGCATGTAAATAAACTGAAAAGTGACAGCTTTGATTAAGGTATTTATTGTTGTATCTGAAAAACATGGGAAAATGTTACCTTCAAGCAGGAATTTAATTTATTGCTTGCCTGCTTACCTATAGCCTGTTTACTCCAGAGAACAAGGCAAGAGAAACATCAACAAAGGTATTGATTTCATTACCTTTTTCAAAAAAAAAGTGTGAATAAATGAACTGGTACCTGAAAGTCCCTATCTCCATGTTTGTTGTTAAAGTAAAAGAAAATTTAGTAAGTAAGTAAGTAACTTTATTTTTCTATCTCGCCACCATCTCCTGGCAAGGACTCGGGGCGGCTAACATAGGACAAAGCCCGAAAACAATAACCAGAATACAACAATTAAAACATTACAAAAAGTAAAAACAAATAAAAACAACATTATACCAAACAATACATCGATCCATAAAAACTCATTTAAGGCATAAAATGAGTAACAATACAATAAAATAAGATGGACCACCAAAAAATAGCGATAATTACTTGATGATCATCTTTATTAGATCCATGACAGAAACACATGGCAAGTAAGTGATACATTTGAATTCTGAACACACTAAAAGTTAAAAGGTAAAGGTTTTCGCCTGATATTAAGTCTAGTCGTGTCCAACTCTGGGGTTGAAAGCATTACCCCCATTCTGGGACTCTGAAAGCAGTAGGCTAATTTAATTTGACCCGGAGAGTGAGAATAAAAATGTTTGTTAATCATAGGAGTTTTTAAACAATATATCCCAATGAAGATAAAATCAAATGGATCTCCAAACTAAAATTAATTTGCACAGGAACAAAACCAAAATTTCCAAAGATATTTTTTCTCTCTGGAAGCACCCATATTTATGGTCAAATTCAGTCTGTTTTTACAAAAAAAAAATAAGTGCAGGGACAATTCTCACTACAACATGCAGTGTATTAGAATCCACCCTCTGAGCTTGCTATTTTTCAGTGGTAATACTGTGAATAGAGATAATTTGTTATAAATTCAGTCCAAAATGAATTAATACAACATAGAAAAGGTCAGACCAGATGTTTTCTCATTGGCATGCTTACTTTCCCCAGGAAACTTTATGTTTCAGGTAAACACCTAAATTCTGAATTGTGTGTCTCTGAAGTAAGACAAACTTACTTGTTTCTTTTCTTACAGAGAAAAAAGATAAAAGCTCCACAGACGCTGCACAATATTTCATACTTTCAGTAAAAAAAGAGAGCTGGAAAAGGAAATGTCTTGTAACAGAACCTCTCCACCCACCCATTGCTGTTAATCAGAAGCTGCCTCAGCAGAACATTTTTATTTTTGTTTTTGAAAAAATATCCTGGTCATCCAACCAAACAGAAAACAAGACTATAGTCATTGTGCCACACAGTGCATCAGGTCATGATGCATTGCAATATCTTTACGCCAAATCAAAGAAATATTTTTTTTATGCTGACTTTCAGAGGAAGCCTTCACATTATTACTGAAAGGGATGGCAAATTATGCTGGGGTTAGCCAATTCTTCTTTCCCCACCCCAGTCATGACATGTTCCTTTTTTTTCTTTTGCTCAGCCTACTTTTGCTTGGTGCATTTGTCCTTAAATTCAATGCTAGTTGTTATCTAAATGTTGACATATGAGTTATCTACACATTTGAGTACTGGCTTGGAAGAACCTTAATAGGAGGAAAGCTATTTTATATCACGGATAGCTACTGTGGACCTAGCTACTGTCTTGACTGCAACACAAGAGGCTTCCCTTAGAACACAAGAGACTTCCCATGTTCTGTAGAAAGCTATGGGGCCAAGCTGCTGTGGCAATGCTTCCTCATGTGGAATTGAAAAGCATAACCTAAAGGTGAGATGGGATTGCCCCACTGCCCTGCTGATTCACCATTGGTGGTGGTGAGTCATCCCGCAGGACCTCATCCATGTGATGAGGTCCTGTGAGCAGGAATGATCTGTATTGTGGCTATCTGCTCTCAGATCTAAGCATTCAAAAAGCAGTAGCACTTTTTACTTGGACTAAGGGGGCAAATGACTATGATTGTTGGGGGTGGCCTTCAAGATAAAATGCTTCTAGCTCTGAAGAGCTGCACAAGGCAGTGACAGGATTACAGACCTGTTCTGGCATGGCAGGGTGGAGAACATAAAATTTACCAAAATGCCTTCACACTTGAAATAATTATCTGACTTGGGATTTCATTATGAAGTACCTCAGTCACATGTCAGAACTTTTTTTAAATAGGAACATTAGCTATGGCATACTTACTTTCCTCAAAATAATCTATTTTACAGGCAATTTTGCAGGTGGAGCAATAGTTAGAATCATAAAATCATAGAATCATAGAGTTGGAAGAGACCTCATGGGCCATCCAGTCCAACCCCCTGATGAGAAGCATGAAATTACATTCAAAGTACCCCAACAGATGGCCATCCAGCTTCTGCTTAAAAGCTTCAGAAGAAGGAGCCTCCACCACACTCTGAGACAGAGTTCCACTGCTCAACAGCTCTCACAGTAAGGAAGTTCTTCCTAATGTTCAGGTGGAATCTCTTTTCCTGTAGTTTGAAGCCATTGTTCCGCATCCTAGTCTCCAGGACCGCAGAAAACAAGCTTGCTCCTTCCTCCCTATGACTTCCCCTCACATATTTATACATGGCTATCATGTTTTCTCTCAGCCTGCTCATCTGCAGGCTAAATATGCCCAGCTCTTTCAGCCGCTCCTTGTAGGGCTTTTTTTCCAGACTCTTGATCATTTTAGTCACACTCCTCTGGACACCTTCCAGCTTGTCAACTTCTCCCTTCAATTGCGGTGCCCAGAATTGGACACATTATTCCAGGTGTGGCCTGACCAAGGCAGAATAGAGGGGTAGCATGACTTCCCTGGATCTAGACGTTATACTCCTATTTATGCAGGACAAAATCCCATTGGCTTTTCTAGCCGTCAAATCACATTGTTGGCTCATGTTTAACTTGTTGTCCACGAGGACTTCAAGATCCTTTTCACACGTACTGCTGTTGACCCAGTCATCCCCCATTCTGTATCTTTGCATACATATTTTTTGGCCTAAGTGGAGTATCTTGAATTTGTCTCTGTTGAAGTTCATTTTGTTAGTTTAAGCCCATCTTTCTAATCTGTTAAGATAGTTTTGAATTCTGGTCCTCTCTTCTGGAGTATTGCTTATCTCTCCCAATTTGGTGTCATCTGCAAACTTGATGATCATGCCTTCAAACCTTCATCTAAGTCATTAATAAAGTTGTCAAACAGAACCGGGCCCAGGACAGAACCCTGCGGCACTCTACTTGTCAGTTCTTTCCAGGATGAAGAAGATGCATTGGTGAGCACCCTTTGGGTTTGTTCACTTAGCCAATTACAGATCCACCTAACCATAGTTTTGCCTAGCCCACATTTGACTAGTTTGTTTACCAGAAGGTCATGGGGAACCTTGTCAAAGGCCTTACTGAAATCCAGATATGCTGCATCCATGGCATTCTCTGTATCAACCTAGATTGTAATGCTATCGGGAAAAAAGATCAGATTAGTCTGGCATGACTTGTTTTTGATAAATCCGTGTTGACTATTAGCAATGACCGCATTCCTTTCTAAGTGTTTGCAGACCACTAAATTCAAAGACCTGGACAAAGCTTCATGAAAGTTCAATTTTACCCTGGAATATATACCAAATAATTTGCAACAGACAAATGAGTTGGCATAGCTGAATAGATTATTCCAATGTAAATGTGCCCTGGAGAGGCTCCTGTGTAAATCTGTCATGGAAATGTGATGAATCAGAACACAATGTCCAGATGGACTAAGACTACATTTGCTCCACTGGGATGTCTCCTAATCTTCCATGTGGTCACATCATCCTCAATGCTGGTTGTGTTGGCACCTGATGTAAAATGAGCAGATTCAACTGCGATGTTTGGGCACATTGGTGGAGCACTGTAGCCAATAGTCATGAGACAGGGATGAGGGTAATGGGGGCTGTGAAGACAAGCTCTAAGTTTCAGTGACAGAAAAGAAAAGACTTATCTAGAATTGGCAAGCTGGAATAAGTGGTTTCTAAGAGGAAAAAGTCGTTGCACTGAGCAGCTCAAGCTGCTGTGTGTTGGATCCTGTCCCCCTTATTTGAGAGTTATTATACAGGTGTAAACACTTTGGCCTAGGGTGAGTTCATCCTTTAGCAAAAAATATGCAACCAATGTGCCTGAAACAACAGCCATGGCATGCCTTAAAAACTACTGTCACTCATATCCTACCATTTCTGACATTGCTCCAAGCATAAAAAACTGGAGAAGATACTGTGCCTTGAAGAGTGTACTGAGGCATTTAAAGGTTGCCAAGCAGCACCTGTCAGATTAAGCCTTTAAAACTGCACATCTCAAAGAGTGTAACATGACAGGGCTCACAGAGGAGAGGAGCTTATTAGGGGGTGGTTTGGCTTCTCAGTCATTGTTAGGTGTGATTTAGCAGGTGGATTAGGCCCTGCTGCCTCTCAGGAAGAAGAGCTTCAGTTCTAAGAAAAGAATTCATGAATATCAGAGGCAAGGAAGCTCTGTAGTTACAACAGTTAAAATGTTATTATGCTAGTTTTCTACATTTTCATGTGGCTTTACAATTAATGGAGCATGGTCATTAATAAAGAGGACTGTAACTATATATCCATGTATAGGCAGTCTCCAAGTTACAAACAATGTTTGTAACTTGGGAATGTTTTGCCTGCAGAAGAGAAGGCTGAGAGGAGACATGATAGCAATGTACAAATATGTCGGGGGAAGTCATAGGGAGGAGGGAGCAAGCTTGTTTTCTGCTACCCTGCACACAAGGACGCGGAACAATGGCTTCAAACTTCAGGAAAGGAGATTCCACCTGAACATCAGGAAGAACTTTCTCACTGTGAGAGCTGTTCAGCAGTGGAAATCTCTCCCCCGGACTGTGGTGGAGGCTCCTTCTTTGGAGGCTTTTAAGCAGAGGCTGGATGGCCATCTGTCGGGGGTGCTTTGAATGCGATTTCCTGCTTCTTGGCAGGGGGTTGGACTGGATGGCCCATGAGGTCTCTTCCAACTCTACTATTCTATGATTCTAAGATTCTAACAAGATAGGTTTTATAGGTTTGTTCTTAAGTTGGATTTGTATGTAAGTTGGAACAGGTACATTTTAAAAATGTAACTCCAACTATGTGTGTATGTAAGTTTTGAATAGCATAGGGAAGAGTTAAATCCCCTGTGGTGTTTGCTTAACTATCTCTGCCCCTGCTTTTAGTTTGGATGCTTCCTTCATATTATTTTTCCTGAGCTATCTTTTAGCATTCTGTCTCAAAGAAATAGTAAAAAAAAGATTTCACCTCACTTACTGTCCACATGATAATTTGATTTTGAAATATTTGGCTTGTAGAAACAGCGATTTGTGAGAAAGCTTCAGTGGCTTCCCCCCATGATAACTCTTTCAGGAGTTAATTTCCCATCCTAGGGGTAGATATATCTCCCCTCCAATTGTCTCACCCCTGTTCTTAACTATGAACCATTTGTCAGTTGGATGTTTGTATAAGCCTGTAATTTTTATTTTGCAAAATGACCCCAAAAACCTGGGACAACTTATCAATAAGTCAAAATAAGTATTATGCATTAATGTTTATCAGAAAAATAAACCACCTTCTTCTCTTAGTAGAATGGTGAAATAAAAGAGCATAGTCTATCCTGTGAAAGAGCTGCAGGGTCAAAGAAAGAAGCAACAATCCCCTCTACTCTTTCTGTAAAGCTTCTGACCGTTTTAAAAATATACAGGTGGGAAAATAGCAGCAGTGGCAGCCAGGGTGAGCTGGCTCCCTAAGGGGCTTCCCCTTCTCTGCAGAATGACCCTCAACTTGATTCATATCAAACTCCATATTTTTGGATTCAAAAAACTGCCCTTGACTTGTACATAAGGTTGATTTGTACACAAGTGTATGTGGTATATGGTTCAGGAAGCTCCTGACTTACAGATATTTGACTTACAAACAACCCATAGTTAAGAATGAGGGTGAGACAACAGGAAGTGAGAAAAATCTACTCCTTAGAAGGGAAATTTACTCCTGGAAGAGTTATCATGGGGGAAAGGTGTCTCCACTGGAGTTTTATTACCAATCCTTGTTTCCAAAACATTTTTTTTCCTAAATTCAATTATCACAGGGACAGAAAGTGAGGTGAAATCTCAGCAAAACAAGCACCATGGGGATGTTGGCCCTTCTCTATGTTTTCCAAAGCTTGGGGGGGGGGGGGGGACTTAGCTAGAATTGCACTTGAAAAATGTACCGAACTTGGGGACTGTGTGTATTTAGATTTGTATTGGAATTCAAGTTTGGTTTTTAGATGTAAAACTGCCATAAAAGTGGCCCCATTTAATCAAGAAAAATGTGTTGGATGTGGTATCAGATTTCTAGTTAAAATCAGGTTTAAATACTTCATAAACTAACTGTATAGACCAGGGGTCACCAAACTAAGGCCCGGGGGCCGGATGCGGCCCTCCGAGGTCATTTACCTGGCCCCCGCCCTCAGTTTTATAATATAATATATTGTATATACATATAATATTGATAATAATATTATAATGTAATACAATATAACACTAATAATAATACCATATAATAATAATATTAATTATATATTCTATATTACATATAATATTACTAATAATATTACAGTATAGTGGTATAGTTCAGTATAGTAATATATAATGCTAATATTGTGCTATGCTAATAATATAATATATTGTATGTACATATAATTTGTAAGCCACTCTGAGTCCCCTTTGGGGTGAGAAGGGTGTGATACAAATGTAGTAAATAAATGCAGTAAATAAATAAATAATAAATAAATACATTTTAGACTTAGTCTCGCCCGAAGTCTGAAATGACTTGAAGGCACACAACAACAACAACAATAACCCTAATTAACTTGACTATCTCATTGGCCAGAAGCAGGAGCACACTTCCCATTGAAATCCTGATAAATGTATGTTGGTTAAAAATATTTTTATTTTTAAATATTGTATTGTTCTTTTGTTGTTGTTGTTGTTGTTTTTTGTTTTTGCACTACAAATAAGACACGTGCAGTGTGCATCGGAATTTGTTTGTATTTTTTTTTCCAAATGATAATCCGGCCCCTCAACAGTCTGAAGGATTGTGGACTGGCCCTCGGCTTAAAAAGTTTGAGGACCCCTGGTATAGACAATTGTAGCCAATCAGGGATTCATTTTAGAAGTCCAAGTTTTCTAATTTTCCATCTTTTAGCAATAAAAACCAGAAATATTTTCAACGACTAAAAGGCCTTTGTTTCTTCTGGAAATTTTCCTGAGGCTGGTTTCTGCCATTTTGGCTCAGAATTTCTCCAAACTGCCTACAAAAACTCTGAAATAAGGAGGCAAGATGACCGAGTTCAAAAAAGGGCAACAACTATATTAACGCATCTGTAATTTCAAAAAGGGCATTAACTATTAAATAAGCTGTATACTATAGGTATATTTGTACCTGATCTGAAAATAATTTCTGATAATTCTCTGAAAAATATTTATGGTCACTCAACCACACATAATAAATTTTGGTAGCCAAGACAAAACATATTACCCCTGAAAGGATGATCAAAGGATTGCTCTCCAATTTTGATACCTCAAGGTGCTATCAAGCTTTTCCTTTTCTTGTTACTCTATTAACTGCATGGTTTCTGGAAACTGTGACCAAAGAATATTTATTTATTTATTTCAAACATTTATATCCTGTCTTTCTCACTGGAAAGACAGGCTCAGGATGGCCTCACAAAGAATATATCTCTTTGAGACACATACCCTGTGTAATAATGTTATAACCTACATCTTAATATACTAGTGATTTATCCTTGGACTCTCACAACCCCCACCACATACCAGATCAGCTGAACTTGATGGAAAGTGGGCTCCAACAGCACCTGGTAGATCACAATTTCTCTATCCCTGTTTTAAAGGGTAGCATGAAGAATTAAATATCCCAAGGCTAATGTGGGATATGGCTACAAATACTTTATGCAGCACTAAAGTAATCAGCTAGTAGATAGTCTCTGAGGGGGAGAAGAGCATTATCTACCCCTATAGCCACTTAGAACCTCATCACATGAAGTCACCTAGCATGGGCAACAACGGGGATTCACCAGATAGCACAGCAAATCCAGCAGGCAGTAAGGGAATTCGTTGCTCCATGTCCTGCATCTCCCACAGCAATGTGTTTTCCATCACACAGAGGAAAGCATCACTGTCCAGCTTCCCCCAGTTGCTAGCAACAAGAACACAGGAAGCCTCTTCTTAGGATACATTCAGCACAGTTCAGGGACAGAGCCCTATCGGAAGAAGCTTTATATCATTTGATGGGATTTGGTGGGCTCCATCCCTGAACTGTGCTAGATGCATCCTATGATGGATAAATTTACCCAGTGATGAAGTCCTAAGATTAGTCGGGAAAAGGGATTTTACCACCCATCTTTTCCCTTTGAGATCCAGCTTGTTTTGAAAACAGACTGTTCTATTGGGTGTCTATTGCTATTTTTGTCTTCTTAAAACAAATAATTTTGCTTCAAAATCAGCTTGCTTTTGATCTGATTTTCTTTCTTTCTCTCTAACTCCACTAGTTAATTTCCTTTAAAACCTTTATCCAGCAAGATCCTAGAGAGGGATGTTGCCTGGGAGAACCTTTCCCCATAACCAGTAAACACAGCATGCTGCTCTTATAACTGCCTTTCTGGGAAATTTATCTTCCTCTGGCAAACACTTCTTCAGAAAATATTTTCCAGCTTTTTCATACTTCAGAACATAATTTGAAAACAATAGTAGTTCTTATATGCACATGTCTATTTTTGGCTTCATGCATAAATATGAGAACAAACCACAAAATATACGAGTGCTGCATATACCAATTGGCACCTCTGGAGTTAGGCCCAAAGCAGCAAACCTATGGCTAGACAAGGTAAACCATTAGTTCTAAAAATTCAAGATATTTCTTTCCCCAAGCTGAGTGGCTTCTTGACAGAACTACTTGCATATGAACTTGTACTTGTATAAGTAACCATAGATATCCCTGAAGGCAAACCTGCACACCAAAAAAAATTCTATGAAGTTTTGCCTAACAAAGCTATTTAAAAACAACTGTCATGACACTGGCAAAAGTTTTCACATGTTTTGCAGCACTGCCCTAATTGCTGCATACAGTGAAGTTCAGTTGTAGAAATATCTGACACAGGAGATAGTTCCATTTAGCATAATTACAGTATTTTACAGTGTAGTAGAATGATCTCAGTAGATAATCCAGCATTTATTTTTAATTCAATGCAAAAAATGTAACATAATTAGAATTTTTAGTGATGCCCCAAATCAATCACGTAAGATTTATTTACCCAAAAAGTACATTGAGCAGGTGGATCTATTTTTTTTCTACTCTGAATTAAAATGTGTGACACAAACATGCTTTAAAAAACATTTCTTTTTGAAATTAGATTACAGTTTCAAATATTCTATAGATTCTACAAAAGAATGCAAGGGCAGATATGGTAATCACATCCCACATCACTTGTATATGCTACCCCAAGCACAGTCATACAATTATAACCGTATTCAAGGAAATGTGAAGAGAGAGCCATGTGTGGTCCAACATACACTCATCATTAATCACTCTTGTCTTTCATTCTCGGAAGAGTATATTTGAGAAAGAGAAGGAAATAACCCTCAGAAAAAAAGCATGCTAGAGACAAGAGAATCCGTTCTACAAGATGGGCTGCATCTCCTGAAGACAGGGGAAAATGTCTTTGGCAGAAGCATAGCAAACCCAATCAAGAAGGCTTTAAAATAAATCCCTGGGTTGGAAATAAGAGTTCAACACCAAACCATAAGCAAGCTCTCTAAACAAAGGATATGAATACTAGAGAAGAAGGTGAGGAAGGGAAGAGAAGCCACAATACAAGTCAGAGTAAAATTCAATGAGAACAAGCAAGGCTTTAGATATCTGAATACCAATTGATTTTGTTTGTTGTTTGTTAATTCAGTCACTTCCAACTCTACATGACCTCATGGACCAGCCCACGCCAGAGTTTCTGTCAGCCATCAGCGGTGGTGAGCAAGGCAAGGTAGGTAGCAGGTGAGGCGGATGGCGTCCTTCTCCTCTGCCAATTGGTCCTACAGGCAGGGCTCAGGGGTCCGAAAAGCAGGCGACCAAACGGTTTCTGTTCCTACTTTCCTTTTCACTGTTTTTTTTTTCCGTAGCAGAAAGGGGTGTACCGTTTCATACCATCCGAATGGATGGAACGAAATGGAAACACGAATTAATCGAATGATACAGATACTGGGCCCATGACTATTGGCTGATGCTCTTCAATACTTTTTCAATAATTTAAACAATGGGGCAAAGAAAACCTCTATCACATTAGTGATTACATAAATTTTTAAGGGCATTGTAAGATAGGAACAGAATCGATAAATCAGAAAACTGGGCAGAAATACTTAAATGAAATTAAACAGTAATAAATGCAAAAAGTATAAATGCAAAATTAAGTGAGAAAAAAAACATGTACAGTTATAGAATGGGCTCAGCAATACTAAGTGTGAAAAGTATCTTGGGATTATTGCTCATCACAAATTGAGCATAAACTAGTAGTGTGGTACCACAGCAAAGAAGGCATAGGCTATTTTAGTCTGCATTAATAGAAACATAATTTCCAAGTCAAGAGAAGTAATAGTTCTACTGTGCTCTGTGCTTGTCAGGTCCCAGCTGGAATACTGCATACAATTCTGTTCACTTCATTTTAAAAGGGATATAGACAAGTTAGAATGGGTTCAGAGAATGGGAACAAGGACGAGGATGGTATGGGAAACAAAACATATGAGGAAAATTTGAAGTAGCTGAGTATGTTAAACTTGGGGAGAAAAGATAGAAGAATGGCATTATTAAACTCTTTAAATACCTCAAGAGCTGTCACAAAGAAGAGAGTCAGACTTGTTCTCTGCTGCTTTAGAAGGTAGACCTAAGTCTAATGGCTTTATTTGTAAGGAATGTACATTTCAATTGAACATTAAAAATACATTAAATTGAACTATGAGAGCAGTTTGGCAATGGAATCAATTGCCTACAGAGATGTTGATACCTACTTCCCTGTATATCTTCAGAAAGATACTGTTGGGAATTCTTTGATTTTATGAGATTCATCAAGCTCTGCAAGTCATAGGAAATCTATTCATACTGCTGGGAGATGTCAACGGTAGAAGTAGCATTTCTGGGATGTGACACCAATTCAAGAAGGAATCCTATGACCGCATCATAAAGCTCTGGTGAAACGTCCCACTTCGCCAGGCTTCTGGGGAGGAAAAAGAGAGCAGCAAAAGAGAGCTGTCACCTGCATGAAGTTCCCTCTCTGAGATGCTTTCCCCATCACATGGAGAAAGCATCACAATTGTGAGGTGGCCCTATGCTGGGAGTTGTTGCTCCCATGTTCTCCCATGTTGTTGGGGAAGTGTCTGGTGATACTTTCACCCCAGTTGGGGGTATGGCTTCCATAGGAAGCTCCGTTGCATTGTCTAATGGCTGGAAGCATCCTAGGATGCTAAAATCACCTTGTCTGATTAGGTGGCATATTCCAGAAGCTTGTTACAAATTCTGTTTAAAATCTGATTCTGCCAACTTTCCAATGTTTCTGATTCTTGACAATCAGAATAAAAATGGAAGGAAGAAGATTGCTATAAATATATTTGGGGAATCATATGGCCCTCAATTGTCCTACCAGTGTTTCTAATACAGAACAGTATTCATTCTTCAGATGTTCTCTGGAAACACAGTTCTGTTTTCACTCCTTGCTTTCATCTTGGAAACATTGCTGCCAAGAAATCACCAACACACTGAAATGATTAATGATTCATCTTAGAAATCTGTATAGCCTGGAATATAGTGAGGGAAAATTAGCTCAGCAGAAAAACGAATTATCAGGTACAGTAGAGTCTCACTTATCCAAGCTAAACGGGCCGGCAGAAGCTTGGATAAGCAAATATGTTGGATAATAAGGAGGGATTAAGCAGTAATGTTATGTTGTAATTACTGTATTTACGAATTTAGCACCAAAATATCACGATATATTGAAACCATTGACTACAAAAATGGCTTGGATTATCCAGAGGCTTGGATAAGTGAGGCTTGGATTAGTGAGACTCTACTGTAATACCAATTAAACAGTGAACTGTCTGTCTCTTCTTTTTTTTTTTCATTCTTAAGATTTGTAACAAGAATAGAGCTGAAATGTAACAATCATTTCTCCTCTTTTGTTCTTTTTACAAACAACCATTTCAAAATTTATATTACTTGTATATTATTGAGTGAAAAATTATCTAATTTTGTGTCTCAAAATAATACATCATGAATTCCATTTTTTATAACAACAACAATGATAACAAGGAAGCTGATGTCTAACGTTTTGGCAGACAGACGCTTGTGAAAGCCTGCCATTTGCTTGTGATAACATTTGTTTGATATGTACCAGAGTATTCCATTGAATCTCCTTTCATTCTTGCTGGTAATAATTCTTTAGCCATTTCCACTGCCATAAGAAGTAAATGGAAATCCCATATTTAATTAATTTTCTTCTTTATATCCATAAAATACATGCCTGTGAAATTAGTCTGCACAATATTCATGCACAACTGTTTCAACCCTTGATGTTTTTTCTCTAAAAATGAATCCAAATTGTTATCTTTACTATTGTATTGGAGAGAAAATGCTTAGTAACTTGCAGATATAATATTTAAGACTTTCCAAAAAATTAAGACATTTCTCACACTGAACTAGTAAACCCATACTCATATTGATAGTTTGATCTGAAATAGATCAATATGACTATGGGTTTACTAGTTCAGTGTGAGGAATGTCTTAATTTTTTGAAAAGTGGAGGCACAGTTTGTGGACTTCTATATCATTGTGGTCCAATCTGCGGCCCATGGGCCGCATGTGGCCCACCAATTCATTTTTGTTGGCCCTTGCCCTTCTTACTGGAAAAAAATATTTTAATTTAACATTTGGAAAAAAAATGTTTATCCTTCTTACTGCTTTAACTTATTAAGAAATGGCCATATCAAAGCTTCACTCTGGCCCTCACATTCCTATACTAAAGTTTGATTTGCCCTCGTGTAACTAAAGGTTTGACCACACTGCTCTATATGATAAGAAAATCCCTTTTTGTAGAAAAATCAATGTCAAGGAAAAAGCATTTGAATCTAGCATTCTACCTCTCACCAAGATTTCTGTGTTCAGCATTATTTCAGTTTGAAAAAGCATTCATATACAAAAAGCCATATCTAGCATCTAATATTTCAGACCTTATTCACTTCTTCGGTGAACTTTAGGTTCACCATGTGATTTAAAGATTTTATATTGTCAACCATATGATGAATTTTTAGGCCAATATATTTAATTAGGGTTATCAGAACTATTAAAAGGTTTTCTATTTGCTCTTTTTGACTTCTATAATGTTTCTGTAGGCCAAGAAGAAATTGAGAAGACTTTGTAGATCAGTGGAAAGAACTTGGCAAACCCATACACACCATTGTTTCTCATATAGCAGATTGCTTGTTAAAAGAGTTCTGATACACCATTCAAATGGAAAAGTGTGGTTGAAGAAACAAAAGGTTGGAATTCTTCTTCCAATGTATGCAATCTTTTTAGGTACAACCTCCTGTCCTAAATACATTCTTTTGAAGAAGAAAACAAACATATGTGGGTCACACTCTTTTCTCCTTCCAATGCCAGGGATTCTATCTGTAACAAACTAACATGTCAAGACATCTGTGGTGTTAGATCATGGTGTGATCATCTACCCACCATCATCACAGGCAATCACTTGTGGCTGAGCATGATTATCTTCCAAGGGTAGAGTCTTGGCAGAGGGTTCATAGGTGATCTATTCTGGACCCCTATGGTCTTTTGCAATGAGGATGTAGATTTCCAGATGTTGGGTGGCCACAACAAGGGTTTGCTTGACATGCCTTCCTCTCATCATGTTTCTTCCTTCCACCGCATATTCATTCCTCTTCCAAATCCATAGCACCATTGGTAAAAGCTGACATCCAGTTACAATGCTTGAGTGCCAGGGGTTGAGCTGGGAACAGTTCTCAGTATTTATACCACATTCAGAGTCCTTCATGAAGTTCACCAGATAATGCTGCTGACTGTATAGCTCAGCTTTCAAATAAAACCAGGAGCATGAACCCAATGTACTAAATGCGCCCAGTGCTTCAGGTACAGAGCAAAAAAAAAAAGTTGTGGGACTTTGAAAGGCCACAATTCTGTTCATCAGTATCATTACATTGCCATATGTGGCAGTGGTGGCAATTATCTTTTCTGTTCTGGAAATAAAACCCATATGCACCCCCACCCCTGCAGAATGAGTCCTGGATTGCAGAAATCTTGTCTACCTAGGATTCTCATCTTCAATGTTTCCTCTTACCATCTGGGGTTTATTTAATTAAATAACTGGAAATTTAATTCTTCCAGTATTCCTAGGAAATAGGAGGCATGGGAATGGAGGACAGACTTTTAGACTAGGACCAACGTCTGTCATGTAGGAGTTTGTCTCAAACCTTACTTATGACTTCATCACACTTACCTTTTTTATTGTCCTAGGATGCTAAAGGGACAGTCCAGCAATTGGTGGACACGCTGCCCATGAAACGACGTAGCTGAACTTCCTGTTGAAGTCCAGCTCTCAATGGAAGTGGAAGCATTGTAAATGCGTAACTAAATAAATTGTATTTGTATTCTGCACTATCTCCCAGAGACGTCTCAGGGCGGATTCCAACAAAAATGACAAACATTCAATGTTGTAGTACATTCATAAATACAAGTACAAATAACAAACCAACCAGATCCCAAAATAAACCAATATCTAAGACAAAAATGTATTATACAACCAGAAATTAAATAATAACATAACCTGTCAATTAATTTACATCTAACATTAAAACATAAACATACATTTATATACAAATTAAAATTCATTAAAATGATTATGTGGCCAATAAAACAAACATGGGAAAGTTCCAGCACCACTTTGGCAACGTTTCCCCCATATGGTGGGGGAAGCATCACTGCTTGGAAGTGGCATGTGGGGCAACAGAGTCCTTGCCGTTTCACCATGGATAATGGCAAAATGGCACAGTGGAGGGGGGTTATCTGTGTGATGAGATCATTAGTGTTAGATCAACTCTTCTCACATTGCAATTACCATTTTTCCAATTATTTATTTTACACATATGTTTCTGTACATTTGTGTTTTAATATCACAGGCTCTTTTCTCAGAAAAATGTCTCGAGTTGTCTCAGGTTGAGGTAAAGGTTGGAAATAATCCTTTGGGGACTATAAATCCCAGAATTCTCCAGTTGCCATGTAATCCTGAAATGTAATTCTGAATTTAAAAGTAAAAGGAAGTTGTTTCAGTGCTAAATGTGAGGAAGCTTCTTTGGGCCTGAGTGCCTGGTATTAATAATTGATGAGATCAGAGTGAACAAAGCTTAATCCAGACAGGATAGAAGAGAAGTGTTCCTATTAGTAAAGGCACAGTTCAGGCAACAGTGATTCAATCTGTGCTGGATGTGGTAATGTTTCCCATAAAATCTCAAGTTCACTGCTTGGGCATATTCCTCAACCTAGATGCCCAGGTTTCTACAGAAACTGAACAAGTGTTTTACCAATTAAAATCCCTGTGTCATTGACCCCATTCATGTAAATATCTAATGTGCCCATAGAGACACACGATTTTTGTTAACATCCTGTTAGATTATAGTGACATGTTTTATATGGAGATATCTTTGAAGAGGATTTTGTGCTTACTGTTAGTCCAAATGCTTTTGTCAGACTATTAATTGAGGCTTGTAATATAATTTCCTTATTACAATAACTCCTCTGGCTACTGTTCTATTTCCTGGTACAATTGGAAGTGCTCATTTTTGTTGTGGTAATCTCTGAGTGGTTAGACTCAATGTAACCCTCTCTGGGGGAGATTCCACCAAAATGCAGCAGAGTAGCAAAAGCAAAAGCTTTCAAATGCAACAGTTACTTACACGGGGCGAGCAAAGAGAAGCCTTTCAATTTAGGATGGCAATCGATTGCAGAGTCTCAGTAAATGTTCAAAAAGCATTTATTCAGGTAAAAAGAATTCCATTGTAGATAGAAAGGCTTGGGAGCTGTCTAGTCTACTCTAGACTGGTTTCTAAGGAAAATAAGAAAGAAAAAATAACAAACATCTAAATAGTCACATCTTGCCAGGAGAGACAGCAAGATGCTGCTTGTTAGCTAGAGGAACAAAGGGAGAAGAGTGAACCAAAATGGTTCCAACCTCATGGTCCAGTTTATTGGGGCCATAAAAGACATTCTGACCAATGAGAAGTTAGTGTTCCTAGAGATTCACATTTCTACTAACTTCAAAGTAAGGGATGTGACGTAAACAGGATAGAGTGAAACACAGTAAAGCCTATCTAGGCATGCTTTGGAAACAGGGAAAGGATTCCCTCAATCTAACTCTATCATCTATCTGACTACATTTAGACTTGAATAATCCAGGATGATTCCCAACAATTTTCACATGCAAACATGACATGGCTTAGTTCCAGGCAGGGGTGGCCTTAGGTATAAGCCAGCTACACTTTTGCGGGTGGCGCCAATCCCCTAGGGGCGCTGTTGAGGCGCGCCCAGTACAGCGCCCAGAGAGAGAGAGAGGTGGGCAAACAAAAGTTTACCTCTCTTTGTCAGAGCTACCTCTGCCTTCAACTAAATCCCCAGCCAGATGCTCAAGAGTGAGAGCAGCACCCAAACCTGGGAGAGAGTCTCTTGCTGCTGCCACCTTTGCCTTTGCTCCTGCGGTAGCGCCCAGTTCCTCCTGCTTCCCTCCTTTGACTCCCTCAAGCGCTGTGAGTGAGTCTGCATGTCTCCCTCTTCCCTTGGCCGAGGTCCGCGGGGTCCTAACATTCGCCCTCTCCTCTTATTGCAAGTTTTTTTAAAAAAACTACCTTGGGTACCTGGCGATTCCCAGGTTATTTGAAAGGAGGATTGGGGTTTTTTGGCAGGGTAGGTAATATCATATGTTACATGAGGTCCCTTTCATACTGCCCCTATATCCCAGGATTTGATTCCCTACACTGCCAGATAATCTGTGATAAGAAGATAATCTGGGATCAGATCCTGGGAATTAGAGCAGTGTAGATTCAGCCTAATTCCTCTTCCACACTGCTGCTATATCCCAAGATCTGGTCCCAGATTATCTGCTTTGAACTGGATTATATGAGTCTACACTGCCAGAAAATCTGGGATAAGAAGATAATCTAGGATCAGATCCTGGGAATTAGGGCAGTGTAGATTGAGCCTGAGTCCCCTTCCACACTGCTGCTATATCCCAGGATCTGATTCCAGATTAACTGCTTTAAACTGGATTATATGAGTCTATACTCTGCCCCGGTGGCGAAGTGCGTTAAAGCACTGAGCTGGAGACCGAAAGGTCCCAGGTTCAAACCCCAGGAGCGGCGTGAGCAGCCGCTTTAGCTCCAGCTCCTGCCAACTTAGCAGTTCGAAAACATGCTAATGTGAGTAGATCAATCGGTACCGCTCCGGCGGGAAGGTAACGGCACTCCATGCAGTCATGCCGGCCACATGACCTTGGAGGTGTCTATGGACAACACCGGCACTTTGGCTTAGAAATGGAGATGAGCACCAACCCCCAGAGTCAAACATGGCAGGACTTAACATCAGAGGAAACATTTACCTTTACCTATACTGCGAGATAATCCAGGATAAAATTATCTGGGATCAGATCCTGGGATATAGGGCAGTGTAGTTCAAGCCTGAGGCTCCTTCCACACTGTCCCTATATCCCAGGATCTTATCCCAGATTATCTTCTTATCCCAGATTATATGGCAGTGGAGACTCATATAATCCCATTTAAATCAGATCATCTGTAATCAGATCCTGGGACATAAGACAGCATAGAAGGGGCCTGATTTCCATTATTAATTCCAATAGGTTTAACATGGGGGGAAACAAACCTCAATTAAGGTATCAGTTTTTAAGTGTGTATACCTTTTTTGAGACACCCTGTTTAGAGCAAGTTCAGATGGAAAGTGGGGCTCTTAATACAAGAGAATTAAAGGCATAATAATCTATCCACACTTACATTTCTATGCAGTTTCAAACCAGTATTGTAAGGGGGAAAATGTAGAAAATCCTGCAACAATTGGAAGCCTGGAAGAGGAGGGAATTGCACCAATCGCAGAACCTTATTCCGTGTTAAGGAGTTTGCTGAAGTTCTCAGGAGTTTGTAGGAAGCTGCATGTAAAGGATCAGTGTAGATTGGGAGGAGGAAAGGGGACTTGATCTCTCCTCCATGCAATCAGGATAAAGGGGTTCTGATTCTCCCAGTTTGCATTGATCAACTAACCTGGATTCCCAACTGTTTGCGACTGTTTGCTGTAGGTTTTTCAGGCTGTATGGCAATGTTCCAGAGACATTCTCTCCTGACGTTTTGCCCACATCTATGACAGGCATCCTCAGTGGTTGAGGTCTGTTGGAGACTTCTCGTGTTGCCTTAACAGCAATGGAGGAAGCCAGGCAACGCCACTTTCCCCATGGGATGGAGTCCCAGGTAATTCGTGTAATGCGGTGTGTGGAGCAATGGGTTCTCCAAGCCTCCCACCAGAAACTCATGGATTCACCACGATGTGATGTGATGAGATCCTTAGTGTATTTCCATAACACAGTCCAAGAATGCTAAAGTTTAAAGTACACAATAAAAAGCAATGTGTAAAGAATCCTGTGGAAAAGGAGTTGTGCCTGTTTTGTTGAAACACACTTTTCATTTCACCAATTTGTGTGTGTATATATTTTATCACATGAAGCTGCAATCCCATGGCACTCACACAATCAATTATAGCAGCAATTTATTGGAATAGTCAGCTTTTCTATCACATCACTCTATTCAACATGCAGCAGCAATACATAGTCCCACAGCCATATTTCTGGTTAGCAATGTTCCTCTACCCTCCCTGCTCTGAAATGTTTTTTTTAAAAAAAACCTTTCTTCATAAATGCAACTTTGCCATTCCATTAAATTCAGCATAAAACAAAACCCTTTAATCATCAATTAGTGCAAGGAAGAGTGGGAAAGGAGGACAATTACACCACCCCCTGATGTCACTTCCACAGACTAAAGTTGCCACCTTCTCAATGAAATGATTTCCCTGGATTTCTTCATCCATGAAATATCATGCATTGTTTTTAAAGAGATCCTTGGTACCAGTGACACCAAACTGACATTAAATGCTACATAATGAACTTGTCTGAATTTGTTGCATTGAATCACTTCACAAAATGGAATTAGTTATACTCCTAACCATTTCTCAAAGTGAAAATGAGTTTTTATGTTGGACACTGCAAGAATTCGAAATGCAGTCTTTTTATTTCACAGTGATCAAAGGGTGATTTATTTTAATGCTTAAAATATGATGTCTAGCTTCAGCATCTGGGGCTTGGGGACAGGAGGAAATTCTTAAGAAAAATAACTAAGGGTAGTTTAGGATATCAATTGAATGGATATAATCTGATAGAACAAAACATGCTTTTGGAAAAATGGAGAAATTGCAGTCATCAAAGATTCCATGATTCATTGAGAGCTAACAAAAGAGGGAATAAAGGAGAAGTAGTGTAATGTATTCATGATTTCTAAAGAGCTTTGAAAAAAGCTCCATTAGAGAAACTGGGTAACCATGGAGTGAGAAGTAAAGGCTTGTCCAATTGAGTTCCCATCAGAAGGTAAGGCATTAAGGAAGAATAACATCCACTTCCTAGTGAAGGATGCTGTCAGCAGTAGTGTTGTCCAACCTCCGAGGCTGATGCTATTCAGGATATGCCATGTCCTCTGGCCCACCAAAATGCAGGCTTCCCTAAAACTCACTCGTAGCCTTGGAATAATAATAATAATAATAATAATAATAATAATAGTAATAATAATAATTTTATTCTTATACCCTGCCCCATCTCCCCGAAGGGACTCGGGCGGCTTACATGGGGCCAAGCCCAGTCAACAACAATAAAATAACACATAAAACAGATTAAAAACAATGAAAATCAGTCATAAAAATTCACATATAAGGACAAAAGGTAAAATCTAGATAAAATCAGGAGAAACCTGGGACAAAGTGCTAATTATGTCAAAATCATCAGGAGGGGGTGGATTATCCAATTTGTCATCACCTTCAAGGTGCTGGAAGAGGCGTAAACACGGGACTATAATTGGAAAAAACAACTAGTCGGACTTACCAAATCAGTTATCGAAGGCCTGCTGGAAGAGCCATGTTTTCAGGCTCTTCCAGAATGAGAGAAGGGTAGGGGCCTACCTGATCTCCCTGGGGAGCGAGTTCCAAAGCCGGGGGGCACGACGGAGAAGGCTCTTTCCCTCGTCCCCACCAACCACACCTGCGAGGGTGGTGGGAGCGAGAGGAGGGCCTCCCTCGACGAGCGAAGGGATCGTGCAGGTTCATAGGGGGAAATACGGTCACGAAGGTAGGTGGGTCCCAAACTGTTTAGGGCTTTGTAGGTAATAACCTGCACCTTGAATTGGGCTCAGAAAATAAATGGCCGCCAATGGAGCTCCTTGAACAGGGGGGTAGAACGCGCCCTGTAATTTGTTCCAGTTAGAAATCTGGCTGCCGCAGTTTCTGGGCCGTCTTCAAAGGTAGCCCCACGTAGAGTGTGTTGCAATAATCCAGTCTAAAGGTAACTAAGGCATGGACCACCCTGGTCAGATCAGTCTTCTCGAGGTACGGTTGCAGCTGGCGCACAAGTTTTAATTGTGCAAAGGCTCTCCCAGCCACCGCCGACACCTGGGCCTCAAGTGTCAGCGCCGAGTCCAGGAGGACCCCCAGGCTGCGGACTTGCGCCTTCAGGGGAGTGCAACCCCGTCAAGCACAGGTTGCCACCCTATGCCCTGATCAGACATACAACTGACCTGGAGGACCTCTGTCTTGTCAGGATTAAGTCTCAGCTTGTTCGCCCTCATCCAGACCGACACAGCGGCCAAACACTGGTTCAGTATCTGAGGGGCTTCCTTGGATTTAGGTGGAAAAGAGTAGTAGAGTTGGGTGTCATCCGCATAGAGATGGCACCAAACTCTGAAACTCCGGATGACCTTGCCCAACGGTTTAATGTAGATGTTAAAAAGCATGGGGATAAAATAGAACCTTGCGGGACCCCACAGGTCAATGGCCAGGGGTCAGAGTGGAATGAAATCAGCTAAAATCAAAGTTTAAAGAATTGAATAAAAGGGGAAGGATCCTATTTTGATCTACCAAACAGAATGTTAGCAAGGGTTGATGTTACTTTTTTGGGAATGTTTTAACCGCATTCGCTCCTGAAGTTTCACCTGGATCTGTGGCTGGCATCTTCAGAGATTCTGTTGGCAGTGAAGCAAGTGAAGCAAGAATGTTTGTCTTTACTCTCGTGGCTTGTTCTTGGTCTTGCAGTTCTTCTAATGTTGTAAAATGCCCATTAGCCTGTAAAGCCCAGTTAGCAAGCTGGTTATATTTGGCAACAAAAGCAATACGCTCCCTAACTCCAACAGTTGTAGGAAAATGTGTGCTTCTAATTTATGGATTCTACCCTCCAAATATTAGTGATCCTTCCAGATACTGCTCATTTGTTGAATCATGTCCTCTGCCTAACTAAAAATAATGTACTCTTGAAAATAGAGTAAAAGTTATAAATGGAAGAAACCAAAGTTCGAAAGCCATGTCATGCTATAAAATTTGAAAATGCCCTGAACATTGAAATTAAAAGGGAATTTA
Organism: Anolis carolinensis; assembly: GCF_035594765.1. Taxonomy (NCBI): domain Eukaryota; kingdom Metazoa; phylum Chordata; class Lepidosauria; order Squamata; family Anolidae; genus Anolis; species Anolis carolinensis. Next base: position 93,270,900 of record NC_085845.1, on the reverse strand, counting down.
AAACATTACTCTGCATTCAATACCTGGAGGAAAAGTACGGGCTTTATTACCAGTCCAAAAGAAAATAAGGAAAGAGACAATCTTCCTTCCTTTGAGTCACAGTTACAAAGTCAGGGTGTTGACTGGCCCTTTCTCATGTTGTTGCTGTTGCTGCTGTTTTATGCCTTCAATCCATTTCTCACTTATGGTGATCCTAGGGTGAATGTATCACATGAATTTCTTGGCAAGATGTATTCAGAAGGAGTTGTTCTGAGGCTGAGAGACTATGCCTTGCCCAAAGTCACCAACTAGTTTCTACATCTGAGTGACGATGGGAAACTTAGCCTCCAGAGTCATAATCTCTCATAAACTCATAAACAGAGTCATAAACTGCTCAAACCACTACACCGCACTGATACTCCTTTCTCACATACTCTCCAGCAATAATCTATCATCTCTATCATCACCCAGTTTTGTCCAGTGAGCTGTGATGAAAGTCCCCGTGTCCTATTTTTTTTTTTTTTGGCTATGTGATTATTTTTCTATAAGACCTCTTCTGTTGGGGGTGCTTTGATTCTGTCTTCTTGTATGGCAAGTGTTTAGATTGGATGACATTTGTAGTTTTTTCTAATTCTATGATTAAAAATTGAGAGCTGTTTGGAGCACTAAAAGTTACTGATGCCTAGAGACATGAGGCAACACTGTGACCGCAGCAGCTAAAAAGGCCTATGGGATTTTGGGCTGCATCAAAGGGAGTATAGTGTCTAGATCGAGAGAAGTCATGGTGCCTCTCTGTTCTGCTTTGGTCAGACCTCACCTGAAATAATGTGTCCGGTTCTGGGCACCACAATGTAAAAGAGATATTGACAAGCAGGAAGGTATCCAGAGGAGGCTAACTAAAATGATCTGGAGAACATATCCCATGAGGAAGAGCGGCTTAGAGCTGGGTATGTTTGGCCTGCTGAAGAGTAGGTTGAGAGGAGAATCATAGAATCATAGAGTTGGAAGAGACCTCATGGGCCATTCAGTCCAACCCCCTGCCAAGACATGATAGCCATTCATAAATATGTGAAAGGATGTCATAAAGAAGAGAGAGCAGACTTGTTTTCTACTTCCCTGGAAACTAGAACTTGGAAATTCTTTGAATAATTACCCTTCAGAGTCGGTCCGGAAATGACTATTACCCTCTTTTTCTTTTCCTCTCTGCACTCTCCCCCTTTCCCCCTTTTCCTTCTCCCATCCCTTTTTTTTCTTTTTCACCCCCTTTCTCCTCTCTCTCCCTTCTTTCCTTTCTTTCTTTTTAAAATTTTATTTTACTTACTTTCTATTTTTATATTTTAATCTCATGTACCAAAAACACTTAATAAATATTATTTTAAGAAAAAAAGAGGAAAAAAAAACCTAGGACTCAGAGCAATGAGTTCAAATTATAGGAAAGGAGATTCCAACTGAAAGTTAGGAAGAACTTCCTGATTGTAAGAGCTGTTCAGCAGTGGAACTTTCTGCTTTGGAGTCTGGTGGAAGCTCCTTCCTTGGAAGCTTTTAAACAGAGGCTGGATGGCCGTCCGTCAGGGGGTGCTTTGATTGTACTTTTCCTGCATGGCAGGGGGTTGATCTGGATGGCCCATGTGGTCTCTTCCAACTCTATGATTCTGCTATTCTATGAGATAGAAAGGAGGCAAAGTAAGGAATGCTGCGGTCAACAAACAAGATATTGAATCAAGTTATGAAACCAAATATTCCTTTTTATTTTTAATCTCACATGATTCTGTCATTTGGAAGAAACATGAGATGTATTAAATGTAAGTTGAACTTCAGCCCTCAAAGGCATTCTGGCATTCCTAGCACCACAGCCAGCCCCTTGCTGTTTGTCCTCTCCCCTATGGTAGCTTATCTTCTGTAATGTTATGCAGCTTGCATTTGTGCTTAAGAAAGATTAAAGTGCTTAGGAGAAAAAAAACCATGATTCAGTGTCCACCTTTTGTCATCCATTCTATATCTCTGCTTTTTTCTTGTGTGTTCACTGATAAAGGGCTGAAATATAGATCAAAGAGGTGGCCTAAGGCTGAGCAGAATAAAAAAAGGTTTGGGAACAATGAGACAAAAAAGGTCCAATAATTTTTGAGCTCATGGGAGCCACCAGCCTTTTTAATTTTTGTTTCAGTTTTAAGAAAGTTTCTTTGCATACTGCCAGTTTAAACAGGAATATGAATAGAAACACAACTGTATATTAGGATCATTAGTTCTAAGCTCATACCTCCTCAATTAGAGTTTGGAAAAACATTTTCCAGAAAAGACAAAGCTCTCTTAATCCAGTTCACAGAAGTTCTAGTCCAAAAGGTAAGTTTTTCCCAAACTAGCATCCAAGGATGGAAAGAACATTTTATTTTTTAAAATGGCAAAAAATGTTTCTCAAATATTGGGAATCTGTGATGAAGATAATCTTGAACAAATAGAATTTTCATAATTCATGACTTATTCCATGCAAAATCTGCAGTTTTTAATGTGGAAAACAGAACTGTCTGTATTGGAAATAGGATGCAGAAAAAACTCTTATCTGTTCAGAAAATTCTGTTTTCTGGAAAAAAATGAATATCATTTTCTCCAAAGCATTTCTTTGCAAAAATAGTATTTTCTTTACAGATAATACTTTTTACTGTGGAGAAAATAATTTTGTTTCCTATAAAAATAAAATATGTGAATTTTGCATTGATTGATAACTTCTAGATTAATAATAATAATAATAATAATAATAATAATAATAATAATAATAATAATAACAATAACTTTATTTATAGACCATCCTCTGTCCCTGAGGGGACTCAGGGTGGTTTGTGTTGCACCTCTAGGCTACGTAGATATCTCAAAACCACACTGGAGCCCCAGAATATAAGCAAGCAAGCTGTTTAATGAAGATGATATGCAAGCAATAGCACATTAAAGTTCAGCATCAATAAAATGGGTTTAAATCCACAAGAACAAAGTACTTGATAAACTTGAAGCAAGAGTCTATAAAAATCACTGAAAGAACATAGTCTAAACTGGATATCAAAGTATGTCTCACCAAAGATATCACTAATGGTCCAATGATTAACCCAAGGCATGAATCAAACTGGAAACACAGGAAAGTACACTGGAATACAGGAACAAGACTCCAAATTTAGTCCAAGGTACAGAGTCCAAGCTGGATCACACAACAAGGGTCTCAACTGGAACATAAAGCAAAGGTCTTGGCTGGAACACAAATCCAAACTGCAAAATCAACTGGAAAAACGAAACAAGCAAGACTGGAACTTGAAACAAGATACAAGGTCACAGAAATACGCACGAAGCAAAGATCTTTCTTCTTGAATTAGCAATGTTACCACATCTAGCTGTGTCAGAGAAAGCAAGGCTTCTTATGGAAAATTCAAGGTCCCATACTGTGAGAAGGTAGCTCATTATTTTGTTTCAAAAGCAGACTCCTACTCCTCCTAATACACTCCTTTTCTTTTCTCAACTGAGTTATCGTTCTCCTCTCAAGCTCATTATCCCTCCCCACTTTATCAGTTCCTATATTCAAACTAGAATGTCCATCTGGCACCTGGAGATCCGACCTTGACTGCTATGAGGAATGCGGTTCAAACTGCCTGCTTGCAACCATTCCGTCTCTGGTTCCAGAATCCACTGGGACAAACTCTGGCTGCATGTCAGGCCCAAACCTGGAGTCTTCTGGCAAGGCAGGTGGGGGAACAAACTCTGGCTGCATCTCTGACAAGGCAGGTGTAGGGACAATCACAGGCTGAATGGGGCCAACCTCAGGGTCACCTGACAGCTCAGATGGAGGCTGGGCTACAACAGTTTTCACATCAAAAGAGGCAAACATTCAATGCCCTACACAAATACAAACATATCAAAAGTAACACCAAATATGTTATACCTCAGCCACCTTTGGGTTCTGAACCTGATTCAGAAATGAACTTTGACCAGGATGAAGCTTATTCTGACCTTTTACCCAGTTCTACGAGTTCCTTTCAATTATAGATCCCAGCTATGGATAGCTCCGATGCTTCCTTAATTGGGAGAGATACTGAAAACATTACTCCCGTGGTAGAACCAGATGTCCCGAGTTCCCCAGGGAATGTATTCTTTAGCAGAAGGGAGTTTTTACATCACCAGAGATTAGAAAAACAGGAGCTTCGAAGGAGTCAACGCTTGGCATCTAGAGGGGATACTGGATAGGAGATTCTCTTGGGAACCTTTGGGGAGTTGGTTTCCCTTTGCTGTGATTAGATCTAAGTTCCATAAAAGTGTCTTACACTGTGAACAATTCATGGTGTCTACGTAGCGACTTCTGAGAACACTTCACCGATTCCAGTTCCTTAATTTTACCAAGCCAAGTCTCCTGTTCCTGGTGGCTGAGCCGAGCCGAGCCGCGACTCCTGATTTAATCCGGAGTAAATTCACGTCCTTGCCTTGTTCCTGAATCCAGATTGCTTTTAGCTTCGTCTTCTGCCTGCCTTGATATCAAAGACTTCCTAGTGACTTTGGACCTTGTTATTCACTCCTGCTTTCTTGTTGTTTCCCCGCTCAAGAACTTTCCAACAGTTTTGAGTGTGTTTCGGTTTCTGGACTTTGGACAATAATATTGGACATATTTCTTCAACTCTTTGGACCAATTCATACCATATCATAAAGGACTATTGCTCACTCATCCTTTCCACTTATTCTTTCCTGAATTTATAATTGTTTTAATAAAGATATTATATGATTATTGGTCTCTGTTTGGTTCCAGTGCTCACGCTGCCTTGGAGTGCAACAAAATAATACAAAATAATAACTATAAACTTATGACAACATAATACTCACTGGAAGCTGTCCACAGCCAATCATTAATTCAGGTTGACTTCAGGTTTTTGGCTCCAAATGTGATCCCTGTATGATCCATCCTGGAGATTAAGATCATCTGAGGAGGCCCTACTCTTGTTCCCACCTCCTTCACAGGTGTGGCTGACGGGGATGAGCGACAGGGCCTTCTCAGTGGTAGCCCTCGGCTATGGAACTCCCTTCCTTGCAAAATTAGAGCAATCCCTCCCTCCTGTCCTTCAGGAAGAAGGTAAAAACATGGTTATGGGACCAAGCTTTTGAATAGCAAGTCCTAGTGCAATAATAGAATAAGGAACAGTGAAATGACAAATGGAACGGCCTGGGATTATGATTTTGGATTTTTATTATTGTTTTAAATTGACTTGTTTTAATATTTTGGTTTTAATCTGTGTATTTTATTATATGTATGTTATGGCATCAAATTGCTGCCTGTTTGTAAGGGTGCTCTGAATCCCCTTTGGGGTGAGAAGGGTGGAATATAAATACAGAAAATAAATAAATGTAGGCAAGCCTATGCTTTAGGCAGCAAAGTATCTGTTCAGTGTATCAGATGTGGGGATTAGCCAATGAAATTTAGGGGACAACAATAGCAAAAGAGCTCCTTTCCCATTCATCCTAAGATGATGCAGGAATGATATTGTCTTAGGCCTCTCTAGTGTTTCCGTCATTTCTTCTGAAAGACATAAACAAGATAGCACAGCAAAGAACTCCTCAAAGAGTCCTCACATGTAAGAATCAGGTCTGCATTAGAATTCAGCTGTATGCGTTAAGGATGCAAACATGCATTTTATCATCAGATTCAAACTCAAGCCCATCATCAGTAAATGTACCTTCTCAAATAGTGTGTTTTGCTAGTCAAAGCATCTCTTCTTGGTATAGCAGGACTAAAAGTTTTATAAAAGTTTCTGGGATGCTGCAAACTGGAGTCCTAAAAAGTAACATTTTCAACCTCTGCTTCTTTTTCTCATATGTATACAAGCTATACACACACAGTTGGCCCTTAGGTCTCCAGCTGTGGAGGGACTCGTTGTATTCTAAAACTGCTTTGTTCTCTCTCTATATCTTTTTATGTGAATCAAATATGCTCTTGTTCTTTCAAACATGCATAAAAAAGAAGCCAATTAAGACCCGGAAAGATCAAAGAAGAGATTTACCACTTCAGATTCTTTTTATGTGTATTTAAATACAACTCTTTTCTATTTCGAAGTTAAAACTTGCTCTCTTAACTTTTTGAACTTTCAGAAATAGGATGGAGGGAATCACACCTATGAAAGATTAGGAAAAAATAGAATATATCATTCATCTCATTTTGGCTCCAAAGAAAAGCAGCCAGAGGAAGTACCAATTTTGATTGTTTTTGAAACAGCATTATATTTCCATTTTGTCCCCTTCTCCCACAACATATACACAACAAATGGTTTTTCCTAAAGCATTGAGAAGGACCAGATTATTCCCTTATGGAAAAAAGTAAAAAATGCAATATGCTTTTGTAATGTTATATTACTTACAAATAAACAAATGGGAGTGTGCAGACTTTATCTGTGGTCTTCATCACCTGAACCCTCATAATTTTATCCCCTAATAGTTTTTTGGGGTGGGTGGGTGGGCTGTAACTCTCTTATAAAACTAGTCCAGTGCAGGAATTTACCCAGGAATCAGGTGATCGGAGTCACAAGAACTTAATCTAGTCCACCAAGATGAAGGGAGAAGCAATAGAGCTGGCACCAGCTGCTCCAGAGATTGTTCAGTAAATCGGTAGTTTAGAACAGTGGTTCCCAACCTTTTGTCCTCTGGGTATTTTGAATTTCCATCCACAGAAATCCCAACCAGTTTACCAGCTGTTAGGGATTGTGGGAGCTGAAGTCCAAAACATCCAAAGAACCAAAAGTTGGGAACCACTGGTCTAGATAAACACAGTTAGTAAGGAGTAAAATGGAGTAAAATAAATTGCCATTAGTCCAAGGTTAGGAAAAATACAAAAATCTGAAAACTGCTGATAATCAAGGATTGAAAGTAATAAGAGATTCATAGCCAGGTAATTGGACATAAGGCAACTAATTTGGTCAGTGTCTCAATTTCTCTTAGTATCTACATTGCTCGATGAGTGATAATTTGATTTCCCACACTATAGAGCAATGGAGGTGGGACAGCATTTGCTGGCTTCTTCAGGGGAGAAGACAATACATTTTCTCATGTAAGCCACCCCGAGTCCCTTCGGGGAGATGGAGGCGGGGTACAAGGATAAAGTTATTATTATTATTTTATTGTATGACACAGCAAACAAGATAGACATGCTGGATTTCATATCACAAAATCACAAGTCGAACACTTCCCAAGTGTCTAGGACTGTGTGATGTATTTTCGGATGATGCACACAGATCCCAGTAGGATGGCCTTTTGCAGTTGGCAGATCGTAATTTTGTCAATGCCTATTGTTTCCAAATGCCGGCTGAGATCTTTTGGCACGGCACCCAATGTGCCGATCACCACCGGGACCACCTGCACTGGTTTCTGCCAGAGTCTTTGAAATTCAGTCTTGAGGTCCTGATAGTGGCTGAGTTTTTCCTGTTGTTTTTCGTCAATGCGACTGTCACCTGGGATGGCGACATCAATGATCCAAACCTTTTTCTTTGTTGTTGTTGTTGCTGTTGTTGTTGTTATAAGCACAAACAACTCATTCAATACTACTATTTTGCAGGAGAAAATACACAAATCTTATCTGAGACAATCTCTACAAAAAGTCCACTACCTCAAAGAACTTTGCTTATGACATGAGGCTAAAACAAATAAGAACTGACATCCTTAAGTGGCAATAGTTTATAGATTGACTGAGTCAGTAACCATCAGTCAGCAATGTTATTAAAGAAATATGTACAGCCAATAATTATTTGAAAACATAGAGATCATTATCTCTTTAGGTAACGTGAAACAACAGATGCAGCTACACTGTAGAATTAACACAGTTTGACACCATATTAACTGCCATGGCTTTATGTTGTGGAAACTTGAGAGTTGTAGTTTTCTAAAGTTTTTAATCTCCTCTGCCAAAGACTGCTGATTCATGATTTGTGATTTCTTAGCATTGAGCTACGGCAATTACCAATGTCGAACTGTGTTAATTCTACAGTGTAGATGCAGCCAACTACATTTCAAGAGAGCAGTATTCACAACTAGAACAGTATGAATGTATGCTAAATTAATTATTCCACTGTGACATATCTTAACAAATATATCTATGGCTGATAACATTTAAGGCCCTCTAGCAGTACAATGCCAGTTTTTGTTATTACAATTAAAAACATCTCCTGGAACAAAGACCATTAGGCCTTGAGCCATCTGAGACTCAATTATCACATTCTGTGTTTCTTTAGCCTTTATATAGTCAACAAAACTATTGGTTTTTCTTCTCCTGGGATATTTATGTAACATGTAGATCCAATATTCATTTTGAGCTCATGGAGAATTGAAGCTATCTCAGACAAACATTCCTAGTTAACATAATGTTTAAAAAACAAGACCACAGATTATTTTTGTGGTGACTTCCAGGAATCAATAATCTGATGTTTGTCAATGTAGCAGGACCGGGCTGTGGTGCGATTGGTTAGTAACCAGCTGCAATAAATCACTACTGACTGAGAGGTCATGAGTTCGAAGCCAGCCTGAGTCAGATTGAGCCCCCGACCATTAAAAATAGCCTACCTCGTTGTTGACCCAAGCAACCCAAAAGATAGTTCCATCTATCAAGTAGGAAATGTAGGTACTGCTTATGCGTGGAGGCTAATTTAACTAATTTACGACATCATAAAAATCATACAGCAGCATGCAGAAGAGTACTAATGTGGAAGTACTCCATCAAGGACTCGGTGTCACAGTGGATGATGAAGCAGCAGCTCCCTCTGTGGCTGGAATTGAGCATACCCTCATGAAACCGGAAGCTGGAAAATGTTAAATTGCATCTGTGTTTTTATCACTGTCTCTGTATGTCGTATGGCATTGAATGTTTGTCATGTATATGTACATTGTGATCTGCCCTGAGTCCCCTTCAGAGTGAGAAAGGCGTAATATAAATACTGTAAATAAATAAATAATACTGATGTGGCTATCAATGTCAATAGTGACATTTTTCTGCATAGGAAAATTACTTTCTGTGGAAAAAATAACCTTTTTGTACAGATTTGGCCATGAGCATCTATGGGGCAGCTATATCTGCCATAAATGGCAATGCTGATCCAGGGTGAGGTACTCTGAATCAGCATCATCATGATCCATATAGCCGTGGCTGATGAATTCCACACTGCCCACCCTGGGGTCAGCCTGGCAGTTGGATGGCATCTACACAGCCCAGCAGCACAAGAACTTGTTTGGCATTGCTGGACTGCTACAATAACTTCATTTCTGTTGTTCTGGACTTTGCAGTGCCCATCAGGCATGAAAAAGACACTGGTCATTGCTCGTTACCTGGAGTACAATACCCAGAACAACAAAGCAACATGATAGAAGGAGGGGGAAAAGGAAAGATTGCTTCCTCCTTTTCCCTCTCCCTTCCCTGATATCTTCATTGCTCTGGCTAGCATCTCTCCACGTGCCGAGTGGTAACCAATCCCATTTTTGTTCTCAGTGGGCACTGCAAAACTCTAGACGATAGAGCAGGGTACCGTAGGTGCCATCTCCTCTCCCCAGGCTGTCTGAGCCCAGAAAAGCAGGATGACAATGAGAACAACTGCAATCACTTCCCAAATAGGAAGCAGCACAGCTGTAAAAAGGTAAAGGTTTCCCCGACGTTAAGTCCAGTCATGTCTGACTCTGGGGGTTGGTGCTCATCTCCATTTCAAAGCCGAAGAGCCGGCGTTGTCCGTAGACACCTCCAAGGTCATGTGGCCAGCATGACTTCATGGAGTGCCGTTACCTTCCCGCCGGAGTGGTACCTATTGATTTACTCACATTGGCATGTTTTCGAACTGCTAGGTTGGCAGGAGCTGGAGCAACAGCGGGTGCTCACTCTGCTCCCGGGATTTGAACCTGGGACTTTTCGGTCTGCAAGTTCAGCAGCTCAGTGCTTTAACACACTTCGCCACCGGGGCAGCTGTATACCAGCCCAAAATACCGATGAACTCCAAAGCTTCGGAGAACCTTTTTTAAAATGTGGAACAAGATCACATTAAGCAGCCTTCTCCCACATTAAAGCGAATGGACCTTGTATGCTATAAGGATGCAATGAAGTCCATTTATTCCTGAACCAACACATTTTGCCCATCTAGAGAGGTCTCAAGGACAAAGACAATGTACGTCAAGATGGTAGATAGTTAGATACCTCCTTGCACAATGTTTTTAAAAGTTTTTTTTTTTGTGTGTCAGGAGCAACCGGAGTTGCTTCTGGAGTGAGAGAATTGGTCGTCTGCAAGGACATTGCCCAGGGGATGCCCGGATGTTTTGATGTTTTACCATCCTTGTGGGAGGCTTCTCTCATGTCCCCGCATGGAGCTGGAGCTGATAGAGGGAGCTCATCTGCACTCTTCCCGGGTGGGATTCGAACCTGGCAGCCTTCAGATCAGCAACCCAACCTTCAAGTCACAAGGCTTTTATCCCCTAGGCCACTGGAGGCTAAAAGTACTAGCCAGTATGCTGCTCACTGAGAGGACATAACAACAAAAGCTATTAAACAGGATTCTGAACTAAGTGCTCAGCTCATATAAGCTTTAAAATTCATTTCTTCCACACCAGGGCATATTTGTAGGGCACAGATGTATGGCATGCCTTTCAGGTATGTAAAGCTCTGTGGTGAAATCAATGGAAGTTCAAAGTAATAATTAACTAATCATTCTGAAATCTCATCAAGCCTTCTTTAATGAGCTGCATCAAGGGGTTGAGCCCCAGGTTCTGAACAATTTCTTTCTATCCCAATTTGAAATTGTAGAGATATGTGCAGTTGTTGTGCATCTGCCAACTGAGGAGCAGACCTTCAACAGCAGTAGTTTTGACAATAAGGGCAATAGTATGACTATTGGCTCATTTGCAGGCGGTAATTGGCGTTGTCACTCATGAATGGTTGACAGCTGCTCTTTTGCAAATGTGACTCCCTTTATTTCTTCCTTTTTCATGACTGACTGTGGAATGCTTGTTTTTCTCATTTAAAAGTTTATGTGCGATGTTAATGAGACAAATCTGGCAGAAACAAAACTGAGATGCTCTCTCTTGTCATTTTTGAAGCAGAGTTGCAAAGTCACCTTTGAAAACAATATGCAAGCTGTGCTTGCGGCAATAAAGCCCTTATTACTGATTGGCTGAGTCAGTAGAGTATCATGGAATTTTCTGTCACTCAGAAAACTATATTTATCTGCAACTCTTGTCTATACACAAGTGGCAAGGACTAACTATATGTCCTCCTCCCTCCCCAGTGAAGAGCATACTTGCATCAAAGGTAAAGGTTAAGAACAATCATATGTGCCAATTTCTTTTGCCTACATTAATGGTTCTCATTGAGTATTTGGAAATGGGAACCTCAGGGTTTCTAGTAGAACTGCAATTAATATTTCAGTATATCCATTTCATATTCTTTAAATGTGTCATTTTTTTAAAGTGAGAATGAATATCTTATTGGAATAATAATAATAATAATAATAATAATAATAATAATAATACTTTATTTATATACCGCCCTATCTCCCGGATGGGACTCAGGGCGGTTTCCAGTCATAAAAACAACACAAACATTACATAGCAAACATAATAACACATTATTAAGCAAAATAAAAATACAATTATAGAAATAAATAACACTTACATGACCTGATCAAGGGGACAGGAACCATAAACCCAATATATTAAAATGTATCATTTTAAGTTAGAGAAATCTTGTGCAATATATTCAGGCCCAGAAATCGGCGGTATTCCAATGTAATTACTGAAAATTACTGAATGATACTGAAAACGGGAGAAGAACGGGATATATAAATAAAATAAATAAATAAATAAACTATAGTGACCAATACTGTTTTGACATGGCATTTTCTGGTTCTCAAGAAGCTGAACTGACTTCCTTGGGTGATAGTTAAAATGAATTTGCAAAAGTTTGTACCTCTTCGGATTTATCATTATCAGCATTTAGCAATATTTGGGCTTCTAGCTACACACACATACACACACACACACACACAGAGAGAGAGAGAGAGAGAGAGAGAGAGAGAGAGAGAGAAATTAATTTTACAGTGCTTGCTTTGGGGCTTGAATAGAAAACTGCTCTTTTAGCAACTTCCCAGTCCATTGGAATGCAGCTACCAAAAACTTTCAGTTTTTCTTACATCTTCTTACTGACTTCCTCTGCTCTATTTAAAAAAATTGCAATTAGGGCAACAATCCAACAATCAGCATATGTATTAAACATTCTGAAACGGAGGGGGGGGGGGGGTAACTGTGATAAATGTGTTCTACCATTGCAGCAAGTTTCATCCCGATAGATCTAAAAAGGAGGGAGACAGGAGTTTCCCCATTGTGCAATTACATAATGAAAAGGTAAAGAAAATTTAATTACAGTAGAGTCTTACTTATCAAACATAAACGGGCCGGCAGAACGTTGGATAAGTGAATATGTTGGATAATAAGGAGAGATTAAGGAAAAGCCTATTAAAAATCAAATTAGGTTATGATTTTACAAATTAAGCACCAAAACATCATGTTATACAACAAATTTGACAGAAAAAAGTAGTTCAATACACAGTAATGCTATGTAGTAATTACTGTATTTACAAATTTAGCACCAAAATATCATGATGTTTTGAAAACATTGACTACAAAAGTGCGTTGGATAATCCGGAACGTTGGATAAGCGAGTGTTGGATAAGTGAGACTCTACTGTATATCATTATAGTTATGATACAGAATCCTTATAATATTTTAGAAACTTTAGAAACTATTTGTCACCCCCCCCCCCCCCATTTAGTAATGAATATTGAAACTTTGCAATACATGTTAAATTGCAATACATGTTAAATTTGGCAAAATGGTTGCTGGTTATTGCACTAGGGCCCTGAAGCCTCTTTTCACCACAAACCACACACTGCCTAGGTAATCCAATAAGTAAGGTTTATTGAAAGCAGAGTATATAAAAAGCAAGCAAATTCAAAAGAGAGAAGTAAACTACAAAAGGTTATTTCCATGAAAGCTGAGAGTCCAAAAATCCATTCAAAGAAAGTCTACAAAGTCAATCCACAGAGATCTCCAAAGACAAGGTAAGATGAATCCAAGGCATGCAAACTATGCTACACATGAACTGGAAGCAATAGCAGCTTAAAACTTGAATACATGAATTCCATGAACTGAGAGGTCTTCACCTGAATGCAGCGTTGCTCTCACAAAGATTGAACTAACCTTGCAAGCACTTGAAACGTGTACTGTTGTTTCACATTCGAGGCAGACACTGTCTTCCTTGACCTGGAATTTGGCATGTGATATGCAACCAATAAGACAGAATAACTACACATTTAATCCTGTTGTTGTTGTTAACTGTCATCAAGTCAACTTCAGTTTATGAATGAGGGACCCCCAAATCATCCAATCATTAAAAGCCCTGCTCAGCATGGCTTCCTTGGTTCAGTTTATCCATCTGGAATACAGTTGTTTACTATTCATACCACCTTCTACCGTACCAAGCATTATTGTCTTTTCTAACAAATCATGTCCTTCCATAATGTGGCCAAATTGCAATAATCTCAGGTTAGTCATCTTGGCTTCTAGAGACAGTTCCAACTTAATTTGATCTAGGGCTCTTTTTCTTCCTATGAGTTTTCTTCACTGCCACTTCCATAGGCCACTGTGACTGCCAGGAATAATGGACCTGGCCCAAACTTGGCACACATTACTCATTTTATGTCCTGGTGCCATTTTGGGGATGGTGAACCACAAATGATGAGATTTGCAGGACTTTCAATTGCTTCGGCTCCCACACATCACTGCGATGCCCACCATTGATGGAACTACACCAAACTAGGCAGACAGAACCCCCATTACCCCCTTTACATCCTGGTGCAGTTTGCGGGAGATGTAGCATGGATTATGGGATTTGCAGCACCTTCACTCACTTCCTGAGACCACTGCAACTCCCAGGAATGACACAACTGAACCAAACTTGGCACACATATCCCAAATGATGCACTTTACTTGCTGCAGCACTTTGGGGAAGGCTGGACCAAGGATTATGGGATTTACAGCACCTTCACCTGATTCACCTCACACAGACCATTGTGAAGCCTATGAATGACGGAACTGGAGCCAACTTGGCACACAGGTGCAATGTGGCCCACTTTACATCCTGGTGCAGTGTCGCAGAGGATGGACCATGGATGATGGTATTTGCAGTACCTTCACCTGCTACAGCTACCACAGGGTACTATGTCCCCCATGAATGATGGACCTGGACCACATTTGGGACACAGACCCCCCCATGACCCACTCTACATACTAGCACTGTTTGGAGAAGAATGGGCCATGAACGATGGGACTTGCATTACCTTCAGTCACTTTCTAAAACCAGAGCAACCACCAATGACTGATCAAGACCAAACTTGGCACACAGAGCCCCCATGACCAACTCTAGTCCTGGCGCAGTTTGGAGGGGGATGGACCATGGACGATGGGACTTGCAATACCTTCACTCACTTCCGCAGAGCAGTGTGACTCCCACCAATGATGACTCAGTTCCAAACTTGGCACATAGAGCCCCCATGACCAACTCTACAGCCTGGCGCTGTTTGGAGGGGGATGGAACATGGACAATGGGACTTGAAATACCTTAACTCACTTCCTGAGACCATAGCGACCCCCACCAATAACTGATCAAGACCAAACTTAGCACATAGAGCCCCCATGACCCACTCTACATCCTTGCGCTGTTTGGAGGGGGTTGGACCATGGACAATGGGACTTCCACATGGGATTTGTTGTTCACCCACACCCACTGAACCTAGCTGATATTGGATTTAGAGTACACTTGGACAATGCCTTTCCCAAATGACTTAGGCACCACTGGGTCCCCAAGCTAGCATCTAATAAAAATGACTTACAATGATGTACAAAGCAAAATGCTCACTGAGTGAACTTGAACTAATCACTGTCTAATTTACTTCATATGATTGGGTGGTGGGGGCTGGTGGCATATGTCCAGCTCTAGAGTGCAAATAAATGCATAAAATATTTCAGATGGAGGGCCACAAATGCTCCCCATTTTTAAAAGATAAAATTTATGCGTCACTTAGAGATGAATCAATAGAACAGCAAGAAAGAAACTTTCGAGAGTCCCAAATCAGCTCTTTTATGCCTCTTAATTTCACACTGGGAAGAACTGCCAGAATTCAATGCACAGCATCTCTAGACAAAGATATCTGCAGAGAAACAATAACTGCTGGAGATGTTATCATTTGGATTAATGCTCCCAATTTCAAACTGTGCTGATGGCTAGAAACAAAGATAGATGACAGAAAGAAAGAAAGAACTATGAAAAATATATGAGTAATTAGATACAAGCATTCTTTAGGGTGCAGGGACCAAATATTTTTATTAAGTAAAACACATTATTGCACATCTTTTTATAGCTTGTTTAATCTAGTATCAAAACATGATGATTTTATTAAATTTGCTGTCCTAAGCATTTACTCAGAAGTAAATCTTGCCATTTCCAATGACTTGAAAAAAGCAAGTATGCAAGCTACCTTGTGACAAGACTAACAAATGCATCATGCCAAAAATTGTTTGGGAAGTACAGTCCACTTCATTAGATAAACAAAGTGGTATTCACAGTTTTCAGACTGACAGAGAAATGAAGGTTTGGGAAAAGAGGCTTTGCAGCCATAATAATCCCTCTGGGAGTAATGCTTCATTCTCCCAAATATTGCCTTATGACAGATACATCAGAGGCTTCAATAAACTCTGGGTTAAAATGCTCAGTTCAGAGTCCATTTACTTATGATGAAGTCAGTTGGCTTGAAATATAGTTTTTTCTTGCCTTCCAATATTCAAAGTCACAGAAAATGTGAAAATATCCCAAGAGTAAGAAGTACCATGGCTCTTTATTAACATTTTTTAAAAGGCGTTCTTTGTGGTCATTATATTTTAATCTAAATAGTTATAGAATGATTGCTTAATGGTTTATTGCAAGAACTTTAGGTTGTCACCAGATTTTACCAAAAGTAATGCTTAAGTGGATATGGAGCTGGTCTTGAAGAAAAGGACAAAACATTTTGAGAGCACTATGGACTTTTTTCACATAGATTCTTCATATTCTGAGGTAAGGCTCAGCAAATTCATCAGTGAATATACACTCAAGTGTTTGTCACTGCAGAAGCATTTGTAAGAGTCAGGCTCTCATTTCCTTCCCATCAGCAGTCTTTGGCTTAGCTTTCTGTCTAGCTTAAAGCAAAGGCTCTTTTGCTATATAAGCTCATACAGCATTTTGGCTCATAAGACTTTCTTCTTAGCTGGAATCTCTCAAGCACAACTATATTGCTAATATTAGCATACCAACAAACTTGACAGAACAAACAGAACATTAGATGGACCTAATAAAATATATGAGAAACAAGGAAGGGTGAAAAATAAATTTCGCACCCCAGTGAATTGTTCTTGTATTTATGTTTCACAGTTAAAGATGAAAAGTACTGATGACCTGGGTAGCAGTTGCCATTGTGGATTCTGCTGAAGATAAAAGGACAATATCACTAGCAATGCAGAGCAAGAAAAGTATCTCTAACTATGATGTACAGGGGTTGAATCCCAATAGTGCAAAAAAGAAAATAATTTGTCCCCTTTATGAGTACCTTTCAAATTTCACTTGATGGACATGAGGAGAAATGGAAAAATGTTTGTTAAAAAAGGAGTTTCATTGGGAGAATATTTGGACAAAAACAATGAAGTTTACTTTGAGAATTGATTTAAAGGAATTTTTAACAAAATGATTGACATTTTATCATATGTGGTGGTCTTGAAAAATATTCAGAAATATTGAACTCAAATAAATATGATGCTGGAAGAATTTGTGAAGTGTAAAACCAGGCGGTTGTACCTCATCATAGGTGATCACCTGCAGATGAGTATGGTGGGGCTGTAAGTGACTCTAGAGAACTTTTCTGGATCCACATGGTCTTTCACATATATTTCAAGATGGAAGACAGTCCCAACAAGGATCTACTTGACACACCTTTCTCTCAGCATGTTTCTCCTTTTTGCCCTTATTCGTGTCTCTTCAAAACCCACACCACTGTTGGCAAAAGCTGACCTCCAGTTAGAATGCTTGAGGGTCAGGGCCTCTCAGTTTTTGCTATTTATTCCACATTTTTTAGGTTAGCTTCAAGCCCAACTTTAAATCTCTTTTGCTGTCCATCAACATTCAATTTTCCATTTTTGAGCTGAGAGTAAAATAACTGCTTTGGGAAATGGTGATTGAGTATTCGGAGAATGTAACCAGCCTAGCAAAGTTGATGGTAGAGAATCATTGCTTCATTGGTGGTGACCCTTGCTTCTTCTATGCTGATGTTTGTTTGCCTATCTTCCCAAGAAATTTGCAGTATTTTTCAAGGCACTGCTGATGGAATCTTTCCAGAAGTAGAGTGTGACATTTGTAAAAGGTCTATGTTTCTCAGGTATACAACAGAGTTGGAAAGACAATAGCTTTATAAACAAGCATCTTGGTTTCCCTAGAAATGAAAAATAGCTGCACTCACAGTACTCAGTCGGTGTTATATGTCAGCATCGATGTCAACTTTTATGGAGAGGTGGATGCCTAGGTAGTGGAAATGGTCAACCGTGTGTCTGATATAGCCGAATCTCTACATTTGTGGTTTGACTTTTGTGAATTTGTTTATTCAGGGATTTTATTTGAATGTTTTTCTAGGTTCTGCAGTGTGGACTCTGTGGTCAACAACCACAGAAAGTGACTCTCTATGATCTAGAACAGTGGTTCTCAGTCTGGGATCCCCAGATGTTTTTGGCCTTCAACTGCTAGAAATCCTAACAGCTGGGAAACTGACTGGGATTTCTGGGAGTTGTAGACCAAAAACATCTGGGGAGCCCGAGTTGAGAACCACTGATCTAGAGTTTCTTAAATAGAGCCCCTCTCCTGGAATATATAGACCCTTGAGTGTGATTCCAAAGCATCTGGTGAAAGATGGCCATTAGGTCACACTGGAGGAGCTAGAACTTCCTAGAGCAGTGTTGTCTCAGGTTAAAAAAAATAGAAAATTTTATTTATGGAGTCCTGTGCTCTTAATTCCAGCAGATTTTAGCCATTTTAAAGACCTGAATTGTTGTATTTTGTTCTAAACATGCCTAAGCTCCTATGAAGATTAACTGTCCAAGACTTGAACACCACAAACAGATCAGAAGTGTCAGAGTTGATTGATGCCTCTCTCCTTGTTATTGACATAAAAAGGTCAAGTGCTGGCCATCCAGTCCAATCCCTTTCCAAAAAGCAGGAAAACCACATTCAGAGCACTCCTGATAGATGGCCATTAAGCAGAGGCTGGATGGCCATCTATCTGAATACGGTTTTCTGCTTCTTGGCAGGGGGTTGGACTGGATGGCCCATGAGGTCTCTTCCAACTCTATGATTCTTTGACTATGAGCATAGGCATGATACAGAAGGAGTCTGAAAAAAGGAACAGAGGATCTTTTCTCAGTCTTTTGCCTGGACATTCACTTTGAGTTTATGATTAATTTAAATATGAGAATTTCCATCCCTGATTCACAAACATGCTGATTGTTCTATAGACTAGAAATCTACTTGCCCCATGTCTAGGACAGATCCGGGATTGCTCATTTCAGTACCTCAGGCATTGGTATAAGCTGGAAGTGTGTTAATACAAAATTTCTTCCAAATAATTATACCACAGTGCAAATTTTGCTATGGCACAGCTTTGGCTTGGGAGGATGGGACCATGTGTCTTCTGGAATCATCTTGTTAGATGGGACTGAAATGTCCATCCTACTGTATTTCCAGATGGGGCACAGAGCTGCAATGAGCCCTGAAACTGAGTGGGAAAGCAAACAGTCCATAGAAAAATAATAACTTTGGTCAAAAGATTCATTAAGACTCAATATTGCTTTCCACCTGCATTGGTTGAGGTAAAGTTTATTTCAAGCATAACTTTTTTAGAATTTGAGAGTTATGCAGACTATGACAAAGTGCAAAAACATTTTCTATAACTAAAGCATATGTTTTAATCTTTACGTGAGGTCTGTGTGAAATAGTACAGCATGTAGCAAGACCTCGTTTGTTTATTCAAAAGGATGTTCTCGGGGGTCCAGTATGGGATGCCTTAAATATTTATTGTTGACCCTGGGCATGTAATATTGCAGTTACAACATTTCTAGCATAGAAGAAATGACAGAAGTCAGGAAACAATACAGACCAAGAGGAGATAACAGTCATTTTCAAGACCTATATACAGTTGAATCATTCTTAACCTCAGTACTAGACTGTGGGAAATTCCACTTCTTTCTAGTGTTTTTCAATGTTCTAATATTTCTCACAATAAAAACTGAGAATATGCATGACGATTGGTCACCCTGCCTGATAAGGACTGTAGTTCAATATATCTGGAAAACACAAGATTTCAGAAGGCGAATATAAGATAATTCTACCTCAATTCATACTATACCTTGCCACGATCAATGAAGTTATTTGCTGGATGCCAGGCAAGATTTATGGCACTTTGGTGTATCTCTTCATCTTTATGAAACACTGCAATGCCTTGAGAGTTTAGGATATTATACACTTGGTAGAGGTCAAAGCTTGCAAAGATTTATTTTCAGGAAGAGTGAAGTAAAGTGCAATGCTTCTCAAAATCTCTTTCTGCCAAACTTAATTAAAACACACAGTTCACTCTGATTAAAGCATGTTCTCATCAAGATTACAAATCTTGTTTGATTAAACTACTTCGCCCTGGACAAATTGCCAATAAAAATAAAAATGAATGTCTGTAGGAGTATAATATAAATATACTTAATGAGGAATTCCATGTATTCAACGTGAGTATACTATAACCAAAAACAACAATAATTGTGGTGGCAGTCATGCCATTTAAGTAACATTTTTCATTAGAAATACCTTTTACCATCTTGTCATTTGGGGGGGGGGGTGCTATCTGCATAGAGGAGGAAAACACAAACATTGTAATTTTTTGATGGCATCAAGAGCCTTTTCTGAAATTTATACCTACTTAGGAAAGCTCTCTCAGGAATTCAGTTTCAAATAAACTGAATATACAATGCATAATGAATAGCTGAATTCTTAAAAAATGAAATTATTTTGGGGGAAGCTATACTCAAAAGATGAGGGTGAGCGGCTGGAGGAAAATCCGTATTTTTTTTATTGTCCCTACCTTTTTTCCTACCCCATCTTTCCCACATTATCTTCTGTATACTGGAAGAAAAATTGGCTCCTTTACCTTTCCCCTGAAAGATAGGAAAGCAGAGAGGGAAGAAAATTTTGAATGAAAACTGACCAGTAGATAAAGGGTTAAGCACATCTCATCACTGCTATTCCTCCAATCAAATTTAAGACTCCCGTGGGTGCTCTGGTGGAAAATTAGATGCAGTGAAGGATGAACTCTATGTTCTATTTAGTAGTGGGTGGTCAAGTACAAATGTGTACTTGAATGTGTTTAGAATTCTCAGAGAAAAACCTGAAGATCATCCCCTTCCCCCAAAACAAGTTTTAAATGGATTTATAATGTTGCTTGAATTAGTTTAGGCTGGTTTAACTTTTTTAGGTGCAAAGCCCTGAGCATTTATTTCAGCTGGAACACAGCTAAGCAAGCATTTGAGAGATTAGTGAGTGCTAACTTTGTCTAACACATGTAAGGGCATGACTATATGAACAATCATCAAATAAATAAATACATAAATATATACTGGCAAGCAAATGCTGTCCATCATATGTCCCCTCCTAATTGCTTTTGGCAAAAAATTGGTTTACTTGGAAAGAAACTCGGCATCTCTATTTGCATGGGTGCAATTGAGCCTGTAAAAAGTCTCAGAGAGATCAAAGACCACCAACATTACTTTAGTGTAATTTAAATGTGGTTTTGGTGGAGAAGGAAAGAGATTATAATGAAAGGCTTTTTAAAGGTGCCATTCCATAATACATTGAACTGCTGTGAACGTCTTGTTTTCCTTGCCACATTCATTATGGGTCTTGTTAAGGGGAAAAAATGTTCCTTTTTCCTTTTACTGTTTTTTAAAACCTAACATTTGTCTTCAAAATCCCTTCCTGGTACATTCCTAATGAGAATGAGCTATGTCCTTGTCAGAAGCTAGTGTTGATTTCCTAAGAGGTGCACACTGGAGCATGGAACACGCATTTGAGGATATTGCTTGCAAGCCATAAAGTTGGCAAGCTCTCCAAAAAGAACACAGTAAGAACTGTAACCTTGGATCATTCATCCAGGGGCTGGATATTGGCATTGCCAAGCTTGCATGGTGTTACATCTAGCATAAAATTAGGAGTAGATTACTTGCTACACCAGAAATGTTGGTCAATATGTCAGAATAATAGTACAGTGTTAAACATCTATGTATTAATTTTAAATACTTACAGTTTTCCAATCTATTTACAAGACATGGAAAACATAAGATTCAATAAGATTCTTTTCATAATGATTTATGAAAGCTGTAGAGGACAATCATATAGTCTCATCACATGAGGCAAATTAAGCATCCTAAGATGCTTTTGGGACACTTCCTCCTTGCCGGACGCCGGATACTATCACACAACATACAGAAACTTCTGACGGAGTCCCATGGAGGAAGTGTCCCAAATTCATCACAGGAAGCTTCCCTTGGAACACAGAAACTTTCCCGTGTTTCGTAGAAAACTATGGGCCAAGCTGCAGTGGCGATCGCCCTGCTGTCCTGCTGATTTGCCATGGGTGATGTCTAATCTCCCCACGGGACCTCATCCATGTGATGAGATCCTTAGAAAATGTCTGTCACCTTAGCCTTAGAATAGTGATTTTATTCTGAAGTGAATATTTAAATGATTGCTCTATGGTTGTACTGTGGTGGCCAACTACCCTTTACTGTAGCTGGGATATTTTTTGATAGGGAACCTGTGTTCTCAACATATTTAGAATTAAAACTTCCATCCTCCTTTACAATTTATAAAGTTGTCAGGGACAGATAGAAACAAACAGCTTTTGATGGTATGCAAGATCCACAGCTCTATTCATGATGATGTATCACCCTCATCAAGTGAAGACTTTAAGGGATGTGTGTGTGTGTATACACACACACTAAGCTGTACCCGACCATGTGTTCCGGTGGCCCAGTCTAATGATATGGAAAATAAAGTAATGAGAAAGTTCTGGTATTTAATATGTTCTAATCAGTGCTATTCAAAGTGGCCAACAGAAGATTTCCCTAGGTAGGAAGCAGCCAGGCTTTGATATTGCATGGTTATTCTGTGCTATTGCAGTTGGCCAACAAAAGGATTCCCCTTGGCAGGAGTCAGGAAGGTTGTGATACTGCAGGGCTATTCAGTGCTATTGAAGGTGGCCCATGCCTGCCATAAAGGCAGGAGATTCTGGAAGTCAGGCAGGGCCAACTCTGCTGAGTCCTTGAAGGAGAACCAGCCAAAGCTACCTTTCAGATGATGGAAGTGGCAAAGCTCCTCTTTAGTCTTCCTCATCCAAAGGAAACCCTATGAGATCCACGGGGTTGCCATTGAACTGACAGACGATCCCTGTCCATAGACAGACCTACCAAGACTGCTTCTCCCGAGGGCTTTCTGTCCCCCTCAAGAGTGGGAAAAGGAGAAAGGGCAAGGAGGGAGGTTTGTGGGAGAAAGGCTCTGACCTCGGCAGCCCTTCAAGCGCTTCTGCCTGGCCCTGTTCCTCTGAAGCACACCCACCGCAAAGGTGAGCATGGATGGGGCTACCTTCCTGCTGAGAATCGCTCACTCTCTCACACACACAGCCAGCGTCTTCCCCGCCTTCCTCCTCCTCCTCTTCCTCTGGGCTGTGACTGGCTGAGGAGATGAAAGGAGAGAGGAGAGAGCCCAGTGTAAACCTCAGTAGTAGACACTGTGGGTAGAGCAGTAGGAAGTGCAGCCTGAGGATGAGGAGGAGGGGTAGGAGGAGAGCCCCCTCTTCACATTGAAGGGAGGATGGAGGAAGCATCCTCTCACATCAGAAGCGGCCTGGCTGCCATTTCAGGGAACAGCATCTCCCTGGCAACAGTTGGTTGTTCCTTTTTTTCTTGTGCTAAGCAGGGTGGGCCCATTTGCACATGTGCTGTTAGGCAGGGCCATAGCCAGAAAAAAATTTCGGGAGGGGTTTTGAAAATTTCGGGGGGGGGGGGGTTGAACCCCTAGCACACACCTCTCCCCGCTACAAACCTGTCAATATCTGCTTGAAATAGTGCCTGGAGGGACTCTTAATATTTTGCATCTCATAGACTTAGCATGGGGATTTGGTTAACCAGTTAAAATTCATGAGTAAACCAGGGTTTTTTTTATAACCTGAAAAATTTCGGTGGGGGGGTGTTGAACCCCTAAAACCACCCCCTCGCTACAGGCCTGCTGTTAGGTATTCTTGGTTTGGGGGGGGGGGTTAAGGTCTTTCTGGTTAATTTGTTTAGGGTTGTTTTTTTTAATGCTGGTCATACCTTGGATGTGTTGGTGTATTGTGGCCAAATTTGGTGGCATTTGGTCCAGTGGTTTTGTTGATAACTCGGTGTGATCTGTGAGATTTTCTTGCAATTAACTCCACCAGTATTTCCCTGCCCCAAATCATCTCTTCTCGAGTGATTTTTCTGCATGGAATAGCAAATGCAAAATTGCTAAGGAAAAATTATTCAGGAAGACACCATATGCATAGAAATGATAGATATGATATACAAATACATTCCCAGGTTTTTGATCATGCATGTTCTCCCCTTTTCTCTCTTTCTTTTATCATACACATGCATTGGTTTTCTTTTCCCCCAGAAATAAGAAAATGTTTAAAAATAGATTTCTTCACTTCAGAAATCCAGGGACAAATACCATTCAACGTCAGTTTCCCAATTTATCTTAATTTGATGAACATATGCAAATAAACCAACATGTGGTCACACATGCTTTCATACTTCAGTCTGTAATTTACATCTCTGTCCATATATTTACTGTACATTTGAGACATTTTAAGAACCCAGGTAAGGACAGAATAGATCAGATTCCTTACCACAAAATCACAGGCACTGACTGCATTTGTCCCATTTTTTGACGGCCGTCGGCTCTGCCATGTTCTCTCCCCTTTCCCACACTTTTGCAGACTTACACAATTGTAGGGTAGTGGTGAGAAGAAAAGAGAAAACAGCTGCCAAAGTGGTCTATTGAGAAGTTCCTGTACTGGTGACCTGACCTCAAGGAAGCACACATTGTTCTTTTCCTTCCTGTCTCATTGACTAGAAGGAATCTAAACAACCAACCCAACCACACACCCAAGAAGCATGCTCAGATTCTGCTTTGACATCTCTGGGAAAAGTAGCTCTAAAAACTCATTTACTTGAAAGGGTTTTTTTTTAGTTTCCAGAATTCTCATCTGTAGGGCAGTATGGTTAGAAGCCTTTGATGCAAACACTTGGAAATCTCTGGTTTTGTTTTCCCTCCACATATTCACTTACAATAATTTTTGCCATAAAATATGAGTAAATTTAAGATAAATAATAACATGTACATTAAAATGTGTCACAAGGGAA
Source organism: Anolis carolinensis (assembly GCF_035594765.1). Classification (NCBI taxonomy): domain Eukaryota; kingdom Metazoa; phylum Chordata; class Lepidosauria; order Squamata; family Anolidae; genus Anolis; species Anolis carolinensis. The sequence goes on along the minus strand of NC_085845.1, from coordinate 93,246,333 downwards.
TTCTAACAAAAAAGAGGGTGAAATTTCATTCAACAAAATGGTCTTGTCTTGGTTGAAGACTCTGGACAAGCAATATTGAACTGTGGAGGATAGTGGAACAACATTAAGGGTGAGCAGGTGGGTAAGGAATTCGAGAATTATCAATCATCCCAGGGGTTAATGCTAGTTTGGCCTTTCCTGTTGACCAAATCATGTAGTGCTGTGTTATCTTACATACTTAGTGTCTAGTCACCTTATCCATTAGAATGAGACTAGTGGTTCTAGCCTTTGTCACTAAGTCTTAAAGTTTGCATTATCATGGAAACACATCTGGTTTTAGGAGTGGAAGGCTTTGGAAGGGTCAGCCAGAGAGTTAGGGTTGATTAACAAACTGGTTGCTTTCCATGACACCATACATCAGAACTCTTGTATGTAGTGATCTCACTTTTCAGAGAAGCGGGCTGTCCATCAAATTATGAAAGTCAAAAACAGATATGGGTGGAAAGCAACAGATGCTACATTGTGCCCAGTGCATGTGTTGTAGATCTTCATTAATGCTAGAAGAGGTAAGTCTGGCATTATTTTATGTCAAAGTAACCTTTGTCCTGTCATGAAATCCCAGTTTGGGACAATTTTGGGAGGTGCTACCAAGATTGGGACATTGCAATGTCAAATGTAGAGGTTTTTTTCTTTCTAAAATGGGGCCACATGGACATCATTTGCCATGGACTTCAATCCATGGCCCATTTAACACATTGGGAGTTAGAAGTCAGGAGCATTATGCTCACTTCTAACTTGATGCTGTTTTGCAATAATAATAATAATAATAATAATAATAATAATAATAATAATACAGCTTGTTTATTTTAACTTCTTTTGTACCACGGGTTGTATGTTGTATGTATGTCTATGTGTTAAATGTTTTGATACGGCTGATGAGCTAATCAATAAAACATGATTTGTTTGTTAATAATACTAACAACAACTTTATTCTTATACCCTGCCACCATCTCCCTCCCCAGCGACATCCGGCAGGCTCCATTCCTTCTGGGGTTCAGAAAGAAACTGAAGACCTGGCTATGCGTGCAAGTGTTTAAAGAATAAGTCTTTACTGGCTTCGACATGGTCTGGAATAAAGGTTTTTGTACAAGGTCTGGTGGACAAATGGCATAAGCACTTTGCACTATTTTAAATTTTGTATATTGTATATTATAATTGTTTTAACTGTTTTAATGTTTATTTTATTGTACTATGGTGTATTGGCATAAATTGCCAGTCTGTAAGCTGCCCTGAGTCCCTGCGGGTGAGAAGGGTGGGGTAGAAATGATAGAAATAAATAAATAAATAAAATCTCCCCAAAGGAACTCGGAGCTGCTTACATATGGGACAAAATGCCCGGAAGACATAAATACAAAACAATCCATTAAAACATAAACAATTGAAATAAGAACATAGTAAAATATTACATTCCAGATAAAAGCACAATTAAATAAAACACAAAAATATAAAACAGCAGCATTGAAAGTCAATCAAAACAATACTCAACAAAACCAATAGCCAGTAATACAGTGGGCGTGACCAGGCTATAAAAGGGCCAGGCATGGAATAGTGCAAGCAGCATACCATAGGGACGGGGTATTGGATGAAGTGCAGAGAACAAAATATTATCAGGCAGCCTAGGGACTGAGCATTTATAACTAGGGACTAGGCATTCTCAAATGCTAGCTGAAACATCCAGATTTTCAAATCCCTGCGAAAGGAAGAAAGTGTGGGAGCTTGCCTAATCTCCCTTGGGAGGGTGTTCTAAAGTTGGGGGGCCACCGCTGAGGCGGCCTTCTTACTCATCCCCACCAACTGTGCTTGTGACAGTGGTGGGAGTGAGAAGAGGGTCTCACTGGCAGATCTTAGAGCCCGTGCTGGTTCATAGGGGCAGATGTGGTCCCAAGGATAAGTAGGATCCAAACCATTTGCTAATATTGTTTGTGTTTGTTAGTTCCTAAGTGAAGTGTGGAGAGATGATGGGTTCTGATCTACAGCCACAGCATGGTCTACTGGGTGGAATGACAGGCCCAAGACATCCCTACTGATACCCTCAGCAGAAGAAGATAATTGCTTGTTTCTCACCGATTTGAAGAAAGTGGTAAAAACTGTTTTGGTTAGCTTGGTAAGGGAAAGACACAAAGTGGAGACTTGACCCTTGTAGATGGTAGATGTCTGAGAAAAAACAGCATAATTTGGTGTACACTTTGGCACCATTTGGGTAAAGGATGAAGCTCTGAAACGGCTTCCTTGAGTCCAGGCACTGGGAAAGAGCCTATCCTTGAGGCTGATGTAAGGGTTTTCCCTCCTTATAGAGTCCTGAGGCTTGAGTGAGAGTGCTCTAAATCTGACTTCCAAATATGACCAGCTAGGTCCGGATGAGTAGCTAACAAGTTTGAATTGCCTTCAAGCAATGGCTGATGGCTGATGTTATTTCAGGATTGGTTATTAATGACGCATATACTATATTGTACATACAAAACTACACAGAAGAACATCTCAAATCTGTATTGTGTCCATAATCAGCAGGAGAGGGAGCTAGTAAAATCACCTAGCAAATGGTGGGGAACATAAAGATATGCATCTAACTAGGCAACCCAGAAAATTGTCTAAAGATGATTTGTATTTTCCTAATCACTTCTGTGAGTCTGCTTTTGCGATCATTCAAATGTCACTGAAACACACTGCTTTTTTATGAGTTAAGATGCACTTGGATTCACCTAGATGTAGTAGCCAGGCTGAATTCGGGAATGTGAAAATTCATGATAGCAGCTAAATTGCTTTAGATACAATTAGTGTGATGGGCTACAACATTTGCCTGTTTCATAGGAATTGTGCTTGTTCTGTTTTCACATGCAATAATGAAATAGTCAGTTTTAGATCAGAAACTATTTTACATTGGACTCAAGAAAGTTTTTGCATTTGTCAAAATCATTTTTAAATTAATTGCATGTCCTTGTTGAATTTTTTAAAAAGAAAAAGAAAAGAAAAGCATAGATAGAGTATGTGTTTTGATTACTTAGTCAGTCCCCTTGAGCTTGCTGAGTGTGCTTTTGTTAAAAAAAAGAGGAAAGCATACAAAGTTTACTGGAAAGACGTTTTTGGAAAATTGTGGAAAACCTGATGAAGATAAGATTTCATCTTTTCTAGAAGGGTCTTTATGCATGCTCATCATTATTTGCTCTTGTGAAAAAAAAATTGCCAGGATGAACAAGCTCTCAACTAGAACTAGTAACAGAAATAATTCTTCACATCTGTAGTGTGTACTTGAGAAGGTGTTTTAGTTTTAGAAGTCATTCCTAGCTGCAGAGAAAGTATTCAAAATAACATGAAACTGATCTGTTGAAAATTCAACTTCTCAGTGATTTTGACTTCAGGAGTGATCCTGCAGGAGTGTTGTTGGACCTCCCCTCTTAGAAGCAACAATTGGTTGCATTGAATAACATTTATTGCTGTGAACAGAAGGCTATAAGGAACAGCATAGCTATACTGAATGGAGATCAACTAAGAATCTTATCCCACAAGAACCCCCCCCCTCCAATTCCTAAATAGTTTTAATCAATTTCTTGAATGGAAAGTGACAGAGACCATTTCACTATGCAATGGGACTTCCTGTCTCTGCCAGTGTCAAAAAGAAAGGGAGGAGAAGAATATCTGAAATTGTCACCAGGGCCTAGGATGCATTATATTTCATTTCTAATTTGCAAAAAAATGAGGGATGGGAACTGTCAGAATCATCTGCACTGATTTGAATATAATTATGTTGGCAAATGGGCTGTCCTGTGAGCAGTCTCTTAACCAGCTGCAAGTCCCCAGTAGTACACCCACTCCATCCATTTTGGTATTTTTGTATATATTTAAAACTAAGAAACATCACTAAATTTCTGTTCCTTTAATATAATCTATTGAACTTTCTATGTTTTCTGCTTTTTTAAAAAAGGGAGGAGGGAGAGGACAGACAATCCACTTGCCAGAAAGTCATGGGGGACCTTAATAATATAATAATAATAATAAAACGTTATTTATACCCCGCCACCATCTCCCCAACGGGGACTCGGGGCGGCTAACATGGGGCCATGCCCAGAGCAGTACAATATAATAAAATATAAAAACAACATATCAAAACACAATTAAAACAATACAATAAATAATAATATACATTACATCAAGAAATCAAAAAATCAAAGTCAAAGGCCTTACTGAAATCCAGATACACTACATCCATGTTGTTCCCTGCATATATCCAGCTTGTAACTCTATCAAAAAAAAAAAAGAGAGAGAGAGAGATCAGATCAGTCTGGCATGACTTGTTTTTGATAAATCCATTTTGACTATTAGCGATTACCACATTTGTTTCTAAGTGTTTGCAGACCACTTCCTTAATGATCTTTTCCAGAATCTTGCCTGGTATTGACATGAGGCTGACTGAATGGTAATTGGGTTGTCCTTTTTCCCCTTTGTGAAGGTGGGGGCCATATTTTCCCTCCTTCAATCTGCTGGGACTTCTCCCGTTCTCCAAGAACTCTAAAAGATTATTACCAGTGGTTCCAAAATGACTTCTGCTAGTTTCTTCAATACTCTTGGATATAGTTGATCTGGCCCTGGAGACTTGAATTCATTTAGCGTGGCCAAGTATTCCTGGATGACTTGTTTACCTATTTGGGGTTGGATTTCCCCTAATTCTTCAACCACTGCATGTTACTGAGATTGAGGATGGCTTTCTTTGTGTGAGAGGACTGAGGCAAAGAAGGCATTAAGTAGTTATACCTTTTCCTTATCCCCTGTCGGCATTACCTCATGTTCTCCTCGCAGAGGCCCTATCGCCTCCTTGTTCTTCTTTTTTCTACCAACATAAGCAAAGAAGCCCTTTTTACACTTTAGTCTTGTGAACCTTTTCCCTACAGGAGTTGGTTATTCATTTCAATTAAGAAGAGGTTTCCAGTTCTTTTTGCTTCTTTTCAGGTAGGCTTCTTGCATAATGAGGCATAATGATAAATGATGCCCCCCAGGCAAGAGACAAAACCTTTCCAATGCTAATTAGGGTGATTAACTGAAACATTAATGCTGGCTTCCCAGTGACAAAGGACTCTTGCCACACCCTGGACTCTCCACAGATATATATATATATTTTCCTTTCCTTGCCTAGTTTTCCATGCCTCACAGCCTCTGAGGATTCCTGCCATAGATGTGGGTGAAACGTCAGGAGAGAATACTTCTGGAACATGGCCACACAGCCCGAAAGACATACAACAACCCTGTGATCCCGGCCATGAAAACCTTCAACAACACAACTTCAAAAGAGGTGGGAATATGTTGGCCCTCTGTGGGTGTCAATCTAATGTTTTGGGTCTCCCCAGACAGTAATGCCTCTCCCACAAGACAGCACATTTTTGGAGATTTCCCTGCCCTTGTACAGGACTTTCACCATTAAAAAAAAACAATTTAACTTCTGAGGCCCTTTATATACAACTGAATAAAATCCACATTATCTGCTTTGAGTTGGATTATATGGCACTGTAGATTAAGATAATCCAGTTCAAAACAGGTAATGTGGATTTTCTGCTTTGATAACCTGGATTATCTGGCACTGTAGAAGGGGCCTAAGGCACTGGCAGTAAAAAGCTTGAAACTAAAAACTGTTTTGTTCCTACCCTCATGCCTTCCCACTGCAGGAACATGCCAAGAACAACTCTGAAATTGAATTTGATCTTTGAACTGAAGGAGGTTCCCCATACATCAAGTACACCAGGTTTATGGAAAGTTGTATAAACAGATATCAGCAAAGGAGTCCATGTCAGAACACCGAGGCCCCATCTACACTGCCATATAAAATCCAGATTATCTGCTTTGATAATCTGTATTATATGGCAGTGTAGAAAGGGCCTGAAGCATTACAATTGCAGATTCCTTTAGAGAGGTACAATGCTGAGGGTCACCATTCTGGTAAGTAGTTGCTATTTCTGATCACACCAATGGTGTGGGTTAGCAGCATCATGCAATTCCTTAGAAAAGAGACAAACTGAACAATAATGGGAAATGATCCAAATTAAATCAGTAGGCAAGTAGCACAAAACCAGAAGAATCAAGAGCTAGAAAGAGGTATTGCTATATATTACACCAACCTAAGCTTTATTGTGTTCTTGCAAATTTTGGTTAAGTTTATTTTTTTAATTGGTGATTTGAAAGATCCCCAAATAGAAATAAAACCATGCATAGTAAATCTGTAGATTTCATGAAAAAGATCTATACTTTCTCTGGGAGCTGGAGGATAAATGCAACTGTGCCTCAGAGACAATAATGTTTCTGCTGCAAAGATAATTGGTTCTTTAAAAAAAATTCTACTATAAAGGCACACTGAAAAGAGTGTAACAGATATAGTAGAAGGCTATATGGCATGATGTGCCAAGAAAAAAGGTGTTCCAAAGGAGATGATAGGACAGGTATTTGAACAGTCTATGGTTATATGTTTGTTTGTTTGTTTATTTGTATGAAAGTGCAAGAATATTTAGAGGTATATATGGTCAGGGAAAAATACATACAAATTATCCAGATTAAAAATATTGGATGATATTCTCTTCCCACTAGAAAGTTTTTCAGTGAGAGAGAAATATCAAAAGAGTTGAAGCTGCAATAAGCCAAATTTTCACTTGTTGAAATTTTCACTCAATTGAATTAAGTTGAAACATCACATCCAGTGGTGTAGTTACAAGGCTTGTGCAATCCGGGTAAACCGCGATCCATTTCGGTGTCAAGGATTTCAGTGGGGGGTCTAGATCTGTTTTTCAGGAGCCTCATGAATTCAGGAGGACAGTAATCTCTTTTCGAACCAGGAAGCTGAAAGATTCATTTTCTATCTGGCCCATTATGGGGGAGGGCTTCCCACGCTCTCCTTCCCATTATTTTGGACATCATTTGTCCTTAAATCTTTAATTAAGACCTGGATTAAAAACATCAGAGCTAAGATATTACTCTTTCTGGGATCATTTCCTTCTATCTGTAGAGGAGACCTGGGTTTAATAAAGGGTTTAAGAAACCTCACTTCCTTGGATCTTTTCCCTTCTGTCTTTAGAGGAGACCTGAGTTTAATAAAGGGCTTAAGAAACCTCACTTCCTGAGATGTTTTTCCGTCTAGCAGCTGCCTCCCTCCCTCCACTCAACATATAATAACCAACCCCCCCCCCCCCCCAAAAAAAATAGTAGCCGGTTTTCGACAACTACTGTTCTGTTGAGACCGGTAAAAATTGGTGGTGAAGTCCATGCCATTACGTGCTTCTAAACAAGACAAAGGCAAACGTCCAAAATCAATCTGTGCACAAGCCTAGTCGTTACTTCTGTCCTTGATTGCTCCCACATGATTCTAAGTAAGGTTAGAATTTGGAGTAATTAGGTACTTGTTATTAGTTCAATTTTCTACTAAATGCCATTGCCATTGGTAAAGGAGGAGATTCAGTTACCCTTATCAAAAAATCCAAAACACTCCAAAAATCAAAATTGTCAGCATGAGTGACTGAGATAATGACACCTTTGTTTTCAGGTGATTCAGTGTGCAAAAAAATGGATTTATGCCCAACATTATTTAAAATAAAAGTAAAAGGTAAAGGTTTTCCCCTGACGTTGTCCAGTCATGTCTGACTCTGGGGTGTGGTGCTCATCTCCATTTCTAAGCCAAAGAGCCAGCACTGTCTGTAGACACCTCCAAGGTCATGTGGCCAGCGTGACTGCATGGAGTGCCGTTACCTTCCCGCCAGAGCGGTACCTATTGATTTACTCACATTGGCATGTTTTCGAACTGCTAGGTTGGCAGGAGCTGGAGCTAACAGCGGCTGCTCACGCCGCTCCCGGGGCTTGAACCTGGGACCTTTCGGTCTGCAGCTCAGTGCTTTAACGCATTTTGCCACCGGGGCTCCTCATTTATTTAAAATATTATTTATTTTAAATTGTTTAAAATATTATTTAAAATATTTTAAATAATTTAAAATAAATAATATTTTAAATAAATTTAAATTATTTAAAATCATTATTTAAAATATTGTGTATAAATTATCTTTGTGCTGTGTACATGAATTTTAAGTGCAATTCATGTTTAGATTTGGGTACCATATCCAAGATATTCCATTTGACATTATGGATATGCAAGTATTAAAAATAAATCAAAATCTCCAATACAGAATACTTTAAGTCCCAAGCATTTCAGACAATGGATGTTCAGCTCATCACTGAGCTGCATTATGATTGTGACTTGGTGAGGCAAAACTTCATTCCCTTTGTTGTGTAAAATTAATTGTTTACTAGTTTTTCTAGTTATAGGAGTATGGAGATGGAGGAATGCAACAGAGATCGCTGCACTTCCTTCTACTGCCTTGTACTTTGCTGTAGGTGATGTCAATTGTAAAGTAGATGAGAGACCTGAGCATTTTTATTCCCATTAACTTCTCTATTGACTTGTAATAGACAGGTTTTTTTAAAGAGTAACTTAAATTCTAAAAGTAACTAATCCTTTCAATCAATTGCTTTTGGAAATTCAGTGTGACTTTAACAAGCCATTTGTGCACATCTGAGAACTAGCTCTGTAGTGAATTTTTGTTTAAAAGAAACTTTCTGAATTTTCTTAATCATACTTTTTTTCTTTCACAGCTAATATACCAAGTTAGGAAGAGTGCTAGACATGCACTTGGAACATTGTGGTTTAATCCCTGTTCATGCATTAGATAAGCTTAAGCCAAGTCTACCTGATCAGTTGTTGTAAGGCCACAGTGAGATAATCCTCTTTGTAAACATAGAATTTTTGGGATTGAAGCAGGGATAAACCAATGAATTTCTGCTCAGAGTGAGGGCAGTATGTTTGGCTAGGCAGTGCCTTGCCAAAGTCTTTCATTTTAGAACAGAGGTCCTTAAACTTTTTAAGCAGAGGGCCGGTTCACTGTCCCCCAGACTGTTGGGGAACTGGACTGCAGTCTGAAAAAGACATGAACAAATTCATATGGACACTGCACATAACATATTTGTAATGGGGAAAAAAACAACAATGAAAAAACAATACAGTACAATATTTAAAATGAAGAATAATTTTAACCAATATAAATTTACCAGTATTTCAGTGGGAAGTGTGGGCCTGCTTTTGGCTGATGAGATAGTCAAGTTAATTAGGATTATTGTTGTTGTATGCCTTCAAGTCATCTTAGGCTTAAGGCAACTCAAAGTCTAAAGTTTAGGGTGAGTGCAAGTACCTTGGTTTGGAAACCCCTGCTTTAGAGTAATGTTTGGACTTTTCTCTGCAGAACAACCCTCACATCACATCTTTCTGCATTCACACAACCACACCTATGTATTGATATATGCTTCCACTAGGAGTGGCCCTAGGTTTTCTCAGTATGTAAGCAAACCTAGGGCCACCCCCCCCCCCGAAATTACGCCCCCCCACCCCAAACTTACTGGCAGCAGCAGTGGCGACCATTCTTGCAAGAATACAAAATACTTCCTTGTTCCATGGTGAGTGACCCAATGGTTGCCGCTGCCGCTGCCCACCATCGCTGCTGCCGCTTCAAGTGCACCCAGGAAGGGCTCTGCCCGAAGCAGAGATAATGGTCTTCATGGTCTTCAATGGAGCCCCCAGATGGCGTAGTGGACTAAGTGACTGGAAGGTTGGGTTGCTGACCTGAAAGCTGCCAGGTTCGAATCCCACCTGGGGAGAGTGTGGATGAGCTCCCTCTATCAGCTCCAGCTCCATGCGGGGACATGAGAGAAGCCTCCCACAAGGATGGTAAAAACATCAAAACATCCGGGCATCCCCTGGGCAACGTCCTTGCATACGGCCAATTCTCTCACTCCAGAAGCAACTCCGGTTGCTCCTGACACAAAAAAAAAAATGGTCTTCAATGAAGAACTGGGCCTGGCTTCCACCCTCCCACAGTTCTACTAGATTTTTAATTTTTTATAAAAGCAATTTTACAATTACATCTAAGGATATGGAATTGAATAAGCCCTCCCCCCCCCCCCCATATGTTATCTCAGTGCCAGCATGCTAGCAGAGAAGCCAAATAACCTCATTGCACTATGTAAGTGATGGAAACATGGAGAAATAGGTGGCTATTGACTACTTTTTTATTAATAGCAAGAGATGGTTAATCATGGAGATGAGGCAGGCAGACATTGGGATGTGCATGGCATTGTGCTATAGGTTCATTGTGATAGATTCCATGTTCAATGCCAGTTTGCCTTCTCTATGCAATAAAGGAAATATGCTGGGGAGTTTCAAATTTTTCAAAGCTCTAAGGATGACACAACTAATACCATAATAATGGAATGAACAGAATTGAATCCATTGAATTATACCATGTTTCAGAGGTGAGAAAGCAGGAGAGTGAAATCTATTCTAGAATATGATTCCTCCAGGTATGTATGAAATATGAAATGGGTGTATTGTGAAATATTACTTGCAGGAGATATTAGTTATGTTCCATGCAAATGAGAGCATTCTTTTATGCCCTTCTTCTGAGGTTCCAAAAAAGCTATCAACAACCTGGCATATATATGAAAGCAGAGATCTGTCACTTCATAAAGATATATTGATCCAGCCATAGGCAAATGATGCCTGATTCAGAGGGCTGGAGGCACTGTTGTATATGAATAATTTGTATTTTTTGATTTCCTGTTATATTCAAGAAATGCATAAATAAGAATTCCAATATCTGCAAATTCATACATGGGCCAAAATTGAACTATGTTCTGTATTTTATATTTTACTCCCATACAACATTAGATGGTTCAGATTAAAGCCCATGAGTAACTCAAATATTTAATAATAACCAATAGCAAATCCCACTCATTTCAATAGAGTTACTCTCCTCTCTCACACACATATTTAGGTTACATGCTTGGTTCCATAATCTAAGCATCCCACACAGATGGGAAAGGCAAATACTTATGTATTTAAAGTAATACATAAGTTTAGGTAGGGTAAAGGTTAAGGTTTCCCCTGACATTAAGTCCAGTCGTGTCCGACTCTGGGGGTTGGTGCTCATCTCCATTTGTAAGCTAAAGAGCCGGCGTTGTCCATAGATGCCTCCTAGATCATGTGGCCAGCATGACTGCATGGAGCTTCGTTACCTTCCCGTCAAAGCGATTCCTATTGATATACTCATATTTGCATGTTTTTGAACTGCTAGCTTGGCAGAAGCTGGGGCTAATAGCAGGAGCTCATTCTGCTTCCAGATACAAACCACCAACCTTTCAGTCAGCAAGTTCAGCAGCTCAGTGGTTTGACCCGTTGCACCAACAGAGGCTCCAAGTTTAGGTAGAGCATGTCATAATGATAATATTTCACTCCACAAAATGAACTCTTGGCCAAATAAACTTTTAGTTATTGTAATGGCACACATGCACACAGAGAAAAGAGTCTCAAACATAGCATATTTATTTATATACTAAGGCATGAGTAAGGGGAAATATATTCAGCTTTGTCGAAACAGTATTCACCACCCCTGTAACTGGTACCACATGAAGAGTCACTGTAATTAGATAATTCCTCTAACTGGAGTGCATGTGTGTGAAAATGTTCCAAAAAATAAATTAGCATAGAATTTTAGCTTTGTAGATATATTGTTACATGTTAGCTGGACTTATGAACAATGTATTTTGGTTATATAACTACAGAAGTATTTTTATTAAAAATAGTACCATAAATTTCTGCTGAATCTTTACCCTAATTTCTTACAGGAAATCATTTTGATTTCACCCCTCTAATGCTATCACTTGGTAATTCTTATTAAGGATATGGACATGCTATCCCATTAAGAGGCCCACTTTACTATTCTTAAGGACTACTTAACTATGGGCAAGTTGCTTGAATCATGCTCTCCTGTCATTACTTCTCTGCCAACTGGTATGCATACCGCTCTCTTCCTTGTGTTGCTTGGAGCTCCATCTCACTTTCCTGCTAAGGAAAATGAAAGGCAGGTGGTTTGAAAGGGCAACTCTATTCCACATTGACTGGTTCACCCTCACCAAGCAGGATGTTGTATTTGTTTAACAGTGGGACTTCTCTGAATGTTGCCTTCATCAATCATGTTGTGTTTTTTTTTTCTTGTTAACTGTCATTCTCAGTTGCTCTCTTCCCAACCCCACATGCTTAAACTAGAGTTAAGGAACCAGTAGAATATACATTGTTTTGTTTTGTTTTTTTAAGTCACAAACCATCAATTTTCCAGATATGATAGAGGTATGAGGAGATCACATTCCCAGCAATAACCTACTGCTCCCAGCACTGCTCATCTGACAACTAAAGCTACCTGTATTTCCCTAAGACTAGCATAAGGTTCCTTTTAATTCAAAAAGAATTTCCTCTCCCCATCATATGCTGGGCTCAGTTATCACTCAGCAAGGGAAAAAAATCTTCACAAATTCTAAAATTGTTTAGGCAGATAGATAGATAGATAGATAGATAGATAGATAGATAGATAGATAGATATAGATAGATAGATAGATAGATAGATAGATAGATATAGATAGATAGATAGATAGATAGATAGATAGATAGATAGATAGATAGATATGGAGAGAGAGAGAGAGAGAGAGAGAGAGAGAGAGAGAGAGAGAGAGAGAGGCATAGTTGGTGCCTTGCATGTAAGATGTTTTGGAAGTACAGTAGAGTTTCACTTATCTGACATAAATGGGCCGGCAGAATGTTGGATAAGCAAATATGTTGGATAATAAGGAGGCATTAAAGAAAAGCCTATTAAACATCAAATTAGGTTATGATTTTACAAATTAAGCACCAAAACATCATGTTATGCAACAAATTTGGCAGAAAAAGTAGTTCAATACGCAGTAATGCTATGTAGTAATTACTGTATTTACAAATTTAGCACCAAAATATCATGATATATTGAAAACATTGACTACAAAAATGCGTTGGATAATCCAGAATGTTGGATAAGCGAGTGTTGGATAAGTGAGACTCTACTGTACTGCTTCTCTCCAATTCAAAGATGCCATTGATTGTAAAACAAACCCTAATTTCAGTATCAGTATTACCAACAAACATATGTAAGATACACCTGTGATTCTAAGATGCTGTTTATATTTTAGAGCTGTTTATATAGGAAAAAGGAGAGTCTTCTAATTGAAGGAATACAGTAGCTTACAGTCAAAACCTAAAGACCAAGTTACTTTCCCCCTTTGGTTTGTCATTATGTGGCAATGCTAAGCAATGTGATCAAATTATTCTATTTTATGTTGAGCATCATGGCCTATCTCTGCTTTGCAGTGGCAGTTTTGTGGTCTTCTGTTGAGTGATTTCAGCTATCTACTAAGATCGTGGGTTTGGAGCCAAAGGTCAAATCAGGACCCAAACTTGTTCATGAACCTGGTCTACCCAGAATAGAGTCTGTGCTCTCAAAGATCTGACATAACCCCTTGAAAAATACAGAACATATTTATACAATTTTGACAGCTATTCACAATACCCGTGCCAGCCTCTGATTGGCTATAAAACAGATTGGTTATGATTCGGCTGTCAGCTCCATAAGGCAACTTGGTGATTGGTCCTCCTGGCAGATGGAAATTCAAGGAGCTGCCATTTTTTGGCTTGACGCATGGGTCAGTTTAAAGGTTTGCCCTTGAGGGAGGTTCATTGTGGATGCATTGTGGCAATATGTAAAACAGTCCATGATGGGATTAATTCATCAGTCCAGATTATACAAAAGAAGGAGTCTAGTAAATACGATGAGTAGTTTTGTTCATTGAATAGTTCAATGGAAGGTATGCACTGGTAGTCTGTGCTCTTGTCCCCAGGAAGAGATACCTCTGCATCTTATCAATAAGCCAGAAAAAAAATCTGGGAATCCTAATTAGGAAGCATTCAAACATTTCCTGTGGTGATCCACCTACATGCAGACGAATATGTTAATGTTTTTTGTATGTGCAATCAGTCAGCCTTCCACAGCAGAGCCAATGAAAGTAGAGTAAAAGGTGGAATGGGTTTGCTGCCTGCCCCATATTCTGAAGTTGTAGGAAAATATTTAATACAAATTCATGTTTAATCATAGTGAGTTTACACTGAGTCCATAGGAGGGGGGTCCAATTTCTTGATAACGCTTCGGTTAGAGTTCTACCTACTATTAGTTGCTCTTTCTATGTTGCATGAATAGAATTAGATCAGTGAAGGAAATTATTCTCGGCTCCCACACCCCCTCTCATATACTTAAGAGTGAAAACATTACAAAATATTGTTCAGTGTATTTATCACAATGTCGATCATACTCATATTGTTTCATTAATTCCATCCTTGTCAAACACTGAATCTCATCATTATAGGTCATTTAAATGTATGGGTGTATTTCATGTTATATCTCATTATTATGTGTATACAGTACTCACCACAATGGGGGTCCCCCAAACTGTTTCTAAGTCCTTCAAATTACAGTACAGTGCAAATGATGATGATAAGAAAGGGTGATCCACAAATCCCCAGGGGACTCTCATTATTTTGCATGATGAGACAGGAGCATTTTTTTCATATTCTATCTCCAAATCATTGTATCCTTCCACTGTGCAGTGTTCTGAAACTGTTCGACAATTCATTAAGCACAATGCTAAATGTTGGAAATGCCTGATGGGATTAACCTTCAAAAACTAATTACTGAAAAGATCAGCCAAAAAAAAAAAGCAGCATGCATCAATCCAGCAAGACAACATGTCGGGGCTATGTGCCATTAGCAGAGGACACCTGGAATAAAAAGGTTTCGGCACACAATGCCATGTGCATAAATCATGCTATGGTGACACCTGACATGAAACTGAAGGACCTATTTATTGGAAATGAAAAAAAAATCTATTTAGAGAAAGCTGTTAAAGAGAACTTGTTAACTGATCACTAGGAAGGAAGCATTAAGATATGTAGTGGCTCTGTATAGCTATTTTGTATAGCTTTTATACATTTGTTGGTTTTGTCCCTTGGACAACTAGTTCCCAAACATCTTACCAAAGTGGCACAGGCAACTTTCATGTTAACAGGCACTGAATCTCCTCTGAGCTTTAAGACTTCACTGTACTAACCTGCAATTCAATTGCAGCAGTGCTTATACACTTAGTATATGCATGCCAGGTTGAACACCTTCTATATTATGCCTTTCTTCAATTGTGCAAGCATACTAATTGGAATTCATGGTCCTGTCACCATACTTCTGCATACCTTTGGTATCCTGTCTTCCCAGACTGCTGCTGTTGTGGATGAGTCTCTGAGTAGTAGTAACAACAGGGAGTTGGAGGTTAGGCAGACAAAAAGGTCTACTCAGGAGCAAGACTCTATTGAAGAGCAACAGCAGAAGAGAATGCGGCAAATACTTACTGAACCCACTGAAGAAGGGTTTGATGTGGATGATGGGTTTGGCAATGAAGCAGTTTCTATGAGAAGTGATGGGAGTGACACTGATGGGACTGGGGATGAGATGGATTGGACAAAAGTAGCAGAAGTGAGAGAAGTGTGCGAGGAGCCTACAAGTAGTGACACATTCAGAGGGTTTGTTGGAGATGGAACTTGGAGGGAGGATGATCTGTCTGCTGTTTGGGAAGATGTAAGTAGAAGCAAGAGAAGGGCTGCTTGGCAGACAAGACAAAGAGAAGCTCAGGCAGCACAACTGGCAGCTGTGAGTGGGGTGTTGTCTGATTCTAGTTTGGAGGAGAATGCAGGAGCAGCTGAGGGTGGGGTGTTGTCTGATTGCAGCTTAGAGGAAGGTTTGTAATATCAGGTGAGTTGGTTGCAATGGGGACTTTGTGACTAACAAAGTGTATGCTGAGTTGCCTGCTATGCTGGGTTGTGACTTTGGTGAGTCCTGGGATTCCTGAACTTCGTGGATCCTTTTGGGATGTTGCTCCTATTTCGGTTGGGACCTTGGATCACTTCTGGACATCGCTTTCGCTCACTGGCCCTGACCTTGGACTGGACGTTTGATGCTGTTGCTGTAATCTCTTTGCTGCGGATGACTTCTGGACCGGCTTGACTACAACCTTGTTACATCCTAGAACGGGTTTGCTGAAATGGCAGTGAGTGTTTTTTTTTGTTTTTGTTTTTTGCTGTGTATTTTGGTTAGTGGGTTGGGATTTCTTAGGATTCTGGGATTCTTTGTTTTGCCTCCATTTGGACCAGTTGGTTGTGTTTTGTTTTTGGAATACTATTTTGCCGCTGTTAGGCATTTTTGATTCTTTTGAGCTGTACCTATAATAAACTGTGGCTTTTGAGCTGTACCTATAATAAACTTGGGACTGATTCCTGGCATCTGTACCTTGACAGTTGCTGTTGCTGAAGATTAGTGCAATTGTGCAATTCCATCATTTAAAAAACAACAAAAAGCAGCAAATATAAAATATAAAATAGCTGATCTGTGTGCAAAGGTCAGATATGAACCTCCACCCACCACTCTCTGGTAATGGCTTCTAATGGTCTGGGAAAATGAAAACAATATATGGGACAAAGTCCAATCAATTATAGACATGTACTGTCTTTCAGATTTTGCCCAACCTCTGCAAATTACATTCTGGAGAGGTGTTCCAGTCTGAGCCAGTTTGGCAAGATCTCTATTCATTAGAAGTGAACATGATAGTTAAACACTGGTTTCTCTCTTGAATACAACGAGACCATTTCTTTGTCAACAGGAGGGAGGGTTTTCAAAAGAAAATTCCAGATTGTAATTTAAAATTAGACTTGACTTCTTCCATGATGGGAGATGACTAAGGCACAGAATATGTTAAGTAGTTCTGCCTTTACTCTTTTCCTTGTTAGCATTTTGCCATCACCTGTATGCAGTGGCCCTACCATTTACTTGTTCTTCCTTTTGTTAGGGACATAACAAAAACATTTTATTGCTTTTACTCTCTCTAGCAAGCCTAATCTCATTCTGTACTTTGGCTTTTCTATCATCCTCCCTACACATGCCAGCTATTAATTTGAATTCTTCTTTGATGATGTCTCCCTTTTTTCTATTTTTTATATATGCCCTTTTAAAATATTAGTTCAGATGAAAGTTCCTTAGATGCCCATTCTGGGATATTTTAGACATCTCCTCATTGGAATGGTTTGAAATTGTACCTCCAATATCTCCTTTTTCAGAAACTCCCATAATCCATAGTAGATCCCAACATACTCTCCCAACAAATTTTCCCAAATGACTTTCTGGGGCTGGAGAGGTTTGCCCCAGGAGACACAAGCTCACCTTATGCTCTCACAATCCCCAGAATCCATGCAAAACACCCATCTGCTTCTTTACTGAATTCCTCACTCCTGTACACCTTGCTCCAGGAATATTTTTCAATTTCATAATGTGCTTTACCATTAAAAATTGGCCAAGCTAGTCTAAGAGCTTTCAAAATGCTGTGCTTCCTTAACACTTGCAAAATGAATGTAGGATGATATTTAAATCAAGATCACCAGACTTTTAAAAACATGGTCAACTATAATGATGACTAATGGTGATTTTCAAGCCATTTGAAATGATCCTTTGCATTGTGACATTCTACTTTGAAAACCAAGTAATAAGGATATATTGCAAGGGCACTGGGTGCTAAACCAGAAAGATTTCATTGTAATTTAACCATTCAAAATGGTAGAATGGGAGGAACCAATTGTACAATAAGCCAGAGGGCCATAAATTCCCTCAAACTCAGGCTGAATCTCATGGCCATGATGGGGCTGGATAGATGAAAGAGTAAGAAGCAAAGGATTTTTTTTTGAAAGTTTTAAGTGATTGTTGGATGTTGGCCTCTTCTGAAGCTTTATTGTTTCCATTTGTATTAGGCTGGTCTATTGGGAAATATTCAAACATCACCCACTGCTGCTATGTCTTGAACAAGGGCTTGATCTACAGATCTATATCTTCATGGTGGGAAAATGTTACCCTATTGATTTTGCTGTACTTTAAATTGATTTTTAAGTTGTAAGTACTGCTGAAGATGCCATTTGAAAAAAAAAAAATCTTCTTTGAAGCCTTTCTCTGGGCACAGCCATACAGAAGCCCTGTTACAAAATCTCTGGCAGGGTAATCTCTGTGAACCACAATTGTTAAAGTCCATTATCTCATGTTCTAAAAGGGGGCAGGTGTATGCAATCACTCAAAATCTTGAAATACATATGTATTTATCTTCCTTTCTCATGCCTTGAATTTTGGGTTAAGTATATCCCAAGGAATGTGTAATGCAGTTGTAGATGGTGTCATTATGGCAACCATTTAGGGCTGTATTGCCAACAATTAATAGTTTGAATTGTCCCTGAAGCAACACATATAGAATACAACTCCTTGCCTGATTTTCCACTATCCTGCCATGTGTACTAAACCAATATTCCTCATGTTGAGTTAAAGTCTCGGAGCCCCCGGTGGCCAAGGGGATAAAAGCCTCGTAACTTGAAGGTTGGGTTGCTGACCTGAAAGCTGCCAGGTTCGAATCCCACCCGGGGAGAGTGTGGATGAGCTCCCTCTATCAGCTCCAGCTCCATGCGGGGACATAAGAGAAGCCTCCCACAAGGATGATAAAACATCAAACATCCGGGCGTCCCCTGGGCAACGTCCTTGCAGACGGCCAATTCTCTCACTCCAGAAGCAACTCCGGTTGCTCCTGACACGAAAAAAAAGAAGTTAAAGTCTCCATTCTAAATTTTGCTATTTATTTGTGAACTGCCTCCAACTCAAAACCAATACCTTAGAGACAGTTCAGCCCATCCATACCTGATAATTATGTGAAGCTTTGTGGACTGGGGTAGGAATTCCACAGTGGAATCAGAAGAGGTGATGGAAGAAATGTCTGAGATTACTTAGAGACACTCAAAGAAAGAAACTTAAGAGGAAAAAGAAAGAGAGCTTGGTTCATCATAGTGTGAAAGGAACAAGTATGACTGTACCTCCCAGAATGGATTAGTGAGTGCTCAGTTTATTCACCTAAGTGGCTTGAGTTGCAGCTCCTTTCTCCACCCATTTTCTCCAGAAATTTGTACCACTTTCAAGGGTTGGTTTGGCTTTTGAGAGTCTGCAAGTTCCACAGCAGATATAATCGACTAAAATAGATTTTCACTGTGGGGAATATCCACCCCTGTGTAAGCTGACATTCTGCCATGGCATTTCAGTGACAGAGACTTGACATTTTAGGTGATAATGGCAAGTCGATCATTCACTTCAACTTATGTGTAGTTATAAACAGGACATTGTCCCATACCTCTAAGGGTTTTAAAGATCAATACAAGAGCTTTGAATTGATGGTGGAGCAAAGAGACAGACATACACACATGAGAAAGAATTAATATATGTTTTGCCCCCATCAGCACCTATGCTACTGCATTCCACAGCATACCAAATGAAACTCTTAAACCATGATGACAATTCATGAAATGCAGCAAGTCCATTCTAGTTAAAGGCAAATTCCATCCTTAAGCCTAGTTGAATCTTGTAAGTGAAAATGTGCTGTAAGCAGCCAGAGGGGAGCCAGTTCAATCAAAAACTGCATTTCATTTCTAGGGAAAAGGCTTTTGGAGAGATGAATTGTCAAAGTATCCTCAAGCTGATAAGATCAAAGCCAAGCCCCTGAAAGACTAGATGGGCTTTAGCTCTCATGGGTATAAAATTATAGATGCAGTCTTCCTACATACCAGTATGCACAAGAGGTAAAATGTCTGAGGGGACTGGTGTAGATACTAGAATTTTTTTTCCAGTTTTATTTTATAACTGGAACAATAAGGATATGAGGAAATAAATCCACATTACCAGTGTTGCATAATTTATAAACTAAAAGGTGCACTGGGGAATTGAATCTCCCTAACAGTGATATACACTCCCCTGGAAGGGAAAAGCATACACTTGAGGCCTGAATCCTAGTTTAATCCTGACTACAGCAGACACTCTGAATCCATTAAAATCATAGAAAGGGCCCTCAAGTCCAACACCCTGCCATGTATGAACACACAATCAAAATATTCCCAACAGATAGCAAAAAAGGAGATTCCACCATACTTTGAGGCATTGTATTCCACTGTTGGACTGTTAATGTTAAGCTGGGATCTCCTTCTCTGTACTTTGAATCAATTGCTTTGTACCATAGTGTCTAGAGTAGAGGTGGAGAACATCCAGCCCAGGGGTCACATATAGTCTCTGAGAACAATTGGTCTAGCCCTTTGTCTCCCACCAAGTGCTAACCAAGTATTGATTTGGATCTAGTGCCTTGAACATTCCTCACAAAAATTGAATCTCAAATGAAATTAAGGAAATTACAGTCGACAGAAAAGTCCTCAAGAGCTGGTGATGTGAATGTTGGAAATGTTCCAAATACAATATACAGAATTAGAACAGTGATTAAAGCAACAATATTTTTGCACCCAAGACCATGCAACTGTGGTTGCTGTGGGTGAGGGAGCACCTTTGATGGCCTCCCTAAATAGAGACCAGAATTAAACTGCTTGGTGTGTGTGCCTGTTGAGTAGGGTCATGGGGGAGGGGGAGATGGGGGCAGAAGTTTTATAAGCCCTGGCTGCTCTCCTCTGGCATTCTTTCTGCTCTTTTCGAGACTGGATTGGCAGGAGTACTATATCATTACACAGGATCCCTGATTGTGAGTTATGTGGATCCTTTCTGCCTGGTTTGTTGTGACTGCAGGGATAGCACAGGGATGAAGGTGGATTATTGAATTAGCAGCACTGCTGGAGGTGGGAGGTGGGTTGCTATTTGTGAACAAAATTAAAACATCTTTTTAATGCTTTTTAATGTTTTAAAAGGTATTTATGACACTAGTGGATAATAGGGTGCTAATTTGAACATGTCTGTCATGCCACCTCTTCTGCTTCCCTAAGGCTTGGCTCCCAGATCTTTGATTATTCTGGTCACCCACCTTTCTTCTTCTTCATTATACATTCAGTCGTTTCCAACTCTTCATGACATCATGGACCAGTCCATGCCAGAGCTTCCTGTTGGCCGACGCCGCCCCCAACCCATCTTTGGATATATTCATCATTATTATTTTTCCTGAACTGTGGTGCCCAAAACTGGACACCATATTTCAGGTGAGGTCTGGTCAAAGCAGAACAAGAATGGTACTGTTACTTTCCTTGTTCTAAATACCATGTTCCCATTTATGTAGATTAGGTTATCTATGTGTTCACCATCCAGCAACTAAGTAAATACATCTACTTTTGCTGGAACTAACTAACAGGATACAATCCCCCTGAGCATTTATCATCATTACAAATGCATGAGATTCAATTGATTATAGGATCCAAGTGAAGCTTGGTCAAAACAAGCCAGGCATGAGGAACATGAGCCCCTTCGGATATGGTCAGGATTCAACTTCCTTTAGCATAGCCAATGGTTAGTCATGAAGGAAGTAGTCATCCAGCAACAACTGGAAAGCCACTATTTCTCCATCTGTGAATTAAGTCTTTCCCCCAATATAATGCCATAAGCAAATATATTAATAACCCAACTGAAACATTTTTATCTTCCTTTGTATCCACCTTCATTATCCCTATGCTGCCTTAAAATGATCAGACAGAGCTGATTGTGGCTATTTTTTGAAAGCAGCCTACTACTTACTTATAGGTGCTCTTGGCTTCAGGCAAACCATGAGCTTTGAATTGGTGAACCACTTGACCAGGGCAGCAAGCCTTGAATTAGCCTCTATAGGGATTTAAATGCCTACAGGAAAGAAAACATAAAAATGATGGCTAAGGTCTTTTTGATGAAATGTTTGGTCACACTCACCCTGATGAATATTTAACATTCACAACACTTAGCAAACCTTTATGCATGACACAGCACTTGAGGACATCTAAAAGTACATGAAAATCAGACCCAGTAAATATTATAATTTTCATTCAATAATATCCATGCCCTTTGGTTACATTCGAAAAGAATATTACATTCAGTGCTAGGGATTGGGTGGGCTGATGGTTTTATTAAGCAAGGAAAGATGAAATTATTTTTAAACTTATTTTTTCCATCTTATAAAGAAGAGTGAATCAATAGCTGTGTAACTTACACCTCAGAACTGATTTTCCCAGATTTTTGGCATTTTTCACCATTTGCTCTTCTAAAGAATTGTTTGCTTCCTAATGTTTTTATCTGTAGTTTTAATTTAACTGGATGCTAACAGCTTTGAATCTTACACTGGGAGAAAGGCAGAATAGTAAACAAACAAAAAGAAAGAAAGGTTTTAATTAACTGCATTATTTTCAAAATCTTTTTACCTGTTATCTGAATGCTATACAATTCCATTGTGTTAACTTCTTATACATTTCTTCTATTGAAATATATGGATTGGGTATTATCTATTATGTCCTGAATTGAATTTGTTATGGAGGACAGTTTTTTTTCCCTGTAGAAAGACAGTGTAAAGCTCTTACCACCAGTCGATTTGGTATGGGTCTTCCATGAGCTATACTTTAGGTCATTTTAATCCACATTTAAAATTCTAAATTTTACCTATATAAACCAACATCCAAAGCGACAGAAGATATCCCAAAGATTGAGAATGACTGACTGATTGATTGACTAACTCCTCAATGCTGTCCAGTCCTTAAGTGTTAAGGAGTTGCTTTTAAGACTATTTTCTCCATTCTTAGCATTTTTCTGTTTTAATCCAGAGATGAACAAGAAAGCCATTCAGACAGTTTCGTTATTATAGAGGTTTGTCTTCTGACAAAAATGCCAAATTGTATGAAATCAGATAGATGGACTTTCTATATCAAATGCCCCCTTCTTCGTTAATGGAGCTACTTGTGCAGTGCTTTGGATCCTGCCCATGAATCCAAAGCACTAGACACAAGAACTAATATTAGAATACATTCAGGAAAGCTACCTAGATAATTGCATTTATTTTATTCATATCAAAACTTATATAGAGTTACCAGTATGAAGGATTTCCATTCTTATATGAAGCCAAATGTTCATTTGCACCAAGTTGATTTCCATAATCTAGTTCTTGCCCATCTCCATGCAACTCATGCAAAAGCTGCTAACAGTTTGTTTAATTAACATTATTATTTTCATTTTTAAAAAAGCTCAGTGCAAAGAGTAAAATGAAGGTTAGGGTGCATTTTTGTGCCACTAAAAATGGCATGTCACATAGTTTATTTATTTATTTATTTATTTATTGATTTCCATCATTTATATGCCGCCCTTCTCACCCGAAGGGACTCAGGGCGGCTCACAATACAGTAGAAAAATAAAACATAGCAATATAAAACAATCAATTTAAAACAATCCCATAAATACATTTAAAACAGTATAATAAAATACTTAATCCATTCGTCCACATAAACCTTGCACGTAAACCCTAGTCCGGACCGAGTTAAAGCCATCATAATTCATTCATTAAACGCTTGTTCGCAAAGCCAGGTTTTTACCTTTTTTCTGAAACTCAGAAGGGATGGAGCCTGCCGGATGTCACTGGGGAGGGAGTTCCACAGCCGAGGAGCCACCACCGAGAAGGCCCTGTCCCTCGTTCCCACCAGCCGCACTTGTGAGGCAGGTGGGACCGAGAGCAGGGCCTCCCCAGACGATCTTAAAGTTCTCATGGGCTCATAGGAGGAGATACGTTCGGATAGGTAAGTTGGACCGGAACCGTTTAGGGCTTTGTAGGCCAAAACCAGCACTTTGAATTGGGCTCGGTAGCATATTGGCAGCCAGTGGAGCTGACGCAACAGAGGAGTGGTGTGCTCCCTGTACGCCACTCCAGTTATAAGCCTGGCTGCCGCTCGTTGTACTAATTGAAGCTTCCGGGCCGTCTTCAAAGGCAGCCCCACGTAGAGCGCGTTGCAGTAGTCCAAACGAGCTGTAACTAGAGCGTGGACCACCGTGGCCAAGTCAGACCTCCCAAGGAACGGGCGCAGCTGGCGCACAAGTCTGAGTTGTGCAAAGGCTCCCCTGGCCACCGCCGAGACCTGGGGTTCCAGGCTCAGCGATGAGTCCAGGAGAACCCCCAGACTGCGAACCTGTGTCTTCAGGGGGAGTGCGACCCCGTCCAACACAGGCTGTAACCCTATTCCCTGTTCAGCCTTACGACTGACCAGGAGGACCTCTGTCTTGTCTGGATTCAATTTCAATTTGTTAGCCCTCATCCAGTCCGACACAGCGGCCAGACACCAGTTCAGGACCTGGACAGCCTCCTTAGTGACAGGTGGGAAGGAGTGACAGAGCTGGACATCATCTGCGTACAGATGGCACCTCACCCCGAAACTCCGGATGATCTCTCCCAACGGCTTCATGTATATGTTGAACAACATGGGGGACAGTACTGACCCCTGCGGGACCCCACAAGTCAATGGTTGTGGGGCCGAGCAGGTGTCCCCCAAGGACACCATCTGGGACCGACCCTCCAGGAAGGACCGGAGCCACTGCAGAACAGTACCTCCAAGCCCCATCCCGGCAAGGCGCCCCAGAAGGATACCGTGATCGACGGTATCGAAGGCCGCTGAGAGGTCCAGCAGAACCAGCAGGGACACACTCCCCCTGTCCAGTTCCCGGCGTAGATCATCGACTAAGGCGACCAAGGCTGTCTCGGTACCATGCCCCGGCCTGAAGCCAGACTGCGCCAGATCCAGAAAATCAGTGTCAACCAAGAATGCCTGGAGTTGTGCGGCCACCACACGTTCCATGACCTTGCCCAAAAAGGGGAGATTGGAAATAGGCCGAAAGTTCTCTAATTGAGTGGGGTCCAGTGATGGCTTCTTCAACAGTGGTTTGATCACAGCCAATTTGAGGCTCGCTGGAAAAATGCCTTCCTGAAGGGAGGCATTCACCACCACCTTCACCCACTCGGCCAACCCCCCTCTGGCTTCCTTTATCAGCCAGGATGGGCAGGGGTCTAGGATGCATGTGGTAGCCCTCACCTCTCCAAGCACCTTGTCCACATCCTCAGGCTGAACCAATTGAAAAGAATCCATCAAAATAGGACAAGCAGGTGCTCGTGTTACATCCTCGGAGACTGCCGTTAATATGGTGTCAAAGCCGGAGCGGATCAGAGCGACTTTGTCCGCAAAGAACCGAGCAAATGCTTCGCAGCGGGCTGCCGAGTTGTCAGGGATCCCGTCTTGAGCGACGGGATTTAACAAGCCTCTGACAACCCGGAACAGCTCCGCCGGACGGTTCTTTGCAGACGCAATATTAGCTGCCAAGAAAGCATTCTTTGCAGCATCTATTGCCGCGGCATATGCCCTGAGGTAGAGACACAGCCGTGTTCGGTCTGATTCGTTCCACTCTGAACGCCACACGCGCTCTAGTTCCCTCTTTTTTCGCTTCATCGCTGCCAACTCCTCAGTAAACCAAGAAAATTCATAACATAGTTTATGCTGAATAATTTCCTTCACAGTCTTGAAGAGTTAGATGCAGCCACTTCCTTTGTAATTTATTCCTTCATATTTGCCAATGAACATGCTCCTCATGTGTCTGTCTGCATTATAGCTTGCTACTGTGCTTTACCACCTCAGTAACTGAACATATAATCCAGTCTTTCACTTCCTAAAAACCAATTTTGTCATGGGGAAAAATATCAATAAAGAGATTATGACAAGGGTTGATCGTGAATATGATAAGCAACCTTATCAGTTAAGCTTCTCTTCTTTTCTGTTTTCTTTTTTAAGAAGTAGATTCTTTGTGTTGGTTCTGCAGTATAAGAGAAGGAATCTGATGGCATCTCCTTGGCAACCTGGTTTCAACTTTCTGTGTGTATTTCCTAAAGTTTTGTCTGTTGTCATTCACAGCTTGTCCTTCCTGGGTTTGTATTTCTGCCATGTTTTTCTTTCTCTGACAAGGTGTTAAGTCTAAAATAATCCCCTGCAGTGACTTTCATTTAGTAGATGAAGAAGGACATCGTCATAATCTGGAATGCAAATAACAATGTAGATTACTAGTCATAGGTTAAATGCACACTGCACATTTCCATTTGTGAATAAAACACAGTTTTACAAAGACATTTGACATAGCTTTCTCCAAATTCTCTGTCTAACCCTATCCTTATTCACTTCTTCTGCTTTTCATAATAAATTATGAGTAAAGGTGTGCAATTCAGCCATTTTGGGGTCCATTGTTAGCCGAAACCTCATTCTGTTTACTGGGAAGTTACTCAAATGGAGAGGGGTTTTGCCATTTTCATTTGGCAAAGATATGGCCCATTGGCTACAATGGGAAACTTTAAAGGCTCAACCATTTTAAGGCCAATCTATGTCAGTTTTAGACCCCATTTACAACTGTAGGCCTGCCAAGTTTTAAAGCAATTCACCAATTTATTTATTTCCAACATTTATATCCTGCCCTTCTCACCTAAAGGGACACAATGAAGATCCAATTATAACAATTAAAGCAATATAAAAATATAAACATATGATTAAAAATCCATTCATCCAAAATCCTTGTTCTGTAGCCGTAAATCAGTCCGGGTTGTCTTTATCATTTAATCATCGAAAGCCTTGGCACATAGCCATGTTTTCAGGGCTTTTCTAAAACTCAGAAGGGTTGGGGCTTGTTGTATATCCCTGGGGAGAGTGTTCCAAAGCTGAAGAGCCATGACCAAAAAGGCCCTGTACCTCGTTCCCGCCAGCCCTGCTTGTGAGGCAGGCGGGACCGAGAGCAGAGCCTCACCAGATGACCTTGGGGATCTTCCTGGCTCATAGGAGGAGATATGTTCTGACAAGTAGATTGGGCCAGAACCATTTAGGGCTTTATAGGTCAAAACCAGCACTTTGAATTTGGCTCGGTAGCATATCAGCAGCCAGTGAAGCTGGCTTAGTAGGGGGGTGGTACGCTCCCTGTAAGCTGCCCCAGTTATTAATCTGGCTGCCACCTGTTGTACTAGTTGGAGCTTCTGGGCCGTCTTCAAAGGCAACCCCACCTAGAGAACGTTGCAGTAGTCCAAACGGGATGTAACCAGAGTGTGGACCACCATGGCCAAGTCAGACTTCCCAAGGAACGGGCGCAGCTGGCGCACAAGTCTGAGTTGTGCGAAAGCTCCCCTGGCCACTGCCGAGATCTGGGGCTCCAGGCTCAGTGATGAGTCCAGGAGAACTTCCAGACTGCGAACCTCTGTCTTCAGGGGGAGTGCGACTCCGTCCAACACAGGCTGTAACCCTATTCCCTGTTTGGCCCTACGACTGACCAGGAGGACCTCCGTCTTGTCTGGATTCAGTTTCAATTTGTTCGCCCTCATCCAGTGTGACACAGTGGCCAGACACCGGTTCAGGACCTGAACAGCCTCCTTAGTGACAGGTGAGAAGGAGTGACAGAGCTGGACATCATCTGCGTACAGATGACACCATGCCCCAAAATTCCGGATGATCTCTCCCAGCAGCTTCATGTATATGTTGAACAACATGGGGGACAATACTGATGCCTGCGGGACCCCACAAGACAATGGTTGTGGGCCGAGCAGGTGTCCCCCAATGACATCATCTGGGAACAACCCTCCAGAAAGAACCAAAACCACTGCAAAACAGTACCTTCGAGCTCCATTCCGGCAAGACGCCCCAGAAGGATACCGTGATCGACGGTATCGAAGGCCGCAGAGAGGTCCAGGAGAACCAGCAAGGACACACTCCCCCTGTCCAGTTCCTGGCAAAGATCATTGACTAAGGAAGGGGTCCCCAAACTTTTTAAACAAGGGGCCAGTTCACAGTCCCTCAGACTATTGGAGGGCCGGATTATAGTTGGGGAAAAAATGAACAAATTCCTATGCATACTGCACATATCTTATTTTGAAATAAAAAGTGAGAACAAATACAGCCTCACTGTTAATGATAATCATAATAAAAATAATAAAGAGGGTTGGAAGAAACCCCTTGTGCCATTTAGTCCAACCTCCTTCTGCCTTTGCTCATCAAAAGCACTAGCAAAGCACCCCTTAATAATTAATAATTAATTAAATAATAATCAAAATACCATTATAAACAAGCAAATCTTTGGAAGGCGTGCACCAGGCGGGGTTCGGATAAATGGCTTCGATGGGCTGCATGTGGCCCCCAGGCCTTAGTTTGGGGGCCCCTGGACTAAGGCGACCAAGGCTGTCTCAGTACCATGCCCCGGCCTGAAACCAGACTCTGTCAGATCCAGAAAATCAGTATCTACCAAGAATGCCTGGAGTTGTGCGGCCACCACATGTTCCACGACCTTGCCCAAAAAGGGGAGATTGGAAATAGGCCGATAGCTATCCAATTGAGTGGGGTCCAACAGTGGTTTGATCACAGCCAATTTAAGGCTCGCTGAAAATATGCCTTCCCGAAGGGAGGCATTCACCACCACCTTCACCTGGCACCATTAAATAATTTCAAGTCCAAGCTGTATTGTCCTCATAACTCTTTCCCCACCAAGGTCTGAGAAGAATGCTACAGTATTCTTCTCAGACCTTTAGTCAAATGGTCCACTACTCTTCTTATTGCCATATCTTTTCAGACTGAATCCTGCAATAGCTTGGTTGGCCTCTGTGTCGAGGAGCCTTCTTTGACCCATCTTGTTCATATGTCCTTTTTTTCCAGACCTCTTGGTCATGCCTCATTCAAATCCTTAGTATAAATAGATTGCAGGGCATAGTAATGTATTTCTAGACTAAATGCCCATCTTCTCCAACATACTGTTTCCAGAATTGACTAGTTGAGATAATTCTGTCTCGTACAAAGCAGAAGAACCTCAAGACATTTTGCTGCCTATCACAGAGATCAGCCAGATTGGCAGTTGGATCTTAATGTCAGCACTAGTAGGGGGATAGTATCTTCTATATGTGAGAAAATCAGTATAGACTCCAAACATAGAAATATGTATGTGGATGTGTGCTATTTTTTTAAAAAAAAACAATTACACAATCTATAGACTAAAAACCATTTACAATTTATTAAAACAAAACATATTTTTTAAAACTCGACAGAACAACACACAATTAAAGGTCATCACATACAATTTCTAAAAGCCTGAAAGATTGGGAAAGTTTTCATTTATAATAAAAGGCTAGCAAGGAACCATACTAACTTTCCTAAATAGTGAGTTCCAAAGTCTGGAAGCAGACACCTAGAAGGCCCTCTCCCTTCTTCCCACCAAACAAACACGGAAAGGTGGTTGGACAGAAGGAATCCCTTCTCCCAAAGAGGCCCCATTTACACTGCCAATGCAGTTTCATAATGCTGTTTGACAACACTGAATTGCATTTTATGGCATTGTAGACTCATACAATGCATTCCAATGCAGTCATTCTGCATTATGACACTGAGTTATATGCCAGTGTAGATGAGATCTTAGAACTTGAACATTGTCAAACAAGGAAATATAGTTGTTCAAATGCCCTTGAACTGAGCTATTCAGTAGTCGTCATAAAACTCAATATAACAATTCCCACATAACAGTGGGGCCAAAGGTTTAACTATGGGATCAATTTAGCTACAGAAGAAATATTTTACTCCGTTTTCAGTCAGCTATCACTTCTATTTATTAGGTGACCCCAAATTTTAATATTATGACCAAGGGAAAAATATTTCCCTCACTCAGATACAGTCCACAATCTTTTGAAAATTCAGTCAAGAAGCAGAGGCAACTTGTTCTGTGACCTCATTGGTTTACTCTCTCCAAAACCATTTAAATCCTCAGGTTTTTAATCACTTTACATAATGTCTATAGGGGAAAAAATTGTTTAAAGTGGGCACCTTTGATATAATTAGTTGTTGCTTCAGTACACACTATTGCTTATTTTCTTTCTGTCTCTTAAATTAACACCTTCCCCCAATGCATCCCAGAAACTGTTATATTGTGAAGGAGCTCAGAAGAATAATTATATATAGCACACAAAAGTTACTTCATCTGTGGATAAACAATCATTGCATGATACCTACAAGTATGGAAGGCTTCATGCAGAGTAGAATTCACTGGAATACCAACACAAATGGAGACATGCATAGAAGCATAGTTGTACAGATTCAAGAACAGGAAAGCTCAGGTTTTCATGGCTATATAAAAAAACCCTGCAAAATTAAAACATTAAGGGGGGGGGGGGGAGGATTAGAAGCTAATGATGATTCAAAGTGTATTGATTTAATGATGGGAACTGACAACTGAGTTCCAATGTGATAAATCTACCCTTCTGTGGAGTACCTGTTGGTGCAGCAGTTACCAAGCCAGAAGGAAAAAAGTCCAGCCTGCCACCATCTCCGCTGCACCAGAAGTCCCAAAGGGAAGAATATGAATGGGTGGAAAGAAAAAAGGATGGGTCCCAGACATATAAACAAGAGTATTCTGAAGATCTCTGAGTACTTTGCCTTTTAAAAAACCTATGAAATTCATAGAATCACTATTAGTTGACAGGTGACTTGAAGGCAGATGTATTCTGAGGACTGCTGATTTATTTTTATGGCAAAGGAAAATTGAAAACATGATTTTCCCCTCCTGCCCCAGTCAAATAATGAGTGGTTTTTGTGCACTGTTGCTGAAACATTTGTATTCAACCAAACACTGGTTGAGTTACAATTACAAGTGCTATATGAATTACATTTCTACCTTTGCATCAAATATCCGGTTTTGCCCTCTCTCCCACCTCTGGCTATATTCAAACAATAATACGGTATATACTTCCTGTAATTTGAATGCTTCAGGAACATTTGGGAGGGGGAGATAAATGCTCTTTCATGTTAAATCATGATTTAAATAATAAATAATTCACATTATTTATAAAATAAATTTTCTTTTTTGGCCTCTACACATATTATTTATATTTGTTTTCTCAAATAGTTTTGATAGTCCTGTGGTTCTGCCAATATCTCTGACATGATCTTTCTACAATTTTGCACCATTTCTCTTCTGTAATCCTATACCCTTGCTGTGTTATGTAGTATAATCCACAAGGTGTCCACTCAAAAGTAAGACCCAATGAGTTCAAAGGAACTTACCCCTTCCCTACATAAGGAGTGTGATGTTTCTTGCATGGGTATATGAATCATTCCCTTGGAAACTCTGTCCTCAGTAGCTTCCTTTCCAGATCCCCAGAGAGTGCCATTGAGAGCATGGTCTTTTCCACACACCTTCTATGTCCCCTTCACCCCAGCTTCAGAAGGTGGAGTGGCCCAAATGAGGAGAACCATGATGAGCTCTCCCAGGATGCTGGCAAGAAGAGGAAAAAGGCAGAGAGAGGCTAATTTTTCAAGAATTCCTATTTTTCAAAAGCTTTATTCAGTACAATATATGTTCCTCCACGTTGGTGCTACTGGAGTCTCTCCAAAAACTGTTGGGAAGAGTTGAACATGGACACTTTGATGACAAGCCTATGTGACGGGCCGTCCTATGAAGGACCATCAATGTCACATCACATGGTTGTTATCCATAGATCTCATATAAAGGCTATGGTGCCCATGGATCCACAGGAACTGATGCAGTCTTATACTCTCATGAGCAGGTGAACAACTGGGTGAAATGGTGCCAACAAACCAGTAAAGCAGACTCCACCATCAAGTGGGACAAACACGGAAGAAAAAGAAGAAATGTCTACTCAGAAATCTGTCACATTGATTTCAATGGAACATTCACTTTCCTACTCTCCAATGGTATTGCCATTCACTCCTGAACTTGTGCATGCACATTCTTATTGCAGATAAAGTCTAATCATCATATGAATTGGAAATTTCAACCCAACAATACAAAACATCATAGATACTGTTATTTACACTCAGCTTGGATGTATCATCTCTCCCTCACTCTTTTTCTCTCCTTTATTCCACAAAAAGGAAATAAACTAATTTTGTACCAAAGCATTTGTGTAAAATGCAGAACAATTGTGGGAATAGGTGGCTGCTTATATTTTTGCTCTTATGGAAGAATCAGGAAAAAAAGCACTCAGTGCAATTGGCATTTTTTCCTATAGTATTTTCATTTTCCAAGACATTTTCCAAAAAGGATAGCAAATATTATTTATATCCATGATCTGGATTTTAGATGCATCTGAATTAATATGTGGTTCAAGACACAGTTATTCTTCAAAAGGTGCACCTCTCAATTTTTACAGTATTATTACAGAATTTCATCTTAAATTGTGCAGATTAAGACATTTGTTCATCAGCAAGAAGGAGGAGGAGGAAGAGAGGTGGCAGCAGAGGCAGTTGCAGTAGCTAAAGACAATTGCGTACAGAAATGAACACAGAAAGAGAATATTATATAATCATAGAATCATAGAATAGTAGAGTTGGAAGAGACCTCATGGGCCATCCAGTCCAACCCCCTGCTAAGAAGCAGGAAATCGCATTCAAAGCACCCCCGACAGATGGCCATCAGATGGGGGAGAGAGTTCCACTGCCGAACAGCCCTCACAGTGAGGAAGTTCTTCCTGATGTTCAGGTGGAATCTCCTTTCCTGTAGTTTGAAGCCATTGTTCCGTGTCCTAGTCTGCAGGGCAGCAGAAAACAAGCTTGCTCCCTCCTCCCTATGACTTCCCTTCACGTATTTGTACATGGCTATCATGTCTCCTCTCAGCCTTCTCTTCTGCAGGCTAAACATGCCCAGCTCTTTAAGCCGCTCCTCATAGGGCTTGTTCTCCAGACCCTTAATCAATTTAGTCGCCCTCCTCTAGACGCTTTCCAGCTTGTCAACATCTCCCTTCAACTGCGGTGCCCAAAATTGGACACAGTATTCCAGGTGTGGTCTGACCAAGGCAGAATAGAGGGGGAGCATGAAATGAAATGATCCCAACAATGAAGAAAACAAAAGTCAATTTTTTCACCATTTTAGAATTTTATTTGTGCAGAGAACTCAATGTATATTCAGTGCATATGTTTTCATCCAATACATTCTGTGTGTGCATATACAAATTGTTTTACTTTTTTCATTTTGAGTTACAAAAATATCATTGAAAATTGTGCAAAAATTCTCAAAATCTCACATACAAGGGAGGAAACTTTTGAAATATTTTGCTTTCAATCACCACTGTTTTTCTGGTCTAACGCATTGTTGTTTTGGACATTATGGGAAAAATACATTCAAAGATTCTCTTAGAAAAGCACTGCATACCGAAATCAAATTAAATTTCAAAAGAAAATAGGCTTCTGGATTATTGGCCTTCATATTATTGCTTTCAAACAATTCCTCAACATCCCACAACATGAAAAGTTGAGATGAGACATTTCACTTTCCAAAGTAACTTGGAAGAGAGCACATTTTGTTTCCAGAAGAAAAGAGCATTTTTCTTGAACGATTACTGTGAAATCCAGCTCTTTCTTCCATTTAATGCTCTCACTGGACCGTAGCACCTGATAAGTATAAGGCCCACAGATGGTTGCCAGATTTATCTGCAGATTTTGTCTGTGGCTGCCAAATCTGCAACTGATCTTGTGGGCTGAAATTCAATCTGCATCTTTATTGTTGGAAAAACAAAATTGTACTGATTCCTTATAGCCAGCTGGGCATCTCATTTTCTGATACAATTCATCTTTATAGCCATATGCTTTCCTAGCTATCTCAGGCTCAAACAATGAAAACATCAAAGAATAATGATAATAAATCTAAAAATAAAATCTTCTACCATGAAAGATTTTCCGTACAACATTATCAAGAGTTATTCTTATCCCCCATAGGGTGAAAATGTTTTCCTAACAAACTTACAAAATACATAATACAAACCATAGGAATAGAGGTTTGTTATGTTTATTATTGCAGTTGTTTTCTTTTTGCTATCTTATATTTATAAGTAAAGAGAGTACAAAAACTACATATATAAGCAGGAAACAAAAGGAGATGAGCTTCATACTTAATGATCCAATCTTTTGAAACGTTGATCAGAACTTCAAAATTCTGAGAGATTTGTTGATTGTGCCTGAAGAAAGCATTTTCTCACACAAGCAAAGTGTTGAGATTTTTAAAGGAATAAATAGTTGACCATCAATTAGTATGTGGATCTCATCTCTTTTTTTGTTTGTTTCCTCTCTCACAATTATAGCCTGCCTACTAAACAGCTCAGTGTACTACTGATGACGAAATGGCTCCTTTTCATCTCACAACTACACCATAACATAGCATCTGCAGTATCAAAGAAAAATAGGATCAGATAGCACAGAGATGAGAACCTTGGATGTCTTGGAACTCAGAGCATGCCACCATCCAATATGACCAATAATGGCTATTGATTGTGGTGTGGAAACTTGTCACAATTCTATTGTCATGGACCGATCACTACCTGGTCAGATTTAGCCTCGCTGGGACTCCAAACCTCTACAGGGGTAGGGGACCAGTTAAGATGGTCCACCCCAGGAGGCTTTTGAATTCAGATGGATTCCTGATGGCTCTTGAGGATTTTCCTGTCACCTCGGCAGGCGATTCTGTTGAAGCTCTGGCTGACCTCTGGAATGGGGAAATGGCCAGGATGGTGGACACAATTGCTCCTGAATATCCTCTCTCATGGAGCAGAGCCAAACTGGTCCTTTGGTTTCCCAAGGAATTGGTAGTGATGAAGCAAGTGAGATGGAGACTAGAATGACGTTGGCGGAGAACTCTCAGCGAATCTGACAGAGCATGGGCTAAAGTGTATTTGAAAGCCTACTCCATGACGATAGAGGCAGCAGAGAAATAATTCCTTACTGTCACCATTGCATCCAACTGAGCTGTTACGAGTGGTCAGGGGGCTATTACATACTGGTCCTCAAAGAGAAACCCCTGACTATTCAGCAGCTTATTGTGAAACATTAGCAAGGCACTTTGCAGATAAAATCACTCAGATCCGTTTTGACTTGGAGGCTGTTATTGTCCAGTGTTGATGAATATGTTTCAATTTGTGCAGCTTGAGGTTGTAGACAGGATCCTTGGAGAGGTAAAAGCTACCACATGTCTTCTAGATTCTTGCCCTTCCTAGTTGATCAAACAGGCCAAAAGGGGACTGGCAGAGTGGATAAAGGGGGTGGTCAGTGCCTCCTTGGAACAAGGCAAAATTGCCTAAAGAGAGCAGTTGTGAGACCTATATTTAAAAAGCCATGCCTGAACCCCTCTTTATTGGACAACTATAGGCCAGTGTCCAACCTTCCTTTTCTGTGCAAGGTTTTGGAGGGTGTGATGGCCTTCCAACTTTAGAGATTTCTGTATTAAATGGAATATCTAGATCAATTTCAGTCTGGTTTCAGGCCTGGCTAAGGAACAGAGATGATGATGATGATGATGATGATGATGATGATGATGATGATGATGATGATGATGATGATGATGAATCTAAAAATAAAATCTTATACCATGAAAGATTTTCCATACAACATTATCAAGAGTTATTCTTATCCCCCATAGGGTGAAAATGTTTTCCTAACAAACTTAAAAAATACATAATACAAACCATAGGAATAGAGGTTTGTCATCAAAGGAAGTAATGTTTTGCTGAAACTGTGGAAGAAAAACTTGGGAAAAATAGGTCTGCATTTTGTGTAGCATTGCAGTCATCTGGATCAATGTGCTGGAAAAATATTTTGACAACAGTGATTCTGAGCATCTTCAATATCTCTTTTGTGAATTGGTAAATATATACAGGGCAAGTGTGTAATGCCTTCGACCACTTCATTAAAATTTAACTCTGGTTTAAATTCTACTATTTTGCAATGTTTGGAAACTCTGTGCAAAACTCATATATTAGCATATAGTAGGATTTGCGTCTGCAGCTCCCTCAAAGCTGCTGGAACTGTTAACTAGGTTTCCCTTTGAGGATCATTCTCTGCATCTCACTTGGCACAAATAATGTCTTGGGATTTCCTAGCTTCAGGACAATAAGTCTACTGACTTGTTTCCTGCTTCTCATGATTGCTTTGTCTTTAGGGATGGAGAGAAAAATGCATGCTTATTTTTCAGATTTACTTAATTGTTTCACTTCTGTCCTGATCTTCAGAGTGGTTTTTATTGACCTCTGAGTGCTTCCCAGACTTGTGTTCTTTAATCTCATGCCAATTTATTTTCCTAATACCACTGTGAATGTCAATGTCACACAATCCATACATCAGGGATGAGGAATAATTGTGTAGCCCTCTAGGTGTTACTGGGATTCATCTGAAATCCATCAATGTTGGCTATGCTGGCAGAGCAACAATATATGGAGAGTCACAACAAACAACAAAAAATCTATCTTGATCGGCATCCCTCCAGCCACTGCAGACAGGTAACTACTGGTATGACAGGGGGTTGGACTAGGTGACCCTTGTGATCCATATCACCCTGTAATTCAATAAGTAGATGGCTGTAAAGACAACAGCTCTGACAACATCTAGAGACAATTTCATGCCATTTGCCCACCCCATCCCAACTATCATCACTTGACAGTTTTAGGAGAAAACATTGGAGTGCTATAGGCTTCTTCCATGGCAGTCAGCTATATTGGAACACCTTAGCAGAACATTGTCAATCACATCAGCTCAAGAACACTTCAGAAAATGAAGTGGAGAAAGAAAGTAAGATAAATGTAAACACTGATCTAGAAAAAAAATTAACATATGCATTAGACCTCCAATTTTCATTATAAGGAATTGTTGTTGTTATAAAAATGCCTAGAGGATGAAAGATTACCCAGAACTGAAACACAGAAGACAACCTTTAAAAAAGAGAGCTAAAATATAAAAAAAGAAAAAAGAAAAAGAAAAAAGTGACAACACAACTGACCTTTTTCACTCCTTAAGCAAAGACAACTATCAAACTATTACATATACAGTAGAGTCTCACTAATCCAAGCCTCACTCATCCAAGCCTCTGGATAATCCAAGCCATTTTAGTAGTCAATGTTTTCAATATATTGTGATATTTTGGTGCTAAATTCGTAAATACAGTAATTACAACATAACATTATTGTGTATTGAACTACTTTTTCTGTCAAATTTGTTGTATAACATGAAGTTTTGGTGCTTAATTTGTAAAATCATAACCTAATTTGATGTTTAATAGGCTTTTCCTTAATCCCTCCTTATTATCCAAGATATTCGCTTATCCAAGCTTCTGCCGACCCGTTTAGCTTGGATAAGTGAGACTCTTCTGTACTTCTTACTTAATTTTATTTCAGCTTCTGCTAAATATAAACCAATATATTTAAAATTAATACATCTGTGCTTATTATTAATATCCGCAATTCATTTTTACTAGGATTAAAATTCTTGTACATTCATCTATAGTTCATAATCTCAGGCCCCTTCTACACTGCAATATAATTCAGTTCAAAGCAAATAATCAGGATTTTATATGGTAAAATATATGATAGCGGCCTCAGTATTCCCCCCTTGTATTCCCTTCAATTTAAATTAAACATATCCTATACGGCTTATTTACTGTATTTCAATAATGTATTACTATATAATTTCTTACTGTCTTTTCCACTTCAATCTCAATATTCTTATTTTACCAATCCACCCTTACCTTAAAAAAGGATTTATTTTTATTTTTCATTCTGCTGACATTCTCAATTTATCCATCCCAGTCTATTCCTGATATTCTTCTTGCAATCAGAGCATCACTTAAATGGGAAATTCTCTATTTAAGCTTAACATATCTCTCCAATTATGGATATATATATATATATATATATATATATATATATATATATATCACTTTGTTTTTATATTTGCAGAAAGCTTATAGACATACGACATTTTTCCCTTTTTTTGGTAGTATTTTTGTTTTTGCTCAGTTTGAAGGTAAGCCTGCATCCTCTTCTCTTATTCAGTCACACCTGCACAGACATCTGGAGAATTTCTGATACTTCAAGCTATTTATATGGGGGGGGGGGGGGGTGGCCAATCCCTTCGAACAAATGCTCCACTGTCACTGCTAAAATTTTCCTGGATTCTGTTATTATGCTCTTTATATCCTTAAAGTCCTGTTTAATTCTAGTTAGAGTCTGAGTTAACTCTTTCTTGAATTTCAGTAACAATTATAACTTTTGAAGTTCTGACATCTTCGATGTTATTCATAGGCATTAGGCAGCAAATGAAATAAAGTAGTGAAATTTTACTTTCTAACAGTTATCGTCGTAAATTATTAACTTGATGCAACTGACTTATCTCCTCTTGGAATGCTAACTGTTAGTCACAATATTTATTGTTCAGAGTGCCTTAGCTTTTAGATTGTTATGAAGTATCATTCAATTGGTAATAAAGGATTTTTCAACTCGTTGCTGGCTCGACCTTTTACCCCTCCCACTCCAGAAACCAAAAATGAAAAAGTCCTACTTCCAACATCAAAACAAATGCTTTGATAATCTGGATTATATGGTAGTGTAGAAGGGGCCATAAGTGGACATTTTAGTAACATTGTGGTGGACATTTTAGTACATGGAAAATATAAGAGGTTTTGTAGGAAGTATAGCAATGCCAACTGGTGCTTGTTAAGGATACTAATACAGCTTGATTCATGGCTTTATCTCTAAAACAAGAATCTTAAATTCAGGGCAGGGGGGACAAGACATATGCAGAGCCGGTCCAACAATGAGGCGAATTAAGCGGCCGCTTCGTGCGCACAGTCAAGACTGCTTTTTCTGTTGATTTGTTGTAAAACATGATGTTTTGGTGCTTAATTTGTAAAATCTTAATGTAATTTGATGTTTAATAGGCTTTTCCTTAATCCCTCTATTATCCAACATTTTTGCTTATCCAACGCTTTTATTTTTCAGTGATTGGTTTGGGGGGGGGGGGGCAAAATTCTGTTCGCCTACACTGGAAAAATACCTAGGGCCGGCTCTGGACATATGAATAGATTCTTCTGCACAAAGAGGCAGAACTCCTCTTTCCTACCAGTCAAAGCCATGTTTTCTGGCCAAAAGGAAGAGATATAGGTCTGTCATATCTTCTTTTTGGGGAAGAAGCTTTTGAATGGTCACATAGAGCCAAATATATACATTTGTATTTTATTCAAGTTGCAACTGCCTTGCTTAGGTGATAATGGAGAAAAAAACATAGTAATGTGTAAATATTTATTTTTCCCTGAATAAATGGCTCACAACAATGTGGTAACAATAGGTTGAAGAGAAGAGGAGCCCCCCCAAATTTGACAGAATAGCACTGTTATGATGAACATACAAATGTGAAGACTTCTCTAAATGATCTGTGAACATCTAATTGAGAAAGATATTTTATTCTGAAACCATGCTGAAGTCAGAAGGGTTTATGCACAAAAAGATTCACATAAGTTTACACCTGGGATATGACTTCTGTTGATTATGAGGTCTCATGATGTATTCAAGCTGAAGCCAATGGTCTCCAAAATTTCCAAAGATTTTCTCAGACTAGAGTGGCTACCCGGGACAGTGGATCCTGGAGGGTGGACATGGATATGTGGGAAAGAGGGAGAGAGTTATTTTTTTCATAGAGCTGTACTCTGTAATCAGTTTTCTCCCTTCTACTAGACATCTGCAAAATCTGTGTAATCTTTGGACAGGTCTAACAAGGGAGAGAAAATATCTTAGCAGGAGAAACTCTCCATTAGGCTTGGGCCCAGGTCAGTTTCACTGAAAGTGATTTGTAATGTCCAGTGGTCTAGTTCGTGAAATCTCCCAAAAAACAGAATGGAGGAGGAGGATATTGAAAATCTGGGAAAAAAACTGACAAGAAAGCCAGATTAATCGACTACTGGAGAGGATGGAGTTAAGTCTACATTATACCTGAGGCAGGGGTCTCCTGTATAAGATACTGCAGTGTCCTTTCTCCCTCCATGGCAGCAAAGTATCCATATCTTATGGAATTTGAGAAGTTCCCCAGGTTCCCCAGAGGGCCCTGCTGGGAATTCGCTTTCCCAGCCACACTTGCATGGGGTGGGCATTGAAAAATATCTGAGTTCCTCTCGGAGCATGATGAGAGATGAAGTTTTTCTCTCTGTGTGTTTCTCAGCCAATAAAAGGCCTGGTTTTGTCCATGCTCTGATTGGCTGAGAATAGACACAATCGGTGACTACAGGTCCCCGAACCCTTTCTTGCAATTTATCTTATTTTAAAAAATGTTATGGTAAAAACTTAAAATAATTCTTAAAAAGCAGTAGATTGGTGAATTGTTCTGAAACTTGGCCTGTCTACAGTTGTAAATGGGGTCTAAAACTGAGGTAGGTTTCATGCAGATAGAGGTTTGAGCCTTTAAATTTTTACATTGTATCCAATGGGCTGAAAATGGCAACACTCCTCCTGATTCAAGTAACCTTCCGGTTAACAGAATGAGGGGTTAGCTGAAAATGGTCCCCAAAACAGCATGTCTTTTGGCCAAATTGCACAAGCCTACTCTTAAAGAAAAGTAATAGCACCATTGTATTCCGATTTGGTCAGACCTTACCTGGAAAAATATGTCAAGTTCTGGGCACCACAGTTCAGGAAAGATTTTGCAAATTGGAAAATGTCAAAGATCATGCTGTATGAGAAGCAGATTAGAGACTTGGGTATATTTAGCCTGGAGAAGAGGAAGTTAAGAGGTGGCATGATAGCCATGTTTAAACATTTGAAAATGTCACAACCATCTTGTTTTCTTCTCCTCTAGAGTCTAAGATGTGGATGAATGGATTCTGTTGTATTTCAGCCTGCATCTGAACTGTCAGGTGAGCCTGGGATTGGGCCTGTTCAGCCTGTAATTGTACCTGCACCTGACTTGTCAAATGAATCTGGGTTGGGGCCTAGGATTCCCATGCAGCTAGAGGTAAATGATTTTGGACAACTAGAGCTTGATGAGGCTGCTGTTCCTGAAGATTCTGGGAACAGGCATACAATGGTTTCAAGCAAGCAGCTTGAACTGCATTTCTTAGGAAAGTCAAGGTCGAATTATTCCTTGGCAGTCTTGATAAGAGTAATGGGGTTGACATAAAGAAAGCAATATGTCAACAGAGAAGAGAAATAGAGGTTTTGAGAAGGAGCAAACGGTTATTAATGAGAAAGAGTTTTGAAGAAACTTCCCACAAAAGGGGCCTTGATTCTAGCTTTAAGAGGAACCACTTATGAGAGCAAGCTCAGAGGTGGTAACTTTGCTCATCGAAACTGGATGGCCATTTGTTTTGAATGCTTTGAATGTGTGTTCCTACCAGGAAGGCAGTCAGACTAGATGTTCCTTGTAGTCTCTTCAACTTTATAGTTCTATAACATTGAGATGGCGAAAGGGGAGATGATCTAGGACAGGGGTCCCCAAACTAAGGCCCGGGGGCCGGATGCGGCCCTCCGAGGTCATTTACCTGGCCCCCGCCCTCAGTTTTATTATATAATATATTGTATATACATATAATATTGATAATAATATTATAATGTAATACAATATAACACTAATAATAATACCATATAATAATATTAATTATATATTCTTTATTACATATAATATTACTAATAATATTATAGTATAGTGGTATAGTTCAATAAAGTAATATATAATGCTAATATTGTGCTATGCTAATAATATAATATATTGTATGTACATATAATTTGAAAGCCACTCTGAGTCCCCTTTGGGGTGAGAAGGGTGTGATACAAATGTAGTAAATAAATGCAGTAAATAAATAAATAATAAATAAATACATTTTAGACTTAGGCTCGCCCAAAGTCTGAAATGACTTGAAGGCACACAACAACAACAACAACAACAACAACAATCCTAATTAACTTGACTATCTCATTAGCCAGAAGCAGAAGCACACTTCCCATTGAAATCCTGATAAATGTGTGTTGGTTAAAATTATTTTTATTTTTAAATATTGTATTGTTTTTTCATTGTTCTTGTTGTTGTTGTTTTTGCACTACAAATAAGACATGTGCAGTGTGCATCAGAATTTGTTTGTATTTTTTTTTCAAATGATAATCCGGCCCCTCAACAGTCTGAAGGATTGTGGACCGGCCCTCGGCTTTAAAAGTTTGGGGACCCCTGATCTAGGATCTTCTGGGAAAACCTGGAAAGAATCAGTGAGGTTATAGGCTCACTGCCCATGCTCCAGTTGAATGATGTTTTGTTCATCATCACTATGCTCCAGCTACTGGAAAACAGTCCTTTATTATGATGTTCCAGGCTAGACCACCCCTTCAGTTATATATTTGTGTGTATGCATGTGTGTGTTGAGGAGTGGGATAGGAAATAAACTATTCTAGAATTAAGAAACACCTGTTGTCATTGAGTCTATCCAAGAGCTGAGTGAAAGAAAGGTTGCTCAGAAGGATTTATCATGGTTTTCCAACACTTCCACATTTTATTCCCTCATCTACTGAAATATTATTTCCATTACTATTCAGCCCTGCCCCACATTGTCTAAAACAGTCTTTTGCCATCATGTGTTATGAGGCTGCTGTCCTAATGCTAGTGCTGAAGTAAGATCTCATAGCAAGAGAACAGTGGGATATGAATTAAATTAGGAACATTTCAATAACTGATATTATGACATGCAAGTGACAGCCCAGCCATGTCCTCTGAATATGAAATGTAGAGGTGTCATCTTGTCCCCCCTCAAGCTGCAAAAAGTCTTTGGCCAATCATGAGTGCATAGATGCGGAGGAAGAGAGAGCTGGAAGAAAGATAAAACTTTCCTCATATTTAGGACATCAATGTTGACACGCCTGAGGAGAAAGTACACAATATAAACTATTGAGGAAGAAAAAAAATCGGGAACAGTAATATATACAGGAAATGTTCTACCATAAGGCAGAGTGAGAAAACTGCTTCACACAAAATATTTCAGCATATCATAAAATGACAATAAATAGTTATTCTGTTATTATTGTATTTTTATACCTAGGGATGGAAAGTGTATTTTTAGGATTTTCTACCCTATGTATCAAAATAACTCAGTCTGATTACTATATACTGTACCTTGAATCAATGATTTTGGGCTCAGAAAAGAACAAACTGAATAGATGATAAAGGTCAACTGTTCTCAACTTGAGCAAACAATCAGATATTGTTCCATTGCTCCCTGTGATTTCTTTGGGAAGAGTACAGAAATGTTGGTAGGAAATGCTCAAATGAATGTACCGTAGTTCACTATTAAAAGGATCAAGTAATTTGCATAATATCAGAGCAGGACTTTCCACATTTATGGGGAAGGACACATAATAGAATGGAGTTGAGGATCCTACTACCTGATGATATTACTAAATATCAGCTCCCAACCAATCTAACCAGCATAGCCAAAGGTCAGGTATTCTGTGAAAGGCCATTTGACAATATCTGTAGGAACATAGTTTTGCTATTCCTGGGAAAGAAGAAGAGAAGAAATGTTGGCATCACTTAGGGACACACCAGCTGAGTGGTCAATTCTTCTGTCTACAATGTAAGCCCAGTATCCAGTTTTAGAGTCTGTCATCCCCTAGTCCTTCTTTCCCTTTAATTTCTTTCTCTCCCTGCTTATAGATACAGGGTTTAAGTGCAGCTTGCTGATGATAGATTTTATTTTCTGATAAGAGAATTGTGATCATGAGGCTGAGAGTTGCTGGCACTATCTAGGAGGAAGCCAGGAAATATGACATGGCAGATTATCTGTCTTATGCAGTATAGTGATAAGAAACAAGCCCTCTTGAATGCAGAAGTGCTCCAGTTATTTGAGATAACAACGCACACACATGCCTGTTCTTTTGGTGATTTACACTGGATCTTTCTAGATTATAATTTTCAAAGAAACTAAGTAATGGAGAAGAACAATGCAAACTTGTGATGAGGACCATAGAAAGGGAGAGAAATAATAAGGCATGGGGGAATAAGGAGAATGATATCAGAACTGAGTCAAAGAATGTTCTCACTCTCCCAGTATTGGAACAAGCATGCCATAGTACAGGTAACGATAATAATCCCATAAAAAAAGAGAGGTGCCAACCCTAATTCTACCTAACTAATTTGGCTAAATTCAAAGGATTAATGTATTGTATGTATCTTCAATGAGACTGTGATCCTATGATAAGGTTTCTTAGGCAATGAATGTTCAAAGTTCATTTTCTATTGCCTTTCTTTAAAGGCCTAAAGCACTCACTTGTGATATTCAAGTATTAACTAGGAACCACACTGCTTAGCTCCCAAGATCAAAATCTGGCACCTTCAGTGTTTTCAGGCACATGTAAAACACATTGAAGACATCAGAATTCTCCAAGCCCTTCATCCAGGCAGACAAATCTATTAGTTTCACTCTCTTCCACAATTCCAAGTCTGAAAAAACTGAGCTATTTTTTAATAAATGAAGGACTTTTATACATTTTAGAATATACTTCCTAAAAACGAATCTATTAAAAATCTCATTCACCTCTACTCATGGGAAATTATTCCAGAAAGGGCTGATAGATCAACTGGGTACTGAACCTGAATGGAGTATGAAGATTATCATTCAGAATTACAAGCTCAATTTCTGACAGTGTCTCCTTTCAATGTATTCTTGCTGTTACACGTCATCACCCTCAACTTCTGATGATGCTATCATAGAGTTTTCTTCACAAGATTTACTCAGAGATGGTTGGCCATTGTCTTTCTATAATACTGAGAAATGTGATTTCCCCAGCATCACCCAATGTGTTCCTATGGCTGGGGATTTGAACTCCAGTCCTAGACCAACACATCAACTTGACACAATTTATTTTATTTATTTCTCACATTTATATCACGCCCTTCTCACCCGAAGGAACTCAGGGCGGCTTACAACAGTGGCAACAATTAGATGCCCATACAAACCAATATAAAACAGCACATAAGACAGTTAAAACTATTAAAATACATTATGAATTAAAAATATACATTTCAAACATAAAATCAGATCCGTTCTTCCTCATGCTTTGTGCTATCCAGCTTCTTAGTCTTCTTTTATATCACTAGACACAAGGAGGGCAATGGCAAGCTATTTTATCATGTTTGACTCTGGATTGTATCTTTTTTCACCAG
The DNA here is from genome assembly GCF_035594765.1 of Anolis carolinensis. Taxonomy (NCBI): domain Eukaryota; kingdom Metazoa; phylum Chordata; class Lepidosauria; order Squamata; family Anolidae; genus Anolis; species Anolis carolinensis. The sequence continues at coordinate 93,201,530 of NC_085845.1, read as the reverse complement.
CTAAAGCGGAGTATGAAGCCTGTTACTACAGTTGTGCATTCGGGGTAAACCCTAACCCATTTTGTGTCCCGTTTCGGTGGGAGCCCCTATCCGTTTTATGGAGCCCCCCAAAAATGGGAAGGCAGATATTTGTTTTCACTCTCTGGGTCTGAAAGATCTGTTTTCTTTTGGCCCATTATGGGGAGGGGACTTCTCATCCAGGCTCCCCTTCCCTGTGCGTGCTTTAAGCAGGTTTCTGTACCTGTTGTTTCTACTCAAGAGAAGGTGTTAGGCTGCAGTCCCTGGCAGGCACGGGTGCTCCTGCATTCCACACATGCAAGGCCGTCTCCTCCTACCTCCTCCTCGGCTCTTGGAGCTGCCGCCTTGGGTCATTCCTTGCTTCTGCTGCCTTCCTGGGTGCCTTCCTCTCATTCTCCTCCACCATCTCTCATGCAAGGAAGGCACCTCCAACCCCCTTCTCTTCCTCCTTCACGACTCTTACTCTAGAGTAAGAGGCTCTCTCTTTCTCCTTCCTCCTCGGCTCTTGGAGCTGCCACCTTGGGTTGTTCATTGCTGCTGCTGCCTGGCTAGGTGGCCTTCCTCTTCTTCTCCTTTTCCATCTATCATGCAAGGAAGGTGCCTCCAACCCTACTCCTCTTTTTTCTTCATGCCTCTTACTCTAGAGTAGGAGCCATGAAGGAGGAAAAGGAAGGGACTGGAGTTGCTTTCCTTGCATGTGAAACCAAAAAGGAGAGGAAGGCCCCCAGCCAGGCAGCAGCAGCAATAACAACAACCCAAGGTGGCAGCTTCAAGAGCCAAGGAGGAGGGAGGAGGAGGGGGGAGGAGAGGGCCTTGGTTTCCACACACTCTCCGAAGCATTTTAAGAAGGCTTCCCACTTCCAGGCAAGGAAGTGTCATGACCTCCTGGAATAGGAGAGTAAATGAGGGTTTACTTTTTGTTTTCTGGGGATTAATAAAAAAATATTAAACTGTGCTCACGAAAAGTAGGCAAGGAAATGGTCCCTGCTCCCGCTTGCTTTCGTGTTGAGCTTTTTTCTGTACCTGAGGGGGGCTTCCCATATCGTGCTCCTGAATGGAACAAATTGAATGAAATAATGAATTAAATGGGAGAAACTAATTCAATGCACATGACTAGTTGTTACATTTATCCTTTGCAGATCAGCTCATCTCACTGTTTAAATATTAGCCTACTCATAGGCAACATGTATTTCACTGTGGAGTATGTTGCTCTTTAATGGGTAGGAAAGTAGCTGCATTCTTCCAGCAACTTAATTTTCATTTCTAACATTTCCATCAACTTTAATTTTGCTGTTAAATGACACAGAAGTCCCTAAGAAATACAATGTGTGTGTGTTTTATCCCAGAACTCATTTTTGAATATTGGTTTAAAAATTGCTTCTGGGTGGGGGCGGGGAGGGGGAGAGAGAGAGAGTGTGTGTGTTCTAAAAGAGTGTGAATCCATTAACTTTATTTAAAAATAAATCCAAATCACCACTAGATCAGGAAGAAAGATATCAGACAATCCATAAATCTTAAAAAGTCCAAGATAAACATGATTGCAAAACAAAGTTGAAATGTTGAAATGGCTACAGTAATACTATGGAAATGTTATTCCATGACAGACAATATGGAGAGAGAGCCAGTCTTTCCATTAGGTGGTGTACAGTAGTTCCCTTGAGCAGCAAATTTTATTTATTGTGAATTGTGAATTTTGTGTATTGTAGGGATTGAAAGAAAATACTTTTAAACAAACTGGAAAGTAACGAAAAATATACCTATTGCATGTTGAGGAAACCTACATGAGAAGAGGCCTGGCTTGAGGAAAATTCATTTGTGGGTTTTGGTGCAGAAAACAGTTTTCTGCATAAAACAGCCATGTGCAAAAATTTTGCACAAAATAAGTCCCCAATTGTGAAAAGTCATTACTTCCACCAAAATTAAAAATCTGAGAAGAATGAAATCCCGTGAAAAGGCAGCAATTTGTTATTTATTTTATTGTGGTGTTTTTATTGACAAGAATGACACAAGGTCCCTGTAGGATGTTTTGCTTCTATGTACTATGAAGCTTGACTCAAGTGAGAGGTGCCATTTGCTACTATATCTCAGTAGCAAATGCCTTGGGCCTCTCCTGCTAGGGATGATAGAGAGCAATGGAAATACTGAACTAGAAGATAGCTGTTTAGTTCATATATTCAGTGAGTTTGACACTGTGGTAGTATGTGAAGAGGAACAGAATTCACAGCCTCCCCATGACGATGCAGATAATATCTTGTATGATTCATCACTCTCAATCAGTTGGAAATCTATATTCCTGCGTTTTTAAACTGTTCTGTAATATGTAGAAACTATTAAATAAGAAGAGAAATGGAAGAACGCCAGATATAGACCTTCAGGCAATTAAGATAGTAAACTTGGTTTAAATAAGATATTATCTGGGTAGAGGAGGGAATGGTGGGAGAGCTATTGAGCATGGTGTGAGTTTGAGCAAAAGTGAGAACTAGGGAAATGCAAAACTGCCTCCTTATTTCTGTGGCTATTTCTGCCTTCTCCATGCTGGCATTGCATATTTGGCCCATTTCGGTGAAAGAGCAAAAAAGTATTTAGTATGTTAGCAAAGGATGCATCTACACTGAATTAATACAATTTGGCACCACTTTAACTGACATAGCTCAATACCACCCTGATAGTAATCAGGATGACATGTAGCCTCTCTCCCCGGGAAAGCCCGAGTTATGGGAGGCTTGTGGGGACTTAAACCCACATGGAAGAGGATTTTTTAAACCTGCTTCAATACAGGTTTAACTTCTGTTTGAAAGTGCCCTATGACTTCCTGAATATCCCAGTAAGAATGATTAATTTTACTCCCAAAAGGTAAAGTTTCCAGGCTCCCAGTAGAAATGTACTTGAGGTGGATAGAATTCATCTGGGAATGAAAGAAGGACAAAAAAATAATAAGATCAAATTGATAGGGAAGGAGGCTGAAGTATCATAATAAAAATGGATGAACAACAATCTCATTAATGAAATGATAATTAAACTTTTCCCAGTTTGAATGGATCAAAGCTCACAAGCGAAAGAGCATCTTATTTCATGGAGTCACCCTCTGAGACTAGAACAGCTGCTATATTTACAGGCATTTTTCTAAATTAAATGTCTTGTTCTCAGAAGCTTGTACTTTTGAGATTTGGAAATAGCATATGGTTTAAACTATTTTATGACTTTATGTTTAAGTCCCTTTTCTTTTTCTAAAGTCAAACAAAGGAAAATATTTTTCATCTAAATGCAAGAAAAGGTAGCCTGGAACTTTCCAAATATTTTGGAAAATTCATTATCTTTGGACAAGCTGGAAAGGCTGATTGAACATCCTGAGAACAAAAGTCTAAATCAAGCTGGGACAGTCAGAGAAGAAATATTAAATTTGTTGTAGTAGACTATCTTCTTTTCACTTCCAACAAAATTTCCCAGAATATTTTACGATCAAAAATTACATTTTTTTTTACTTTTGGAATAAATCTTTTTGCTATTTGAATTTAATAGATTTATGTTTCCACACAATAGTTTCACTTACAGTGCAGTCCTAAATATCATTGTTGTTGTATGCCTTCAAGACATTTCTGATTTATGACAACCATAATCCAAACCTAAGGGCAGCTGTAAATTTCACTCACAAATGTGTTTGTTTAGGATTCCATCCCTAGATTTCACAAGAAAAGGTAGATTCTATCACTATTTGTAGACTTGAACCAATTATCATGAATTTCAATGTTCATGCCAAAATTAACATATGCAGTGAGGGATGTTTTCATTATGCAGCTCAACAAATTGTTATCTATTTATCTGCTTTTCCATTATTCGGCTTCTTGATATTAATCACAATCCAACTATAAGGAATACTGTCCAATACTTCAGCGATTCCAGAAAAATCAGTGGAAGCTTTTTTCAGAGGTCTTTCTAGTATTTTGGAAAGGGAATGAAATAAAAATAAATTTAAGGGATCAGGCAGGCACACATGTGGACACATACATGTGCATGCACACACACAAGTTCTCAGTTACAACAAAAGTTGGGATATAAATAAAGTTTTACAATTATTATTATTATTATTATTATTATTATTATTATTATTATTATTATTTACCCTACTTAGGTAATATTCTGCTCAGGTCTGTTTATCATTGCTGTAGATTTATTTTTTGTGTTGTCGAAGGCTTTCATGGCCCGGATCACAGGGTTGTTGTATGTTTTTCGGGCTGTATGGCCATGTTCCAGAAGTATTCTCTCCTGATATTTTGCCCACATCTACAGCAGGCATCCTCAGACCTCTGAGGATGCCTGCCATTGATGTGGGCAAAACGTCAGGAGAGAATACTTCTGGAACATGGCCATACAGCCCGAAAAACATACAACAACCCTGATTTATTTTTTCTTGTCTCTTTTCATATATTGTTATAAATGTTGGCTACCATCTCTTCCACTCCTACAATGAACCCAAAAGAATAACACCTCAATAGATAGTATTCATAGCTGAAGGGGAGTTTCTGGAAGGAAGAAATGACAGCTCCCCCAGGAAAGGTGGGCCATTTTTATGGGAACATAGAATCAATCCTATTTTCTTATAATTACCTGAAACTACACTATCAAAACCTAGGACATGGCACAAAATGTTTGGAAAACATGGAGGGAAGGAAGGAGGGAGGGTATGCTTCAGAAGATACAGAGCTCTGAACCTTAAAGTGAATTGCATTGCTCTCTGATGAATCATTTAAATGGAAATTTATTAAGAGGGGCACTAATAGAAACTACAAGTGTGTCGTGCATTCACTTATAATAGGATGGAAAGAAAAAATACAATTCATCATTTTTATGTTGAGAAGAAAGTTTCTCTATAGTTGGGAGACCACACTGGAAAGAGCAAAGGGGGGTGGAGTTTGTTCGTTTTTTGTTTTTTGCAGTTTTCTCCTTAAATTTAATGCCCTAAAGTGTTAAATAAGAATTATTCTACAAGCAACAGCATTCCTTTTCCCCAAGGACATGCTTTTTGTGTGGAAAATGTGCAGGATTTGTATAACAATTGTTTTTTCTCTATGAAGTCCACAACAGGTTTTGATGTTTGGTATCGAGAAGATGACTGCATAGAAATATTATTTTTCTTTTGCAGGAAGTAGTAATTATTTATCCTTGCATGATAGCGTGAAATATTAGAAGATTTCTATTTCAGGGTCTGGATCTGGTGTGACAACACTACACATATTAGTTGTGTGTACAGAAAACACTGTACACTCCTCTGCACCTTCATTACACTTCACAGTACTATACCTAAAGGTTGCCATTCACAAGAAATTTAACATAATGCTTGTGGATGGTTTGATTCCTGAAAGCAGTGTTCTGAAACTTTGCCCTTCATTACCTGACCGTAAAGAAAATGTCCAGCAGATGGTGTGAACAGAATTAAATTTAATATTATGTCTGTTCACGTCTCCAATAAAGTCAGGGGAGCTGTTAATGAGATCGGGTAACTGCTGTCTTCCCATTTCATAGGTTTTGTGTAACTTTGCACTGTATTTGCAGCATTTCCAATTATGTTAAGGAATTGTGTGCATATGTGTGAGGAGGGGTAGTTTAAATAACACATTTAAAATATTTTTTTCAGGAAAGGAGCATGTTTCTTCACCCACTCTACCTTTTCATAAGTATTGGTTCTGAACTGTTTACAGTATCTTTGTTTATTAATATTTTTTCTACACTTAGATTCATCCAGACCACTGCTCCACCTCATGCATTTATTTGCTATCTTCAGAAGCCCAAAATAGTGTTCTCCTTTTGTCCATCAAAAGAATCTGAACAAGAATATTTTTTCAGAAGATCAGTGTTTTAATCAAAGAATCAGCATTACAGAGAAAACATTATGTGTCACAAAGCAAATATCCATGTGATGATTGTGATGCATAATGATTGATATTTATAGTGCATACTATTTTTCATACTGAGGTTTTTTTTAAAAAAAATCCTACATGGACTTGTGGTAGCTTAAAGCACTTTTTATTTTAAATGCCAGAATATGCTTCAGAAACAGAATATGCTCACAAAAGCACAGATAGTGACCACATAATTTATTATTTATTTATTTTATTTACAGTATTTATATTCCTCCCTTCTCACCCTGAAGGGGACTCTGGGCGGATTACAATGCACATGTATATGACAAACATTCAATGCCATCAGACAAACAACATACAGTATAGACACACACAGAGGCAATTTAACATTTCCAGCTTCATGAGGGTATGCTCAATTCCGGCTTCAGGGGGAGCTGTTGCTTCACTGTCCACTAGTGACACCAAGTACTGTACTTCCTCATTCCTTTCCCCATGCTGCTGGCAATTTTATGGTGTTGTAAATTACTTAAATTAGCCTCCCACATAAAGCATACCTAAATTTCCTAATTGACCGATGCAACTGTCTTAGGCTTGCTTAGGTAAACAGCAAGCTGGGCTATTTAATGATCAGGGGTTTAACCCGACCCGGGCTTCGAACTCATGACCTCTTGGTCAGTAATGATTTATTGCAGCTGGCTACTAACCAGCTGCGCCACATTATTATCTATAGTACAGCCCTGTAATTGTCTGCTCAAAAGAAAGCCCCACAGAATTCCATGAGAATACCCTACAGGTGAGAATAAGAGTACAGTAGAAATGCCAGGGTGGCAAGTTGCTTGATATCCTTTGGGGCATCCAGGATTTGGAGCTGCATCAAAAGGAATATAGTGTCAAGACTAAGGGAAGTAATGATGCCCCTCTTTTCTGCTTTGGTTAGACCTCACCTAGAATCCTTTGTCCAATTCTGAGCACCACAATTCAAGAGAGATATTAACCAACTGTAATGTGTCCATAGGAGGGTGACTAACATGATCAAAGGTCTGGAGGCCCTGTCCCATGGGAAGCGGGTTAAAGAGCTGGGTATGTTTAGCCTGCATAAGGGAAGGTTGAGAAGAGACATCATAGCCATATTTAAAAATTTGAGAGGGTGCCATAAAAAAATGAACAGATCTTGTTTTTGCTTCCCTGGAGATGAGGGCTCTGCACAATAGGTTCAAATTACAGGAAAGGAGATTCCAACTGAATATTAGGAAGAACTTCCTGACTGTAGGAACTGTTCAACAGTGGAACTCTCTGCCTTGGAGTGTGGTGGAAGCTCCTTCCTTGGAGGCTTTTAAACAGAGGCTGAATGGCCAATCAAGGGCACTTTGTGCCTTTCCTGCATGGCAGGAGGTTGGACTGGATGGCCCATGCAGTCTCTTCCATTTCTATGATTCTATGATTTATACATTAACAGTAGAGTCGCTGTGGCTCATGGTGCAGAAGGCCAATGAATTCTCAGTGAACAGGGATACTGATCTTCAGGTGTCTCTTTTCTTTTTGACATTAATTGTAAATGTGTTATCCTCAATGCAACTTAAAGGAAAATGATATGGCCTTGCTCATTTTGCCATTTCTTTATTTTATATTTAATTGCAATTATCCCTTCCTTTCACTGTTATCATACAAGCAGAAGTGCAATCTCTTTACATTATTCAAATAGGAAGAATTTTTCCTCTCTTCACTTCTAATTGGAACTAATCTAGTCAATATATTAAGAAAGAGCAACCTCTAGAGAACTTTAGCACTCCATATAAAAAAGCATGACAAATTCAAATATTGCCTCTCTGGAGTTCCACAAATAGCAATGACTTTATTGTATTTCACCCTTCCGGCTTACAGGATATGCTATGCATATTTCAAGTGATTGAAATGTTTTAAATTTGCTTCCAAAAAATACCTTGAAGTGTTTAAAAACTCACAGAGATGCCATTCTAGCAGTCTTCCACCTGTTTCCCAAAGTAGAATGAGATTTACTGTTGAAGCCTTCAAGGAAAGAGAAAATATGAATCATACCCAGTGGAAAAAATGCTATTTGTCAGGAAGAACTTTTTGAAATGGCCTCTTTTTCTTCCTACACTAAATTGACAGGGTGGCATCAAAAATTGGCACTCAGATTGCCATGGTCTTTTCACATGCATATGTTTTGTAATTGCAGTAGTTCACAGAAATGCACGTGCACACACAAATATATCAAGCAACACAATACATCAAATAAATTGTTTAATATAGACCACCTCAAACCAAACTAACCAGAGCAAAAGTTCAAATATCATGTGAGGGGAAAGGAAATCTGCTGATTACATTTTTAAAAACTAAGCCAAAAAAAGATAGAAAGGAAAAGGACAGTTTTAAAGATCTGATTGACAACTATCTGTGTAAAGTTATTGTCCTGTTTTGTCTTTCAAGAACAGCCTTAAAACACTGTGGTAAGTAAATGAAAACTGCTTTACTTCAGCAAAACATAAAGTACAGCACACTCAGTGGAATAATGCAAAAGATAGCAAGAAAGTCTTAGGGCAAACACAGTTCTTAGTCTACCAAAACAAATAGCAGTCTTGCTTCAGACAAAGAAACAGCAATAAATCCGGATGCAGACTCGAAGCAGGCACAAGGAGAGCGAAGGCCTTAGAGTCAGTTTGTTACCAGCAAGAGCTGGATGCACCTGCTTCTGCTTTATAGCTCTGAGTCCCCTCACAGCTGCTAGAGCAGTTCCTAATTACTCAGCTGCATTTCTGGCAGCTATTCTAGCTGAACAACATCTCTGCTCTGTTTCCTTTCACCTCTCCTGAAAAGTGGGTACTTACAAAGTCTCCTCCTCAGATTCCAACTCACTCTCAGATTCATGAACACTTTCCTACTCCCCTTCCTCTTCTGAAGAAGAGGAATCCCTAACAGTTATCCAGGAAAGGAACGTCAGAGATGTGAGGCCACCAGTGGCTGCCTCTCATTTCTCATCATTTCATATCAAGCCCTCTGAGGCTTGGCTGGATATCTTCACATGGGTAAAGGCAGTGCTTGAAATTACTGGATTCCAAATCTTTCAGGTCTTAAAAAAAATCAAAAACTTGAACGTTAAATAAATGTATGGCAGGGGGTTGGACTCTTTTAACTCTATGAAATGGGCATCCAGTAAAACTAATAATAATAATAATAACTTTATTTTTATACCCCGCCTCTATCTCCCCGGAGGGGACTCAGGGCGGCTTACATGGGGCCAAGCCCGAATAAAAACAGTAGCAGTATAAAACACAGCAATAGACAACAACTTGCACAATAATAATAAAAAATAATTAAACATTAGCCAATAAAAAACAAGAACTAATAAAAACATGGATTAAAACTGAGAGATTGTAAAAGTAGACTGGGTAAGGTGCACTATATAAATATTGTAAACACAAGGTGACTGATAAAGTGCTGCAAATTCTGGAAGTGCAAATTGGGATGGGAATAGACCCTGTGTCTATATCGAGTTGACAAAGGTAAAAGGTGCAAACCGGTACAAGAATGGTCACAGATACAGATTGCTTCTGGATTAGCAATCTTTATCTAAAGGCTTGAGTAAAGAGCCAGGTTTTCAAGCTCTTTCTGAATGCTACCAGGGTGGGGGCTTGCCTGATTTCCCTGGGGAGCGAGTTCCAGAGCCGGGGGGCCACCACGGAGAAGGCTCTCTCTCTCGTCCCCACCAACCGTGCCTGTGACGGAGGTGGGAGCGAGAGGAGGGCCTCCCCCGACGAACGAAGAGATCGTGCAGGTTCGTAGGGGGAGAGGCGATCACTAAGGTACACATATGTCTAGTGCACATATGTCATGAATACTTTTTAAACATTAGAAAGGTTCTTATTCCATTTCCAGTGAGACAGCATATATCACAGGCACTTTACAGAAAGAAAGTAGACACAGACTATATAACTACATTGGTTACACAAACAAAAGGGATATTACATTTTACTCACTTTCACAGACATATAAACATTCATTCTCCATGCATACATTACCACCGCTTCTTCCATCTCCTGGAGAAGAGATCCAAATGTAGGCCAGATTGCATTCTCCAGAAATCTGCCATTCTGCTGAATATACCATATCTCTGTCCCTTAGAGAAAGTGGTGGGTGACCAGATTCTGCTATCTGCCACACTTTTGGAAATTAAGAAGGTCTCTTCTATAGCATACTTCTTGCTGTTGTTGTTCCAAAAGTTGTAAAGGCCAGCTAAAACATGCTGACTCCATCCGTTCCGGACAGGTGTCAGTTTTCCTTCTTAAGTAAGGTGCATTGTGTTTGCTTCTTTAACTTAAAGAGTCATTGTCTTTGACTATGTAAACATGTTGTTTTCAACCACAATTAATCATTGTTTCTGGCCATGTCAGCAGTTCATCAGTTAAGCAGTTTTCCTTCATCAGTCTTCTGCAGCTTTCCTTAGAATTCATTCTCATTAGAATTGCATTTTCAGCCTCTATATTCATACACCTTTCATACAATTTCATTCAAACCACACATCACATTTATCAGATTTATCATAAATGCAGTGTTATTAAGAATACAATGCCCAATCCTCGAGCATTGTGATGATGTACCAACTTAATGTTTCCTTTTTGTTTTTATGGGCAGCTCCAGATATTAGTGTTTGCTTTATATTTGCAACCTACATATTCAAAATTTGGTGTACATACTAAGAGCAACAGAAGGAGTCCATCTAAGACAGTGGTTCTCAACCTGTGGGCCCCCAGATGTTTTTGCCTTCAACTCCCAGAAATCCTAACAGCTGGTAAACTGGCTGGGATCTCTGGGATTTGTAGGTCAGAACACCTGGGGACCCACAGGTTGGGAACCACTGATCTAAGTTTTAGTTTGTTTTGAAATATAAGTTTAAGTTTTAATCAGAACTTTCAATAGGTTTCAGTTATACACTGGATAGATTGAACTCAAGGCTTTCTTGAAATTAGGATCAAACTACTGTAGTTCCTTGTAGTTTTTTGTGGAATTTACAGGTGCCAAGATAGCCTGAGCACACAGGATTGTTTTTAAATCAGTTTAATTCACAAATATAGATGGGCATTCAGGCTACTTTGGAAACTGTGGTTCAGGGAGTGGATTAGTGTGCTCGAATTCTAAGTATCTCAAATAACTACAGATTCAGATCTCCTTACAATAAATCAATGATAGTCAAAATGGCATGACATTGATGTCACCCCAAGTCTGTTTGTAGAAGCCAAAGTGTGAGGTTTGCTTTACACTTTTACAAGAAATGACTGCTGGGACTGACATCATGTTTGGGACCTTCAAATTCATTTATCCATTGATCTTTGCATTACATACATACATAAGCATTGTGTGTAGCCACATTGCATGACATGACAAGGGATTGCTGGGGGCATACAGTTGGCTCAGGATTAACAATGGTTCAGCCTCAACAGTGCTGGACCTAGATATTTTACTAGCTGAGACAAGGGACTAAATGGTAATATTTCCCCATATTGTATACTGATAGTTGAACCTGAGTCTAACTTCAATACTCTTAACAGTCTGCCTACTATGTATGGAAGCAATGAGCTAGTTTAGTAGGCACTTCAACAGATGACTGAGGTTTTCAGGAGGAATAGCCAAGAGAATGTAACTTCTCTATAGAATTAGTTCACTTTTAACACTGTATTGTGCTTGTAGATTTTAATGATTGTTTTTATTGATGTTGATGTTTTTTACTGGGATAGTTGTTTTATTGCTTTATTACTGTTATTTGTTTGTTTTATCGAACCATGCCCCATGTAAGCCGCCCCAAGTCCCTTCGGGGAGATGGGGCGGGGTATAAAAATAAAGTTATTATTATTATTATTATTATTATTATTATTATTATTATTATTATTATTACTTTAACCCTCATAGGCTAATGCTATGGGATCTTTGGAGTTGTAGCTTTACAAGGTCTTTAGCTGTTTCTGCCAAAGAGCGTTGGTATCTCATCAAGTTACCACTTCCATTATTCCATACCACTGAGCCCTGACAGATAAAATGGTGTCAATCTGCATTAATTCTACAATAAAGATGCACCCCATGTATTCCCTTATATTTGTGATAGTTATATACTATGAACAGTATCAAAGAAAAGCATTTGTTTTAATATAAACATTGACTTTGATTCAATAGGTCATATATACCCATTATGAATATAACCGTCGCAAATATGTTCGAAATGGTCACCCACCACCACCAAGACTCTACCCTTGGAAGGCAATAATGCTCAGCCACGAGTGATAGTCTATGACATGATAATGGTTGGAAATTGTCTATTTTACTCATATCTTGTGTGTGGAGTTCTCAAGGCCTTCTGGCTGGCCACCTTGACTCAATAGACTTCAGTATGAGCCATCATGTCCTTTCAGAGTTTGGAACTCTGTTAACTTAAATTCTGAGTTAATTTCAGAGAGACAAGGCAACCATTAATATAATTTAGATTCACAGAGACTTTAGATATTTGTTTACAACTGGTAATATCCCACCCAAATTAATTCAGGTCCATTGAACTCAAATTGTTCTATTTAGTCTCTCTCCCCCCACACCCCAAACCCCACCCCATTTATTCCGAGATGTAAGATTCTACTGTCTCATTTCTTTGCTCCACTTTTCAAGATTTGGGGCTTCAAGAATCCACAGCTGACCTCATTTTTCACCACTCTCTCTTGTTATTTCATTAGTGAGAAAATTCATTAGTTTTAAGCATTTTTTATTTTAGTTTTGCTCAGAGGCAAGGCAGTATTACATTAGCCTGGTTGCCATAGTAACTGAATTCTTATTCTCAGACTGCGCTCCTGCATATATCAAACACTAAGGGTTTGCATTTACCAATTTACATGTGGTGATACTACAAAATATCTGCAGTTTATACCACTCAGTATATTAGTGCTTAAATGGATCTTAGGAGTTCTCTCTTGAAATGGAAATCACTGAAAAATTTATTTGTAATCTCACATGTGTTTTCTTGATATTTTTTGTGCTTAATTACTGGATTCCAATCATGTTCAAAGTGTGTTGGAATTCACTGGTGATACACTTAGAAACTCTAGTGTTATTGCTGCTGCATCTTAGCGACATCTCTTTAGTAAGCCTAATGTTAGTTCAAACTAGAACAGAACTAGAAAAAAATGAAACATTAATCACCACATTAATAAGTCCCATTCACTTCAACAGACTGATTTTAGTTCAAGCAGTGCCTAGATTTAGGCATCTTTATTATAGAAGTATAAGTGTAATATAGTCTGATATTTCTACCTATTGTTTGTCTTACATTCTGACCAACTCAAGGGGGAATAATTTACAGTATTAGTTATCAACTTAGCCAGTGTGATGGTGTGGTTTCAGTGTCAAAAACCAAGACTTTAAATATACATTTGGCTATGGAAACCCCACTGGATGACATTGGGCAAGTTTACTTCTCAGCTTCAGATAACGTTTTGGAGGTACAGAACTCAAGGTACACTTCAAGGTACACAACATAAGCCCTTCTACCTCATCCCTGGAGAGAAATCGTTGCCAAAAAAAGCCCACATGAGTCTTCCAGGCAAGGCAATTCTGGAGGTGAAACACACCCACTGAGTATTGTTCTTTATGTTCAACTGTTGCCATTGACTATAAATTATAGAGATAAAATATAAGGATAGAGAGCCTTAGATCTTCAACCTGTGGCCCTCCAGTTGTGTGGGTCTCCAATTCCCAGAAACTCTAGCCAGCTTGTTCAAACAGCTGAAGTGTCACAGGTTGAAGAGGCCTGCCTTAGATGTCAACTCTCAAAAGCTCCAATCAGCATGGCCAGAAATATGAAATTAGAGTTGTTTGAGCATCATCCCCCGATCTGTGATAAAACATCAAGACCGCAACAATCATACAGTCATCCTCAGTTATTGTTCCTCAACTTTGAAATTATTTTCTTGAACAAAGATGTGCATTTAACTATGTTAAAGCTCTTTAACACCATATCATTAGGGCAACACAGGTAATCATCAGTGCTCTACTAGAAAGTGAAGAGAAATAATGGGGCACAATTGTGAGGTGCTTCCTTCTTTCCAGTCTCATCAGAAGATGATCTAGAACCATCAGTATTATATATTGGTATTGCCAAGTATGGTGAAGAAGGAATAGATTTGTTCCCTTCTCTGTATTTTAAGGATGGCCAGGGAGAAGATTCAACAGTGAATAAGTTGGTTCATTAAAACTTCAAACATCTCACTTCAAGCCTTATGCCTCCTACTACTTATCTGAGCAATGCCTCTTTTTCCTAGTGGGCTTAATGAATACATCTCAGGAGTGAAGGAAAGCATCCTTCCACCTCATCACACAAAGGGTTTTTTGCCCCTTACTTCTTTTTTTATTATGGATCCTGCTTAGAGCCATCACATGACGCAGGCCACTGCCCTACTGCATTGATGGCTGAAGTGGTGATGAAGCATTGCAAGACGCTAGCTCGCCAACCATGGAAGATAAATCAAGTTTTGGGTAGCTCCTGTCTGATGGGGAAAATTGCAGCACGACAATGCTCATTACCATTGCTTCTCTTGTCTGATGGGAGAAGGGACAGGGCGCCAATACACCTGTCCAAACTGAAATTCACCCAAAGAGTTCTCTAAGCTGCTCCCTAGGATTTGACCCACACACAACAGAGTCTGTATCAAAATTGATCTCCTTTCTCTCTGGAAAATGGGTCTGAGAAAATAAGATGCCAAAGAGAAAGAAAAAGATTGCATGTGTCTTGTCCTTGCAAGAGAGAATCAATGGTAAGAGACACCTTTACACTGGCGGCTTTAATGTCAGTGGGATAATAGATCTACTACAGGTATCTGTCTGAATATATAATATCCAAGCCAGTAAAGCTATAATACCCAAGACAGTGAAACTACCCCCAATATAGGCTCAGGACTTTGGATAGCCCTTGTACATTCAGATTAAATGCCAGTGCTATTTGAGCATTACCAATCTGCCATTGGGAGTGACCAATCTGGATTGTAGCTTGGCTGACCACAGAATAATTTGGACGCAGGTGGTACTGGACAATTTGGACAGAAAAACAAGAAAACTCATGACCATTCATCATCCACTTCATCCTCGCAGTGATGTTGACCAGCTATATCTGCTTTGAAGGTCTGGTGTCAGAGGACTCTTATAAGTAAAACAAGCAGTCAAAGAAGAAGAACATGCCTTGGCAGAATATGTAATGGAAAATAAAGAACCTGGTTTGATTGAAGTCAAAAATCAGAAACCCCTCAAAGTACAGCAGACAAAGAATCAGTACAAGAAAACTGCACTACAAACTAGAGCTGACAGCTGGCACAACAAAGCATTGTATGGACAGTTCTTTGATTGTAGAATTGAATCATTTACCAATTTAAAATCTAGGCAAAAGGCCACATACAGGTAAATATTTAAACCCAACTGAACCCATGGGATCATTTGGGGCAGTCTCAAGTGAGGGATTGCGGGGGGGGGGGGGGAGAGAGAGAGAGAGAGAGAGAGAGAGAGAGAGAGATGACACAGGAGGGGGGAATAACCATAACTGCAAATAACAGTACTTACTTACTTACTTAGGCGATCCCTCGTAGTTCGAGGATGATTGTCTTCCATCATGGGGGTGTGTCTGTAGATGGCTGAAGAGACCTATTCTTGATCTGCATGTTCTTCCGCAGTGAGGACATCAGTTTCCAGGTGGAAGGCAGTCCTGGTCAGGGTTGGCTTGACGCTCCTTCCTCTTGGCACGTTTCTCCCTTAAGCCCTCCATTCGTGCCTCTTCAAACTCCGCAGCACTGCTGGTCACAGCTGACCTCCAATTAGAGCGCTCAAGGGCCAGGGCTTCCCAGTTCTCAGTGTCTATGCCACAGTTTTTAAGGTTGGCTTTAAGCCCATCTTTAAATCTCTTTTCCTGCCCACCAACATTCCGTTTCCTGTTCTTGAGTTTGGAGTAGAGCAACTACATTGGGAGACGGTGATTGGGCATTCGAACAACGTGGCCAGTCCAGCGGAGTTGATGGCGTAGGAGCATCGCTTCAATGCTGGTGGTCTTTGCTTCTTCCAGCACGCTGACATTTGTCCGCCTGTCTTCCCAAGAGATTTGCAGGATTTTTCTGAGGCAATGCTGATAGAAATGCTCCAGGAGTTTGGTGTGACGTCTGTAGACCATCCATGTTTCACAGACGTAGAGCAGGGTTGGGAGGACAATGGCTTTATAAACAAGCACCTTGGTATCTCTACGGATGTCCCGATCATCAAACACTCTCTGCTTCATTCTGATTTAATTGTGTACTCTATATGTAAAACTATATATGTATCTCAGAGTATAGACTCCTCAGAAGACTCACTGTTTTCATTTCACTGAATATCTCCTGTGAGATAAGCATTTCTCTTTTTTCTGTATGTTTGGTCATTTAGTCAAGGAAAGCTTCATTCAGTTCTTCTGTAATAGACCCCACAGCTACATCTTTTTCAGTCCTTGTTCCCTTAATTCTTATCCAGATGCTCTCATGCGGGTTTCCAGGATTGAAGTCTTTCACCTCTTCACAGGTGTAAATATTTTTGACATACAATGCAACTCCACCCCCTCTCCTGTATTGTCTATTTCTCTTAAATAGGTCATACCCCTGCATTGCTACATTCCAATTATAGGACTCATCCCACCCAGGTTTCAGTTATGCCTATTACATCATAACTGTTTTGTTGTGCTGAGAGTTCATCATGTTTATTTCCTATGCTCTGTACATTCGTGTAAAGACATCTAAAACCCATGGGACATTCCCCTTAGCTGTTTATTTGATATTAGTCATTAATCAGAGTGGCAATGGCAGTCAAGAAACCAGAAAAACATTAGGAC
This sequence comes from Anolis carolinensis, assembly GCF_035594765.1. Lineage (NCBI taxonomy): Eukaryota > Metazoa > Chordata > Lepidosauria > Squamata > Anolidae > Anolis > Anolis carolinensis. Next base: position 93,184,766 of record NC_085845.1, on the reverse strand, counting down.
TTGGCAGAGTAGCTGTGAAGAAACTAGATGAAATCATCAAGTATAAAGATATATAGTTGTATATTGAAGTCAGGATTATGCATGCCAGATATTCCCAGAATCCTAGTTCAATGCTCAAAAGAATACACAATGCTGGTCCTGTCATTTTCAATTAAATAAAATGTATTTAGAAATCTCAGCCACGGAGTTCTAATGCTCAGTCAGTAACAAACCCCATACTTCCATAGAATGTAGTAATGGCATTTACAGTAGGGCTCATAGTACTGCAATTGTGTTGTGTGAAAGGTCTCCAAGATAGCCTTCTTAGAGCATATAAGAAGGACCCAGAGATAATAGCTAGAACTACTGAACATTTGAGCACTAGAGTTAGTTTATGACCAGCCAAGTCATTCCACTTGGCTATTCTCAATTGTTTTTGTGAACTAAATGAAAAGAATTAGATGCAAAATATTGTGGCAAAGTTGTGCTGAGGCCTCCGGTGTTCCCCTGTACAATAAACCTGGTATTCATGCTTACTTTTTGTCCAGCTAAACCTGAACGAAACCAAGCACTCACAACAAAGGATTGCTGGAATATGATTAATTAAAGCTCCTTATCTTCAACATAGAGAAATGGCTGCTTGAAGAAAAACAATGGAAGAAAAAAAAAACCTTAAAAACAAATTAGGTTGAGCAAATCCATTAAAAGAAATATCTGTGTGTGAGATAGAACCATTTAAGAGATATGGGTGTTAAACAAAAGAAGAGTGATTATTTTATTTCCCCCTTGTTTTGACTTCAATTTGTCTTTTATATTTTAATGCATCCTAGGTAGTCAATAGAAAAGTGTGGGTTTTAATGAGTGAAGTAGTTCCCCTATCTACTGGTGACAGTATCTCATTTTAACTTTTCCGCAACCTTGCCAGGTAGGGAAAGTGAGATTGTATGTGTAATCCAAAGTTACTTTGTCATCATAATCATAGGCAATCCCTCATGACTGAAGTAGAGTCTTAAGTGACTGTATATACCTATTCTGGATCTGCATGGTCTTTCACAATGAGGACATTATTTCCAAATGGTGGTCCCTTAAGAAGCAAAGTAAAGGCTCTGTCATAGACATTACTTGACAAAACACATACGAGTGTACAGTGTAGTTCAATGCAGTAAAACTGAATTATATGGCAGTATGGATGGGGCAATTCTCAGAGGTGGTTTGTCATTGCTTTCCTGTAAGGAAAAGTTTTTTCACTCTGAATTAGTACTCACCAGCTTACAAATTAAAGTAAATACGAAATAGTTAAAGCATGCAATCAACATTAAAATGGAATTGAACTATTTATAGCACTAAAATTGAAAGCATTCCATTTATATACTTGACACTGTACAGCGCCCTCTTAAAACCCCTTCCTTTAAAAAGTCACAGCAGGAATTTAATAGAAACACAAATAAAACCACAATAATTTATAATATTAAAACACAATTAATAAATAATCATATTAAAATCACAATCAGAACATAATCAGAGCATTATTCATTAAAAAATAACAATAAGCAGAGATGTCTGCAGTCCATGCTTACTTTAATATTGTATTCTATTTATAACTTGCCTTTCATCAGAATCCCAGGGTGAGTCACAAACATGTTAAAACAAGTATAACATGATCAAATAAAGCAATTGAGCATGTAATAACAGCCAATAAACAATCTAAGACTTAGCAGCAGGAATTGATTTCAGAAGCACTAAAATATTTAGAAATGCCTAATTGTTACCAAGCTGCAATACCCCCCCCCCCAAAAAAAAAGGAATTATAGATCACCAAGAGACCTCAGGCATATAATATGGGGGGGGGGGTTGGTTTTTTTTCTCTTTAATATCTTCTGCAGCTCCAGAATTGCACAATGTCGAAACCACTACAGGTCCTGGAATGGACCTAACAACAGCTGTACCCAACAAACTCTATCATATCTAACCCTTTAATAAAGTGTATCAATTTTGTTTAATTTGTATCTCTTCTATACTGTGTATAAACTGTTTCTAATATAGATAAAAAAGTGTAACTTGAAGGCAGCCACCTTTCCATGTCCTAGTTTGCACAATCCCTTGGGAAAGGAGACCGTGGCCAAAATCCCTCCAGCCATTTTCCAAGCCAGATAAGTATCAGAATCATTGTGTATATATATAGATAGATGATCCTCTTTACCAACAAAATAAGCTCAGGATGTCTGCCCATTTAATCTGAGGCTGAGAGTCTGCAACTCCCATGGAAGAGGAGGCTTAGTAGATGTGCATCCATTAACTTTCTATGCTAGCAGCCAAGTCCTTGATTGTCTAAATCACCACCTTTGTCTTTTGGGTCTTGCACTTTTGTCTCACATGGGACTGGACACTTAAGTTAATCAGATTCATCTGTAGTCCTGGAGATGAAGAACCATCACTTTCTTGAGAACCTATCCTGTTAGGGGATTCTGCCAAAAAGGCTGTACATCTGGCATGCCTTCAGGCACTGGGATATAGGAAGAGGATTCACAAGTATTTTAAGAGATATTTCAACTCTACCAACTAATTAATATTAGTATTTGTATTTAGTGTATGTGTCCCACTTTTATCCCATCAAACGATCTGAGGTGATGACATCATATTGATACTAAGGGCATATTGACTTTCAAAATCACCTTTGATTATATTTTAAAGTACACAAGTATTCCCCACCCTGCAGAATAAAATTATTCTCCTGGTGTCTTCTACATCAGGCTATTTCCTTTCATTTTGTGTCTTCAAAGTCACACCTTCAATTCCTTCTTTTATGCTAATAAATGTAGAGAGGCATGTCATTTATATCCCACTAAGCGCAATAGAAAAGGATAAGCAAATAGTTCATTTTGCTTACAGAGTGATCCAGAATAGAATGTGCAGATGAGGTTTGAAACACAGAGCAAAACAGTTTTTAAGCAAACACACACAGTATCATATAAGTGAAAACAATGCTGATGTCGACTACAAGAATGTCACTGTTTTAAACAACAGTGTACAATATCACAAAGTTACTTGTCTCAACAAGTTAATCACTTGAAAGCATATTTTTGTCAGAAGGAGGGATTTCTGAGAGTTTTCATATAGATAGCAATGTTCCCAGGCCTGATTTCTGTCTTGTAGCTGTGTGAAATTGTCATTCTCAATTTTTCTCTTTCAGCTAGCGTAAGAGGCATTTCCTTCAGCAAGATATATCCAGTAAAATGGGTTCCTGTTCACTTCCATATATAATTCAAAGGACTTGTTTTGTACTAAAAAAAACTTATATGACGTGGGTTCATTAGAATTCTGAGATCATATGAAGAAGGCCTTCTCTTTGTTTCCCACTACCATCTATCTTAGCATGGCAGCACTCTGAATTCCATCAGCCAGAGAGCTGAGGAGCAAGTAAGTGGCATGGCTGGGTAGGGTACAGCTGTAACACAAGGGGACACCTAAAGTGGCTTCCCAGCAGTGCCAAGCCATGATCAGTGTGGTTGGCCAGGGGGGAATCCCTACCCCTTCCAGGCATGAGAGAGTCTTGGAAAGATGTCACGTGGGTCCAATCCAATGTCCAAGATGTTGGGTCAGACCCACATCAGGGCTTAGTGTATTAAAGGTCTTCAGACTTCCTAATGATAGGACCTACTACTATAGATGATCACTCATGGCCAAATATGTTTGTCTTCCAGAGGTAGAGGTTTGGTGATTGGTTCATAAGTGACTGTAAAGACCTATTCTGAATCTGCATGATCTTTCACAATAAGGACATAGATTTCCAGATGGAAGATGGTCATGACAGAGGTTTGCTTGATGCATCTTCCTCTTGGCACATTTCTCCCTTTCACCCTCTATTCATGCCTCTTCAAAATCCATAGCATTGTTGGTAACAGCTGGCCTCCTGTTAGAATGTTCAAGGGTCAGGGCTTCCTAGTTCTTGATGTTTATTCCACATTTTTAAGGTTAGTTTGGGGTTAGTTTTAAGTCCATCTTTAAATCTCTTTTGGTGTCTACCAGAATTCCATTTTCCATTCTTGAGCTGAGAATAAAGTAACTGCTTTGGGCAACAGTTGATCAGGCATTTGAACAACATGGCTAGTCCAGCGAAGTTGATAGCAGAGAGTCCTCACTTCAGTGCTGGTGGTCTTTGCTTTTTCCAGAATGCTGTTGTTAGTCTGCCTTTCTTCTCAAGATATTTGCAGGATTTTTCAAAGGCAGCACTGATGGAATCTTTCCAGAAGTCAAGAGTGACATTTGTAGACTGTCCATGTTTCGTAGGCGTACAATAGACCTACCATACTATGACATACTATGACATAAAACAATGTTATGAATGCCATCTTTCTTTTTTCAATATATAAATATGAGGATGCTGACTCCCCCACCTATCTTTTCTTTATAAAAGTACTAGCTTTGCCCAGCCACGAGTTGCTGTGGCTTATGGGAATCCTTTGTTGGCCAGGTGGAATAGCAGTGAATAGCCTTGCAGTCTCAAAGCCTGGCCATTTTCTGGAGTAGCTGGAGCTTTTTGTTGTATGAACGTAGAGGCATAGATGAGGGGTTGTGCTGCCAAGTTTAGTGTTTCTGGGATGTGTAGTTTTGTTGTTTTGTCCTAGGCCGAAATTTCATTACCCTTTTATATATATAGATTATTACACAATGGGAAAGCTGCAGATTTATGGGGCTCCATATAACATCCCATTTACAGATATTCAACATCCCATGAGCAAATTTACTCAATGGGATTTTCTCTTTTTCCTTTTTTTCCTATTACTAATCTGTGGTGGATGAAATAATAGGGCAGTGGGAAGGGTGAAATGGAAATTTAATCTGCCAGTGGTCTCATTTTTGCTTGAAGATGAACACAACTGAAGAGAGCACTGCATTGCACATAATGGTGATGTCACTTTTGACAAGTTAAAGCTCAGTGTAAATCTGAGAACAGTTGTATGGCCTCTGTTTGTATGGGCTGGTTAATTAAGTTATTAGCATGTTGAACTTCCATGTCATCACCCTGAAAAGAAATGCAAGGGATCAGAAGTTTGACGTATGCTTACTGTACTTACCACAATGTCGGTGCTAAAATGTTTCACAGGAAAGGATTTGCGTAGTAAAATAAAAACTAAATTTTCCAGGGATTAATGCTTCATTGGTTTCTTGACAGGAACAGGATTATAATATTTCCTTCCTGCCTCTCTGTATCCAAAATATTTCTGTGAAGAGAATATATCCATGCAAAGCAATCTGAATCCAAAGATCCTGTAATGTACTAACATATAACTACCATCCCCACAGCAGAGAAAACTGAATGATCTAGAAAATAAACAGAGATGGCCATTAGGATTAGGGTGGTCTAATGTGGGGTGAGGGAGCAAGAAGGGGTTGAAGAAGATTGTCACATGACCTGCTCTACACATCTTGAGTTACCTTGAGTTGTCTTTGAAGGGCCCTGTCTCATAATCTGTGTTTAAGTGAGATTCTGCTGACTTTGGTAGGATAGCAGGAGGTTTTACAGGACAGGACACTGAAATATATGTTGAATAGATCCCATTCTGTGGCAACATCCATGGAGAGGATATAATGGCTTTGAAAAATAATGTGTACTGTGAAAGACAGTGTAGCCATTTCAGAGGGGGGGGGGGAAATTGGGCAACATTAAGTTGCACACTGAATTGTCAACTCTGTCTTTTGGAAATTTAGAACTTGCAATATATATGATTACAGTTGGTATGTAAAGATTTATTATGAGAAGATGGTATTGCTCATCTATGTCAGTATTTCTGGGAGTACTTTGATAGTGTATTCCTGCATGGCAGAAGGTTGGACTGGATGGCCCTTGAGATCTCTTCAAAACTATGATTGTGTGATCTTATAATGCCATTTTAATTCAAGACGGCTGTTTATTTTTCAAAAAATGTGTCAACTTTGACATCAAAGGTGAACTTGACCATAAATTGTCAATGAAGGAGTAGGTCACAGTTCCATGATACACGAGAGAATTTCTCATGTAAATAAGATACAGCCCAACTAATTTAACAAAGCTCAAGTATTAAGGGCACAAAGACAAGGTTGTATTGAAATGTTCCTTTCAGCTGGCACCCGATTAAATAAACTTTGGCTACCCCTCATTCATACATATGCATATCCATATCCATATCCAAATGCATATGCATATCCCTCCTTATCCACTTTAGTTGAACAATCACCATTTTCATGAAGTGTACCATTCAGAGATTAGAGTTCTGCAAAAAACTGCAAGCTAAGCACAATATCTCCAAAAGGCAATATTGTGAGCAAAGGCGTTTATGAGAGCAACTAATTTGTTGAGGCTGGGCATGGTTTCATGCAACAGGTAGCTACAGAGCTTATCTTTCTCTTCCAGAGAGCTACCTGCTTTTAAAATGGCAGGTTAACTTCATTGGCTACAGCTACGTTTGGCTATTTCCGATGTTCACCACTTAATGGGATTTCCAGGTGCAATCTGTCCAAAGTGAAGTTCTTCTAAGACCAATTGATTTCAGCAGGAGAGTTCAGCACACACTCAAGGCCACAGTCCTTAAACACAGTAATTTTTCACTGAGCCTTCTTTCTCAGTACTTAGGCATCAAGTGAAAGCAGTACTTTCTGTGTCTGTCTTTGAGCCTTATTTTCTCTTCCATTATTATGTCTGCAATTTTTTCAATGTTTTACATCTTGCTTGCATCTCAAGAAGCTTTATCTACAGAAAATGAGGTAGTCTTTCCAGGCTTTATGCTGCTTCTGGACTTGTGGAAGGTTCATTACCAGCTCTTTGAGAATGTCCACTTCCATCCTGATCCTACACTGTTCTTATCAGGGCTTATGCAAGACGAAGTCTCCTGAGTTACAATCTTCCTAGACTAATAGAGCACATTTACATGGACAGTTTATCCCAAGAGGTGTGTGCAAATTAGCTTCATGACATTAACATGACATACAAATCTAATTCAGGTTAGGCCACTTAATGCAGCCTTGAACCACATCAGAAGAAATCACAGGTTGCGTTACAGTTTTCCTGAGACCCCAAAGAAATCTTGGGCTCTCAGCCTGTGTAAACAGTTGATTTGGTTCTGATAAGGAACTAGCTGCAATGTTTACAGGGCCACCCCATATTCCACAGGCTTGGGTAGCAAGGGAAATGGGGTGGCAAATACCCTTTTCTTGTCATAGCAGTGACCACCAGTTGCAAAAAGGTTGGTGGCCATCACTTATCATCTGAAGTGATGTTGGTCAAGACACAAGGATGATTGGAGATGAGGTGAAGGAGGAGCTATTCCTTCCCTTCCCCATTATTATTCTGGTACCCTGGCTGATGTCACTCTAGGTGAGGAGCAATGGCTACTAGCCATTTTGCAGCTGGTTATCACCATTATGATGAGAACAGGAAGGAAATGGTCGCGATTCCTTGCTGCCAACCACAATGGACTTTCAGTGACTTGTATAAGCTTCCCCAGTGCTGATCCAGAGTTTCACACTCCAGATCAGTCCCAAAGTAAAGTATCCATGTAGGTGCAGCCATAAAATAATAGCACTGGAATGGACTACAAGGTCCAACCCGCTGCCATGCAAGAAAAGCACAAAGTATTACAACAAATGGCCATCCAGTCTCTGTTTAAAAAACTCCAAATAAGGAGGCCCCATCACACTCTGAGGCAGTATATTCCACTGCCTAACAGCTCTTACCAATAGGAAGTTCTTCCTAATGTTGTTAAATCTCTTTTCCTGTAGTGTGAATACTACTCTGGAGCAAGAAGATGGCTTCACCATTAATACTGCATCCTTTCAAATATTTAGACATCACTATATCATTCCCTTTTAACCTTCATTTCTCCAGGCTAAACATACCCAGCTCACTGAGGTGTTCATCATAAAATTTGGCTTCCAGACCTTTGATAATTCCAGGCTCCTTCCTACTTGGATTCCCAAAACCTGAAAGTCTCGTCTTGACTCTCACATATGTCTCTATTGCCTAGGGTAGTGCTAAACAATATCATATATTTGTTCAATTTTGTTGCACCTCAGAATAGTTCACCTTGCTATAGATATCCAGTCAGACACAGAAGAAAGTCTTTTGAAGTTTTATTAAGCAAAGCAGTATATAAATCAAGCAGGCAATCAAAAAGGTTTTCAAAGTAGCAATGAAAGAGTCAATAAGAATCCAATTGTATCATAAGACATGAAAAGGTCCATTAATCCATAAAACAAGGTCCATTAGTCCATAAAACACAGCAAGAGTAATAATCCATAAAGCAAGGCAGTAGTCAATAGATTCCAAGAACAAGGCCCAAAAGTACAAAGATCCAAGAACACAGGAGAAGAGAACTTCCACATAGAGGAAGCGAGGATTGGCTTCGACAAAGAAGTAATCTGCAAAGTACACTTTTAAAAGCAACCCAGAAAGGCGTTTCTTTTTCCAGAGCTGGCCTCTTTTTTGCATGCCAGTCTCTCACTCCTTCGGACCTGAGAACCCCTCCAAGATAGATGGTCCTCCCTAGATAAATCATTGCTTATGCTATCGTTATCTTGCACCTGAGACGGGACTGAACTCTCTCCCTCATTTCCCATGGGAATGTCAGCCTGTCCATTATCTATAGTTTCTGGGGTCAACAGTTCATTCTGCTCAAACTGAAACTGCAAGTCTCCAGCCTCTGAGTCAGCCTGCATCTCTAAATCAACTTCTGACTCTGCCGGCTCTTGGATCTGAAAACCAAAATCCCCTTCTTCTTCACCCTGAACCTGGCTAGCCTGTGGCTGAGTCACAATAAATTTTGTATTTTGTGGCTGGTGCTTAATGTATCACCTATAATGACATAAAGGGGGTGGCCTTTGTAACCTAATCCTTGTAATATCACCAGAGCCTATCCCTTGTGATAGCACACAGTGTTGTCCCTAGGTCTCCAGCTTTTGCACTGAAATCTCAGGACTGAGATAGTCTTCACCTGTTCAATACTTTGTACAACATGACACAATGCACCCACTATCTTTCTCTCCTATCTCCTCCAATCCTCTCAATCCTGAATTTTTGGTGCACCAATATTGCACAATCACAATACATATAAAACACTTGTGTGCTGAATAAGAGAGCACCAGAAACATCTGGGAATGGCTACAAATGGGTAGCCATGCTTTAAAACACCTCACAGAAAAATATGTTCTCCTCCTCTGAACCACTTTCCTTGAATTGAGTCTCCCCTCATGAAAACATGGAGAAGAACAAAAATTTCTGTGTCTTCAGTGGGTGCCCTGAGACCTGGAAAATCTGTTCTGTATAGAGCAAGGTAGAATAAAAATTAGTGTAGTTTTAATTCATAAAGACTACAATCTTATGAACATGTTCTGTGAAATCACCTTGGATTGCACTGAAAGTAAATTATGTGAACACAAATTTTACAATACATTGGTTTAGGATATCCACATAATGAGACAGCTCTACGAGTTTGCTTAGCCATCACAGTTGTAATTACTTTTATACAAGGGACATAACTTCCCAATAGGATGCCAGACAATGTGTTTTTCTCCAAAGAATATTCCTCCACAACACCTTAGAGAATATGGGGATAATACTGAAGGGGAAAAGTTATTTTCTGGTATAGAGAAAAGGAAACATAAAGGGTTGCAAACTTTGATTTGCTGAAATTTATATTTAGAAACAATAGAACACATTTTATTGCAGTGACACTATTATACAGTGCAACGTAACCAATTTTTATATCCAATCCTGTCCCCCAACCATCCCCCGCAGAGGATTGTTAGCTATCTTTTAGAGGACAAGTGCCACAGGGTGACTCTCATACTGGCAAAATTCCTCGCAGTGGCAGCAAGGCTGAGGAAGCAAATAACCTCTGATAAGGATATCACTTGAAACCATGTAGATTTATCTTGTACAATGAACTGGGAGATGGGATGGGAGAATTCAAAATGACTGTTTGCTTTTTGATGGGTCTATGGACCATAATAAATGTTGTTTTTGTTCAAGGGTCGCAAACAAATTTCCTCCCTCAAACTCCTCCATAATCCTGGGCAAAAATTACTGCTGCAGAAGAACCAAGTTATTTCTGATTTGAGAAGTTAGGTGTTCATTCTGATCTTGAAGGCAAGGATGAGTTGGTATGTGAGAGTATATTAAAGCTTATCACACTTCAGATCCAGACAGTTAAATGACAGTTTCAAAAGGATGTACTGATAAATGATTTTCTGGTAGTTTCACACAGTATGTGGTGTCTCCCATAAGCCTCTTTTCAACAAAGAACACAGATAGTCTTTGGAAGTTTGAATGGATGAATGACAGCCTTAAGCCCCAAAACGTATGGGGTTTTTTCAAGCTTTTTATCGACATTCTGCCAATTGAACTAATGCTTCAGCTGCTGTCTAAGCAAGTTCCTTGTTAACAAAAAGTGTCTGTGTGTACACACACAGAGAGAGATATTTGATGTCTCACATCTCACTTTTGAATTAGGGGTCCCATTCTCTCAATCTGCCAAAGATTTCATGCCGTGATATGAGTAAATTAGGTGGCAATTGAAAATATTCCCCATTTATTTCAATTAATCTTTCTTTAGAGTAGACTCGTATAAATATTTGCTGTTATGTGAGTAAAAGATGAAACCTCAGGTTACACCAGACTATAACTGCTGTAATCTGAGGTTACACATTAATTTTTTTTTTTTGGGGGGGGGGGGGAGTAACCTGATTTGCAAACCTCAATCAATCACATTTTATTGGTTAGCCCATCGGCCGTATCAAAACATTTAGCACATAGACATACATACAACATACAACCAATGGTACAAAAAAAGTTAAAATAGACAAGCTGTTAATAAGACCCCGTTCAGGATTCTGGCCGGCCTTTTGGGGGGGGGGGGCATAAAGATATAATGAAGTTTATTTGGCAAAAAAAGAGAAAGGAAACCCAGAATTAAAGTAAAATACATGATTGATGAAAGAAAGAGAGGAGGTCTAGCTACACCTGATTTAAAACTATACTTTGAGGCGGCAGCACTATTGTGGGCCAAAGATTGGGCAAAACTTGAAAATAGCAAAATTTTTGAATCTGAAGGGAATAGACCTGAGATTAGGGTGACACTCTTATCTCTGGTATGAAAAAAAAAGATAGAAAATAATTTCGTTTTATAAGGTCCTCGATTCTTAAGATATGGGAGAAACATTTAAAAAATTATATGAAAAAACACTATTATGGATATCACCATTAGAGGCCTCCCAAAGAAGGAGAATAGGGTGGGACAATTGGCTTAAATATAAAGATCTATTAATAATAAAAAATGGGAATTGGGCACTAAAAACACAACAGGAAATGAATAAATTAGATAAAAATATTTCCTGGTTTCAATATTATCACATAAGGAGGGGTAGATCATAATCAGGCTCGGGAGGGAGAGTCTTATGATTTGGGCCCATCTTAGTGTTAAATTCTCCTCCCAAAATGAGAGAAGCATTTGAGATCTGCATTATGAGATCACCAGCATACATATCCAAATTGGATCACCAGGCTCTGATTTGTGGTTTCCTCTACAGTGGGGGCATATATACATTAACTACCAGCAGCGTGTGGTGTTGGAATTGGATCAACATTGCTATTGCACTCTTTTTGGATGGAGGTAGGGGCCTAGTGCAGACACGTAATGAGGTGGAAACCAGGATCCCTATTCCTCCTTTAGCTCTCCCGCATTTTGCCCCCGGCTAGGTCTTTCCCGTATAAGAATGGAATCCACTAAATGTCAGTTCATCCACTGTCCCTGTTTCCTGGATTCGTAAAACGTGGTGACGAGTGAGAAACTCTGCAAAACAGGAGTCTCTAATAGAAGCATGGCAACCAGCAACATTTCATGATAGAATTGAAAAGTTGTGCTTGGAACTTGATTTGTCATGCCTCGAAAGGAGCATGGACTTTGACTACCTGATTTGCAAACCACTTCAGAATGAACAAGTGGACATAACACCCTTTGCTCCTGTGTATACAGACTAAACCAGTAAGCTGAAATTCCCCTTATTTCTATGCCTGTTTTGGCATTTAAAACACCAATTTCTCTCTCATTTTGTGGCCAAACAGGGAGCTAAAATCCCACCTTTCTGGATGCAGGGTAGCCAGATACCCACCCGTGACCGCGATAAAAATGATTGGGAATTGCCATTGCCCCCCTTTCTTCCCTGCCCTTCAGCTAGGCCTTAAAATAGAGAAAAATCCTTGCTACCAAGGCAGGACACTTACCTGAGCTTCCTGGCACTTTAAAATGCCACTTTGGAGCAGGAATCCCCCCCTCCCTGCTTCAAAGATCTGTAACATCATTTTCAAGCACCACAAAGCTAAGGAAAGAATTCTCCATCAATACTATGGCTTTATCTTTGCCTCCGTATCTGGAAAGATTTGGACATTCCTGAAAAGTCCAGATTTTTGCAGGTATTTCTTAAACCTGAAATCAACCAGGATAATCTGGTTTATTCAAGGTTAAAACAGATTAGCCTGGAGCATCATTTGGACACTACAAGCTAACTTGTTTCCTATGCCACATTATGTGGCAGTATAGATGAGGTCTCAGATGTTCCAGAGCAAGATGGCTGCCTTTGAAAGTGGCAAGTGAAAGGTGCAACGAAATGATACAGAGAGACCCCAATTTTAGACAAATAACTTTGGAATGCAAGCTTTTGAAGCTCCATTTCCATATTCATTAAGCAAAAGATGTTTTTAAAAAATCATACAAGAGAAGAAAGTCAGGATGTTAAAGTCACAGGTCTACATTTTGTATCAGACATTGCATCAGATGTTGTTTCTGGTGTATTTTATTTGTTCTGCAGGGATCCCAATGCCTAAGATCACAACTAGATAATTCTGTACATCAATTGTGCCACCATACCATACCAATATCGGAGTATGTTGATTTCATATGACTTCAGGTGCTAATGAGAATGGGTTTGTCTGATACTTGAATAGTAGACCATGTGGTAAACCAAGTAAATCTTGCAAAGAATTCCACCTGCAACAAGATTTTCCCCATTGAATGTCACATGGACTGTTTCGAACTAGGTATGAACAACCCAGGATTGTGAATACAGCAGCATCTACTTACAATGTGGAGTCTGGTTTAACCCATTAAATTGACTAATGGTCAATTAAATATCATTTCTAAGTTGTGCTCACTATACTGTAGAGAAATCAAAGAGGAAATGAAAGGAGAGTAGCCCAGTAGTTTTGGTAATACTTAATAAAATAGACTTCCTATACACACATGCCATTGTGTTTATAGGAAGAGTAGTAATTACGCTATTAATACAAGGCAGTGCACAGCTTTTTGGCTAAATTTCTTCTAACACATCTATTGGGTTTAGTCAGCCCTGTCTGCTATTTATTGCAATGCATTATAAAACTAATGAAGTGCTGTACTTTTATAAGAGGGTTCATGGAAAATAAAGGTAACCACAAAAAGCAGCATTTTCAAAGGTCATCTTTTTTCATTCTAAGGACAATTATCAAATTACCCTTCCTTGCGATCTGACCATTTGTCAGCTAATGATGTGTGAAATGGGGCTTTATACATAAGACTCAAAAGCTTGGGGAGGATATTTGTTATACCTTTGGCTACATCCTAACTGTCAGCATTTCTCAGCAAATCTTTCTAAACTAAATTGAGAACTGTTTGGATGATGCCACAAGATGCTGATTTACATTCCTATTTTCAAAGTAATCAAATGGAACACTTCATCGTTTGCAACATTAACCACTGAAAAGGAATGGATGAAATGCTGATGTTCATTTTTTATATAAATTTACTAGATTTACCAGAGGGTGAGAGAAAACCAAACTAACAAATTCATCTATTCGGGATCATCACAGCAAAGGTTTATTCAATAGGACAGTCCCCTCATACTTTGAGAAGAGAAGCAAAGACCTCTCATTTTTAACAGCTATAGATTTTTTTGTTGGAATTTTCTACTGAAGAATTTAACAGAGTGATTCATTTTATGCTATTAGTTGCAAAAATCTTGTATGCTTAAAAATGAAAACCCATGGTCATTTTCACGAAAGAGGAATGGATTTTGAAAATATTTGATATAGCATCATGTCTGGTTGCTTCAAATGTATTACTGTGCTTGAAAAATTGGCCTGGACTTCATGTCCACCTGTGGTTTAAACACTTTTCTATAGTATGGGATAAACTAGGGAACATACAACTTTTTCAGCTTGTGGCTTCTACAGATTCAAGTCAATTATGGCTAAGATAAGAAACAACCGTAGCATCTCTGTTATTAATTTTCCTATGTCGAGGAGAGGTTTTGTGCAAGAAAGGATTCCAGTAATTTTCTCCAAATCCTGCAAACCATTCCTGTACATACACTTCAGTGACATAATCCATCAAGAACAGCAACATGTAATTCTATTGCAAGTTAAATTAACTGTCCATATTTCATAAGGTATAGATTTCATTTAGAGAATCTTCAAGTACAAGTTTAATACCAAGCAAGAAAGCAAAGCCTACTTGTATAGAGGACGCAAAAAGAAAAGAGCATTCTTGAAGCATGGACTTCAGCATTCAACAATAAGTACATCTTTTCAGAAGATTGCCTTGAAAGTAAGCTATTGCTTAGTGAACTGTTTTCGCTTTTGTTCCTCTATAACTCCAGCAATCGTTCTCACCGTTTGTATAGCAACAACAAAAGCAGTGGCATTTCCTTTAGAAAGAAATTAATCAAAATGGGCTCCTCTTTCTGTGATGCTCAAGGAAAGCAACAAATATCTATTGTGAAATGTTGTTCCTTTGTTCAAAGCTATATATATATATATATAGATAGATAGATAGATAGATAGATAGAGAGAGAGAGAGAGAGAGAGAGAGTAATCCAGCCCCCAGTCAGGTTCAATAGTGGTGGAAATTCAGAGATGGCATTACACTGTTGATTTCTAGCAGTGGTTTTATATAGGGTGATGTGGCATTTTCGGAGGTCTTGAGACAAGTCAATGTAGCCCACTGCCACTTGACATTTCCTCACCTCGATATAATCAATTACTGTGAATTCTCATTAACACTAACTATCTGCAGATTCAGGAAAGCAAAGGTCTTTCCCAAGTCTCATACTTAACACTTTCAAAAGAAAATCCCCTAAGCAGCCTTGGGTTGAATCCAAACTTAATCATGTACAGCTTATGTTCTCATGTGGCCCCACTAAATCACAAAACAAATGGATCCAGTCATGCAATGTTTGCTTCTCCCCCAAATCACTGTGTAATTTTGGGAATTAAATTCACAGCTAGCCTGTCCATATCACATAAACATCATCTGAAAAACTGGTTCTGTAAATCAATTCTGAGACTAAATAACAATTGTTCCGGTTGCCTGTGGTGAGTAATAATTATTTCAGGATATCCAATAAAAAATGTTTATGAAACTCCTTTTTCCATTTTCTTTTGAACCATATGTAGAAAATATCTTGGATGTGTGATGGACCGTATTTTGTGCATATCTGTTTATGTTAATTAAGAACACCTCTATGACCACTTATATAATAATAATAATAATAATAATAATAATAATAATAACAACAATAATAATAATAATAATAATAATAATAATAATAATAATAATAATAATAACAACAATAATAATAATAATAAACAACAGGAAAAACTCAGCCGCTATCAGGACCTCAAGATTGAACTTCAAAGACTCTGGCAGGAACCAGTGCAGGTGGTCCCGGTGGTGATCAGCACACTGGGTGCCGTGACAAAAGATCTCAGTCAGCATTTGGAAACAATAGACATTGACAAAATTACGATCTGCCAGCTGCAAAAGGCCACCCTGCTGGGATCTGCGTGCATCATCTGAAAATACATCACACAGTCCTAGACACTTGGGAAGTGTTCGACTTGTGATTTTGTGATATGAAATCCAGCATATCTATCTTGTTTGCTGTGTCATAATAAAATTAACAACAACAACAACAACAACAACAACAACAATAGGTCAGAACTACACTGAATCAGCTCTGTGGAAAAGTTGCTATTTGCATAAAAAGCTAAACATGTTTCCAAATTAGCTCATGGATGGCAGTGTTGTTGACTTTTGGCAATTAGAAATAGAATTATGCATACATGTAACAGAAGTAACTGTGGAGTGATTCAGATGATATGAATCTTGTATATTCAAAAAGTACATGTGGTGGCAGTGGAGCCACACAAATAGTCATCCTTTCCATGAATCCTATTCATAAATGTGTGAGAGGGCCAAGAGTCATTTCGGTTTAGGGATTCAAAAAGTTGTCACCACAAAAAGGAATATTTTAAAACTCTGGTTTATAATTCGCTAAGGACACAGAATCCTTCTTGAAATGTGCCAAACATATTGATGCTATGGGTCATAGCCACCAGTCTCATGGTTGAGATTTTGGCTAGGACCGCAGACTACGAAGTCCATGCCTGGTGAGCTTCCGCTAAATCAGATCAGCCAGAATAGAGAACAAGCATTCCAAATAGAGGGCAGAGCTAAAGAGATGTATTTAGTTTGGACAAAAGGGATGCAAGCACCAGCAAAAGCTTCAAATGTACGAGCATAAATTAATAGAAAAATGCAAGGCATTTTATCCAGCTGACAGGCGTTCAGGGTCTGGGCTGCTTCCTTGGCTTTTGATGGAAATTAGTAGTAGAGTTGGGTGTCATCTGCATACAGATGACACTGAACTCCAAAACTCCTAATGATCTCTCCCAGCAGCTTCATGTAGATGTTAAACAGCATGGGGAACAGAACTGAACTCTTCGGGACCCCACAAGACAACAGTCGTGAAGTTGAGAAGGCATCCCCCAACACCACCATCTTCCAGGAGGGAGTGGAGCCACTGCAGAACTATGTGTCCAAGTTCCATCCCAGCCAGGTAACCCAGAAGGATAGCATGCTCAAAGATATCAAAGGTTGCTGAGAGGTCCAAGAGAACCAACAGGGATACACTGTCAAGTTCTCTATGTAGATCATTTACCATGGCAACCAAAGCTGCCTCCGTGGTATGATTAATGGTATGTTGTTGTTGCTGTTGGTGTTGTTGTGTGCCTTCAAGTTATTTCCAAATTATTGCAACACTAAGGTGAACCAATCACAGCATCTTCTGGGGATGAGAGCATGTGACTCGCCCAATGACACTTGTGGGTTTTCATGGCCAAATGAGGAATTAAACCCTGGTTTCCAGAGTCAGAAGACCTCATAATATGGAGCATTTTCCCAGTTGTAGAACACTTTAGGCCCATTTCAAGGACAAAGTGGCACGGAGCCCATCAGATGACATTTGCCTACTTTCAGCCATCATCATTGTTGCCTTTTGCTGTTGAAATGGAGCTGAAGCATGCTGAAAGAAGCGAGCTCAAAACATGGGCAAGAAATCATGTTATAAGCCACTGGCAAAACACCAGAACTGTCACAAACACCAGAGAACACATGAGATGGGATTTGACAGATTGGCCCATGTTGAATCATTTTAGTGACATGGAGAAATGGGCAGGATCTCCCATTCCTCCACTTTAATCCCACTGCATTTTCCCCTTAATAGTAATCTAGGCTTGAAATTGTGCTCTTACTAGCTTTTTAATATATCTAATGGAGGGAAGGAAAGCCTAGCAGGAAGGTATCGTGGCAAAGGGGTTTAAAATTGCACTGGTGTAATGGAGGGAAGGAAGTCATGGGAAAGATTTCTGGCAAAGGGGTTTAAAATTTCCTTGCTTTTCCCTCGCAATGAGATGAGATCCACAGTAATCTTGGCTTTCGGATATCAATGTTTTCCCTCATTTAAAAAAGTAATGTGAAGAGGGCAGAAAAAAGGATTCCTCATGTGATGGTTCTGAAAGCAGGCTGAGAATCTGTTGATGACTGTTTTACTGATGTTGATGTCTTATTGATGTGAAAAATTGTTTTTTACTGTTTTATCGCTGTTATTGTATTTTTATGTCGGGCATGGCCCCATGTAAGCCGCTCCGAGTCCCTCCGGGGAGATGGGGTGGGGTATAAAAATAAAGTTGTTGTTGTTGTTGTTGTTGTTGTTGTTGTTGTTGTTGTTGTTATTATTATTATTATTATTATAAGAGGGAAACATGTGTGATGGGATGACAGAACTTGAAACAGAACAATTGGTAATTTAATGGTACGATGCCCTTAGT
Organism: Anolis carolinensis; assembly: GCF_035594765.1. NCBI lineage: Eukaryota > Metazoa > Chordata > Lepidosauria > Squamata > Anolidae > Anolis > Anolis carolinensis. Next base: position 93,166,615 of record NC_085845.1, on the reverse strand, counting down.
TAGCTGAAGGTCCACAATGCTTCTCAATGTCCATGTGATGAGGTCCTTAGTCCAATCCTCAAACCACTACATGATGCTGACACAAATATGTAGAGCATGTAGGCTAACTGGGACACTCTGAAAGGTTATTAGAATGCATTGTGACCATTTTTTTCAATCATTTTTTAAATAAATGCTAAGTACCTTCCAATTATCTCCTGGAGCTACAATTATTATATCTTCCACTTCAGTTTATGTCCTATGAAAAGTACTGTAAAGTATGTGAGGCTGAGAAGATTAAAGTGATCACATGAATCTCAGGGAAAATCTCACCATAGCACTGAAGACCATGATATGGTGGTTTGTTTATTATGTCATCTGTGTAGTATTAGTTGAGAAATGAATTAAACTCCAGCCAGACTTTTTCTGGATAATGTCTGAAACAGAAGACTTCTTCAAAATGAATGATGATATTTGATAGCCTATGGACAGTGCTGGATTTACTATTGTGCTGAGGTGTGCTTAAGCACAGGGTCCTGTTGGCCAGGGAGTCCATCATCCTGCCAAAAACTTTTTTAAATGATGATTGTGCTACTGTGGTGCAATTCTAAACTTGAAAGCATTCTGTTTCGGAGTGATTCTAGACATAATGATAGAGTTGATAGTCTATGGGAATGTGCCACAAGCAGGCAGTGTAGGCCTACCGGGCTTACCTCCTTCAGAGCCCAAATAAGGGGCCTCATAACTTAACTAGTGCAGGACTTCTTTCTCAAACTATTATTCCATCTTCTATTATGTCTGTAAACTATAAAAACAGAAGTATTGTTAGAAAAAATTGATCCAACTATTTTTAGGTTTATCCAAGGTCAGCTGAAATGCTATGATGCCCTTCTTAATAAACAGCTACTTTACTGAGCTCAAAGAAAGCCCAGAAAGGATTATCCAAAAGATTCCATTTTCCAGTATCTTTTTAATGTTGGATTTGCACTGTGAAAGTGACTTTGGAAGAGGAGGTTGTCTTCATTTGAACTGCATTTGCCGGGTTGTGGCGCAGCTGTTGAGCAGCTGCCTTAAATCACTCTGACCATGAGGTCATGAGTTCGAGGCCAGCCCGTGGCGGGGTGAGCACCCGTCAATTAAAAATAAAAAAAATAGCCCCTGCTCGTTGCTGACCTAGCAACCCGAAAGATAGTTGCATCTATCAAGTAGGAGATAAGGTACCACTAATAAAAGTGGGGAGGCAAGATTAACTAATTTACGACCTGGTATGAGGAAGTGCCGTCAGTGTGAATGATGAAGCAGCTGCTCCCCCCTGTGGCCAGAATCGAACATCCCCTCAGAAGAAAGTTAACTTGCCTCTGCGTGTGTGTCTCTCAGTCTCTGTTTGATGTGTTTATGGGCATTGAATGTTTGCCCTATGTGTGTTATAATGTGATCCGCCCTGAGTCCCCTTCGGGGTGAGAAGGGCGGAATATAAATACTGTAAATAAATAAATAAATTTGCAGTAATCCCGATCTATGTCAAAAAAAAGAGGATGTGATCTTTGATCCCTTGCAGAAATGTTTTGTTATAACCCATTCCCCTTTGTAGCCCAATCTTAAATGTTCTGTTAAAAAAACTGCATGAAAGTTTACATTTCCCATATAGATCTAATTCCTGATAAATGCTGACCTACCTGGGAATATTTTTTGCTGATACATAACAGTTTGAAACACAAGTTATTAAAGGAGTGCTTCCAAGGTTTATCTCAGCTTCTTTACCACCAGCAGCACATCTTATGATTTCAGCTTAAGTGCAAAACTGTCAAAGCCAATGCAGTCAGGGAAAGGGATTGGCAATACTGTGCTCCCACCCCCATGGATACCAAAATCTGTGAATGCTCGAATTCCATTATATATAATGCCATAATAAAATGGTGTCCCTTATATAAACAGTGAACAACTAAAATGAGTCCTGAAAAGAGCATATGGATCTGCAAAATGTCAGGAGGCTACAGCAATATATTCCTACACAGCAGAATACTGCTCAGTATTTGAGAAAATCCAAAGTGCTTTTGGGAATATTTTCCCCATGTATTTCACATTTTGGTTCATTTAATCTGTGCATGCAGAACCTTTGGATATGGGGGATTAACTATAACTGCTGTAATGCCTCTATGGCCCCATCTACACTGCCATATAATGTAGTTTGAAACTACATTACATGGTCAGCGTAGGCTCATATAATGCAATTTAACTACATTAAACTAGATTATTTAAGTCTACACTGACATGCAGTGAAGTTTCAAACTGCATCATATGGTAGTGTAGATGGGACCTTAGTTACAAATACAGTAGAGTCTCACTCATCCAAGCCTCGCTTATCCAAGCTTCTGGATTATCCAAGCCATTTTTGTAGTCAATGTTTTCAATATATCATGATATTTGGTGCTAAATTGGTAAATACAGTAATTACAACATTACATTACTGCGCATTGAACAACTTTTTCTGTCAAATTTGTTATATAACATGATGTTTTGGTGCTTCATTTGTAAAATCATAACCTAATTTGATGTTTAATAGGCTGTTCCTTAATCCCTCTTTATTATCCAAGATATTCACTTATCCAAGCTTCTGCCGGCCCGTTTAGCTTGGATAAGTGAGACTCTACTATATGTGTAAAAATTAATATACTGTACTAAGAAATAAATCATTTAAAAAAAATAACAAGCACCATATAACCCAGACATGGGCAAACTTTGGCCCTCCAGATGTTTTGGGTTTCAACTTTCAGAAATCTCTGCCAGTTTTCCTGCTGTTAGGAATTGTGGGAGTGGAAGTCCAAAACACCTAGAGATCCGAAGTTTGCCCATGCCTGGCATAACCTAAACAAATTAGTGTCTATAAAATGTTATTTCTAGTGGGAAATTCTCAAGCTATAGGAAGTCCTGACTCCTCAAATCCAATCAGGTCCCTATCAGTGTAGCCCAGATTTTGTTGTTAGCTTTGCTTTGAAAAAATCAAAACCTCGTTTTGATATATTCCAACCATTGAAGAAAATGCCTTAGTTCATTGTTTAAAAAGACTTCCTTACTTCTATTTGAGGGTTGGAAAAATCTTGTTCCAGGACTGTGAGTCATCTGGAGTTGTTTGCTCTGTAATGACTTTTCTGCTGTTCACCTGCTGACTGACAGACATTAGATGGGAGCTTCATCATCCAATTGCCCAGGGGGCATAGCTTAGAGAAAAAAACACATGCTTTGTAAAGCTGTGAGTTCCTGGAGAGCTAGATTGGTAAATCTAGGTAGATAACTTATAGGAAAGCTTAGAAACGTAAGCTTTCCTATAAGCCATCTATTTCAATTTATCTATCTAGCTCTCCAGGAACGCTTTCACTCTTCAAATAGAGAAAAGTTGTCAAAGAACTATGATTTGGAGAAAACCCACTGGGTGACCTTGGGCAAGTCATACTCTCTAAGCCAGGGGTCCTCAAACTTTTTAAACAGAGGGCCAGTGATCCCTCAGACTGTAGGGGGGCAGACTATAGTTTAAAAAAACCATGAATGAATTCCTATGCACACTGCACATATCTTACTTGTAGTATAAAAAATGAAAGAGCAATACAATATTTAAAATCTTAACTGACATATTTCAATGGATAGTGTGAACCTGTTTTTGGCTGATTAATAGTCAAGTTAATTAGGATTGTTGTTATTCAAGCCTTCAAGTCATTCAGACTTAGGTCAACCCAAAGTCTGAAGTTTACGGCAGGGACTGGGTAAGGTACCTTGGAGAGGGGCATCTGGCCCATGAACCTTAGTTTGGAGACTCCTGCTCTAAGCCAAGAGATGGAGGTAATGGCAAATCTCATCTGAATAAATCTTGTGGATAAAATCTGTGATACGCCCATCATTAGTCAGAATTGACTTGAAGGCACATTTTTTTAAAACGGTGCTGTGGATTTTCATGATCTTGTGCCTTCATTTCAGTTAATATTACCCTTGCCTTCCCTCATATGGAAAACTGATTCAGAAGACAAAAGGCACATACAGTGAGTATGAGCCATATCAAGAAGCAGATCAATACAAAAAAAATGTGTCTTTTCCTCATGTGACACTAAGAATAACTTTGAGGGGGAAAGTAATGGAAAAGTGGTATTAGATGCCTCAATTCAACAATTAGGGTTGCCATATTTCAGCCGAGGGCTCTCATTTTGATCAAATGTTATGATAATGCATATTATTTATTTCCAATCAAATTTGGCACATTAATAATTGTAGCATTTTCGCATTGCAATATATCAGTTTTAGTAGAATTTAAAAAATAAACCAAAATAACTATTTTTCTGCACACATTTTATAGATATTGTCTAAAATACTGTTTGTTCATAGAATTTACCACATGACCATGGAGTGTTATTCTCAGTGAATGTAACTTGCAAGGGAAGTAACAAAACAGCACTATAGCCATGCATTTTCCATTGGTGGTGTGAAGATGAGAATGAAGAGAACATTTCTTCATACATGTCTACTAGGGGTGTGCGTAGCACCCCAAAACCTTTTTGTTTTTAATCTGTTTTTGGTTGACCTCCCATTCTGTTTTCTGAGCCATTGCTAAATAGGGAGGCGTGTGCCATTTTTGTTCTGGAAAAATTCAGTCCATTGGAGACAATGGGGAAAATTTAGAGGCTTTTTTTCTGAGTCATTTTTAGGCCAGTCAGGAGGAAACTTTCCTCTCTCACAGGCCACATGTATGACTGCAAAGTACCTGCCAATTTTCAGAATGTTTCACCAATCCACTCATTCTGGGGAATTTTAAAAAAGTTTTTGCCATAACCACAAGGGGGTTTTGGGTATTGTAGCCACTGCTAGTTGTGTCTATTCTCAGCCAATCAGAGAATGGGTACAACCAGCACTGATTGGCTGAGAAAGAAACTTGAGAAACAAAGAAAAACTTTAACTCCCATCATGCACTCTGCCATGGAGGGGCTTTGGGAAGCATCAGCTTCGTCTTCTAAAGAAATGAAGAAAAAAGAAAGGAAAAGAGCCAAAAACCCCATTAACTGAAGAAGGAAAAGGAAAAATAAAAAGGCTCTGGAAGTAGTAGGAAAATTATAGCAACTGTGTTTACGGGGGGGGGGGGGGTCACTCCCTTTCCTTATTTTTTCTTTTTCTTCTCTTTCCCCCTTCCTAGTATTCCCCACCCGACCTGCCCTCTCTCCCCTCTCTTCCTTGTTTATCCTTCACTGTTTATTTGGCTTTTACAATGTCAAGAAAAATAATATTTATATGTTAAAGAATATGTAACATTGTTGCTTACAAATCTTGCTCTCTCTCTCTCTCTCTCTCTCTCTATATATATATATATATATATATATATATATATATATATATATATAAAGAAGAAAAAGGAAAAGAAAGGGAGAGTGCTGCTAATGTTTCTCAGTCCCCATTAACCAAAAGATTTGGCTATTCATGGCCCGTTTTGGGTTAGGGCTTCAGGTGCCCCTCCCCAATCCGTTTTAACTGTTCTGAATGCCGAATTAGCTGAACTTACTGAACTCCCTGAGGCAAAACTGATATGTGCACACCCCTAATGTCTACATTTTTTTATTGGACCACTATAGCATTGCATTTTTGCATCCTCCTTTTTACAGATGGCAAAAATGTCAGATCCATAAAGAAAAATATCAGAAAGCCCCAGAGTGCCTGTCATCCGATTCACAGGTGAGAATTGCTGAGGAAAATAAGGACAAACATATAAATCACATCTCATTCCCTTATAGTTAGCTTTACCTGGAAGCTCCTTCTCTTGCTCTTTTCATTCTCCCACGACTCCTCCCACATCTTTTCTTTCTCTTGCCTTTCTCCAGGCTCAATATTTTCTGCACAATGCTTATCATCCTTACTCTATGTCTGTATTTCCCTTCTTTCCTTGACTTGCCTTTCACTGTTTTTCACCACAAGAGCATCCCTGGCTTCTTGTGCTCTTGCATTCCCGATCCTCCCATTGCTGATTTTCCGCTACCTTGAACCTCTCTTGAACTTTCCACTTATTTATTTCATTCCTTATATCCTTTCACTTCACCTTTCACTTCCTGCACACCTTCTTTTCCCTCCCTTGCTTTACATCACTCTTATTCTGTGTCTCCCTCCCATACTTGCATCTTTCCCTCTACTACTTGTACATTTCAGTGCTGCATGAATCAAAGCTTTCTATACAATGGGCCAGTGCCCTGTCATTTTTCTCTTTAATCTTATAGTTTGCTTATATCACTGTCCCATGAGACATTTACAAGAGGGGGGTGAGTAAAGATGATTCACTATTTGGGAGATAACCTTTGTGCAGCTAACTTTGACAGCAATCCTTTTGCAGGCTTCTTTTGGGTCTCTCATTGTTTCTACATGCCTGGAAGAGAAAGAGTGATGAGTCTCAAAGCGTTTCATTCTAGAATTATCTCATTTTCTCCCTAGTTTCTCAGCTCAGTATTTTGACAGGTTTAAACTCCTAAAGCATAGCAAGCAATATATGTATGGTGATGCACTGGAAAGCTTTTGTCCTTCACTGTCATGGCTGACAGGTGTCATCTTCCTTTATCTATTTTGCCATCCAACCATGAAAGAAATTTGAATAGTTTTGACATCAAATGCAAAAACAAATTCTTAGTATACCCAATGACATACTTTTAGATGCTTAAAAAAGAGAAAAAGAGGCATGGGAGGCAAAAAGTTCCAGCATTGCTTCATAATCACAGTGGGCTCATGGTATCTTCTGAGGTTTGTTTCCAGAACTTCTTGGGGGTACCAAAATCCATGGATGCCGAAGTATATACAGTGGCATAGTAAAATGGTGTCCCTTTTATAAAATGGCAAAATTAGTTCAAATGCATCTATCTTCCTTCGCTCAGCCTTCCTTATGGTCCAGCTCTCGCATCCATAGGTTACTATGAGGAATTCTATTGCTTTAACTATATGAACCTTGGTTGCCAGTGTGATGACTCTACTCTTCACTATGTTGTCGAGATTGGTCATTGCTCTCCTCCCAAGAAGTAAATGTTTCCTGATTTCCTGGCTGCAGTCTGCGTCTGAAGTAATCTTAGTGCCTAAATATATAAAGTCTGGCACTACCTCCACGTTTTCTCCTTCTATTTGCCAGTTATCAATCAGTCTGGTTGCCATAATCTTGGTTTTCTTTATGGTTAACTGCAACCCAGCTTTTGCACTTTCTTCTTTCAGCCATCATAGTAGTATCGTCCGCATATCTAAGGTTGTTAATGTTTCTTCCAGCAATTTTAACTCCAGCCCTGGATTCATTAAGCCCCGCACGTCACATGATGTGTTCTGTATACAAGTTGAATAGGGAGGGTGAACATATACAGCCCTGCCATACTTCTTTCCCAATCCTGAACCAATCTTTTGTTCCATGATCTGTTCTTACTGTTGCTACTTGATCGTTATACCGATTCCTCGGGAGACAGACAAGGTGACTTGGTATTCCCATACCACCAAGAACTTGCCACAGTGTATTATTATCCACACAGTTAAAGGCTTTAAAACAGTCAATAAAACAGAAATAGATGTTTTTTTCTGAAACTCCCTACCTTCCTCCATTATCCAGCTCTTGGAGCCCAGCTTCCATCTGAGTTGTCAGGTGAGTCTGAGGTTGGGCCTGTTCAGCCTGTGATGGTCCCTGCACCTGGCTTATCAGAGGACTCTGGGTTTGGGCCTGAGATTCCTGTTCCTATGCAGCCAGAGTTTGTCCCAGTGGATTCTGGGACCAGAGACATAAGGGTTTCAAACAGGCAGCTTGAACCATATTCCTCAAAGGAGTCAAGGTTGGACCTTCTTTTGCCAGATGGGCATTCTAGTCCGGATTCTGGAGGTGATAAGACTAAAGAGGTTCATAGAAAGAAAGTGATAAATCAGCAGAGGAGAAAAAGGGGGTGTTTCAGGTGCAGCAAATGATTGTTATTGAAATGGAATAATGAGCAGGCTTCTCATAGGAAGAGACCTTGAGTTTCCCTTAAGAAGGGCTGCTTTCTCTGAGAGATTCAGAGGTGGTAACTTTGCTCTTCAAGAGAGAGACATCTCTGCTTCATGCTCCATGTTCCTGTGAATTCCATGTTATTTCCTGCAGAAGTACTGTTCTGAAGTAGAACAATGACTATCAAAGTAAAGGCAACCCAATGAAACAGGAAATAACACTTTCAAAACAGGAACAGGTTTTTGTTATTATTAAAAATGTTTTTTATAAAAACTTTGAAAATTTGCCAAAAATCTGAGGATGAGTAAAATGTTCTTAGATTTGGTGAGCTAACAGTGGTAAATATGTTCTACTGCTATAGCAAATTTCATTAAAATAGCTCAAAAATGAGGGAGAGATAAGCCCCTAAATTTTACCCATTGGCTATAATGCACATCCACCATTAATGAGGTACATACGAAGTTTCGGAAGTTTCAGAAAGTTTTGAACCTTTTGCCTTCAAAATTCAGAAATGACTTTAGAAATGACGCGCCAGCTCCCCCTACTTTCAAAAAGAGTTTAAAGCCATTTTTTTCCTGGATAGCACATGCCTAGTGTTTGTGTGTGTGTGTGTGTTTTCAAATGTGTTTATTATTGAGTTCATTAAGGCTAGCAAGTTTCCTTCCTGGGGAGTATTTGGCAACATATAAAATTACACAGCTCTGCCATTACAGCATCAAACTCTTCTGAAATATGTCAGGCCATAATAAATTCAGACTATTTTATGAATGGTTTCTTCCTTGATCATTTGCCATACACCTGTTCAAATAATCCTGGAGCAAATTTTAACATACTCTTTTAAATCACATATATACACATGGATAATATATCTTTCTTCAATTGGTAAATATAGAATAGAGAAAAAATAAAGCCTCTGGTTTTTTTCCCCAGATTCACAAAAACCTTGGCCTCATTCATGTTATGTTGAACCCTAGTTTTATGACAGCATAGATTCAAGCAGATTTTCAGCGACAAGAGACACAGAGACACAGCTGGACTTGTGCAAAGTTATTTACAGCATGTTGAAGACTGGGTACTTGTCTTTCATTACTAAAAATATTTTAGTGTGAAAGCATCTGAAATAAATTGTCTCTCTGATCTTTTAAAAAACATTTTAAACCAGCAACAATCAGTTTTCCACTGATTAAAATCTTACAACATGACTACAGCTTCTCTTCTCTGTCATCCCAAGTAATTAAAGTATATTGCATTAGAGTAGTAACCTCCAGTGTCCGTGAAGCATTTCTTCAATAAAACTTGGAAATTGAGAAGTAGAAATCTGAAGTATAATCTCCCTTGATGTTGGTTTTTCAACCCAAGCTGTTTATGTTGCATTTTTCTGATTTGAATAAGATCTTTCTAAACTAATTGCTTCTTGTTGAGTGATGATTCAAATAGGATACAAGTCCTGAGGAACCAAAAATAATCAAGAATCATTTGTGACACTAAAGGTTGTCCCAATTGGACATAATCTTTCAACAGAGTCTGCCAGACATATAGTCTTGGATACATAAAATCATGCCTGTACAAAACACACTCCATTAGTTCATTTCACTCTCAGAAACTCAGCTTAGGTATCAAAAGTGGCACTTAACCTCAGCAGGATGAGACACAGGCCAGTGATAGGTGTTCATAGAAACACAGGGTTGGAAAGGACCACAAAGGCTATCCAGACCAACCACTACAGTGTAGGAACAACCTCCCTAAACAGATGACCATCCAGAATTGTTTTAAAAATCTCCCAAAAAGGAGAGTCCATCCCAGCTCAAGGCAGATTACTCCACTATTTAACAGTTTTTGCCATAAGGAAATAATAATAATAATAATAATAATAATAATAATAATAATAATAATAAAACTTTATTTATACCCCGCCACCATCTCCCCAATGGGGACTCGGGGCGGCTTACATGGGGCCATGCCCGGGAAAAATACAATATAACACAATATAAAAACAACATATCATAATACAATTACAACAATACAATAAAGAATCATATACAGTACAACACAAAATCCAAAGAGCAATATAACAGGGCAGGCCGCACTAACACTCAGTTAAAACTCGGGGTGAGAAAAGGATAAGAAAAAGGATAAGAATAAAACCACAGGGAACTAAGGAAAAGATACTTCTTAATGTTTAGGTGAAATCTCTTTTCCTGCAAATTGATTAATTGCTCTGTGTCTGAGTATCTAAAACAGTAGAAAACAAGCTGGATCCATCCATCTTTAGTATGACTCCCTTTCAAATATTTCAACATAGTTCTCATCATCTTTCCCATTTGTAGTTCGGAGGAGAATCAATGTGGTGTTGCAATAAGAGTATCAGAGAAGGACTTCAAGAGAGGTTCAAAAACATGTTCAGCAATGGGATACTTTGTTAGTACAAGTCTGATTATGTACAGTTCTACAGTGAAAGAAATATAACCTTCCTTTGTTTACCCATAACCTCAAAGTTAGGTAGTGATCTACATGCAAATTTGCCATACTTTCCCAATACTTAAATAATGAACAAAGCAGATTAGAATGCTGACATTTAATGCAATATGGGAAGGTCATAATCTATTGCTGGTTGGTAATGTCATGTAACCGTGAGATAGTTAAGGAACTATCCATGGTGCTGAACCTATTTGTAACTATGATTCAGCAGTCTAGAAAACTTTAAAGCTTAGATTTCAACTTACCAATCAATTAGCCAACTGAATTTAACAGATTATAGATTCTGCCCAGAAACCTATAACAGGAAATAATTTAGTGATTTTTGACAGTTCTAGGAGAAAATGGTGCATTTAGCTGCATTCATTTTGTGTATGTCACCTGCACAATGTTATCACCTCTCTTTCCAGGAACCTTGCAAGACACTTAGCTTTTAGTGATCCTAAAATGATCAACAAATGAGTTTAGTCACACATAAAGACCTTCCATGATTACATCACCACAAGCCATAATACATTTTCTTTCTGCTTCACAAAGTTCAGCAACACACCAGGGATTTCTAAACCATTAATCCTGTCACTGGTATATTCTTTAGAATTTTTTCAGAACAATACATAACAATTAAAGGCCAATGGTACTTTTCTAATCTACCCTAATCTTAAGTTTTTGCTTGACTTACATTATATTCTGGCCTATATTTTCGCTGATAGAAAGTTGTATGATTTAGTAGTGGTATACAGAGTTAAGTGTCAGCATGCTACTTTATCCAAATAAAACTGGCTTTTGAAATTCTACAATCAATGCTTGGCACACAAACAGATTCCCAGAGTATGGAGGAAAACTAAGATCATTGTCATTTTAAAACCTGGTAAAGATGCTGCATAAAGTCTACCATATTAGCCGGGACTTTGGCTTTACAAAAACTGTCCAGACCCTCCTGGAAAACCGCAACTTCTATGTGGAGTTTCAGGGCAGGAAAAGTAGGTGGAGGGGGCAAAAGAATGGTTTACTCCAAGGCAGCATTCTTGCACCGACCTTGTTTAACATCTTCATGAACGATCAGCCACAACCATCACTCACAAAGAGCTTTATATATGCTGATGACCTTGCCCTAACAACACAACCAAAAGATTTTGAAAGAGTTGAAAACCAACTCACTAATGCCTTGAAAGATATCTCCAGCTACTACAAAGTATAGTAAGTTGAGAACCACTGCTTTAAAGCAACTTGCAGTTTGGGGAGAGAAGTCAGTATAAGAATTCTTTTCCTCGCCCTTTTCCCCTCTTACCATCCCTATTCCTTATTTTCTTACCCTATTTGAAGTTTTTTTTTGTATTCCAATTGCAAAACCCTTTAATAAAAATCATTTTAAAAAAGAATTCCTTTCCTCAAAACCGTACTCTTAACCCAGGAATCAAGGGCCAAGCCCTAAAATCTGATGTCCCTATTACTTAGTGACTGGGAAGTCATTTGAATGGCAGGAGCCTCCAATTATAACCTGTGATGCTCTAATCACAACACAACTGACAGTGGATCCTAGTGCTATCTAGACAGATGCCCCATCTGTTATTTGCAAACAGCCCAGATTTTCTGTCAGATGATGAATATTTATAGAGATGTTTCCAAATATAATTTACAAACAGGCACTTCAAGTCCAGACAGGGAGAGCCTTGCAAAGAAACAAGCTATTCCATGTGTAGCAAGACAGTTGCAGATACACACCTGACTGCACAGGTTGTGGTACTGTTGAGATACATTTTCACAGTTAGAATCACTATAATTTCACTTCAACTAACATGTTTTCATCCTTGCAATTTAGGGAGGATAAATATTATGCTCAGACAGAGAGCTTCTCTAGTGCTTCACCACGCTACAGGATTTAGCCATAGCAAAGCAGGGGGGAAGGAGATTGTGTCTCTCACTGGGAACAAAGATTAATAAATCACATTTTGAAAAGTCCTATAAAATATTAGCAACACACAACACAGCAGAAATTAATAATTAGGTAACATCTCTCTCTCTCTCTCCCTCATGTGTATGTGTGTTGTTTTGTGAAGAAAGCATTTGCATAGAATACAGCCACATGATTAAATAACCTTCTCATGAATATTTACCACATCAGTTTTTTTCACACAAAAAGAGAAGAGGAAGAAGAAGGCATTAGGTTGTGTCATGTGTATGCAGGCACACACATAAACACACTTTCTAATGAAGATATATTCTCCAAAGTTAAGCGTTTTCCACTTGCACTAAAACTTCACATTCTCATTCATCAGCTGTGACATCATGATGAATGTATTTCACATAAATGTCTTGTTCTTCACAATTTGAAGAATGTCTAGTGACAGAAGAACCAAATGGTTCCTATTTTCACAATCTGGTACTAATAATAAAAATAAAAATAAAGTTTCTAAATAAAATGACTTACTAAAACAACTCCATTGCACTCCTTGTTTTCTGCTTAGTTTGGAAGCCATATGGTGACTGATTAATTTTGTTCAATTGCAACAGTTGGGAGGGGATAGGCTGGCACATTTTTGTTTTGTTCCAATCAATTCCAGCAGCGTTATTCTTAGTACGAATTCTCAGTTCAATTGGGACTTCATTCCCTAATGGGACTCCTCAGAAGAAAACTGAGCTGAGGAACAATCTTCAAAATTTCCCCAATGATATTTTCAATGGCAGAGCTTAGAAATTCACATTTCAGCAGAATGTAGGCTAGAAAACAAAACCATCTGAGTATGTGGTTCCCCTCCCAAGTAGATATACATCAGGTATAGGCAAACCCAGGCTGGATGTGGCTTGATGAGCACTTTTTTCAGGCCCTCCTCTGTCACACACTATCCTATCCTTCCTTCCATCTCTTTTCCTCCCCCATTCCTTCCTTCCCTTCCTTCCTTACCTCCCTCTTTCCCCTTCCCTCCTTCCTCCCCTCTTTCTTCCCTCCTTCCTTCTCTTCCTTTCTCCTTCCTTCCATCCTTCTTTCCTTCCATCTTCCTTCCTTCCCTTTTTCCTTTCCTTCCTTTACCTCTCTGTCCATTATCTTCCACCCTTCTTTCCTTCTCTTTTCCTCCTGGGAGATGTTTAGCTGGGAGAAGAGATGGTTGAGAAGAAACATGAGAACATGTTTCAAGATTTTGAAAGGTGTCCCATTGAGGGGAGGGGGCTTATTTTCTGCTGCCCTAGAGACCAGGGCACAAGGGAGCAATGGTTTCAAATGGCAGGGAAAGAAATTTGACTGAAAAGATTAGGAAGAACTTCCTGAGAGGAAGAGCTGTTGGAGAGTGGCATAGGCTGCCTCTGAGTATGGTGGAGACTCCTTCTCTGGAGGCTTTTCTGCAGAGGCTGTCTATTGGGACTGTTTGATTGTGCCTTCTTGCATGGCAGGGGCTGGTTGGACTGGATGGCCCTTGGGGGTCTCTTCTACCTCTAGGATTCTCGAATTACATATCAGGAGTAGGCAATACGGGGTACACTCTCATCCACCATCTCATCCACCATCTCACCCTGACCAAGGCTAACCCTTTTGGGTTCCAAGTGCTTCCTGTCTTTCCTTCACTTTCTGCCTCTGAAAGAGAAGAAGAAGGGAAGGGAAGGGCAAGGAGGAAACTTGGGGAGAACCCCCTCCCTCCCAGTCCTCCCATCCTGTTTCCGGCCGACTATGTGGCCCTCCAAGGAGCCCCAGTGGTGAAGTGTGTTAAAGCGCTGAGCTGCTGAACTTGCAGACCGAAAGGTCCCAGGTTCAAACCCCGAGAGTGGCGGGAGCGGCCGCTGTTAGCTCCAGCTTCTGCCAACCTAGCAGTTCGAAAACATGCAAATGTGAGTAGATCAATAGGTACCACTCCGGCGGGAAGGTAACGGTGCTCCATGCAGTCATGCCAGCCACATGACCTTGGAGGTGTCTACAGACAACGCCTGCTCTTCGGCTTAGAAATGGAGATGAGCACCAACCCCCAGAGTCAGAGTCATGACTGGACTTAACGTCAGGGGAAACCTTTACCTTTACCTATGTGGCCCCCAAATTAGAAAGTTTGCCCATGCCTGATATTCATGTATATAAACCAGTAAAGTAACTGCCAAACGTCTAAAGAGTTTATCACACAAGAATGGTAAAGTGCTGTAGTCATCAGGATAACAGTGTTTTGGGCTAGTGCTTATCAAATGACATCACTTCTACCCTGCAGCTGTTGTGCATTTCAGTCATTAGTGAAGCAACCCTTTTTGTTGGTGTGAAAGTCCATCATTTGCTTCCAATATTGTTGCAATACTGTTGTTGCAATACTGTCTTTGGTGCAATGAGTCCCTTCCACTATATTTCTGATGTTCCAGCAGTCAGTCACATGGCATAAATGGGTATGAATCTTTTCCTCTCCTCCCTGCTCTCTAGCTATTCCCAAGCAGGGTGCTATTGAGCTCCAGACATGAAGGGGAAATGAAAGACAGATTCATATAGAGGAATACATACACACAGCCCCCTACATGTGTCCCACTCATCAATTTCCAAATTCTCCTCTCTCGATCTTTCCAACACAGCCATCCAGATATGAAATCCATTATGGGCCATCAATCTCAATCCCCTGTCCTTTCAACAGAGGGCGCTTTTCCAGACAATGCCAAAATCTGTGCCAAAGTGAATTTGTTCCCCACTCCCACCAAAAAACCTGGACTTTCCCGGGGGGGAGGGGCACTTCTCTCCAACTTCTCTCATTCTCCTGTCCTTCCAACAGCTCCAGACAGATTTTAAAGCACTTCCAGCCCATTTTTCTCAATGCTCTTTTCTTTTAGCAAGGCAATAATGAGATGGATCGGGGAACCCTGCAGTACCAAAGCAGCAACATATTGCAATTTCAGAAAAGCATGATAGTGATTGTTTTGATGCTGGTATGTTTCCATTTACTTAAACAACATGACTGCTGCAGGACATCAGGTTGTTGTGATAAAGTCCTAAATTGAATAAAAACAGTTTTGATTGTTGACTGCCTGTGATCTAAGAAGGGCAAATGTGTTACCCTCTGCCAGTGTAAATGCGGATACAGTTAAAAGCCCATGAAGATCCCTGTTTTCCATGGCAAAAAGGGAGACGCAGTCAATAGGGGCAGTCATTGTGTTCAGGACAAATTAAGGCAGTACATGTTTTAGATATTCTGTGCTTTGGTATTGTTCCCCAATAAAAAAGACTTCCGCTCCATGTTCAACTTAGGGAGATGAATCACATGAATACAAATGCTTTAGGTCAATGCAATGACCTTTTTCTCAAGTAGCAAAAGCGAAATAAAACTTTCATGGTTTCTTTCTACTGTGTATATGCTATCCCTTTCACAGAAGATTACAACAATAAACTTTATCCAAGGTCACATATACCTCTCTAAAGAGAAAATGTTCTGAGTGTTTTGGACAGGTGAAATTCTGTGACTTTGAACAGAGGTCTTGCAATCAAGTATAAGGTGCACAAACAAGGTTGCCAGGCATCAGAATGTTGACTGAAAACTCAACTAAATGGCATGTTTCTCAGCATTAGCATGTAAGAATGAACAGGACTGGAAAAGGATAAACTTATCTCCTTCCCATTCTTCACTGGCATAAGAACTCACGGGTTCACTGAAATTGTATTTATGTGTGCTTAGTAACATAAAAAGGTAAAGGTAAAGGTTTCCCCTGACTTTAAGTCCAGTCATGTCTGACTCTGCAGAGTGCCGTTACCTTCCCACCGGAGCGGTACCTATTGATCTACTCACATTGGCATGTTTTCGAACTGCTAGGTTGGCAGGAGCTGGAGCTAACAGCGGCTTCTCACGCCGCTCCCAGGGCTTGAACCTGGTACCTTTCGGTCTGCTTAGTAACATAAACATGCTTTAAAAAGCCAGAAGTAAGGCTGAGGCAATCAACTGTTACTGTATCTCAGAGCTCACTAAATTTTGAATTGGTAATTAATGAAGTTAATATTCATAATATTAGACTGTAAGAGACATACAATCAGGCCACCTAAAATCATAGAACTGGAAGAGACCACAAGGGACATCCTGACCAACACCCTGCCATGCAGGAAAAGCACAATTAAAGCATCCCTAACAGATGGCCACACTGCCTCCAAAGAAGGAGCTTGCTTAAAAATGCAGTCACCCCTCTCTATTTACTCGGGACTATAGAATTACACAGGAGGTCCTAGAGATTCCAAGAAATAAGTTCTCTGTAGGAATCACACCAAAGTCCAAGAGATAACACTGTAATCAAACATGTGAATAATCAAATCCACAAAAGTCAAACTTGAAAATGTGATGTGCCAACTGTTATCAATTTCATTAAAAGCTGTTTTAAACATATTACAGTTCATAATAAAGAATATACTTTATATTGTTATCCAAGATGGCCAGAAAAATGTATACAATTGTTCACTTCCAGGTCATTCTATCCCAGGTTATCAGTCATGGAGCAACTGATGAAGATTTTCAGCTCTTTCCTACAGTTGACTTAAATTATTGAAATAATGAGATATTTACCTAAATCCTCTTTTGTAATCTCAGCAGGCAAGTATGACTTTGAATTAATTAGAGTTACCGTCAAATTATGCCTATTGATATTTAAGGCGGATTTAGGTTACTGTAAGCATCTACATCTTTTAAAAAGTGGGGAAAAGGAATTTGGATACAGTAAATAGAAGGGAGCTTTCAGGACATTGCAGATGTTTACCATAATGTGAATGTGAACTATATGTACCTACATCCTGATTTTAGCCTGCCCAAATTTATCATTGCATCAGTGGAAACAAAACACAATTTCCTCTCTAAGTAATGTATACAGGTAGTGTGTGCCTTATTTTAAAGCAGAATGATGCTTCAGGAAGTCTCCCAGAAGCAAGTTTTCCCTAAGACAAAATGCAAGATCCTTCTGTGCCATGTTTTCAAAGGAAAGTGTGGTGTTTTTGCTGTCATTATACTACTGAAATTCAACAGCAATAGAAACTGGTAGATCACAATGGATTAGCAATAGAGTGCACCTTTGTATCTACTGGGATTTGGTTCCAGGATGCCCCATGGATACCAAAATCAAGTCCCATTCTATACAGCACAGTGAAACTGTCCCTTATATAAAATACTAGCTGTGCCCGGCCACGCATTGCTGTGGCTTAGTCTGGTGGTGTTGGTCATTCTACATTAGGTTGTATTTATGCTGTGACCTCCACCCTTCTTTATACTCACATTAGTAGTAGTATTTGAAGTCTGTTACCTTCTTCAATTTTTGTGTTGATTGATAATTGCTTGAGATCTCTGTTGTCTTTTGTTTGTTGTTAATCGTGACGTCTGATTCTGCTGAGTGCGGTTTACATCTTATTGTGGTAGAATAGTTTTTTTTGTTTTGCCTGTGTAGGTGTTTATTATTGTTGTTGTTGTAGTGGTCATGAAGGCTGGATAAGTTAGATGGTACTGTATTGTTTTTTGGAGGCCCAGTGTAGCACTGACTGGCCTCTCAGCCTCAGTGCCTGGCTGCTTCTTGCCTGTGATGGTGTAGATTCTTATTGTTGTTGTTGTCATTGTTATTATTGTAATTGTTTTTTTGGAGGCCAAGTGTGAATGTAGGGATTGAGGAGGTGGATGAGCACTGAATGGCCTTGTAGACTCAGTGCATGGCTGATTCTTGCCTGTGTAGGTGTTTATTATTAGTGGGTGAGTGGATGGATAGATGAGTGGATGGATAGATAGAGTGGGTGCTCTCCTTGTTTCCTTTATTCCTATGCTGTTCCCTTTCTCTCCTCCGATCCTGAGCTCACTGATAAGAACACACTGGTCAGAAAAGAGGGTAAATATAACCGGATCAATGGTGTTTCTCTCCCTTTTGGTCTTGGCCTTCCGGGCAGAGAGGGCTCTTGTCCTGGGCGTTCTTTCGCTTCCCTTCCCTCCCTCCTTCCTTCGTTCTATCCGTCCCAGCCTTTCCTGCCTGCGGAGCCATGGAACTGGGTCAATGGGTTGGATGGTGGGGAAAGGGAGAAGGAAGAGGCCTCTAATTGAAATGCATGGACTCCATGCCATGGGGTGCTGGAATTTGTAGTTTGCATCCAGTCCAACCCACCCAAACTTCTCAGACAGATGGCCATCCAGTTTAGTTGTGTTGTTATAGTCACAATGCGTTGTTGTGAGTTTTTTGGGTCCAGATTGTGGTTTTGTGGTGTGGTTGTGTTGTTACAACCGGGAGGGAAGGCTTTTGTGTTGTGTTGCCAAGTTTCGTATTTCTGGGGCATTTAGTTGTGTTGTTATAGTCACGATGCATTGTTGTGAGTTTTCTGGGTCCGGATTGTGGTTTTGTGGTGTGGTTGGGTTCTTACAACTGGGAGGCAAGGCTTTTACGTTGTGTTGTCAAATTTTGTATATCTGGGGCGTTTAGTTGTGTTGTTATAGTCACGATGCATTGTTGTGAGTTTTGTGGGTCCAGATTGTGGTTTTGTGGTTTGGTTGTGTTGTTACAACCAGGAGGCAAGCCTTTTGCATTGTGTTGTCAAGTTTTGTATTTCTGGGGCGTTTAGTTGTGTGCCAAGTTTCGTATTTCTGGGGCGTTTAGTTGTGTTGTTATAGTCACGATGAATTGTTGTGAGTTTTGTGGGTCCGGATTGTGTTTTGTGGTGTGATTGTGTTGTTACAACCAGGAGGCAAGGCTTTTGCATTGTTTTGTCAAATTTTGTATTTCTGGGGCGTGTAGTTGTGTTGTTATAGTCAAGATGTGTTGTTGTGAGTTTTGTGGGTCCAGATTGTAGTTTTGTGGTGTGGTTGTGTTGTTACAACCGGGAGGAAAGGCTTTTGCGTTGTGTTGTCAAGTTTTGTATTTCTGGGGCATTTAGTTGTGTGCCAAGTTTCGTATTTCTGGGCCGTTTAGTTGTGTTGTTATAGTCACAATGTTTTGTTGTGAGTTTTGTGCATCCGGATTGTGGTTTTGTGGTGTGGTTGTGTTGTTACAACCAGGAGGCAAGACTTTTGCGTTGTGTTGTCAAGTTTTGTATTTCTGGGGCATTTAGTTGTGTGCCAAGTTTCGTATTTCTGGGGCATTTAGTTGTGTTGTTATAGTCACGATGCATTGTTGTGAGTTTTATGGGTCCGGATTGTGGTTTTGTGGTGTGGTTGTGTTGTTACAACCGGGAGGGAAGGCTTTTGCATTGTGTCGCCAAGTTTCGTATTTCTGGGGTGTTTAGTTGTGTTGTTATAGTCATGATGCGTTGTTGTGAGTTTTGTGGGTCCAGTGTGGTTTTGTGGTGTGATTATGTTGTTACAACCGGGAGGCAAGGCTTTTGTGTTCTGTTGCCAAGTTTTGTATTTCTAGGGCGTTTAGTTGTGTTGTTACAGTCATGATGTGTTGTTGTGAGTGTTGTGGGTCCGGATTGTGGTTTTGTGGTGTGGTTGTGTTGTTGTAACCGCGAGGCAAGGCTTTTGCATTGTGTTGCCAAGTTTCGTATTTCTGGGATGTTTAGTTTTGTTGTTATAGTCACTGCGCCCGCAACTTTATCCTTTTATATATAGAGATCAAAAATAAGGGTTTGTATACTGAATATTTTTTGGGGGGTGGGGGGGGTGTGTACCGTGTATTTTCAATGAGCTGGTTGAATCCATTAATATGAAGGGCTGACTGTACATTCCATTTTCCCACACTGCAAAATTGAATCTGAAAAATATATCTGGAACACTAAAAGAACAGCAATATTCCTTGCAAATTTTCTCATAAAAATAGCTCTGAAACAGAACGTTCCCCCTAGCAGCTTGGAAATAGGCCTGCTATTCCAAATTACCCCAAACTTCACTTCAAAAGTGAAGTGCTTAATATTTGCTGATATCTCCAGCTATTAGATTTGGCCTTATGAAACCAGATAGGCTATCAGCTGTCAAACATTAAATACCACTGTATGTTATTAAGCAATGCAAATTAGAGATTAAGAAAAACATTATTTGCCCTCAATCAAACACTATCAAACATCAAACACCAGAACAATGTAGGAATTAAAACGCCAGATATATCAATGTCAAATGTTAAGTGAGTATTTGGTAATTATAACAGCAATAGAAAATAAAATAGAAAATATCTCTCCCCCCACTCCCTCCGCCGCTACCACCACCACATATGTGGAGGGTTTTTGTTTTGTTTTTTGTTTTTTTTTTGCACACATAAAGGAGTCTGGAGACTGGCTGGCCCTGTCAAGCTTCACACAGGGCTGGGGTACATCTACAGTGTACAATTAATGCAATTTCATACTGCTGTAACTGCCATGGCATAATGCTATGGAATCATGTTGCAGTTTTAAATCTCTGCCAAAAAGTGCTGGTGAAACTTTTTGGTGAAACTAAAAATCATATGCTTCTATAGTATCGAGTCATATCAGTAAAACTAGAGTCAAATTGTAGCCGAAATTAACTAGTCATTTAAGAAGTAGAGTGGATCTGTTGCCCGGCATGCCTTGCTACCTTGACAACCAGGAAAAATATAAGCAGGATTTGAAGGCAATAACAGAGGTTTAGTTTACTTTCAAGCCTGAAAGAATGTCTGATATAGAGTCTTAGCTCTAAAGGAATTGGATATAAGCATACAATGCAAGACATTTTTATCCCTGTTGGCAACCATTCAAAATAGCCACTCTCTCCTCTGATTGGCTCAGAAATGGCCAAAAAAGGATCCGAGCTTTCGTTGGCTGGGGATTTCCTGTGATGTCAGAGGTGGATGAAGTATCCTTCATGGCGGGAAAAATGAAGAGCAGCTATTTGTCCATTTAAAAATGGAGCCATTTCGAAGATTCTCCCAGGAGGAAAAGGGTGAAACATGGGAAATGGTCTAAGGCAATAAAATGGGATTATATAAGTCCACAAAAAGGAGCCAGTCTCAGAAACAAAGGTGAAGTTTATGTAAATAATAGACAACTGAACAATATAAATCCCATTGAGGCACACCTTATACCTGAGATTTCTGAAACAACTGGATGTTTTCCTTGAACCAGATCTTAATTGCAACTTAAAGAAGAATCTGTTTCTGTTTGTTTTGCCTCCCTGAGGCAATTCCTTCCCAGAAGGCCACCGTATCAGCTTCCTGGGTGTGTAAACTCCAACAGTTTTACAAGCACATATAAGTTGTTTTGGGTGTCCGGGAACATGTCTGTGGTTGCCCTCTACCAACACTCCAGTCCCCATTACTTACATTTATTAATTTTTCTTCCCTTGTTCATTTGTTATCAATAAACCATAAACATGAATCCAGAAAAGAGAAAAGTTGCCTTAAAAAGAGAATCTTTTTAAGGCAAAGACTCTACAGTAGTGGAGTATGGAGGTTATTCTATTGTTAAGGAATAACTCTCTTCCACCTCCCATGGGCTTTTTGGGCTTTGGCAAATGATGTGCAGTTCTGCATTATGGAGTCCCCCCTTTTCCATTATTGTTATTTATGTTATTTCTAAGTTTAGTTTGTGTAAGTGCAATTTTTATAGTTTGGTCTGGTTGTATAGCCTCTTACGCAGTTTTATATTTGAAAAAAAGCTTCTTCTTTTTTCAATAAAGGCTTTTTTAAAGGAAAAAGGATAAGTGCAGTTTGGTAGAGATAATACATGAAGTACCCATAATTCAGGAATAGGTTAGTACTCGAACACATTATCTACTTATTTTGAAGTACCATAAATATGTGTACATATCAGAAAATATCCTGTAGCTAGTCAATATTACATTTAGAGGGGAGAATTCTGGGGGGAAACTCATTGTATCTCTTCTTGGCTAATTGTTTGTGCTACTATTATTCAAAAAAGCATTTTATTACTTAATCTTTCCTCACCTGAGTCACCCAAGCCAATCAATATCAACTGATAGTCAACTTTTTGCATCCTCAACTGATGAAATTAAATACCATATATGAACATTTAAAAATGTGTTATATTTACTTCCCATTTCTGTGACCTAGTTTTGGACTAGTTATTTAATAAAATAATAATTTAAAAATGGGAAGTGCTTAAATCATGAAAAATAAGTTTCTCTATTTAATTCTAACAAATTTCAAATTCAGGTTAGTAAGAGGTTCTCTTGCATCACCTCACACCAAGAGACTGTGAATGTAAACATTAATTTCAGTACACTGCTCTATTTGTGGAGAGACCCAAGTGAAAACAATTGGATAGTGTTAATTGTGTTTATTATTAAATACAATTTTTCTCAATGACTTCATTGTGTTGCATGCACACACCCATAGTCAAGTGAGCACCATTTTAAAATCTAAAATCAGCAGAGAATTAAATATCTAAAAAGGAACTGACACCTCAACAAAGGTAACCATAATGAGGATAGCTCCAACTGTGGATTGTCATTTGAAATATATTATTTAATGCAAATGTCAAGCAGCACCCTTTTCAGACTAAATTTAGTCTGAAAGCTGTTGCAGCTTACATCCCACTTATATGAATATAAGAAACTGCCACCTGAAGGGAATTCAAACCAACAAGCACTCTCTGTAATGAGACAATCACCTATATTGCAAATGAGATGGGAAACCAACCTTGTTTGCAATATAGGAACAGTAAGGATAAAGCAGCAAAATGAACATTGAACTACAGCAGTGTAAACGGAACAGCTATGGCAGTTGCTCCCACCTCTGTGGCACACTTCTGCAAGCATCCTGCAAATTACTTTCTCTCTTTCCCTGAACACTATCCCAAACACCCATGACTTTCAGTTACCAAGCCTTGGGAGGGGGTGCTGCTGCCCCTTATTACCAGAAGAGGGAGGAGAGAGCAATTTGGATCATGGAGATGTAAGTCAGGGGTCCCCAAACTTTTTAAACAAACTTTTTTTTTTCACTGTCCCTCAGACCTTTGGAGGGCCAGACTATAGTTGGCCACTGAGCAATAATAATAATAATAATAATAATAATAATAATAATAATAATAATAACAACAACAACAACAACAACAACAACAACAACAATTCGGCTATCAAAAAACTAAGAAATCTCACAAAATTTCACATCTGATGTATATGGATAACCTGAAGCTGTATGGGAAAACAGAAACTGAAATCCAGTCTCTGACTAACACTGCCCAAATTTTTAGCACTGATATCAGCATGGAGTTTGGTTTGGACAAATGTTCGACAGTGGCATTGAAGAAGGGAAAAATCACTGAAAGTGAGGGCATAAATATGCCTAATGGCCAAACAATAAAGTGTCACCAACCAGAGGCCTATAAATATTACAGCTGGACAACATCAAGCATGAACATGTGAAAACTGGTCAGCAAAGAATACACACAAAGGGTCCGAAAAATTCTCAAAAGCAAGCTCCATCAAGGACTGTGCAAGGAAGCTGACGAAACCATTGATCATATCCTCAGCTGCTGTAAGAAAATCGCACAGTCTGACTACAAACAGAGGCACAACTATGTGACCCAAATGATTCATTGGAAGTTATGCCTCAAGTACCACCTCCCAGCAGTAAAGAACTGGTGGGATCACAAACCTGCAAAAGTATTGGAAAATGTGCACGCAAAGATACTGTGGGACTTCCAAATCCAGACTGACAAAGTTCTGAAACACAACACACCAGATATCACAGTTGTGGAGAAGAAAAAGGTTTGGGTCATTGATGTTGCCATCCCAGATGACAGTCGCATTGACGAAAAACAACAGGAAAAACTCAGCTGCTATAAAGACCTCAAGATTGAACTTCAAAGACTCTTGCAGAAACCAGTGCAGGTGGTCCCGGTGGTGCCGTGCCAAGAGATTTCAGCCAGCATTTGGAAACATTAACAAAATTACGATCTGCCAATTGCAAAAGGCCATCCTACTGGGATCTGAAAGCATTATCCGATAATACATCACACAGTCCTAGACACTTGGGAAGTGTTCGACTTGTGATTTTGTGATACGAAATCCAGCATATCTAACTTGTTTGCTGTGACATAATAAAATAATAATAAAGACCGTTGGAAGAGACCCCTTGGGCCATTTAGTCCAACCGCCTTCTCCCTTTGTGCAACAAAAGCACAAGCAAAGCACCCCTGACAGATGGCCACCCAACCTCAATGTTAATAATCATAATAATCATAATAAATTGGGTTGGAAGAGACCCCTTGGGCCATTTAGCCCAACCCCCTTCTGCCTTTGTGCATCCAAAGCACAAGCAAAGCAACCCTAAATAAATAAATAAATGAATAAATAAATAAATAAACAATAATTAAAATACCATGATAAAAAGCACAAGCTAAAGCATTGGAAGGCACACACTGGGCGCTGCCGCCACCAGGGCTGGATAAATGGTTTCAAGGGGCCGCAAGTGGCCCGCGGGCAGTAGTTTGGGGACCCTTGATGTAGGTGATCCAAGCTCCTAGGGGAAATAAATGTCTGGAAGTTCATTTGAGAGTAAACTCTAATTTTTTTCCCATCTCACCAAGCTCAGACCAGCTGCTACTGTGTGTCCTTCATTTCTTCCTCCCTCTCCCTTTACCACCAAGAAGAAGCAGGGCCATAGCCAGAAAAAAAATGGGGGGGGGGGGTTTTGAAAATTTCGGGGGGGGGGGGTTCAACCCCTAGCACCCCCCACCCCAGCTACAAACCTGTCAATATCTGCTTGAGATAGTGCCTGGAGGGACTCTTAATGTTTTGCGTCTCTTAGATTTAGTATGGGGATTTGGTTAACCAGTTAAAATTCATGAGTAGACCAGGGGTTTTTTTATAACCTGAAAAATTGGGGGGGGGGGGTTGAACCCCTAACCCCCCCCCCTCGCTACAGGCCTGGGTGCAAGGGTCCTTCCCAATGCTTTCTAAATGGTGAGAGAAAATGGGATTGTGAGTGCTCAACTATTTATTGAATTAGGATCCCACCTATTCTTTACAGAGCTAACTTGAGAATTAGCTAGCTGTAGATGTTTGGAGCAAGGGAGTTGCAGCAAGGAACTGTATGACAGAATTACTGGATGGCGCTATCCATTCCTGCCCTGGCCACCCAATCCCCCACTCCTGATTCTTTCAAGTGGGTGACACTGGTGGGGTGGTTGCTTACTATCTATCTCCAGTCACACACACACAGTGCCACTCCTCTTCATCTTCTATCATCTCTCTGCTATCTTCCCACTGAAGCTGACGGTGGGGGCAGATGTTTTGGCCTTCAACTCCCAGAAATCCTAACAGCTGGCAAACTGGCTGGGATTTCTGGGAGTTGTAGGCCAAAACACCTGGGGACTCACAGGTTGAGAACCACTGCACTAGAGTATCTCTATCCATTTTAAATCCAGTTACTGACTCCTGCAGATTTCTGGAGTTTGTAGTTGAGTGAGGCCCAGGGCCTCTCTGGCTAAAATTTAAAGGCTCCTCCTTAAATCACAAGCCCCAGAATTCTTCAGGAGGCAAGAAGTGGAATTAAAGTGGATAAATGCTCTAGTGTGATGAGATTCTTAGGGCCAGACCCCAGAGGAAAGGCTCCGTTTGTTTCTGGAATTAGGGAGAGATGATAGAAGGAAACCTCATGATGCAATTCATCCATTCCTTGTCTTTTGAGGTCACTTTTTCAATAACACCATGACTGTATATGCTGAGAACACATGGAGAAATCTTGAAATTACTTTTTAAAACAAGATGTGTCTAGAGCCTTCACCAATTTTGAGAATAAATGGTACACTCAGAAGACTTCTGGAACAACATACAATCTGGCTTTAAAGCAAGGTGTGCATTCTCTACACAGTTTGCACAAAGTGAATTTGCATGGGGATTTGCTGTTCCTGGACCAGTGGTTAGAGAGTGGCTAGATGTGTTCTTTAGTGGGTCTAGACTCCCCCCCCCCACTTGTTCCAAATCATAGGAAAAGTGGTATATGTACAAAAGATCTGCCTTGATCGGTTGAGTGCAACCGAGAGCAAATTCATCACACTTCTAAGAGTAAAGACTTCCATGCCTTACCCTTTATGAAAGGAAAAGAAGCCTTTGTCCAAACTTATGTGTTAATTTCTATAGTCAGCTCTCTGAATGATTTCCTGCTTTACCTTCACATTCTTGATGCCTTCCATGGAATCAATTCTATTTTAAAAGGCCATTCAATAGTTTCTTGGGGAATGTTCAGCAAAACTGAAATGACCAGAAGATTGTATTTTGGTCCCAATGTTTCTGTGGTTTCTTTTAATGCCTGATCATGTTAATTTGCTTCACTAAGCATATATTTATTCTGTATGCATTGCTTCTAAACTTAATGAACAATTTCCCATTGTTACTCCCTACTAGAATTAAATCAATAGGATTTATCTATGTGTTGACTATCCATTCAACAAGTGATTGAAGAAGTCTACTCTAACTGGACACAACCACTACAATCCAGAAGAATGTATGTTAACCACAGATTAATGGAAGTAATGGTAGCATTTATATCAACACACCTTATATGTTGAGGAAGAAATGCATTATGGTCATTTAGCACTGCTAGCATCCACATTGGTCATGCCTCCTACTAGCCCCTTACTTTGGTAGTATTGAAAGGAGATCTTGATGTGTACCAGTTTGTGAAACAGCTCTTCCTTGTCCAGGACCTTCTATCTTGGTGTGATGGTGGGAGATGTTATGCCATTGACACTGACAAATTAAAATTGCAATGGCAGCAAGGTGTTTGATGCATTCCAATTTATTTGTAGCTGAACATGGTGACCTGAAACATCCAAACCTGTACTACACATATTTAACTCTACCCAATAGAGTTAGATTGCAAGAAATAAATTAATGAGTAGTATGTAATGGTATTTCATAAAAGTTTGCCCATCTCTGTAGACTTTCTTCTTCAACAGTCCTTCTTCTTAAGGGACCCAATGAGAAATTGTTTCATAAGCACAGCATCAATCATCACTATCCCTTTGATCAATATGGAATCATGGTTACTTTCCTAACATTGTAGCCTACTCCAAATGTAACACCAAACTATGATTTATCAGTATATGAATGTGGAGTAAAAACTTTAGGCTTGTGAGTTCTCCTTCCTATTCTTTAGTATCCCATTTTTTATCCTTGCAGTTTCTCAAATCACTCCTGACATGGGAAAAAACCCTTTTATTTCCATTTCAATCCACGCTCGATATCTGCCTTGCAAATATTGTGTTATATTTTGCAAAATTATGCCTCCAGGATTTGTTATAGATTCAGAGAAAAAATTGTTATCCTGATTATCTTTATCTAGATATTTATCTGTAACAACAATTGTACTTTTTATTCCCAAAATGAAAAAGTTCAAGATAGTTGTGGTTCCCTAGGTACAATCCTTCTTTCAGAAGGCCCAGATGGCATAGAGCAATGACATATGACTTTTGTCATTTAAAAAGGGTGAGATATTGCACTTTGACATAAGTCGGATGCTTCTAGAAAATAAAATATTATAAAGGTTAAGTTTTCCTTCAGAGCACAATGCCTGCAACACGACATCAAAGGTTATGGGGAGTGGGGAGAGAGAATTAACCAATTTCATTCTTCACCAAAGTGACACAAAGCTGCATTGCCCATTCTAAGCATTCATCAACTGTTTTCTTATTTCAGGCGACAGTGTTTCTTTGATCAGCTGCATCCATCTGAAACAGGCAACGACATGTGCTGGGGATACCCAGATACAGTTCCTATATTTACAATTTTCCAGTCTTCATAGCACTTTTCATTTTGATCATCTCAAAAAAGTAATCCTGCATCATGTAGATTTTTTTTTCTATTTCAGTTTCGTTATGATGCATTTAGATGTACCCATCTTAAATAATTTTTGCTATTATTATTAGTCATATGCATTTTTAACATTTGCAAGCATTACGGCTTCACGTTCCTCTCTCTTTCTCAGCTTATTTTTACACAAAACAGGAAATGCTGGCATTAGCATCACAACAAAAGGCCCTTCTGTGAAGCTGTCATAACCTTGAGTGGACCTGCAAAATTGATAAAAGAGAATCAGGGTCCCTATTTGCATAATACTGAGCCATCCCTATTGAGTTCTGTCAGTTCAGGATATAATTCACATTAGCCTAAACATTTTCTGAATGGGTAATTGTGGGGAACGGAGGAAGACTAAATGAAATAATTTCAAAGCTTTGTTAAAGACCTTTTTCTGGAAAGCTAAATGATCAACAGCTAAGCATGAAAATTGCCAAGTCAAGTAGTACATGAGAAGAAAGAAGGGCATATTCATTCAGTTTGACCCAAATTTAAACAGGTATGGAATAAACTCCCGCCAGATTTGCCTTTTCTATTGAGAAATATTGTACCATTCTATAACAAATGGGGCACAGACCCAAGTTAAATCCCTTCTTGACTCTGATTCTCACAACTCTGGGGACTTTATTGCACAAGGCTGCAATTCTATAGCAGTCCAACAACAATAACATAGTGATCTCAGCGAAGAGGCAGAATGTCAGTGAGATATGCACAACATTGTGTAATTTCCCTCCCTCATTCAATAAAGTCCATAATGAAGTTTTTAATCGCTTTTTCTGAAGGTAACGTTTGAACCAAGAAACTGTGCACTGGTGTTGTTGCTTGCTTGTGATGTCCAAGTGTAAGGATATTCTTAGACACAACCATCTGAGGATATACCAGGGAATAGAATTTTCATAACATTTCCAAATAATTCAATACATAAAGAATAGTTGTTGTACATGTTCTAGGGTGGGGAAGACAAACTAGTCAGTTTGACTGTGATGGAAGCTGCATATAGGCCCCAGGTAGTAACTAAAGATAGGAAGGCCAGGAAAAAAATGGAATAATTGGAGGAAAAAAAACATTTTTTCCATTTTTCAAAAGCCATTATATAGTTTGAATACCATGTATATATTATTTATCATCGGAAAAGAACATATTCTAAATAGTTTTTTCCCCATTTTTCCATTAAAATGGCTTTGAAAAAACCCTGCCCCCCCCCCCCAGTTTTGTTTTTTTTTTTATCATACCACACCATAAAGACATACTGTGCCCTACAGTGAAATCAAATCAAATGACTCTAAGAGAAAATGGAAAGAAAATGGGAAGCTTCAAAAAGTTTGAACGGCAGCACTACAGTATTCCATAATACCGGTTTAACAAAATTAGTCATTATTACTATAATAAATATAATAATAAAACTTTCGTTATATACCGCTCTACCTCCCCAAAGGGACAGAGCAGTTTCCAACAAAGTAGTGACAAACATTCAATGCCAAAATACACAACAAAGAAAATAAGCAGCCTCCCAGATCAAACTATAACAAAATTATATCAGATAAACCGTATTAAATAATAACATAACCAAACAACAATTACATATCTAACATTTAAAACACAACAAAAGTCCTAAATTTAATATCTCTTGACACTAAAATAAAGCAGTAATACATACTTGGTATTGTCAGATTTGCCTATTGTGGTAAAGTTTATTATATCCGTTTGGAATTATATCAACAGGGTTTCATGGAGCTGCCTTTGAAAAGTTTTCAGAAATTTCACCAGACTAAAATTGTTATAGTTTGATAGTTGACTGTACCTGGTTACAGGAAGCATAGCAATCCCACTCCTATATTACAAAAGCTCCAAAATGCCAGATTTAACCTACAAAGTTCAGGTTTAGACTATTTGATGGACTATTTTTTCCCATAAATACCTGCCTAGGCCTCAAGAACTTCAGAAGAGGCTGCTCTGTCACCCCTGATGAATTGTTGTTGTTGTTGTTGTTGTTGTTGTTGTTGTTGTTGTTGTTGTTATCCTGACCTATCTCCCTGTGGGGACTCATAAATGAGAGGGCCTTCTAGGTGGTTGATCCCAATCTCTGAAACTCTTTTTAAGAAAAAGAGTTGGTCTTTCCTTACTCTCATTCTTTTGGCAAATTTGTGCATTGTGAGAGGTTTGGGAAAGCTTGCAGTTTTAAAAAGGTATTTTCAAGAAAGGAGCATTGGTCAACTTCTTTTTATATATTTTAAATCATACTTTAAATCATTCTGATATCGATGATGTCATTACATTACATTACATTACATTACATTAATAATATCCTTTCACATATTTCCTGTCAATACCACCTTTGATTAATCTCTGTAATCTTTCTTGGATGTCAATCTGGGAATAAATGCAGAAGATAAATGAAACGAATGATGATACAACCCGAGGTGTGTATCATTTTATTGTATTGTTTGTTCCATCATATTTCCATAAAGAGGCTATAACTATATATCTGTAGTTTTCATGTTCTTTCTCATATACCCTATTTCTCTGAAATTAAGACCTAATCGGAAAATAAACCGTAGAATAATTTTTTCAGAATAAGCCCTACCCCCAAAAATGAGCCCCAGTTGAGATCGGCAGCCAGATGGATGCATTTAGTACATCTGTTGCAACACACAACAGATGCATTAAATTATAAAATAAAAACATTAATACATAATTAAATATAAATAAATTATATTATTGACATTAATACTTAAAATAAATGATAATATAAATTTAAATTAAATATTCAAGTGGGCACCTTTGGAACAGAGATTTTTGTACATGACTAAATGAATAAATGTAGATTGTTGTATATGAAAAAATAAGACATCCATAAAAAAAGGCCCTAATGCATCTTTTGAGGCAAAAATTAATATAAGACCTGGTCTTATTTTCAGGAAAATACAGTAGGTTTCATCCAGTCCTTTTTTCATTTTTCATTCAGTAATATTACAGCTTCAAGATTTTAAATGCTGTCATATCTGAAATTTCATTCCTAATTTGCAGGCTTGTAGAAACATAGATGATGGGATGGCATGACCTTTTGGAAAGCTTCAGAACAGACTTTAAAAATGCCCATAATGTGTTGCCCACAGGGAGAAAGCGTAAATGGTTTTAGTGCATCACAATATCTTTTTTTAGAAATGGCAGAAGATGGATGGAAAGAAGTGAAAAAAATGAAGAATTTGGGAGGGAATGGATAGAATGATTAATGAAAACCAACAGAAGATTTTACATGCAATTGAGTAAGACAGAAAATCTTCAAATCATTAGGTCTTTTTTCCCCAGCAGACTGCAGAAAAAGACTTAATGGCCCCAACTTTGCAGTCCCTCCCATTGCATGTTCGCCTGGTTCACTCACTAAAGTTTATTGGAGTGGTGACAGCAGGGGCGGTTCAACCATTAGGCGAAGTAGGAGGTTTCCTAAGGTGCATCCTCTGGGGGCCGCAGTTGAGGCGCCTCTTGAGGCGCCTCAAAGTGCCCCTAATGAGCAGCGTCTCTTTTTTTCTTTTCCCCCCCTCTCCTCTGGGAGGGGACACGCCCTCTGGGCATGCCTCACCTTCCCCCTCCTGCATGCGTGCATTTGTGCATGCATATGCATGCACCCCCGCCTCCTCCTCCCAGGCTCGTGGCCTGGCCGGCCTCCAAGGCCTCCTGCCGCCCTCCGAGGCCTCCCGCTGGCCTCCGAGGCCTCCCACCGGCCTCCCGCCGGCCTCGCTGACCTCCCGCTGGCCTTTCCGGCCTCGGCTCCCGCCGGCCTCGCCTCCCGTAGGCCTCGCAATGGACTCCGAGGCCTCGCGCTGGCCTCCGCAGCCGCCCACGGCCTGGCCTGCCTTCACATCCTCGAGGCCAGGTCTCCAGGCTGTCTGGCCATGTATACTGTTTTGATTTTAGAGGTTTTTTTAATACTGGTAGTTTTTTAATACTTCAACAGAAAGGAAGAAACCATGAAAATGAACAAAATCTTGCTACCAGTATTAAAAAACTCTAAAATCAAAACAGTAGATGGGAACCAACACTCTGAGGGCAGAGGACAGCTAATGACTGAACAAAGGATGCCCCCAGGCAAGAGATAAAATCTTTCCAATACTAATTAGGGTGATTAACTGAAACATTAATGCTGGCTTCCCAGTGACAAAGGACTCTTGCCACACCCTGGACTCTACACAGATATATATTCTTTCCTTTCCTTACTTAGTTTATCCATACCTCACAACTTCTGAGGATGCCTGTCATAGATGTGGATGAAACGTCAGGAGAGAATACTTCTGGAACATGGCCACACAGCCCGAAAGACATACAATAACCCTGTTGTGAGATCTGTTGGAATCGAAGTAAGTGAGGTTACATATCTGGACCTGAATATACTGTATAAGACTTCTATTATTCATTATTATTATTATTATTATTTATGTCCAGGGTGGGAGAAAGGAAGAACTCTTGTCTGCTGAAGACAGGTGTGGATTTTGCCATTGGCCACCTTGATTAGTATGTAATGGCCTTGCAGCTTCAAAGCCCGGTTACTTCCTCCCTGGGAGCATCCTTGGTTGGGGGGCCAGATTTCCTTTCGGTGTACTTTTAATTCCTATGGATTCCTGAGGACCGTCAGGGGTCTTCCACACAGCCATATAACCCAGAATATCAAAGCAGAATAACCCACAATATCTGCTTTGAACTGGGTTATCTGAGTCCACACTTCAAGTTCAATGTTTGGTGCTAAATTTGCAAATATAGTAATTCCTACATAACATTACCATGTATTAAACTGCTTTTTCTATCAATTTGTTGTAAAACATGATATTTTGGTGCTTAATTTGTAAAATCATAATGTAATTTAATGTTTATAGGCTTTTCGTTAATCCCTCTTTATTATCCAACATTTTAGCTTATCCAACACTTTTATTTTTCAGTGATTGGTTTGGGGGGGGGAGCAAAATTCTGTTCACTTACACTTGAAAATTACCTTGGGCCGGCCCTGGGTGGCAATAAGTGTTAAACAGATTTGGAATCAATGAAGTCCTTGAGAAACGTATAGGTTTTTAATCTAAAAGTGTATTGTTACACAAAGTAATATATTGCAACCAATAACCCTGGTTACATGTATAAATGAGACTTGAAGGGTCCTCAGCCTCCACAATCATAATCATTAACAGTAAGTCACAAGGAATACAATTATTTGTAATTTCTATGTAAAATAATATTGAATTGCAGCTGACTGTATTCTTTTAGATATCTGGAAGAACAAAGAAAAACAATTAAGTAACTGCATTATGGGATTTGTAGTTTTATAAAGTCTTTAATAATCTCTGGCAGCAAGTGTTGGTGCCTCACCAAACCACAACTCCCATGATTCAATAGCAGTGGGACCATGGTAGTTAAGGTGGTGTCAAACCACATTAAATCTACAATGTAAATGCACCCTATAACCATAACAACACCATAGAAAGAGCAACAGACGTGAGAAAGATGATGGCTCAAACAAAAACTTTAACTCATTGATACATACACAGATATGTAGGCTCTTCTGAATAGAAAACATTTCATTTAGAACAATCAGCTCTGCCCTAAGCAGAATTGTCGTAACCAGACAAGACATAAACTGATAAGTGTCCTGATTTGGCCATTTTCTCTAAAGCTGCAACTGACACAGTATTTACATTCCTATTTTGTAAAAGCTAACAAAGTAGGAAACCTGTTTGTCATATTGTATCACCTCTGATCTGCATCAGCAACCAATAATAAGAGGCATGAATTCATAGTCAGTTTACCCTTTAGGTAACAGCTCCTTGTTAGAAAGGCCACTGATGTATATTTAATGTTTCTACCTATAGATGTTCAAAATGGGGAATGGATTAGTATTGAAAAGAGAAGTTGAAATTCTCTGTTACATAAGCATGAGTGGGCATGTGTTTTTATGTTTGGGTGCACACAGAGAGATGTTGCCAGAGGCAACCTGAAACCTTTCTGGCTCCATCTTTGTTATCATCGTCATCAGTACAAGTAACACAATTTAAGTAAGTAGTTGCCTGGTGTCAAAAAAGCATGCTTTTTTGTGCATAAGCATTTGCCTGCCTAATTCTTTTTGGTCACAGTGAAAGAGGATCTGAAACAGTGAATGTTGGTGGATATAGTAGTAATAGTAATGCCCACTTGCTGCTGAGGAATTGTGTTGCAACCTTCCTGGGAACTGCCATAATTCAATCTCATTGCAACATATTTTTAGTTGCCCTAGTTGAGCAATGGAGCCCCTCGCCACCCATCATACAACGTAGCCTCATTTCCAGTGGGGTTCCATTGCTGCAGCATGGTAGGACACTGCACCGCCAACACAAGAGATTCCTCATGTTCCACTTGGAGCAATTGGGCTACTGTGGAAATAAGCTGTGCAGAGACACTTTCCCACATGCAATGGGGAAGCATCGCTACTAGCCAGGCAGGGTGCGAGGTGCTGGGATTGCCCCACTGCCCTGCCATTGAGGCTGGCAAATCTATAGGGAAGACCTCATCAATGTGATGAGGTCCATTATCCAGTAACATGATAGCGTTGCTCATAAATCACTTCCTAGAATGAGATGAGGTAAAGCTGCTTGTTATCAGCATATTGATGGCACTTCAACCCATATCTCCAAGTGAACTTGCTCACTGATTTCATGTCAATATTAGACAGCAATGGAAACAAGATGGGGCTTTGTGACCCAAAGAGTAGCTTATCATCATCATCATCATCATCATCATCATCATCATCATCATCATCATCATCATCATCATCATCATTTAATTACTTATTAATCGCCCTCCATCCAAGATGCTCTAGGCGATTTACAAGATAAAATTGTAAAGGATAAAAATACATACATATAAATATTGATAAAAATTAACATAGATTAAAAGCTCTAGTAAAGAGCCAGGTCTTGAGTGCTAGGGTAAAAGGCCCTAACTCACGCATGGCTCTCATATAGGGCGGCAAGGCATTCCATAAGGCAGGGGCAGAAATAGAAAAAGCTCTGCGTCTGGTCCTTTCCAAATGCACTTCTCTAGGACCTGGTATGTAAAGTTAGTCGCATTGAGATGGTTGTTGCGACCTCCGATGATGGGAGAAGGAGAGACGGTCCCTAAGGTACAATGGGCCCTGGCCGTAAAGAATTTTAAATGTCAGAACTAGCATCTTATATAGACCACGGTAATCAGTTGGAAGCCAATGCAGATGCTGCAGCACTGGTGTTATATGGCATTTCATGGGTGTTCTTGTGAGTAGCCTGGCTGCCGCATTCTGAACAATACAGAGCTTTCAGGTCGTGGACATCGGAAGGCCAACATACAGGGCATTGCAATAGTCCAGCCTAGACGTGACCGTGGCATGGATGACTGTTGCCAGAGCCTCATCAGATAGATAAGGTGCCAGTTGCCTCGCTTGTCATAGATGGAAAAAGGCCTGTTTGCTAGCAGCAGCGACCTGAGCTTCCATTGTCAGCTGCGAGTCCAAAACGACACCCAGTCTCTTAATGGTAGGCGAAGGAGATAGGGCAGCACCATTGAAGGTGGGTAGCAAATGGGTCAGACCAGTCTAGTGGCCATGCCAGAGAATCTCGGTCTTCGCCGGGTTCACCTTCAGTCTACTAGCACGTAGCCAGTTCGACAGAGCCTCCAGACATAAGGTGAAATTGTCTGGTATTGACGTTGCTCCAGGCTCCAAGCGCAGAAGAAGTTGGGTGTCGTCTGCATATTGATAGCAATCTAGGCTGAAACTCCGAGCCAAACTAGCAAGGGGTCTAACGTAGATGTTGAAGAGAAGCGGGGAGAGAATTGCACCTTGGGGTACCCCACATAGGAGGGGAGATCTGTCAGAGACTTGATCCATATACTCCACGCATTGGCTCCGGTTTCGGAGAAATGATCAATTAATCAACAATTAAGATCCATAGAAGAAGAAAGAAAATGATAAATGCATGACAATCCACCTCAATTGAGTCCCCATGGGGAGAAAGTCTGAATATAAATAAAGTAAATAATAATAAGATAATTTTGAGCGAATCAGTTGAGGGAGTGCCAAAGCCAGCTGAGGATTGCAACCAATTTTATGAGTAAATGTTATACAGGTTGAGTATTCTCCAACATGCTTGGTAACTCCAATTTTGGAGTATCTCTACTTGCACATTTGTACATAATCAGATATCTTAGAGATGGAACCCATCCCAACATGAAATTTGTTTATCTTTAATATACAACTTATACTCATAGCCTGAAGGTAATTATATACACAATAGTTTAAATAATTTATGCACACAATAATGTGTACATTAAACCATCAGAAGCAAAGGTGTCTCTATCTCAGCCGCCTATGTGGACAATTTTGGACTTTGGAGATTTCAGATTTTTGAATGCTCAACCTGTAGTTTCAATTGTTAGCAAAATGTAGCAACTCCTTTAAAGAGAAAGGGAGATATAAATGGGCTCTACTTGATTATTTTCTTTATTTCAATCATTCCTCTTTGCTAATTGGAAAGCTTTGTCCTTACCACATTCACCTGCCAGATGACAGTGGATCCAGCAATTAACCTGGAATGCCAGCAGATAGTCATTGCTCCTGCCCTGAAAATGGTCCCAGATGTTTTCTCTGAAGCCACCCCTCCATTCTGGCATTGGATAGCTAAACCATATCCATTTGTATCTTTGTGACAGTATGTGTAAGTGACCATCACTTAGATGCCCATGTAGGACCTCATCACAAAGGGTGGATTTTGGTGGCAGTGGTTCGAATCTGGGGAGTGGGGTGAGCTCCTGTCTGTCAGCTCTAGCTCCCCATGCGGGGACATGAGAAAAGCCTCCCGCAGGATGGTAAAACATCAAACATCCGGGTGTCCCCTGGGCAACATCCCTGCAGACGGCCAATTCTCTCACACCAGAAGTGACTTGCAATTTTTCAAGTCACTCCTAATATATTTTCCCCCCAAAAAAACGTACTATTATTTCACCAACAACATTATTTACAGTGTCAAACTTTCTAATTTTTCCACCCCACACCCCAGTCGCCTCACATGGCCATCTCTGGCTTGTTAGAACGTGACAGGGTCAACACAAAGCCAGATAAGTCATCCCTGAGCTCTCTGCGAAACTGGAAATTGCCATCTTGGAGGGGTCTTGCACAACTTAAAAGCAGTGGGAAGTCAGGAAGTTTTTTTGTCATTACATAACCAGAACAGAAATCCAACAAACACAATGACTACAAATGTGAGTAGTTATAATATAGATCTGACTTAATCCATTATGACTTGCTAATAACAGGATGCCAGCTATTATTTACTCCCACCCACCCCCACCCCCCATTCTCTTCATTCTCGTTCGTTAAAGCCTTTACAACACTCTAATTAATTCCATTGATTGAGTCTCATACTTCTACTTCTTACCATCTTTCCTCCACCCACCAACGGTTTCTATTTTTTTCCTTTCCCAGGATATTCGTTTTAGGAAATAATTCAAGCCACAGTAAAAAATGCCAGATTCTCTGTTTGCATCGGGTTGTTTCAATGATGTGTGGACAGTAGAAAGCCAGAAAAGTTTGACACAGTACACATACATATATGTGTATCTCAAGTGATTTTGTGTGTGTCAGGAATGACTTGAAAAACGTGAGAGAGAATTGGTCGTCTGCAAGGACACTGCCCAGGGGATGCCTGGATGTTTTAATGTTTTACCATCCTTGTGGGAGGCTTCTCTCATGTCCCCGCATGGAGCTGGAGCTGAAGCTGACAGAGGGAGCTCATCCATGTTCTCCCTGGGTTGGATTCAAACCGGCAACCTTCAGGTCTTCAGGTTCCATGGAAGAAGTAGGGCTATATTATCAAATTAATTAGAAACATTTACTAAGCACAGCATTTGCTATCAATGTCAACACTTTCCATCATTAAAATGCTACTTCAGCATTGGGTTTGGAAATCACACCCATAACTTGCTGGATCTACACTGCCATATAATCCAGTTTCTGAATCCAAATTATTTGTTTTGATCTGGATTATATGAGTCTACACTGACATATAATCCAGTTCAAATCAGATAACCTGGATTCAGATGCTGGATGATATGGTACTGTAAATGGGGCCTTTGATCTTTCAAGAAAAGATAGACTAGATTTACAGGCAGTACAAAGCATGAGGAAGAACGGATCTGATTTTATGTTTGAAATGTATACAGTAGAGTCTCGCTTATCCAACGTTCTGGATTATCCAACGCATTTTTGTAGTCAATGTTTTCAATATATCGTGATATTTTGGTGCTAAATTCATAAATACAGTAATTACTACATAGCATTACTGCATATTGAACTACTTTTTCTGCCAAATTTGTTGTCTAACATGATGTTTTGGTGCTTCATTCGTAAAATCATAACCTAATTTGATGTTTAATAGGCTTTTCCTTAATGCCTCCTTATTATCCAACATATTCGCTTATCCAACATTCTGCTGGCCCGTTTATGTTGGACAAGTGAGACTCTACTGTATTTTTAATTCATAATGTATTTTAATAGTTTTAACTGTTTTATGTGCTGTTTTATATTGGTGTGTATGGGCATCTAATTGTTGCCACTGTTGTAAGCCGCCCTGAGTCCCTTCGGGTGAGAAGGGTGGGATATAAATGTGAGAAATAAATAAATAAATACCCAAGTTACAAACAAGATAGGTTCTGTAGATAATGGTATATTCTTAAATTGAATTTTTATGTAAGTCAAAATAGGTACATTATTAAGTATAACTCCAGATAAAGATAGATAGATGATAGATAGATAGATGATAGATAGATAGATGATAGATAGATAGATAGATAGATAGATAGATAGATAGATAGATAGATAGATAGATAGATAGATGATAGATAGGGATAGATAAGCTTTGTATAGCATAGGGAAGGGTTAACATCTCTGTGGTGTTCATGTTGCTGTCTGTGCCCCTGTTTAGAAGATTTCACCTCACTTTTTGTCCCTGTGAGGATTGAAATTTGAAAAATTTGGCCTGTTGTGGAAACAAGGATTGGTGAAAAAGCTTCACTGGAGACACCTTTTCCCAATGATAACTCTTTCAGGAGTGAATTTCCCTTTTGAGAGATAGTTTTCTCTCACTTTCTGTTGTCTCATCCCCGTTCTCAACTCTGTCATTTTTAAATTGGATGTTTGTAACTTGGAGACTGCCTGTACTTCAAACAGAGTCAAGAGGCAGTGCTTCTGTCCTTAAAAAGGAGTGCATTTTCAAACACATTGAAGAAGCATACAATTCCAGTGGCAAAGAAGGTAGGGGTCAGCCAGAATCATCTCTAGAGAAAAGACAACAAATGTTTTTTGAAAATCACATTGGTGTTGTTTACTGCTGTTGTTTTAAACCATACGGAAGAAATGCCTCCTGAAGCTTGAAGCTTTGTTTATTTTTGCTTTCTATGTATCACTTTTAATTGAGAAGTCAGGAGAGACATCAGTGGCTTGTTTTGGCAAAGTCAAGGGAATCATTCGACTATTCAATATGATCCACAAAACTTGAAGGAACAGCAATTAAAACATGCTATTATGAAGCAGAAAATCTTGAGAGATATAATTTACATAGCTTCCTGGGAATTTTAGCAGTGGAATTTCCTTGTATATAGGCTAGCTGAGATCAATTGCAGACAGTAGAAGACAGCAACCACTTCATTGTTTGTTTCAGCTAGTTTCTACAAAAGGAAAATAACAGCTGAATACAAAGCAGCTGAGAATTCACACACATTGCCTTTCAGAGCAGTAAGATATTCTTGAAGAATAGCACCTACTAGGCTTGTGTCTTCTGTGCATGTGTGTGTGAGTGTGTGTGTGTGTAGAAGTTTCCAAAGCCTTCTAGAAAGTTTGCAATATTAGCATTTATTTGCAGATATACAAGCTGCACCTAGGTGGAGGCACACAGCTAAATCCATCCTACAGACACTTGACTGACTGCACTCTTACAATACCTAGACACCTGGTTCCCAACATGAATCGCAGTGCTCTCTGAACCATCCTCCAAAAAATTGGGTGCCCTGACAAATTTGTGAACATCCTGCAGCTCCTCCATGATGACATGATGGCAACAGTCTTGGACAGCAATGCCCCCCAAAGTGAGCCATTTAAAGTGGAATCAGATGTCAAACAGGGATGTGTTATTGCACCAACCTTGTTTTCAATCTTCATCGCTATGATACTCATCTTGTTGATGGGAAGTTTCCCACCAGGGTGGAAATACTCTATCAGAGAGATGGCAAACTATTTAACCTCAGCAGTGTTATGATTTCCTTTCCTGTTGTTGTGTGGAATCATGAAAGTGGGTCATGTCCTGGCTGGTAGCACAACTGAAGGAAGGGAAAGCTGACCAGACATAGGGTTTCCATGGAAATGAGGTGGGCACGGTGAAGGGGAGGACCAGGGTGAAAGATATGAGGAGGTGAGAGGGAATGCAACTTTCAGATGGAACTCTGCTTGTAACCATACTGTATGCTTTGAGAAATAAAAGCCTTCCAGTCTGCCTGTGAGGTAATTTCATCTCTAGAGAGATGCAGGGTGGGACAAGCAGACTGAAAGCCAAAACCTAGGTCACAACAACATAGAACTCCAGTATGCTGATGATAACGTAATATGTGCACATTCAGAAGAAAACCTACAAGCCACTCTAAACACCTTCACAGAAGCATACAGAAGCTTGGCCTCATTGAACATTGAGAAAATCATAGTGTTCTTCCAGCAGTCACCAGTCAATCCCTCTGCAATGCCAGAAATACAGCTTAATGGTGTAACATTAGAAAATGTTGACCATTTCTGCTACCTTGACAGCCACCTCTCCACAAAAGTCAGCATTGACACTGAAATACAACACCGCCTGAGCTCTGCAAGTGCAGCATTTTTCTTAACGAAGCAGAGAGTGTTTGAGGATTGGGACATCCATAGGGATACCAAGGTGCTTGTTTATAAAGGTATTGTCCTCCTCACCCTGCTATACACCTGCGAAATGTGGACTGTCTACAGACGTCACATTTGACTCCTGGAATGATTCCATCTGAAAAGTCCTGCAAATCTCTTGGAAAGACAGGCAGACAAATGTCAGTGTGCTGGAAGAAGCAAAGACAACCAGCACTGAAATGATGCTCCTATGTCATCAACTCTGCTGGACTGGCCACATTGTCCAAATGCCCGATCACTGTCTCCCAAAGCAGTTACTATACTCCCAACTCAAGAATGGAAAACAGAATGCTGGTGGACAGGAAAAGAGATT
Source organism: Anolis carolinensis (assembly GCF_035594765.1). Taxonomy (NCBI): domain Eukaryota; kingdom Metazoa; phylum Chordata; class Lepidosauria; order Squamata; family Anolidae; genus Anolis; species Anolis carolinensis. The sequence goes on along the minus strand of NC_085845.1, from coordinate 93,125,261 downwards.
TAAAGTTGGGCTCTAACTGGAGGTCAGCTGTGACCGACCAGCAGTGCTACAGTATTCAAGAGGCATAAATGGAGAGCAAAAGGGATAAATGTGCCAAGAGGAAGGCATGTCAAGCCAACCCTGAACAGGACCACCTTCCACATGAAAACTGATGTCATCACTGCAGAAAAACATGTGGATCAAGAAAAGTTTTTCACAGCCACCTACGTATCCACTGCCAAGTTACTACACATGGAGGGCCATCATACTCAGACAACGAGGGATCGCCTAAGGAAGGAAGGTTCTAGGGGCCTCAAATACAGTATATAAGTATATATTGTGATGTACACATTTTGAAAATTAAAATGTACATATCCATCAACTGATGACATTGGAGAGGGGGGAAGTCCACTAATAGAGAAGAGTGGTGACAGCATAGAGGGAACTACATCAGGTATGAACACAGAAAAGTAAGACACCTTTCATTTCAAATATCCACACTCTTCTCAGTGTTCTTTTAACATTACAAGCTGCACACAATATACTAGCTTTGCCCGGCCACGCGTTGCTGTGGCTTATGGGAATCCTTTGTTGGCCAGGTGGAATAGAAGCGAATAGCCTTGCAGTCTCAAAGCCTGGCCGTTTTCTGGAGTAGCTGGAGCTTTTTGTTGTATGAACATAGAGGCATGGATGAGGGGTTGTGCTGCCAAGTTTAGTGTTTTTGGGATGTGTAGTTTTGTTGTTTTGTCCTAGGCCGAAATTTCATTACCCATATATATATATATATATATATATATATATATATATATATATATAGAGAGAGAGAGAGAGAGAGAGAGAGAGAGAGAGAGAGAGATAAAATTTTGTTCTGCATATGAATGTGTCATGGATAGTGTGGAAGAGGGGTTAGCTGTAGAATAAGAGCCTAGCCAAGAACAGCAGCTCCTTCAGCCACACTGTGGGGATCTGCAGATCCCCTCTAGCAATTGAAGTCATTCACAACAATCTTTGGAAATAACAGCTTTAATGCCTGGTTTCACATGCAAAAACCCTGTTTTCCTACCCCTTGGACCCCCCTTTTGAGTTCACTAAAGTTTGTTTGCCAGCTTCCCAGTCAGTTTGAACCAGTTCCCACTATCACTCCTTTCGCAAGCCAAGTCTATTCTTATCAGTCCATTCTCATTCTAGGCCTACAGATGTCCAGACATTGACATCTATCTTTCTCTGTTCTCAAAACTGGCATGGGTAAATTCTGATATTCCAACAACAGCAGATGAATCCATGACACACACAGAGATGTAACAACTTCTCAGCCTGCTCTTAATTAGTTGGACAACAAGTTCCATCATGCCCAACATGGTCAATGATTGGGAATGATGGAAGGTATCACTCAGCAACATCTAGCAAACCATGATTCCTCCATCCCAGGTTAACAGAAATTTAATTTTTGACACTTAAAAAATGAAGTGGGCATTCTTCAGATTAGCTGTTACTGCAGATACTAGTTCAACAGTTTAGTTTATACATCTCTCGAAGACAAATACTCTCTTTCCCCCTTGGAATTGAGGAACAGACTATCCTCCACCAATATTCAAAACAACCAGATTATTTAGGAGAGCCTCCAGAGACAGAAACTGCCATCACATTATCATCTTTCTCAGACAGGAGTAAAGAGACATTGCCATGGTTTCTACCCAATGCCAACAACATCTTGAACCAAGACTACAGCTCTTCCTTGGAAGGAGTTTCGTGTTTGTCCTATAGATACATTGCATGTCTAGTCGACAGAACCAAAAAAGAGGGGGGAGTCCTGCCTTGGCCAGCTATAGTTGCTACCTTAACACATAAATTGGAATGGACCAGGATTTCCCACCGCTTTGCTTTATGCTTCTCTGACCACTTATTCACACAGGGCTTTTTTAGCATCCTAGGACACTTCCCTGCCAGTCCAGCGATGGATGGGCACACTGCCCATCACACGACATTGCTGGACTTCTGACAGAGGCCCCACCCACAACCAGAGTGGAAGCATCTTAGGAAGTTCCCCTCTAAACAAGGAAACGTACCCATGTTGTGCTGGCTCTAATGGAGCCAGCACAGATTTGTGCCGCTTCGGCAATGCTTCCCTCATGTGATGGGGGAAGCATCGCCACAATGAAACGGTACTCAGGGCAAGAGTTGCCTCTCATTTCTGCTATTTCACCATGGAGGCTGGCAAAACAGGATGAAGGGTGTGCCCCCATATAATAAAATGATGAGTGTAAAGAATAAGTCTAAAACAGGAGCACAAAAGAAAAGCAGGCTCCAAAGAGGACGAGGAGGCACCATACTAATAAATTTCCAAAGTCTGTCCAGCACCCAATTACCAAGATTTTGATCAAACAGTAAGGATTTCTTTCCATGCATTAGAAAATAGGTATTCTTCTATTATTAGTTATCTTAACAAGGGAACTTCTCCTTCCTTACATTCTTTAAACTCTTAACTTCAGGTTACTGCCAGGGATTTAGGCCAGAAAATGGTTGCTGTACTGGTTACAGACAGATTTCTGCAAGTCTCTTCAATGATATGGCTAAGAATTAGTCTAAAACTCAGAGCTAATGTTGTGGAGAAGCTGAATTCATTCTCTCATCTCTTCTTTCTCACCCTGCAGCTGATTGGTGGAATCTAAACTCATTTGAGTAAGCTTTGGGAGTACAGTCCTCACTACTTCATTTTCCTTTCTGTTCAGAATACTCTGCAATAATACCTACTTGTTTACAAATGTGAAAGCCCAGCCTAATGGAAACAAACATACTCCTATGCATGGCAGCACTATCACTCATCCTACCCACATTATCTGTATTGTAACTTTGTAGAAAAATAAATAGTAATTTCCCTGAAGACATATCAGTCACTCATACTCAGCAGTCATTAAAAACTTTTTAAAATAACCTTTTCTTCACTGTTTGTAAATGAATGCTGAAAATCACCTTTAGATGAATGTAATTGTTGGTTTTTAACATATATAACTCCTTTACTGACCAGAAAAGTGCAAAAACACATTATTTTCTATTTCTTAAATTTCCTGTTCATATTCCAGTAAGGAAAAAAAAAAGTATTTTTTCTGTTGTCAGAATCACTATTCTAATTCCTTCTCAGGTAATAAATTGACCTGTCAGTTTCTCCATTTTGACATTTCTGAGTGCTTTAATCAGCTTCTATTTCGCATATCAGTACAGCTGTCAGTTTCCAGAGCTCAGCACAAATGATCAACAAATTTAAAGGAAGAGATTGATGGAAGGATGAAAATTATTCCCAACAAAATTTAACAAGGCACATAATGTTAATTGACAGTTCTTGTAATTTGAGTAAGAATTATGACCAATAGAGTCAGGTTCATCATAGATGGAAACAAACATCATGGTCTGCAAAACACACATGACACAGAAATTTGGAACATGAAGGATTTTATTTAATTGGTTGCTGGATATTTATTTTATTATGCAAACTTCCCTGGAGATTATACACTGAACACAAATTTATTGATTTGATTAGTGTTCAAACACATCAAACAATCTAACTGGAGTGAAATAACAATGATAAAGCAGCTCATGGTGCTCACTTGGAATAATAAATAATTGCCAGGGTCACATGATGCTATAAGACAAAGAATTCATGGACCACTGTCTTGTTAGCATGAATTCCTTGGCTTTAACTGGTTATGAGTCTAAGCTTTGTTACTGGAGCTTAATGTTATCTATGGGAAGTTCAAAAAAGGACCCATGTGTTTAAAATGATCAGAGTTGGTGCCTCACACGAAGAAGGGTCTCTGTGCAAAGGGTAGATATGGAGACAAACTCTGGACACTGGTTATGATTCTTAGATGGTCTAAGGAGATGAAAACAATGAAATTGCACACAGGGGACAAAGTCAATGGAAACTGCACAATGGGGAGTGCTGTATCAGTCTAAGTGAGTTGGCAAGGTCTGGCAAGAAACCCATTCAATAGAAGTAAACACACTGCTTTGTCAGCAAGAGAGAAGGGGTTTTGAAGAAAAATCCCAGATTATACTTTTTTTTCGTGTCAGGAGCAACTTGAGTCGCTTCTGGAGTGAGAGAATTGGCCGTCTGCAAGGACGTTGCCCAGGGGACGCCAGGATGTTTTACTTTTTTGTCTTTTGATCTGCCCACTCCGCTTCTCAGTCTATTTAGGGACTTCCAAGTTGCCCATTCCTGGATTGCCCCTGGAGGCAGACTCTCATGGGGGGCCATCCAGTTAGAATTGACAGGTTTATCTGCCCAGAGGGACACCCTTGCTGTTGCTGGGGGGACATCAAGAGGAGTGGTGGTTCTCATGAAGCCCTTCCTTGATTTGAGTCTGGTGGGAGGAGGGTGATAGTCATGCAGTGGGTGGCTTTCACAATGTTCAACCTTTTTTCTCTCACAGTTAGCAGCAACTTCCCGTCGCACATCAGGGGGGGCAATGCCAGCTAGCTTATAGAGTTTATCAACAGGTGTAGGTTTAAGGCATCCTGTGATGATTCTGCATGTTTCGTTCAGTGCTATGTCCACCTGCTTTGCATGGGCAGACTTGTGCCAAACAGGACAGGCGTACTCCGCAGTTGAGAAAGACAAGGCAAGGCTGATGTTCTTATTACTTGTGGGTCTGCACCCCATGCACTTCCAGTCAGTTTCCGCAGGATGTTATTGCGTGCAGCTACTTTGTGCTTGGTGTTCATGCAGTGTTTCCTATATGTTAATGTTCGGTCTAAGGTGACACCAAGGTATTTAGGATGGAAACAGTGTTCGGAAAGAGCCTCGAAGACTGAGTAAATCCAGTCGGGCGTCCTCTGGGTAACGTTTCTTGTAAACGGCTGATCTTTCCAACCCAAACACATTGCATTGCTTTTAAACATTTTTTAAACATTTTAAATGTGTTTTATCTCTCCACAAATGGATTGGACTAAGATAAGAGAAGTGCAAGCTATTTGTGAGGCACCAACAACTAGTACTTGTTTTACACCAAGTATTAAAACTTTCTGCTCCTCCAGTTGATTTTTTCCTACAATTTCCATCAACTTGACCTATAAAAGATATTTTATGAGTTGTCATTCAAAATGTCTGAAGTTTCACAGCTCTGATTTGCAAAAGTTACAATTATATCTGTAAATCATTGTGAAACATCCCCAGTTTTCATAATTTGGAAATTCTCCACTCCTAATCATACCCACTGAAAAGGGATCAATGAGACAACAGAGTTCAGTGAGATTTAGTTTGCTTTTAAGAAATTAGCTCACCAATGAAATAAATACTTCAGTCTCTCAATATGGACAATATTTGGGGATGTTTTGTGATGATAACAAACACTCTTGGCTAAATAAACCAGTCATATTCTTATATTTTGGAAGGCCGCCTGAAATGCATTGCCTGAATCAGCAGAGATACAGAAATGGCTTAGGATAATGCAATCCATACTAAATAGCATTTAGTTTCTGAGAGGTCAAAAAAGTGTATCTGTTAAAAACACACTCATAAAATTCTAGCAATTGCGTTTCTTTGAGATGCTTCACCATGCACATAATTGCCATTTGGTATGCTGATTTGAGACCTCAGTGAAATGCTGAAAGGATGTGACTTTCCCAGAAAAGCAGCTGAAATTCATTCAGACAACACACTGCTTCATATTAATTTTTGGAATTTATGAATGAAATTGGTTAGATTTAAGTGAGCTCACCAAGTTAAAAAAAAGCAGCAGCACCAAAGATTTGGGGGGTGGGAGCAAAGAATGCAGTCAGGTTTAGCACCCACCAAAGAGAAAACTAATGTGTGTAGTTCAGTTATGTCATTTAAGTAATCATTGACTTATAATGCCAAAAATGTCAAAATTTGGGCACATCAAAGGAGCAAATCCCTATAGGATAATTCTTTAGAAATGTACAGTTTAGGAGCTGAATTCCAGGGAGAGAATATCATAGAAACTTGAAGGTGGGATGTAAATCAAATCAATAAATATAAAACAATTTGTGTTCAGGAACTGCAGATATGATAAGTGGCAAGCTGGATCGATTTCCCTCATATCTTTAAATGTTTGTGTGCTCTACATCTTCTCACCATTTAGACAGGTCCATTAGGTTGTCAAAAACTGGAATGGGTTTAGTGGGTCAGGGATTCTACCAGACATTCTACAGACAACACACTGCTATATAAATATTAGAGATCGACAGAATATTCAAAATTTTAGAAAATGCCCAAGAGTTGTGTTTGTCTAGTGTTGGGTAATCCTGACACATTTTGGGGAAAGAAAGAAAACAACCTTTTATAGAAAATGTTGTTTTCGGTGTTTTAAAAAAGTGAATTTTGCACAGAAGAAGTCCGGTACTGTAAATAGTATTTTGCAGTTGTGTTGCTTTTGAAGAACTTATTTAATTAAAAGGAAAAAAATTAAAATATTAATTGCTTCCTCCAAGAATAAAATTAGTGAAGAATTGTATCCCTAATAAATATACATATACATTTCATACATACATTGATTTTTTATTTTCTTGTTGGATTTCTAAAGTATGAAAAAGGAGGAAGAAAATTGCATAGGTTATTAATTCAGGCTAAATATAAATAATATAAGCTGACCATATCTGCAAAAATACATTCTCTTGATATATAGCTTGTTCCTCAAAAAGCACATTTATTAAGAGATGTGTGGTGAGCCTATTTCCTTTTCCATCAGATAGGTTTCAATCTCCTTTTAAATATTTAATGAATGAGGAAGATGCTGCGCATGTGTGACCTCCACTCATTCATTTGTTGTTGTGATGTAGAGATTCACTTCACAGTCACTTACGTATCCACCGCCAAGACACTGTGCTTGGAAAGCCATCACACTTGGACAATGAGGGATCACCCAAGCAAGTAAGCATACCAAATTGAAAAAGAGCTCCTGTATATGGAATTACCCTTCCCAAATCCTAATGATATAGAAATACAGTAGAGTCTCACTTATCCAACATTCACTTATCCAACGTTCTGGATTATCCAACACAGTCTGCCTCCCACCCAGATCCAAAGCTGTGTCTCTAGGCAGCAAGGACTGAACTTTTTACAGATTTAATTTTCAACAATGTGGTTACTGTAAGTTCATTTTATGCAATTCTATATTTGTAGTCAATTTTTTAGTAGCCCATGTTTTTGTAGCCAATGTTTTCAATATATTGTGATGTAATTACTACATAATGTTACCCTGTAGTGAACTGCTTTTTCTAACAATTTGTTGTAAAACATGATGTTTTGGTGCTTAATGTGTAAAACCATAACATAATTTGATGTTTAATAGGCTTTTACTTAATCCCTCCTTATTATCCAACATTTTCGCTTTTCCAACATTTTTGCTTTGATAAGTGAGATTCTACTGTAGTGGGTTGCTGTGAGTTTTTCCAGCCTTTGACAACACAATATAGAGATTATTTCAACATATTTTATCAGAAGCATGTTATGGTTCATTATTCATGATCTCTCTCTCACTCACACACACACACACACACACACACAGCTGAATATACTTTGTCTGAAGGGGCTTTCAATTGGTTTAAACCAAGAACAAATGAATGGTTTGCCACAACTCTGCAGTTATTGGGATGGGTTCAATCAATTGCTTTCCAGTAGCAGAGTTGCCTAATGCAGTAGTGTCTGTCATGCTGATGTGCAATATTGTGACGGCACCAATCTTGGCAGCAATCCAATGAACTGTCAGTGAACCCTTCCCTCAAGGAGCAGAAATGAATTGAACACAATCCCATCAGGAGTCGTTGAGCCTTCAAGACAAATGCTTGCCATTTCACAGTGATCAAGACAAAAGGTTCTTCATGAGAACCTTTATGAAATATTTATTTTTGAAAGATTTAGGTTTTCTGATGGTTATCGATTTGGACCAGCCCATGAGACTAATGCCTCATAAAACACACCATGACACTTGGATGATTACACCAAGGTTGTCACTACAAAAATGTGCAAGGGTCATAAATACAAACTAAGGAGATCCATAATATGAACAAAACCCTGCAGTAAGCTGACATTCTTTTCTTATTCTTGTTATTATTATGTCTTCATGAGTGAAAACAGTATTTTTGTGCCAGAATTTTCCTTTTTAGGTTTCATCCTGCTAATTTGTTTCACCTTTCTATAAATCCGAACTCATAGTGCCCTGAGCTACCCCATTTTATTTTTGTTTTAACAATGCTAGAAGTCTCAGCTGCCTGGTTGTAATTGCTCTGTGTTTCAGTTTCAAGTTACCTGTTGACTTATGGTGAGCTCAATAATTTCATAGGCTTTTCTTGGGAAAAAAATACTTGTACCAATGCTAAAAAATAGTCCAATTACATTTGTTCTCAGCCTTGTGAAGGATATCCGTTTAGCTCAAGCATGGTCAGCATCTGTATCTTCAAATATCACCTCATTCTTCAGTATAACAGGAACTAGGGTTTTGTTTTTATGATGACTCTATTGCCTACTTAGCAATACTCACTTCACAGGTATGGCAATGGCATCTCTTGAAATACTTGATCTCTCTCAGTGATCCAGGAACAAGGGTAAGAAAGTGGAATATATTTATGAGTTGACATGCCAGGCCACAAGTGCTCCCAGTAAGGTTTCACAGTCAAACATGAGGGCAAGGGATGGTGGCTGGTAATATCATAGGGGCATGATGTGATACATTAAATGTGAACTACAGTTGTTCAGATTATGTCATTTAAATAAAAAATAATCTGACAAAGGAAGCAAAGGAAGAGAAAAGAGCTCTAGTAGCCATTCAAATCAGTCTGCATAAAGAGGAGCCAAAAGCACACAACTTTTATTTTCCATTAATCCTAAGATTCCTACAATTGCTTTGGGCTCTGAAAATATGGAGACAACCCCTAAGAAGAAAGGCCAATTCCTCAGATCTGGAAACCCCCAAATTTTGGGTTTAAGAATTAGGGAGATTAGAGCAGTATGGAAAGTTAGAGGTGTTGATATCAGACAGAAATCTTATATGAGGAATTTTTAAAAATTAGGTAGTAAAGGTAAAGGTTTCCCCTGACGTTAAGACCAGTCGTGACCGAATCTGGGGGGTTGGTGCTCATCTCCATTTCTAGGCTGAAGAGCCAGTGTTGTCCATAGACATCTCCAAGGTCATGTGGCCAGCATGATTGCATGGACCACAGTTACCTTCCCGCCGGAGCGGTACCTATTGATCTACTCACATTTGCATGTTTTCGAACTGCTAGGTTGGCAGGAGCTGGGGCTAACAGCGGGCGCTCATTCCGCTCTCGGGATTTGAACCTGGGACCTTTTGGTCCGCAAGTTCAGCAGCTCAGCACTTTAACACACTGTGCCACCAGGGGCCCCCAAAATTAGGTACTTTTCCATTATTTGGACAAAGACCATAAGCGGGTGCTTGAGAGAGAAGGATAGTTCATTTTATGGGGGTGGAGGGTGGGTTGAAGGAGGAAAACAATTCCCCCGTTTTCCTTTTATTCCCCCATCCATGTCACCATCATGGAAACAACCCTCCTTTATAATATGGGAAGGTGAGAAGGGAAATAACCAGTGAAAACGGGGAAATGGTTTTCCTTCTTCAACTCCTTCCCTGTAAAATGGGCTATCTTTCTCTCTCTGGTGGCTCCTTGTGGCTTCCACCCAGACAATGGAACAGTACCAAAATGGACTAACTTTTCAATAGAGATCAAAGACACAGGCTTACAAACTAATAGCCACACTACAGAGGAAATGAAGTCGTGTTTAGCCTGCATATAAATTTTTATTTGTGAAATGCCTTCCTCCATAAGATCAGTAGTTGCATAGTAACATTAGAACAGAGAGCACATAGACAGCCAAGCCATTCTAGATGCTAACTTTGGGATCAGGACCAATATATGGGAGGTGAACCTTCACATCTATTTGTCTGTCTGTCTGTTTATCCATCTATAACAGGCATCTTCAAACTGCAGCCCTCCAACTGTTTGGGCCTCCAATTCCCAGAAAACCAGCTTGTTCAATGATCAGGAATTCTGGGAGGTAGAAGCTCAAACAGCTGGAGGGCTGCAGTTTGAGAATGCCTGATCTATACACATACATACATACATACATACATACATACATACATACATACATATATAAAGTGGCCCAAAACTAAGTGGACCACCAGAACTGACTCAGAAGTTTAATAGAGCTGGAGAAATACCAATGGCAGGTGTTCTACTTTCAATTAACATTTGGAGTAGCCAGGGATAATGTTAAATGTTGTGAAAAAATATGAGTCCTTCCCATCTTGAAAGGAGAAACCTGTGGTTATTATCTCACAAAATAAGTTAAGAAATTAGAGAAATGCACACAGTACAACTTCTTTTCAAGAAAAAAGAAGGGGGAATGTAGCATATGTGATCCATTCACTTAGAGAATGTTGTCCTTGTTGTGTACCATCACATATACTGATCCTAAGATGAATCTATTACACGGTTTTCTTGGCAAGATTTGGTCAGAGTGGGGTTGCCATTGAGGCTCAGAGGGTGCAACTTACCTAAGGTCAACCAATGGGTTTCCATGGCTAAGCAAGACTTTGAACCCTGATATCCAGAGTCATAGTCCAATGCTTATAGTCCACTCCACCATACTAGTTCTAAAATATAAATATCATTACTATCCTTTTTTCCTTTCCTTCCTTTAGGCGATCCCTCGTAGCTCGAGGACGATTGTCTTCCATCTTGGGGGGGGGGGGTTCTTAGGTGGCTGAAGAGACCGATTCTTGACCCGCATATTCTCCCGCAGTGAGGACATTGGTTTCCAGGTGGAAGGTGGTCCCGGTCGGGGTTAGCTTGACGCTCCTTCCTCTTGGCACGTTTCACCCTTAGGCCCTCCGTTCGTGCCTCTTCGAACTCCGCAGCACTGCTGGTTACAGCTGACCTCCAATTAGAGCGCTCAAGGGCCAGGGCTTCCCAGTTCTCAGTGTCTATGCCACAGTTTTTAAGGTTGGCTTTGAGCCCATCTTTAAATCTCTTTTCCTGCCCAACAACATTCCGTTTCCCATTCTTGAGTTCGGAGTAGAGTAACTGCTTTGGGAGACGGTGATCGAGCATTCGGACAACGTGGCCAGTCCAGCGGAGTTGATGGCGTAGGAGCATCGCTTCAATGCTGGTGGTCTTTGCTTCCTCAAGCACGCTGACATTTGTCCGCCTGTCTTCCCAAGAGATTTGCAGGATTTTCCTGAGGCAACACTGATGGAAACGCTCCAGGAGTTTGGTGTGACGTCTGTACACAGTCCACGTTTCGCAGGCGTAGAGCAGGGTTGGGAGGACAATGGCTTTATAAACAAGCACCTTGGTATCTCTACGGATGTCCCGGTCATCAAACACTCTCTGCTTCATACGAAAAAATGCTGCACTCGCAGAGCTCAGGCGGTGTTGTATTTCAGTGTCGATGTTGACTTTTGTGGAGAGGTGGCTGCCAAGGTAGCGGAAATGGTACACCGTTAAGCTGTATTCCTGGCTTTGCAGAGGGTTTAGCTGGTGCCTGTTGGAAGAGCACTTTGGTTTTCTCGATGTTCAGTGAGAGGCCGAGCTTCTCGTATGCTTCTGCGAAGGTGTTTAGAGTGGCTTGTAGGTCTTCTTCTGAATGCGCACAGACTACGTTGTCATCAGCATATTGGAGTTCTATAACAGATGTTGTGGTGACCTTGGTTTTGGCTTTCAGTCTGCTGAGGTTAAATAGCTTGCCATCTGTCCAATAGATGATTTCTACTCCGGTGGGAAGCTTCCCATCAACAAGGTGAAGTATCATAGTGATGAAGATGGAAAATAAGCTGGGGGCAATAACACATCCCTGCTTGACACCTGATTCCACCTTAAATGGGTCACTTTGGGAGCCGTTACTATCATTACTATATAGTAGTAGTAAATAGTATTTACTATTTAGTAAACATCCTCTGTGGTATAATTATCTCTGGGTGCATCTATATCAGACATGGGCAAACTTCAGCCCTCCAACTGTTTTAGACTTGAACTCTCACAAATCCCAGCCAGGTTACCAACTGTTAGAAATTGTGGGAGCTGAAGCCCAAAACGCTTGGAGGGCTGAAGCTTGCCCATGTCTGATCTACACTGTAGAATTAGTGCAGTTTGACACAAATGGAATCATGGGAATTTTAGCTGTACAAGGTTTTTAGCCTTCTGTGCCAACAGCTACTGGTGCTTCACCAAACTACAACTGCCATGATTCCATAGTATTGAGCCATTGCAATTAAAGTGGTGTCAAACTGCATTAATTCTAAAGTTTAATTCTACAATTCTATAATAATTGTAATCTTCTTAGGGTTCAGAAAATCAATTTCTATGAATATAGTTCTATGCTATTGTGGTTAAAATGTAACTCCTTCCATTTTACCTGTACCAATGAGTTGGGAATATTTTTTCTTATTATGGTTGCATTGCATGAGTCATTTATGACAGAATTATCACTGCAATGACAATCAAGCTTCAGGAATGTAATACCCTCAAACTCTGTGAACACAGACAAACCTCTAAATTTTTTGTTTTCTTTGTTTTCTTTTTACAGCTAGTTATGGGACTGCAATAACCCCTGTTGCTTGATGCACCAGGAGCAATAAACAGCTTCAGCAACAGATTAGTCTCAACTTTGGTTCTGCATTTGATCAGCTGGAACAGCCGTTTGTTATTTGATGTATTAAGAGGTGGCAGAGATTATCACTTAAATAGACATTAAAACTCATGGGGTGATCATGCCACATGTTGAAAAACAGATTTGTTTATGATCTCAGGAAAGAAATAAGAAGATAAACTATTTCACTCTGAGTCAGCTGCTACTGGATCACTATATGCTGTGAAAGTTGCAACTCTCTCATCTTGGACTTTTTTTGTCTGAAAGTAAGGATTGTCTTGTACAAGGGAGATGAATTGATAAGGCAAATGGTCCCTATTGCACAACACCATATGAAACCCATTGCTAGTCTGCCTCCTGCCCATGACTAACCTATCCCCTGCTATTGTTGGGTAAAGCCCATCAGTACCAGTCAATCCCATCATATTCCCTCCTCCTACCTGGTGCAATTGGACTTTTCTGCAGAATTCTTCTCCTCTCCTACTATCTCACTATTCCAAAGCTGGGTTTTTTAGAGTAACTTTTGGATTTTTTTAAAGTAAACGCTGTTGAAACAGCTTAAAAAAATAATAATTAAAAATAATGAGGAGGGGAAGCACAAAAAGCCATGGTTATGAAGAAGTACAACTGTTGGAGCATGGACCAGCAAGTCATTTCTATTGCATAATTTATTTATTTATTTGTTTATTTATTTATTTATTTTTCAAACTTATATGCCACCACTCCCCTAGGGCTCGGGGCGGCATACAAGAACCGGCTAAAATCAACAATTTAAAAAACATCTTAAAAACATCTTTAAAAAACATCTTAAAACATTCTAAAAGCACCTTTTAAAACATCAATAACAGAACTCAAAAGCCTGCCGAAACATGTGTGCCTTACATGCCCTGCGGAAGGCCAACAAGTCCCACAAGGCACGAACTTCAGGTGGCAAGGTGTTTCAGAGAGATGGCACCACTGCTGAAAAGGCTCTGCATCTAGTTGCTGTTAGACACAAGGTCTTAAAGCTGGGGACTTCCAATCCTCAGAACGGAGGGATCTCTGGGGTTTGTAGGGAGTGAGGTGGTCCCTCAGGTACATCGGCCCTAGACCATGTAAGGCTTTAAAGGTAAGCACCATCACTTTGAAAGTGATCCAGTGCTCAATTGGTAACCAGTGCAGCTGCAGTAAGATTGGTGTTATGTGGCATCTCATCGGGACTCCCACAAGGAGCCGGGCAGCTGCATTTTGCACCAATTTGAGCTTCCGGATGACCGACACAGGAAGGCCAATGTAAAGGGTGTTACAGTAGTCCAGTCTCGAGATGATTGTAGCCTGGATAACCGTAGCCAGGTTGTCCCTAGACAGATAGGGGGCTAGCCGTCTAGCCTGCCGAAGATGAAGAAAGGCGGTTTTGCTAATGGCGGAGACCTGGGCCTCCATCGTCAATGAAGGGTCCAAGAGGACTCCCAGACTCTTTACTAGTGAAGACGGGCGTAGAGCTTCGCCATCCAGGGTTGGCAACTGGATATCCCCACTGTCCGGTCGGCCCAGCCATAGGATTTCCGTCTTTGCTGGATTCACCCTCAACCTACTGGAATGCCACCATCCAATAATGGCCTCGAGGCCATTTCCATAAGTGGAAAGAGGTGTGATATGAAGATACTCATGCAAGTATGCATTTACTAGAGCTGTTCACTTACTTGCCATGGAATAGCAGCTTCAAATGATAAAGTCCAAGAAAATGTTAAAAATTGAGCAACTTGATTTCTACACAGAGATGGCAACTATTGCCTTCATAGTGGTATCAAATACTGAGGTCAGCCTTCTCTAAATTGGTAACCTGCCTGCTATATGCGTTGGATCCAGAGGAGGTTCAACCACCAGGCCAACTAGGCAGTTGCCTATGGCGCCATCTTGTTGGGGGCATCATCGAGGCAACTCCTGTCTCCTGCTTTTCTGCTCCGCAAAGCCCCGAACACCTTCCTTCTCGCCAGGAAGGCATTCAGGGCTGTGCAGAGCAGAGAAGCCGCCAAACGTCTTCCTGGCGAGGCCTTCCCCTTCTGCCCAGCGCTCCGGCGAGCACCGGGTGACCCAGCACTCACCGGGTGGCCCAGCGCTTGCTGGAGTGTGGGGCCTGCCCGGGTGCCCGCGCCGGGCCTGCCCGGGTGCTTTCCTATCCAACATGGGGAAGCATTGCCATGGCAGCTTGGTCTCATAATTTTCTACAGAACACAGTAAGCCTCCTGCGTTCCAAGGAAAGCCTCGTGCGTCACTTTCAGAACACTTCCTCCACAGGACCCCACTGGGAGCCACCATACATAGTGTGATGGCATCTGGCATCCAGTGAGGATGAAGTGTCCCAAAAGCATCCTAGGATGCTTAATTTGCTTCATGTGATGAGACTATTAGTTATTTACATAAATCTATGTATTGTACAGTGTTTACAGTGGACTCTGCAGAAAATGCTGCAGCTATACTGCTACCTTTCCATAGACCTCTGGCATTTCCCTCTCCTTCTTGCTGGTGCACAGGAGCTCGCTTCTGAGATGTGTCAATAGCCTTCAATGTCCAGGAGCTCAGATACCACTTTGTAGCCAGATCGGAACAGCAACAACACAGGCACAATCCATGCCGTTTCCCTTAGCTGATAAGCACTGAGAAAGGATGATGACTCTGGTGTCCAATCTGGACAGTAGATCTGGCTGAATTGGACCCAATCCTGCTATCCCGACTGCCCTGAAGCCAGGGTTTCCAGCAAGCTCCAGGGTTTCCAACAAATTCAGGGGTAAACATGGGGACCTTTGCTCAAAATCGAGGCAAAGTTAGTTTAAAGGAAGGAAGGGAAAAAACCCAAACTCTGCAATACTCACTGTTTTGATGTATTTCCATTCTTCATTTTTTGTTGTGTCATATTGTAACTGAGGGGACATAATTGTACCCACCCACAAAACTCCATCTTATAAGCTGGTATCTATTTTTGAACATAGAAAATATTAGAAATGACAGCATTTTTATTCATGAGGAACTGGTAGATGAAAATTATAAATCCTTGAGGAAAGCTTCCCTTCTTTCCTGAAGCTTGCAATATATCCCCAAGAAGATTTTCAAGCCACAGTACTTGTCAGTGCTATTTCATTAACATTCCTCCAGCTGAATGCACAGCAGACCCCAACCTCCATTTCTGTTTCTTCCATGGGAACAATAGGCACTGCAAAATTTGGAACCATTTGCATTCACAGCTCAGTAATTAACATTGAAAACTTATGTTTCTTTCTACACTACATTCCCATCCATGATTATAAGATTCCAGTTTCACAATCTTTTTAAAATATATTTTCTCAATATATTTCCTGAAAGGAAAGAAAAAAGCATTTCTTCAGTCTTCTATCTCTAACACACACAGAGGTAATGTTATAAGTTTGTGATATTCAATGCAGCCCTCTGTATGCATTCATGGATTCAACCAAACATAGCTAGAAAATATTAAGAAAGAACCCTCCTCCATCACTTGTTTTAGTTGTTTGCAGTTCTACCTACTCTATTATGTATAACTAGCTGTGCCCAGCCATGCGTTGCTGTGGCAAAGTGGTGGTGGTATTGGTTAAAAATTGTTGTGTAATTTTTATTTGACTTTATTTGCATTTTTTAATTAATTTTATTGTTATATTTTTATTTATTATATTTTATTATTTTCTTGTATTATTTTTAGTTATTTTCTGTTATTATAGTATTTTATTGTATTAATTTTTTAGTGTTTTTTATTATTTTTAATTGGGTTGCTAGGAGACCAAGTTGGAGGAGCTTAGCCTTCTAACTGGCAGCAATTGGATAAAAGCAATTATTCCTCTCTCTTTAATTAGGACTTTATTTTTCTTTTCTTTTTGTTGTATCAACCTAGAGGCGTGGATGATGGGTTGTGTTGTCAAATTTCGAGGTTGGGGGGCCCGTAGTTTTGTTGTTTTGTGGGTCGCCATGATGCCATCACTCTTTTATATATATAGATGAGAACTGAGTATCCATACCTTTTGGTATCCATGGAACCTGGGGGAGTGGGGTGTCCTGGAGCCAACTTCAGAAGATACTAAAGTCTCACTGTATGTATAATTTCTTCATTTGAGTGTGGCAGTATGGAATCAGCCTGTGTGTTATAGGTTACAGTAATGTCTATGACTTGCGACGTTATCAGAAAGGCTAGGCAAAGCGTCCCACTTTGTCTGACTTGTGGCAAGGAAAGAGGGAGCAGCAGGGCAAATCTGTTGCCCCGGACACATCTCCCTCTCGTGATGCTTTCCCCATCACATAGGGAGAGTGTTTCCCTCATTGGGGGGTGGGGATTAATTACTCCATTTGAACCAGCACAACACAGGAAGCCTCCTGTGTTAGGGTGAAAGCTTCCTGCAACACTTTTACCTCACGCCTACGCTGGAAGTTATACAACATTGTGTGATGTGCGGTGTCGGTCTCCATCCCCCAGATGGGGTGAAAGCATCCTAGGATGCTGATTTCAGCCTATCTAATGTGATTGTATGATGATCATGAAAAACTACTGATTGCTCTAAAAGAAATTGCCGGACCACAATATTTGATTGTCCTATCCCATATCTCCACTTTGGCAGCCACTGGAGAGCTATCCTACTGCTCTCTTGCCACAGCAAAGCTATATGAGAGCAAGCTGCTTCATGTCCTTTTGGAACCTACAAAATTCCAAATGTCTTGCTCTAGAAGTTATCTAGAGTAGGACATCATGGATAGATAAGTGGGGAGATGCCCACCCTATGCCAGCACAAATAGTCTCCCTCACAATGCATCCTAAGGAAGCACCCCTCAGAACAAGACATTTCAGTAGGAGAACTTGACTGAAAGGACATGCAAGGGAAGGAGAAGCCATGGCAAAGATGGTAGGATGGAAAAACAAGGTAGTCATCAGGAACTTGCACAGAACCAATGGGCAGTTAGGGGCAGTGACAATGATGACAAAGCCAAGATCCATCCCCTTTCCCCATTTTCTCCTTTCCCCCTTTTCCCCGTGCTGATGAGCACAACTGATGAATGATGGCATTAGTGTCTTGTCTGGACAATGTATATGGCTGAATCAGATGCAGTCTGGATGTCCAGGCTCCACCAAAGTCACAATTTCTCAGGCAAAAAGGGGTCACAAGTTGAAAAGGTTTATGAAGTCCTGCTCAAGTAGAGTCTTCTGATATTCAAAACTCTTCGTGTATAACTGAAGCCGTATTCAATGAGTTTACATCAAAAATGGGAGCCCTGTACTTGGAGAAATAACTAGCAAGTAATGCAAACTTTCAGGAATAGACTCCTTGGGAGTTGTCTACTACTATAGAAATATTTTTATTGCTAAAATCTTTTGTCTTTGAGTAACTATTAAAAGTCAAGATGGACAACACTGTAGTACAAAGTCTCAGGTTCCCTCTTCATAAGCTTCTTTGATGACCTTTTTGTAGGATTCAAGTTCCTTTTGATAACTAATTCTAGGATTCATTTTATTTCAAAAGAACCAAACAAAGCTGGAGAAATATAGTCCATCAGAAAGTGGATTTCATTAGGTTTCTTTCTCTTAGTCTAAACATGCTCCCACTCATCTCCTGCTAAACATGTTTTTAAAGAGTTTAAAGCAGAAATTCTTTAAAGTGCTATGATTCTCCTTGAACACATGTGATAAGTTTAAAATTTCATCAATTAAATTTGAGAATTATTAAACACCTGATCTTTAATCAGATGTACACCTTCCCCGGTGGCGAAGTGTGTTAAAGCCCTGAGCTGCTGAACTTGCAGACCGAAAGGTCCCAGGTTCAAATCCCGGAAGCGGAGTGAGTGCCCGCTGTTAGCTACAGCTTCTGCCATGCCAATGTGAGTAGATCAATAGGTACCGCTCCGGCGGGAAGGTAACGGTGCTCCATGCAGTCATGCTGGCCACATGACCTTGGAGGTGTCTACAGACAACGTTGACTCTTCAGCTTAGAAATGGAGATGAGCACCAACCCCCAGAGTCAGACATGATTGGACTTAACGTCAGGGAAAACCTTTACCTTTACCTTTTACATCTTAATAGACTGCAAAGGGTTTTTTGCAAGCTGCCATACCACATGGAGTTAGAGGCACATATTCCCATTTGTTATGTCATTCAGTATTAGTTTTCAGAATGGTGTGGAAATAAAAAATATACATTTGTAATAATGATACACAAACATAGCTGCACACTAACAACATTTTTGAAAAAACACCCACGCATCCAGTCTTCCTAAGAGGCAAAATTAATGCAAGATTCACTTATTTATAAGATTGTTTCTGTTTTAATCCCGCTGCTTCCTCCATGGCATTTTCAGGATGGCTTTCAACAATTTAAAATCACATTTTCATATGCTACAAAAGCTGCAAAGGCAGAGACTACAAACAGAACAGCTGATATGCAGCAGGCAAACATATTGCTGACCAGAGAAAAGCAGCCAGATTATTGGGGGGAGGGGAATCTGTACTCTACATAAAATGGTATTTCACAAATCAGTGCAGCCACTGAAAAGTCCCTTTTCTCTTCTCACTACCACCAAACTTCCACCCAGGGCTTTGGAAAGTCACTTTTTGGAATTAGAACTCTCAGGGCCTGTCTACATCAGACAGTTCTTCAAGATCAGTCTAGACCAGAAATGCAGAAATGCTTTGGAATAGTCCTAGAGGCTGCATGAGGTGTTTACACACTTTGTCCCTGACCCACAGCAGTGAGGGTTTGGAGTGTACACCGTCCAACCATGCCAAAACTTATATGGACCTTACATTCCAATTTATATGGACCTTACCATCACCACTGCTGAGTGGCTACAGTCCTGGCATCACAGATGCCCTATACTGACATTAGCAAAGGCACCCACATAGCCAGCAAAAGGAAGAGGGCAAACAACCTTCCTTCTCTCTGGTCACACAAGGATCTTTGCTCACATCAGTGCAGGGGACCTCTTCACACAGGACCAAATTCTGTGACGGCAATGGGTATTTGGTAGTTTTGCCATGAAGCCACCCCAGATGTACTTCAGGGATGGCTCCATGGCCAAACTAGGGGAAAATCCTGCCGGCACCAAAAAATAGTCAGTGAAAAAGATGGGAGGCATTCAGTTTTTCAATACAAATCAACTGGAAAAGCCTGGTTCTTCTGATGGGGAAGGGGGAAAGCCAGAACGGTGAGGGGCACAGAGCAACAGGTCCCCATGCCCCCCGGGTCAGCACTACCAGGATCGCTGCAATCTGTGTCGATATTGGCCAATTCTGGAGGCACGTGTAGAGGGTCCATGGCCTGGAGCCCTGGAGCTATCCGCAGTGATCAACACTGGCCTGATCTATTCCAAGGACCGTAAGTCCTTGGACATCCTGAAGAGAGCCAGAAACAACTCTTAAGCCACTTCAAGTTTTTGTAGCCAGTGTAAACAAGCCCTCAGACTCTGCTGGCTCTGCACTCATTCCAGATGGAAGATAGATAAGTGACTCTCCATGTGATCTTAATATTATGAGGGTACAAATAAAGTATCTAACTACGTGATATTTTAATGTGCTGAGAGATGATATGATCCTTCAGGTATCAAATTGAAGAGGAATAAGTTAACAAAAAAAGGAAGGGAGGAATATATTTTAATAGCTACTCTGAACAATTCAGGAATTCTGTGTTGCCCTTTAACCACAGAGGCTGATGTTGTACACATTAATCTAAAGAAAGTAGCAAACTTTGGGTTTATAAATGGAACCTTTCATTTTCTGCCTGGGGGAGGAGAAAGTAGCATGGGACAGATCGTGAAGGGATGATCTCTGCAGGATGTTTACAGTGGTATACAAACAGATGGATTCCCAGTGTGTGGTGGGAGAGAAATACACTTGTCGGCATAATAAAAACAGGCTCAAGTGGAGTTTTTAGGCTGGCAAAAGCTGTTGCCTGTAGGCTGTGGATGTTCTTATTTTTGCACAAAGCTGGTGTTGCACATTAACAGGGAAATGTCAGTTTTCTGCCTTACTTGGCACATGGTGGGTCATAGATATGATGGGATTATCAAGGAAATGGCTCCATGTGTCAGTACCCATTACAGCAATACTCTGAACTTTAAAGTGATTTTTTTGTATTAGGAACTGCAAACAGGCCTTGAAACCTAGATTGCCAGGGGCTATGAAGTGGCTCACAACCTAATAATGTTGCATAATCCCAATAAGATAAATAGCCTTGTCAATCAATCCAAAGAAAATATGTAAATAAGGCCATTTGTATGGGGTGTTTATGAAGCTGTTATGTGTGAGAAAGGGGGATGGAGGTAGAGAGAGAAGAAGGAAGTCCAAACTTTGACAAAGTTAATGGGAATTTAGTAGTTGCACACTATACAGGTATGGATTGGATGATATTGGCAATGTAATCATCCTGTAATAGAACACGCAGAGAACCTATCATGTTTTGGTTAAAACATTACATCTCAAAATAATCTGGAGTGTCTATTTACAACTGAATCTTAATGAATCCTGGAAATTTCATTTCAGGGAGGAGCATGTAGATCTCACATGCCTTGGGATTGCATAGAATCTTTCCATGAGACCTCACAACCTCTGAGGATGCCTGCCATAGATGTGGGTGAAACATCAGGAGAGTATACTTCTGGAACATGGCCATACAGCCCAAAAACACACATGATTCTGGCCATGAAAGCCTTCGATAACACTTTCCATGAGAGTTAAAGAGAAATCATAGTGCTATAACTGTGTAGAGTAAAAAGGCCCAATGTCATGACATAAACAAGAAAGACAGAGAACAAACTTAGCCGATTTGCTGAAGAAGATCTTGAGATGATACAGCTACGTACATAGTGGTGAGATCTGTTAGCTGATACATAGTGGTGAGATCTGTTGGCTGGGTCTTAATTCTTGTTAGGGAGATTACTAACCAATGGCCCAGGCCCCTTCTACACTGCCATATAATCTAGATTATCAAAGCAGATAAACCACATTATCTGCTTTGAGCTGGATTATATGAGTCTACACTGCCATATAATCCAGTTCAAATCTCCAGGATAAAAGAGCAAGTAGAGGGAATGGTAAAATCCATGGTTGGTTGAATTTGTGGATGCAGAACCTTTGCATACAAAGAGCCTATTTATTTGTTAGTAGTCTTCTCATTCTCATGCAATAGGACATTTTGTGGAAGCACCATATGGTCAATTCCATGACAGTGAACTCCTTGTGAATTGTTGTCAACATTCAGACTGAGTTGCTGGAGAGCAAATGGAAAGAGGTTACTGTGAAATAAAATCATTGTCCTTCTGCCATCTTTTAACCTCAACAAAACAAAAATGTAGTAGGACTCCTGATATTTCTTACCAGTCAACTGAATAATGTCAGTTCCTTTCCTCTTTTCTGCTTAAATTCAAAATGTCACTTCCCTTTCCACCTTCTTGACACATTGTGTCCCTAGACAGAACACAAGTGTCAATGGTCATCCTTACAGATAAGTATGATTCATATTGCTAGCTTGTCACAACTGTGTATTAATTAGTACAGGTTAGGTTGGCTATTCCTTATCCAAAGTGCTTTGGAGCAGAAAAGTTTTGTACTTCAGATTTTTCTGAATTTTAAAATACCTATATTTGCATATAAATACATAATGAGATATCTTGGAGATGGAACCCTTGTCTAAACCTGAAATGCATGTATGTTTCATATCTACCTTAAACACACAACATGAAAGGAACTGACTGCAATATTTATAATTATTTTGAGGATGAAACTAAGTCTGTGTACATTTCACCCTCAGCAAGCAAGGAGGTCCCTATCACAGGTACCCGGATGGATAATTTTGGAGTATTTTGGATTTTAGAGTTCCAGATAAGGGATGCTCAACCTATATACTGCTAATGAACAAACTAAGCACAATAGCATGGCTCTAAGCATTATCACAATCCTGACACAGAGCCACTTTAAGACATAAGAGAGTAGACCTAAGTAAGCTACTCTTTGGAATATAACTTCCAGAATCCCAATAAGCTTAGCCATAAAGCATAAAAATTAAAACACAATAAAATACATTGAAAAACTACACACATCCCAAAAAATCCCATTCATACCATCCATGTAGCATAAGTATTTTACTGTTGTTGGTCATGTTGACTGCACAGCACATCCATATACAAAAGGCAGTTCCTGTTGCAAGTAATGGCACTGAAAGGGAGATATGTCCATGATGCCCTGTGGGCTTCTTGAAGGCATCCATTCAGTTTCGATGTTGATAGAGTAGCCTGGTCCAATAAAGCTAATTCATTTAGACATTTGATCTCCTCCCATAATGGTTTCTCTCATCTGCTGCAACCAGCAGGGTTATCAATGTGTTTCACAGCCAACAGGGAGGAGAGATGGGCAACAGGTAGGGCTGCAAACTTGAAATTTTATAAATATATAGCCCATATGTGCAAGCTGATTAAGAAGCAGATCCAAGAATGACATTTGGCAGTTATTGTCTGGTAGAAAGCCTAGCCATTCAGGTATAATCTTAGAGGGTTAGCGTTTTGGATAATAAAATAAATTAAACTCACCTCATAGTATGATTCCTGATTCATTCAACAGCACAAAAATACTCATGACCTCACTGGAGACTAACATGTAGAATGGAGAGGCACAGTTGGTCATTCTAGCAATGATAGTTACGGTACAGTCAAAACATAGTGACTATGATGCAAGCATAAAGGGCATCTTAGGCCTTATCTATACACACAAAAACTGAATTTTCACAATCCAAGCAGACCTAAAATGAAGTTTTGGGTTTTCTTCCCTAAACTTTGCTCCACTTTAGAAAAAGTTGAGAGATACTCCAGAGTGCACAAATCTGCCATATCCTCTGGTTTTGTGACAGTCTGGGCGGGTGGATCAGTTCCATTTTAGTCCAATCCACCACCCGGATGGACACTACCAGCCAGGCCCATAGCCAGGATTTTGATTTGGGGAGGGGGGGTGGCTGAGTCTGAGAGAGAGAAGATCTACCCTAGCAAACCTTTTGTATCATTATCCCAATATCCCCATGCATATGGGATATATTGAACATGGTGATCAGATCATGATATGAATAAACACGTACTACATGCCACGTACCAGTAAGGCCTTCTCGCAGACCACCCTGAGAATTTCAGCTACATGCCTGCTGCCATCATTACTTTTTCTCTACACCGATCATCACAGGGGAAGAAGATAACATGTCCCATACTGTTGCTGCTCATCATGAGCCACAGAGTTCCCTGCACGTTCTTCATCATCATGTCTGCTGATATTAGAATAGATTGCTGATGTGACTAGCAAGAGGGGAGACTCTATCTATTCTTTACTGTTTGCACAGATACCCAGTTATGATATTAGCAAATGCAACTCCAAGAGCCATATGTTCACAGGAAGTTCTGTGTTGGTAGCAAGTGGAAATGGCAAAGACAACAGCCCAGCAGGACCAATGTGTTCTCAGCTCAGCTGAACTGTCTGTCTGGATAGCAATGCAGGAGGTTTGGCCCCTGTGCATCTGGCCACTGTGACAGTCACAATGCTCTGGATCAGGGGTCCCCAAACTAAGGCCCGGGGGCCGGATGCGGCCCATCGAAGCCATTTATCCGGCCCCCACAGCACAAGGGCAGAAGGGGGTTGGGCTAAATGACCCAAGAGGTCTCTTCTTCTCTTACAACCATCATCATCATCATCATCATTATTAACATTGAGGCTGAGTGGCCATCTTTCAGGGGTGGTTTGCTTGTGCTTTTGGTGCACAAAGGCAGGAGGGGGTTGGACTCAATGGCCCAAATGGTCTCTTCCATCCCTCTTTTTATTATTATTATATTATGACACAGCAAACAAGATAGGTATCACAAAATCACAAGTCGAACACTTCCCAAGTGTCTAGGACTGTGTGATGTATTTTCGGATGATGCGCGCAGATCCCAGCAGGGTGGCCTTTTGCAGCTGGCAGATCGTAATTTTGTCAATGTCTATTGTTTCCAAATGCCGGCTGAGATCTTTTGGCACGGCACCCAGTGTGCCCATCATCACCGGGACCACCTGCACTGGTTTCTGCCAGAGTCTTTGAAGTTCAATCTTGAGGTCCTGATAGCGGCTGAATTTTTCCTGTCGTTTTTCGTCAATGCGACTGTCACCGGGGATGGCGACATCAATGATCCAAACCTTTTTCTTTTCCACAACTGTGATGTCTGGTGTGTTGTGTTCCAGAACTTTGTCAGTCTGGATTCAGAAGTATTATTATTATTATTATTATTATTATTATTATTATTATTATTATTGCTATTAACATTGAGGCTGGGTGGCCATCTGTCAGGGCTGCTTTGAATGTGCTTTCGTTGCACAAAGGCAGAAGGGGATTGGATTCAATGGCCCAAAGGGTCTCATCCAACCCTCTTTTATTATTATTATTATTATTATTATTATTATTATTATTATTATTATTATTATTTTCATTGAGGCTGGGAGGCCATCTGTCAGGGGTACTTTGCTTGGGCTTTTGGTGCACAAAGGCAGAAGTGGGTCGGGCTAAATGGCCCAAAGGGTCTCTTCCAATGCTCTTTTTGTTGTTGTTGTTATTATTATTGTTTGATGGCCAACTATAGTCCGGCCCTCCAACGGTCCAAAGGATCGTGAACTGGCCCCCTGTTTAAAAAGATTGGGGACCCCTGCTCTGGATTGTCACCAGAATCAAGCGACACAACCTTAGATTTAGATATTTTTAACACCCCAACCAGCCCTACCTGTTTAGCTTTCAAAACTAAATTCTCCAAGCTCTGCTGTGAAGCCACCTTTATGGCTAGTGGTCATGCCGGCTGGGCGTTGTCATCCAAAAAGTCCAGGTTCTGGGTCTTAGTGTGGAGAATTATGTTCTGTAAATGTGATTTAAGTTTGATTTACAAGATAATATCTTCAATGACTTAATGTATTTATTTAACCACAGAAAAAATGGTACATTTTCAACTGCAAGCAGTAAATGGTGCTAAAAATCTAAGATACAGCAATCTAAAACCACATCAGTAGGCAACCTTTCTCAACCATGGAAGCTATAGAGTGAAATTTATTTTGAGTTTTATAATAGAATTTCTTCTGCTCATTG
Organism: Anolis carolinensis; assembly: GCF_035594765.1. Lineage (NCBI taxonomy): Eukaryota > Metazoa > Chordata > Lepidosauria > Squamata > Anolidae > Anolis > Anolis carolinensis. Next base: position 93,099,558 of record NC_085845.1, on the reverse strand, counting down.
GTGTTTATGATGAAAAATGTTATCACGGAGCTATAGTGACACATTAGAAACTAATATGGTGTTTAATCAACTGCAATATAAGCCTATTATTTCAACCATGGCAAGCTTATGAAAGAAAATCATTCCTATCACAACTCTCTTAAGCTCCCCTTGATTTTGAATGGGAAAATGAACTTTAAGATGCATTTCTGATCGCTGTTTATGTAACCAAAGGTAATTAAGGATGCTGTCCTATATACACTTATATAAGAAACATTTCTGCTGTGCTCAATTGCTCTTACTTTTGTGTATGCTGTAAACATATTTGTGTTTGTACTACAGCACAATTTGGACACATTTACTTGAAAGGAAGCACCATAGAGTTCCATCCCGAGTTCAACAGATGTGTTTCTGCTCACAAGATGCATGGGATAATCTTCTACAGCAGACTTTGGGGATGAAATTTAAAGAGGAATTTGACCAACAACTGATTTCTGTTTCACTGGAAAATGAAAACTGTGAGTTTTACCCTTTGAACTGAATGGAATTTGTCACTAAGTATTGGGTTGGGTTGTTCGGATACAAACTTTACTTAGGCCCCTTCTACACTGGCATATAAAATCCAGATAATCTGGACTATATGGCAGCATAGAAGGGGTCTAAGTCTGGATCTACACTGCCCTATATCTCAGGATCTGATCCCAGATTATCTGCTTATCCCAGATAATCTGGCAGTGTAGACTCATATAATCCAATTCAAAGCAGATAATCTGGGATCAGATTCTGGGGTATAGGGCAGCGTAGATCCAATTCAGCCTTAGAAGGAAGCCCCATTGAATTCCATGCATTATGAGAAGAACATACTGTGTGCACTACGTTTGTGTGTTTGAAGCGGAAGTCTTGGATGTCATATATTTATTCGGAAGTTTAGCACATACGAATGGGGTCCCAACTCGCATGAGTGCGTCTACAGCAACATTTATATTTTTAAGCTTTTTAAGCCATTACTCAGATGTCTTTAAATGTCTTTGAATGTATGACTCAGCTTCATGGGCCTCCATTAAGAACTGGCCCTGCTCCCTATCCCAATATCTCTCCCAAAATTACTCTCTCCCTATATCTCTCGTTTTCTCCCAAAAACCTTCTTTCCTTCTTCCTTCTCCCTTATCCCCACACCAAGCGCAGCCAGCAGCAGCCAGCCACCCTCTGCTGTCCCTTGCCCTGGAGCACTGAGGCTTGCTGCCATGTGGTTGGGTTTTTAAAGGCTAATGGTGACCAGACGCACCAATACCTGCCTCCTCCCTCCAACGTAAGCCCTAATTTACATACTGAAAAAACCTAGGGCTGCTCCTGATAGGGAGAGAGAACAAGAGAAAGAAGAAAGGGGGAAAGTGTTGGGAGAGAGAGAGTGAAAGAGAGAAAGTGTTGCAGGAGGAAAGTGAAAAGCAATCTCCTTTGTTGGGCAGCACAAGTGGAGTTTGTTTGGTTAAAGTGTGCTGCTGAGTCTAAAAGGCTGGTTGTTTGTCTTTTTAATTTGAATTACAAATTAAGTTAGGGGAGGGGAATTTGAAGTTTTTGGAAATCAATATATCAGCTTCTAAAATCTGTGTTTGAATAAATTAAAATATCTGTGGTTTGTTTGACTTCTCAATATTATCATATTGTTTAAAGAATTATTCAAAACCTGCAGTCATTATTCAAAACCCTCTGATTCCTGTTTTTTTTAGTTCCTCTTCCATATTATATCCTATATTGGAGACAAAACATTCCTTTTTCACCAAATTCGAATGTGTGGATTGATTTGGGTCAGACAAGACATGATCATATTGCTGTTTGTAGTAATCTTCATAAGAGATAGAGTGTGCCATCATATTTCTGGAATTAAACTGTTGACTTCATGCAACCCAGTAATCCATGGCCATCTGTCAGTTGAGTTTTGATACTGCCCCATTCTGCCAGGAAGAAGGGAGTTGGACTAGATAGCCCCTGTGGGTCCCCTTGAACTGTAGAATTATATGAAAATGAGGAATTGGTTGATATTGGGTTATTTTGGTTAATATGAGAGAAATTCAATGATGAGCCTTTTTATTAAAAAAAAAGTTCTGTCAAAACTTTTAAAAATTACCATAAACTGGTAGATGTATGAATATGTCTGAAAGTTGGGGGGACGATCCCCTATTACCTTGTGTCATTCTCCAGAAAATTCAAGGAGTTAGCTCTTTTATTTTTTAAAAAAATGTATTTCATAAAAAAATTAAAAATTCCCTAAAATCAGTGGATCATCTAAATGTTCTGAAATTTGGTGAGCTAACAAAATTTTTTTGATCAGGATAGCTCAAAAAATGAGGGCGAGAGAAGCCCCTGAAGTTTCCCCACTGCCAGTGATGTTTTCCCTATTGTGCAGTTGCATCCGCCATTAACAAAGTACTTACAAATATAAGTTTTGTAAAGTTTCAAAATTTTCAACATCCAAATTCTGGAAGTACTTTAGAAACGAAGCACCAGTACTGCCTATTTTTGGAAGGGGTTTAGAACTATTTTTATGGATCGCACATGCCTAGTATACACTCATTCTTCTACTTCATTCACTGTTGTTTCCAACTCTTCGTGACCTCATGGACCAGTCCACGCCAGAGCTCCCTGTCAGCTGTCACCGCCCCCACTTCCTTCAAGGTCAAGCCAGTCACTTCAAGGATACCATCCATCCATCTCGCCCTTGGTCAACCCCTCTTCCTTTTTCCTTCCATTTTCCCCAGTATCATGATCTTTTCCAAGGTTTTGTCATGTCTTGTCATGATGTGGCCAAAATACTTCATCTTTGCCTCTAATATCCTTCCCTCCAGTGAGAAGCCAGGCATTATTTCCTGGAGGATGGACTGGTTGGATCTTCTTGCACTCATATATAAGTCTAGAAATTGTTTATTTAAAATTGATCCAAAAAGCCTGGGTTGACTTATCCATGGGCCAAGGTTATTACTTTACCTTGACTCTTATCAAAAAGGGAACTATCTCTGAGCAGAGTGTCAAAAGAAGAGCTCAGTCAATTCCAAGAAACACCAATTTCTTCTACTCTTTCTAGTAAAGGTAAAGGTTTCCCCTGACATTAAGTCCAGTCATGTCTGACTCTGGGGGTTGGTGCTCATCTCCATTTCTAAGCCGAAGAGCCGGCATTGTCCGTAGACACCTCCAAGGTCATGTGGCCGACATGACTGCATGGAGCGCCGTTACCTTCCCACCGGAGCGGTACCTATTGATCTACTCACATTGGCATGTTTTCGAACTGCTAGGTTGGCAAAAGCTGGAGCTAACAGCAGACGCTCACTTCGCTCCCGGGATTTGAACCTGCGGCCTTTCGGCCTGCAAGTTCAGCAGCTCAGTGCTTTAACACACTTTGCCACCGGGGCTCCTTTTCTTTCTACCTTACTGCTAATTCTTGCCTCTTTGAATGCTTGAGAAATCCTAAGGCAGTGGTAACACTTTTCCCTCTATGCAAGATGTTCTATAATTTTGCCCCCCAAACCTGCTGTCAGTTTATATGAGGTCAACTTATAAATAGAGTACATACAGTACCTGTGATCGTGTGGAAGAGTGAGTGACTCTTTGGAACCCATTTGCAAGGTACAGGAGAAAACAGAATGCATGTCACCACGCTTATCTGCTTCACTGATGAATGGTAGATTTCACCTGTTTAAGTCAGTGGCAATTGATTCTGTTTTGTGGAAAATTGTGTTTCAAGGAAGTTAAAGGGTAACTCTAGCTAATGCACTCCATTCTGATGTGAATATATCAAACTCTTCTTGAGATCTTGATCTAACTTTCTTAAGGATGAATCACACCACTGTAAGATTACAGTTATTGATTTTTCTGCAGCAGCGTGGGAAATTCTATCACCTCACCCACAAACATACGTCAGCGGTGCGGATCTGAAATGGCAGCATTATAGATGTAACACACAGGTTGGTCATTTCTTTCATTTTGCTGACATGTTTGCAAACAATACTCCTCACTTTAAGAACAAAAGCAAGCAGTAGAAGGCAGATAATGGAAGTCTTTTTTTCTACTCTGTTCTTCTCTTTAATGGACCCTTCCAGACAGGCCCTATATTCCAGGCTCTGATCCCAGGTTTTCTGTTTTAAACTTTACTATATGGGTCCACACTGCCAGATAATCTGGAATAAACAAAAAAACCAGAAGCAGAAGAAATGCAATGGGTTGATGGTGCTTAAACTTCTTAATTTTCCCTTCCCTTTCCCTTTTTGCTATTCAGCCCCACACATTTCCAACCATGGAAGAAATAATATAGTCAGATGTCTGCATTCACTAAAGTTAAGGGCACAGAATCACAGCAAAATTGAAAACTGAATTTAAAAATTGCCATTTTTTAAACCTGAGAGAACATCTCTCTAGGTGTTGTCGAAGGCTTTCATGGCTGGAATCACGAGGTTGTTGTGCATTTCCCAGGCTGTATGGCCATGCTCCAGAAGCATTCTCTCCTGACGTTTTGCCCACATCTATGGCAGTCATCCTATAAGTTTGTGAGGTACGTATATTGGAAAAACTAAGCAAGGAAGATTTATATATCTGTGGAAGGTCCAGGGTGAGAGAAAGAACTCTTGTCTATTGGAGGCCAGTGTGAATGTTGTAATTAATCACCTTGATTATCATTAATGGCCTTGCCAGCTTCATGTCCTGGCTTCTTCCTGCCTGGGGGAATCTTTTGTTCGGAGGTGTTAGCTGCCCCTGATTTATTCATGTCTGGAATTCCTCTATTTTCAGAGTGTTGTTCCTTATTTACTGTTCTGATTTTTGTTATATGGAGGTGCAGAAGTTCCTTGTCTGTGTTTGCGAGGTCTTGGCGGATGGTGTGAATTCTCTCTCGTAAGATGTTCTTTCTCCCACCTTGGCCCTTCCACAGATATATAAACTTTCCTTGCTTAGTTTTTCCAATATACCTCACAACCTTTAAGGATGCCTACCACAGATGTGGGTGAAACGTCAGGAGAGAATGCTTCTGGAACATGGCCATACAGCCCGGAAAACACATAACAACCATCTCTCTAGGTTCTCCAACATGACCATGATCAACTTCCATCAAAAGTTAACCATGGAGCCACACTGGAGATTCTAAGAGATTCTTAGAAATAATATTTTAATCAAATCCAAGAATAATCACATCCACAAGTCAAACCCACAAATGTGGAAGGCTGATAGTAAGTATACACATGATCCTGATGATTGTGGTGTTATGAACTGCATGCTCACCATAAATTGAGCGAGGCCCCTTCTACACTGCCATATCTAATCCAGATAATCTACTCTGAACTGGATTATATGGAAATATAGGTAAAGGTTTCTCCTGACGTTAGGTCCAGTTGTGTCAGACTCTGGGGGTTGGTGCTCATCTCCATTTCTAAGCCAAAGAGCCGACGTTGTCCATAGACACCTCCAAGGTCATGTGGCCGGCATGACTGCATGGAGTGTCATTACCTTCCTGCCAGAGCGGTGCCTATTGATCTCACATTTGCATGTTTTCGAAATGCTAGGTTGGCAGAAACTGGGGCTAAAACTGGCGCTCATTCTGCTCCCCGGATTTGAACCTGTGACCTTTTGGTCCGCAAGTTCAGCAGCTCAGCGCTTTAGAATCATAGAATCATAGAATAGTAGAGTTGGAAGAGACCACATGGGCCATCTAGTCCAACCCCCTGCTAAGAAGCAGGAAATCGCATTCAAAGCACCCCCGACAGATAGCCATCCAGCCTCTGTTTTAACACACTGTACCACGGGAGGCCCTTATATGGAAATATAGACTCATATAATCCAGTTCAAAGAAGATAATATGGATCATCTGCTTTGATAATTTCGATTATATGGCAGTGTAGAAGGGGCTAGAATGTAAAAATTACCTCTGGGTGGCAATTTCCAGAATCCACAGGGAATAACAGAAGGAAGCTAGGCATACTGTTATTCCTTAGTCTGTGACAACAGGAGGTGACTTTGAAGACTACAGAAAATCCAAAGGCTCTCTAAGATATCTGGTGGGAACAGGAATGAGCGGAACTGTTGATTGAAATTCCCATTTGTTTGCTCAGCTTGTATACATGTGTAAATAAACATTATCTCACAGAAACACCAGTGACCTTGCTACCAAAGAGAGTTGATTGCTGGAACTCATGAAATTTCCCATTATTTCTCAGATGCCTTTCTACTGGCAGAGAATTGCAGCCTAAATTGTTCCTCATTCATTTGTTTGGCTCATCTATTCATTTCAAAGTCCTAATAACTTAGGCCCCTTCTACACTGCCATATAAAAGGCAGATTATCTACTTTGAACTGGATTATATGGCTGTGTAGACAATATAATTCAGTTCAAAGCAGATAATGTGGATTATCTGCTTTAAAAATCTGGATTGTATGGCAGTGTAGAAGGGGACTGATATCATTTTAAATATTGTGTGTGCAGGTGTGTTCGATTTCAACAAATCATTTGTTCTCATTTGACTTAAGACCTATTTACTGATAGGGTTGAGCCTGAGACCTTTGAATGCAAAAAAAAAAAAACTATGCTGCTGACCCTAATTAATATATCTAAGCCAGTCTAAGCACTAATGCCTTCTCCCTTTCAGAATTAAAATAACATCCCAATTGAATGTACAAGGGGATAATGACAACAATAAGCACACCAAAACAGGAGTGGGGAACTAGCTAACTCTGGGGCCTCTCCCACACAGTTGAATAAAATCCCACATTATCTTCTTTGAACTGGAATATATGTCAGTGTGGACTCAGAAAACCCAGTAAGTAGATATTGTGGGATTTTCTGCCTTGATATTCTGGGATATAGAGCTGTGTGGAAGGGTCCTGGGTGAGAGGCAGATATTTCCAGTTCCAAAAAATTCCATAAGACTCATAAGGTACACAGATATAATACCGTTATTCCACTTTATCTGCCACGGCTGCATTTTGTGGAATTCTGGGGGTTATAGTTTTAAATAAGAATTTTGAAAACCCTGAATTTGAGAAAGTGAACTTACGGCATCATAGTCCTGTAATCAGAATGAGTCTCTAGCCCCTTCTTCACTGCCATATATTCCAGATTATCAAAGCAGATAATCCACATTACCTAGTTTCGACTTGATTATATGAGTCGACGCTGTCATATAATTCAATTCAAAGCAGATAGTCTGGATTTTAGATGGCAGTGTAGAAAGGGCTTCTGTTGACATCAGAAGCCATGGCAGGCATCTCTTTATCTCATTGAAGCCCCAGCCACAGCATGCAGTGGGGCTTTTTTCATTTTGCTCTATTTTCATTCACTCTCACTCGCAAAGAAAAAATAAAAGAGGAACGAAGATGACAAGGAAATCTCAGGCCCCTTCCACATAGCTGTATAAAATCCACATTGAACTGGATTATATGACAGTGTGGACTCAGATAATCAGTTCAAAACGGTTGTGGATTATTTGCCTTGATGTTCTGGGTTATATAGCTGTGTGGAAGGGTTGCCAGAAACCCCCTCTACACTGCCATATAATCTAGAATAGCAAGGCACATTATCTGTTTTGAACTGGACTATCTGAATCTACACTACATATAATCCAGTTCAAAGCAGATAATCTGGATCTCATACAGCTATGTATAAGAGGTCATAGGGCCCTTCCACACAGCCATATAACCTAGATTATCAAGGCAGAAAATCCCAGTCATATATTCCAGTTCAAAGCAGAACATGTGAGATTTTATTCAGCTGTGTGGAAAGGGCCAGAGACTCCCCCCAGAGTGCAGTCAGTCCTTCACATTTGCAGATTTGACTTTTTTTGGTTTTGGTTGTTTACCAATTTGATTACAATGTTCTTTCTTGGACTCTCGAGATCTTTCCTCCAACACTATGGTCAACTTCTGCTAAAAGTTAACCACAGAGTCATGTTGAAGGACTAGGGATTCCTAAAGATGACAGCTCTCTAGGGCCCCTTCTACGCTGGCATATAATCCAGATTATCAAAGCAGATATTTCACATTATCTGCTTTGAACTGGATTATATGAGTCTACACTGCCATATAATCCAGTTCAAAGCAGATACTCTGAATTTTATATGGCAGAGTAGATCCACCTAGAAATCTCAGGTCCTCCGGTGTAAATCTGTGGTCAGCTTCCATGGAAGTTTACCATAGAATCATGCTGGAAAACCTAGATATTGTTAAAGCGGTGTTCTCTCAGATTAAAAAAAACATTTTTAATTCATGGTTTCCCCCTTTTTATAGAATCACAGAGTTGGAAGGGACCACAAGAGCCATCTAGTCCAACCCCCCCAACTTTTGCGGGAGTCCCAGGAGATATGAAAGACTGGGACCCCTTCTACACTGCCAAATAAAATCCAGAGTATCTGCTTTGATCTGGATTATATGGCAGTGTAGACTCTGATAATCCAGTTCAAAGCAGATAATGTGGATTACCTAATTTGATAATCTGGATTATATGGCAGTGTAGAAGTGGTCTGACTGTAATTCCAAGGATGGTTCCACATAGAAGGGAGGGCTTTACCCCAGACCTCTTCTACTTGGAAGGGGAATCTGGTCAAGCCAGGTTAGATTCAACTAAAGATTTCCTCCCCTGTACCAACAACGAGGCCAGAAACATTTGTTTTAGGCTCGATCTACACTGCACTATATCCCAGGATCTGATCCCAGATTACCTGTTTTGAACTAGATTATATGAGGCTACACTGCCAGATAATCTGGGATAAACAGATAATCTGGGATCAGATCCTAGGATATAGAGTAGCGCAGATCCAACCTTAGATGAAAGTGTGAAATACAATATCCAAGAAGTGTCCCATCAATCGAAAGCTGAGTTAAAGGAAGTTGTAAAGAGTTGCAATGAAACATTTTGTCTACAGAGATTCAGACAATCAGACTGCAAATGTTTTATTTACTTCATCTACAGGGCAATGGAGAAATATATATTTATCCTTATTACATATCCATAAACTACCAAACACATCCAATTCAATGTAGGGGGTGTGGTCCATTTCCTCCTCATAGATTAGATACACCCCTGGATTTCCCTGTGGATAATTTTGCTTTTGCTTATGTTTTAAGCTCCAACTTCTGGAAATAATTTGATCATAGTGATAGAATTCTCCTGTTTCTTTGTCAATAATGAAACTAATTTTAAAAACTCATCAGGGCTGGATCGAAACAAAACAATCAAGGGCCCTTCCACACACCTCTATATCCCAGAATATCAAAGCAGAAAATCCCACAATATCTGCTTTGAACTGGGTTATATGAGTCCACACTCAGATAATGTCGGATTTTCTGCCTTGATATTCTGGGATATAGGGCTGTCTGGAAGGGCCCCTAGTTCTCACATTGGCCAAGCTATATTCACAAAAAAGCCTTGAAGCAGCAATAACCATAATGTCCCTGTTATTTCTTCGGCAATAAAAATTCAAAGCCATGCCGTCTTTAATCTTGCGGGAATATTCTGCTGACTCTTCTACATATATGTGTCATTGTTGCCACACACACCACTGTCTAAAACTGGTAGCCTAGCACCGCTTTCTATTCACAATGGTCTTTTGTTCCTCTTTTTATCTCTGCCTTTGTTCCCCGTTTCTCCCTCCGCCTATCACACATTAAAAAACTCTGAAAAAAGAGAGCTCCTTGGTATGCTTTGCATGGAATTCTTTCAAACAATATGCATGCAAGTGAAACAAATTGCATACCTTTTTTTTGCTGGAGTAGCAGAATTGCCCACATTTCTAACCCCACTTCTATAGCTGCTCCGTTTTTGTGATGTGTGCAAGTTCCAGGCCATCACTAGCTGAGTATCTTTTTTTCTTTATCGAAAACATCTTTTTCATAAATGTTTATCTATACAGTAGAGTCTCACTTATCCAAGCTAAACGGGCCGGCAGAAGCTTGGATAAGTGAATAACTTGGATAATAAGGAGGGATTAAGGAAAAGCCTATTAAACATCAAATTAGGTTATGATTTTACAAATTAAGCACCAAAACTTCATGTTATACAACAAATTTGACAGAAAAAGTAGTTCAATATGCAGTAATGTTATGTTGTAATTACTGTATTTATGAATTTAGCACCAAAATTTCACGATATATTGAAAACATTGACTACAAAAATGGCTTGGATTATCCAGAGGCTTGGATAAGCGAGGCTTGGATTAGTGAGACTCTACTGTATATATAAATGAGTGATGGCATCACGGCGACCCACAAAACAACAAAACTACAGGCCCCCCAACGTCGAAATTTGACAACACAACCCATCATCCATGCCTCTAGGTTGATACAACAAAAAGAAAAGAAAAGTAAAGTCCTAATTAGAGGGAAAGGAATAATTGTTTTTATCCAATTGCTGCCAGTTAGAGGACTAATCTCTTCCCACTTGGTCTCCTAGCAACCAACTCAGTCCAGGGGACAGACATGACTGGACTTAACGTCAGGGGAAAACGTTTACCCTTTACCTTAACTACCACCAATTCCTCAATACTTTATTTCCCATACCACCAGACTTTGCCACAGCAACGCGTGGCCGGGCACAGCTAGTAAAATATAAAAGATATTCAACACATAGAGGATACAACATGATCAATGTTTGGATTAAGCTTTCTTTTATATATACAGGGTGTCCCAAAAGTCTCCATATTTAGGGAAAAAAATAACAACCATATAATATTATATTATTATATTTAAATATTTTTATTTTTATGTTATCTTGGGGACCCGGTGATACCCGGGTTATTTGAAAAGGGCATTTATCGGCTGGGTTATTTGACTGCTGGGTTCAGTGATTTCTGAATAAGGGTGAACTACCACTCCCATGTGCCAAGGACAATCACCCCACTCCCTCAAAAAAAAAAAAAAAAAAAACAGGCCTGTATGTACAGTTGGCCATATTAGGTCTGTGTGCCAAGTTTGATCCAGATTCGACATCAGCCGAGTTCAGTGCTCTCTGGATAAGGGTGAACTACAACTCCCAAAATCAAGGTCAATCCCCACAAACCTCTGCAGTATGTTCAGTTGATCATGGGGCTTCTCTATGCCAGTTTGGTCCAGGTCCATTGTCAATGGGAATCACAGTTTCTCTGGATGCAGGTGAACTATAACTCCCATAAATCAAAGTCAATTTCCCCCAAACTTCTCCAATATGTTCTCTTGGTCACAGGAAGTCTGCATACCACATTTTGTCCAGGTCCATCATTTGTGGTGGTTGCAGTGGTCGTTTGAAGTCGGATCCAAAACAAGTGAAAGTACTGTGTATCCCATCTTCCATGGTCCATCCTCCCCCAAACCACACCAGAATTTAAAGTGGGTTATGGGGTGGGGGTGGGGGGTCTGTGTGCCAAGTTTAGGCCAGGTCTGTCATTGGTGGGGGCCGCAGTGGTCTTTAGGAGCTGAATGGGGTGAAGGTATTGCAAATCCCATCATCCATGGTCTGTCCTCCCCCAAACTTCATCAAGATGTGAGGTGGGTCACTGGGGGGGGGGTCTATGAGCCAAGTTTGGTCTACAGATAAATTTCATCGATGTTTATAAAATATAAAAGATACTCAACACATAGAGGATATTTTGTAAATACTTTGTAAAATTTTGAAAGGAATATGCAGGTACATTCAGCTATAATTGTCCTTAGATATGGAGACTTGTGGGACTTCCTGTGATCTATGCAGTACCAAATAATTGTAAACATTTTGATCACAGCCAAACTTGGATCTCTACTCTTACTGGAAATGCTATGCAGCTGGAACTGGAAATCATTATATTAAAGGTAAAGGTTTTCTCCTGACATTAAGTCTAGTCGTGTCTGACTCTGGGGGTTGGTGCTCATCTCCATTTCTAAGCTGAAGAGCCAGCGTTGGTGGGTGAACTAAACCTCCTGTCATCCTTTGTCAACCTCCCTCAAACCCTTCAGTGTTTTAAGTTGGTCAGGATGGGCATGTGCGCCAGGTGTAGTCGAGATCCATAGTAGGAGGGGTTCACAGGGTTCTCTGAATATAGGTGGACTGCAACTCCCATCATCCTGAGTCAATCCCCACACAAACCCCATCAGCATATTAAGATTATCATGATGGGTCTGTGTGTCAGATCCATCATTGGTAGGAGCTCACAGTGATAACCATCTTGGAAAATACAAAGATAGATAGATGATAGATAGATAGATAGACTTTACATTTGGAAGACAATCATATTCAGCCACTCGGAAGACCATCTTGGAAGACAATCATACTCGGCCATAAGGGATAGCCTATGATGATGAGATAGACAGACAGACAGACAGACAGACAGACTACATTTGGAAGACAATCATACTCAGCCACAAATAATACTCTATGAGTTTTAAAGGCCATTTTAAGTGTATTTATTGTATTTTAATGTGTTTTTTCCATATTTAATTGTTTTTAACTGTTGTTTTGCACTTGACTAAGTGTGGGATTGTTAGCTGTCTTGAGTCCCCATAGGAAGAAAGAAGGGGTATAAATAAAGAGGAGGAGGAGGAAGAGGAGGAGCAGCAGCAGCAAAAGAAGATAGATGGATGGATGGATAGATAGATAGATAGATAGATAGATAGATAGATAGATAGATGGGCGGGCGGGCGGGCGGGCGGGCGGGCAGGCAGGCAGGCAGGCTCTACATTTAGAAGGCAATCATATTTGGTCACAAGTAATAGCCTATGATGCTGTTATAGATAGATCGATAGACAGACAGATGGACAGATTAGAAGACATTCATATTCGGCCATGAGTGATAACTTATAATGATGAGATAGATAGATAGATGATAGATAGACAGACAGAATGGAAGAAAATCATACTCAGCCACAAGTAATAGCTTATGATGATCAGACAGACAGACAGACAGACAGACAGACAGACAGACTGACTGGACGACCATCATAGGGCCCTTCCACACAATCATATAACCCAAAATATCAAGGCAGAAAAATTCACAATATCTGCTTTGAACTGGGTTATCTGAGTCCACGCTGCCAAGCGAAGGATAGGTGGGTAGGTAGGTATGTAGGTAGATAGATACGTAGATGTATGGATATATGGATAGAGAGATGTATGGTAGAGAGAAGGTAAGTAGGTGGGTAGATAGGTAGATCTTTCGGTCTGCAAGTTCAGCAGCTCAGTGCTTTAACACACTGAGCCACCGGAGGCTCCAAGAAGATATATCTAGGTTCACAAAAAATGTCCCTAGCAGAAAGAGGTCGTGAATGGGAAAAGGTCTTATAAGAAACCTGATCAAAGAGATGACTACATATCAATTCCACTCCTGAGTAGTTTGTGAATAGGAAGGGAAGCAAGAAGAGATTTTAAGAGTAAGTCATAAATCATAGAATAGTAGAGTTGGAAGAGACCTCATGGGCCATCTAGTCCAACCCCCCGCTAAGAAGCAGGAAATCGCATTCAAAGCATCCCCGACAGATGGCCATCCAGCCTCTGCTTAAAAGCCTCCAAAGAAGGAGTCTCCACCACACTCCGGGGGAGAGAGTTCCACTGCCGAACAGCCCTCACAGTGAGGAAGTTCTTCCTGATGTTCAGGTGGAATCTCCTTTCCTGTAGTTTGAAGCCATTGTTCCTTGTCCTAGTCTGCAGGGCAGCAAAAAACAAGCTTGCTCCCTCCTCCCTATGACTTCCCCTCACATATTTATACATGGCTATCATGTCTCCTCTCAGCCTTCTAAACATGCTCAGCTCTTTAAGCCGCTCCTCATAGGGCTTGTTCTCCAGACCCTTAATCATTTTAGTCGCCCTCCTCTGGACGCTTTCCAGCTTGTCAACATCTCCCTTCAACTGCGGTGCCCAAAATTGGACACAGTATTCCAGGTGTGGTCTGACCAAGGCAGAATAGAGGGGGAGCATGACTTCCCTGGATCTAGACGCTATACCCCTATTGATGCAGGCCAGAATCCCATTGGCTTTTTTAGCTGCCGCATCACATGTTTAACTTGTTGTCCACGAGGACTCCAAGGTCTTTTTCGCACATACTGCTGTCAAGCCAGGCGTCCCCCATTCTGTATCTTTGATTTCCATTTTTTCCACCGAAGTGAAGTATCTTGCATTTGTCCCTGTTGAACTTCATTTTGTTAGTTTCGACCCATCTCTCTAGTCCAGGGGTCCCCAAACTTTTTAAACAGGGGGCCAGTTCATGATCCTTTGGACCGTTGGAGGGCCGGACTATAGTTGGCCACCGAGCAATAATAATAGTATTAATGTTAATGTGGGATTTGTGTATTGGTAGTGTTTAAATGAATTTTGTGTCTTGCCTGTATTGCATACTGATTGCATCATCCAGAGTGTACTATAGTCTGGAAAAAGTTAATTACTAAGAAGCTGTGATGACCTTGATGTGTGGCTGGAATCAGGGGAGTGTCCAGACACAAGTGTGTGTGCATTGCTGATTGCTTCAGTTCTGTTCTGTTCTGAGTTGAGTTGAGTTGAGTGCTGTCTGCTGAGAAGTCAAGTCCTGTGTCCATTGTCTTTAAGTCTGTTTGTCTTTATTACTGCTTTCAGTAAAACATTGTATATAGTTTTACCATAGTCTCTGATGTCTCTTTGTTCTGCGTTCCACTGATTCCATCCAACTACTGCTGCGCTGCAAATTACTCTGACAATTAATAATAATAACAATAATAATAAAAAAGAGGGTTGGAAGAGACCCTTTGGGTCATTGAGTCCAATCCCCTTCTGCCTTTGTGCACTGAAAGCACAATCAAAGCACCCCTGACAGATGGCCACCCAGTCTCAATGATAACAATAATAATAATAATAATAATAATAATAAAGAGGGTTGGAAGAGACCCTTTGGGTCATTGAGTCCAATCCCCTTCTGCCTTTGTGCGCCGAAAGCACAAGCAAAGCACCCCTGACAGATGGCCACCCAGCCTCAATGTTAATAATAATAATAATAATAATAATAATAATAATAATAAAGAGGGTTGGAAGAGACCCCTTGGGCTATTGAGCCCAATCCCCTTCTGCCTCTGTGCACCAAAAGCACAAGCAAAGCATCCCTGACAGATGGCCACAAAGCTTCAATAATAATAATAATAATAATAATAATAATAATAATAAAGAGGGTTGGAAGAGACCCCTTGGGCTATTGAGCCCAATCCCCTTCTGCCTCTGTGCACCAAAAGCACAAGCAAAGCATCCCTGACAGATGGCCACAAAGCTTCAATAATAATAATAATAATAATAATAATAATAATAATAATAATAATAATAATAATGGTTGTAAGAGAAGAAGAGACCCCTTGGGTCATTTAGCCCAACCCCCTTCTGCCCTTGTGCTGTGCGGGCCGGATAAATGGCTTTGATGGGCTGCATCCGGCCCCCGGGCCTTAGTTTGGGGACCCCTGCTCTAGTCTGTCAAGATCGTTTTGAATTCTGCTCCTGTCTTCTGGAGTGTTAGCTATCCCTCCCAATTTGGTGTCGTCTGCAAGCCACCGGGTAGAGAAGGCATCCAAAAGCCACCGGCTGGGTTTGGTTTTCCCACCTACCCAGATGGGCTCGGAGGCATGCAAACCACAGGCATCCCGAGCGGTCTTTGAAGGGGCGTGTCCCCCACCTCCCTCTCGTCTAATCAGAGAGCTTCCCGAGGAGATTGACAAGGGGTTGCTAGGAGACAGCATCCTCTCCCTCCAGGAGGGACCAGGCGGGAAGAATCTAGGTAGGTAAGTAGATAGATAGAAGGTACTCTTGTCCCGGAGTGGATTTGAAAGAGTCGCGCTTGCACCGCAGCGCCTCTCCTTTTCCTTCCCTCCAGTGCAGCCCGGGAGCAACGGGACCCGGGCGGGCGAAATCCTCCCCTTTTCCCCCACGATCCCTTGCCGATAGACCCAAACTTCGAAGCAAAAGGCCCACCTAAAGCAGGCAGCTTCCTTTGGTGCCAAGCAAGAGGCACTCCAATCGTGCAGGGAGGGGAATAGGAGGAGAGGAACCGAAATGCAGGGCTGCAGCACAGAGCAAGAGCATCATCGGGGGGGAAACTAAACTTCTCCTGCTGGAGGATTGGTAGCCAGAGGAAGAGGAGGAGAGATTAGTAGCCAGAGTAGGAGGGAAGGAGAAAGATAGGCTGGGCTTAGCTTTGCCCCCATTTCGCCCCGCCCGTGGATGCGCTGCCCCCGGGACCCCGTCCAGAGGGGCGGGGGGCCCGGAGGAGGAGGAGGAGGAAAAAGGAGACGGAGAAGGAGAGAAAACTCTTCCCAAGGGGACCCGCGACGGACATTACCTTAGAGAGGGGCTGGCAAATCCCTTTGAGGGTCTTTCAAGCGTGGATCGCCTGGCAAGGATGCGGCGCCGAGCGGGAGCCTCGTCAGCCAAGGCACGGTAAGGCCAGCACTTTTCGGGGACCCAAAGGTGTGTGTATGTTTGGGGTATGGGGTGTTTCAGAGAGGCATTGGTCTGGGGACCCCTCCCGCGTCAACCCTTTGGACCCGCCAGGACCAACACCCAGCTTCACCCAACACCTCAATTAGGCAAGCGTGCTTTTCTCTTCCCTTCTCTCCCTTTTCTCCCCATTTTAATGCCAAAATATTATCCCAGGCTCACCCAGTATGCACCTTTCATTCATGGGCTGATTAGCATGAGGACACTTCTGCTGGGAAGTCTTGAAACTTCCTATCCAGGGACTGGCCAGTGACAAAGGAGTCACACCTTGGCATCTCAAGGGAAATGAGACTCCTGCAGCAGAGTCTATGGGACCCAGAGGAAAGTGAGAGATAAGGAGAGAAGCATTGGAAAGCACCACACTGTTGTCATCATCACCATTAGCATTATTTACCACTACTACTCTTTTAATTTATGTCGATTCTGTCCTTTCAATAGTATTCCTGCCTTGTGTGCTTTTATAGGACTTCTTGGTAGATGCCCCACTCTCCCCAAAAGGGAAGGAGATGGGAAGGAAGGATACATATGATGAATGTGATGCTTCCTGAACTAGATAGGATTTTCCTTGCTGTTGTTGATTGTGTATGATTTGGATCTTGAACGTAATGACTGATAGGAGGAGGGGTATGTTCATTTTTATTCACTGTGATGGTTGAAATTTCAGAGTTGTCCTAATACAGAGGCAATATTGGTGCTATGTCTTAACATGTTTTAATTGTATTTACATCATGTTACCTGGTTATTAACAGTTTAATTGCGCTATGTATCATTGTTTTGGGTAATTGTGGCATTGAATAATTGCCAGAATTGGAAGCCACGCTGAGTCTCCCTTGGGGTAGAAATATAGTAAATAAAATAAATAAATGATATGTATCCTTTCCCCCGGTGGTGCAGCGGGTTAAACTGCTGAATTGCTGAACTTGCTGTCTGAAAGGTTGGTGGTTCAAATCCAGGGTGAGCTTCCACTGTTAGCCCCAGCTTCTGCCAACCAACAGTTCAAAAGCATGCAAATGTGAGTAGATCAAAAGGTACCGCTCTGATGGGAAAGTAACAGCGTTCCTTGCAGTCATGCCAGCCACATGACCTTGGAGGCATCTACGGACAATGCCGGCTCTTCAGCTTAGAAATGGAGATGAGCACCAACCCCCAGAGTCAGACATGACTAGACTTAATGTCAGGGGAAAACCTTTACTATTATTTTCCATTGTGACTGTCTATGAGTGCTTCCTATGTGACAGGTGAGTCTTCTGTGGGAGAGATATAGTGGGGTATAAATAAATATAATAATAGTAATAATATTTTTGCATTTGACTGTTTTGGATTCTATCCCCCAAGAGGTTCTCCTAGACAAGTCCCATTGCTTTCATGGGGCAGCCATCCATTTCCAAGCAACTTGCCAAGATACACTTCCTGGGACATTTGCACCATCAGAGTTCACAAGAGAAACATCTTGTGTAATGTCAGGTAGGGTCTAAAACAGAGTATCCCACAAAGCTTTTGTTCCCATGCCAGGAAAAACTATCACCTCTTATTGATTACAAGACTCTAAACTGACATTTAGGTTTGCTGTTTTATGCCAAATTATACATACACACACACACACACTTCTGTGTTAGCATACATCTTACGCATGTAAGATAAAGAGAGGAGAAGCATAGAGGGAAAGAGGGATGGCAATTCACATTGATAATTTGTCTTGTGTATTTTTCACACATTTTTATTATACTGTGTGCGTTTTATTTTTAACAATCGGTTTAAGTATTTCAGCTCATAGGCACAAATTGGGTTAGGAATGAAGAACTCAGGGCATAGCTTTGCAATTTGTTTGCCTGTGAAAAGCAATGGCCATGTTCTGTTTCTTAATTTTTTTAAGGAAATATCATGAACTGGTGCAAAACTGGTGAGTGTGCGTGTGTGTCAAATTTTACTTTTAAAGTCTCTGTCTTGGCTGAATGGGAAGTCGAATAGCCTGAGGGCAGCACTGCCTTAGCCTGAATTTCTAGTCACACAAATACAGTCCCTTGTTTGGTTAAATATTCATGATAACAATTTGCAAGGTGTAGAAGTCACCTGATCAGATGCATTGTCGGGGAACAATGGGAACACATTCTGAATTTATTTCTCTGTCTTCTGCATGAATTATTTTGCCACCTGCATGATTTGATCCAAGCAATTACTAGACTATTTATTCTAGACAAATTAGATTGTAAACCTTTTCAAAATCTAGGCAGTTTATATCAGTAAATTCTTCATGTTTTGGGGGACATATGCATATGGATGTCATTTTTTTCTTAACGGATAGATTAGTGAACAAAGCCACACAATTGTGAAATACTGAAGTCTTCTCTACTTCTTTCTTTGTCAAAATATCTTCTAGTTTGCTGGTATTTGTTTAACCAATGATCCAGAAAATATGTGATAACACATTTCCCACAAATAAGAACTGATATTATTGTTTCTCACATCCTGTATAATTGGACATCAAAATAACTTTACATGATTGAAATAAGAATAATCAACAATGCAATGTGAAAATTATACACACCATTATCTGAACATAAGACCCATTAAACACAATACTGTACAACCCATTTCTTTGTTGACAGGCATATGATGATTGCACTATCTGTGTATTAAATGAATTGGGCATTTTAAGATAGCATTGTTTGCGAGTACAACTTCAGGTTGTGAAATGCATAATGCATAGATGCATAATATATCTCTGAATTTCAGGGGTTTTCTATGGGACTGAGAAAAATGGTTCATATATACACACAGGTCAGATGGTTACATTGGTGACTCACAATCAACTATATGAGGAAATATTAATGTTTTATTGGAAATGTTTTAGCTTTGTGGTCAGACATTCACAAACAGCAAATCACCACTAGATATACAAGAGAAGCGAGTGTATTTGCAGCACATGTCCTACTTGTGAGATCTATCCTGTATTAAACTTTAAGAATTCAAGATTCACCAAAGTTAAATATAAAAAGACACAGAAGTGGAATTAAGAAATACTGAACTCAGAAATTAGGTTTGGCTCCTAGAACTCAAATGGATTTGAATACAAAAAGGTATTTGAATCCATATCTATGGGAATATGATATAAAGTCAGCCTTTGATGACCTTTTTTGTTTCATACCAGCAGGCTAGTTTGGGGATGGTACGAAGTTATTTTATACTGTGGAAAAATACTCTATGATCTGCTATAAATCCCTTAATGAGTAGATTCCAATGTACCTTTGATTTTTTTGTGTGCCTCATCTATGGAGTAATTGACAGTAGCTTCCTGGACTGTCTTTGGAAGGATTCAGGGCTAACTTAAGCATGTGAACTCAGAAGTAAGTCTCTGTATCTGATTGAAACTCAGGTTGTAGGTGTGGTAACCAATTCTATGCTCTGTCTACTTAAAAGTAAATTGTACTGTGTTTGGTGGCTAAGCTTTGAATCTAATTGTCACCTTAGCAGCATACAAAAAGAAAGGTAGACTGACAACTTTTCAGCAGGACTCTGTGGGTGTGTCATTGATAGCAAGTTCATCCACAGAGCTAGCATTGGAAGGGAGCAATTTTCAGTGCCACACTGTGAAAAGCTTTACCTGCTAGTTTCTCAATAAGCCACACAGTGCAAGAGCAGCTGTTTTTTATCCGTATTCTCATGTCAATTTGCAACACTAGGTGGGAATATAACATGAAGTCAACCTTTGATGACCCTTCAATTTTCAATAGGAGCTAGTGTGGACATATGGTGAGAACTGATCTAGGAACACTTTATATATAATTTACATCTCTTCTTCGGAAGAGCGACCAGCATTTAGCAAGAGGGTCCATTTCAGCCACTGAAAATCTTAGGCATCAGGTTATCACTATTTTTTTTCCCAACAAAAACCTCTCCTAAGTCCAGAGTGGAGGCATAATTGGCAGCACTACAAGTGTGACCTATTTCATGGCAATAGAGAAATCTGTACCTGGTGCATTTCGACCTTTTGCCAGGCAGAAAGACAATTGCTTTCTGTGAAGAGGGAGGAAAAAAAGGATTTGAGAGTACGATATCTACTTCAAAGCACAAAAAAATCATAAGAGGATTAATGATGCCTTCAGATGAAAAAGTGGAAAAAAGCATAAGTGCAATTACAATATAAAATACAACATTTAGCAGGAAAAAAATGAAACCAATAATGAATATTAGAATCTTCACTCTCTTTTCCTTGTTTAAGTAAACTGCACATTCCTAGCCTTCATTATTGCTTCTTTTTTTTATTTTTCTGTCTACACAAGATTCTTACCCACTCCTATACTTGGAAACCAAATGTTGTTAAGCAGCAGCGGTGCCACGAGGATTGGTATTCACCCGATGTGGTAACTCCTGGTGTCACCTGGATAGACCGTTTTCTGTACCAAACCAAACTACAATATTGTCTTTTAAACTGGACAAAAAGCAGCAACTATTAAAAAGCAGCAGCCACAAAAATGACACTGCGGTTTGTGACACATGCAAAGGAACGCATGTGATTCAAAGTGTCATTGTGATTGGGAAATAATGACAACTCTGACCTGAGTGCATGTGCATTAGGAAGTTTAAAAAAATCAAATTAGCATAGTTTTAACTTTCTAGGATTATTGATACAGTACTTGTAAGCTGGCTTTACAACAAATGTTTTCTTGGTTATATCTAATTAATGAGCTATTATACTGCTGAATGGTGGAGCAGCGGGTTAAACTGCTAAGCTGCAGAACTTTCTGACTGGAAGGTCAGCGGTTCAAATCCGTGAGATGGGGTGAGCTCCCGTTACTAGCCCCAGCTTCTGCTGACTTAGCAGTTCGAAAACATGCAAATGTAGATCAATAGGTACCACTTTGGTGGGAAGGTAATGGCCATGCAGTCATGACCTAGGAGGCATCTATAGACAATGCCAGCTCTTCAGCTAGAAATGGAGATGAGCATCACCCCCCAGAGTCAGACGCGACTAGACTTAATGTCAAGGGGAAACCTTTACCTATACTGCTCAAACACAGTGTAAACGTTTTATAGACAAAACGTGCTGTTCCTCTCTCTGATGCAGTTTACTCCACACCCCTCTGCTAAGCAGGAGAGTGTTAGAAGAATATACATTATGGATCTCATCATACTAGAGCTTGGATCCAGTTTAAATCCACTTTAGGGAGGCGGCTTTAAATAGCTCAGCCAGACAGGTCCTGAGTCTCACCAAACTTCAAACCTCAGAATTCTGCAGGAGGTAGAAACCAGATTTAAAGTGGATTCATACTATAGTGTGATGAGGCAGTAACTGTAGTACACTCCACACTTTTCCTTAGATATTTGCTTCCATGCATTTCATCAGTTGTAGAACCTTTAATAGTGCAAAATGAAATCATCCAAAACCAACTAAGCAACCAAAAATCTACATACATTTCTCCAAATTAAGGAATGTACTCTAGTCACTATATTTATATGTGCATTATTAATTTTGCAAAAGCTTTTTAAACAGTTATTGATAAGTCTGCTCTAAATAAAAACAAGCCCTTGGGTGATTTAAGCCACTCAATAGAACCTGAGCTCTCTTTATATTATTATCATAGAAAAAAAGTATCTCAGTTTTTCTCTCTTGAAATGCTTCAAGACATTTTCAGATCCATGTTCTGGTCTCAGCAGGATTTATTCATATCATTTGTTCAACTAGAGATCAATACTACATATAACAGAAATGTGATTGACTCATATATCTGTTGCCATTATACCCCATTCCTAAGATTTGCAGCACCAGCTAATTACTTCTTTAGACAGAAAATACACCAACTGCTATTTTAGTGTGGTATATCATATCAGGATTTGGTATGGCAGAAATATTGAGCACAGTGGTGCTAGGAGAACAGAAAAAACAAAGAAATATTGAGTATTATCTTGTGCGGGGTATGAATGGATTGTAGTAAATTAAGAGACCTAATTTAAAGGAGATCTTACAAGCAAGATAGGATGGATTTAAAAATTTCCTCATCACTGAAAAAAAGGCAACTCCAGGAATCACAAAGAGATTCAGCCTGGAATCTTCTTTTCTATCTGGTCTTGGGAGTTATGGGACATAAACATTCAGTTTAGAGCAAAAACTTCATAGATTCAAAATATGCATGTGGAACACATGTGCAGTGCGATTATTTTTCCTTTGGACCACAAACTGTCCATTTATAAGAGGAAATGCGATCCTTCCACATGTGTGATCCACATGCAACAGCATTCTTGGAATAAGAATGGCCTATGTTCAGGAGTCAGAGGCACATCAACCAGCCACAAACACAACTGGGTTGCATATTTACATAGTGTGTTGAGGAATGGTACATTAAGGGCTTGAATCCAGAAGGAGATTCAGTTTGTTCCCACAAAGTCCTGTAATACAGCTTTTGTAGTAGTAGTAATAGCAGAAAACGTATAGGCCATCCAGTCCAACCTCCTGATATGCAGGATAACAATCGAAGCACCCCATCCATCATCTGCTTAAAAGCTTCCAAAGGAGGTGCTTCTACCAAACTTTGAGGCAGAATAAAATAGCTAAAGAGGAGTGAAAAGAGTCCATACAGATTGGGCCACAGTTGAGGGAGACCCAGGAGCTCTTGCTGAGTATTTAAGGCTCCCCCTCAACTACAAACCCCAGAATCCTGAGCCTTGAAGGGAAGAGAAGAGGATGGAAGGGAAGAGAAGGGAGAGAAGGGAAGAGGTCAGGCTGGAAGAGTAGGAAAAAGTGGCACCACTTTCTCTCCCTCCTTCTTGCCTTCTTCCTCACAAAAGGAAAGAAGGTTTGGGCCCCAACATGCCCCCTCTCCTATTTTACCTCCTTCCTCTCTCTATTAGCAGAGAGAGGATGCGACAGGTGAGGTGGCTGGTGACGCAGCTTTGGTGGTGGCTTTGGCAGGTGCGGGTTTGCGGGCAGGTATAGCGGGTCCCTTGCGGGGTAACCAAATGTGCAGTAGATCCCATGGGGTGTCGAGGGCAGGGGGTCTGAGGGGGGTGGTGCGTGTGGTGGGTCCCTCTTCAGTGGTGGCCAGCATGCTGCAAAGAAGTATATGGAGAAGGGAAGGAAGGGAAGCCCCCGGCCAAAATGAGATAGGGCACCTGAGAAACCCCTGAGTACCTCTCGTGGAGCCCCATAGGCTCTGCAGAGCACACTTTGAGCCTTATGCCTTAGAGCAGGGGTCCCCAAACTAAGGCCCGGGGGCCGGATGCGGCCCATTGAAGCCATTAATCCGGCCCCCACGGCACAAGGGCAGGGGGTTGGGCTAAATGACCCAAGGGGTCTCTTCTTTTCTTACAACCCTATTATTATTATTATTATTATTATTATTATTATTATTGTTATTATTATTAACATTGAGGCTGGGAGGCCATCTGTCAGGGGTGGTTTGCTTGTGCTTTTGGTGCACAGAGGCAGAAGGGGGTTGGACTCAATGGCCCAAGGGGTTTCTTCCAACACTCTTCATTGTTATTATTATTATTATTATTATTATTATTATTGTTATTATTCACATTGAGGCTGGGAGGCCATCTGTCAGGGGTGCTTTGCTTGTTCCTTTTGTGCACAAAGTCAGAAGAGGGTTGGACTCAATGGCCCAAGGGTCTATTATTATTATTATTATTATTATTATTATTATTATTATTATTATTATTGACATTGAGGCTGGGAGGCCATCCGTCAGGGGTGCTTTGCTTGTTCTTTTAGTGCACAAAGGCAGAAGGGGATTGGACTCAATGGCCCAAGGGTTTATTGATCTGATGGCTTGCTCCTGGGCTGCAAGAATCAGGCCTTCTGTCTCCTTCTTCTGTGTCCCATTTGTGAGCCATAGCCAGGTCTTCTCCTTATCAGCTTTTCCTTCAGTTTTGTCAAGGAACTTTCCATGCAATGTTTTGTTGTGCCAGCTGTCAGCTCTAGTTTGTAGTGTGGTTTTCTTGTACTGGTTTTTTGTCTGCTGTGCTTTGAGGAATTTCTGATTTTTGGCTTCAATCAAAGCAGGTTATTATTATTATTATTATTATTATTATTATTATTATTATTATTATTATTATTAACATTGAGGCTGGGAGACCATCTGTCAGGGGTGCTTTGCTTGTTCTTTCGGTGCACAAAGGTAGAAGGGGATTGGACTCAATGGCCCAAGGGGTCTCTTCCAATCCTCTTTTTTTAATTATTATTTATTATTATTATTATTATTGCTAAGTGGCCAACTATAGTCCGGCCCTCCAACGGTCCAAAGGATCGTGAACTGGCCCCCTGTTTAAAAAGTTTGGGGACCCCTGCATTAGAGCATAGGTGACTCATGTTTTACTTGCATGTCACAGGGTGATTTGCTCAGCAAATGTACCTGACCCCCAATTAGGAATGGAAAATAAACTCAGTTTTTCTCATCCTAGATGACAAATGTTGCCTCGATCCACTAAGTAATCACATTGAGACAAGGCCTTATGTGTGAAAAAAAATCCACTCAAAAAACACATTCTGTGAATTATTGTTTACTATACATAAATACTGTTCTTGTGTAAATTATATTTCTTTTACTTTTTTGCACAAAAAAGCATCCCAAAATGTGAAAAACGATTAAAATTGTGTAGAACTCTCATATAGCCAATGATGGGGAAATATTTGAAATTGTATTATCAAAGCTTTCATGGCCGGAATTACTGAAGTATTCTGTGGTTTCTGGGCTGTATGTTCTAGCAGCATTTTTTCCTGGCATTTTGCCTACATCTGTGGCTGGCATAGTCAAAATGGAACGGCTTTAGACCTTGTCTTTGGATGATATGTCTCATATTGGAATAGATTTAAGTTATGTTTTTATGTCTGTTTTAATTTTAATAACTTTATTCATGTCTGTGTTTTATGCCCAAGTCACTGCACAGGTGCTATTTGTAAGCCACTGTGAGTCCCCCTCGGGGTAGAGAAAGGTGGGATATACATATTTTAAATAAATAAATAAAAGGCTCCTAAAACATGGCCATATAGCCCAGAAACCACACAACACTCCAATATTTCAAATTGTCTGTTATTGCATGCAGAAAAAATATGTGATTTACTCTCCTATTCCCAGCCATACAGCGATAATAACAACACAATTTCTGCTTCTACCTAAATTAGGTTTGGTGAAATAGAAAAAAATTGGGTGAAGAGTAGACTTTGGTGTGAAAGGACAGCAATCTTAAGTCTGTTGTGCTTCAGAAGAAAATAATTATATCCTGTTTATTTCTTCTGTGTTTCCTGCATTTGGCTCTTGGTGAATCTTCAGAATTCAATGAACAAAGTAGGTTTGAGTTTCCTGATGTCTAGCCACTCTGCTTAAGAGTGTTGTCACAGGCAAAGAAAGTTATCCTAAATCCAAATTTGCAACTGTATCCAGTTGTAATTCTATTTCTGTTCATAACATACTCTGCAAAGATTCATAAACTGCAAGAACATCCAAAATTGTCTATGCAAACCTTTCTCTGCAGACAATACAACAGCAAGCCATGTACTTGGAGTCATGAGATTTCTAAACATTGAGATGGCATATATGTTTCAATATATCAGACACTATGCCTGACTCCATTCATGGAGGATTTTACCCAAAGCAAAATGCACCTTGCAATTGATTTATTTTGATGAGTCTGAAATTGAGGGATTGTCCAGGCAAATGCCCTGCCCAATTTACCATAGCGGAAAATTGAGGCTGCAGATGCTTCCACAACTGCCATCTTCCTCTCTTTCTTCTCCCTGGCGGTCATTGTGTTTCATGCCCTGGCCCTGGGGCTAGCAAGTTTGTCAACCCATCAGCCCAGTTCAATCTGATTGGTTACCCTGGGTGACCTGAGAGAAGACCTCTTCACTCAGGTCCACATAGGGACTATATATTGTTGGCCTGTCTTCCCAGCAGCTCATTGGCATCAGTACTGATCCCAGTTCTGGCTCATTATCCCTCGGCTGAGAGATCTTCCTTGCGGGTGCCTGGGAGCATTCAGGGAACATAGTTTGGAATGGCATTGAACAGGAGCCTGACCCCCTTTCCACTTTCGGTCATATTTAATTTGGGCATATTTAGTTTGGGCATGATCTCTGGAGTCTGTCAGTGGCACATACTGTGCGCAGTGTTGCTGGGTTTCAGCACTCAGGCTGACTGATATGGTGATCCAGGACACATGTGTGTCTGCCAACCCTATTTTCAGATATAACCAATAAAATTGTTGTGGCCTTTAATATCCCAACATGTACCTGTTTTGAGTCCTGTCTGGGAACAGGGGGCTTATCACCTTGCGTTTGCAATTAGAAGAGTTATCTTATATCAAATTGTGATTTAAGCTTTCTCACTGTGACCTGAAATCCCCACAAACAGAGCAAGACAGCTTCAACTAACCTTTTCTTTACTCTGCCCCCCTGTTCTACCCAGAAAGAATCCCAAATTAATTGACCTGTTTAGCTGAACATAGCTTTCCTGAGAGAGAAATTGAGTCAGCCTGGAGAATTTTAGTTTATTTTTAAAGTAAACGTAAATGCAATTGCAACAATTTTTAAGGCTCAGCAAGCTAATGGTGGTGGGAGGTATCATCTTGTACAAACAAGAAGAGGAGGGAATCAGAACATAATCCATTGAATACACAGAATTCTATTTATTTCAAGTTTCTTCGTGAGGCTATTTAAATGATGTTACAGTGTTAAGATGATTGTTTAAGAAAGGAAACAAAGCTTTGTCTTATCACTTGATCTATTGCAGAATTTAAAACAGTTCATAAGAAGGACATGTATTTACTAGAGCTACTCCTGAAAGGTCCCAGGTTCAAATCCCAGGAGCGGAGTGAGTGCCCGCTGTTAGCTCCAGCTTCTGCCAACCTAGCAGTTCGAAAACATGCCAATGTGAGTAGATCAATAGGTACCGCTCCGGCGGGAAGGTAACAGCGCTCCATGCAGTCATGCTGGCCACATGACCTTGGAGGTGTCTATGGACAATGCCGGCTCTTCGGCTTAGAAATGGAGCACCAACCCCCAGAGTCAGACATGACTGGACTTAACGTCAGGGGAACACCTTTACCACCTACTCCTGAATAGTTATTCATATATTCAATGATATAGTGTGATTATAATACTATCTAAAGTACTCCCTTTCCTCAAATCAGATCTGTATACTCACTGACCCCAGCCCCTTTTTCAGCTGACAACTACTTCTGTTCAGAAAATCAATATAAGAGAACAAACTTCGAAAGCTAATGTTCAATATCACTCATTACCTATAATTATATGTTACCAATCATTGTGAATTTGGCTCAGTCACATTTCCCTTTTGCATCTAGGATGGGCAGTTGCAAGGTTCAGTTTCTATCGGATTGAAAGAAGTTAGTTGCTGTTCCTACACCAAGGTTGTGCCAAAAATAGTTGGAAATCTATCTAGTCATTTGTGGCAGATTTTCAAGATGATGCCAAAAATGTAATTATCGCAAGTAAAACTGTGACTGTATTAAAACTGTCCTTGTATTGTTCTCTATTTTATTATTCTCAATGTTTCATATCTGCAAAAAGTTTTGATCAGATCTTTGTACATATCTGCTATCCAATTTTAATGTTTTGTGATAGAACCACATACTTGTAATAACTTAAATATAGATTTGTACTTGTGCATACAGGTGAGGGGGAAGCTGTAGGACAGTAATTGGCTTTACCCTCAGAGTCTCCAAGTTGCATCTAATTCTCTCCCTTCTTCCACCATTTTTCATTCATTTATGATTGATGGATTTCTGACTGTCCAGTTAAGAAAAATCAAACCCAAATCACAAATCTCATGCCTGCTGGTTCCTGGCCTACACAAGCCACACCACAGTTTATCATAACAAGAAAGCAAAGGAGAAAAATGGTAACCAAAATTACGTAGCTATCAGATACGAGGGCTATCCACAAAGTAGGTTACATTTTGGAATTAAAAATGAACAAAGTATAGGAGAAAACATTTACTATATGCAGTTGAAAGCCACACCCAAATACCACATCTCAAGTAGTCGCCATTCAAATCTAGGCACTTACCATAGCAATAAATGAGCTTTGCAAATCCTTCCCCACTAAATTCTGCTGCTTGCATCCTCAACCAGCCGGTCAGACCTTCCTGCAGCTGCTCAGCATTGCCAAAACGCTGCGTTACCAGCCATGCCCCCATTGTTGGAAACAAGTGGTT
This sequence comes from Anolis carolinensis, assembly GCF_035594765.1. Classification (NCBI taxonomy): domain Eukaryota; kingdom Metazoa; phylum Chordata; class Lepidosauria; order Squamata; family Anolidae; genus Anolis; species Anolis carolinensis. Next base: position 93,070,989 of record NC_085845.1, on the reverse strand, counting down.
GAGGGCTCAAGTGGCAGAATTTAGTGGGGAAGGATTTGCAAAGCTCATTCATCGCTATGGTAAGTGCCTAGATTTGAATGGCGACTACTTGAGATGTGGTATTTGGGTGTGGCTTTCAACTGCATATGGTAAATGTTTTCTCCTATACTTTGTTCATTTTTAATTCCAAAACGTAACTTACTTTGTGGATAACTCTCATATTTTCATGTGTCCATAAGATGATCAGGGAGAAAAAAAATCTAGATATTTCTATATTTCTGCTCAAGATCGTGGCTATATTCAAAATCAAGAGGACAAGATAGAAGGTTTTGCATACCCTGAAGTCTTCAATTTAGCCACTGCTCACATTAAAACAAGCATTGCATTTCCTACTAAAAACCAACTTTTCAAACTTCTCTAATTATAAACTGACCTTAAGGTTAGTTTACACATCCAATGCCTTCATAGTTTCCTTTATCAGAATTGTGCTGAGTCTTTGAGTCTTTTGCATTCAAACCTACTTGGCTGAAAGTTCTTCCAGTCACACTTTTGAGCAGTCATGGTGCATTAATCATCTTTGTTCACCTTGTCCAGATATGTGGTTGTACATATGCAATGCCGTTTCATCCCACAGAACTAAGGGCGTTCTCAACCACAAGGGATAAAGCATTTCATGGAATTTCTCCTTGTTCTAGAATCGACAATATGCTGAATTCATTTTGGCACCTCTTCTCTTGTTTTCTCACTCTCTCCCTGACACTACCGCCTTTCTCCATATGTAATACTTTCTTTGCTGCTTTCTCTGTCATCCCTTTCTTCACATGTACATTTCTTTTTGCCACTCATTCTCTTCTCATATTCTCATCTCACCTTGTCTCTGTCTCACCACTTCAATAATTCCCATTGGTGTCTTTCTGTCTGAACCATGTCAAAATCTCTTTGAGTATCTCTCTCAAACTTCCTCTCTCACACACATTTTCTGTGAATCAATCTCATATTTATGCCCTCTTATCCTCTTGCCCAGCAGGTTGGTAGGAGAAGAACACATTTCTCTTGCCAAAAGTCTGTACTGATTGTTTGCAGGGAAGTTTCCAAAGTAAGCCAAGAGCTTCAGGTTTCCCAATATTAAGGATAGGGCTATAATTTGTCACTGTCCCATCTTATAGCATTGTTCTCTATGTGCTATAGTGGGACCTAATGGAAGATAATAGGCAATACAACACTCCACATTTACAGCACTAGCCAACATTAGAGTCAGGAAAAATAAAGGACAGGAGATTACTTAAAATATGAATAAATTATCTCCTGTTTCTTTATTTTTTGGTTCATAAAGTTACTGGAAGCAATGCCAAACTAGTTTGTACTGAGAAGGAAGGAAAATATTAATTCTGAAGAAACTCTCAGGAGTGCTGAATGTGCAACCATTTTGTCCATGGGGTGAATACTTCATTTTTTGCAGTACAAATTGTGTCATGCACATGATGATTGTTGGCAAGCTTTTTCAATTAGTCACATGAGCAAAAATCTGTGACTAAGCAAATTCTTTCCAAATTTGCTACTGTAATCTTTCAGGTGAATATAAGGAGTAGTGATGGATAAACTGCCTTTGGTATGCTCAGGAACTGAGATCTTTAAACTGAGCAGCCATCCAAAAACATGGAAGTATATTTTCACCCAGAACCCATTCACAATAACCAGATCCTTTTGTACAATGTACGCCACCTTGCAATTTCTCAATCACCCCATGTGCCCTTCCCTTCAGTTCTTATTTAACCCGAGACCCCTTCAACTGCACAGTTATGCAATTCCATGATGCCATAGCAACATCCTATGGAATTCTGGGATTTGTAGTATAAAGGGGGTTGTTTAGAATTCTCAGCTAGTGAGCTTTCGTGCCTTACCAAATTATACATCCCTGGATTCCATAAGATGTCATGTTGTTATCATTGTTGAGGTGAATGGTTCCTTGGTGGTAGATCTGAATGAAAGCCTCTCTGAGATATCTCTGCCTCATTCTCTATTATTGGGAAGGCTATAGTAGTCATGTTGGTGATCCAGTGATCCAGGAAACCCTTCTTCATAAGAACGTCTGACACTCTGGAGAATGCATTCCCAGCATCTACTACCTAACATTGGTTTATTTAATTTGATTTACTTGATGAATATCTGCCTCTCCCCACGCTTATATATTTCCTGCAGGACACACGTTGCCGCTGATTCATTTTGATGAATAACCATGAAATAATGAGACCAGATGAAGATACCTGGCTTAAATAAGGTGGCTGCCTGATGATCAATTCAGTTATTGGATTGCCTTTGAGGCTCAGGCATTTTGCACAATGAAAAGTTGAAGTAGTTGAAGGTTGACACTTGTCCTCAGCTATATTTGCAGCATGTTGTCCCCTCCTTCCACTCCTTTCCAGGTTTAATATAAATAAAGTACGCTCTCTGTCATAGAATCATGGTTGATGGAGCTATAATTCAGCAACATATGGAAAACTATGGACATCATCACATTGAGATCAGTAAGCCAGATGTTATCAGGGGGATTCACCATGGATCATGGTGAATCCAGCAGGGAGCATGGAGAATCCATTACTGTGCATCTCCCACATTGTCCCTTACCTCATCCCACAGCCTCCCATGTCCTCACTACTGTCTCTTATGACCATTTCACCTCACGCCCCACCAGAAGTAGATTTGCATCATCCGATGGGATCTGGTGGGCTCCGCCCATGAAGAGAGGTGAAACTGTTATAGGACAGGCAAGTCGCCAAACTTGTTTTAAGCAGCAGCTTCATGAAACATAGAGAAATATACGGGATAACTCTGGACCTTCCTTCTAAGTACAACGATCCCTTTCTTTATTGATAGTACATAAACACAATCAATTCCTGAGAAAGAAAACTACTTAAGGCACTATCCTAAACACACCTTATAGAATGTACTAGGGATTTCCATCAAGCATAATCAATGGTGTTAAAAATGGCATAGACAATTCAAAACATCTAGAGTCCACAAACTATCCACTACTGACTGTACAACACAACTGCAAGAATTTTGTCTACGCAACTCCAAGAGTCACAATTGAGACTCCCCAGAGTCTCAGACAAGCTATAACAATACTCAACATCCTTTAAATTAGTACAGACACCAAACACTGAGCATGAGACCTCCTGCTTGACCTTGAGTATGGCTTTTCCATCACACCGGTAGAAGAAAATCCCCCAGCTTCCTTTTGCTTTTCATTTGTGTTTTGTATCATCTTCCTACTTTACTTATCATTAGCTTCCTTTGCCACAGGTTTCAACAGTTTAGAATCAATCCACTTGAAAATAAAACTTCACTGGAATCAACCTTATTTATCTTGGAAGAATAATAAGTATTGTGGAAGGGGGGATATGAATAGAGGAGGATTACATAGTATGCTAATAATTCATTAGACAACCTAATGCCTGCTAAATGTGCTAATCCGTTTAATTTTTCATCCATTGCTCTCCCTTATCACTGCCACCAATGGCCGTTCGTGCATGCTGCTTAAACCAAATCTGTATGTTAATTAAAGAATATACCTGTAATTTGAGTTTTAATTCCTTAGCCAATCTCTTACTCAGGCAAGATGCCAGTGATGGCAATGGAGGGGAAGGACTTCAAGATCTGACCCATTTTCTGCCTTCCTTTCATTCCAAAGAAGTTAAATCCTTTTTAGAAAGGGTGAATCACTAGTCCCTTGCAATTATTCCCCCTGTGAAGGTTTTTAAGTACTTTCCTAACCACCAAGCAACTTTAGTTCATCAAATAATCTCCTGCCATCACCGTTTTACCTCTGACAGCAGGAAAGTGAGAAATCCTCTTGAATAAGTTAATATACTCAAATTATTCTGCCTAAAAATGGTAATGTCTTTCAATCTGTGCTTCCCTTTAGCCCCTAATTCTTTGTACCCTTCAATTAGAACTAAAATAGAGATAGTCAACTTATTTCTTCGAACAAGATGAGGTTGACTGCACTCTCCTCAGCTCTATCTGACACTGTGAATGCTGAGAAGTGAAGACAGTTCAATTGCACATATCTGAAGAGGCACAAGTTGCTTATTACTGGATTAAGGTTTTTCCTTAATCCGGTAATTTTTTTATTTTAATTTTTAATTTTTTTGCCCCTGGTGGTGGCTGAGTGTGTTAAAGCGCTGAGCTGCTGAACTTGCAGACTGAAAGGTCCCAGGTTCAAATCCCGGGAGCGGAATGAGCACTCGCCATTAGCCCCAGCTCCTGCCAACCTAGCAGTTCTAAAACATGGCAATGTGAGTAGATCAATAGGTACCGCTCCGGCGGGAAGGTAACGGCACTCCATGCAGTCATGCCGGCCACATGACCTTGGAGGTGTCTATGGACAACGCTGGCTCTTCGGCTTAGAAATGGAGATGAGCACCAACCCCCAGAGTCAGTCACGACTGGACTTAACGTCAGGGAAACTTAACGTCAGGGTGTTAAATAAAGTATATCCCACAAATTTGAGGAATTATATGTTTGCTTGGTATAGAAAATTCAGTTGGAAAAACCTTAAAAAGGTAAAGGTTTTCCCAACTAAATTTTCTATACCAAGTAAACATATCATTCCTCAAATTTGTGGGATATACTTTATTTAACACCCTTTTATCTACTAGAATTCAAAGAACTATTAGTTGGAACTCAGTGCAAATGACGTAAATCCAGAATTCCAAAATTCTGTCTGGAATCCTATTAGTAGTCTCAATTAATCAGACACAGATGAATGAACTACATATTGTTGACTTAGTGTTCAATAACTTAGTGTTCAATCAATCAATCAATTTATTAATGCTTTGACCAATGGTCATATGCATTTACACAGGCAGAAACAACATCTAACAAGCATCTATACAAAACACTGCAAAATCCAACAGTTAAAAGTAGGACAAAACAGAGTGTGCAAAATATACATAGATGTTGACTTGATGTTCAATAGCTCCACTTGCTGAGATTATCAATAGGATATAGGTTTCTATGTCTAGAAGTTTATTCTGAGGGCCTAAAGTAAACAGAGGTCATATGTAAAAGTCCACTTTTGGTTTCCCCAAACATTTTTTAAAAAATTGGCAAGATCACAGAGGACAAGAGGGGAGCCATTTGATGTTATGAAGAAATTTAGAATCAGGATTCTCGAGAATTCTATGGGGAATTACCTTGAGGTCTGCAGGCTGGTCCTAATAAACTTTCTGCCCACAAGAAAGCTAGGAAAGACTTCTAGGAGAATGTTGGAGTTGTAGTCAAAACAATTATCTTTATCTATTTGATTTATATACCACTCTTCTTCCAATATGTCATGTTTCCAAGCTCTCTGCCCTCACCTTTACCATAAAGATCTCCCATTCTGAAGGAAACTCTGCCTAATTTCCTTCTATGGATCTTTTCTGAAACCATGTCAGAAGCTGTTAGAAATAATGAGAATATGCTCTAGAATTTTGCTTTGTCTTACTCTGACCCAAACCCTATTCAGTTAGTCAAAATAATCCAGCATCTTTCCTATTTTCAAAACTGCTTGAACTTTTTCAAGCCACAAAAATAATTTCCCAAGCCATAATCATAGAATCATAGAATAGTAGAGTTGGAAGAGACCTCATGGGCCATCTAGTCCAACCCCCCGCTAAGAAGCAGGAAACATAAAAATGGTTATGCCTCTTGATTCTTAATATATGGTGGCAAATCAGATAGATAAGTGGACAGATGATAGGTAGATATAACAGCAAGGTAAGAGGAAAAAAAATATGAAATGTTCCATAAATGTCCTATCACTCATACATTGCTAAAATTGCTTTACTAATCTTTAACTGTTGAAGTCCTGACTACTGGTTATGCTGGTTTGGACTAATGAGAGTTATAGTCTAATGATTTCACTGGGATGCTGCATAATTCCCAACCCTGGTTTGCAAAGTACTTGTGATGTAATACAAGACAGATGACATCTCAAATTACTGTGAGCACTTACTTGATATGAGCAAAGGCATAATATGTAATGTTAATTACTGGAGTGCGTTGGAGTATTTTATTTTGTTTTTTTGTTTTTAATAAAAGCACAAGATGATACTGCAATTCAGACAATTCCTCCGGGGCTCTAAATGCTCATGTAAAATGCAAAGCAATTCAGCATTTGGAGAGTGTAGATATTAAGGGGAAAATATGGTATATAATTTTTTTTCAAAAAAAGGGAATAGTGCCTTTTAGTTATTGTTACACTAAAGAAAGAGAGAAATGTTTTATTCATGTGAATGATAACAAAAGCAGTTGAGGCGAATTGTTTTGTTACTTCTCCGTCATCAAGCTTTTCAATCTTTCAGAAGTCATCTGGGTGTAAATCTCAATTTATTACCACAGGAATTTCAGTACAAAAGAAGATTATGAAGATGTCTCATAATAAGTCAGATCATTATTCCATTCTTCTTTGCTAGGTACTTTGAATGGCAGCAGTTCTCCATATTTTCTGGCAGAAATTCCTTTTAGCCATTACTTGTGAGTCTTTCATTGGATATACTAGAAATTGACTTTAAAATGACTTTATATAGACAGTCCTTTAAGTGAAGAGTTATCAGGGAAAAGGCTCCTGTTTGAAGGCATCCTCTACATCAAGGATGATGACTATGTGGTTTTCCCACCACCCTTCTGCACTGGTTGTACTGATCATTTCCCACTATCCCTTATCATTGGCTATACCGGCACAGGCTGATGGGCACTGCAATCTAACAGCGTCTGTAGATGATTGTTAGATATCTTTTAGAGGACAAGTGTCACAGGGTGTCTCTCATAATGACAAAATTCCTTGCAGTGGCAGCAAGGCTGAGAAAGCAACTAAACTCTGTGTGTGTGTGTGTGTGTGTGTGTGTGTGTGTATGTGTGTGTGTGTGTGTGTGTGTGTGTGTGTGTGTGTGTGTGTATATATATATATATATATATATATATATATATATATATATATATATATCTTTCTTGTACAATGAACTTCTCCTGAGATGGGAGAATTCAAAATGACTGTTCGTTTACTGATGGGTCTATGGACCGTAATAAATATTGTTGTTGTGCACTAACAGCATCTGTAGAGTTATGCTCCATTTGATGTCTATCCAAAACAATGGCAGATGCCATGTTAATGAGATGTGGGTCCATTCCAGCTTTTGATCTTAAAAGAACTCTCCAAAATGCTGCACTTATTTGGGAGGAGAAGTGCCTTAAAGCCTCAATTAAAACCTTGACAAGATCTTGTTGAACAGTCATAAGGAAAGGCAGGGAACTTGAAGTTTACCATCAGCAGATAGTGCTCGCAAATTAGACTAGGACTATGTCTTCTGTATGATAGTTGGGAATGTATCTATTTCTTCTCTCCTCTCTGATTCTACTCTCATTCTGATTGGTTGTGTAAAATGTATACTTTTCTACTGCAAGCTTTACTTCTGACTTCTGTTTCTTACATCTTAGTATGAAGAGTATGTGCTGTGTAGAGATGTAGTGATGGATGTTTTTTTCCTCTCTTGAAAACTTAGAAGAGATGGGTGTTAGAGTTCTTGTGGTGCAGCTGGCTAGTAACCAGCTGCAATAAATCACTACTGATCGAGAGGTCATGAGTTCAAAGCCCTGGTCGGGTTAAGCCTCCGACCATTAAATAGCCCAGCTTGCTGTTGACCTATGCAGCCCCGAAAGACAGTTGCATCTGTCAAGTAGGGAAATTTAGGTATGCTTTATGCGGGAGGCTAATTTGAGTAATTTACAACACCATAAAAAAACTGCCAGCAAAACACGAGGAAAGGAATGAGGAAGTACAGCCACTAGTCGACGGTGAAGCAACAGCTCCCCCTGTGGCCGGAATTGTGAAGCTGAAAAAACATTAAATGCCTCTGTGTCTGTATATACTGTATGTTGTTTGTCTGTTGGCATTGAATGTTTGCCATATATGTGTTCATTGTAATCCGCCCTGAGTCCCCTTCGGGGTGAGAAGGGCGGAATATAAATACTGTAAATAATAATAAATAATTATTCTTTATTAGTGTAAATAAACCTTTCGTGATTTTTAAGATTGGACTCTGCATCTTTGCCTATCTAACCTCTAAATTCTTTACAGCCATAACCAACAGCACCTCATACTTTGTTTGCTAATGAGCTGAATGCTCAACTTTTTGTATTCTGTTTGTTTTTGAATGCTCTGCTATGTTTTAGGGTAGTTTTTCCCTAACAACTTGATCATAAGACCTCATCACATTAGAAAATTTCGGTTTCTTAGGATTCACCTCACTGCCTGATAAATCCCCCCACTGTCACCTGCATTAGGCAACTTAATGTAATGAGCTTCTTCATCTTTCTCACTACAATAAGACTGTAATGTGATGCTGCTTTAAACAATAAAAATGCTTTTAAAAATTGCATCTATAGATATACATTGGCAAAGACACAATGTAGGCCTGTCTAACCCCTCTGCCTCAGTTATTATATGAAATCCCCCATCCTTAATATCCAGTAGTGTTCACCTGTAATGATATTATATGTCCGAGAGGTCAGACTTAGGGTGACCGTAAGGTAAATCTATCATAGGGTTTTCTGCATCCGGGAGTGTGTGACATGCCCAAAATCACCTAGTGGGTTTCTATGGCTGAGAAGGCCATCAATCCCTGGTCTCCATCGTTCATTGCCCAAACTCTTACACTATGGCATTATGAAAATCATTGCTAAGGAGAACATTACTAATTAGAAAAAGATCATGTTGCAATCTGTGCAGTTTGTAATGGAAGCACAACAAAGCAAATCCTCTGCCAGACAGATATGGAACTCTGGAGAGTCTACATTGACTCTTTTGCAAACTAGCACTGTTGGTGCAAAAAAGAAAGTGGTCCCAACCTATGGTTGAGAAGGAACTCTTCCTCATTATCCAGCTCTTGCGGTTTTCCATTGGATGAAGTTGCAAAGTTGGTTGCTGCTGCTGCTGCTACGATAGGTAGATGTGATACATAACAGAGTTGCCTGCTCACAGTCATTTTACTATAACAGACATGTTAAAATAGTGGGGAATTAAAAATCTAATTTAAAGGATCACTATCAGTGCAGAGCAAACTTGCCATTTGTGTAAACAAATTTTAGAAGAAATAGGTGGAAGTCATAATAGCTGCCTTCGATCCATTTTTCCCAGGCCCATTTTCTATTTCCATTGCCTCCAGCTTGGCTGGTTAGCTAGCTCACTAAGCATATGTGTGCACTGTCAGATTAATACAGTTTGACACCATGTAAACTTCCATGGCTCAATGCTATGGGATCCTGGGATTTGTTGTTTGGTGAGGCACCAACACTCTGGTGGAAAAGTCTAAAGACTTGCAAACTCTAAGTCCCATGATTCCATAACATTGAGCCATGGCAGTTAAAGTGGTGTCAAACTGTATTAATTCTTCAGTGTATGTGCATCCCTAATTGTCTTAGAAGTAATAGACAGTGACCGTTTGGAAAGGCTAGGGGCAGAAAAGCAGACACCCTGCTTCAATCTGAACATTAATGGCACTCTTGAAGGTGCCTAGCATGTTTTTAAGTGATAGAATTCAGTTCTATAAGAGTGGATTCACTATGCCACTAACATAGCCTTCATTGAATTATTGCTGGACACCACATAGTTTACTTTGCCTGTTTGACTTGTTGATATACACTGATTCGTACAGTATTTGTTTGAACTGTCAGCAGGTTGACACCAGTCTTCAGGAAGACAGAGTTGTGTTCGCAGCTTTTTTTTTTCGTGTCAGGAGCAACCTGAGTCGCTTCTGGTGTGAGAGAATTGGCTGTCTGCAATCACGTTGCCCAGGGGATGCCCAGATGTTTTGATGTTTTTACTATCCTTGTGGGAGGCTTCTCTCATGTCCCCACATGGAGCTGGAGCTGATAGAGGGAGCTCATTCGCGTTCTCCCCGGGTGGGATTCGAACCTGGCAGCCTTCAGGTCAGCAACCCAACCTTCAAGTTACAAGGCTTTACCCCTCTACGCCACCGGGTGCTAGTAGGCTCATGTTGAAATATGATTCAATTGTCAGTCCAGTCAGCTTTTATGTGTTTACTAGCTGTTCCCGGCCACGCGTTGCTGTGGCGAAGTATGGTGGTATGGGAAATAAAGTATTGAGGAATTGGTGATAGTTAAGGTAAAGGGTCCCATGGGCTGAGTGGGTTGCTAGGAGACCAAGTGAGCGGAGCTTAGCCTTCTAACTGGCAGCAATTGGATAAAAACAATTATTCCTCTCCCTCTAATTAGGACTTTATTTTTCTTTTCTTTTTGTTGTATCAACCTAGAGGCATGGATGAGGGGTTGTGCTGTCAATTTTTGAGGTTGTGGGGTGTTTACTTTTATTGTTTTGTCCACTGCCATGATGCCATCACTCTTTTATATACAGTAGAGTCTCACTAATCCAAGCCTCGCTTATCCAAGCCTCTGGATAATCCAAGCCATTTTTATAGTCAATGTTTTCAATATATCGTGATATTTTGGTTCTAAATTCGTAAATACAGTAATTACAACATAACACTGCGTATTGAACTACCTTTTCTGTCAAATTTGTTGTATAACATGAAGTTTTGGTGCTTAATTTGTAAAATCATAACCTAATTTGATGTTCAATAGGCTTTTCCTTAATCCCTCCTTATTATCCAAGTTATTCGCTTATCCAAGCTTCTGCTGGCCTGTTTAGCTTGGATAAGTGAGACTCTACTGTATATAGATTCCTTTGTTCTCTCAGATAGAAAAAAATGTCTGACCCTAACCAGTAAATATAAGCATTACTGGTTAGGGCTGTACCCCAAGTCACAGTTTGAATAATATAGAAACTCTGTATATAATAAAATAGACATAACTTTGGGTAAACAAGTAAATAGACCTTGAGTGTGACATCTTCCTATATTACTATATCTTATCTCTGTGTGACGTGCTCCCCTTGACTAAATTTTATTTTTGGTATAGCTTTTAAATGTATACATACTCTTTTCCCTTACATCTGGTGATCCCAATTAGAGAGACATGACAAGGAATTTTGAAGCAAGGAATGGGCCTCAGCTGAAGGATTGGGTTGGAAGGGAAATAAAAGTGCTCAGAGCCAATAGAGAGCCATTGGTTATTGTCTGACTTGGACAGAAGAGGATGAGTAGAGTTGCTGAAGATTTCTGCTAACTCTTGCAGGAAGTGACTTCCTTCTCTGAGATTCAAGCTGAGACCAGATGTTATCCACACCTTTCACACTTTCTGAATGTTCTGACACAATTCTCAGCTCTAAAAATGTATCAAATTGCATTCAAAGGTGTAAATGTTGTGATAAAATATGCTTAGAAAAGTCTGCTTTTAGAGCAAATATATGTTCAGATATTTTGTTTGTTTATCCACTTGATTTTAATTCAACCAGTATCCTACCAATTGTCACAGAACTTAAGGTTAAAAAAGAACTACGCCCCATAATAACAATTCTCAGACCAGAAATCACATGTATACTATAGGAAAATGGATGAAACACTTCCTTTCATGAACACATCTAATAAGAACAGGAGAAGGGACATTCCCAAGATTTAGAATAAGAAAGGATAATTTTCATTGCCATCCTTCCTTTAGCAAGTAAAATCTATCCCTTTCCAACAGGCTTTCATGAAGAGATTTTTATCTCAAAATCTTCAGCAACTATCCATTCAATTATATGATTGCATTGACTGACTGCAAAGACTTTAAACTGGTTCTTGATTTATTGCCTTTCATTTTTTAGATAGCTTTGTTTTAAATTCATAAAATTATATGTTTCATGTAGCTGCATTTTAACATTATTTGGATGTGTTTTATTTGTGTATTTGTCATTTTTTCTAGAATTTTTTTTTGTTTGGGGAGAAATTCACATGAAGGAAGCAAACTGGCACCGAAGCAAGACTATTAATTTTTTATGGCAGTTCCTATTGCAGGATGCTGTACCCATCCAATTGTCAATCTGTTTCCTCCCTGTCATTAACCTGTCTTGTGCTGTTAAGAGGAGACAAACCCAATAGCTGCTAATTTTGCCACATTCCTATCACTTACCAGGCACAATTATGCCAATCCACTGAGGTGCTGGCATTCCAGCACTGAGGTGATGTAAGTAGGTTGGATTCTTCTGTTCTCCCACACACTTCCTTCCCCTACACTTTTTCCAACCCAGATTTTTTTCCAGTAATATTTGAATTTTTATTTACCATACCTCAAATTGCAAAATTGTTCTGAAAGTTTAAAAAAAAAATATGGCACAGCAGAAGTGCATGAGGATCGGGTGACAAGATTATGCAGACATACAAGTGCCAGACCATAGATCAGATTGTGTGAATGGAGAAACATGCTACAGTGAGGGATTTCATGTTGGTATGCAGCTATTACCAGTGATTGTGTGACTGCCATAGAATAGTGTTTTCATGTGATATAGTCCTAAGCCAAATTGACTCCCTATCTTGGGGAAAATGTGGGGTGTGAATGTGTGCAGGCACATGTGCATTTTCCCAACAGCCATATGTTGCTGCTGTATAAACACAAGGATGGACCCAAAAAGTGCACATTTTATGACATTGCCACATGCATAGTGGCAAACCACATTTCTTTTTCAAAATCACAGTACATGGAGGTTAAAGAGGATAGTGCTGCAAAGCAATAGAAGTTGAGTGTCACTTATCCACAATTCCAAAATGCTGCACAGTCTGAAAGTGTCTTCTTGGGTTGGCTGAGATACAACCTCATCAAATGTGCTGCCAGAGTCGTCACCCCATGCCCTGCATCACCCAACTCACCCGAGTCTCCATCCCATGGGGGAAGCATCTGCCACCTGACTTCCCCCATTGATCCAAGGCAACACAGGAAGCCGCTTGACCTTCCCTTTTATGAGAAAGTCCCGTGGGAAGCTGCAGTGCATCGTGGGATGGGAGCTGGTGGGCACTGTTGTAAAAGGATAGGCAAACCAGTATATGCTACCAAATTCGCCCTGGTGTGATGAGATCCTTAGTGTCTCCTTTGCTTTCTGATCTTTCAGTGCACACAAATTTTGTTTCATGCACAAAATTGTTTGGAATATTGTGTGTAAATTACCTTCAAGTTATGCTCACGGTGTCTGTGGTTGGCTGTGAGTATGTTTTTATATCTTATATGTTTTTGATCTTATATGTGTATATGTTGTAATGTATTTTGTTGTTTTATTTTATGGTGTATTCTGGGCTTGGTCTCCATGTGAACCACCCCAAGTCAGTCCGGAGAGTTGGGGCGGGATATAAGAATAAAGTTGTTGTTGCTGCTGCTATTATTATTATTATTTTATTATGACACAGCAAACAAGATAGATATGCTGGATTTCATATCACAAAATCACAAGTTGAACACTTCCCAAGTGTCTAGGACTGTGTGATGTATTTATGGATGATGCGTGCAGATCCCAGCAGGGTGGCCTTTTGCAGTTGGCAGATTGTAATTTTGTCAATGTCTATTGTTTCCAAATGCCGGCTGAGATCTTTTGGCACGGCACCCAGTGTGCCGATCACCACCGGGACCACCTGCACTGGTTTCTGCCACAGTCTTTGAAGTTCAATCTTGAGGTCCTGATAGCGGCTGAATTTTTCCTGTTTTTCGTCAATGCGACTGTCACCTGGGATGGTGACATCAATGATCCAAACCTTTTTCTTTTCCACAACCATGATGTCTGGTGTGTTGCGTTCCAGAATTATTATTATTATTATTATTATTATTATTATTATTATTATTATGTGTTGTTGTTGTTGTTGCTATTATTATTATTATTATTATTATTATTATTATTTTAATATGACACAGCAAACAAGATAGATATGCTGGATTTCGTTTCACAAAATCACAAGTCGAACACTTCCCAAGTGTCTAGGACTGTGTAATGTATTTTCAGATGATGCGCGCAGATCCCAGTAGGGTGGCCTTTTACAGTTGGCAGATCGTAATTTTGTCAATGTGTATTGTTTCCAAATGCTGGCTGAGATCTTTTGGGATGGCACTCAGTGTGCCCATCACCACCGGGACCACCTGCACTAGTTTCTGCCAGAGTCTTTGAAGTTCAGTCTTGAGGTCCTGATAGCGGCTGAGATTTTCCTGTTGGGTTATTATTTTATAGGGTGTATACAAAAATAAATGCATTTCATATTCAGCCTTGGGTCCCATCACCAAGATTTACATACATGCAAATACAAGTACAGTAGAGTTTCACTTATCCAGGCTTCACTTATCCAATGTTCTGTATTATCTAACGCAGTCTGCCTTTTAGTAGTCAATGCTTTTGTAGTAAATGTTGCAATGTTTTGGTGCTAAATTAGTAAATACAGTAATTACTACATAACATTACTGTGTATTGAACTGCTTTTTCTGTCAATTTGTTGTAAAACATGAAGTTTTGGTGCTTAATTTGTAAAATCATAATGTAATATTATGTTTAATATGCTATTTTCTTAATCCCTCCTTATTATCCAACATTTTCGCTTATCCAATGTTCTACCAGCCCGTTTATGTTGCATAAGTGAGACTCTACTGTATTCCAAAATCTAGAAAAATAATCTGAAATGCAAAACATTTCTGGTTCCAAGCATTTTGGATAAAAGATACTCGACCTATAGTAGATACATTTTGCAATGCTGGCTCCTCATTGTGTGCACACACATATGTCCCCAAGGAAGGTCTAGAATTCAGGCAGTGGCAATAAAAAGAATATTTGAAAATATTCTAAAAATAACCCAAAACATGATTATAAAGGGCCAGGAAATATTTCCAATGCAGAAAATATTTCCCCAAAGAAATATTAAGTGGCACGCTGTTGGTGAATTATGATGGCATTATTTATCACAACTCACTTTTAGATCATTGTGGAATTCTGTTCTGATTGTAAAAGAACCAACCCCTCGTCTCACCTTGTAAATAGTGCAGGCACTCCAACACAATCATTTATATGTGCATCCAACAGAAGAAGATTCCCCAAAGATCCCTAAATATTGCCATTGCAGTGCATTCATCTATTGGAAATTACTGCACATCTATATAATCCCCCTCTGCTTCTCTGGTAACACAAAAATATCCATATTGTGAAGGACCTGTGTTGTTCTTACAATGTAGATTTTGAGGAGTAGCATCGAAAAACATAGTAACGGAGTGGTAGCTGCACAATCCACGTATATCTCCCATTCCAGGATCATGACCAAATTTTTCCATGCAGAATATGCTGCGTTTTTAATGTAAAAAAATCATATGCAAATTTTGCACAGAACAAGTTTTGAACTGTTAACAGCCTTTGGAAAATGCACATATTTAAAATACTTTCTCACAGAGGGAAGAAAATTGCTACAATTACATGTTGCTTCCTTAAAGAATGGAATTATTGAAGAACCACATCTCTAAAAGGATGTTATATTGATCCTGATCAAGTAAACCATTTGTAGAAGTTTTTATCTCTATAAGGAGTTGGACGTTGGCAACACTAATGCATCTTAATTGTCCTCAGGATTAAACTACCCTAAAATACATGGCATTAAAACATGCGTCACTCAAAATACTTGTAGAGAAGCTACACCGACCCTTGCTACCATAAGCATTCCCGCTAAATGGGAGGGGGGGGCTCCCTGAAGTCAGTCCCAGTTAGCAACCTGGCTAAAGCTCTTTGGACCAGCTGAAGTTTCTGAATGCTTTTTGAAGGCAGCCCCACATAGAGCACATTTCAGAAATCCCAACAGGAAGTAGCTAAAGCATGTACCACAGTGGCCAGATCCTTCATCTCAAGAACCTTAAGCTTCTGTGGCCTGGTGTCCTTGCAGTCCATCTTGCAAACTGTATTTGGCCACTTCAGTGAACTGGCTAGTGTATATCACTGAACATAGCTGGCTGCTGTGAATCAAAGGATCCATGCAATTACATTTCACATTCTAAAGCTTCTTCCAGTCACCCCAGAGCATTGGTTGAAAGCTTCTTAGTCATCATCAAAAGTGGTGAAACTGCCAAAGAAGAGATGTCTTAGTATAAGAAAAATTTAAAATCGCCTTAGATTTATATAATCATTGAATTCAACATAACAAATCAGCCTTCTTTCTGAGTAATAGTCTAGCAAGATCCTTTTTTACTTATGACAAATGTGAATTCCAAAGAAAGATCTTATGCTCATGTCACATACTCAGATTTGAGGAAATGTTGACCCCACTGCACAATGGACTTCTAAGCACCATACTCTTATCAAAATCCCACTGATCACTACACATACTTCTCATCCTCCAGTTGGCATTAAAACATACTTTCAAATCCATAATTGGTTGGAAAACCATACTCAAAAAGTTGTCATAATGACTGTGATTCAAATTAGATTGAGCTCTCAAGTAGGGTGTCCTCTGGCCGACACAATTCAATATGTTTATCAATAGATTATGAAGTGCAGGAATTCTTATCACATTTTCAGGTGGTACAAAATTGGGTGCAGTGAATATATTGGAAAATAAGAACAGAGTTCAAAGAGATATTGATGAACAAGAAAATTGGGCTGAAAGTAGTAAAGGCAAATTCAACAGAGACAATGTGTCATGTAAGACACACACTCACACAAAACAAATGCACAGGTATAAGTTGGGATATTCTAGGCTCAGCATTACTATATATGAAAAGGATCATGGGGTTGTTGAGATCACAAACGGACCCTGGTCGAGCAATGTAATGTTGCAGCAAAAAAGACAAATGCTTTTGCCCACATTATTCAAAGCATAGTTTGCAAATTGAGGGAAGTAATAGCCCCTATTTTTGCTCTGGTCAGGTTTCACCTAGAGTACAGGGTTCCATTCTGGGTGCCTCATTTTCGGAAAGATGAAGACAAAGATGAATTTGAAGATGAAATTGGAACACATTCAAAAAAGAGGGGAAAGAAGACAAAGAGATACAGAGAACAAAACATGAGAGAAGTTGAAGGAAATAGCTATGTTTTGCTTGGCAAAGAAAATATTACACAATCACATTCTATAAGTACCCCAAAGTCTGCCAGAAAGAAAAGGATTCAGACTTCTTCCCTGAAGGTAGAAAAAAGTCTAATGCTTTTACGTAACAGAAGAGTAGATTTCAATTGGACATTAGCGGGAACTTCTTGAAAGTGAGAGCAGTTCGGTAATGAAATGAATTGCCTAGAGGTAATGGATGTTTTCAAAGACAAGCTGGACTGCTGGACTGGGAGATATTGCATTGAGCAAGGGAGTGATGGCCCATATGCCCCTTCCTACTCTATGATTATATGAAAAGTATTATTTGGGACCAAATCCTCCAACACTACCACATAGAAAATTGCAAAAGAAGACTAGAATTTTTTTAAAAAATGAACTGAAAAACTTTCAGAAATTCCAAACCAGTAGCAGAAAAATGAACAAAGACAATGACTTCCTGACATGCTACATATATTAATATGAGAGTTCTCACTACTATACATATAACAAAAAGTATCTTCTCAGAGAGCAAGTTTTGAACCAAGGGAAATTGGTTTTTATAAGCAGATTTCTTGCTCTCACACATCAACACAGTAACAATCTTTAAAAACTTTATCACCATGCCCAGACCTTCGAAGGTTTTGGGCAAGGGAGATTATTCCCATGTTTCTGGATATTATTGCATTCTTTCTCACTCCCACAACTATATAAATATTTATATGTGTATGTGTGTACGTTTGAGTCACTGGACAATTTATGGTGACCCCATGAATTTCATAGGGTTTTCTTAGTCAAATACTTAGAAGAAGTTTTGCTCATTCCTTCTTCTGAAATACAACTACGGTCAATGATACTGCCAGTCTCTTATCCGAATAGTTACAGCTCATCCTGCTTAGCTTCCAAGATTGGATAGAATATGAAAACGTGGGTATTTAGAACTTTTGATATGTTAATGCCACACGGTCCAAGGAGAGAATGCTACTGGAATATGGCCATACAGCCCGAAAAACCCATAGCAGCCCAAAAACTAGTTAGTCTTAGGGACTCATCAAAAAGGCCAGGCAAAGCATCCAGCTTCACCTGGCTTCAGAGAGAAAAAAATTGGGCAACAGGGCGAATGTATGGTGTGCACCTCCCTCTTGGCAATGCTTTCCCCATCACATGGGGAAAGTGTTACCCTTCTGTGGAGGACCTGCGCTGGTTTCATTGGACCCAACACAACACAGGAAGCCTCCCGTGTTGTGAGAGACCCCTCCAGTGATGCTTTCCCCCCAGTTGGGGGTGGGACCTCCACTGGAAGTCACATGATGTTGTGTTATGATTGACGCGGGGCTCCGTCCAGAAAGTAGGGTGAAATGCTTTTTTAAGTGAGTGTGATGAAATCATTATGGTTCCTGCTACATCCCCCCCCCCCCATGTTTAGATTTTGGAAAAGTTTCTATAAATACCAACACCCCCAAATTGTGGCAGTTTAAGTCCAGCAAAAAATTCAAACTCTGCACATATAAACTACATTGCTTCTGGAACTCTTATTAGGAACTAACAGAAAGGCTTGCTTCATTTTTACCTCTGCCTCTGCTACTGACCAATATGTGATGACTCATCCATGCATGCAGGGATTCTTTTGATGCTACAGAGAAAAGAGTGTAAGGAATGTGAGGAATCTTGAGTTCAATTTGAGGTTTCACAGGCTTTTCTTGATCGGACTGTCTGCAGAGAAGAATGCAATTTGTGCTCTGGAACCTTTCAATGTCAGACAGTTGTGAACATGCTTGAAAAACTGTGCCTTTGATCGTGCATTTGGACAAACAGCACCATACATAATGTCTCATGAAGCTACATCTAGGCTTGGATTGCTACTATTCCTGCTGGTTGGGGGATTTTTGGAAATGCAACCTCAAAACAACTTTCCAAACTGCTTTAAAAGTGAACAGAAAATGCTTCACTGAAACACTACTGTGATAATGAACATGCACATTATCTAGTGGCTGTGAACCAACTTACATCCAGTTTAGAAGGGGTTGATTTACATGGAATAGCAGATGTTTGGAGAAAATATTATTTGCCAATCAAGCTTGCTGTGAGCATAGAGCGATCTGGAATCTTTGTAGGTTAATGGTACCTTTGTTTGCTTTTGTTCTCAGGGAGCTAGGTTTGTCTTTTCAGATCTTCCTTAGGATGCTGATCATTGACACGAGGAAGACTAGTAGAGGCAGATCTCTAAAAGGCCAGACTCACCTTTCCTTAGCTGTGGGAAAACCTCAGAACATAATAGTTCTATTTTTCTCAGCTGCAAAGAAATTTTTCTCAGCTGCAAAGGGATTTTTGTTGAGTTTCAAGATGTCTTGGAAATCTAATATGTTTATCTACCATTGCAACTTTCTGAACTATGCATGTAGAAGGATGCTTCGAGATATGATATCCATAAACCAGGTATAACCCTTCTTACTTTGAATAATAATAATAATAATAATAATAAGAAGAAGAAGAAGAAGAAGAAGAAGAAGAAGAAGAAGAAGAACCACCTTCCAGCAGCAAAGAACTGGTGGGATCACAAACCTGCAAAAGTATTGGAAAATGAGCACGCAAAGATACTGTGGGACTTCTGAATCCAGACTGACAAAGTTCTGGAACACAACACACCAGACATCACAGTTGTGGAAAAGAAAAAGGTTTGGATCATTGATGTCGCCATCCCAGGTGACAGTCGTATTGACGAAAAACAACAGGAAAAACTCAGCCGCTATCAGGACCTCAAGATTGAACTTCAAAGACTCTGGCAGAAACCAGTGCAGGTGGTCCCGGTGGTGATGGGCACACTGGGTGCCGTGCCAAAAGATCTCAGCCGGCATTTGGAAACAATAGACATTGACAAAATTACGATCTGCCAACTGCAAAAGGCCACCCTACTGGGATCTGCGCACATCATCCGAAAATACATCACACAGTCCTAGACACTTGGGAAGTGTTCGACTTGTGATTTTGTGAAACGAAATCAGCATATCTATCTTGTTTGCTGTGTCATAATAAAATAATAATTTATTTTTATACCCCGCCTCCATCTCCCCAAAGGGACTTGGGGTGGCTTACATGAAGCAAACCAAATAAAAACATCAAAAAATACAGACACAAATATTAAAATTCAACACTCTAAACATATCAAAAGTATAAAATGATAATCATACTAAGACATGGATTTGGCACCCAAGTAGAGGAGGTAAAAACAAACTGGGAAAAGA
Organism: Anolis carolinensis; assembly: GCF_035594765.1. NCBI lineage: Eukaryota > Metazoa > Chordata > Lepidosauria > Squamata > Anolidae > Anolis > Anolis carolinensis. Next base: position 93,050,804 of record NC_085845.1, on the reverse strand, counting down.
TGTCATTGTCATTGTGAATGATGTAGGACTTTATCACACGAGGCCAATAAAGCACAATTATGGCGAGATAAATGCAGCTTTGGTCAGCAGTGGAAATCTCTGCTTCTGAGTGTAGTCCAAGCTCCTTCTTTGGAGGCTTTTAAACAGAGGCTGGATGGCTATCTGTCAGGAGTTCTTTGATTGTGCTTTTCCTGCATGGAAACGGTTTGGACTAGATGGCACATGTGGTCTCTTCCATCTCTATGATTCTATGATCCTATGATTGAGACTTATTGCATGATACTGTGATTGTTCCATACTTACATAATACCCAAATTGTAATTGCATTGTCTTTTTATTGATGGAGAAATCCTGTTGATGAATCCAATATAGTTGTTGTTCTACTACAATTTATTGTCCTTCTGTCCCAATATTGCAGAGTGGAGAAAATTCTTGTGAAAATGCTGAAACTGCCATTGCCACAACTGCAATTGTGCAGTTGTGGCAAATAGGAAAAAATACAGTGTACATGCACTGGGTAGGGCAATCATGTGCAGGAAGTGAGGCTGTGTGTAAAACCGATTGTGAGACTTCATATCACCAAAGCACCAGCATGGCTCAATTGCAACAAGGTGTGAAAATGATTGTTTCACTAATGGTATGTTTCCATTTGTTTAACAATGCAGTTGTCAAAAGGTTACTGGCTAGTGTGATATAAAGTGCTAAATTCTGACTAGCTTAACAATACTTTTTCCTGGTAGAGAAATTAGTTTTTGTAAATAGGTTGTTTAATCAGTTAGTTCTTCTCTCTAGCACCATGGCAAGCCATAATCAGAGCTATAGTTATTAGTAGAAAAAGGATTAATATGTTTAATTTATTGTTAAAAACTAAAAAGTATAATTCAGATGAACATATTGTGGAAAGTGAAAATTAATAATTGATTGTATGATAAATCACTATAAAAATTTTAAGTCAGATACCTGCACTTAAAGCCTTACAGTAATGAAGTTGGAAAATGGCATAAATGGTTTTTACTATTTACCCCCTCCTGACTTCTGACTTGGGAAAACAGTTGCATAAATTTTTGAAAACCCAATCTCTCCACTATTCTTCTTTTTTATTATTTATAATCTTCCCCCTCCCTCTCCACTTTGTGAAACTTCGGGTATTGATCTTTTTTTATGTTTAGAAATGGGATACAAGCGGAAAGTTCAGTTATTGATACTGCTAACCTGGTCCAAAAGAATTTGTTGACTATTTAGCCAAGTAGATAATTTAATTAATAACTCAAATTAACTTTCTTCCCACATATGCCCTATCCCGTGCATGCTGAAATTTCAAAATGTCAATAATTTTAACTCAAAATAAATATAATTAGGTGCCCTTTTCATTAAAAAAAAAACATCAGCTTCATTGATTATGTAATTGAGTTTAACTGGTTAGTTCCTATGGCACAATTAAATAGATGAAGAGATGGGTTTTAAATAAAGAATGAGGAATGTTTGCTTGCTTGAATGGTTGCTTCTTACGCAGCAGCCTAGTATTGGGAGAAGATCTGGCAAACTTTTTCACAAGTATGGCAGAATACAGAGCCAAGAGAGGCATTTTTAACACAGTTATACACACATACAAAATAGCTTCTGCCTTCCCTAAACACATTCCAGCACTGTCATGAAGGAGCCATTGTGTTTATTGTGTACATATGTTGGCAAACAGCATTTGTAATAGGTATGCAGTGTACTTTACAGAAAAGAGCTGCTAACTGAGAGACTAACAATAATATATATACAAAGGGAACCAGGAAAAAGACACAGAAATTTTCACTGAAATGATAATTGCAGAGCTTTAATTGAAAAAAAAAAAAGCAAAACAAACCAGCCAAAGCTATTAGACTTACAGGAGCTCATGAGCTTCATTTTAGTGCATAGGTTTGAAAGCAGCCATTACAAACCTGGCAACTCCAGATATGTTGTACTACACTTTATAATATCCAAGATACATACTGATGTGCTGCCTTAGAATGAAGGAATTGATAGTCTAATCCAGAGGTCCCCAAACGAAGGCCTGTGGACCAAATGCGGCCCCCCAAGGTCATTTATCCCTAAACTTTAGACTTAGGGTGGCTCTAAATATGAAACGACTTGAAGGCACACAACAACAATAATCCTAATTAACTTGACTATCCCATCAGCTGAAAGCAGGACCACATTTCCCTTTAATAAACTTATGTTGGCTAAAATTGTTCTTTATTTTAAATATTGTTTTGTTCTTTCATGTTTTTTGCACTACAAATAAGATTTATGCAGTGTGCATAGGAATTTGTTCATTTTTTTTAATCTATAGCCCAGCCCTCCAAGATTCTGCATGATCATAAACTGGCCCTCTGTTTAAAAAGTTTGAGGAGACCTGGATCCATCCGCACCAGGCCAGATTTTATTTACAGTATTTATATTCTGCCCTTCTCACCCCGAAGGGGACTCAGGGCGGATTACAATGAACACATATATGGCAAACATTCAATGCCAACAGACAAACAACATTCAGTTTTAGACAGACACAGAGGCATTTTTTAACATCTTTCCAGCTTCACGATTCCGGCCACAGGGGGAGCTGTTGCTTCACCGTCCATTGGTGGCTGTTCTTCCTCTTCTTTTCCTCGTGAGCAGTTTTATGGTGTTGTAGATTAGTTAAATTAGCCTCCCGCATAAAGCGTCCCTAAATTTTCCCTACTTGACAGATGCAACTGTCTTTCAGGGCTGCTAGGTCAACAGCAAGCCGGGGCTATTTTTATTTTTTTTATGGTCGGAGGCTTAACCCGACCCGGGCTTCGAACTCATGACCTCTCGGTCAGTAGTGATTTATAGCAGCTGGTTACTAGCCAGCTGCGCCACAGCCCAGCCCAGATCCAGAAATGCTGATTTTTACTCATTACAGGATTCTACCAAAGAAGACATCAGAACAAGCTGATGATGGATAAGGGCTGGGTTTCTCCTCAAATTGTGTTAGTGACCATAGCCAACAATACTGTGCCCTTTTTGTCATATATTAAATACCAATAAAGCAAATCTAGTCTTCCTGCTGACTCCCATTGTGAACAGGCCAAAAGGTCTTGATATTTGTCGAATTAATAGCTGGTTTTCATAACCATCAATTTCCCTCTATAAATGATCAATGTTCTTGCCTTCCATCTCTCCGCCACACACACTCCCAAGAAAATGTTGTTTTCAGTCTGGAAAGAGCAGCAAATATTATGCCTATTAATCATCCTTTGCCATCCAAAACTCTTGAGGGGTTTTCTGCCAGAGAGCCGTCATCCATCCATGTGCAAAATGCTCTTTACAGAAGCAAATATTGTACTTCACAGATATAGAATGTACATGGGGGTTGTGGGTGACACACATCACCAATCTGAATTGAACCTGTTTTTCTCACTTGACAAATTATTTTTGGTTCAGGGGCTGTTTTTTTTCCCCTTGGAGCAAACTCAAATCAGGTAGAACATGATGCACTTTGCAAATTTAGCTTCTCAGGGAGACAGATTGGTTAAGAGTTCTGTTCTCTTGCAACACCTTTTTGTTTCATGCTGTGTTGAAGAGGCTGACAGATCCTTCTGCTACTAGAATTGGTCCTAAGTAGAGTTCTATACACAGGATAGGAATTTCAGCAAATTTATGCAGAACTACTTTTTTGGACAATGGTTCTCAGAACCACCTAACCAGACAAGCTGGGCTAGGGAATTGTGGGAGTAGTCCCAAAAAGCAACTTTTTGAAACTTTAAATACAGTTATCCAATCTCTACTTTTGGGTGATGGCATATACCATATATATATATTTGTATAAATCAGTCTCATGTATAAGTTGATGGTGGGGTTTCAGGCCAAAATTACAAATGTTGATGTTATCCATGGATAAGTTGAGGGTTATCTGCAGAGAGGGAAAACTGCCAGATGTACCTCATGAAGCCAGTTGTCCCTGGCCATCACCACCATTTTCTCACCCAGGCATTCAGAAATGTCCAAAGCAGCGACATTGCTACAGAGAAAGTAAGGGATGCCAGTACTCCTTTTAGATGCTTCCAGAATGGACTAAGCTCTTGCCTTTCACCATTCTAATTAGAAAAGTAAATAGTTCCTCCTCTCTTTCTCTCTCTCTCTCTCTCTCTTTTTTTTTTTTTTTGATAAGAGTAAGGAGTACTAACATTGATCCATGGATAAGTTAACCCAGGTTTTGGTGGTTTTGGTGCTGACTGTCACTCTTGTCCTTCGCCAGTGTAGTCATTGGGAAATGATCATGGGACTTGTAGCTTGCACTGGTGAAGGACAGGAGTGACAGTCAACAATGTATGAGAGGTTAAATGTCCTAAATTTTTACTGGGCATAATGCAGGCCCTAAGGGTCTTCACTTACCATAGACACACTACATTGTATACCATTTGCTTTCCCAGGTTCACTGTAGGGTGGTGACATATACTCCATGATGGAGTACAGTTAACTGTGTGGCTGTTAAAGAATTATATTCTGTTTGAAGGATATTCAAGAGAGGGGAACGTCGGCCTTCGATTTGCTCATCAACAATTAGCAATACAGAGGAGACACATATTCAGAAATATCCCCCCTCGCCATCTCCCCAAATAGTAAAAGCATATTTCTTGAGTGTCTGTTTATATACAGGCTAACTCTTGTTCAGAAAATAACAGCTCTGTGGTATGGGGTAAGGGTGGGGGGAAGGGAGGGGGTGGAAGGGGAAAAAAGAATGAATAGAATGATGATATATTAGATATGTGAGTAGACAATATAGATGGGAAGATGATTGAGAAATGTGATAAGAGATAAATGATGTGTAGGTATGAATGTTTGTATTAAATGTGCAATACACTCACAACATGAAATATGAGATAATATCAATAAAATATATTTTTAAAAAGAAAATAACAGCTCTTAAATGTTCAGAAGTTTTACTCAGAAAGAAGAACAGATCTCAGCACATATCTGTTGTTGAGACTAAAGTCTTAGCAATTAGACAATGCATTAATAGGTAGGCAAATCAATAGTTACATGGGCTATAGCCTTGTTCAATTAACATTTACATAGGCTATAATCACATTCACTAATTAATCAAAACATGCATTTTTGGCTTCTGGAAGTTATCCTTCTTCCTATTTCATACCTTTCATTGTAAGGTTTTCAGTTTTTGTTGCCTTTGCATCCAACAATAAATCTAACAGCACACAATAAACGATGTTGATGAAAGACTGAAATGTCATCTGGACTCCTCAGGCTAATCCATTTTTTTAGCCAGAGTTTTAGGGCTGTGTAGACGGGCCTTATGAATGAGTGAGAAAAAGAAGGAAAGAAGACGGGAAAGAAAGTCATAATTTTAAGTACAAAGGGAAGGTCATACCCAGCCTTGCTAGTGATAATTAAATGCAAGACCAACTCCCACAACAATATGTACAGAAGTTTGGAGTTTAAGCCAGAGTCAACATCAATGGAACACATCAAAGCTCCCTTTTCAGTATCAGACATGATCATCAACATCACTCTCAGTCCCTGCCATTCTGCTGTTTTCCTTGGAGGTCTTCCATCCATGCCCTGACCAAATACAAGTGTTTCAAAATGTGACATGATCACAGTACAAGGCAATAAATCACAGCAGCAAGAGGACTGTGTGCCGTTGAGTTATTAGTTTAAACAGGCATGCTGCCAGATATAGTGATAACCTTCCACAGAGCATTTAACAAGCAAAGTATCCCTAAACACACAGATGTCTCCTCATCCACAGCACACTTTTCTATAGAGGGGACTATAACTGTGGCAGGAGCTGCCAACATTTTGCTACCCATTTTTCCTTTTCCTTAACAACAGCTGGACATGCTTCATCCGAACTAAATTAAGCCTATTGAATCAATTGTTGAATGGGGAGTCAATTCATAGCTAAATATCATTAACACAACAGGTCTACTATACACAGTGGTATTTACTTGTGCATTGACTTACAATTAAGCAAATGTTTCATTGAGTTTACTTTGGTTTTAATTGACAAAAGGATTTTGGCCAGGAGCAGATGATTGTGACCATAGCACAAAAGGCAAAACTTGCAGTATTGTAGAATGTGACGGCACATAGAATCAATGCAGTTTGACATCACTTTTAACTGCTATGGCTTAATGCTATAGAATCGTGGAAATTGTAACTTTACAGGGTCTTTTGTCTTCTTTGCTAAAGGGTGCTGGTGAGTCACCAACTCCCATAATTAGCATCGAGCTATAGCAGTTAAAGTGACCTCAAACTACATTAATTCACCCTGGAAGAAATTGTGTTTTCCTGGTCGGCTGCAGGGTCAGCCCAATTCTTGGACAGGCAAAAGGCACTGGGAACCACCAGTGGCAACTCTCCAGTTTTTATTCAGGCCTCCTTTCTTTTCTGTGAGTGCTTTCAGATGAAAAATTCCTACCATTATGAATGAGAAGGCATTGTAAAGCACGTACATTTTTTATTCTCCATAAAGAATATTTTAGATGAAGAAAAACAAGAAAAACCTGGGAGAGCTATCAGTAGTAGACAACATTTTCCATGCTGTTTCCAAGAATGAACAAAGACTACAGCTGCTAAACTGGCCTCGTGTCCTCTGATGTCGCACAGCAACATGCCACTGTTGAGCTGAGGTTCATCATTCAGTCCAGCCTGCAACTGTACATGGAATTGAGAGAGGGTACTGTCATTCTCCTTTGCTGCAGATAGCAAAATTTTCCAAGTTATCCCTGGCAGCTCTTGTCAGAACACAGATGACATTTCCAGTGTCCTACTTCTATACTTTTAACAGACTCTCACCACACAAAATGGAAGTGTAACACTCCCCTCGCCCCCATGAAGTTGAGGTAAGTGATAGTTAAAGCTTCACCAGCTCAATTTCTTCATGACAAGTCATGGCTTAAAATGCACAAAACTGGGGCAGCAAAAATGTTGTCCTACTGTGTTCTATTTATTTATTTATTTGTGACATTTATACCCTGCCTTTCTCAACCCCGGAGGGGAGTCAAGGTGGCTTATAGCAGGTGGAGATCCTTCCCCTCTCTTCACCTGGAAATGCAGAAGTTATATAATAAAATATTTCAGAGCTCTCAGTTTGTAAGTAATTAAACACAAGAGAGACTTTTAAAAAATCCTTTAAAAAAGAATAGAAAATTTCTAAAATGTATGAAAGTATAATTCCAGGCTGAGCAAAGTAATGCATGTTCAAAGGCAATTCAGAACAGCACATTTTATAATTTGATGGCATAATCTCTGATTTGCAGTTCAGTCAGTATAAAGCCCAGTTCATTTGATTAGCTGAGTATAATTGAGTATAGAATGTTTAGGATGCCTTTCTGTTCCATAAACATAAATGAAGAAGGAGATGACCAAGGACCTCATCAGAAAAAGGTCCATAAATTGGGGAACAGTGGGGAATCCATGGGGCAGTGGGGGAAACCATCAGGCAGAGCCCCACATAACCCCCTTACTATCATCTGCCCCTGGCTTTGTTCCATGCCATCCCTGTGTTGAGGTCCTAGGTTGAGGAAAAAGCCCTGTGTGATGAAGTCACAAGTGATGGAACAGAAAGAAAGTTACTGTCTCCCCACCATACAGTTCAAAGTCCAGATAAGCTGCTAACAGCATAGAACGATAGCGACAAGATCCCCAGTCTGAAAAGGTGCACTGAAGTGGACCAGAAATCCAAAGTATTATAGAACATTGTAGGATTGCCACCATTCTTCCTTGCCCAACTTCTTTGCTGTAAACCAAATTTTAGTTCTCCTATTGTTTTGAACTTCAATGCTTAGAAGCCTTAGCTGCTTTGATCAATGATTAAGGTTTCTGGGAACTGAAGTCCAAAACACCTGGCAGACCAAAGTTTGGAAAACACTGCTTAAACTAAATATCTGCCATGAAGATATTGCACTAGTGAATTACTATGGCTGCTCTGTAGCCTTATTTATTTACTTATTTGATTTTATACCCTGCCTTCCTTCTGGCATAGAATCCAAGGCAGCTGGATTTCAGGGATCAGAAGGATTATGAGTTATGATACTAATGCCGCTGCTCAAAATCCAACTGAGAACGGGAAGATATGCCAATTATCTTTTCTCTAGTTCACGTTGTGAATGTTGGTAGATTTTTATTTTAAAAAACCAACAGAAAGGAAATGCCTACTCTTGCCGAGTCCCCACTCCAGTTCCTCCCTATACCAGCAGTTTGAAAGAAAAGGTTGTGGTACAGCTGCCACCATTAATATTTCAGAAATCAGTTTCCACATTCAGGTGAGACTGAGGCTACAAGTCACAGCAAACCCTTCTCCCTGCATTTTTTTCAAATGCAGGGAGAGCACATTTACTGAAATTATTTATATCTAGTATTTTGACTCCCGATTTTGTGCAGTATTACCTGTGATTCAAGAGCAGGCCTACCTGTTTCCTTATAAGAACGTATCTTATTGCTGCCACTATGATCTCTGCCAGTCAAAAAAGACTGCTGTAGGAAGGATGGAAAATGTCATGGCAGTAGTAAATTGCATGAACCCTGTCCCTGCCGTCTGACTTTAATTATGCTGCACATTGTTTATTATAATGGGAATGCAATCCTGGATGGCTAGTTATGGGTCACAGGACACCCTTAACAATCACCAACCATAAGTCAATTCTTTAAGAATATGGAACTAATATAAACGTAGGTTGCATCAGGAAATGCCTTTATGGACTTCAGTCCACTCCTTCTTCCTGTTCCTGCAGACACCACGGGGCACCTGCAATAGGCAGGACTTCACAGGTGGGAGGGCCAATATGGGTGGTAAGGTTGTGACAATAGTAATGCAGATGGTAAGTTGATGCTCCGGTAGTCTCAGCCTAGTGGTATTCCAACCTGACACTGCTGTAGGTTCCGGTTGATGTATTTCTGCTCTGGATTGACTCCAGATTAACAGTGTAGATAGAGACATTTTTACAAGATATTTTGCTGACTGAAGGAACACATAGAGTAGTGATTTCACCTATATTTTCTGTATAAAAAACCAGTGATAGAAGCAGACCAGGGTGCAGAATACATTGTGATACCATTATCAATGGTTGGATCTATACTGCCACATAATCCAGTATCTGATCCCAGATTATCAGATTTAAAATGAGTCTACACTGCCATATAATTCAGTTCAAAGCAGATAGTACGGAATCAGATACTGGATTATGTGGCAGTGTAGATGGGGCCTAAGATGGGAAGGGGGCTCAGGACAAACAGAGAATTGCAATTCACACTCCTTCATAAAAGCACTGTCCTGACAATGAACCTCTTAAAACTGAGGAAGGAATGATCCACAACGAAATAAATAATTTTAAAATGACTCCAGGTTATCTTTATTCAGTCTTTAAGAAGACTGAATAAAATTCATGAAGTATCAGGGCATTGTTGCCAAGGTAGCTAAATCCTTAAAAGAAGAATGGTGTCTCTGAGTGCCTGATGTGAAGGTTCAAAGAACAAGGAAGACTATAACCACCATGAACTTCCTAGTGGTAAATTGACTGGTCCTTGCTGGAAGCAAAATGACTGACTACAATAGAAGTTATTGCATCCATAAATTCTGTTTTTTTTAAAAAAAAAATAGGTTTCAACTATTCTGAAAAAATATTGGCAGGACAGCTGAATAAATATGTGTATTTAAAAGAAATTCAACCTGAATACTTTTGGAAACGTTTAATATTCCCAAGGTCAGACAAAACTGTTTTACACCTGTACTGTTTATTGCACCTATCTGCCTACAAAAAATAGCAGTAATTTTTGATGACCATCTTATACGAAAGGAAACCTCCCACATAACATTGGCAGTTTCCCTGTTGAAGAAGGAATGAAAAACCCCATTGGGAAGTGTAAATTCCTCTTTTCTTTCAGGCATTAAAGCACAAGAAAGCATGTGGTCACTGCAGTTGCAATGTGGACCTTCTGTACTTTGCTTTCCATTCTACAGCTCATTTATAGAAAGGACAGATTCATGATGAAATACCAACATTAAAATATAAAATTTAGACTACCAAAGATGGACGCTCATGTTAGTGGATTAGTTGTGGTCATGTTACAGTAGCAGTAGCTCCCTTAATGTCACACATTTACAGAGGCAAGAACTTTGTTCAACTTAGAATGTTATTTTTTGAAAAATAATTGGTTGCCATTCTAAATCCAAGGCCAAAAGTGTAGTTGGTTGCCACTATAGCTACATTTTTAAGTAGCATTTGCTTCGCAGATTCTCAAAGTTTATTAAAATGATTTAGGGTACATCTGTATTGTAGAATGAATGCAGTTTGACACTACTTTAATTGTCATGGTTCAATTCTATGATACCCTGGAACTTGTAGTTTGAAGAGACACCAGACCTTATAAAACTACCACTCCCATGATTCCACAACATTGAACCATGACATTTAAAGTAACTTCAAACTGCATTAATTCAACAGAATAGTGGCACTCTTAGAAATGTTCAGAATGCTACAACTCATGGGTACAAAGCACAGCTTCCTCCCATTCCAATCATTATCTCAGCATCCAAAACACATAGCACAAGGCGGCAACATGAGATATTCCTTCTCCGCCCTTTTAGTGAGGCCACATCCTGTAACTACAAGGTAGATCAAAAGTTATCTACACCACAAAAGTAATGAAAAATATCAAAGCACAATGGCAATCTACCATATATTATCTTGGGGCCCTTCCGCACAACCATATAACCCAGAATATCAAGGCAGAAAATCCCACAATATCTGCTTTGAACTGAGCTATCTGAGTCCACACTGCCATATAGTCCAGTTCAAAGCAGAAAATGTGGGATTTTATTCAGCTGTGTGGAAGGGGCCTTAGACTCCATCTACACTACTATATAAAATCCAGATTATCTGCTTTGAATTAGATTATATGGCAGTACAGATCCAGTCTTAGGAACTACAGAAAGGAATTTCCTATAGCTAATCACTTCTAATCAACCAACAGTTAGTTGTTGTGTAACTAGTTACTTCTCAGCTCTAATGCTTCCGCTAGCAGTGCTAAAACTAGCTTCGCAAACCCACTCAAATGTTTACAGCCGTATCTCAGAAGGTGCCCCTAAGAAAAAAGTACACAAGACTCCACAAAGGACTAGGATTTGGCCTAAACATGACATACTGACCATTTGCAGTCACAATATGTTCTTAAACCCTACAACATACAACTACGTAACAGCTGTTCTATTCATGGTCAACAACTGAACCCTTTTCCACTCTGGAGTCTTCTGGCATCATCTTCATGATGGCAAGAAATGCCTTTGCCTAACCCTTTGTTCCTGCAAGATATTTTTGGTAGGGCGTTCATGGTCCTCAGCAGGAGAGGAGATAAAAGCTATGAATACAGAATAGTTAATGGTGAGATTCCATTCCCCTACAAAATAATTTCCCACAAGCTGTGTCAACTATCTCTAATCAAACAAATGTTCCAAAAGATCAACATTTTTCTGTTTGGAAGAAGAGAAAATGAAAACCAATCACCTGTGGCTTTGCCCCTCTTGGGAACTTCAGCCACAAATCAAAGGATCTGAGTTTTGATCTTTCTTATTCATGTTATAGGAATGTCCCCAAAACAGGAAAACACCCACACCATTCACTTTTTATATGTTTGTTCTGGGCTGATGTACTGATGGATGGATGTGAATGTTTTTTTGCCTGGTCGTTCAAACATGATGGTCAGTCATTGTGACTGACACATAGACCTGGAAAACAGATTCATGACTTGCTCTTTTGTCTTGGTAAATCAAACCTTCTTCAACCCTCATCTGAGTGCCACAGTTCCCAAACTTGGATGCAATCAAATATCTAGTGCAGAAAGAAAAAACAGCTTTGAGAATAGATCTCCTTTAAGAAAAAGAACAAAAATTAGTAATCAGATAGAAGATAGCCTTGTTTGATCCTTTTCCTGAATAAAAAAGACAATGGGTCAGGAAGCAATCCTGAACCTGTCATTTGCAGCCTCATTATAAAGGCCAGGCAAAGTGTCCCACTTCACCTGGTGTCCAGGAAGGAAGAGGGAACAGCAGGGCAAATCTGTTGCTGTACAGCTCCCTCTCCACAAGGCTTTCCCCATCATATTCCCTCGCAGAGAGGCCCCATGCTAGTTTCATTAGAGCCAGCACAACATGGAAAACCTCCTGTGTTGGAGGAAAGTGTTTCGCAATGCTTTCACCCCAATTAGGGTGGAGCCTCCGCTGGAAATCACACAATGTCATGTAATGTCCACCATGGGGTTTTGTCTTCCAGACAGGGTGAAAGTGTCCTCGGATACTAAATTCACCCTATCTGATGAGGTCCATACTCAAATTCAGTGATAGTGAGATGGATTTGCAAACATAACACTTTATAAGACTCCAGGAAACAATGCCTTGAAACAATGCAATCTCCAAAAGTCATTCCTAATTTTATGGTAATTTTACTTTGTCCCATTGACCTACAAAGCACTTCAGTCTGCACAGTTTGGAAAAACATTTCCCTGTAGGCACAAGCCGGGAGCGATTGGAGTAATGCTGACACATAATCACTGAGTGAGAGATCAAAACTGAGCTTGACAGCTTTACCTCATTGTACTGTTTTCGGCTGACTTCTCTTTTTAACTGCTGCCTGGTATTTAGGACATGTTGATCCCAATCCCAGAACCATTTCACTTTAACTTCAACAGCACTGGTCTTCTACAATACAATTTGCTAATTAAGGGGACTGAGCCACAATCAGAACATACAATCCACAGAAGTATTAAATCTTTTCCAAATACAGTAGAGTCTCACTTATCCAACATAAACGGGCCGGCAGAATGTTGGATAAGAGAATACGTTGGATAATAAGGAGGCATTAAGGAAAAGCCTATTAAACATCAAATTAGGTTATGATTTTACAAATTAAGCACCAAAACATCATATTATACAACAAATTTAACAGAAAAAGTAGTTCAATACGCAGTAATGCTATGTAGTAATTACTGTATTTATGAATTTAGCACCAAAATATCATGATGTATTGAAAACATTGACTTCAAAAATGCGTTGGATAATCCAGAATGTTGGATAAGCGAGTGTCGGATAAGTGAGACTCTACTGTATGTATCACGTTAAGCTACAAGGAAAATATCTGTCCCATATTTGGCCCACCATGTCATTTCATGTGGCTCTCCAAATGCTGGTGTGCAACTCCTGTATTCCTCATCAGTAGACATCATGAATAGAGCTGATGATATAGTGATATATTGTGATATAGTAAAGGTTTTTCTGTTTATTCTAGTGGGTTTGAATTTAGATACAAGTCTTGTGGATATGATCTCTGACTTTAAAATGTCCTTTATCCTTTCCCAAATCTCACAGCCACTCATGCTGTTGGCTTGCAGTTTCCATTATCCCCATGGCGGATAATCAAAAGTGATGAGAGCTGTCATTCAGTAACATCAGGGGACCCAAACTGGGCAAAAGCTAAAGAGCTCCGACAACTATGTTGAATAATTATAGTAAGCTTTCTGTATCCATGGATTCTCCATACAATGGATTCAGTGGTTCTTTGAAGGCAACAATAAAGCTGATGTGGCCCTTGTTGAAAATGTGACACTTATGGTAGTGGAACAAGGTTGAATATTCAAGGTTTATATTTTAAAATGTTCATTTTAATTTTCGTGTTTTGTATTTTCTGATGTTGTTTTATTTTGCTTTGTTTGTTTTATCTGGGCTTGGCCCCATGTAAGCCGCCCCGAGTCCCCTAGGGGAGATGGAGGCGGGGTATAAAAATAAAGTATTACTATATTATTATTATTGAAGAGGGTCAACATGTCGGAACTTTGTTGTATCTACCAGCCTTCATTTCCTCTGAATTTAGCTTAAATACTGATGAGGAAATTTATTTTTCCAGCTACAATACATTATTGGCGGTGAGGGGAGGGGGAGAAATCTCATACTTGTAGTGCAATATATTTTGGGGTTGCTTGATCTTGAAAAAGAACCCTTGGCTTTACAAAAAGACCAGGTAGAAACGGCAATGTACTATGGACCTGTTGCACAAAGCTGTTATTCTATGGTAGTAGCATCTTCATACCAGCATGAGCACCTTCATTATCACACCTCCTTACATTCATGTAATTATGCTGATTCATCGATCTATGTTCCCACACTTATACTTCCACTTACCCTTGTCATTCCACCTTCCCACATTTCCACTGCTCTGCAGTTTTTTAAAGTAATTTTTAAAACAATTTTTGCAGTTGCAGCAATGGTTAAAAAAATCCAACAATGACAGCATTTTACAAAGTGCTGGCTCAGGAATAGTTGGGAGGAAGGAGATGGAAGAAAAGGCAAATCCCACCTCCTTTAGTATTGGCATCCCAGCACAGAAGTAAAATCACACATTACAGGATTGATGTATTGGTGGGGTTTGTCCATCTATAGCAGAGGATAGGTCAATCACAGAGAGGCAGCAGAGCAGAAGTAGGATACCAATTTGGCTCCTTCATGTGAATAAATCCTAGAACTGGTTTGCAGCTAAGAAGCAACATAGCTGTTTCCATTTTTAGATTCCCCTTGAGGGCATGACTGTCATGACGAACCTCTGTACTACAAAACTGACCTGCATTAGTGCCCTGAACTAATCTATCAGAAGTAGTGTTCACCATCAACTGCTCTTTCTTCCTGTAAAGAAATGAGATTATCTAAAAAGATATTCACTCACCATCAGCTTGAAATGCCAGCATCTGGCAGGAAAGCTTCACAACTTGACTGAATTGCTTGAGTAATGAAGGGCTGCTACTGTTTAAGAATGGACATTGTACAACATTTTTCAAGGACTTCTTCAGTGGAGATGGGAAGTCCTTGGTTAATTATTTATTTGTTTTTTGAGAGCTATTTTTGTGACACTCGGCTTACCTTGTCAAATGGAATGCACAAAGGGGAGAGCCATGTCACTTAGTAATGATTTGAGGCAGATTCTTGCCTGCTGGAATTCATGGGCAATATACTGAGCTACACCAGAGCAGCTCATTCCCAGAAGTAGCTTTGCGTTTATTGAGCTGAGAAATTCATGAATCCAAATGTGCACATGCTTGTTTATTCACCCACAAGCAAGGGAAAGTGGCGAGCACCGGGTTTTTTTCTCATGCTCCCTATTGCAGTATGTCTGCAAGAGCCCCTTCCAGCATTTTAATTTTAGGGGAGCTGGCTCCACTCCCTGCATATAAACGAAGCTGTGGATTTGACATCAAACATTTAGAAAGGACTTTGGGGATGGAGGATTGCAGATACACCAAAGGAAAAGCTGGTGATTTACTCAGCTTTAATCAGTTTAATACAATTTCATGAATTTTACACCTAAAGGACTGTGGTTGCTGTACCAGTTACCTGCGATTCAAAATTTGCTACTGGCAAGTGATAATTAATTCTAAAATCTGAGAAGGCTTTGAGCTTCAGAGACCCTGAGTACATTTGTATGAAGATTAGACATTGTTTCTCCCCTCCCAATTCCCTTTGATGTCTGTTCTTCAAAGATTTCCAGCTCACTGCTCCAACTGCATCCCGCCAGTGTTGACATAGGCTGCCTCTTTCTTGCACATTCACAGAAGATTTGGGAATTCAATTATTATTTAACATGAGCACAAATCAAAAGCCGCACCATCCCTCCTTGTAGGGGAGACTTCTTTGTGCAAGGAGGAGGCAGGATCATGCCCTATCATGTATCTGCTGATGAATTTGCAAAAGCAGAAATGGATGATCATCATTTAAAAGATGATGTTAACCTCTAGGGGTGTGCAAAATTCTGGAGGTCGATTTGGATTTTGGATAATTTTGGCGATTTGGAAGCCAAACCACTGAAATACAAACCGGGAAGGACCCATCTGAAGCCTTACCAGAACGAAAAACGAGCCGCTTAATCTTTCGGCTAAATTCAGGGAGGAGTTGTCGATTCAGACTTATTTTTCATGAGATCTTACAACTTACTCCACTGCCCTGCTCTTGTCAATCATGTCAGCAGCCACTGCCCCACCCCCTTATTAGCTTAGCCATAGCCAATTAGAAGTAGAAAGCAGATCACTGAGTTTTTGGCCAAGTTGATCTATATATAGACCACGTGGAGCACCTCCATTTTGTGGCATGGTGGAGTGTTCAGGAGAGAACTTGTAGATCCGTTTGCTTCTCTTCTCTTACTGCTGTTTCTGTGCAGTGCTGCTGCCTGCAATTCAGGATTCAGGGTGCTAGAGCTAGCTTTCTAAAATTAAATACAGTATTTTTCTTTCAACATCATTCTTATCCTGTCTTATTATTCCTACTTTTATTTTCCAAATTCTGCTAGGGAGGTGTGGGTAGGCATGTGTTTGGGGATGGGCTGTGAGTTCAAAGGGCATTTTTAGTGTTTTTATTTTATTTTATTCTGCCAACAGTAGTAGGATTTTATTTTTATTTTTTGCTTTTGAAACTTGAAGTGTCAGCTCTAAATAACCACCTGCCAGTACCTACCTACCTTCATTGCAACCTAGCCATCCCCCAAATGATGGAAAAACAAGCCTCACCAGTTTCCCCATTCAGATGAATAGGCCCAAAATGGAAATGGAACTCCAGATCCCGAATTGCAAATCTGAACAGTCACCCTCCTAATCTCTCAGAATTTTCCCAAAATGGAACTGGGGGGCGGGGCACCCAAAATTCAAAATTAAAATGGAGTGGATTTCTGCCATTTCACAAACCCCTATTGATGCTGGCATGTGGTTACATTTTTCACCCTTACCTTACCCCACCATATAAACATATTAAATTTGGGTTTGTTTACACTACTCCTAAAACGTGAATTTGACCAGGTGACATCCAGGGACTTCCAGTTCTCAATGCAGGGTAAACCAAGGTGAACTGTGTTAAGAAAAGTTAAGGAATGTGTTGGAATTTTAGCACAATTCTGAAGTGGTTCCACATCACCGAGACCTGGTTGGATGAGCTGGGTGGGGTAAATCTTACCCAAATTTGTCCTCCGGGTTTCGGGGTGCATCAGCAGGCCAGGCCTGGAGGGCGGGGAGGTGGATTCGACAAACCTTTGTAATTACAGGCCAATCTCTAACCTTCCATTTTTGGGCAAGGTCTTGGAGCGGGTGGTTGCCTCTCAGCTCCAGGGATTCTTGGAAGATATGGATTTTCTGGACCAATTGCAGTCTGCTTTCAGGCCTGGGTTCAGTACCGAGATGGCTTTGGTCGCCTTGGTGGATGACCTCCGCAGGGAACTGGACAGGGGAAGTGTGACCCTGCTGGTTCTCTTGAACATCTCAGCGGCTTTCGATACCATCGACCATGGTATCCTTCTGGGACGGCTCTCTGGGATGGGCCTTGGGGGTACTGCTTTGCAGTGGCTCCAGTCCTTCCTGGAGAGCCATTCCCAGTTGGTGAAGCTGGGGGACACCTGCTCGGACCCCTGGCCATTGACCTATGGGGTCCCGCAAGGTTCCATTCTGTCCCCCATGCTTTTTAACATCTACATGAAACTGCTTGGAGAGGTCATCCGGAGTTTTGGAGTACGGTGCCATCTCTACGCGGATGACACCCAACTCTACTACTCTTTTCCACCAAAATCCAAGGAAGCCCCTCGGATTCTGGACTAGTGCCTGGCCGCTGTGGATGAGGATGAACAAGCTGAGACTTAGTCCTGACAAGACAGAGGTCAGTCGTACGTTTGATCAGGGTATTGGGTGGCAACCTGTGCTTGACGGGGTCGCACTCCCCCTGAAGGCACAGGTCCACAGCTTGGGGGTCCTCCTGGATTTGGGGCTGATTCTTGAGGCCCAGGTGTCGGCCGTGGCCAGGAGGGCCTTTGCACAATTAAAACTTGTGCGCCAGCTGCGACCACACCTCGAGGAGTCTGATCTGACCATGGTGGTCCATGCCTTAGTTACCTCTAGACTGGATTATTGCAATGCGCTCTACGTGGGGCTGCCTTTGAAGACGGCCCGGAAATTACAACTAGTACAACACTCGGCAGCCAGGCTTCTAACTGGAGCGAATTACAGGGCGCGTTCAACGCCTCTGTTTAAGGAGCTCCACTGGCTGCCGTTTATTTTCTGGGCCCAATTCAAGGTGCAGGTTATCACCTACAAAGCCCTAAACGGTTTGGGATCCACCTACCTTAGAGACCGCATCTCCCCCTATGAACCTGCATGTTCTCTTCGCTCGTTGGGGGAGGCCCTCCACTAGCTTCCACCACCCTCGCAGTCGCGGTTGGTGGGGACAAGAGAGAGGGCCTTCTCTGTCATGGCCCCCCGGCTTTGGAACTCGCTCCCCAGGGAGATCAGGCAGGCCCCTACCCTCCTCTCCTTCCGGAAGAACCTAAAAACCTGGCTCTTCCAAAAGGCCTTCGATGATTAATCGTTGTAGGTTCGATTTATTTGCCCATTCAACAATAGCTCCATTGATGATGCTTTGCCATTATTATATTGCACTTTATTGACTATTTTAGCTGTGAAACTACCTCTCCCCATTTTGAAATATTCTGCACTTTGGCCCAGATCCATGTATTAGTCTCCTGTTTTTAACATTTTATGCTGTATGTTGATTTTTATGACTGTTTTATTGATGCTGATGTTTTATTGTTGGGATATTTGTTTTCTTGTCTTGTTGCTGTTATTATATTGTTGTGTCGGGCAAGGCCCCATATAAGCTGCCCCAAGACCCTTCAGGGAGATGGGGCGGGGTATAAAAATAAAGTTATTATAGTTATTATTATTATTTTGGGGCAAAGTGTGGACAGCATGACCAGCTCCAATGTGAATGGATCTGCTGCCCACATGGGCTGGTGCTGTCATCCCCTTTCCTTTCTACTCATCAGCATTCAGCAGTGGCAAAGGCAAGAGGATGGTCACATTGTAAAGTCTCCTCCTTGCTGCTGCTGCTGCTTCAGGACAGACATGGAGTTTGTGACCATCTCCAGAGCCAGTCTGGAGTATTACTATACCAGACTGGCTGCAGAATATTTGATAGATGTAAATGGAATTTCTAAAAGAAACACAGAAATCTATCTTATCTAATCCAAGAGCCTATTAGATTTTTGTAGAATGTAAAATTGGCACACAGAACCCCCATGACTAATTCAACCTACTGGAGGGGGTTGAGGGGGCTGACTCACCGTAGTGGGAGTTGTAGTTTACCCTACAGACAGAGAGCACACTGAAGCCCACCGATGATGCATTTAGAGCAAACTTGCCCAACATAACAAACATAAAGTACTGATGGAGTTTCTCGGGGTTAACCTGGCATGATGTCAGTTGTAGTTAATCCACAACCTTATGCATTTTGTACAATTAAAAACTGACTTTTTCAAATAACCCAAGCAATGCTGGGTACCCAAGCTAGTATCCTATAAAAATGAAGAAGAAAACTTCAGTATCCTAACACACTCCTTCCAAAGATAATGAAGAAGATATGATTGCAGGACTAAACAATACAGGATTCAGAAGGCTAGACAGAAAAAATCAGCCTTGTGATCATTGCAGGGAAAGTGTTTCAGTCGGAAAACTGAACAGTCTAGAAAAGAGGTGTAGATAAGAGACAAAAACTAAAGGTGGTTAGGAAAAAAGGGATTTTATTCATAATTTCATTTATTCATTATTTCAGTCTGGAAATATTTTTATAGCCTCCCCACAGCCATCTTCTCAAGAAAAATGGGGAGGGGCATTGTAAGACAAGAATTCCACCCAAACGTTAATAACTTCATGACTGCAAGAGCAGTTGTGGAACAGAATGCCTCAGGTTGAGGTGGATACTCTTCTTTGGAAGTTTTCAAACAGAGGTTGAACGGGAACTTTTCAAGAATATTTTACCTGTGTATTCATGCATGGCAGGAGGTTTTGGTCCTTTCCAGCTCTGTGATTCTTTGAAAGCAGCTATTTATTGGAGTTTTTTTTTCAAAGGGCAGCATGCCAGCTGGAAGGGAGCCTCTGGGAAGATTGTGCATGTGAGTATTTTAAAACAAGAAACAATGTCAAGAAGTAAAGGAGGAAAATGAGGGGGAGAGGGGAGGAATAGTTGAATGAGTGAGTAAAAGAAAAGACAAAGTGCCAATTGAAGGCCTGTTGCCTTTGATTAAGTGGAAATGAGTCCCTGCTGGCTTTTTAAAAAGGAACCTGGAGTTGACAAGAGCAGCAAGAAAAATAGGCATGTTTGGCAGCTACAGACTTGGCACCTGGCCGGCTGTTAGAGAGTCCCACCACCACCATCACGTTACTTCATTTGCTTCAAAGCCTGATTCATATGTTTAAACACATTTCCATTAGGCACTCTGTAGGAACCTGTTGAATTGGCTGTGAAGATGAATAGAGTACACAAATTGCAATGCAATCGAGAAAAATATCTCTAGAGTGCTGTGTAAAGATTTGGATTTTGGTTTTTTTGTGTGTGTTTAACAAGCAGGATATTAAAAGAATGAAGCACAACCAAATGAATGAAAGAGAGAACTTCAACAGTTTTCCACTGGAAAAACATAGGGAAAGAGGCTAGAGAGCTGCCCTTTATTTCCCTTCCCTTTCTCTTTAGACTGGGATCTGGCTTGCAGTACATCCAGGAAAAGACCACAGAAAGGCCCTTACTCACAAAGGACAAAATTAACAGTGAAGGCACTAAATGTGTGTTTCCAAGCTCAGAAAGATGTGTCTCAGGGTACACAGTGTTAGCCTGAAATACAAGGCAACAGCTACAATCCCCGAATTGTCCTCAGATTTGAATTTTAATCCAAAGGAAAAAAATCCCCTTCTCTTTCCCCTTCCTATTAAAGTAGTTCACTAACTCCCTCTCACACATCCTCTTCCTTCCATCGTATGATTTGTTGTAAAGCCTAGCAGGCTGCAAGGAGTCCCCAAGAAATTGTTTTCTCAAATGGTACTGCCAAGTTAGGGCTTTATAACTAGCAGAGAAAGGGGAAAATAAACTGTTTCCTTCTCCTACTCCTTGCTCTGTATGGCTGACCACCATGGGCAGAGCTACTACAATGTTAGCCTAGTCTGTAAATAGCAAGGAGCAGTGGTAGACTAATGACCTCTTCACGTGGGGCAAAATTTGGCAGCATGCACCAATTTAGCCCTGGTCACCCACCAGGCCAGCCAGCTACCATCACATGTTGCTGGCATAGCTCCATGGGTGAAGAAGGGCAGAGCCGGCACATGTCACCACAAGGGCAACACGGGAGGGCTCCCATGTTGCCACTGCAATCCATGGGGTGACATGCACCATGCACACTCCCATTTCCACCGTCTGAAGGCACTCGGCTGGAGCCAGGCGATGCAGGGCAAGGGGCACTGAGTTCTTCATGGACCTCTATGAAGCGGAGAAATTGCCGGCCTTCTGATGAGGTTGTAAGGTGGATCTACACCCAGTATCTGATCCCAGATCTGCTTTGAACTGGATTATATGAGTCTCCACTGCATGTGATCTGGGATACAAGCTGAAGAAGTTCACCCTTCACTAATAGGTGTTAATTGTGATTCACTGCAACAAGCCAGGCAGCAATTGCTGTAGGGATACATATAATTTTTAAAGAATGGCAGAGATCCATGGAAAAAATTATCTCAATGATGACTAACCATACTAGAAAAATAGAACATCCACATTTAGAGAGAGAATACAGAAATTCTCATAATGATGGTGATCCATCCTGGCTACTAGTGTTGTTGTGTCTGTCACCCATTGCAGTCCTCTGACTGGTCCACTACTCTCATCTGAACTTCACCTTCATAGTAATATAATAATTTTATTCTTATTCTTATATCCCGCCCCATCTCCCCGGAGGGACTCGGGGCAGCTTACATGGGGCCATGCCCAGACACGACAGCACAAGTCAGATAAAACATTAAACCGAGCAGTAAAACTTCAACATGATTAAAAACAGTCATAAAAGTCAATATACACAATAATATTAAAATCCCGATTTGGGTCAAAAGATCGAGGCCAAGGTGCAAAGCAATATCAAGTTATCAGGGAGGGATAATTATACAGCAGGTGTAATACTTAAAGTGCTGAATGAATCCTAAAAACAATCCAGAGGGTCTACTGCGTAATAGATAAATAACATGATCGCACAAGGATCAGTCAACGAAGGCCTTCTGGAATAGCCAAGTTTTCAGGCTCTTCCTGAAAGAAAGTAGGGTAGGGGCCTGCCTAATCTCCCTGGGGAGCGAGTTCCACAGCCGGGGGGCCACGGCGGAGAAGGCCCTTTCCCTCGTCCCCACCAACCGCATCTGCGAAGTTGGTGGAAGCAAGAGGAGGGCCTCCCCCGACGAGCGAAGAGGTTGTGCGGGTTCATAGGGGGAAATGCGGTCTCGAAGGTAGGTGGGTCCCAAACCGTTTAGGGCTTTGTAGGTGATAACCTGCACCTTGAATTGGGCTCGGAAAATAAATGGCAGCCAGTGGAGCTCTTTAAACAGCGGCATTGAGCGCGCTCTGTAATCTGCCCCAGTTAGAAACCTGGCTGCCAATCGTTGTACTAGTTGTAGTTTCCGAGCCGTCTTCAAAGGCAGCCCCACGTAGAGCGCATTGCAGTAATCCAGTCTAGAGGTAACTAAGGCATGGACCACCATGGTCAGATCAGACTTCTCGAGGTATGGTCGCAGCTGGCGCACAAGTTTTAGTTGTGCAAAGGCCCTCCCAGCCACAGCTGACACCTGGGCCTCAAGTGTCAGCGCAGAGTCCAGGAGGACCCCCAAGCTGCGGACCTGTGCCTTCAGGGGGAGTGCGACCCCGTCAAGCACAGGTTGCCACCCAATACCCCGATCAGACGTACGACTGACCTGGAGGACCTCTGTCTTGTCAGGATTGAGTTTCAGCTTGTTCGCCCTCATCCAGGCCAATACAGCGGCCAGACACTGGTCTAGTATCCGAGGGGCTTCCTTGGAATTAGGTGGAAAGGAGTAGTAGAGTTGGGTGTCATCCGCGTAGAGATGGCACCGCACTCCAAAACTCCGGATGACCTCACCCAGCGGTTTCATGTAGCTATTAAAAGGCATGGTGGACAAAATGGAACCTTGCGGGACCCCACAGGTCAATGGCCAGGGGTTCCGAGCAGGTGTCCCCCAGCTTCACCAACTGGGAACGGCCCTCCAGGAACGACTGGAGCCACTGCAATGCAGTACCCCCAAGGCCCATCCCAGAGAGCCGTCCCAGAAGGATACCATGGTCGATGGTATCGAAAGCCGCTGAGATGTCCAAGAGAACCAGCAGGGACACACTCCCCCTGTCCAGCTCCCTGCGGAGGTCATCCACCAAGGCGACCAAAGCCGTCTCAGTACTGAAACCAGGCCTGAAGCCAGACTGCGATTGGTCCAGAAACTCCATATCTTCCAAGAATCCCTGGAGCTGGGAAGCAACCACCCGCTCCAAGACCTTGCCCAAGAATGGAAGGTTAGAGATTGGTCTGTAGTTATTAAGGTTAGCCGGATCCAAGGAGGCTTTCTTCAAAACAGGCCTCACCACAGCTTGTTTTAGGCCAGATGGAAATATGCCCTGCTCCAAAGAGGCATTGATTATTCTCACAAACCAATCAACTAGCCCTCCACTGGCTTGTTTTAAGAGCCAAGATGGGCAAGGGTCAAGGGCACAGGTGGTCGCCCTCACCGCTCCAAGAATCTTGTCCACATCATCAGGCTGCACAAGCTGAAACGAATCCCACAAGATCGAACAGACAGATGCCTCGGTTACCTCACCTGGCAATGCATCAAGGCCGGCGTCTAAGTCGGAACGAATCTGAGCGACTTTGTCTGCAAAATGGTGAGCGAACTCGCTACACCGAGTTGACGAGATGTCGGGTGCTCCCCCGACCTGAGGAGGGTGGAGGAGCTCCCCAACAACTCGAAACAACTCTGAAGATCTATTTGTTGCAGACGCGATGCGGGCAGTCGAGAAAACTTTCCTGGCTGCCCGCAAAGCCCTAATAGCGGCTCTAGATCGTGCTCGGTCAGATACGTCACGAGTTGTCCGCCAGCAGCACTCTAGTCTCCTTCTCGCACGTTTCATCTCCGCCAGCTCCCCAGTAAACCAGGGAGCTGGGGTAACTCCACGCAGCGAGAGGGGACGCTCAGGAGCGATCGTGTCTATTGCCCTGGACAACTCGCCATTATAACGAGTGACCAGGGCATCGACAGGATCGTCAGCTTCCATGGTAGACAGATCCCCAAGAGACCTCAGGAATCTCTCAGGATCCATAAGTCTCCTGGGGCGGACCATCTTAATTGGTCCACCACCCCTGCGGAGGTTGGAAGAGACGGTTAGTCTTAAACTGATCAGATAGTGGTCGGACCATGACAATGGAAGAATAATTTGCTCTTCCACTCCGACCAAACCGTCACCCCCAACAAAAACCAGGTCGAGTGTATGTCCAGCTTGATGAGTGGGACCCGATATTATTTGGGACAGACCCATGGTCATCATGGCGGCCATGAATTCCTGAGCTGCACCTGTCAAGGTGGTCTCAGCGTGAATGTTGAAGTCGCCCAGCACCAACAGGCGCTGGGAACCCAACACCACGCTAGAAACCACCTCTGCTAGCTCAGGCAGGGAGACTGCTGTGTCGCGGGGTGGACGGTACACCAGCAGAATCCCCAAACTGTCCCGGGTACCCACCTTCAAGTGGAGACACTCAAACCCGACCAATTGCAAAGCGACGCATCTGACCAGGGCGATGGACTGCCTAAAGATCACCGCAACCCTACCTCCCCACCCTCTCGGCCTGGCCTGCTGATGCACCCTGAAACCCGGAGGACAAAGCTGGGTAAGACTAACCCCACCCAGATCATCCAACCAGGTTTCGGTGATGCAGGCCAGATCCGCATGTTCATCCATGATTAGATCCTGGATAATAGATGATTTACCTTTGATGGATCTGGCATTAAACAGCAGGACCTTCAGCCGGGAGGGGCTACCATGGAGGCTACCACACCTATCCTTCTCCAGGGTCGCAAGAACCCTGTTGCGCTTCTCCCTGGAAATTCGTTGACGGCAATTCCTCCTCCTCCCCCACACGACCTCGATGGAGCCACCCCCCGCCTGTTCCCCACCCCCCAAGGAGTCTGGCTCATAGTAGTGTCACTAGAGAGGTGCAAAGGATGCAGCTCAAAACTGATGACAAAAACTGATGGACAAGTTGAGAAGGAATGTAGGCAAGTAATGCTGAATGGCTTGCCTTTGCTGTCTCTGGTTTGCTGGCTCTCCTACTCCTGGAAGACTTTGTGTCTCAGTTGGATTACTTTACATTGATTCTCCTTTTGGACTGAAACTTCACTTTTCAGCCTTTCTTAAGTGGCTGCCACATTTGCCATTCCTCTTCAAGCAAGGCTGCAGAGTCTTCTAATATTGATGCAGGGTGTTTCTACGGAGATACTATGGGCCTCATCACATTTACCAATTTAAGCATCCTAGGATGCTTGCCAGCCAACTGAGGGACATATGGGCATGCAGCCCATCACACAACGTCTCTCAACTTCCCGAGGATGCCCCATCCCCAACTAGCATGGAAGCATCCTAGGACACCTCATCATCAACATGGGATGGCTCTTTTGCCCCATTTGGACAATGCTTCACCTGTGTGATAGGGAAAGCATTACTGTGCCAGAGCAGCACACAGGGTGACAGTATGTGTGTGTGATAAGGTCCTATAATGCAGTTTGGTGATGGATTTAAGCAAATCAGTTTAACTGTTGGGCACCTACACAAACATCCGAGGAACTAATTTGAGGCTAGAACAGTGGCCACAGTATCTGTTGACTGTGGGCTGGAACTGAATCCAAGAACCACAGTATCTGTGGCTAGATTGGCCCTAAGGAAATGTGGTTTAGGAGGGGGCAGGGTTGTACCTAGTCTACTGAGATGCACTGCTGCACTTATTTATGTCTGTTCAGGAAGGATCAGCACAAGACCATGGAAGGACACAGGAAATGAGAATAAAAGGGTGGGAAGCAAGCATTCCCATGGGAATGATGTGATTTCCTCCCCAAGGGAATAATTGTTTACCTTCTGGCCAGCTGCTTTTCAGTATTTTCTTATGATGTGCTTCAGCACTAGCAGTGACCTGAAAAGCACACACTCCACATTTTTCAGTCCCAGTTTCAAGCCCTGCATGGGATATACTCTGGTTGGCTACAGCATGTTATCTTACTTACTCTAGACTTTCTGGAGAGGTATTTTTAAGGCAGGCTCTTTCTGCCTTGATCTATTCAGTCACACTAGGGCTATATTCAGTGGCGGTTCAACCACCAGGCCAACTAGGCAGTTGCCTGTGGCGCCATCTTGTTGGGGGCGCCATTGAGGCAACTCCTGTCTCCTGCGGCCTGCCTCCGCAAGGTATTGAACTGGTTTTTCTGTTGATTTGTTGTAAAACATGATGTTTTAGTGCTTAATTTGTAAAATCTTAATGTAATTTGATGTTTAATAGGCTTTTCCTTAATCCCTCCTTATTATCAAATATTTTCGCTTATCCAACGCTTTTATTTTTCAGTGATTGGTTTGGGGGCGGGGCACCAAAATTCTGTTCGCCTACACTTCAAAAATACCTAGGGCTGGCTATATTCATATCAGAGTTCTCCTCCTGGATGAATGGACACATGGATACATACCGGTAGTAGATAGATAGATAGATAGATAGATAGATAGATAGATAGATAGATAGATAGATAGATAGATAGATAGATAGATAGATGCTAATTTTACACAATTTTACATTGCAGTACTTAGAATTCAGTCTGTACCTCCCGACATCAAATTATACAATCACTGAATACATTAAAAGAGATGCTTCTTAAACAGAGACAGCATTGCAAAGCCAGCCTATCTATCATTAGAAGGAATACAATGCAGTTTGTTATTATTGTTGTGTGCTTTCAAATTATTTCCGATTTATAGAAACCCTAAGGCAAATCTATCATAAGGTTTTCTTGGCAAGATTTATTCAAAGGAAGCTTGCCTTTACCTTCCTCTGAGCCTAAGAGAATGGGACTTGCTCAAGATCACCAACTGGGGGCCCTGCTACATTGCCATATAATTCCAGATTTTCAAAACAGATAATCCACAATATCTGCTTTGGACAGGATTTTATGAGTTTACACTGTCATATAATCCAGTTCAAAGCAGTTAATCTGGATTTTATATGGCAATGTAGAAGTAGCCTGAGTTTTAGTGATGATTTGAACCTTGGTCTCCTGAATCCTAGTTGAAGCAGCACACTCAAGCCAGCACACTGCACCACACTTTCATGCAATTTAGGGGGTTCCTTTTAGCCTAAGTAGTACTGTATCCTTAAACATTAGTCCTCCCTATTACTCAATCTTTTCCTTATCCAAATCAGGGTTGGAATTCCGATCACTGACAGAAATGAGCACCAGGGGCGGTGAAGTAAAACCTGACTTCATCCCAATCTAGTTTGAACACAGATTATTTATCTTAATTATCAAAATGTGTGTAATTTCCTTAATTGGGTGGATTTATTTGTTTTATTGAATTTTACTTCATGAAGGTAAAAATAAAAGCAACACAGATCAATGGAGCAAAAGGCAACACTTTAAAATGCCAATGCATTCCTGTTATTGTAAGTCAATTTTGTGTGTTTTATTTATACAGGAATAATGCATGCTAAGGTACACAACTATCATAAAAATATTCTAGCCTTTTACTGAAACAATTATCATATATATCAAAAATACTTTCCTGATACAGATTTTTTTTTTTCGTGTCAGGAGCAACCGGAGTTGCTTCTGGAGTGAGAGAATTGGCCGTCTGCAAGGATGTTGCCCAGAGCATGCCCAGA
Organism: Anolis carolinensis; assembly: GCF_035594765.1. Classification (NCBI taxonomy): domain Eukaryota; kingdom Metazoa; phylum Chordata; class Lepidosauria; order Squamata; family Anolidae; genus Anolis; species Anolis carolinensis. The sequence continues at coordinate 93,023,007 of NC_085845.1, read as the reverse complement.
TGTTTTGATGTTTTACCATCCTTGTGGGAGGCTTCGCTCATGTCCCCACATGGAGCTGGAGCTGATAGAGGGAGCTCATCCACACTCTCCCCAGGTGGGATTTGAACCTGGCAGCCTGCAGGTCAGCAACCCAACCTTCAAGTCACAAGGCTTTTATCCCCTAGGCCACCGGAGGCTCCTTCCTGATACAGATGCAGATATAAACATATAACCAAAATTGCTATTCAAGTGGGGAAAACAATAAAATTAACTCGGCCATCAATGTTCTTGGCTGAGGCATGGTACGCTAGACCAGGGCTTCTTACACTTTTTCCACATGTGACCCCTTTCCCTGGAGAGATGTTTACATGATCCCAGGTATTTAGGAATATAAAATTGGTATAAAAATCAAATATATGCTGTTAATGTCTCCACTGAAGCTTTGTCACCAATCCTTGTTTCCACAGGTCAAACTTTTCAAAATCCAATTATCATAGGGAGAGGAAGTGAGGTGAAATCTTCTGAACAGGGGTGTTAACTCTTTTCTATGCTACCCAAAGCTGGAGTTACACTTATAAATGTACTTGTTCTGACTTACATATAAATTCAACTTAAGAATAAACCTAATTTCTCCATCTCAGTTCAATTCTTCACCAACATTGCAAAAAAAATATTGACAGATAGATTGACACCAGTGTGGAGGAGAGATTGCTAAAGGAAATGGAGGGATTATGTGGAGCATAGAGAATTCCAAACGCCTGAATAAAGTTGGCTATGAAGTTTTGTGATAGGCAAAAGCACAGGGGAGAAATTCTGAACAAGTAAAACAATGATGATAAAAGTGTTGCCCTTCAGAAGTTGTCCAATTGTCCAATGGCAACTTTCATCAGTCCTTCCCAATGACAAGGAATCATGGAATATGTTTCCCATTCAGACCTACAGTCCTACTGAACACTTGTATCAGAGGACATGGTTCATCTCCACCCTCTTTCAGCCCAGCCCTTTCCTGGTTGCTGGATTTTGATTTTTGCACAGTCCATAGTGAATTGCAATACTGTACTTGCAATGACCAAATCCAGCATATGCCACCGTAATTCACAGCTGGGTACAGGGTTTCACTTTATGCAGTTTTAATGAGAGTTCCTCCCTTCCCAAGAAAGAAAGAAAGAAAGAAAGAAAGAAAGAGAGAGAGAGAGAGAGAGAGAGAGAGAGAGAGAGAGAGAAAGGAGGGAGGGAGGGAGGGAGGGAGGGAAGAAAGGGCAAGAAAAGAAGCAACTGTGGTTATCAGAGCATGCAATTAAAATAGCAGATGTATATCCTACAAAAGATTTTCTTTCCTAAGCGACTGTAAGGGGAAAAAAATATGTGGCAGCCTGTATATGGAACACAAATATAAAAATTTTACATAGCTATATCTCCAAGGCTTTTTATGAGCATACATTTCTTAATATTGCCATGAGATTGTTAATGCTGGAGGCAGCTTCAGAAGGAATCATTCTTTGCATTAATTATGGTGGATTGCAGTATTGGGCTTGTGGCTTTCTGTCTTCTTCATGTTAAAGACCAAGCACCAGCTTAATGGGAAGTCACTGTGATTCACAAAAGATTTTTTTTATTGTGTCAGAAGCGACTTGAGAACATACTGCAAGTCACTTCTGCTGCGAGAGCATTGGCTGTCTACAGAGACATTGCCCAGAGGATGCCCGGATGTGTTACCATCCTGCTGGGAGGTTTCTCTCATGTCCCCACAAGCTAGAGCTGACAGAGGGAGCTCATCACATCTTGGGGTTTCAAACCGGCAAACTTGAGGTCAGCAACTCAAAAGGTATGATTATAGGTCATGACCAATAAAGAACACAAGAAGGGCCATGGTGGCACAATGGGTTAAACCCTTGTACTGCTGAACTGCTGATCTGAAGGTTGGCAGTTCCAATTTGTGGAATGGGATGAGCTCCCTCTGTTAGCCCTAGCTCCTGCCAACCTAGCAGTTCAAAAACATGCAAATGCAAGTAGATCAATAGGTACCACCTTAGCAGAAAGGCAAAAAGACACTCCATGCAGTCATGCCAGCCATACGACCAGGAGGTATCTATGGACAGCACAGAATCCCTGGTTTGGAAATGGAGATGAGCATCTCCCCCCAGAGCCGGAGATGAGCACTGCTTCTAGAACCATAAATAAAAGGAGAAGCCTTTGCCTTTGTCTGTGTATTTGTGTTTCATTGAATTTTCATTGTAGCAAGGCATTGAATGTTTGCCTGTGTCTGTTTATATGTTGTAATCTGCTCTGGGTCCCCTCAGGAAGGGCAGAATATAAATAAAGTGTGGTTGTTGTTGTTGTTGTTGTTGTTGTTATTGTTGTTATTATCTCCAATCAGAGAAGACCATCTCCATCCAAGTTGCCCTTATCATATTTTGTTTTAAAAGCTTTTTATTTTGTAATTATGAAAACTATCATAAGTGATTTTGATCAATTGTGACTGATACATTGTAGCTCCCAATCCTGAAAAAGCCAAAAAGCAAGAAGCAGTTTTGGAGAAAAAATAAAATAAATTAATACATGTTGAGCATCCCTTATCCGAAGTGCTTGGAACCAGGAGTGATTTGAATTTCAGATTTTTTTTCCAGATTTTTAAATATGTATAGTTGTATATATTTACACAATGCGATATCTTGGAGGTGGGACACGAATCTAAACATGAACATCATTTATGTTTCATAAACATTACCTACATATATGTTGGCGGTAATCTTGTACAATAATTTTAATACATTTGTGCATGAAACAAAGTTTCTGTACACTGAATTATCAGAAAGCAAAGTTACAGACAATTTGGGATTTCAGAAGATTTTTCAGAATTCAATATAAGGGATGTTGAACTTGGATGCAAAATTCTCTTCAATTAATGTATTCATAGTTTAATAACCTAATTCTCAAATTCTGCAGCAAAAATTCAATATATCGATCACATTAGTCTGGAATGCATATCTGAGGCTGGATGGCCATCTGTCGGGGGTGCTTTGAATGCGATTTCCTGCTTCTTAGCAGGGGGTTGGACTGGATGGCCCATGTGGTCTCTTCCAACTCTACTATTCTATGATTCTATGATTCTATGATAAAGATCCCATTGTTCCTCATTCTGAGTGATGCCACAGCAAATGCTAATCGTCTGGAATGGATACCTCTGCCATCTTTGTATTCCTCCTAATTTGATGTTTGTCTACACAAAAGTTGTTTTCCTTTGAATTTTCAACTGTGATAGCAACTTATTGAAAGTATCCAAGCCCGAGAAATGTTGTCTCAAGGTGGGGGTGAGAACATCAACATGTTATTTGAAGTTGTCTCCCATATTTTAAGACTGGAAAATTATTCCCGGAGGCAAAGAGTTCAAAAAGAAGTATATATTTGCCATAATTTGATTTCCTGATCATTCTGAAATCTATATTCCTGTCTGCTTTTCTAGCAGTAAGTTGTGCAACGAGGAACTAGCAGTACATGGGCATGAATCTCCCATCTCAATTTGTTTTAACAACTGACAATTGTATGTTCAGCCAAGCATAGAACTAAATAAATAGGAGACATTTAAATCAATCGGGTTTATTTCTGTTTTTTTTTTTTTTAAAATAATCTTTATTGAAAGTTTCATACAATGCTTTAAAATATATAGAAATAAACCGGTGAGGTTTGGAGCAGTGGAAGAGTGAAGAGATAGACGTGAGGAGAGGAGAAAAATAAAAAGGTAGTAAAGAAATGGAGGAAAGGTAAAGGGAAAAAAAAGAAAAAAAATTGATAATAGTAAAAGAGAGAAAGAAAGAAGAAAAAAAAATAATAAAAAAAAAAGATAAAATATCTGGGGCTTCCCAGCTTTCCCGATGGGGCTCTTTCAATTGTTTCTTCTTTCTTTGTCTTCATTCTTTTCTTCTTACGCTCCTTGGAATTATTGGTGAATTCTTACTTAATTGTCTCTTTTTACCTATTACATTATTAATTAAATTATTGTTTTTCTTATTATTTTATTTTATTTATTAGTTTATTTATTTATTTGTTTATTTATTACAGTATCTCATATTTTTTCCTTGTTTTTCCTTTTTTCCTTTCTGTTAATGTAGTTATCCACTTGTTGCCAGTTGGTCTCTCTTCTAGGTTTTCCCTGTTGTTTTGCTAATAGGAATGTTAGCCTGTCCGAGTTTTTTATCTCTGCTACTTTTGTTAACCATTCTGTCACGCTTGGGATTTCCTTCTGTCTCCAGTATCTTCCATAGACTATTCTAGCCGCTGTTGTCAGGTAGGTCATTATTTTTTCTTCATTTGAGCCTGGGGGGAGGTCCGTGATTCCTAATAAATATATTTCTGGAAGTTTTTTAAATCTTTTTTCTAGTATCTTTGTTATACTTTGGTGTATATTTGACCAAAATTCCTTGGCTTTTCTACATTTCCACCACATGTGGAAGTATGTACCCTCTTTCTCGCCACATTTCCAACAGTTTGTATTTCTGTTTTTATTTATCAGACCTAATTTTTTTGGTGTAATGTGCCACCTATAGAGCATCTTCATCCAATTTTCTTTTAAATCGTATGCGTATGTTAGTTTTAGTTTCCTATTCCACCCTTCCTCCCATTCATTCATGTATATCACCCTCCCTATATCTTTCGCCCATTTTGTCATACATCCTTTGACTGTTTCAGTCTCTGTGTCCCATTCCAGTAAAACTTTATAAACTTTCGATATTACCTTTCCTTTGGTTTCTAAAATTCTATCCCATCTATTATTCTTTTCCATAAATCCCAATGTTTTGTCTTTTTTAAAGGATTCCCTCAATTGACCATATTGTAACCAACTTAAATTTGGATATTTAGTTTTTATTTCTTGTTGTGGAATTAATATGTAATCTGCTCCCTGTTTCCTAATTAAGTCTTCATATTTCGGCCAATTTGCCCAACCTAATAATCTTCTTTGCACAGCCTCTAGGGGTGATAACCATCTTGGTGTTTTGTTATACATTCTTCTCTTATATTTATCCCACGTTTTTAATAGGGCCGATCTAATTAAATGATTACCGAAATTTTTTTCTATTTTAATTTTGTCATACCAGAGGTATGAATGCCATCCTGTGCGCAAATCGAAACCTTCTAAATTTAATATCTTCTTGTTTTTTAGTTGTATCCAGTCCTTTATCCATAGTATATTACTTGCCTCGTAGTATAATTTCAGATTGGGCAACGAAAACCCCCCCCTGCTCCTGTCATCTGTTAGATGTTTTATTTTAATTCTGGGTTTTCTTCCGTTCCATATAAATTTACTTATATCTTTGTTCCAATTTGTAAAGTTCTTCTGATTTCTTAAAATGGGGAGACATTGAAATAAGAATAATATTTTGGGTAGTATGTTCATTTTAATTGTGGCCATTCTACCTAATAATGATAGCTTTAGATTTTTCCATATCTCAAGTTCTTTTTTTATTTCATTCCATGTTTTGTCGTAGTTATTTTTCAATAACTGTATATTCTTTGATGTTATATTTATTCCTAAATATTTAATTTTTGATATAATTTGGACCCCCAACTGCTCTGTTATCTTCTCTTGTTTTTCCTTTTGGATGTTTTTTGCTAATGCTTTGGTTTTACTTATATTCATCTTAAATCCTGCTAGGTCTCCATATTCCTTGATAATCTCAATCCATTTTTCCCCTTTTGTTACCGGGTCTTCGATAAAACAAATTAAATCATCTGCGTATGCTCTTACTTTATAATGTGTCCCTTGGATTACTGTACCCTGTAATTCTTTATCTTCTCTAATCTTATTAAGTAAAATTTCTAGAGTCATTATAAATATTAATGGGGATAGAGGGCAACCTTGTCTTGTCCCTTTCTGTATTTCGATTTGATCTGTTTCTTGGCCGTTTATTATAATTTTAGCTGTTTGATTTTGGTATATAGTTTCTAGTATGTTTTGAAAGTAGTAGCCCATATCTAATTCCTGCGCTAAAAATTTAAAAAAGTTCCAATTCACCCTGTCAAACGCTTTTTCGGCGTCTATTGCTAAAAATATCATTTCCCTCTGATTATTAACTTCATAATATTCTATAAGGTCAAGAACTATTCTAATATTATCCTTTATATGTCTGTTTGGGAGGAATCCGACTTGATCATCTTTTATCCATTTTGATAAAAAAAAATTTAGTCTGTCTGCTATAATATTTGAAAAAATTTTATAATCAATATTTAATAACGAGATGGGCCTATAATTTTTGACTTCTTCTGGATCATTATTTTCTTTGTGTATTACCGTGATTGTGGCTTCTTTCCATGTATCTGGCATTTTCTTTTGGTTTCTGATTATATTCATGATCTTTTGGAGTTGTGGGGTTAATTCTTTTTTAAAAGTCTTATAATATATTGCGGTTAGGCCATCCGGTCCTGGGGCTTTTGATCCGTCTATTTTTCTGATTGCTTCTTCTATTTCTTTTATTGAAATTTCCTTATTTAGGAGTTCTCTTTCCTCTGTTGTTAGCCTTTCTAATTTCATTTTTCCTAAGTACCTTGTGATCTTTTCTTCATCTATGTTGTCCCTCTCATATAATTTGCTATAGAATTTGTGAAACTGATCCATTATATCTTTGTCCGTATAGAAATGTTTCTCCCCAATTTTTATTCTGTTTATAAAAGTTGCTTCCCTTTTTCTCCTTAACCTCCTTGATAACCAGCGCCCCGGTTTATTCGCATTCTCGAAGTGGTTTTGTTTTATATACTTTAATTGTTTCGCCCTCTGTTCTAGTTCCAAGTGTTCTCTGTTTCTTTGTCTCATTATCAATTCCTGCAAAAGTTTATTATTCTTAGGATTCTTTTTTAGCTTGTTTTCTGTTTCTATTATTTTTTCAATTGCCTGTTTTATTTGTTCCGAGCTTTTCCTCTTTTTTTGAATGCTTTGTTGTAAAAAATAGCCCCTCATAGTAGCTTTACTTGCTTCCCATACTATTGTTGGTGAAATTTCTTGGCTATTATTTCTGTTTTGATGCCTTTATTTTGCTCCAATAAATCCTGAAGTCTAGCCATCTTTTATTTCAGGAGAATGAGCATTCTATCTGCATTAACTGGCGAATACCCATGAAATACAGATGTGTCATCAAGGCTGGGCCATGGGGTGCAAGTGCATGGCTGTACAAACATAATCATTTTTCTTTGTCAAAACACAAAATACAGGCTAGCATCTTGTTGGTAAATTACAATGATCCAATTGTTCAGATTTACTCATTGCATCTCAGATTTATGCCATTGCAAGCCACTTTTGTGGTCACTGAAAAGGTCAGAATTATGTTCCAACCGTGCAAGGACCAAAATCTATATTGCACACAATGAAGCCCCCTCCCCCCAACACACATATACTATCGATGTTTTATCAGGGGACCCTTGCTCCAACCCCACCCAGAATAAGCTGTCACGGTACATCCAGCCATAGAAAAATAATTATATGCATCCCTACTGCTCCTCCCACTCTCCGAAAAGCCAGAAATAACAATTCTGGGTGCGGGGGGGGGGGGCTGTGCTGCTTACCATGTAGGTTCTGGAAGCCAGAATAGGGAAGGGTAGCTATGTGATATACGAGAGTTATCCAGAAAGTAGCTTGCATCCTCAACGCAGCGTTTTGGTGATGATGCGCAGCTGCGGGTAGGGATGACCGGCTGGTTGAGGACACAAGTGGCAGAGTTTTGCGGAGAAGGAGTTGCCAAGCTCATTCATTGCTATGATAAGTGCCTAGATTTGAATGGCGACTATGTTGAGAAGTGGTATTTGAGTGTGGCTTTCAACTGCATATGGTAAATGTTTTCTCCTATACTTTGTTCATTTTTAATTCCAAAATGTAATCTACTTTCTGGATAACCCTCGTACATACATACATCTCACAATGCATGATCTTTGTCATTAACTTTTCTACTCATGAAGTTCAGTGCTGCAAATGATGACCAATGTGTAGGAATTAGTAGTCTTGGAGTGAAGATTATTCTGCGCAAAGGCATGCATTGCATGGTCAAGAGAATCAACTCTGATCAGAGGTTTTGAAACTGTAAATTAGTTTTAGTGTGAAATGATCCCACTTCACATAAGCTCAATGGATTTCTGAAATGGTTTTACAATGAGCACATAAATCTGTGCTGATATGCCAAAGGATAAATGGGTGAACGGAAGGTTAGTCCAGGTACGAGGGTTGAATGAAAAGTAATGCCTCTACCTTCATAACTCCTCAACAGATGGCAGTTCTGGTATGCGGCAGATACTGGCTTGTTCAGTAGACTTTCCTATACAGTTCTATTTGGCAGGAAGCCTTAACATTGAATGGTTGCGTTGTTAAAGTGCGAAGTATGTAACCCTGCACGGTCAATGCGACTTAAGCAACGTGCAGTCAGATGTTCCCACCTCAACATCTTTAAATTTACTCACCCAACGAAGCATAGTACTCACATCAACACAATCACCTTAAACAGTTTGCATTCTCTGATGAATCTCCTTTGGGGTGACACCTTCTGCTATCAAGTATGTTCCATACTTCGACTTTAACAACACAACCGTTCAATGCTAAGGCTTCCCGCCAAATGGAACTGTGGAAGAGAGTCTACTGAACAAGCCAGTACCTGCTGCATACCAGTACTGCCATCTGTTGATGAGTTATGAAGGTGAAGGCATTACTTTTCACTCAATCCTCATATGATAATAGTACTGTTGTCCCCCATTTTTCTTACAGAGGATGGTCTGACTCCTCCATAGATGGAGTGTTAACTCTGCTTAAGGAGGATATTTAAATTTGTGGATTAATCAGGTGACATCTATAAACGTCAGGGTCTTCCTGCATTTGCATCACAATTGTCAGGTGAGATAATTAGAGGAAAATACACACATGCTCCAGTTATCATATTGGGATAACTGTAACTAAAGGCTGCACCATGAGGCATGAAGAGCCCCAAATAGCAGAACTGCCTATTGCAGCACTACATTGTGTGTATCCATGTATCAAAGGGAAAGGGAGACTGGTGGGGAATTTAAAATATGTTTTTAAATGGGTGGCTGATGCTCTCTGAAGCGAATCTTCAGATTTGATCTGTCCACCATACTCATTTATTCCCAAGGGGTCTTCTGGAAGCACATAGATCTGCCCAGCTCCTCTGAGGAATGGAGGCATCAAACATCTGAAGCTTTGCTTCAAAGAACACCTGACATCTGATTAAAGTTTTAAAAGGAACAGTAGCATCAAGTTCACAAGAGCCAATGCTGCTGTCTGTGGCTGCTCTGTTCTGCTTTTGGCTGCTGCCTGGTTAGCGGATTGGGAAAAGGGTCAACGTGTTCTGGTCATACCTCTTAGGTAGGCTCCAGATGGTGGTCCTTGGGGACACCTACTCCTCAAAAATGAGGTGTTATGTGGCATCCCATAAGAAATCATTCTATCCCCAATACTTTTAAACATTTCAAGAAACTACTGGAAGAAATCATCCATAGGCATGGGGCAAGGTGTTAGGAGTATGATGATGACATCCAAATATATTTCCCCATGTCTTCAGAAACAGTCTCAGCTAAGGGTTGTGTGTCTTCTCTAAATGAATGCCTGGGGTAAGTAATGGTCTTGATGAAGAAAAACAAATTGAAATTGAATCCAGACAAGACAGAGGTGCTTGTCATCAAGGGTCCTAACCTAAGGAGAAGGGTGTGTCAGCAGATTCTGGATGAGGTTACACTCCCCCTGAAAGACTGAGTTCACAATTTGGGAATGCTCCTGAATCTGTCTCTCTAAATGTCAATCCAAGTTGATGCAATCCCTCCCAGTTTTGTGTCATCTGCAAACTTGATGATCGTGCCTTCTAACCCTTCGTCTAAGTCGTTAATAAAGATGTTGAACAGAACCGGGCCCAGGACAGAGCCCTGCGGCACTCCACAGGAGCAGAATTCAAAACGATCTTGACAGACTAGAGAGATGGGCCAAAACTAACAAAATGAAGTTCAACAGGGACAAATGCAAGATACTTCACTTCGGCAGAAAAAATGGAAATCAAAGATACAGAATGGGGGACGCCTGGCTTGACAGCAATGTGTGCGAAAAAGACCTTGGAGTCCTTGTGGACAACAAGTTAAACATGAGCCAACAATGTGATGCGGCTGCTAAAAAAGCCAATGGGATTCTGGCCTGCATCAATAGGGGAATAGCGTCTAGATCCAGGGAAGTTATGCTCCCCCTCTATTCTGCCTTGGTCAGACCACACCTGGAATACTGTGTCCAATTTTGGGCACCACAGTTGAAGGGAGATGTTGACAAGCTGGAAAGCGTCCAGAGGAGGGCGACTAAAATGATTAAGGGTCTGGAGAACAAGCCCTATGAGGAGCGGCTTAAAGAGCTGGGCATGTTTAGCCTGCAGAAGAGAAGGCTGAGAGGAGACATGATAGCCATGTACAAATACGTGAAGGGAAGTCATAGGGAGGAGGGAGCAAGATTGTTTTCTGCTGCCCTGCAGACTAGGACACGGAACAATGGCTTCAAACTACAGGAAAGGAGATTCCACCTGAACATCAGGAAGAACTTCCTCACTGTGAGAGCTGTTCGACAGTGGAACTCTCTCCCCGGGGCCGTGGTGGAGGCTCCTTCTTTGGAGGCTTTTAAGCAGAGGCTGGATGGCCATCTGTCGGGGGTGCTTTGAATGCGATTTCCTGCTTCTTAGCAGGGGGTTGGACTGGATGACCCATGTGGTCTCTTCCAACTCTACTATTCTATGATTCTATGATTCTATGATTCTATGACTGCATGGAGTACCGTTACCTTCCTGCCAGAGCGGTACCTATTGATCTACTCACATTGGCATGTTTTTGAACTGCTAGGTTGGCAGAAGCTTGCGCAACAGCGGGCACTCATTCCGCTCCCGGGATTTGAACCTGGGGCCTTTTGATCTGCAAGTTCAGCAGCTCAGTGCTTTAATACACTTCGCCACCGGGGCTCCATTTTTTTTGTTACCTAGGAAGTAATAGAATAATGAGAAGTCAGTTATTTATTTATTTATTTATTTATTTACAGTATTTATATTCCGCCCTTCTCACCCCGAAGGGGACTCAGGGCGGATTACAATGAACACATATATGGCAAACATTCAATGCCAACAGACAAACAACATATATAGACAGACACAGAGGCATTTAACTTTTTTTTTCCAGCTTCATGATTCCGGCCACAGGGGGAGCTGTTGCTTCACTGTCCACTAGTGGCTGTACTTCCTCATTCCTTTCCTCGTGTTTTGCTGGCAGTTTTTATGATGTTGTAAATTAGTTAAATTAGCCTCCCGCATAAAGCGTACCTAAATTTCCCTACTTGACAAATGCAACTGTCTTTCGGGGCTGCATAAGTCAACAGCAAGCCGGGCTATTTAATGGTTGGGGGCTTAACCCGACCTGGGCTTTGAACTCATGACCTCTCGGTCAGTAGTGATTTATTGCAGCTGGTTACTAGCCAGCTGCACCACAGCCCGGCCCATAGTAACCAGGAAGTGGGGAAGGGAAGGAGACCAGATAATATGGGGAAGCTCCTGTCAGGCATTTTCCTAGGGTCCCATCAGGACTCTAAATTTTCACTGGCTGGTTTTACATAGAACTGCCTTTGAAAACCACTCAGAAATTTAAGTGGAAACAAAATTCAGAAGCCTTGCTGTTAACCTAGAATGTTTCATGGCTTCATTTCAAGAGCTTCATTGGCTCCCAGTTACAGTTTCAATGTACTATCAATTTCATTTAGATTTTGACCAAAATATACTCAAATTTGCAAAAAATCAAATGCAGAAGAAAGGGAAACTTCAAATGAAGTTCCCTCACAGAATTCCATTACAACATCATCAAAAGGGGAGGAGCCAGTGATAAAAGACAAAGCCCTTTAGGAAACATGCATAGGAGGCTGGCCACTCATTGATCAGTAGATACTTGATGACACAAAGACTTGTGCAGTCCAGGGATGAAACCCAACAAATTTGATGCCACAAAAACATACATAAAATAAAACAAACATATACATTAAAAACCATAAAAATTAAAAAAAAATTAAACATTAACAAAAACAGATAGACATCTTAGGTGAGCCTTCTAGAAGGAAGGAAGATGGGAAGGAAGGTAGGTCTGAAGACAAAAGCCTATGATTACTTCACACTTATTGCCATCAGCACTGAAGCATTGCTAATATCCCACAGTAATGGCTTTCCAGGTGTTAAATGTACCCTTCTACAAACAGTATATGTATCAGTTATCCTGCCTATAGTTTGTTTATGCAGGGCTTCCATTGCACTGTTCTCGTATTTGCCATCTTCATTACAAGAGTGGGGGGGGGGTGCATTCAATTCAGTCTTGTGTCAGCTCAATGACAACACTGTGGATAAGAAAAAAACCACTTTTCCTTCATGAGTGTATGCACAGAGTGAGATTGATGATTTGACTGACCCCTGAAATTGTTGTAGGTGCACTTCATCCATCACAGCTATCATTAGGTAGACCATATTTACTATCATTTTAATGACTGTGCGAGGCATTTCGGTTTCCACAGCACTGCAATGATCTCTATGAGGTGAACACGCTTGGCATCTTTATGAGAAGCATTTTTTTCCCAAATTGGTGAACCACAAAATCTGCCTGCCCAGCAATCCACTCGCTTCTCTCCCTCCTCCCTTATGGAAAGAGTTGAAGGAGAAATAAGCTAACATACTATATACAATCATTAGCTATAAAAACGATATCAAAAAGCATAGAGAAGTGCAACCTTGGGGCAATGTTATCTCTGGCTGGAAGGTGAGGCAACCAATCAATTTTATTAAATAAGAGTCTTCAAGGAGTAGCTAAGCAAACTATCCATAAAAAGAAAGAAAGAATAAATGTTAGAAGCTCCAGTGATTTGCTATATCACAGACACTGACAACTCTGGTTGAGGAGAATGAATATTAATAAAGGTCCATAGCCCACTCATAGTTATAAATACTGTTAACAATATATTGGAAATATTTGTAAGGCAAATTTGATAATCTTCTGACACTATCAACTTCCATTTGTCTTATAGAAAGGCCAGGTATAACCTCTAACAATCTACAGTCCATAACTACGGTATCTATAAATTAGTGTAGCCTTGTAAAAATCTTTGTATTCTTTCCTACCACTAGTATGTGAAATACTGTGTACTGGATTGAGCTGTGGGCATACAACCAGTAAGAAAATGAAATGGTGCCAATGCATCTGACATGCTGCCAACACTGAGCATCTAAATAACTTGGCTTTTCATTTATTATCACAAAAACAGATAGGGAAAATAACATAATTTATTAGTGCAACTGTCAAAATATTACATGATTGTTGCCATCTGATTTGTACTCTTGCCCACATGGCACCATCAATATGTGTGCCTATTATCCCACTCTGCTATTAATATTTTTTTTCTGATGCTCTAAGTTTGAAAATGTAATGGATGTGCATGTGTAGCTGGACAATCAAATGTACCTTTTCCTATCCCCACTTTGCCACAGTGGCTCTTCCAGTCTTCCAATTTACTTGCATAAAATGTTCATGCAAGGGGATGGGGTGAGCATCCAATTTGTAGTGACATTTCTCAACATGTGTACAACTCTGTGCTATACTTTCTTCAGTAACAGATTTTCAGGGGCTCCAATAAAGAGAAAGCAAATTGGGATCCCTGTCTTGTGAGAGCAGAAGTGGTTTCGAGAAGGCCAAAGTTACTCCTAGATGCAATTTGGAGCAGATTCTCTTAATTTAAGGGGATTAGGAAAGAGTATAATCCCATCTGCAGGGAACGCTGCGGATGTAGCATATCTGGATTTCAATAAGGTCTTCAGTGAGGTTCCCCAAGACCTTCTGGCAAACAAACTAGTCAAATGTGGGCTAGGCAAAACCACGGTTAGGTGGATCTGTACTTGGCTAAGTGAATGAAACCAAAGGGTGCTTCCCAATGCTTCCTCTTCATCCTAGAAAGAAGTGACAAGTGGAGTGCCACAGTGTTCTGTCCTGGGCCCAGTTCTGTTCAACGTCTTTATTTATGACTTAGATGAAGGGTTAGAAGGCATGATTATCAAGTTTGCAGATGACACCAAATTGGGAAGGATAGCAAATACTCCAGAACACAGGATAAGAATTCAAAACATTCTTAAAAAATTAGAGAGATGGACCAAAACTAATAAAATGAAGTTCAACAGGAACAAATGCAAGATATTCCACTTAGGCAGAAAAAATGAAATGCAAAGATACAGAATGGGTGACATCTGGCTCAACAGTAGTACGTGTGAAAAAGATCTTGGAGTCCCGTGGACAACCAGTTAGTGTCTAGATCAGTGGTTCTCCCAGATGTTTTGGCCTTCAACTCCCAGAAATCCTAACAGCTGGTAAACTGGCTGGGATTTCTGGAAGCTGTAGGCCAAAGCACCTGGGGACCTACAGGTTGAGAATCACTGTCTAGATCCAGGGAAGTCATGCTACCCCTCTATTCTGCCTTGGTCATACCACACCTGGAATACTGTGTCTAATTCTGGGCACCGCAGTTGAAGGGAGATGTTGAAAAGCTGGAATGTGTCCAGAGGGGGGTGACAAAAGTGATCAAGGGTCTGGAGAACAAGCCCTACGAGGAGTGGCTGAATGGGCTGGGTATGTTAGCCTGCAGAAGAGAAGGCTGAGAGGAGACATGATGGCCATGTGAGGGGAAGTCACAGGGAGGAGGTAGCAAGCTTGTTTTCTGCTGCCCTGGAGACTAGGACACGGAACAATGGCTTCAAACTACAGGAAAAGATATTCCACCTGAACATTAGGAAGAACTTCCTCACTGTGAGAGCTGTATAGCAGTGGAACTCTCTGCCCTGGACTGTGGTGGAGGCTCCTTCTTTGAAGGCTTTTAAGCAGAGGCTTTATGCCCATCTGTGATTTGAATGCAATTTTTGTGCTTCTCGGAAGGGGGTTGGACTTGATGGCCCATGAGGTGTCTTCCAACTCTATGATTCTATTAATGTATCTCCTCCTGCCTCTGTGGTTGCCTGCTCTTGCATTAGGAGGAACAACTCTCTTTCAAATTTTATAGGATTTTTTTCAAGCATAATTTTGGCCTATTCAATTTCTTGCATCAGTCTGTCATTTTTTAAAAAGTATGTACAAAAATTGATACCAGTATTTATCCACAGTGTCCCCACTTCTGCGTATTTCTTGTGAGCAATTTTCCATAATATATGGGATTCATTTTCCTGAACATAGAATTTTTTCTATGTAATTTCAATGTGCATGTATTTGAGCCTGAGAAATGCATTGCAAAATACAGAGGAGTGCAAAACCCAAAATATGACTACATTATTTTTATCTGACCTTGGGATAGTATTCTATGATTCTGTGATTGCCAGGTCTGCCGCTTCCCAAGCCCTGACATTTCAGGGCCACAATCTGAGTGGGTCACCACCTTAGTGATGCCATCACTGCAGCCCAGTATTTGGGAAGCATGGGCTGTTGCTTACATAGGTGTTATTTACATAGATTCCTCTCCCACCTCTACTAGATGGAGTGGAATAGGGAAGATTTCCTGAATTATATGGGTTCAAGTAGAGAGGCCACTGGAGAAGACTGAATAACCCATAATTTGTTCACTTGCACTTAATTATCAAATGAAGCATCTTCTTGATGTTGTTGTAGTTGTTGTTGTAGTTGTTGTTGTTGTTGTGCGCCTTCAAGTTGTTTCTGTCATGGTAACCCTAAGTTGAGCCTATCATGTGGTTTTCTCTGCAAGGTATGTCTAGAAAAGGCTAGCCACTAGCCAGTGCCTTCCTCTGAGGTCAAAGGGTTAGGGACTTTGCCCAAGATTATGAGTACGTTTCCATGAATGAGCAAGAATTTGAACTCTGGTGTCCAGAATCCTACAACTTGTTTTCACGTCCAAAAATTGTTTTTTATCACATTTTCCCAGTAAACAGTGACCCTACTAATGCCATACACATCACACACATCATGATAAGGTCACCATAGCCAGTCATACATTTCTCTTTGGTGAATTCACCTTGGTGTAAGATGAAGTACTATGTCTCTAATTACTTGCATGATGTTCAACCACAGGACCATGGCCATTCTGCTTTTTTTCCGTGGAGGGGTTTAGGCATCCACAAAAGAGGGATGTGTCAGTACTAATATAAGGTAAAGGTTTCCCTGACATTAAGTTCAGTCATGTCTGACTCTGGGGGTTGGTGCTCATCTCCATTTCTAAGCCAAAGAGCTGGCGTTGTCCGTAGACACCTCCAAGGTCATGTGGCCGACATGACTGCATGGAGCGCCGTTACCTTGCCGCCGGAGTGGTACCTATTGATCTACTCACATTGGCATGTTTTCAAACTGCTAGGTTGGCAGGAGCTGGAGCTAACAGCAGCCGCTCCCGCCGCTCCCGGGGTTTGAACCTTGGACCTTTCGGATTCCAGCTCAGTGCTTTAACGCACTTCGCCACCGGGGCTCCTGAGTAGTAATATAGTACATGCTAATATCCACACACACACACACACACACACACACATCTTCTTAAGCAAAAAATTGTTAACCATATCAGCAGTCTTATAAATTCAAAACAGAATTACTTCCTGATAGGAATGATCAGGTTACCACCCAGAACACCTCTCACTAACTCCTTTCCCCCTCACCCTGCAATTCCACAGCAATGCAAAGCCGTATCAGAGGGCCAGCCACATTCCAAAATATCTTGATTTCCAGGGAAACTGTCCAATAAAAGCCAAGGTGTTTTCAAACCAGATTAAAGCCATCAGCCATCACAAAGAACCACGTTACAAGTGAATAGTCGAGAACATCATTTATCCTGATTGCATCTGCAGTTGAGTGCATTTTTATTGATGGAGACAGCCTCAGTCCAACACTCAAACTATTAGATCATGCTGGATTTGGAAGGCAATTAACAAAAGGGAATTTGTGTCTTTCTCTTCCACATGATCCTTTGAATTTTCCCCATGAGGTATCCCAAATTGCTGCTCTCTCTATCTCTAAAGGGAATTTGGAAAAGGGGCACAAATAACTGTATGGGGAGAATAAGACTACTGTTTTTGAGCATCCAGGACTTTAATTTTGTTTGTAAAATTCTTCTTACAGTAGAGTCTCACTTATCCAAGCCTCGCTTATCCAACATTCTGGATTATCCAAGCCATTTTTGTAGTCAATGTTTTCAATATATCGTGATATTTTGGTGCTAAATTCACAAATACAGTAATTACAACATAACATTCCTGCGTATTGAACTACCTTTTCTGTCAAATTTGTTGTATAACATGATGTTTTGGTGCTTAATTTGTAAAATCATAATCTAATTTGATGTTTAATAGGCTTTTCCTTAATCCCTCCTTATTATCCAAGATATTCGCTTATCCAAGCTTCTGCCCGCCCGTTTAGCTTTGATAAGTGAGACTCTACTGTATTTCAGAACCAAGAGATTAGTAAGGAATTGCATCCATAGCTTTTATGGCTGTACATGTCTAAGGACCTTATCAGATGGCCTGGGGCAGAGCATGGGACAGAGGGAGAAATCATGAGGCAGCAAAGGGAACTGTCACACTCTGTTCCCTACCATCGGGGTCCATAGTCTCCCTTCCCATGGTGTTTCTCTATCTGTCCCCGCTTCCTCTTAGGCTTCTCTTGCTTTGTTCTTGAGGAGTTGGGTGTACACCTGACCCTTTTTGGCCCCACTGCCATCACAGAACCCACAGAATCTGGAGGGCTCCATGCCAGCAGTGGAGAGAAGCAAAAACAAGCCACTTCTTTTCTTGCATATAATGAGGACCAGAAGAACTTTGAGTGGGATCCCAGCTTTAAAACAATTCTGCTGAAGAGGCAATTCATTCCAGTCAGTGGTAATTTAGAAATGGGTGGTTACTGAATCATAAATTGTGGGTTTCATACTTGTCAACCAATTACCTGTCATCAGTTCTGTATCAATGTATCAGATCTGGCTATTTGATGAACAAAATTGCTGTGGTTCTGTTTTGCTGCAGTTGTTGCCCACGGGCTAGAAATCCTAATGTATTTCATTTGATTCTCCACATCTCTATGTAATTGTAAAAATGTGCCGTCTGTTGACTGCTTTTTTCCTTACAGTTTCCAGAAATAAGCCTTTTCCTTCTTTTCAGTCTGAATGAAGCCTTGAGGAAAAGTTATCAGAACCCAAATGTTAAAATGAAGTGAGTAAATAGCCCTGTGAATAATTGAAGCATAGACCAGAAGCGATACTTACAGCATTTCTCAGCTAGTGATCTTGAAGAACAGGATACCTCTTTCCACAAACAGCAATGGAGGAAAAAAAAAAGACTTTCTGTACTAAAAACAAAACACAAAGGGAGTTATCCAGAAACATACTAGCCTCTATCTCAGCAGACATGGGATTCAACAGATCAAGCCTTTATGGCCACCAGTCTAAGTACACCTTAGATAATGTCTGAAGTAGATGTGATACAAGTAGGGATCGTAATCTGGACTTCCCATAGAACTGCTGTATTTCACTTGTCTCATACCATGGCTGCCATCTTCTTTTCAATATCAGTTAAGAAACAAAAGCCCTCTTTTGCATATTTTTAATATTAATCTATGGAGATCTAAAGATCTCAGGCAGGCAGTCTAACAAATAGTGCTCAGATCCAAACTTTGAATTTTGTTATTGGATTTTGAGCAATGTCTATTCAATTTTGCTATCCAGTTTCAACAGTAAACAGTTGAGGACTGGCAGAAGGATCAAGGAATGAGATTTGGAACCAGTAATAATGTACAAGTAAGACATAGGGATTTGTTTATAACTAAATGGAAGTGAGGTGGCAGATTCCTGAGATGGCACATGGGTTATACCATTTAAGATTATAAATGAGGATTCTTTGGTGCATGATTTATTGTAGTGATAGTGCTTGTTTACTTACAGCTGGAGAACTATAGAGCAGCAGCGGATTGGAACCTTTCTTTCTGATGTGCTTCAATTTTTCATTGTAATGGGAAACTTTTTTTTTTTACAATATTGACAGTTTTCAAAAATAGAAGCCTTTATTTGTAGTTTGCAATGATACTCCGTCTCCTTATTATCCCTTAGTGCAGCCAGGGCTCACAGTATTGGAGTGCTGGGTCTTTATTATCAATAGTCCCTAATTCAGCAATCCCTAATTCATTCTTTTCACACATGTGCCATGTGAGCATGTCTTTTTTTATCCCTAGGGAACGGGACAGAATAAGCCTGGTCATCCATTCCGTAACTGATAGCTGTCCATTTGATACCAACTACAGGAAACAAGACTTAAGCACGCAAGCTGTTTGAAACACTCCCAGCAGTTTCTTTATTCAGACACACCATTAAGACAAATCTCTAGGAGACTCCTGTTCTCCTGATTTTCTCCCTTTTATCTCTCCTTCTCCACTCCTCACTCCGCCCTTTCAATTTGCCCACAGCTGTGTTTTAAAGAAACAGGTGTTTTAAAGAAACAATTCCTGGGTGAGAACCTCCACTCTCTCCCTCTTACACATGGGGAAAGCATCACTCGCCTGTAGTGGCCCCGTGTTGAGAGAGTAATGTCTTAAGATGCTTTCCGTCCAGTTGGAGGAGGGGTTCCACAGTAAGCTCCCTTGTGTCATCTGATGGGCAGCAAGCCCATCAGTCCTCCAGTTGGAGTGGAAACATCGTAGGACACTTCCCAAAGTAAATGAGGTGGCTAGTCTCTGAAGCAATATAAAACAAGCTCACTCACTCTTCAATATGACATTCTCTCAAATATTAAAATATGGCTGTCATGTCACCTCTTAAACTTGTCTCCTCCAAATTAAACATACTCAGCTCTCTAACTTGCTCCTCATAGAGCTTGGCTTCCAGGCCCTTCACCATTTTGGTCACCCTTTTTTGGACATGATCCAGCTAATCAATATGCTGTCATGGTGCTCATAGCCTTAGCATCCGAAATAGAGAAACTGATAATTGTTATCTTGGTTTCTGCACTTCTGGACTGAAATACCACGGCCTTTCTAATATGAGAATGTATTCTCTTGGCTTTAGTTATCAGATAAACCTCACAAGGTCACTGATCTTAGTTTCAAGTCTGTAAGCGGTTCCAAGCCAAAATATGTATTTAGAAACCACTTAATGTATTTATTCGGAAGAATGGCAATTTTGTTTTGTTTAAAAAAAAAGAGTTAAAAGGTCAAAATATAGTTCAAGTTTCAGGAGCAGACATTGGCTCCCTGGGAATCCTGGGAGTTGCAGGTTTGCAGCCTTCTCTGCCAAATTGCTGCCCGCCTCACCAAACTAAAACAACTACAGTGTAAAACAGACTTGCGAAAGAGAGAAAGGCCACCTAGCTACTAAAATAAGGTATAAATCTATCTATCTATATATATAAAAGAGTGATGGCATCACGGCGACCCACAAAACAACAAAACTACAGGCCCCCCAACCTCGAAATTTGACAACACAACCCATCATCCACGCCTCTAGGTTGATACAACAAAAAGAAAAGAAAAATAAAGTCCTAATTAGAGAGAGAGGAATAATTGCTTTTATCCAATTGCTGCCAGTTAGAAGGCTAAGCTCCTCCAACTTGGTCTCCTAGCAACCCAAAAAATAATAATAATAAACACTAAAAAATTAATACAATAAAATACTATAATAACAGAAAATAACTAAAAATAATACAAGAAAATAATAAAATATAATAAATAAAAATATAACTTACAATAAAATTAATAAAAAATGCAAATAACGTCAAATAAAAATTACACAACAATTTTTAACCAATACCACCACCACTTTGCCACAGCAAAGCGTGGCCGGGCACAGCTAGTATATATAGATAAATGTTCTGAACATTTCTCCCTTAATTTAAACAACAAAACTACTGGAGCAAATCACACCAAATTTGGCCACAAAAGACATAGTCATCCGGTCTGTGTTTTTACATTTAAAAAACCTAGAAAAGCAGTCCAAATTACAGAAAATGAAAAAGAGCCTTTCTCCCACTAACTGCCAGTTAGAAAGGTAGGCTCTGCTGCCTTTAGCCCCCCCCCCCCGGCTGCTTTTAGGCCCCGCCCCCTTCATATCCTAGCAACTCCCTCAGCCAAGATGGCACCCAGGGGACGGGCACTTAGGCCTGATCCACACTGCCTATAAAAAACAGATTATCTGATTTGAACTGGATTATATGACAGACATGACTGGACTTAATGTCAGGGGGAAACCTTTACACTTTGCCTTAACTACCATCAATTCCTCAATATTTTATTTCCTATACCACCATACTTCGCCACAGCAACGCGTAGCCAGGCACAGCTAGGTAAGGTATAAATATTAAAATTAATATGGTGTTCCTACTTCAGGGATTTTCACTTATTGAGGGTGGTCCTGGAACATAACCCCCGCGATAAGTGAGGGAACATTGTAATAGGTCTTTTAGGATTATGGGGTAGTGTGTAACCGTGACTCTCCATATATTTTTGGACTGCAACTCCTTTTACCCCTAGAAAACATAGCCAAGCCAATGAAGAAGAATGATAGGATCTGTTGTCCCACAAGATCTGCAGGACCATAGTTGTCCATTTCTGTTTTAAAACACCTTCCTCTAGCCTCAAGATATATTCTTATTAGAGCTTCACAGTGTAGTGATAACCTAAAACTTTTGTCAACTTGAAATAGATAAGCAAATGCTGATTTCTTAGGACTTAATCTTGCAGGATAAGTAAAGTGTTTGGGATTATTGTTTTTCCCTTAAGCTTTGCAAAGCCCCATCACATGGTTTTCCTTTTTCTGCTTTCTTTTCTAATTACCCATTTGCCTTCTCATCACATGGGAAACATATTTCTCCTCCCACTGTCTCCCGTTTTCTTTGGATATTACAATTTCTTTTTATAAGTACAAATAGCTCTCAATTCAAAAAAGTGCATTTTTCATTTTTCATTTATTTATTTACTGCATTTATATACCGCTTTTCTAACCCCTGCAGGGACTCAAAGCAGTTTACCTCAAAGCAGTTTACCTTGCCCCATGTGAGCCGCCCTGAGTCCCCGTGGGGAGATGGTGGTGGGGTATAAATAAAGTTTATTATTATTATTATTATTATTATTATTATTATTATTATTATTATTATTTACAACATACAGTAGAGTCTCACTTATCCAACAGAAACGGGCCAGCAGAATGTTGGATAAGCGAATATGTTGGTTAATAAGGAGGGATTAAGGAAAAGCCTATTAAACATCAAATTAGGTTATGATTTTACAAATTAAGCACCAAAACATCATGTTATATAACAAATTTGACAGAAAAAGTAGTTCAATACGCAGTAATACTATGTAGTAATTACTGTATTTACGAATTTAGCACCAAAATATCACGATGTATTGAAAACATTGACTACAAAAATACGTTGGATAATCCAGAACATTGGATAAGTGAATGTTGGATAAGTGAGATTCTACTGTAATAGAAAAATTCAATGCCAACCATACATGTGAAAACATAACAAACAGATCAACTCATAAACAATAAAATGAACAACATCAGGTGTACTTATCGAATAACTCAAAAATAACAAAAATAGAAATTTAAATATATAAATCAAACATTTAGGACATGTTTACTTATAGATCTAATATTAGTAAACAGTTAAAACATTAAACCATAAAAAGGCAGTTTGCAACAAGCCAACAGGGCAGATGTGGTGTCAGAGTACTGGCTGAATTAGAATTCTTATATTGCACAATTCCACAAGTTAAAAAGGACCAAGTTAAAAAGGTTTGGTTACCATTTCCCTCCCCCACCTGCCTCCCGATTCCCTCCCCACAATGTTTAGCCCCAGTCTTTATGCCCTCCCAAAGATTCCCAGATCATCACAAATAAGGACTCCTCTGGATACTGTTCAAGCACAGCCCAGGTCTTCATGGGGGGCGGGAAGTGTAAACTGTGATATAAGGTCCTTGGGGAAGTAGATGGGGATGTTTTTTCTCATGATGGTGAGGTGTCTCTATCCATGTGGATAAAGGTCCTAGAGCACCAAGATCTTATTGATTGGCTTAACATAGGTGGACTGCACATGAACCCAGTCTCGAACTTGTCTAGTCCACAGGTCTTGTCCAACCCACTCCAACCCAGACCCAAACTAAAATAGCCCAACCCACCCTGAACCCAAAACGACCTTCCAAGACAACAAAAAAACCCTTGCAAAGGTGATGATAAAACTCCCTGAACCCAAAAACTAACAAAGATGATGGTAAGTCTCTAATACAAAATTGCACATCTGCAAGACAGGGTGTGACAAAGGGCCAGTTATGGCGTTTTTATCTGCTGTTGGCTTCCGGCGAGATGGCACAGCTGTGGGGGCCATGCTCAGTATGTTTGGTGAGGCATAAAAGGAGACATAAATTACTGTTCTTTCCTCCTTGGTCCCAAAACGATAATGGCAGAAGTAATCAATACTTCCCAACTTGGCTCCTCCTTCCATTCTGGCGTCATCATTATCTTTACAAGTGGACAAGGCGTAATTCCCATCACATGGTAAATTGGGTGATTTTACATGTCTGTATGCAGCAAGTTGAAAAAGAAGTCAATTGCCAATCAACTTAGGAAGTGTAGGGGAAAAAAACACATTCTAAAAATAGCAAAATACCTGGAACCCACTATACGAGCATCATGGGATGGGCTCTGTCAGAAGCTGTTTCTTAAATGGGTAGGAAAACACTGTTTTTATTGCATGTGGTGAAGTCCTTAGTCTAAGGTTGATATGATTTTTTTCTTTGAAACCAATTTGAGCTCTAGTGCTCTTCAGTTATCGGAACTAACATTACTTTTTCTCTAGCAAGGGTGGTGCTATCCAATTAAGTTAGGAACCTAGTTGACATATTCAATATCTTCAAAATAGTACCCACACTAAAATTCTGATGATGTGTCTATTTATTATTCATTTTACTTAATGAATTAGCTTAAAAGTAAAGAACTGGAATTTGGAAAGAGCTATAAGGATTATGCAAGCACATCCGTGGTGAAATGTCAAATATCAGATGCCATATCTATGATCTCTTGGATTACCTCAAAGTTCTTTAGATGTTTTGCCCAAAGAGGATCCTCCAAATTTGCTTTGAATTTCCATTTCAGAAAAATTACAAGAGCAACTGCATTACTTTTTCATGGCTACATTTCATCTCCATGTAGAAAAGCACAAAGTGTTATGTATGTAACAGAAGACTCGATTCACAGGTCTGAAATCAACCAAGAAATCACAGTCCATGCTGCTGACCTTTTCTTGCTTTTTGATCTGCACAAAATTCTAAAAAAGTAAAATGTTAAATAAAAGACATCCGCGAAGGCTGAAGCCTTCCAAGTAATCACCTCCCTTCACACCACAGAAAATATAGCTTGTAGTAGAGTGTTTTCCTTTCACTTTTAAGTCAATTTTCTGTCATTCTGATGGATAGGAAGTGCTGTGCTCTTCAAAGTTTATGGACATTCAATTTTTCTCTGCCAATCATTTATTTAGTTTTCTTACAAACAGGAGCAATCTGAAAATTGGGTGAGGCTCCCAGACATGATTACTTTGAAGTTTTTCTCAGTTGGACATTTCTGTCCTAAGATTGTCTTATGACTTGGTATTAGTTAATACTTTGAATGTGTAGGAAATCCATACAATCACACGAAGACCCCAGAAGACATTAGCATAGACCACTATGGATGCTTATACATCCGCCAAATCCTCCACACCACGTGTTTGTATGATGGGAGGAAGAAGAGGTTATTTGTGTATTTAGGGGAAGGATATGCCAGCTTTGGCTGCATGAATTTTTAGCCAAGACTTTGTCAACTGTTGACCCTGTAAGGGTCCACCATCATATGGCTTCAGTCACACCCACACAAACACCATCCTACTGCTGCATGCTTCACACTCAAATTAACATGGTTATATATAATGGAATTGGGCGTCCCGGTGGCAAAGTGTGTTAAAGCACTGAGCTGCTGAACTTGCAGACCAAAAGGTCCCAAGTTCAAATCCCGAGAGCGGAATGAGCGCCCGCTGTTAGCCCCAGCTCCTGCCAACCTAGCAGTTCGAAAACATGCCAATGTGAGTAGATCAATAGGTACCACTTTGGCGGGAAGATAACAGCGCTCCATGCAGTCATGCCGGCCACATGACATTGGAGGTGTCTACGGACAATGCCAGCTCTTCGGCTTAGAAATGGAGATGAGCACCAACCCCCAGAGTCAGACATGACTGGACTTAACGTCAAGGGAAACCTTTACCTTTTTATACAATTGAATTATTCTAAGCTGACCCACAAAATCTTCAAGCTTAGAGACGACACAGCTCTGCATATCACGGATAGTGAAGCATTATGCCTGATTTTGTTGGAAATAAGATCTTCAGTAAGATCAGAAGTTGGAAAGAGTTTCTTTTTTGGACTGCAATTTCTCAGAATCCTGTAGCCAGCATGGCTGCCATACTGGTTGGAGGATTCTGAGAGTTGTAATATTTTAAAAAATGACATTTCCAAGCTCAAGACTCTGTGATCTGATTCTTGTGCTCTTCCATCATAAGTATCAAACATTGACAAATGCCTTCTTTTTAATAAAATTGCAAATGTGACACAGATAATATCAGTTATGTAAGGTCATCCATTTATCCAAATAAATGAATATAATAGGCATTAATTTAGAAAGTGAATAATGAAGGGCTTTTGGGACATTACATTTGCTGTGTTTTTCCCTATCCCTGCTATGATGATTGTTAATATTTTAGATTACAAGAGGGAATCTCTTATCCTCCACAAAGTGAACTGGCTGGCTTATGAGCTTTGGAGTTACACTGTGTTCATGACTACCTGAATCTCAGAAAGATGCTTTTGAGTGATAAACAGTAAGCGCTTCAACACATAGATAGGAGCAAGAATCAAGGGAAGGTGTTTTTAATGTTATCAAAAATGTCACTTTTGGCAAACATTCAAGGGATAAGCTATTACTATTGTGATTGGGAAACCTGGCACAAGTGGATTCTGTAATTTTCTCCAAACATTTAAGAAATATATTCCAATAATTTTTTTTAAAGTTCTGGGAAATAATGCGTAGAACTTGAGAAGCTGGCCTGATCAGATGCTGAATTTTCTGTAGCTCAGTGTAGCTTTTTTTCCCCAAGACCATTTCTAGCTCATAATTCCTAGCTCAGGGTAGCTTTTGTTCCAAGACAAGTTTCTGTGACATTAACAATTAAAACATACAAGCAAGTATGATCCACAATCAATTATGCTTTTCTAAACACATGCCACCATCCAACTTTCATCAGGCTGATGCTTTGCACAGCTGTGACAAGAATCAAGCTAATAGCATGATGTAATTTCCCACAGCTTCTGCTCTCTTGTAAAACATTTGCTCTGTTAATTGTGATTTCATACATCATTGACTATGGAATCATAGAGTTGGAAGAGACCACAAGGACCATTCAGTACAATCCTTTGCCATGTAGGAATGCACAGTCAAAGCATTCCCAGCAAATGGCCATCCATTCTCCATTATAAAAGCCTGCAGAGAAAGAGATTCCACCACACTCCAGGATAGCATATTCCACTGTTGAACAGCTTTTGCTATCATCAGGAGATTCTTCCTAATATTCAGGTGGAATCTCTTTTCCTGCTGTTTGAATATATTACACTGTATCCCAGTCTATGGAGAAGAAAAAAAGAAAGCTTTCTCCATTTTCCATATGGCATCTCTTCAAATATTTACATATGGCTATTATGTTCCCACTCAACCTTCTTTTTTACTGCCTAAATATGCCACAATCCCTAAGCTACTCCTCAGAAAATAAGGACTTTTTACCATTTTGGTTACCCTCCTCTGGATATATTCCACATCAGTATCTTTCCTCGGACACAGTATGCCATTCAAGACTGCCTCTGTATATATGCTAGCTCTTTTAACACAGGTTGCTGAAGTTTACTTTCTAAAGCCCTGCAGATTTGAAAAAAAGTCAGCTGGCAAAAATGTTAACTTTTGTTTATATTCCCTTTCATGGACATTAAACCCAAGGGTTTCAGTGGGATCATGGTTTTAAGTAGAAGATTGCATGACACTTCTTTTCTTTTAAAACAAGATCCCTGTGCCTTCCTCACCCTATCACACATTGTTTAAAGTGATGTGAGTTGTGATGCAACAACAAAAGAAGGGCCAGACTCACCAGACTCACTCTTCCATGCAGGCCGGGGCCCGCCGCTGATTGGCCAGGGCAGCCTTTATTAGGCTGCCCTAGAGGTCCTGGATAGCACTGGGCCTCCGTTCTTTGTTTATTGGTTTTAGTTAGATACTTGTTTCTCTAACCAGACTTCACCCATCTATAGGAAAAGGTAAAGGTTTCACCTCATGTTAAGTTCAGTCATGTCCAACTCTGGGGGTTGGTGCTCATCTCCATTTCTAAGCCGAAGAGCCTGGCAAAGTGGGACACTTCAACATGGTTTTATGATGAAGTTGTGGTTTTGTTACAGTTATTCTGGCCTTGAAAAAGGTGGTGGTCTTGCCATATACAATTATAGAGTAGCTAAACAAATAATTTACAACATCCACAGTGTCACCATTGCTATACAGACAATTATTGGCTCTCATGTCCTTGGGTAATTAATGCAGTCTTCTTTAGGAGCTATCCAAGGTGCTGAACCTGTTTGGAAGATTGGTTCAACATTTCTGACAGCTCTTTTTTAAAGTGTAGAGTGGATTCAACATCCCGCCAATATCAAAGCCACCAGACACCATTGCATTTCTGCCAAGTCATGAATTATAAGGAATGCTATGAAGCACAGTGCTTTTATTGCGAGTAAAGAATTCCTGGCTCATTTCATCACAGAAAGAGGTTCTATTAGCACCTGGTTTTACAATGTATTTATATATTTTATTAGGTTTTGTAGCTCTGTGACTACCTCTTTTGAATTAGAAAGTCATGATAAATTCTTTTAGCATACTGACAGCTTACAGAAAAGGGCATCAGAGGTATAAATCATAGTATTAGCCTGCCAAAGAATACAATACAACCATGATCTTTCCGAGTCATTGCTTTTAGGTCCTTTGCAGACAGAAGTGACAATGTATGTACATTGGGGGCATACAACCTTTTAGGTGGGCCTGCATACACAAGTAAGTGTTTGCTAACAATCCCAACCGAGACCATCACTTTTAGCAGAAGAAACAGCCATTCTGGAAAGCAGGAAACAGCATTCTCTGTCTCCACAGCCCACTTATAGAGGAGGGAAATGAATAGGGTCTATGTAGCTATGTGAGGTGGGGATGGCACAATGGAAGCAGTAAAGACTCCATATAGCCCACAAAGCAACTCCTTTAGTCACATTTTGAATACTCTAAAGGCATGATTTAGAAGATAAAGAAGCTCAAACCTGGTTAGTAAATGGATAGTAGACTGCCAATGAACATCAGGAGTTGAAGGTTATATTTCAGAGGAAGGACATGGCCAAACCACCTCTGCCCAAGAAAACCCTATGAAATGCATGGGTTGCCATAATTCAATAGGCACCTTAAAGATACAAATTCACACCCGTGCACACACATATAGCACTACTATAGCAACATAAAATAAGGCAGATTGCATGTCCCTAATGTTTAAGTCAGTGCAGCTTGTCAGCACACAATTAGAATTAATGGAGAAATAGCTCACTTTCAAGGAACATGGGAGAAAGCCCAAGTTTCAGTGCCTGCACCTCTCTTTTGCAAAATCAGATCTTGCTACCATCTACATCTTCTTTGGCAGTATAGAGAAGGCAGAGGCTATATTTCAAAAAGACTTAAGTACAGTCAGGACCTCACAGTCTCCTGAAAAATATGATAACATTGTTGTGAAGCCAAAAAGTTTAGAAAGATCATCCCAGTCCAACAGTAATATAGGGTGTTAACTCAAAAAATATAGGACCTCATTTCTATGTTTTCATACTTAAAAATAGTTATCAGTTGGAGCATTTTGTGTGGACAAATGGCCCTAAATGTTGGATATTAGCATTGTTTGGATTCTATTTCTGATTTAAGAACTACCAAGAAAAGAAATACAGTGGAAACATCAAATATTATCAAACGCCCATGAGAAATCTCACCTCCAGCATGACAGTAAAATGAATAGAAAATTAATTTATTGTGTTCAGGGGAAGAGATTTGTGATACACTGATAGAACTCTGTTATTGTAGCTATGACTGATAGTGCTTCCCCAGCTCACTGTGACATGACATCTGCAGCACATTTGTGGTTACGCAGGTGTTTTGAAAACAGGAGGTGGTCAAACTTCATGGGGTCATGCTTGTGTACACGATGTAAACTTCATACCTGTTCTCTGTACTTCATATGTTACTTTGCCCACTGCCAACTCTAAGGGCCTCATCAAAAAGGCCAGGCGAAGCATCCTGCTGCATTTGGCATCTGGGACAAAAGAAAGAGGCAGCAGGATGAATCTGTCATCCTGTACACAGCTCCCTCTCAACGATACATTTCCCATCACATGGAGAAAGTGTCGCCTTCCCAGAAAGACCTCATGCTGGCTCCGTTTCCTCCCATGTTTGGGGATGGGGCCTCCACCGGAAGTCACAAAACATAGAATGATATCAGCATGGTGCTCCATCCTAGGATGCTAACTTCACCCCATCTGATGGGGTCGTAAGCATTTATTGCTCTATCATATGTCTGCAATTCTGGACAATAAAATTCAACTCCTATAACACTAGTTTTTTACCACAAGTTAATGAATTATTGTCAAACACAGGCTCCTTGAAGTGGTTAGGTCATTTTAGGCAAAATTTCAAGTGGGTGCTTTACTTAAAAGTTGATATGCCAAGACACTTAAGAATCACTTTTACAACGGCCAGATTTGAACAAATGGAGTCCATGGAGAGACACGATAGATTCAATCATATCCCACTTGAAAAAAGGCTCTGTATCTGTGGTGCGCCCAAAGTTGAAAACCTGAACCACATATTAGGTAAATACTGCTTGTACAAAAAAGAAAGGAAACAACATTTATAATCTTTTATTTGTAATAAAAGGGGATACAGTGGCCAAAACCACATTTTTGCTAGCTGGTTATAACTCTGTCATAACAACAAAAGTGGCCCTTTACCTGTTTAAAGCATCTAAAAGGAGATCAGAGTATATTGATCAGATGGGTATCCAGTGTAAGGGGGCTAGGACATCTGATGTATATACCTAAGATTAAGGTACATTCAGTTATAAGTTGGCCATACCTACTTTTTCCCCTGTACTTGTATATTTGTAATTTTACTTGGATTTCCTCTTGGGTGAAAGATATCTGTTTACCTTCCTGAGAGCACTATATCTGGTTCCTGCATCTGGATATTCCAGCGGTGCCACTGTTTATATAAGTGCTGCATATGTTGCTCCCAAATTTCAGCCATACACTGGTCAACTGCAGTGCATTTTATTGCTGATTTTGGGATTTCCTATGGGTTTTTAATGTGTTGTATCAGGCTAAATGTGCATTACAGCACGCTTTGGGGGGGTGTCTGGATACACTCCTTTTATCCCACTTCCTTCTAGATTTTCATGCCTGTATAGATGGGTGAGAGCTCCCGGTGTTAAAGCAATGAGCTGCTGAACTTGCAGACCGAAAGGTCACAGGTTCAAATCCGGGGAACGGGGTGAGCGCCTGCTATCAGCTCCAGCTTCTGCCAACCTAGCAGTTCGAAAACATGCCAATGTGAGTAGATCAATAGGTACTGCTCTGGCGGGAAGGTAACAGCGCTCCATGCAGTCATGACCTTGGAGGCATCTACGGACAACGCCGGCTCTTCGGCTTAGAAATGGAGATGAGCACCAACCCCCAGAGTTGGACATGACTGAACTTAACATGAGGTGAAACCTTTACCTTTTCCTATAGATGGGTGAAGTCTGGTTAGAGAAACAAGTATCTTGCTAAAACCAATAAACAAACTATGGTGCAGAAGCCAATCTCAGGTTCTTCTGGGACAGAATGTAACTTGGACCACCTGCAATATATTCAACTATCTTGGCAGAGCTGCAAAGAAATCTGGCAGGTTCCACTATTACTTTTGAACACTGCTATGAATATGCAATATCCTTTTCTGGGGAAATTTCACAGCCAAAGAATTGGGTTGTGAGGGGTGAAGGGAGGAGGTAGATGCATCTTAGAAAAGTTTAGTTAAGTTGCCTTTAGTAAAATGGGAACACTTCAGAAATGTAATGAAAACTAAATTGTTTGAGGTCTTTCCTATAAAAGTATTTTGTGCAGGCACTGGTATCTCTTTTATCCAAGGTATTGAGGTTTGGGGTTTTTTTTTGGGGGGGGGGGTTATGCTGTCAGTTATCCCAAATTAATCTGGAGTTCCTTAGTACCCAATCTTCTAGTTACTTAAGTTTATCACAGGGAAATTCATTCCTGAATAAATTATCATGAGGAAAAGGTGTCTCCACTGAAATTGTCTCACCAATCCTTGTATCCATAACAAGCCATTTTTTTTTCAAAATCCAATTATCACAGGAACAGAAAGTGAAGTGAAATCTTCTGAACAGAGGCAGACAGCAAAACAAACACCACAGTGGTGTTAACTCTTCCCTATGATATCCAAAGTTCATGTGTGTGTATATAGCTGGAGTTAAACTTTAAAAATATACCTGTTCCAACTTACATACAAATTCAACTTTATACAAACCAACAAAACCTAACCTGTTCGTAACTTGGGGACTGCCTATCTACTGGAGTATGTATACATCTGTCTGTCTGTCTGTCTGTCTATCGATCTATCTAATTTATTAAGAAATGTATAGTAAAAGGTAAAGGTTTTCCCCTGATGTTAATTGCAGTCATGTCTGACTCTGGGGGTTGGTGCTCATTTCCATTTCTAAGCCAAAGAGCCGACGTTGTCCGTACACACCTCCAAGGTCATGTGGCCGGCATGATTGCATGGAGCGCCGTTACCTTCCCGCTGGAGCGGTACCTATTGATCTACTCACATTGGCATGTTTTCGAACTGCTAGGTTGGCAGAAGCTGGAGCAACAGCGGGTGCTCACTCCGCTCCCGGGATTTGAACCTGGGACCTTTCAGTCTGCAAGTTCAGCAGCTCAGTGCTTTAACACACTTTGCCACCGGGGCTCCGGTGGCAAATGTATACATCTTCCAAAACACATTTTTAACTTTCCTCTTTTTAAAGCAATGTATGCACAAACACAAAGACACACAGACTGGGTGATTGCTTAGAATGATAACAAACAACTCATCCAATGCTTGTAATTTGTAAAAGTTGATGTAAGAGCACTCCAGCAATCATAGTTTAGCTATGCAATTTGCTTAGTTCATGCAGTCTGTGCAAATATCATTCCCAGAAATATGAAAACGTTCTAGAGACTAAATAAAAATCTTACCTATTTGTCTGTCCTTTGTTTTAAGTGTTCCCTGGTTTTCATCAATGGCTATTAGTCTTCTACCATACAAAATGGATCTTCACACCTATTGAGCCATTATTCTTTCAAATTTATATGGATTGTGTCAGACCATGTTAACAATATTATAGGCCCCTGTGCAAAGCAGTACACCAGGCCCAGCCTATATAACCACTTACAGGAATACAAATTTAAATGATCAATAAAATAAACTTATATTTATTGGTGCCTCCAACAAAATCAGTGCTTTGACATTCAAAAAACATGCTGTACAGCAAATCAAAACAAACATTTGAAAAATATCACATAAGCCTTGAACGTGAAAAACAAAAAATTGTATTTGTTGATGATATAGATGAAGAAACAGCACCAGTGGTTCACATTGTATTTGGATCGAACCAAGATGTTAACTTTGCGACTTTGCTCATTTTTGCTTTCTCCTCTGCTTCTTGTTTTCTCTTCTGTACTCCACTCAAAATTATTACATTTCATTTCTAATCAAAGGGTTATTTATTAATTTCATTAACACGTAATGAGTTTGCTGTTTCTTTTTCCTCACTTTACTTTCTTACACTTCCTCTAACCCTTTACCACAAATACAATGTACTTCTTCCATAACATTGCAAGTAGCAAAAATGGTAACATTTCCCTCCTGAGTGCAGACATGCTAGTTTTCCACCATGAATCATAATTTTCTGCTTCTACTGAATTAGTGGGAGATTTGAATGTTGAAGTGGGTGACTGGAATATTAGTGTTAAATTCTGGTCTGTGCAAAATTGCATTAAGATGACACTGGATTGTGTATTCCGTACAACTTGTGACTGTTTATGTGATTTACTGGAAAATGCTCTTTTTAGTTTATTAATGTTGAACACATGCACATACACATTCATTTTACTTTTTTTTCCTAACTCTGTAAGTAATTATCAAGTTCCACATGGTACAAATCATATGTAATGTTTTTCGGCTTCTAGACTTCTAGTCTAATGTGAAATAGTTCCAATTTTTGATCTACCAAGTAGGGGAATTGGGGGAACAAGTCAGGTGTGAATAGTGTTATCCAGCTTTCAATTGACTCAAGAATGTATATGAACAAACAGATGATATTATATTGTTACAAGGCCTATTATCCTAGTGATCTTTAATAAATGTGCATAATTTCATGTTACAGTATTAAAAAAGGTGTCCAACCTATAAGCTGCTCTTATAGGTTAAGATTCAATAATCAGCAATAGAAAAACAAAAACAATAATGAATGGAGGAAATGAAAAGATGGAGTTCTAACAAAGAAAATGGAACAAGTGAAATTGTTTGAAATGAAAAGAAATAGAGGAGTGAAATTAACTTTTCTTTTTATGAACACTCCTATAAATTTGGCCTCTATACATATTTATCAGTACACATAATCAATGGGATCTTTTAGGACACTGTCTCATTAAATAAGGAATCAGACAGTCATTGGTAAATTCTAGTTTCTATTTCAATGCGTTGGACAATCTGGCCCAGGTTTTAGACCAACTGTAAAGTACACTGAACTCTGTCCCCAAGTGGGTCAGCATCTTGGACAGCCCCTTAAAGTTGGGACTAAAATCTCATGTTTATTCATTGTCTCACTGATATGTAAACCAGCATGGACAATAAAAGCAATGGTAAATGGAACTCTTAAAACTTCAGTAAGATAATTCCTCCCACACATGTAAACACAAGTTTCTTTAGAACATTGCTAAAGTACAGGGTTTATACATACAGCTAGTTATTTTCCACGTGGGAGCATTCCACATGCATTCCTTTACCTGCAACCTCTAAGCTTACAGATTAGCAATATTACCAACCAAGAGAAATGTTGTCTTGAAAGATTCTGAGTCCAAGGTTTTAAAAATACAGATGATAAATAGCATTGTTTGCTCTTTGCCCCCATTTAACATGTAGTAACAAGTTGTGTGCATTATTTTGTCTGGTGATTCCAGATTCGGGGAAATTTGTCAGTTCGGCAAATTGCCAAAAATGGATTGGGCGGGGGAGCCGAAGGTTTCCCTGGAAACTGACCACAACTGCTGGATCTGTTGGCTAATGGTAGCAATGGGGCTGAACAGCGATCTACCTGAAACGGAGGCTGCAGTATGCGGACAGCCTCTCAAGTCAGGCAAGACAGCGATGGCTCCTCCTCTTCTTTCTTCCTTGGCAGCCTCTTCCATTTCTTCCTAAAGCTCCCCACCCTCCCCAGCAGAGCACCCGCTTGAGGCAAATAAGGCCAGAAAGTAATCCCTCGGCCTCTCCTCCTTTCCCAGCCGCACTTTGCACAGCACAGGCATTGAAGGAGTCTCTGCACTCTCCCCTGGGGCATGATGCCTAGTTGACTGTGTCCATTCTCCTCCCCTCTTGTGGCATGCTGGTTGGGACTTCAATTCTCAGAACTCCTTCTTATGGGGTTTATTTTTAAAAATTTGTTATGGCAAAAACTTCAGTAATTTCTCAAAAGTCAGTGGATTGGTAAAATATCCTGAAACTTGTCAGGCTTGCAGTTGTAAATATGGCCTACAGTTTCTTCCTGATAGACCTAAAAATGACTGAGAAACAAGCCTCTACACTTTCCCCATTGTTACCAATAGACTGAATCTTACCAGACCAAAATCAGCACCCCCTTCTGATTTCGGGAATTTCCCAGTAAACGGAACAGGGTGAAGACAACCAAAATCAGGAATGAAAACAGCATGTTTTTTGCCAAGTCGCACACCCCTAATAGTAATACCTTTGCCAGAAGAAACTAGGTCTGTCATTCGAACCTACACCTGATCTGACTTTAGAAATATAATATAATAATATAATAATATTTATTTACAGTATTTATATTCTGCCTTTCTCACCCCAAAGGGGACTCAGCACAAATCTCAGAACATACATATACAGCAAACATTCAGTGCTGTTTATATACTGATAAGACAGGCAATTGTACATAAAGGTATATATAGACTCCCCCCCTCCCCCCAATCTTCAGCATCTTGGAGGCTTCTGCTCAGTTCCAGCCATGGGGGAGGGGGGTACTGTCACTCCATCTCCTTGCCAAAGAGCTTTGTTTGCAAACTTCATCCTTGATCAAATCACCAGGATTTTTCTGGCATTTCATTATGGGTTGCCTTAAAATCCCTCCTTGCTTTTAAGTGGTACCTATTTATATACTTACATTTTGCTTTCAACCATTAGGTTTATTTGTATCCCGCTCTATCTCCCTGGGGGGACTCAGAGCAGAGTGAAAAAGAAATGTTTTCTTTTCTCTCATTTAACACTTGTGTCATGATGCCAGAATAAATAGATCATTTGAGATGGAATTTTGCCTTGGTGTTGCCATAAATCAGAAATGACTTGAAGACACATTGCAAAAAGAAACAGTTCCATTCTTTCATTTTCATTTAATAGTGCAGAATTAATAGATGTAGACAGTTTCAGTGAAATCCTTCTAGGACATGGACATATGTCCAAAGGCACATATGTCCAATACTACACCAACATAATATAGTGATTTCAGAGTTTGACTGAGGCTTATAACCACTCAATTAATCCAGGGTAAACTGCTCCAGAGTTGTTCTGATAAGTCCCCAAAGCATCTCCAGAGCCCTTTAGCTTTTCAGATTACTGTCCAGGCTGTGCATTAATGGCTTGGTGCAGCCCTAATGCTGTGAATCAAACTGTGTATCATCTGGACTCCCCACAGAAGCTAAGAGGCGAATGTATTTTATTTGGCCCATTTAGATATTAGACTCGGGAAGACCAGGATTAATATCTCTACTCAGCCAAGTGAACTCACTAGCACACCTTGGGTAAGTCATTGTGTCAGTCTAAGGAAATGACAAACTTCTTCTGAAGACATCTTGCCAAGAAAACCCTGTAACAAGGGTCACCATAAGTTGAAATTGACCTAATGTCACATAAAAACAAAAGCAAATGTTCAACGTATGTCTGCACATATTTGCTTGTTCTTTTCTTTGTGTCATGTGGGTCAGAATTCTCTGTGGTTATCTGATTATAGAAAAACACTATTTTGATAATACACACATGCACTATGTTGTAGGGGCATTTTTCTAGACTGTAATACTGAGCCATTTTTCACTGCAGCTTGAAAATACCCCCAATAGATGCAGTGCAAGCCTCTTCCCTTTTTTATCTCAGTGCTTGAGTTAAATTATGTTTCAGGAATTTCATCACTCAGTCTACTATCTTATACTGAAATGGCAACTTCCTTTTCTCCAAGGCTTTCTCACAAGTGATCTGGATGTCTTGTGTTGAGTTTCTCATCTCCTGCTGCTGCACTTCTATCATTTAACTTCAGGCCTTTATACTTCAAAGTCTGTCAAATCATAATAATTAGATCCTGAGAGAGCAAGTCATGCTGCATATGGACAGAAATGGCTCCAGATCAACTGCAAAATCAATTTCCAGTACCAGTGAGGCTATCCTAGCAGCAAAGCAAGACAAGTTCTGCAGAAAAAAGAAAACATTCTTCCCTAATTTGAAAGCTAGTATTTAGTCAAAAATATGTGGAAACATTTGGGTTTATGAGAGTGTGGGAAGAAGTATTGAACAATGTGAACAATTTTTTTAAAAATGTGGCATGAAATAAATATATGGAAATGTGCAATTTGTATAAATCATTGCCATTATTGCCTAGCCCCAGTACAAGGATTTCACTCCTCATTCCCAGATTCTGTTTCCAAGAATGCTTCAAAATGGGACTTCTACCATGTAGTAGCATTACATTTTTCATGGACGATAACAACTATTGTCATTGTTGTTGTCATTTTATATATATAGCATCATCAGTGCATGACACTTCACAGAATACAGGAAGGAAAACGACAGACATATCTGAACTTTTTTTCCAAATTGCAGTTCTCCCTTACTTTCCTGCAATTTTGTGCAATTTTTTTCTTACCCAAGAGAATCCATTCAGGAAAATAGACAGGAATGACTGCACAATGTTTTTAAACCTGTCTGGGTGCACCCAAAGCCTCATTGAGTCCCCTTCAGGGTAGAAAAAGGCAGGATAGAAATATCACAAATAAATAAATAAATTTACAGTGGAACCTTAACTTAAGAGCATCCCAACTTAAGAGAATTTTGATATAAGAGCAGCATTTTGAGTTAAGAGCTAGCCCCAGAAGGAGTGTTAGTGCGCAAGTACGCGGCTTTAGGGTAGCCTCTGTGTCTCGTGTATCGTGCCCTTGTCCACTGTTTGAGATTGTTGTCCGCTTTGCTCTTGTCTGCTTTGAGGAACTTTGGGTTAGTTATTTTGTGTGGTTTTTCTTCCTAGTATGCTTGGCTTCATGAAGAGAGAGAGAGAGAGAGAGGGGGGGGGAGGGAGGGAGGCTGGAATGAGTATATATGAAGAAAATGATGCTTCTGTCTCTTCACTTTGTACTTCCTTGCCACAACTGTGTGCTTCTACCATTTTAAAGTTGATCTTTTTATTGTTCCATGTTAATGTGCATTTATACATTATTTGTTATCTATAAAATACACATTCTTATTTTAAAACACGTAACAAAAAATGGGAGGATGTGAATTTGGGAGGGCGGAACGGATTAATAGCATTTCAGGGCATTTCAATGGAAACATTCACTTTGAGATAAGAGCATTTTGAGTTACGAGCTTGGCCATGGAACAAATTAAACTCTTAAAACAAGGTATTACTGTACTATTGAAATCAATGGGCAAAGTCATCATTAATTTCAGGGCAGGAATTTAGTATGGCATTGGATTGTAACCCCCCTTTTTTAGTTATTTAGAGTTGCAGTGCTGTCTAGATTTAATACTTAGAAACAATTTAAATATAACAAATAGTAAACTCACCAAAAGGCAGGGCAGTATTTGCTTGTAAAGATAGAACTCTTAGCTCTTTATTTGCATTGCAGTAGAACCTGTTAAGAAAGAAAATGGAGTGTGTGACATAAGATTTTTAGGGTTGTTGTATGTCTTTCGGGCTGTGTGGCCATGTTCCAGAAGTATTCTCTCCTGACGTTTCGCCCAATCATGCAGAATCCTGACATTAGACATTGGGTAGCAGATTTGGAAATCATCATCATCCATGTTGACACATTATGTCACAGCCTGAAGAAATTTTATTTTGAGTAATAGGTATGTTGGCTTGAGTGGTGGTTCTGGAAGGTATATCCAAAAAATATAATATTTCCAGACTCTGAATTAGGTTGAGATCTTTTTTGTATTATTAGTAGAGTGGATGAACTACCTGTTGCTTGCTTCAGATCAAATTTCCTCACACCAGAGCAAAGCTGAATATGGTTGGTTATCCATGCCACCATTCAGGTAAACCTCGATTGGACACTTTCCCCCATTCTCATAACAATTGCTTGGCCATGGAAGCACACTTGTACTGTGGTCTCCATTCTGGCCTGGGATAAAGAGTTGTAGTCAACACGTCTCAGGACCATCAGGCTAGAGAAAGATACTCCTGAAGATGCATTTACTCTGTCAAATGAACACCACTGTAACTGGTATTACCCAATGCCATGCAATCATGAGAGTTGCCAAAGACTTCTGGTGCCTTAACAAACAACAAATCCTGAGAATCCATAGCATTGAGCCATAATAGTTAAGGTGTTGTCAAACTGCATTAATTCACTTGTGTAGATTTATTTTGAGCCACAACATCCGTTGTAAGACTCTGATAGCTCCTGGGAAATGCCACTGAAGTCCTGCATCTGGTTTCATTACAATGGATTATGCCTTTTACAGTGGTCTCAGGCAAAAACAAACTTCCACCATCTCTACCAGCTCATCTGTTACCGACCTCATTACAATAGAGTCTCACTAATCCAAGCCTCACTTACCCAAGCCTCTGGATAATCCAAGCAATTTTTGTAGTCAATGTTTTCAATATATCGTGATATTTTGATCTTAAATTCGTAAATACAGTAATTACAACATAACATTACTGAGTATTGAACTACTTTTTCTGTCAAATTTGTTGTATAACATGAAGTTTTGGTGCTTAATTTGTAAAATCATAACCTAATTTGATGTTTAATAGGCTTTTCCTTAATCCCTCCTTATTATCCAAGATATTCGCTTATCCAAGCTTCTGCCGGCCCGTTTAGCTTGGATAAGTGAGACTCTACTGTATTAATATTTGCTCTGATGTTCATCTATTTTTGACCCCTTGGAACTCATATCTATACTCCAGCAGTATGAACTTCACATTTCATTACAGCCTTGACCACACTGGTGCCCTCCAGAAGTTCTTGAAGTACAACTCCAATCATCATAGCCAGTAACCATACTGCCTACAAACTCTGGGACTTTTAGTCTAAGTATATCTATAGGGTGTCAGCTTATACAACATTCCCTTCATCCTGGAGGCTGTTTACTTGCAGCATGGATAAATAATCAAGCAGATACATTGGCTCAGCAAAATAGATAGCCTGTAGTGATGAGTAAAGATTGTTGTTAGCAGCTGAGATATCATTTACCATTTATGAAGGCGTGGTTCAGACTGCTTAGATCAACTGTAGTTGAAGCTGTTTATCAGCAGTTCTATCTTTTAAGTAGCCGAGTTCTTTACAGGGGGTTCTGCCAATTTGAAACTTGCAGCTTTTTTTCCCAATGTATCCCCATTGCGTGGGCACAGGGCATGGGCGCTGAGGAGAGAGCTACAGATGCAAACAACCTTGTTTCTCCTCCTTTTGGTGTTAAATTTTAATTTACTCTCCTTTAAATTTCTTAGCACTCTCTTTTAAATAATGCTAAGTGTTTCTAAATTATACATAGGCCTGCAAGCTTTGTCATTATAAATTCTGCTTTAAGGAGAAAAGGTAAGTACAGGCATAAATTATTGAAGCGCTCTATATAAATATTACCATACTTGATTTACTGTGAGGGCTACGACTCTAAATGTACAATTTAAAGAAACAGGATCAAGGACAAAACTGGAAAACCAAAACATGACCTGGAATTATGATCATATCGACCTGAAGATCTTTTCCATATAAATATTTATGTTTGCTCCTAGTCACAACGTGGTCAAGGAATATAGTAGTGCTGTATGAATTTTGTTGGGGTAGCTGTTAGGATGCTATTTGACTGGGGTGATGAAAAGAGAATTGGAAGCAGAGAAAAGTAACATAAGAGAAGATTCCCATCTGGACCAGCCACAGTGTTTAGCTAGTTGTAGTAGCTTGTTTCCAATAGATAGCCAGGCAAACTACAATAAGATCAGAGCTACGTTGATTGGAAAATCTGGGGAAATTAAAGTCATCATACAGATCAGGTCCCCCTTCCTTGATTTTGTTCCATTTCACCGGCAAGCACCAGCAGAACAGAAGGTGTGCGGGATGCCTCGCGGCGATCCACTCATCCTACCTACTACTTCCATGGCCTCAGAGGCCTCTAGATGCATTGGTATGTGAAACTAGATGGCACTAATTTTAAAGGAATTACACTGGCTGACTCCAATACATTTCCATTGCATAGGTAATGGCATTTAAAGGCCTAAAATGCCTGGGACCTAAATATGTGGTGTACTATCTCTACACATATATGCTTGTCCATGGATTGAAGTCTTCTGTAAGGGCTCTCCTCTTTGTCTCACAGAGCAGTATCTGCACCTGAGAGCTGGTCTTCACTACTATGGCACAACAGTTGTGGAATGCCCTCCCCATGGAGGTCCAATTGGCACCAAGCTATAAGACAACTTTTATCTAATGCTTTGAGGTTCTAATGGTTTTTCCAAATCTGTAGAATTAACATTTTAAAACTTTTTTAAATGAATGCGATTTCTTGCTACTTAGCAGGGGGTTGGACTGAATGGCCCATGAGGTCTCTTTCAGCTCTATGGTTCTATGAAATAGTTTAATATGTTGTGAGGCTCCTAAATGTATTTAATGTTTTAAATCTTTACATTGTTTGAAATTGATTTCATATGGACATCAATCTGATATCTGGTGATGTAGGTGGGCTATAAATATAATAAAATGTATGTCCGTCTGGATCCATCCCCAACTCAGTTTGTTTGGAATGAGCGGAAAGCAATCCTGTGTCTTATTTCAGGCTTTTGTCCTTTTCCTCTTTTTAGATACTCAGCTGAAAGATCTGGTCAGCTTGCTCCTCCCATGTGGTTGGATTGGGATATCTGACTGTGAGATGATGGGCTGGAAGGAATGCAGGCCTCAAGCAGATGTTCCTACAAATGTTCCTTGAAGCTGCAAGAAGAGGACCAGTGAAAATGTTTGCAAAGCTCCAGGTGCTTGTGCTGGCTTTGTTGTCCAAAGGAGTCTTCCTTACTCTGGGCGACCACAACTTTATCAGGAAAGAAGTTAAATTTGAAGGAGATCTGGTTTTAGGGGGTCTGTTTCCAATTAAGGAAAAAGGAACAGGTGCAGAAGAATGTGGCAGGATCAATGAAGACCGAGGTATCCAGCGCCTGGAGGCGATGTTGTTTGCAATTGATGAGATCAATAAAGACAGTCACTTGCTCCCAGGAATTAAACTTGGAGTGCATATTTTGGATAGTTGCTCACGGGACACGTATGCATTAGAGCAGTCACTGGAGTTTGTCAAGGCTTCTTTGACTAAAGTGGATGAAGCAGAATACATGTGTCCTGATGGGTCATATGCGATTCAAGAAAACATCCCGTTGCTCATTGCAGGTGTTATTGGAGGTTCTTACAGCAGTGTTTCCATACAGGTGAGAAATTTTACTTCTTAAAAACAAAACATAAATCTTTGTAGAAGACGAAATGTGGTCATCATGGAAGAACCAGAAAAATTCATGTCTGCCTGGAGTTTAAGCCAAAAGGTGAACAAGAATGTATCAGTGATAAGTTTTAGCACCATGCCATGATCAGGTACTATTAACAGGTTTTTACCATCTATAGCAAGGGACAGGTTTGTCCCAAGGGATAGTAGATGGGCTATGGGAACGACATCATGTGAACATAATTGAAGATGACAGTCCAGTTTCTATGCCAGTTTGCCATCTTCATGGGATAAAGTCCCTAGTCATTCTAGATTATTTAGTTCCAGATACTAGAACTGAAACTTGGATCTTTTGCATGCAAAATATGTACTCTACCAACAGATAGTTGATTGTCTCCACATGTTTTCGTAAACATGCAGATATACTCCAAGGGACCTTGCTTTCACAACGTCTGGCACTGCAGAGAAATTGGACTGTTGATTGTTATTGCTTTTGTCTGCAAAATGCCTGTCAAAAGGAATTAAGGGGATTGGTAGCATCATATCATTCCTTAAATATGGAAAGTATATAAAGTAACTTTGATACCTTCTCAGAGCTTGGCAAAATTATTTTCTTAGACTGCACCTCTCGGAATCCCTAACTAGGATGGGGAATATAAACTCTGACAATCCACATAGTGTTCTCTATGGAAATTCACAAAGAACCCATGCAGAGCATGTGTCTTGAGACTCACAGCTGATTCTCACTGTATAGATGATTGTCAGTTTCACTGCAAATACTATCTGGAAGAGCCCAAAATATGGGGTGAACTGGGCTAGTAATAAATGTATTTATTTGTTTATACATATACCCTACCTTTCTCCTAGAAAAGGAACTCAATGTTTGTTGCAATTTTCAGTGATATTCATACTATCCCATGGCTTTTGTCTGGACAGCTGTATGATCATTTATTTGTGCTCCCAGACTTTTTCTTTCTTCTTCCCATCTCCGACTCCCAAAGGAAATGATATTATCTCTCACACACAGAAAAAGTAAATCAACAAATCCACAGAACAGAATCTGGTCTATGGAGGCAATTCAAATCATGTAAATTCAAAATGTTCACCATATTAGAGCTGCAGGGGAGTTGTCCATGAGAGCTTTCACTTAAATTAGGCCTGAAAAAAACAAATATGTGGATTTAACACTGATGAAAAATGAGGATTTTTTCAAACTTTTTATTATTCATCAGTTACAATTCGTATCCCGCTTTTTTTCCAATGATCAGAGGGAGATGTATCTGGCTCTCATCTCCCCACTTCATCCTCACAACAGCCCCATAGATTGAACCAAAGACCAATGGATTTCACGATTCAATGCCACTGCAAACATATTAGCATAGCTAGAGGATACTTACATGGTTGGGCATTTTTAATATTGCATCTCTCTTTTGTAGCGCAATAGCTCCAATTTGCCATTTTATGGTGCCACAATTGTACTTCTCATATTCTGCACATTCTCATAACTCTGCCTTCCTGCACTACTGTAGATGATGATGATGATGTTGATAGCAAATTGTGCAATTCGAGCAATAAAAACAAATAAATGCACATATGAATATAAAAGGCAAAGAGCTAGCTTGTCAGAAAGGAGGGAGAGGGAAAGAGGAATAAAACTCATACCCCTGATATCTCTTCAATGCCAAAATGCTGTCACAGAAGCAGAAAGTTCCTATTGCAGCAAGGTGGGTGACAGGAATATGGTGGAACTGGGAGCAATTGGCAGGTTTATCATCCAATAGCTAGATACTGGTATGGGAGAACCATGGGGGGGGGGGGGGCGTGTAGTGGGAGAAGGCAAATCAATAGCAGGATGTACATAGTGTTGGGTGATAAGGACTATTGCCAAAAGTGACAGTCTGCTTGCCTAATGTGATAAACACCTTAACCTGTAAGCATTTTGGCCCTATCCATGTAATTTATTTATTTACTGTTGATTTATCTATCGTAATGTATACTTCATCCACCTCCTTAAAAAGCAAGCAACATAGTTAATAATTAATTACACAATGAAAACACCACATATATTAATAGTAATTAACTCTGAATGCCAGTGATTATGTAGCCAAAATAGTGCCATCTACTCACAAAGGAGGGGGCTGTTATCTGGTTAGGAAAGTAGAAAATCAGATAAGGGAGGAATCGGATGGGGTGGGATACTTAGAAATCTGAACAGATAAGACTTTACCCTGCCAACATTTTATTTCAGAGCCGCCTTGAAATCAAATAAATTGAGTCTCATGAAAAGAACAAAATCAAGAAGCACAGCAACAACCTAGAAACAAACCATAGCAGTATAAAATTGGCAATTCCCATTTGGCCATGAAATAACAAAACCAGACACAAAGGTTTGGGTTAAGTAAGAAGCCCTTTATTTGAACTACAATTATTTAAATGACTTGAACCTGGTAATTTGCAATTGGTGGGAGCAACCTAATATGGGTCCAACTGAGTCAGTTTTTCACCTATGTCCACTTCCTCAACCTTCCCTTGAGCAAATAATTTGAATCTGAGGGCAGTCCAATGCTACTGGTTGTTCACTCCAGCTGATAATTTACTGGAAAGCAAACCAAGAGCAACTCTACCCTCACTTCAAATCTCAGGACTTTATAAGTAAG
Organism: Anolis carolinensis; assembly: GCF_035594765.1. Classification (NCBI taxonomy): domain Eukaryota; kingdom Metazoa; phylum Chordata; class Lepidosauria; order Squamata; family Anolidae; genus Anolis; species Anolis carolinensis. The sequence goes on along the minus strand of NC_085845.1, from coordinate 92,978,238 downwards.
ACCAAATACCCAGCTCAGTCCTATTGGGAGACTCCTTCTCCACCACCCTGGCTCCCAAGACCTAAAGAGGCCATTCCAGAGTCCTACAGTTCACCACAATGGGGTGTCAAAGTATTTCTTATTTACTCGTTCATTCGTTTTCGACTCTTCGTGACCTCATGGACCAGTCCACGCAAGAGCTCCCTGTCACCTGTCACTGCCCCCAGCTCCTTCAAGGTCGAGCCAGTCACTTCAAGGATACTGTCCATCCATCTTGCCCTTGGTCAGCCTCTCTTCCTTTTTCCTTCCATTTTCCCCAGCATCATGATCTTCTCCAAGCTTTCCTATCTTCTCATGATGTAGCCAAAATACTTCAGCTTTGCCTCTAGTATCCTTCCCTCTAGTGAGCAGTCGGGCATTATTTCCTGGAGGATGGACTGGTTGGATCTTCTTGTGGTCCAAGGCACTCTCAGGATTGTCCTCCAGCACCAGAGTTCAAAAGTGCATACATATGGTTTTATATGCTTCCCTTCTACCTGCCAAATGAGAGCCTTTTTACAGACATCACTCATAGCCAATTGCCCATATTGCTCATATACAGAACGGAGTAGGTGGGGAAAAAAACAAGTAAAGGGAAGAAAACTTCTAACCAGAATCAGAGTGACCAGCAAAACCCACACTGCTCTGAGAGTGAGAGGGTGGGACATGAAGCAAAATCCAAGACAGTTCAGGAGGAAGTGGACTGGTCTCAAATAATGTCTGGCTCTGTTCCTATAACTTGCTGCAACTTAGCATATAGCACCAAGTGTAATGAATCCTGTTGTCTATTCTTGGAGGCCATAATTTATTCCGAAGGCAATGGTACCAAACAAATGACTTTGGGGAAAGAGTTCCAAACCTATTGTTGATAAATATTAACTTCACACCTGAAGGAATCAGTACAACCAGGTCTCAGTTAGTGATCCAAACTACCAATAGTTGTTTTAAATATACAGCACCCCAGATTATTTGGGGGAATGGATGGTCCTTTAAGTGCTGCTGAAATGTTGTTCTCATGAGCCTTGGTCCATAGTTCAATAGTGAAAGACAATGGAATGGGAGCCCTGCAGCCTCTGGAAGGCCTTAACTTCTTTGTTCCTTTGAAGGTCAAAACCAGAACGTTTAAAACCTATCCAAAGAAGAACTGATAAATAAGACTAGGATCACACGCACAGTTATTTTGAAATAACTCCCATAAGGTTGTTATAGGAGTAGTCCTATAGGTACCAGATAGTAGCTACTGTATATTGCTATCTTTTATTTGGATGAGCGGTAGCTTCTAGTTTCTTACAGAGCACAATTCAAGAATCTAATCTAGCAATCAACAAGACATTGTCCACTGGGAGCTATAAGACTATGAATACTCTAAGCAAAATGTGATTACAACTAGTACATAAATACATGTCAGGGAAAAATACAAGACACAATTTGCCTCGATTAATTATATTAATCACAACTTAGCAAAAGAATTTATGATGCCTGGTGTTTATTTGTGCAGGGTCTTCTAAAAGATCATTAGAACAAAAAGTAAGCAAAATAATATCTTTTATAGAGAAACTAGTACTTCAAAATTGGAAGTGTTTAAACTGCAAGCTATTAATGCCCTTGATTATCTACATCAGGGGTCCCCAAACTTAGGCCCGGGGGCCGGATGCGGCCCTCCAAGATCATTTACCTGGCCCCCGCCCTCAGTTTTATAATATAATATATTGTATATACATATAATATTGATAATAATATTATAATGTAATACAATATAACACTAATAATAATACCATATAATAATATTAATTATATATTCTATATTACATATAATATTACTAATAATATTACAGTATAGTGGTATAGTTCAGTATAGTAATATATAATGCTAATATTGTGCTATGCTAATAATATAATATATTGTATATACATATAATTTGTAAGCCACTCCGAGTCCTCTTTGGGGTGAGAAGGGTGTGATACAAATGTAGTAAATAAATGCAGTAAATAAATAAATAATATATAAATAAATTTGAGACTTAGGCTCGCCCAAAGTCTGAAATGACTTGAAGGCGCACACAACAACAACAACAACAACAACAACAACCCTAATTAACTTGACTATTTCATTGGCCAGAAGCAGGAACACACTTCCTATTGAAATCCTAATAAATGTATGTCGGTTAAAATTGTTTTTATTTTTAAGTATTGTATTGTTCTTTCATTGTTGTTGTTGTTGTTGTTGCACTAGAAACAAGACATGTGCAGTGTGCATTGGAATTTGTTTGTATTTTTTTTTCAAATGATAATCCAGCCCCTCACAGTCTGAAGGATTGTGGACCGGCCCTCGGCTTAAAAAGTTTGAGGACCCCTGATCTACATGATGCTGAAACAGACTGAAATATAGAATTCACTGGTAGAAATGAAGAGAAAACACAAAGCAGCATTCAAATTGAAATGATAAGACAGCAGTTATGTGTGTGTGTTTGAGGGGACCAGAATGGTGTAATACTTTAAGTGTTGGTCAATGATTCTAGGAAACTCTGGTCTGAATCTCCACATGGCCATAGAAACTCAGTAAAATGACCCTGAAGAAATTACATTATCTTAGTCATAAATGAAGTGAATTGCAAAGCTCCTCTAAATAAATAATGCCAATGAAATCCTATGACAGAGCCACCATAGGTCAGAGTCAATTTGCACTGTTTTCCCCTGAAATGTCTATTACTGTTTTTTGAAGGCACAAAACAATAGTGAAGGCACAAAACCATAATAGGTATTTACGGGGAAAGCAGTGCAAACTGGTACATGTCAGAAGGCTAATTAGGGAAAGGATGGTTAACTACTCTTTTCTGTTTATTTAGAATGTAAGCCTGAGGGCAAATTAACATTTTGTAAACCACTCTGAGAACCTCTGGGACCGAAGAGCAGGGTATAAGTACTTTAAATAAAAAATAGATGGAATTAATATGTAACTGTGGGATTCAGTTTATATACGATCATAGTTTGAAGTAGAGCTTGGAAAAGTGATCTTTCTTGGCTACAACTCCTAGAATGTACCAGTCAGCATTCTTGGACTTGTAGTGCAAAAATTATTTGTTCAGACATTAGTCTGAAAGCAGTGAAAATAGCAGTATGCTGGTTTTACTGGTTTATGGGAAAGGCTTTTCCAGGAACTAACTCTTTGCAGGACAATATATGTAAAAGGGGTTTCAAAAGAAACAAACAGAGAGGCATAAAAAAGTAAAAGATCAAGTCAAGGACAGGCAAAAACAATTATTTATTGGTAGTGTTCCATTATCCAGGCAGAGGCCACAAGGGGGCATTAGAGAGAGAAGGATGGCCCATTTTATGGGGGTGGAGGGTGGGTTGAAGGAAGAAAACCATTTTCCCCTGTTTTCCTGTTATTTCTCCCACCCATGTCCCCGTCATGGAAACAACTTTCATTTATGATATGGGAAATGGGAAGGGGAATAACCAGCAAAAATGGGGGAAATGGATTTCCTCCTTCAACTCCCCCCCCTCCCCCAAATGGACTGTCCTTCTCTTTCTAGCACCTCCTTGTTGCTTCCCCCCTGATAATGGAAAAGTATTTCTTTATAAACAAAAAAAAAGATAACATAGAAACCCAACTAAAACATATGTGTCCAATACGAGCTAAAGGCGTACAGATAAATGTAAGGGACTATAAACCAAGACACACAGATTTTTTCACTCTTCAATGCAAAGAAAGGCCAAATATGCTGGATAGCTGAAGATTCACAAGCAGCACTATAAACAGATAAGGCAGAGAAGTAAGTTTTTGATGATGGAGGCCATGTGAATACTCCGGTTTGGAGGTCTGTCACCTGGAGTGAAGGAGGTACGTCTGGTCAAGGGAAAAATGACACTAATGTTATTCTATGAAGGGTTCAAAAAAGGCTCCATGTACTTAAAGTTATGAGTGCAAAGCTTATGCCTCATGTGCAAAAACTTTTGGTCTGTGTGCTAAGTGTGGGTGAGCTGGGTGTTTGCTCTTCCTTATAATGTGATGTCTCCCTTTCATCTCTGGGCATAGATGGTCTGGGGGGTGAAAACAATGGAGTTGCACACATGGGACAAAGCTAACCAACTATAGATATTTGCCCTTGTTCACATCTAGACAGGTTTACCCAGCATCTCTGGAAACTGTAAAATCTCACAGCGGGAGAGAAGGTATACTCTTTTTAGGCAGTTTGGCAGTATCTCCATTTAGTAGATTTAAACAAGACAGTTCAGCAGTGATTGCTGTCCTGAACACAACTCTAAGACCATTCCTTTGTCAGCAGGATGGAGGGAGTTTTGAAGGAAAATTCTAGTTTATACTTTAAAATGGGACTTGATTTCTTCCAAGATGGACTAGGATTCAAGCACATGACTCTACCCTTCCTGCGTGTCTCTTAAGCATGTAAACACTGGTAAAAAGAAGCTTCTTGCCTAATGCATGAAATTCTACTTCCAATTCATATTTCTCAAGCATAACCTATAATAGCCCTTGATCTACAGTTGCAATCTTCAACAAGCAAAATGTGTTCAGTGCCTGAGTGAAAGACAATGTAAGTGGGTAAACAGGGCTAGCTCAAAATATTTTGGTAATCGGGACAAGTGACTCCATGTATACAAGCTGAGATTTCACTGTACCCAGAGATGCCATATTACTTTGGCTTCTGAGGAAGAAATTGGGCTGGACTAGACTGGCAAATGGCATTGCTGGAGAAAGGTAACATTCAACAACCATGTTAAATCAGAATGACAGTGCTTAAAAAGTGATATATGCAAGATAAAGATCTGTTTCTGTCTTTTGAAAGTGCCTGAGTTCTTACTGTTCTGCTTTGCTAATGAAATCATAAGGATCTTTAAGGTATTGCCTTCCTAGGGAGTTGTAATAGCAGATAATGAATATTTAGCTAGATTTTTACAGTGTAATTTCCAGGATGGCTGGCAGGTGATAACTCTGAATAGGCACTATTTCATTTTTCATAACAATTTTTCTCTTAATCATTTCCTCTGAGGGCACAAATATTGTTAGAGATTCTGTTTTAAGGTAATACAATAAAATATTCATCTAATATCCTGCTGATGACATTAAAGGACTGAATGCTCCCAAATTTCCACTATATAAATTTAAATATCTATGCACAAGCTAGATAAATGGAGTGACTTCTCAATCTACCAATTTCCACATCTTCATGAATATGATGTAATCAACTTCATCAACTCAGACCTGGCTCAGTTGAAATCAAGAAATAATTTTCTTGTAAGCGTGTTCTATTACAGATAAATATTCATAATACTTCAGACTCATGCCTTTAATTCTTAATTATAGTGAACAAAATCCTATATTAACTAAAATAACTAAGGACTTTATGCCATGGTCTTCAGGCTCTGTTTCCATGCACTTCAGGAGGAACCTGAAGCCATCAGATGACAAACACATGGAAACAAAGCCCTTAGACATCTACCAGAACTCCAAACAACAAAATGTGGGGTAAAGTGGGGAGAAGATGGGGAAAGGTGTAGTAAGCATGTGGGAACATTCCTGAAGATGGGGAAAGATGGGAGGGAATGGTGTATAATTGTTTATTCCACTTTCCCCCTGCCCGTCTGACAAGGTCCAAAGTATGCTTAGCTAAGGTTAGTATATAGTCAACCTCACTGGTGATTCAGAAGAGATTTGTGACTTGGGGCTATATTTTGACAACATGGATTATGGCAAAGCAGCATCCAGCCCTCCAAAGCTTGATGGCTGTGTCTTTTAAAACAGAAATACGTTGTGCTAGGGTCCTGGACTATTATTTGTGGGCAGTATCCTGTCTAACGCTACCCTATCACTTCTGCTTGGCTCCTCAAATCACTGAGAGCAGTTGACAAAAATTCATTAGGGAGGAGGTTTTAACATCGCATCCCAGGTGTGCAATCATATTTTTTGTGTGCAGATACTCATCATCATGAAGCCTTACACTCCAAAAGGTTCTTAAAATGCTGAAAGTTTTGTTGATCCATATTGACAAACCAGTTCTAGAAGTTTTCATCTCTACCAGGAAACGATTTCATTGTCCATTCATCACCAAGACAGGACAGAATACTCTGCATTATAACAGAACCCACAACAATCTACCAAGAGTAGCTGGCAAGTTTGTTGGTTATACATATCTGGCTTGGGTTCTTTGAAGCTGAAACTAGATTCCAAAGTGGACTCACTATCCACTGACATGGGAGACTCCATGTGCCACTGCATGCTACTATTGCTGGAAAAAATCCTCACCTGTAGCTCAGGACTACAGCTAAAATAACAGAAAATAGGAAACCCTGAATGTGGAAAGTTAGGCTTGCAGATATCATCCCCTCCCACATTTAAATTAAAAAGTTCCAGTGTTCAGATCCTGGTTCCACTGCAGCTCTGATTAACTCTAAACCGGTACTCCCAGTTTAATGTTTATTTGCTACCAGGGTTTTAATTTGGTTGCACAGAGCAATGTATTTCTTTGTAAATTTAATTCTTGCAAACCAGACAGAATCATTTTCTCCCTCTTGCAAAAATAGTAAATAACTACAGAGTTCTTAGAGTAAGCTAAACCTCTGTTATTTATTGATGCAGTGATCAATTAGTATCAGAAGCTTAACTTGGTAATTAAACCCTTAGGATCAGGGATCAGTAAGCCCCTATATGTAATTTTTAATCCTAGAATAATTTGGAGAATATCAAATAAAACGAGCTTTAAAAAATAACTGCAGTTTTTTCAGTAGTTGTGATATATTCTGTGGAACAAAATGCACTGTTTGTGATGTATTCCATGCCATGAAATTCTACAAAATACCACATGCATTTTTCACACAGAGTATATCTCAAACTGAATATTCTCACCTGTCTAGGATTCTCCTTGCCAGGGTTTGCTGACACTCAAAAATCTATTTTTGACCATTAAAAATATTTTTGAATCTTCATTCCATCCATAGCTACAAATCTCTACTTTGGTTGAGAGCAACAAATAATGAGTCCCAGTCCTAGATATGGTATTAAAGACTTTGTTCCTGTTGAATTCCTCATTACCTACTGTTTCTGTTTCTGCTGTCAGAAAGCACATAATGGGAGTGTCTGTGAAGGATATAATTTGAAATTTTGTTTCATCATGTTGGACAGATAACATATATAAACGGCTACTGCTCACTCATACATTTATAGTTCTGTTTCCTGCCATAGCTAAAAGTTTGATGTTCTTTATTTTAAATATATGATCTGCCATATTTTAATTCACACACACCAGATTTCTCTTAGCAGTGTCAACTTTAACCAATCCCTGAAACTATTCTGTGGTGTGTTCGGTGTAGATTTTCATTATTTATTTCTAAATGTACTATTTCTAGCTCCAGTAATATTTCCTATCTGGCAATCATTCTCTGTACATCCCTTGTATTATTAATTTAAATGTCACCACATACACAAATAATCTGTTACTGCTTATCCACAATTCCAGCATGAAGACCTTATCTTCTTGTAGAATTTATTTTCCTCAGATATACATTTGATTATCCTTTTTTAAAAATAGATATAAAACCCAGCTGGGAAGTTAAAATTATCTACATCCTTAGTGAAGCACACTGACACTTTTATAGATTGAAAAACAGAAAGACATTAGGTGTATATATATTAACAGAGCAGCAGATAATGAACATAATCCTGAGTTTATAGCTAGACTTGTCCCCAACTGCTCAAGTGTTTGAAGAAATGGGATTGCTTTCCATCCTTCTTTTTTATTGCCTTTGTTCCGATCACCAGAAGTGAATCTGGCAGCAGGTTTTGAAATGGTTGTCTTAGGCATGTTAAATTTTGATATATGCTCACCTGCAGCTCAGACTAAATGAGAGGATAGCAACAGGCCCAGAAATGAGATAGATCAATTCAACTGATACTTTTCTTTCCAGAGATTATAAGATTAATTTAGATGACATCTATATTTTAATTAAAACTATAGGCATCCCATACATTTCACTAATAGCGTGGTAATTGGGCCAAAGATTATTAGACTGCTATACACATGCATACACACACGCAAATGTGCACACACAGGCTACTCATCTTCCTTTCTACTCAGTTGCATGTTGATTTAGTGAAGAAGAGAACAAGATGGAGCAAGTGTTTTAAGAAAATCAGAGTTGGGTTATAAATATATGTGAGTCCTTCTAGTAAACTTTATTAACTCAGGAATAATCTTAGTCTTCAATATGTTCTTGTCACCAGTGAGTCTATGATATAAACATCTATGTATGTTCTTCTTTTCAGGTTGCAAATTTACTTAGACTCTTCCAGATTCCTCAGATAAGCTATGCCTCTACCAGTGCTAAGCTGAGTGACAAGTCTCGGTATGACTATTTTGCACGGACCGTACCACCCGACTTCTATCAAGCAAAAGCAATGGCTGAGATCCTGAGATTCTTTAATTGGACCTATGTTTCAACAGTTGCCTCTGAAGGAGACTATGGGGAAACGGGGATTGAGGCCTTTGAACAAGAGGCTCGCCTCCGAAACATATGTATTGCAACGTCTGAGAAAGTTGGCCGCTCCAATATCCGAAAATCTTATGACAGCGTTATCAGAGAGCTACTCCAGAAACCCAATGCGAAAATTGTTGTGCTCTTCATGCGCAGTGATGACTCTCGGGAACTAATCGCTGCAGCTAACCGGTTTAACGTTTCATTTACTTGGGTTGCCAGTGATGGCTGGGGGGCCCAAGAGAGTGTTGTGAAGGGCAATGAGCATGTGGCATATGGTGCAATAACCCTAGAGCTTGCTTCCCACCCAGTGAAAGAGTTTGATCGATATTTCCAAAGCCTTACCCCTGAGACTAACCATCGCAACCCTTGGTTCAAGGATTTTTGGGAGCAGAAATTTCAGTGTACCCTTCCGACCAGGAAATCCCACAGAAAACTTTGTGACAAAGGTTTATCTATTAACAGTTCCAACTATGAACAAGAGTCTAAGATCATGTTCGTTGTAAATGCAGTATATGCAATGGCTCATGCCTTGCACAAAATGCAGCGGACAATGTGCCCGAACACTACTAAACTCTGCGATGCCATGAAACATGTGGATGGCAAGAAGCTCTACAAAGACTACCTACTGAAAGTCAACTTTACAGGTAAAACCTTCATGATTTTGCTTGGATGATTGTCATGTAAAAAAATATTGCTTCAGTGAGAATATTGCTTCACATTACTTGAAGCTGAGAAGTTCGCAGAGGGGAGGAGAGGAAAAGCTAGAAGGAAGAAGAGAATAGCAGAAAATCTAGCATAAGAAGGTGGAGGGAGAAGTATTTGGAGTCCAACTAGATATTTCAGAAGCTGTATTTTCCATGATTAACTGTTTTTTCCTCCTACAATGAAAGTTCCTGAGAAGTACATCAGGAAAAAAAGAGATTTTGGAACCCCTATTCCAAAAGAATAATTTTTGCAAGTCATAATAATAATAATAATAATAATAATAATAATAATAATAATTTTATTTCTTACACTCCTCTCTTCATGGCTCGAGATGCATTACACAATAATTAAAACACATAAACATTGTCAAAATACTACAAATACACATATTAAAATGTATTTCTCTAAAAGATACCTTTTAAAATATATTTCTATATAATGCATATTGAAAATACACATATACACAAAATACATATTTGAATATCATATTTGGACACACACATACACATCAACACATTAGCACACAGTGTATCCAAAACACCTACTCACAATAATGGCTTTTCTCCTGTCTAAAGGAGAAAAGTCCTGTCACTTTTTTATCATTCCCTTGCTAAATGAATCTCTGCCCAACATTACAAAAAATTGAAGAGAAAAGCAGACTACATATTACTACAGCTGCTGATTGCACTCCCAACCCACTAAAATGTGATGTATGTGGGGAAGGAGAATCCATATACTTTCAGCTGAGCATTTGCAAGTTCCTCCATGCAAGTTCCATCTGAACAGGGCTCTTGATGTGATAGAGGACCACATCTATATGCAGCCAGTTTGCTGATTCCCATGCAATTATTGTTCAAGTCCATGCCAGATTTCTGAAGGATTTCCTGTTCTTTCCAGGTCTGACAAGTATGACATTCACCCCTAGAATTCAATTTTTTATGAAGATAGCAAACACTGATATTGTAGCACTGATAATCCAGAGAGTTGGTTTTGTTGTTTTCTCATGACATTTTATTCTCCAATGTATTCTAAGCATTCCTTTAAGGGTAAAGCTCTGTATGAAGTGTTGGTTCCATTTTTTGTATCTAGGAGAAGTAGCTCTTCCATCTAGTTGGCCACAAATCCAAAGACATGTTAAGCTCAAAAATAGCAAATACATTTTTATGAACTCCTCTTTGGTGCTGGAGAACAACAAGAATCCTCCCCTGGTGATCCCCTGCAAAAAAGGGTTAGAAAGCAGCTATGCATCACAGTTGTGTGATATTCACCTAGGGCAGTGGTGGTGACCCTATAGCACCCATTGCCCACTCGCTTGCCCATCCACCCATCCCCTATTGCTCACCTGCCTGCTTGCTCACCAACCCTACTGGCCACTTGCTCGTCCCCTCCCCACCACCACCACCACGTATTTGCTCACCTGCTTGCTTGCCACCCCCACTCCCCCCAGTGCCCTCCATGGTTTTAGGCACTCACTGTCTACAAGGTTTGCCATCACTGATCTAGGAGCTCCTAGACATCTGTAGCACAAATCACAGTGTGATGTCACCAGGGGCCATTCACATTACACAGTATTACTGGTATGATTCAGCTTTAACTACCATGGCAACTTCTTATGGAATTCCAGGCTTTGAAGTTTAGTATACCCTCTAGTTGTCCCAATTTGGTAAGGACAGTCCTGATTAATCCTCTGTTATACCAGTTCTCAACTGCTTTTAAAGTGCCCCAGTTTCTCTCTGTTCCTCTAACATTTTCTGTTTCCATGTGCTTAGGAAACAGAGCCCCACAGGAGTCCCCTGGAAGCCATCAAACAACATAAGGCACTTCTGGTGGGACTCTGTGATGTTCCATTTCCCAAGCTCATGGAAACAGAACCCAGACCTCTATCAGGATTGGGTGTCAATCAACTCCGGATAGAGAAAGATAGGGTAAAGCAGGGAGAAGATAGGGAAAGGTGTAGTAAGTACATGGGATAGCTGGCCATCCCTGAAAACATGGAAAGATGAGAGGAAGTAAGTTAAGATGAGTTCCCTCCACCTAGCTTCACATTCTCCATTTCCTCCCACTCTGTCTGATGAGGTTCTAAGTCAGCAGGAGCAGAAAAATAAAGGCAGAACCTTCAATGCCTAATAGGCGCAAGCAAAAGCAAACTGCTGCTGTCTTTCTTAGGCTGTGTGATCTTCCTCATTTGTAACTTTTGCCAGGGTTTCTACACTCTGACATTGCTTGGATATACATGTCTCACTTGTTATAGGTGAAATGTTGGAGTGCATGCACAGCATGAGAGCTACATGAGGCCCCAGGGCCACCCTGGAGTTGTGACAAGTCCAAGTAATCCAACCAGCATCTAAAATCCAAAGGCCTTCCTTAACAAGAAGGTTTGAACTCTATGGCAGAAACCTACAAGAAGAAGACCAATTTCCATAATTGTAACAAATGATAATTTTATTCCTCCAGAACCTTCTCTATGTGGCTTCTCTGATTTCTGAATACAAGTGCAATGCATGTCTCTCTTTGTTGTTGCTTGCTTTTATTATTCTGTCCACAAATTGTATAACTGGTCTATTGCTGTCTGGTGTCTCACCAGGGAGCAATTTTGCAAATGAGCCTTATGAAATATTCAAGAAACTAGGTCCCAACAAATCTGCATAATAGGGGGATTCAGGTGTTGGATTAACTAGCTTGGACAATTTATTACAGATCATTTTTGCCTGTTGATTTCGGGTTGCAAGGTAATCAATATTTCACAACACAGGGCAACCTGCAGGGCAGACTGCAATGATGAGATCTATTGATTCAGTATGCTGACAGCATTTGACATTACCTGTAATTTGATGATGAATTGGTTCTAACCACTTCTACCCCCTAATCCTGCTCATTTTATACATACAGAAGTTCCATCAATCTTAAAGAATCCTATATATCAGTACATATGTATGAGTACATGTGAACTTATCATTTTCCATACAAATACAAAATATAGGAAGGCATTATTTCATGCTAATATTACCTACTTCGTAGTAAATATATATATGAAATATAGCACAAAGTCACTGAATTTCTCATTAGCATTATAATTGTAATTTAGTCTTGGAAAATATACACCACTTGTTAATATGAACGCATCTGTAAGTAAAAATTACTTTCAAGCAAACGGTTCAAGAAACATTACTCAAGGTGACTGTACTTTTAGCTACAAATAAATATAACTAAGGTTGACCTATTTCTTAGAGCTATTTTCTATCATATTTTGTAATAGCCATTTGATGAAAGTCAAAGCCTGTTATATGCTCAGGAACTACAATGACCTTAAGATGCAAAAGTCTAGTGCTGTAAATACCATACCTAATAGCTTTCTCTAACTCAGAAATGAGTTTTACATGTATTTAATCAGTGGCCAGTCAGGAACAGTGTTTGACCAGCAGTTTATTTGGTTGCTCTTAAACCATGACTACTGCATTTACTGCTTGTCATGAAAAGTGAAATTCGAAACAATGAAGAGTTGATAATAAAGTGCCATAACATTTCACTGCTAATCTGTGCATAGCTTTAGATTGTGGCAACAAATGGAAACTTGCAACAAAATATTACAATGCATCACCAGCCTATAGCAGGAATATTTGTAATGAGCCTGTTTTCAGTCCATGGAGCCTCCAGTGGCCTAGGGGATAAAAGCCTTGTGACTTGAAGGTTGGGTTGCTGACCTGAAAGCTGCCAGGTTCGAATCCCACCCGGGGAGAGCGCGGATGAGGTCCCTCTATCAGCTCCAGCTCCATGTGGGGACATGAGAGAAGCCTCCCACAAGGATGGTAAAACATCAAAACATCCGGGCGTCCCCTGGGCAACGTCCTTGCAGACGGCCAATTCTCTCACTCCAGAAGCAACTCAGGTTGCTCCTGACACGAAAAAAAAAAAAACTTTCACAGACAGAAGTAACATTTCATTGCTGTTTCAGACAGTTATGTTTCCTCTAAGGTGTGTATACGTGACTGCATTGCACATATTTGGGCAATTTCCTCTTAAAATTAGTCATTTTCTTCTGAAATGTTTGTAAATATCTTCTTTGGTTTCAGAGGTAAATTATAAGAACTTTTGTTGTTGTTGTTAGTCTTTGCACAATTTGCCTTATGGAATGCCTTGCCGCCCTATATGAGAGCCATGTGTGAGTTAGGGCCTTTTACCCTAGCACTCAAGACCTGGCTCTTTACTAGAGCTTTTAATCTATGTTAATTTTATTAATATTTTTATGTATGTATTTTTATCCTTTACAATTTTATCTTGTAAATCGCCTAGAGCATCGTGGATGGAGGGCGATTAATAAGTAATTAAATGATGATGATGATGATGATGATGAATTTAACCTGTGCTTTGCAGTAAAAACAAACAATATTTGCATTGGGTTGTTGTATGTCTTTCGGGCTGTGTGGCCATGTTCCAGAAGTATTCCCCAGGAGAGAATACTTCTGGAACATGGACACACAGCCCGGAAGACATACAACAACCCTGTGATCCCGGCCATGAAAGCCTTCGACAACACAATATTTGCATTTTTTTTACTATATACAGAAAATTCTGCAGTTTTCTGAGAAAAGATTACCCACCTATTTAGATTGTTTTTCCACTATATACTTGGGAGAAGTATGCAAACAGCAAGCCTAAATTGCATACTGTATCCCTATATACACAACATTGTGATTAGACATTGTATGTCCAGGCTTTTCTGCTCTAACCATTGTGCAACCCAAATGTTATGTAGCAAGAAAAGAAACATGGACTAAATAGAACCGCAGCCTTTGTCACCTTGAAAATTGAGCAATTTTTTTCATTGCTGAAAGCTGTTATTCCAAACTTTTTTTAAAAAATGATTCTTGATTTGTATAAGGGATGCCATTTTACTAGACAATTGTATATAAAGGGTCTGGAGCATCCACAAATTTTGCTATCCACAGAAGGTCATAGAATGAAAGCCCAGGATGCAAAGGGCCCACTGTATTGACTTACTTTTCCTTCTCTACAAATTTGAAGACCACTGATAAGCAACATTTAATAAATATTTGATGTAGCTTTAAATCTTGAGATAAGTCTTGGTGGACCACAGCAACAAAAGACAATTTAAGGGGGTTGATGGTAAAGAAAAGATTAGGAACAGGTTCTTATTTTTATGAGAGGTACAATCATCTATGGGCACTTCCAGATAGCGTCAAAATCCACATTTTTAATCTAAGACAAAAAAAATCCCAGGACCTGATAGCAGGTCCACACACAGACCTGTCAGTCCCCGAATATGGTCCCTCGCTGTCGTAACAGCCTGCTGTAACAGATCAAGATGGAGAGCAGACAAACGACATCAGGTGGAATTTTTTTATTAAAAAAAAATCACTCAGTTATGCCCTGGACCATATATGCATACATGCAAATATCTTAATATAAACACAAGTAGATTTGCATGTGCGCATATGAGGTCCAGTGCATAACAGAGAGATTTTTTTTAAAAAAATACTTCTGTCGGATCTCTCTCTTCCCCCAATTCTTAATTCAACTTCTGTTTAAGATTATAAAGTGTAAAATAAAAAGTTTCAGAGAGTTCTAATTGCTCTCCATTTGTGCTTTCTTTGAACCATCTGTGTGTCCATTTGACAGCCCAATCCGCTGATCAGCTGTTTCAGGTTTTTTTCAAAGCACATGTACACTGAGGCAGTCTCCACAGGGAGAGGGAAGGAAAACATGTGTTTTGCATGACTGCAGGGATATACAGTTATGCAAATATGAGCTTTTTTTCAGGCTGAATCGGGTTGTAATCCCACCTTTTTAACACGTGCCTTTTAGCTCTTAACCTGATTCTTCCCATAATTTGGCTAAACATCATTTAGCCACCCCTCTCTTTTAACTTGGTTACTTCCAGGTTTTACAGCATGTGTAGAAGGGCTTTATGTTGTCTTGTGCTCCTTAAAAGAAAGCCAGGTTACAAATGCAATACTGCTCATTGGCTTTTCAATTTGAATTCCATATGACTAACTGGCCACATATTCTGTAACAGGTGATAGCCTATATGCAACATCTCAATGGTGAGCAACATTTCTGTGTGTGGCTCACATTGAAGGTTCGTGACTTGAAGGTTGGGTTGCTGACCTGAAAGCTGCCAGGTTCGAATCCCACCCGGGGAGAGCGCAGATGAGCTCCCTCTTTCAGCTCCAGCTCCATGCGGGGAGATGAGAGAAGCCTCCCACAAGGATGGTAAAGCATCAAAACATCCGGGCGTCCCCTGGACAACGTACTTGCAGATGGCCAATTCTCTCACTCCAGAAGCAACTCCGGTTGCTCCTGACACACACAAAAAATGAAATGCTGGGGAAGGCATTTTTCTATGGTACTACCAGCCCCCAGATGGCGTAGTGGACTAAGTGACTTGAAGGTTGGGTTGCTGACCTGAAAGCTGCCAGGTTCGAATCCCACCTGGGGAGAGTGTGGATGAGCTCCCTCTATCAGCTCCAGCTCCATTCGGGGACATGAGAGAAGCCTCCCACAAGGATGGTAAAAACATCAAAAACATCCGGGCGTCCCCTGGGCAACGTCCTTGCAGACGGCCAATTCTCTCACTCCAGAAGCAACTCCGGTTGCTCCTGACATGAAAAAAAAAAATGGTACTACCGTATCACTTCTCCCAAATGCACCCAATCAGGATGAACAATAATGTGGAACACATCTGACATAATTTCTCCTGACCTCTGGGTCTCTACTGACAGAGAGGAAGTTGCTGTGGAGTTCTTCACGTCTCTTGCCATCCTTTCTATAGAAGAATCAGGTGAGAGAGGAAAGAAAGCTGACACAGAAACCCCACAGGCACAGAGCAGTACTGAATATTTAAAAGCTGTGTGAGAGAATGCTACCTGCCCATCTGTGTAGAAAGAATAGAGTACAGATGAACGAGGCTGGCAAGCAAAGAATAGTATGGCAATTATACCACTTTGCCATTTTATCAATGCTCAAATGAGGACTATTATATGCAAAAAATTTCATATGTCTCAGTTTTGGTGGGAAGAAAGAAGCTTACAAAGATTCACCAGAATTTCCAGCCCTGTGCCTTTTCTCATCTCTAAACAAAACAACTCCTTCCCACACACAAAGATGGAAAAAAACCCTCACTATCATCTCTTTGACAACTCACTGCTCTACCTGTCCTCCCTAATGTTGACTGCGTCATTGCTGGTTAGCATCTTTGTTTCTTTTCTTGACATTTCCTTGGATTTCAGGCAAACTTCTGGCTGTCTCCTGATTTAGATTGCTAGACTTAAAAATAGCACCAATGGGCATTTGTAGTTATTTGTCTTTGTAATTCATTCAGCAGAGACAGTGAGCTTAACCCAGGGTGTTCAATCATCAAGACAATATTCACATGCATTAGGGTGCTTTTTAATTGGGTTGTTGTTGCTACTTCTGTTGCTGTTAACTGCTTCTGTTATCAGGTGGCTATGCTAAAACTATTTTCAGAAATTGCTGCAGGTGTAAACATTAGGGCTGTGCAAAAAAAGATTTGTGGGCCATAAGTGTGATTCGTTAAATCTGTATTTATGATTCTAGAGGAGAGAGTAGCTCTAGGTGATTGCAGCCACAGGGAATAACCCCTGAGCGGTACTCTCCTCCCTCCCTCCCTCTACCCACAGGAGGCTGAGAGTAGACATGTCTGCCCTGGAACTAGCATGCTGCCGGCCCTCCTGCTTTTTCTGCTCCTGACCTTGGGATGAACAGAAGGATGCCCTGCCGGAAGAGAAAGCAGAGGAGGAGGCAGAGGGGGCAAGGGCAAGAACCAGCACCCGTCAAGCATCTTGCTGCTGTTCAAAGCCTTAGTGAAGTGGGACAGCAGCCTCTCACAGGCAGCCATGGCCGCCTTGTAGGCTTTGGGCAGCAATGAGGTGCTTGGC
The DNA here is from genome assembly GCF_035594765.1 of Anolis carolinensis. Taxonomy (NCBI): domain Eukaryota; kingdom Metazoa; phylum Chordata; class Lepidosauria; order Squamata; family Anolidae; genus Anolis; species Anolis carolinensis. The sequence goes on along the minus strand of NC_085845.1, from coordinate 92,961,106 downwards.
AGGGCACTGTTCCTGCCCTTGTCCCTCCTCTTCTGCATCCTCCTCTGGCAGGGTGTCCGTCTGTCCATTCCGAGGTCATGAGCAGGAAAAGCAGGAGCACAGGCAGCGTGCAGGGCTGCCGCCAGTTCTGGGGCAAACATGCCTTGTCTCCTGTCATCTCTTGGGCTCCTACAAGAAGAGAGAGGAGGTGCACCCACAGCTCCTCTCTCCTCTAGAATCGTAAATACAGATTTAACAACTCACACTTATAACCCACAAACAATTTTTTGCGCAATCCTAGTAAAAATGAGAGTCAGTAAGAGAGGGAACCTATAAAAACAACATAACAGCATTTGAATCAGGACCAGGATGGTTTCCCAACATAGTTAAATTAGCAGCTGGCATCCTATTCAGGTCCCAGTGTAGTACAGTAGTTTGAGCGTTGGACTATGACTATGGAGATCACAATTCATTCCCTGCCTTGAGATGAAAGCCCACTGGATGACCTTGGGCAAGTGTGGCAATGTCAAAAAGGGGCAAAACCTTTTAGATCCCACCGCTGCCACCAAATGTAAAGAACTCAGGCAGAGGGGAATCTTTTTATAAATCCCACCTCTGACACCGATTGTGGAGAAGGATGATGTTTCTATTAATTAATTATTATATATTTTATATCCGCTGCCACCAGTTATTAAACATGTTTTTTATTTAAAAGCTGCCACCAAATTATAGATGTTTTATAATGCTGCCACCAAATTACAAAGGGGATTATCAACTCTTGCCACCACTATTGGAAGATTTAGCTGCTGGCTACTTAGAGAGGAGACTTTTATTTTTCTTCTTCTTTATTCTTGATGTGTGTATATATGACAGGCTGAGATGTTTGAGAGAACAATAACAAGTTTGTTCAGGCACAAGCTTAATGGTTACAATAACTCTTCTTCTTGTTTGAGGCATGTTACTGAACAGTTGCAAAACGATATTGAGGTGTTCCAAACTTTTTAAAACATCAGTTCTTTCTCCACTAACAGACTACCTTAAAATAAGCCACCAAACTTATTTTAGACTGACTCAAATAAACTCTTGAGCCTCCCTGATTCTCCAACTGAGAATCAGTCTTCACTGTAATTCATCCGATTACAGACTACCTTAAAATAAGTCGCCAAACTTATTTTATTCCTGATACCCTAACTTAGGATCAGCCTTCCCTGAGCTTCACCAGAGCCCAGACTAAAATCAATCTTCCCTGTAGTTCTCTGGCCACAGACACTGACTGACTGACTGAGTTTTCCCTCCAAATTCTGCTGTCCCTTCAGCTAACCCAGTTGGCTCCGCCCCCTTCTCCATGGCAACCAACTCTGACTGCTGAGTAACTGAAATATTAACCCTTTTTAAAACAGTTAAACATGGCATCTGTAAATAAAAAAATCACACTTCGTTACAGCAAGTAACACATTCTCGGCCCCAGAAACCCCTGCGATAGTTTTGCCGTAGAGATGCTATAAATTGGAATGCCTTGAAGGTGCACAGCAGTAACAAATCCCATTCAGAAGTGATGAGATCATAAGCAAGATTTACAATCCCGCAACTGTTGGGATTTGTGTTTAAGGTTTTTAACAACTGGATGTGACAGGGAGGACTCCAAAGAAAGAATTTTTGAAGCATTGCAGATTGGAGCAATAGAAAATGATGCTTGTGGGGTGTATTGAGGGAAGCAGTTGATGCAAGAGCCCAGAGCTGACTGTTTCCAATATCCTACAACCAAAAGAGTTGTTTCACAGAAACCTATTGGGTGGCACTTTACTGATTGAAAAGATAGAGTTTAGAGCAGGGGCATCATCAGATGTAGGAACAATGACATTATGTTGGCTGATGCAGAATCTCAGAGGTCACTGAATTCAATGATCACTTTGTTTGCCTTTTTGAAAGAGTAGTTGCCCCCTTAAAACAATTGCTCTCCAGCATGATATTTTCCTATCTTTCTAAGTGGATTGCCAAGAAAGGCAAGGGCACCATGAGAAAGGCTTGTGCTGGAGGTAACTTCTCTTTCAATAGAAGTTGACTTCTGAAATGAGAGACCCTTTGCAGAAGAGAGCAAAATATTTTTCCATTACTAGTATGGTGCTTAAAATGTCACTGTGCTTTCATATGGCTCCCCACTTAGCAACAACTGTCTCATGGATGATCAGTTTCTTTATGACATGGTGGTTGGGTGACACATGTCGTGTTCCTTCCTGCTGTATTCTATAAGGTACTGCTAGGTTTTCAGGATAATATTTCTATTCATCAGCAATTCTTTCAGTAACATCACATTTTCAGTGTGAGCCAAGTGTTTTGGAAGCAACTAAATATGCCATGTTTCCCCCCTATCCATACACTACCCATGCTCTGTTTTGAAAACAAAAACAAAAGTCTTCCCCTTTCCTGGTAGGATTTACTGGATTCCAAAAGGTAAAAAAAAAGCCTTGTGAGCCCATTTGCATGGTAACCACTTCTTTCAGTTAGAAACCAAATAGAAGTCAATGGGATGCTGGAGACATTCCTTCCTTGGCTTCTGAGCACAATGAACAACTTTCTATACCATCTACACTAGCTTGCTTCTTCTGCTGAGTTTCTATGAGGTGTTTCAGAAGGTGTGGTATAAACTACCAGAAAATCAAAGTATTGTGAAATAAAATTAACAAATAATTGTTTCTACACACAATACAATTGTTTCTACACATGGTACAGGGGAGCATTGTGAAGCAAAAATAGTTCACCACAAGAAACATCTTCCTCCGCAATGTATATTAGAACACTGCTACTCAAAATGATGGCCCATGGACCAGTTCTCATCTGCAAGCTATTAACTTCGAGTTTTCAGTAACAAAAGAAACAAATCTAGCCAATGGATGCAAATCTGGTACTGCCCCCACCACATTTGGAAAAAAAAACCTTACTGATCCTGCCTCATCAATAAGGTTAAGAAGGACCACATTATAACACACATTTTACATATTGAAGATCCAAGGTTCCTTCCCCATGGGTAGCCCATCCTTAAACCCTACAGATCAGCCAGTAAATCTGCCAAGAGATTAAAGTAGACCAGGGAGTGGGTCAACTATGATGATGGTGTCTTGATTCAATTTTTGCTCCTGCAACACAACCCTATGGGCCATTATTATTATTATTATTATTATTATTATTATTATTATTATTATTATTATTATCCCACTTTTTCTCTCCAGAAAGGAAATTTAAAGCGGCTAGAAGACTCATTGTGTCCAGGCATCAGAGATGACAATTTGTCACTTCTAATTGCCATTTTGGTCACTATCTAGTCTTTGTGAAGGAGTGGGGGTTCTAAGAGTGAGTAAGGTATAGTTTACTTTAAAAATATTTGGATTGTACAAGTAGAGTATAACATATCCATATTTCCTCACAAGAATGTTTATAAACAACAAAAGAGACATATACCATGTGTGTGTAGTTTATTTCACCCCCCTCCCAGAACCCCTACCCCTGCACAAACACAAAGTTTTGAAGGGAAGATGTAAATCTTTGATCATTCAGATTAAATCAATTTCCTCCCATTGTTGAAGAAAACTGGATATTCCTCTGCAGTATTCTTCACATGTTCAAAAATGCTTTCTGTGCAGAAAAAAACATTTATTGTACAGAAAGTTCTCACTGGTGTATTTTTCTTCCTAATTCAGTTTTCTCACTCACAGGAAACCAGTTTTTTAAAACCTCCCAACAAATAATGAATAATTACCTTTGCATCCACATCTGAGATCATTTGAGGTCAAAAAAGCATTTGTGGATATGGGGAGCTCTAGAGTTCTCTAGTAACTTTAGAAGTGGAACTTAGGCAACATGTATAGATCACAAGCAATACCTTCCCAATACCTGTAGACAATATTGGTCTAGCTCAGTGGGCATCCAGGTGTTTTGGACTTCAGTACCAAAATTCCAAACAACTAGTCAGCTGGCTGGGATTTCTGGGAGTTGAAGTCCAAAATAACTGGAGGACGAAAGGTTGTGAACCACTGGTATATCTAGTCTTCCTCAAGGTGCAGCAGTACCACATTATTCCAACTCCTGAATTGCTTTTGAAGAAAGAGTGACACAGGCTTGGCATGCAAAATATCTCAGGTTCCAGAACTGAAAAATGTAGACAACACCAACTTAGACCCCCTTCTACACTGTCCCAGGATCTGACCCAGATTATCTGATTTGAACTGGATTATATGAGTCTCCACTGCCATATGAGGAAGTGGAGATGTACAGCCACAACTGAACAGTGAAGCAACACCTCCCCCTGTGACCGGAATCGTGAAGCTGGAAAAATGTTAAAAATGCTTCTGAGTCTGTCTAATGTATGTTGTTTGTCTGTTGACATTGAATGTTTGCCATATATGTGTTCATTGTAATCCGCCCTGAGTCCCCTTCGGGGTGAGAAGGGCGGAATATAAATACTGTAAATAAATAAATAAAGCAGATAATCTGGGTCAGATCCTGGGATACAGTGTAGAAAGGACCTTAGATGGGCCAATGGTCCAACTCAGTTAAAAGTACATTCATACGTTTTTGCATAAATGTGCTTAGGTATGCAAACAATTATGTCAGAGAGAGATCTGGAACATGGAAGATTCCCATGTGGTATGGAAAGGTTGATGTCATCCTAGAGATCCAATTCAGTTTTGAAAATAATTGAAAAATTGTCAAAAAAAACAACCCTTTTTTCAAGAACTGAGAAACTCTCATGCAAAGAATCTTGCTTGTGGCCTATTCTATGCAAAATGTGTACGCTGTTGTTTTGCACCAAAAAAATTTCCTGTTTCCAGCTCCAAAAAATATCATTTTGTGTAAAGAAAAAAAGTATGTGTGCATCTTACACAGAATAAGTCCTAAATTGCAAGTGGGTGTAAAAGTCTTTCTTTGAAGAAAAGTGCAAAAACTGATAATTACTTCCTTAGAGCAGAAACATACTGCACATCAGGTGACCTTTCTTGTGGGGACAGTTCAAAAATTATGCTGCCTAACTGCTCTTTTGAGCTCACAAGGCCTGCACTGACACCGTAGAATTAATCCAGCTTGACACCCCATTAACTGCCATGGCTGAATGGTATTGAATCATGAGAGCTGTAGTTTAACAAGGTATTCAGCTATCTTTGCTAAAGAAAGCTGGTGCCCTCTCAAACCATAACCCCCAGGATTCCATAGCATTCAACCATGGCACTTAAAATGGTGTCAAACTGAATTAATTCACCATTTATAACTATTACTTTTACAGTTCACATTCAATAATGTTCTGAAAATGTGTGTTTTTGTGTACTGAGAGGGATCTTCAAAAAATTGCTGCTTTTCATCCAAAGTCTAGGACACAAAGAGCTGAGCAGAATTCCTAAACTTCAAAGAACTCCTTTAAAAAAAAAAACCTTAGTGTCTGCAGCACAAGAGGGTGTAAAAATAACAAAAACAGTGGGCATGTGATTTGCATATCAGCTTGACAAAACAATTGCCATTTGTTGAATAATATCAATGTGGTTCAAACAGACAAACAAATGAGCATTGTTCCTCACAAATGAAGTAATTCACAGTGTGATCTGCAAATTTCAATCTGAACTAATAAAAGTACCAAAATCTAGTTTAGAAGTGCAAATTTATGATCTAGGAGTAACATTAAAATCTATAATGACACAAACTACTGAGGGTTTAATTTGATTAAATGAAATTCCAGAAACATGGATGTTAGTGGGATGCAGAATTAGATTTGACAAGTTTATTTGAGATATTTCCATGGGGAGATTCTTCCTATACTATAATATATATACAGTAGAGTCTCACTTCTCCAACCTTTGCTTATCCAACATTCTGGATTATCCAACGGAGTCTGCCTCCTACTCAGATCCACAGCTGTTTCTCTAGGCAGTAACGACTGAACTTTTTACGGATTTAACTTCTGACAGTGTTGTTCCTGTAAGTTCATTTTATGCAATTATATCTTTATTTGTAGTCAATTTTTAGTAGTCAATGTTTTTGTAGTCAATGTTTTCAATACACTGCGATGTTTTGGTGCTAAATTTGTAAATACAGTAATTACTACATAATGTTACAATGTATTGAGCTACTTTTTCTGTAGATTTGTTGTAAAACATGATGTTTTGGTTGCTTAATTTGTAAAATCATAACGTAATTTGATGTTTAATAGGCTTTTCCTCAATCCCTCCTTATTATCCATTTTCACTTATCCACCATTCTGCCGGCCCATTTATGTTGGATAAGTGAGACTCTACTGTGTGTGTGTGTGTGGCAGGAGTTACACTTTAAAAAGTACCTATTCTGACTTACATACAAATTCAGTTTAAGAACAAACCTACAGAACTTACCTTGTTCTTAACTTGAGGACGGCCTGTAATCCATTCAATGCAGTTCAATCTGCATTATATGAGTCTAGGCACAGTTATTAATCAGAATGGAAACCGCAGTCAAGAAAACAAGAAGATGAAGACGTGGAAGGGCAACTATGAAGAAACTAGCAAGATCCCGAAGTCTAAAGATATCTTATTGAATACTAATGTTAAAATTGCCCAACCATGTATTTCTCATTTGTATGAAAGATGGTGAAAGCATGGAAAGGGGAGAAAGCTGATAGGAAGAAAAGATAAAAATGCTTGGTTAGGTAGACGGCCATAGGAAAAGGTCATTTCCAGATGGATATACCCAAGCAAGGATGCCAAAGCCTTGAGACTGGATCTACACTGCTATATAATCCAGTATCTGAACCCAGATTATCTACTTCAAACTGAATTATATGTAGATCCATATAATCCAGTTCAAAACAGATAATCTGGAATCAGATACTGGATTATATGGCAGTGTAAATCCAGCCCAAGTCTGCAAAACTGAAGCAGGGATGTTTATTTATTTATTTATTTATTTACAGTATTTATATTCCGCCCTTCTCACCCCAAAGGGGACTCAGGGCGGATTACAATGAACACATATATGGCAAACATTCAATGCCAACAGACAAACAACATTCAGTTTTAGACAGACACAGAGGCATTTTTAACATCTTTTCCAGCTTCATGATTCTGGCCACAGGGGGAGCTGTTGCTTCACCGTCCATTGGTGGCTGTTCTTCCTCTTCTTTTCCTCGTGAGCAGTTTTATGGTGTTGTAGCTTAGTTAAATTAGCCTCCCGCATAAAGCGTCCCTAAATTTTCCCTACTTGACAGATGCAACTGTCTTTCGGGGCTGCTAGGTCAACAGCAAGCCGGAGCTTTTTTTTTTTTTATGGTCGGAGGCTTAACCCGACCCGGGCTTCGAACTCATGACCTCCCGGTCAGTAGTGATTTATAGCAACTGGTTACTAGCCAGCTGCGCCACAGCCCGGTCCCTGATAATTGGGAGTCTTGGAGGTCTCTCATTTACCACCTCATCATACCTTCAGCAGCGGCTCTTAGCAACACTCCAGTTTACCACCAGGCATCAGGAAGCTGCCACCACACACCCCACTTCGCTGGACTCCTCTGGCAGCTCTTCACACAGGGAACTGCGGTACACACATGAAGCACATGGCACCCACCATTGAAGAAATAGTAACATGGGAAGCCTCCCATGTTGCCAGGGTGGCAATGGCATAGCCTCTTTCATCCATGGAGCCAGGACTACTTGGTGTGATTGGAGCCGGCTGGCTCCGTAGGTGACCGGAGCTAGATCAGCATTTGCCACCAAATCTAGCCCTGTATGAGGAGGTTGTTATAAAATTGCAATAATTTAAGGTTTATGTGGCTACAAAGTAAAAAAAAAATCCTTAAAGAATAAGCCTAGATAGAATCTGCAGGTGGTTTAGTTTTAATTACATAGACTGGCATCCTGTTGATTAGTTCCAAATACAGTAGATCGATTCAATCAAATGTAGGTGAATTTATTGAGGATGGATCTACACTGCCATATAATCCAGATTATCAAAGCAAATAATCTGGATTATTGCTTTCAACTGGATTATATGAGTCTACACTGGTATACAATCCAATTCAAAGCAGATAATCTGGATTTTATATGGCAGTGTAGATGGGACCTGATTTAATGGGTTTACTCCTGTCAAAATTAACAACAGAATTTTGGTTTTGGAATTTTGTTTGGAAGAAAGTTAGAATGACATATAACAGTACAAATAAGAAAGTTGTATAATGAGTCAAAAGGGCAACCAATTATGTGGGAAATGAAATTTACTGCTCAAAAGAAAGCATCACTGGGTTCAGGCGGCTTATTACCAGAACAGTGTGTACGAATTGTGGCTTCTCTTATAAAGTTAGTTACATGGGTTAAAATATAAGTATGTTTGGTTGTGTAGATTAAATAGGTACATCGTGTTCAGAAAAAATGAGCATCTCTATTTGATTTATCAACAAAAGCCTGAAATAATATGTCTACAATGTATATACATGGAAAGAATGTTGTCATAATCTGTGGTTCAATTTTGCCACCATAGGAACAAGCAGTGGTGCATTGCCATTTTTCAAAACCCAATTATTCTCAGTAGAAGTGACAGTGAATGTGAGCCCAGGGTCAATTTTTTCATCCATGAAACAAGCATGTATATAACTTGATTCTACAGGATGGAAAACTAATCCTGATTCATGTATTGTTGTTGCCCTTCTCGTCAATATTTATTTCTAGGATTATTATTATTATCATTATTGCCTACATTCTTCTAGTAGCAGAAGCCTTTTTCTGCCGCATTTGTCATTGAATAATATTCCTTTAGAAGGTTACTAAATGAATGGTGTATAAAAGAATCATCTTAAAGTTGTATAAATACTGTGGCATTTACTCTCTCGCTTTTTATTTTCGGTGGGCAGATTTGTGTCAGAGATGGCAACAAATTCTCTAGACTGTAGATGGCTCATTTGACTGGAAATGGCCTCCTGTGCCTCCCAGGGATGGTTGAGATCTTGTTGAGGAACAGCACTGCAGTGAAGTGCAGCAGCATCATAAGAGCAAGTTCAATAGCAAACAGCTCGATAGTAATAAGATTGAACAGCAGAGCTCCCTCTTATGCAGGGTGACCAATTTTCAGCTGGGAATTTAAGAGAGTTTTAGTCTTGACAAATTCTGCTCATTTTGAGTAGTGCGACATCACTCCAGAAAACACTCACGGAATGAGATAATATTAAACAAAATATTATCTTCTTCACTGCATCAGCATTGGGAGGGCAGGAAAAACATAGACATTCAAGATCAGGTGGCAGCAGCATTGTCTGCAAGGAACATTCAAATAAAATGTGAAGAATGGCTTGCCCATCCTGGATGTTTCATTTCATATATAAACATTAGGTCTGTGCGATCGATGAAAAAAAAAATTCAAAACTCATTACAAAATTAGGGAGCACCAACGTTTCTTTTCTAAAGTGTTTCTAAAGTATCATTAGTGAAAATTTTGTTACTGTAATGGTAACAAATTTTCATTACTTTTTCATTATAGTAATTGTAGAAATGGGGAAACTTTAAGGGGCCATTTCACCCTGTTTTTTACAGCTATTGGGGTGAAATGTTCTACAATGGTAGAACACATTTACTGCTGTAAGCCCAACATATTTCAGAATGTTTCACGTATCCACAAATTTTGGGGGAATTTTCAAAATTTTTATAAACAATTAAAAAAAAACTACAAGAGCTATTTCCTTGAATTTTCTATATAACACAAGATAACAAGGGATCATTCTCCCCAACTTTCAAAAATATTCATACCTCTACTGATTTTAGAGAATTTTTCAAAGTTTTGACAAAAACGTGCTTTTTTTTAAATAAAAAGCCACAATAGCTATCTTATTGAATATCTCTATGAACCAATAGAACTTCTATTTAGGGATTTCTTCCCAGCCTAGCACAGAGATTTACTTACTAGAAGTATCAGTCAGTCTTCCTCTTTGCAGATAATGATGATGATGATGATGATAGAAAAAGAGCTATAAAGATTTCACAGGATTATTTTATTTATTAATTTGCCATAAATTAATAAACATGTAGGACATTTTTGTTATGGTGGAGGGAACGTTTTAAATATATAATCTGCAGCAGTTGTAATTCAACGTGATTGTGTAAGTGTTTTCAAGTTACTTGTCAATTTACGGGGGGGGGGGGTATTTGTTTTGTTTTTTTGTTTTTTGTCAAGAGCAACCAGAGTTGCTTCTGGAGAGAATTGGCCATCTGCAAGGACGTTGCCCAGGGGACGCCCGGATGTTTTGATGTTTTACCATCCTTGTGGGAGGCTTCTCTCATGTCCCCGCATGGAGCTGCAGCTGATAGAGCGAGCTTGTCCACACTCTTCCCGGGTGGGATTCGAACCTGGCAGCTTTCAGGTCAGGAACCCAACCTTCAAGTCACGAGGCATTTATCCCCTAGGCCACCGGAGGCTCATGTCAATTTACGGTGACCCCTTGATTCCCATAAGGTATTCTTAGGCAAGGTGTACTCAGAAGTGGTTTTGATGAGCCTTCCTCAACAAATAGTCTACAGCACCTGGTTTTCATTAGCAGCCACTCTCACATCCTGCCACACACACAAACATTCAAGTGAACTGTGTTTAGCTTCCAAAATCAGATGGGACCCAAATTTAGTCAGCTCCCAAGGCAACATTATCATGGTGACAAATCATCAAATGGAGGCTTTCTCTGTGGCTCCATGTTTCCTGAGCACCGTTAGAGGGAGCTTTACCACAGGGGCTCCTACATATCAACCATAAAATGAGAAAGGGGCACATAGGGTTTGTCTACAAACAAACAAAAAACCTAGATTAACTTCAGATCCATACACAATGCTTGGTCACATTCAGTGAGTATCCCTGATCTGTTGCTCTTGGTCTGACTTTGCTCCACTTTATGCAAAGTTGGGAGGTGCTCTAGAATTTCCAGCAACTGTGGAGTATCTATGGCAGGGGTCCTCAAACTTTTTAAGTCCTTCAGACTGTGGAGGGGCCGGATTATCATTTGAAAAAAAATACAAACAAATTCCGATGCACACTGCATATGTCTTATTTGTAGTGCAAAAACAACAACAACAACAACAACAACAACAACAACAACAACAACAACAATGAAAGAACAATACAATATTTAAAAATAAAAACAATTTTAACCAACATAAATTTATCGGGATTTCAATGGGAAGTGTGGTCCTGCTTCTGGCCAATGAGATCGTCAAGTTAATTAGGGTTATTGTTGTTGTTGTTGTTGTTGTTGTTGTTGTTGTTGTTGTTGTGTGCCTTCAAGTCATTTCACACTTTGGGTGAGCCTAAGTCTAAAATTTATTTATTTATTTATTTATTATTTACTGCATTTATTTACTACATTTGAATCACAGCCTTCTCACCCCAAAGGGGACTCAGAGTGGCTTACAGATTATATGTACATACAATATATTATATTATTAGCATAGCACAATATTAGCATTATATATTACTATATTGAACTATACCACTATACTGTAATATTATTAGTAATATTATATGTAAGGTAGAATATATAATCAATATTATTATATGGTATTATTATTAGTGTTATATTGTATTACATTATAATATTATTATCAATATTATATGTATATCTATATATATAAAAGAGTGATGGCATCACGGCAATTCACAAAACAACAAAAGTACAGGCCCCCCAACCTCAAAATTTGACAACACAACCCATCATCCACGCCTCAAGTTTGATACAACAAAAATAAAAGAAAAATAAAGTCCTAATTAGAGGGAGCGCAATAATTTTTTTTTTATCCAATTGCTGCCAGTTTAGAGGGCTAATCTCTGCCCACTTGGTTGCCTAGCAACCAAGGGACAGCCAGGTTTCAGTTAGGGGACAGGCAGATTTAGGCCTCACTTAGACTTCTTCCACAGATTATCTAATTTGCACTGGATTATATGGCAGTGTAGACTCAAGGCCCTTCTACACAGCTATATAACCCATTTATAATCTTATATTATCTGCTTTGAACTGGATTATCTTGACTCCACACTTCCATATAATCGACTTCAGTGTGCATTTTATACAGCTGTGAAGAAGGGGCCTCATATAATCCAGTTCTGAGCAGATAATATAAGATTAGAAATATACAGTAGAGTCTCACTTATCCAACGTAAATAGGCTGGCAGGATAAGTGAATATGTTGGATAATAAGAAGGGATTCAGGAAAAGCCAATTAAACATCAAATTAGGTAATCGTTATACAAATTAAGCACCAAAACATCATATTATACAACAAATTTGACAGAAAAAGTAGTTCCATGCGCAGTAATGCTATGTTGTAATTACAGTAGAGTCTCACTTATCCAACACTGGCTTATCCAACATTCTGGATTATCCAACACATTTTTGTAGTCAATGCTTTCAATATATCATGATATTTTGGTGCTAAATTCATAAATACAGTAATTACTATATAGCATTACTGTGTACTGAACTACTTTTTCTGACAAATTTGTTGTCTAACATGATGTTTTGGTGCTTAATTTGTAAAATCATAACTTAATTTGATGTTTAATAGGGTTATCCTTAATTCCTCATTATCCAACATATTCGCTTATCCAACGTTCTGCCGGCCTGTTTATGTTGGATAAGTGAGACTCTACTGTACTGTATTTACAAATTTACCACTAAAATATCACAATGAATTTAAAACACTGACTACAAAAACATTGATTATGAAAAGGCAGACTGCGTTGGATAATCCAGAACATTGTATAAGCGAATGTTGGATAAGTGAGATTCTTCTTTAATATGAAATAATTACTGGGATAGAATAATGCAGAACAATATGATCTCTAAAACCAGGACAGTAAATAAACAGGGGAATTCCACACAGGAAACAATCAGGGCCAGCTAACACCTCCCAACAAAGTATTCCCATCATCAAAGTCTGGCAAATCCTCTGTTTTCTCAGGGCCACAGACAGTAGAAGCACATAAAATATCGCAAAGAACACCACTCTGAAAACAGGGGAATTCCAGACAGGAAACAATCAGGGCCAGCTAACACCTCCCAACAAAGTATTCCCATCATCAAAGTCTGGAAAATCCTCTGTTTTCTCAGGGCCACAGACAGTAGACGCACATAAAATATTGCAAACAACACCACTCTGAAAACAAGGGAATTCCAGACAGGAAACAATCAGGGCCAGCTAACACCTCCCAACAAAAAATTCACTCAGGGAGGAAACAGCCAGGCTTTAAAGCTGCAAGGCTATTACATGCTAATCATTTTCCCTAATTGCAGCATTCATACTTGCCTCCAACAAACAAAAAAAACCAATCAGAAATACTGTATATTCACAACCTTTAGGAAATAATATCCCCTGATGGTGTAGCGTGTTAAAGCGTTGAGCTGCTGAACTTCTGGACCGAAAGGCCACAGGTTTGAATTGGGGGAGCGGAGAGAGCCCCCACTGTTAGCCCCAGCTTCTGCCAACCCAGCAGTTCGAAAACATGCAAATGGGAGTGCATCAATAGGTACTGCTCCGGCGGGAAGGTAACGCCGCTCCATGTAGTCATCCCACATGACCTTGGAGGAGTCTACGGACAACGCCGGCTCTTCGGCTTAGAAATGGAGATGAGCACCAACCCCCAGAATTAGACATGACTGGACTTAATGTCAGGGGAAAACCTTTACCCTTGACCTTAACTACCACCAATTCCTCAATACTTTATTTCCCATACCACCATACTTCGCCACAGCAACGCGTGGCCGGGCACAGCTAGTACAATATATTATATTATAAAACTGAGGGCGGGGGCCAGGTAAATGACCTCGGAGGGCCGCATCCGGGCCCCGGGCCTTAGTTTGGGGACCCCTGATCTATGGCTTCATCTGGACTGCTGGATCAGGTCTGTTTTGGCCCAATCCACTGTCCAGATGGACCTCATTGCCATCATCCTTTCCCTGTACACGTCAGCACAGAGAAAGGGGATGGCTAGTCCCCATGTCACTGCTAACACTCCTATCAGTAAAAAGGAGAGGTGGTCACTCTGCCCCTTTCTTGCTGACTGAGTAGGCATTGTATTATGACATCGGCAGATGCAACTGAAACAGACAGGCACTTGCAGGAAGCTTAGTGGCCAGCAAGGAGTGGTGGCAGTGATTGGCGGGGGGGGGGGGGGGACTGTACAACACCGGGATGTGCTGGACTGGGGAAACAGTACATCCTGGATTTGAGGCAGCTCTAGGACATAAGTATAAGTACATGAGTAACTTGCCCCATGCATATATGGTCCGTAGTCACAATGGAACAAAGACAATTAGAGTTCAGTGAATGAGGATTAACTCATAGATTTTTACACTGCCTTCAGTGTTTCCTGAACTCTCTGTGCATAATACATTTTAGTTTTCATTTCAATGATTTCAGAGTGATTCAAGTGACCCAAGAATATCCACTAAATTACTGAACTTATGTGACTTCCCTAGCTCTCTTACTGTAATTATGTTGTAATTATATCCTTCTGACATCTTTTTGTTTCACTCTCAAATGTAGTTGCAAGTGCAAAGTTGACCAAATGTCAAAGACAGAAAGGGTTTCTCACACTGGGGTGAAAAATGTCACTGGGTTAAGAAGGGAAAAAATGAGATCAAGAAATTTAATGTATTTTTAGTCTCATGTGAACAGCACTATTTTTTTTAAAAAAAAACCCTTGTTGCTTATTTTCACCTTCAATTTCTCCTTGGGTATGTTCTCCTGCTTTTAAGCAAAGAAATAATACATCAACAGTACTTTTCTGTCTTTCTCCCCCTGAGGTTGCCTGATTGTTCCTGAAATGATTCAGTGGAGCAAAGTATTGGGAAGGAAAATGATGTTTTGCAATGGTCCTTGACCTCTCTCCTTAAGGGCTGAAGGATTTGCAAATATGAAAGAGGGCAGATAGTTGAAGTGCTGTACAACAGGAATAAGCAAGTGTCAAGCTTGCGAGATCTGTTTTGTTTCATAAGCAAATCCCAAGAGGTCCACCAAGTGGATACAGGTATTGAATTCTGGCTCAGGACCTCATTGCATGGGCTCCCAGTGGAGGGGGGGGCGTGGAGAACCCTTCAATCCACACTTCCTCAGCACTTGATTTACAAAGACCCCCATCCCATGGGGGAAATGTCACCGATGAGCTCCCCCCCCCCTACTGATCAAGCAACATGGAATGGCTCCTGTGTTGCGGCTGCCACAGCATACACCGCGTGCTGTCCTCTTTCTGGATGGAGCCCAACCTAAAATACACGTGTGTCGTGTAATGGGCTCCATCCTGAAAGGAAAGAAGCAGCGTACAACAGGGAAAGTACCCTGACTGATGAAGTAGTCAGTTAGTTTAATGTATGCTGGGGGGGAAACCCACACAGCAGGATCCCTCTAGATACCTGCTTACCCCAGGAAATAATAATAATAATAATAATAATAATAATAATAATAATAATAATAATAATAATAATAATTATTATTATTATTTTATTTTTATACCCCGCCCCATCTCCCCGAAGGGACTTGGGGCAGCTTACATGGGGCCAAGCCCCATCAACAATATAAAAACCAAGCAATAAAACAAATGAATCAACAATCACAATCAGAACTATTTTATGTTTCCAAAAGAAAGTTCACCTTCAATAAACTAAATCACCCCATTTTAAATATCTACTTTTAGTGTCAAATAATGTGATGCACTTAGCACATTTTATTTCTCATTTATCATGCTTTGTTTGGTTACAGCTCATCAAAAATTAAACATGAACTTGATTTGCAGATTTGATCACTGAGTTCGGCATTGAGGACCACAACCCTTACCTTGATCTCATTGTTTTGGGGTTTGCAGTGCCCACCAAGCACAAAATGGCACTAGATTTGTCCCTCCCTTTTTCAATCAACTTGTTGCTTTGGCTAGCATCGCTCCAGGTGCTGTGATAAACACTGCCATTTTCATGCCCGGCGAGCCCAGAACAATGGGACAAGGTAGATATCATCCCCTTGTCCCCAGGTGGCCCAAGCTTGGGCAAAGTGGGATGATGGTGTAAACATCTCCAGTCATGTCTTGAATAGGAAGCAACATACCTCTTTTCACTGGCTCAAAAATGTGAACAAGCTACATCACTTCAGGGAATCTCCAGAGTATTCTGTGAATTCTTCCATATTAAGGCAAGTAGTGTTTGTACATCATGTGGCCACCAAAGAGTCCATTCTCCCCCAAACAGACCCATGTGGCCTGTGATGATGGGCCCTTAGTCACATGGAAGGAATTCATCTGAACAGGGCTGAGTTGTGTGTGTTTTGCTTGAGGCTGTAGTATGGTGGTTTTCAGCCTTTGGTTCTGTAGATGTTCTGGACATTGGCTTCTAAAAGACTCAGTCAACATGGCTAATGAAAAGGGATGCTTAAAGTTGAGGTCCAATTCTTCAGACAACCTTGCACTTGCAATAGAAATTGAACTATATGCCAAATGCCTGAAGTTTGCATGCTCTGCTTGTTAGGGATTACCAAGATAACTGAAGGAAAGGTAGGATATAAATGTGACAAATACATAAATAAGGCATGTGAATGGCTTGCTTTGAAAATGCTAACAGTAGATTTGACAGTTTTGACAAATAAAGTAAGTTTCTTCTCATTGAATGCATGAAATATCACTTTCCTTATGCAACACAAACTTTTATGAAGAGGAAGTAAAACACAGTTTTTATATATATCTGAGCTGCTGAAATACAATGTGCAGACGTCTCAACTCCCAATTCCGTTTCTGTACCCAAACTGACAGTTTGAGGTATCCCAATACTTAGATCACAAGTTCCCTGTCAAATATGCTCATGATGGGAAACCTAGGGTGGCCTCTTTATAATATACAGAACTGGTCTTATGATTAAAAGTAACCTGGGATAGGGGCACTTTAAAAAAAAACACATCAGAATTTATTTTTAAATCATTTATAGTATTTTTATTGCATACCATGTTCTATTCTATACCAAGCTTGGAGAAATACCAAGCTTGGGGAAAATGGAAGGAAAAGGGAAGAGGGGCTTACCAAGGGCAAGATGGGTGGATGGTATCCTTGAAGTGACTGGCTTGACCTTGAAGGAGCTGGCGGTGGCCACGGCCGACAGGAAACTCTGGTTTGGGCCAGTACATGAGGTCACGAAGAGTCGGAAGCGACTGAACAAATAAACAACAACAACAACAATGTTCTGTAGTGTCTCAAATAAGACACTGTTGGTCTGGATTTTACCTAGATAGAATACCATCAAACTGGAAACTGAAACACAGTATAAAGGTGATTGGTGGAAGTGTATTTATTTTTAAATAGTTAGCTCCCAAAGTTAAAACAGAATTTGGGGGAGAGAGATTACAGACGCACTGCATTTTTCCAAGTTAACTTGTGCTAGACAGAATGTTCTGCATACAGTGAAATATACATCCAATACAGTAAACCCATTGATCAATTATAATTTTGTAAATCACCTGCATGAGGTGTATTGATTTAATAGATGTAATCTAATTGGGTCTAACAGTTGGATCCAGCACAGAGGGCTTTATCACACCAGGCTGTTTTAGTGCAGCAATAGCATACTTTATGCAAATAGAAACATAAAGGGGTTGCACATCTTTCTTTCGCACCTTTGGTCAAGAAAGTTCTACACCCCATTGCTGACCACTCCTTCCTACCCATGCTTTTCCCAACACATGTACCTTTTAGGGAGGTAAAATCGCTAAATGATGGGTTTTGGGTTCCATTTCATCTCATTGTGGAGAGAAAATGTGGGGTATAAAGAAAGATGATGATGATGATAATAATAATAATAATAATAATAATAATAATAATAATAATAATAATAAAAATAAAATTTAATATTTAAAATATGTTTTTCCTCTTCATGCGTTCACTTGAGGTTGACTCACCAAATACAGCTTGTGAATAGGAATGGGAAGATGAGGAAAGTAATGCTCACTAATGCCACATGAATACTGCAATATTGGAATTGCAGCAGGAAGGACCCAATGCACCTAGGGCAGTAGTGAAAAAACAGTGATATAGGGAGATTTTCTTTAATTAATGAAAAGGTTGGAATGCACACTATCAATAATGGTTGGAATCAGAGGCAGTCCAACCCCCAGGCAATCCATCCATTTGCCTGTGGCGCCATCGTCCCAGGGGTGCCATTGAGGCTCCAGGAGGGTGGCGCGACCCCCTGCCTCCTTCACCTTCGGGATGGGCCTTCCCGCTGCAGGCTGGGCCTTGCTGCCATGGCCTGGGTCTTGCTGCCATGCGGGCCGCATGGCGTGGCCCCGCCTCACAGCCCACGTGGCCTGGCCATGCCTCCCGGCCCATGCGACCTGGCCATGCCTCCCGTGCAGCCTGGACCTTCCCACCGTGGCCTGGGCCTTGCTGCCCCGCGTCATGTGGCCCCATCCCCCACGTCACACGGCCCTGCCCCCCACACCGCACAGCCCCCTGTGCGGGGGATGCAAAAATTACCTTTGCCTATTACATTAAAATACCTAAGGACGGCTCTGGTTGGAATGCACACTAGCAATGGGAAAGTCATGACATTGTGAGATAAGGAAAGGCCATAGAAACTATTAAACAGCTGTAATTGCACTGTACCAGCCTCGTGTGAAAAAATCCAGAGTCTCAGGTGAGAACATGCATGTGGTATTGGCTACCAAAGGGTAAAGACATGTGCATACAATGGAAGCATTGCTTTCAAACATTAAAGAAATGAACAAGCTTATTGCAGTAAAACCATTTTGTTCTCATGTCCTTCCAAGAAAGGAGTGGGCTAAGGGTAAAGCTTAGAGAATTCACCAAGTCCCTTTGCACTCATGTTTTGCTTTAATTTTTGTTAGAGAGCATAGATGCCATACTCTATATTCTTTGGTGCCACCTTCAGGCTTCCTAGATATTTACATTCACAATCTTTCAAATGCACCTGTTGCATTTTCTGCCCAAAGGAGTAGTCCAGTCAGATTTTGTTTCTTCTTTCTGCCCTAAATCAGGGCCCTTCCAGGCTACTTCCTTCTCGCATTTTTACCAAGGTGTCCAAACGATGCCTCCATTAAAAGCGAATTAATTAGGAATAAAGCAGATTTTTCCCTTAGATAAGATCTTATGTAAGATCCGAGCCTTACCAGGTGTAAGCTCTGTGTGGATTGGGCCCGGGGACTGCACCATGTTATCCCCGGGCCCAATCCACACAGCCATCTTGGTTTGCCGAGCTCCAGGAGCCCAGAAACCCTCTCCCCCAAAATTCCAAAATACGCCCTTAAAATTTAAAATAACTTACCCGGTTACAATTAAGGTACTCTGGAGTCCTCTATATGTCAGGAGGACTCCAGGAGTACCTTAATGTTGGCCAGGTAAATTGTTTTAAATTTTAAGGGCTTGTTTTGGGAGGCTTCTGAGTGTCTGGATGCTATCTAGACACCCTGCCCAGGAAAGCCCGGGTTTAGGGGCCCTTGTGGGGGCAAAAAACTCACAATGAAGCAGATTTTTTAAACCCATTTTGGCGTGGGTTTTACCCCTGTTTGGGAGCATCCTCATTCATTCGCCTGTAGGGTTATATCCTCATAGTTCCTTATCAGAAAACTGCTAATGGATCAGACCAAGGCTTTATTTTCGTTCAACTAAATATCTCCAAAAAGCTTGCAAAGTGTACAAGAAAACTATCTCCAACACTAGTATTGTATTGCTAGTGATGAAAGCTGCATTGAAGAGCATAGCTAATAGCAGTTGCTTGACCTGTCTTCCATCATTGGAGTGAATGCATATTCCATGCTATTAACCTTTCCTCCTCCCACCACAGCTTGACATAATTAATATCTGTATCCACAATCAAATTTGCAAATTCAGTCCGTGTTTACCAGTCTATAACCAATGATAAACCAAAGAATACTAGATACAAGAAGCAGAAAATTATGTGCCATTGCAAACATATCTCTTCTACCACTTAACATATAATTAAATTTTGCCTGCCATATTGCAATATTTTCTACTTCTTTTATATTACTATTGCTCTTTGTTCACTATGTTCCTCTTTTTTGAATAAAAAAAATATTTTTGTTTGTTTGTTTTGGCCTGCCATCCAGACATAAGTTGAGGCGTGCTATTCCACTGTAGAATTAGTGCAATTTGACACCACTTCAACTGCCATGGCCCAATGCTATGGAATCATGAATGTTATAGTGTTGCAAACTCTTTAGCGTTCTCTGCAAAATAGTACTTTTGCCCCACTGAACTACAGCTTTATGATTTCATAGCATTGAGGCCATGGCAGTTAAAGTGGAATCAAATTGTATTAGTTCTACAATATAGATCAGGGGTCCTCAAACTTTTTAAGTCAAGGGCCAGTTTACAGTCCCTCAAACTGTTGGGGGATGGAGGAGTGAATGAATTTCTATGCACACTCATAGAATCATAGAATCATAGAATCATAGAATAGTAGAGTTGGAAGAGACCACATGGGCCATCCAGTCCAACCCCCTGCTAAGAAGCAGGAAATCGCATTCAAAGCACCTCCGACAGATGGCCATCCAACCTCTGCTTAAAAGCCTCCAAAGAAGGAGCCTCCACTACGGCCCTGGGGAGAGAGTTCCACTGTCGAACAGCTCTCACAGTGAGGAAGTTCTTCCTGATGTTCAGGTGGAATCTCCTTTCCTGTAGTTTGAAGCCATTGTTCCGTGTCCTAGTCTGCAGGGCAGCAGAAAACAAGCTTGCTCCCTCCTCCCTATGACTTCCCTTCACGTATTTGTACATGGCTATCATGTCTCCTCTCAGCCTTCTCTTCTGCAGGCTAAACATGCCCAGCTCTTTAAGCCGCTCCTCATAGGGCTTGTTCTCCAGACCCTTAATCATTTTAGTTGCCCTCCTCTGGACGCTTTCCAGCTTGTCAACATCTCCCTTCAACTGTGGTGCCCAAAATTGGACACAGTATTCCAGGTGTGGTCTGACCAAGGCAGAATAGAGGGGCAGCATAACTTCCCTGGATCTAGACACTATTCCCCTATTGATCCAGGCCACAATCCCATTGGCTTTTTTAGCAGCCGCATCACATTGTTGGCTCATGTTTAACTTGTTGTCCACAAGGACTCCAAGGTCTTTTTCGCACACACTGCTGTCAAGCCAGGCATCGTCCCCCATTCTGTATCTTTGATTTGCATTTTTTCTGCCGAAGTGAAGTATCTTGCATTTGTCCCTGTTGAACATCATTTTGTTAGTTTTGGCCCATCTCTCTAGTCTGTCAAGATCGTTTTGAATTCTGCTCCTGTCTTCTGGAGTGTTAGCTATCCCTCCCAGTTTTGTGTCATCTGCAAACTTGATGATCGTGCCTTCTAACCCTTCGTCTAAGTCGTTAATAAAGATGTTGAACAGAACCGGGCCCAGGACGGAGCCCTGCGGCACTCCACTTGTCACTTCTTTCCATGATGAAGACGACGCATTGGTGAGCACCCTTTGGGTTCGTTCGCTTAGCCAATTACAGATCCACCTAACCGTAGTTTTGTCTAGCCCACATTTTACTAGTTTGTTTGCCAGAAGGTCGTGGGGGACTTTGTCGAAGGCCTTACTGAAATCCAGGTAGGCTACATCCACAGCATTCCCTGTATCGACCCAACTTGTAACTCTATCGAAAAAAGAGATCAGATTAGTCTGGCATGACTTGTTTTTGGTAAATCCGTGTTGACTATTAGCAATGACCGCATTTGTTTCTAAGTGTTCGCAGACCACTTCCTTAATGATCTTTTCCAGAATTTTGCCTGGTATTGATGTGAGGCTGACCGGACGGTAATTGTTTGGGTCGTTCTTTTTTCCCTTCTTGAAGATAGGGACCACATTCGCCCTCCTCCAATCTGCTGGGACTTCTCCCGTTCTCCAAGAACTCTCGAAGATAATTGCCAGTGGTTCTGAAATAACTTCCGCTAGTTCCTTCAGTACTCTTGGATGTAGCTGATCTGGCCCTGGGGACTTGAATTCGTTTAGAGTGGCCAGGTGTTCCTGGACAACTTGTTTCCCTATTTGGGGTTGGATTTCCCCCAATCCTTCGTCCATTCCATGTTGCTGAGGTTGAAGATGGCTTTCTTTTTGTGAGAAGACCAAGGCAAAGAAGGCATTAAGTAGTTCTGCCTTTTCCCTGTCCCCTATCGCCATCACCCCATCTTCTCCTTGCAATGGCCCTATCGCCTCCTTTTTCTTCCTTTTTCTACCAACGTAAGCAAAAAAGCCTTTTTTGTTGTTTTTTATGTCCCTGGCAAGCCTGAGCTCATTTTGCGCTTTAGCCTTGCGAACCTTTTCCCTACAGGTGTTGGCTATACGTTTGAATTCTTCTTTGGTGATTTCTCCCCTTTTCCACTTCTTGTGCATGTCACTTTTGAGCTTTAGCTCAGTTAGAAGTTCTTTGGACATCCATTCTGGCTTCTTTGCACTTGTCTTATTTTTCTTCTTTGTTGGCACTGTTTGCATTTGCGCCTTGAGTATTTCACTTTTGAAAAACTCCCATCCATCCTTAACTCCCTTGTTTTTTAATATCGGCGTCCATGGAATGCCGCTCAGTAATTCCTTCATTCTTTGGAAGTCAGCTCTCTTAAAGTCCAGAATGCATGTTTGACTTGTCTTAGTTTCAGCATTCCTTTGTATTGCAAACTGCAGGAGCACATGGTCACTTGCCCCTAAGGATCCAACCACTTCAACTGTATTGATCAGGTCTTCCACATTTGTTAAGATTAGATCAAGAGTTGCTGATCCCCTTGTTGCCTCTTCTACCTTCTGGACCATAAAATTATCTGCAAGGCAAGTGAGGAATTTGTTGGACTTTGTACTCTTGGCTGAGTTTGTTTTCCAGCAGATATCGGGATAATTGAAATCGCCCATGACTACTATATCTCTTCTTTGTGCCTGTTTGGTCAGCTGTTACATTGTACATATCTTATTTGTAGTGAAAAAAGAACCAATGAAAGAACAATACACTATTTAAAATTAAGAACAATTTTAACCCACATAAACTTACCAGTATTTCAATGGGAACTGTGGGCCTGCTTTTAGCTGATGAGATAGTCAGGTTGATTAGGATTGTTTTTGTTGTGTGCCTTCAAGTTATTTCAAATATATGGCAACCCTAAGTCTAACGTTTAAGGTGGGGGGGCCAGGTAAATGAATTTGGAGGTCACATTTGGCCCATGGGCCTGAGTTTATAGATGCAGCTTTAATTGAAGAAAGAGACAATGCCTGGAAAAGTCGATTAATTAATTATTATTTATTACATGTGTTAAAATTTAGTTATGTCTAGAGACTGGAATGGAATTTTAAAAGATGTCAGAATCAGGACAGAGGCGGTCCAACCATAAGGCGAACTAGGCACTTGCCTGTGGCGCCATCGTCCCAGGGGCGCCATCGTCCTGGGAGGAGGGCACCACTCTCCACCTTCTTCTCTTTTGGGCCTTCCTGTAGCCACACTGGGCCTCCTGGTGCCCGTGCTGGGCTTTCCGGCCGGCGCAGACCCACCTTTGCACCACGGGAGCCCACCTTCGGGGCCTTCAGAAATTGTGAGGTCTACGAATCTTGTGCCTTAACTTGGATCAAAGATTGGCTATTTCTAAAGAACAAGAAAATCTTAAATCTAGAAGGTTTCGACCTAAAAGCCAACTGGCATTTATATATATGGCACAAAGCAGACAAAAACAATAAGAAAATATTCAGAAACCATATAATAAGAACTTCACTAAACAACATATGGGAGAAATACAAAATAGGAATGTTCACCAAAACTCCAATGTGGCTATCGCCACTAGCAATAACTCAGAAGAGTATCCAAAGCAACATAAACTGGCCCACATACAGAGATGTCCTCACAAGTCAAGAAAATGAATACGTACTAAAATCACAAGAAGAAGTATTGAAATCATTCAGTCACTTATCATGGATCCACTACAGGCAAATAAAGGAAGAATATATTAAGGATAAACAAGATGGCTTCATGAAGAAAGACTCAGAATGGGACAAAATTCTAGAGTCTGAAAACAAATTAATTACAAAGATATTACAAAGATACAAAGAAACTCTTGGAGTGGAATACCGAGGAAGAACAAATTAAGGGAAGCATGGTGCAATGGTCCAAAGACATAGGAAGGCCTATAAGATATGAGGAATGGGAATCAATCTGGAAGAAAAATATAAAACACACATATGCAACCGACTTAAAAGAAAATTAATACAATATGATTTACAGATGGTACATCACTCCAAAAAAAAAAAAAGCCATTACAACAAAAATATTCAAATAAAATGTTGGAAGTGCCAGGTGAATGAGGGCAGTTTCTACCACATGTGGTGGTCCTGTCCCGAAACAAAGAGGTACTGGGAAAAAATCCATGAAGAATGTGTAAAAATAATGGGAAAGAAACTACATATGAGACCAGAACTATATCTATTGGGCCTTAAAAATTTGAAATTGAACACAGATGAGGAAAAAAATCTAAACTATCTGGTTATAGGAGCCAGGATTGCCTTCGCCAAACTATGGAGAACAAACCAGATCCCTTCAATCAATCAATGGCTATTAAAAGTATGGGAAATAAAGACCATGGACAGACTAACCTTCCTGATGAAGAAACACCATGGACAACCAATAAAAGAAACCGACTGGTCAACATTTGAAGAATACATAAGGAAAAGACGGACATACCTCGAAGAAATTCCACAAGAACAACCAGAAATATACAAATCTAGCAACACAACATGTCGCTTCAGGAGGCAAACGGACCCCCCCACCCACCCACCCAAATGGACAGTTACCCATGGACTAGCCGACACCACAAGGGGACTACTCTCTGACATCCAAAGACTCAACCGACTCTCCCGGGCCTCTCTCTAGCCCCCTCCCCCCTCCCACCCTCCTAAAACCCACCCCCTTTGCTTTTGTTTCTCCTCCTTTCCCCTTTTTCCTCCCCCCTCTTCTATAACCTCTCTCCCAGCCCCAGCCCCTCCTCCCTACCCCCTACTTCCCTCTCCCATTTTTGAACCCCACTATTTTAAACCTGTATGCAAAAATACTTAATAAAAATTATTTTTAAAAAAAAGAAATTGTGAGGTCTGTGGGAACTTGGAAGCTAGGTATGTGGGGTTTATATATCTGTAGAAGGTCCAGGGTGGGAGAAAGAACTTTTCTTTGAAGCAGGTGTGAATGTTGTAATTAATCACCTTGATTAGCATTTAATGGCCCTGTGGCTTCAAGGCCTGGCTTCTTCTTGCCTGGGAGAATCTTTTTTTGGGAGGAGTTAGCTGTCCCTGATTGTTTACTGTCTGGATTTCTTCTGTTTTCAGAGTGTTGTTCTTTATTTATTGTCCTGATTTTAGAGTGTTTTTTTTTTTAATACTGAGGGCTATCTGGGTTATCTAAGTCCACACTGCCCTATATCCTTGTTCAATGTTTAGTGCTAAATTCGCAAATATAGTAATTCCTACATAACATTACCATGTATTGAACTGCTTTTTCTATTGATTTGTTGTAAAACATGATGTTTTGGTGCTTAATTTGTAAAATCATAATGTAATTTGATGTTTAATAGGCTTTTCCTTTATCTTTCCTTATTATCCAACATTTTCGCTTATCCAACACTTTTATTTTTCAGTGATTGGTTTGGGGGGGGCACCAAAATTCTGTTCACCTACACTTGAAAAATATCTAGGGCCAGCTCTGAATCAGGACCCCCACACCCCATCAGCTTTCTCACTTTTGAGACAGGAGGGATAAAAGACCAAACAGGACCTCAGGAGAAAATAGCTTTGGCTTGGGGAAGGGTTTTTTTGTATGCTCTTTACAGCTGGAACCTCAAAAGGCTGATATAAAAAAAGCTTGTAACTCTGGTCCCAGGGAAATTTACTACTTTTTGAAACGCTACCAAAGACGCGATGGGAAGCCCAGTTGCAAAGGATGAGAGAGAAGGTGGCCTGACACTATCACAAACTAACAATATTACCTGGGGGAACATTTTTCTAGGAATCCAGTGGAAGTTGGCCATAGATTACAGATTTCACACGGGTCTTCACAAGTGGCCTAGGACACTTGCAACACACTTCATCTACAGAGCCCCATGACACACACTCACTTCTAGCGGGGCTCCATAGATGAACTGTGCTGGAAGCTTCCTAGGACACTCCACCCAGAACATGTGAAGTTTCCCGTGTTCTGTAGGCAACAACAGGACCAGCATGGATGGAAGCCACATTGTGATGCTTCCCCACATGTGATGGGGAAACGTTGTTGTGGGTGCTGCAGGACATGGGGCAATGGGATTGCCCAGCTGCCCTGCAGATTCGCCACGGAGGCTAGCAAATCCCCCCACTGACCTTCATTAATGTGATGATGAAGTCCTTATACTGGAGGACCAAAAGATTCCTAGAGAAACCATCTTAATCAAATCTACAAATAGTCAAATCCACAAAAGTTAAAACCACAAATGTGGAGGGCCAATATATATGTTCCTATCTGCATGGATTAGCATCATCATTACCATTAAAAAAACTTGCTTATCTTTTAAATCACTCTTGACTACATCCTTGCTACAGGAAAACTGAATCTGAGCATTAGCATTTTTGTAGTATATCTAGAGGCATAATTGGTGGTAGGGATAGCTTGGGCAAGTTCAGTAGGTCCTGATAATCCATCTTCAAACTTAATTCCTTGACCAAATACACACATGTGAATTAATGTGTACCTCAGGGCTCCTTGGCTGACTATGCATGATCGATCATCTGCTCCATTTATATTTTGCTTTAGCTCTCTTTCAATGAGCCCTTTAGGGGGAGGAATCCTACAGCAGGCTATTCCATCTTTGAAAAGGTCATTCTATCTAGCCATTTTTTCGAAGGTGAAAAAAATGCCTTATTTTACGAAGACTTAATGTCTTGGTAGAGTGTTGCATAGACATATGTCATTTGCGTTGTGGCTAAATGTGTGGATCTTACAATCAAGTTAAGGGCACTGCACATCATTTAGTTCTCCCTTTGTGTCTGTATCCAATATTATACATTTTCTATTAGCTAATTAAATGAATATATTTATAAAATTCAAGGGAGTTCAAGGCAGCTAACTCAGTTCTCATCCTCAAAACAACCTAGTAGAATGAGGCTGAAAGAATGTGACTGGCCAAGTCACCCAAGGAATTTCTTAACACTGTGAAAATGCGAATTGAACTTGAAAGCCTCAGTCTGAGTCCCATTCTAACTAATACATCACACTAGATTGTGGTAGCCACAAGCTCTGGTGGTATCAAGTTTTTCCTTAATGAAGGACTCCAAACAAATAGGGCTTGCCTGGCCTGCCTCCTTGATATGGATTACCTAAAGCTACATGGAAGGCTCCTCTGGTTGGTGACTTATTTGGGGGAAAACAGACATAAAATGTTGCTGTTGTGTTTAATGTGAACGCTAACTATCCTTACAATAGGAAATGAGGAATTCATATTTGTAAAAATGAAGGCATTTTTTTTAGCAGACTATAGCCTTATTCCTCTCTCTGAGTTGCCTTAGCCCAGATATTGCTGCATTTAAAATACAAAGCATGTATGTAAAGGAGGATATAAGAACATTAGGGAATTTGGTCTTCCTTGATAAAAGAATATTAATTGACTAATCAACTGCTATTTAAACAAATTAATTAAATTAAACCTCCCTATTTGAATAAACTGCAATGATAGAGTGGGTGGATGTGATATATATGACATATGGGAACTCATCTGCAACATGAGTTTTCATTGTTTAACTTTTCAGATTGGCAGTTCAATATATGTGTGAAGTGACTGAAACCACTGCATCAGGAACTTTAAATGATACAAACGTTCTGTCTCTAGTGTTAGGCATTGTCTTGTTCATCAGTGTTGGTAGGATACCAAAGTAGTGGGTCAGTTCAGAAATTAAGATTAACATTAATGTCCTGTGTGCCATGGAGAAGGGGCTTAGGAAATGCAGACATATCCCTTCAAATGATGGATGAATCACAGAGCTCAGTGTGGGAATATATGTGCAAGACGCTTGACTACTATGATCTCTCTATCCCTGCACTGATGGATGTTGTTTCAGCACCATGGATAGCTTCCATTGCCATAGAAGACCCTAGCTGTCAGTATTCCCAACCACACAAAAGATGTCATTGTGAAGAGAAAGAACTGAACCAATAAAAGAGAAGTTAAACCATTTCGGCATTCTCAAAATTCAGGCATCGTAGTGATGTCAAGCACTTTAGCAAGGCCATATTTGATTCTTCACAGTGGAACCAAATCTTCAAATTGTTGAAGTTTGCCTCTCTCCACATCATCAGTAAGCCTGTGCTCCATCCACTTTAGAAGATTATGCATCAAAGGAACTCCTTAAGAATCACCTTTTGGCAATTCTAAGAGGCCCAAAGGTGAAGTGAGGCTATGGGGGGCGGGGGCTTTTAATTTTCTTTCTAATTAGAATTTGATTGCTAGTATAAATTAGTTTGCAATGCTTGCTGCCTTTCATGCAAGCTATTTCCCAAAAGTGAATAACTTTAATTTAAATGACGCTTATCAACCCCAAGGCATCGGTGTTTAAAATCTCAATGTAAGTTCTTGAAACTTGGGAATTGTAAA
Organism: Anolis carolinensis; assembly: GCF_035594765.1. Taxonomy (NCBI): domain Eukaryota; kingdom Metazoa; phylum Chordata; class Lepidosauria; order Squamata; family Anolidae; genus Anolis; species Anolis carolinensis. The sequence goes on along the minus strand of NC_085845.1, from coordinate 92,932,526 downwards.
TTAAACAGAATTATATTTCTGTTTTTAAAACTCAGTTAAGTTTTGATTTCTTTTTTTAACTTTTTAATTATATTGTTCCAGGGGGGCAGAGATTTGTGAAGGAAATTAGAAATGGCAATAAATGGCAATGAGATACAAATTTAAATCTACTTAACTTCTTAGTTCACTTGTCAGATTTGTGTCGTACGAAACAGCATCACTCCAGTTCCAACTCACTTTTAGCATAATGTAAATATACACTAACTTGATTGTTCTGGATCCCATAGCTCTGCATTAGGAGCCCTGTGCTCATAGGTGTTGATTTATTCTCACCCACTCCAGAAAGGAAGGAAGGAAGGAAGGAAGGAAGGAAGGAAGGAAGGAAGGAAGGAAGGAAGGAAGGAAGGAAGGAAGGAAGGAAGGAAGGAAGGAAGGACGGAAGGAAGGAAGGAAGGAAAAAAGGATTTTAATATTAAAAAATCTGAAAAAATATTTCTGTGCTCTGGGCACACATTTATATTTCCTTCACACAGTTATATTTGTATGAGGCTGTCAAGTTCTAAACAGCACTTTGCATTTGAAAGAGGCAGTTCCAGCAGAAGGAAGAAAAGAAGGAATAGACCATGAACAGATTCTAAGAAAGGAATTTCCTTCCCAGCCTATCCATAGTAAATGCTTTTTTTCTTCTGGATATTTGAATAGTGACCTCCATTTGTGTTCCAGGGTTACAGAAATAACTCAGGTGGCAAACACAGTGATGTATTTTTTTTTCATGATAGGCTGCAACAAATTGCTCTGGTATGCAAAACTAAAAGCAGGAAATTAATGAGGTGACTGAAGGATGATTGATTGTGACAGAATCAACCTCGAAAGGACACAAAGCCTTACTCCATTCCTCCTGATAATGCTTACAATCCTCCATGCCCTCCAACAGTGCTTTTATTGTGCAATTACTCTGCCTGTTAATTGAATTTTTCCAAAATTGAGGTGGGAGGAGAGTCCATATAATGTTATTTTCTATGGGCATGAAAACTTGGATTTAATTTGAATTGACTCCTGGTTGTCCTCACTTATGGGACTTCAGCACATTGAGCTGGAGAAAAGTGGGGGAATTCATGGGGTCCTGTCTTTAAAGAAGATGAAGAATTTACTCACTCCCATCACACTAAGATCACCTTCTCCAGCTTCTAACTCAACCATCCATTTAATTTCCATCACATGGGCAGGCAATGACTTCTCCCATTTCAAGGATGCCAGCACACTTTTAAAAACAGGCATCCTTTGAGGCAGCTCTGCCCTGCCTTCAAACCCCAAGCACCTTTCATAAGGTGGAACTTGGGTCATTTGCACTCAAGCCTCTTCCACTGAAATAGAAGTACCTTTCTTAAGACGGCACTAGGGTCATTTGCACCCAATACCCTTGACTAAAACAGAAGCACCTTTCTTAAAATGGCACTTTCCATGAGGTCGTTTGCACTGAGATTTCCTCCCATTGTCTCTCCAGGATTTCAGTTATGTATCTTTTTTTAAAAAAAGAAAATCACACTAGATCATAGGAAGTGGTTTTAAATTAACCCTCATCTCTCCCAGAGCCTTTGCCCACTTGTAAATAAAATAGTGACACTTTGTATAGGAGGAGCCAAAATGCCCATATCCCCAGATCACCAATGCAGATGTTTGGAGGTTAATTTAAAACCACATCCTACAATCTAGTGTAATTTTTTTTTAAAAGATACATAATTGAAATCCTGGAGGGACAATGTGAGGAAATCTCAGTGCAAACATCTGCATTGGTTATCTGAGGAAATTGGCATTTTGGCTTCTCCCACACACAGCGTCATCGTTTTATTTACAAGTGGGCAATAAAAGTGAGCAACAGTGATTATTATCACCACACTGGGAAATTGGCTTCAGGAAAGGTTGGAAGATGCCCTGGAATTAATTAAAACTCTGGAATATCCAGTGGCTTCAGAGCAATTGGGACAGATTGATCAAGTCCAATTTAGATTATTTTGCTGTCCACATAGGACAGTGTCACCATCACTTTTTCTCTGTGGTCTTCAGAGGAGGGAAAGGGCGATGGATTGTGCCTGTGACACCAACATCACAACTCCCAGCAAGCCACAGAGTTTTCTCTGAGCCCTTGGCACCAAAAAACAACAACAATAGGAGATGGCTTTCCTATGTCTTCCTGCCCACATGGACAGCTATGATGATATCAGAATGGAGTGTTTGCAACAACTGGGATCTTGTATGAAGCTTTGTAGCTGGCTTGGATCAGTGATGGCAACACAGAAAGTAACCATTCAGTGAGGTCTATGTGGTATCAGTCTGTCTGGACTTCATGGATGCCTACCTGGCTTTGCACATGGTTTGACATGGTGTGTGGCGACCTCTGAGGCCACTCAAAGCTTTTCTGCTCCAGACTTGTCATGGATTTATCAGCCAGTGTACACACTCCCCATGTTTTCCCACAGCCTTTTCTTTCTCTTTTTAAAACCACAAACGTTATATAAAAGAAGGGAAGACAGACAAGCTACATGAGCCCTTTTGACTGACAGCACTAGGAGCCATCTGTTTGGGAGCACCTTTATACCAGATCTTCATGGAGTATTCTATTTTTGTTAGCCCTGTATTAGAACCAGATGTCTGAGGAAAGAAAATGCCATCAATTCAAAATTCCCAGCTTTAAGACAACCCCCTATTATTTTCCCTGCATCATTAATTGAAAATACTCCTCATTAAATTGATGACTGACAGACCTTGTTCTAACCAGACATTGCATTTGGATGTTTCCTTCATGTCTTTCTGGCATGGAATGACTTTTAGTAGGTGCAGTATCCGTCATTATGGAGATAGGAAAGTTACAATGCCATTGGGCACAGTGACATGAGTATTCCTTTTTAGAGGAATGTAAAGTTGTTGGGTTTTTTTTTGTTTTTTCTGGAGCATACTCCATAAAGCAATTTCACAGTTATTGCTTTCCCTTAAGAGAAATTTCATGTTTCTGATATTCAACCCATACCTTTGAGTTACTGGTGAGATTTCAAATTGTTGGCTTCCGCAATAAACCAAAAAAGTAGCCTTTTCAGCTTCTTTATGGTGAGCTCTGGTCTGTCTTAAGCATTTATTTCTTGTCACAAACAGATCATGGGATGTATCCAAGAAAACAAAGATTCTTTGAATCCTGTAGTGGTGGCTTTGGTATCAATCTAGTTTTAGTTATCCGAGATGTTGAACCTATTTGAGGAAATAGCGTTTAGCACACTAGCTAACTCTTTTAATGCAAAAGCAACCAAACTGCGTTCCGTACGGAGCTTTATGTTTAGAATCTGGCCAATGCTCTATTGAGGCCACAATTTGGTTATCCATCATACCTCAGCAACATGGAGTGGATGAAGGATTAGGGGAAATCCAACCTTAAATAGGGAAACAAGTCCCATGACCTTCTGGCAAGCAAACTAGTCAAATGTGGGCTAGACAAAACTACAGTTAGGTGGATCTGTAATTGGCTAAGTGAACAAACCCAGAGAGTGCTCATCAATGCATCTTCTTCATCCTGGAAAGAAGTGACAAGTGGAGTGCTGCAGGGTCCCCTCCTGGGCCCAGTTCTGTTCAACATCTTTATTAACAACTTAGACGAAGGAATAGAAGGCATTATCATCAAGTTTGCAGACGACACCAAACTGGGAGAGATAGCTAATACTTCAGAAGACAGGAGCAGAATTCAAAACGATCTTAACAGACTAGAGAGATGGTCCGAAACTAACAAAATGATGTTCAACAGGGACAAATGCAAGATACTCCACTTAGGCAGAAACTTTTTTCCTGCTTCTTGCAGGGGGTTGGACTGGATGGCCCGTGAGGTCTCTCCTAACTCTGCAATTCTATGATTGTATGATTCTATGATCTATGAGCTCAGCTATATACATTATGCTGGTTTCATGAGAAACAAATCAGAACATACTTTGATTTTATTCACCCAAGCCAGTTCAAAATCTGAAAATCTAATGCATTTCCCATGACAAAATGGAGAGCATGACAGCCCATTTGCTCTATTACTACAACCCTACACACTTCTGCCATGACAAAATTATGTGGGTCTTGCCATAGCAGAGAAATGTGATGGTTGCAATAGCAACCAGGAGACCATTTTGAAAATCTTCCATTCCTCCCTAGCATTTGGGACACTGAAACAACAGCACCTTAGACACAAAGGGCTCTTAGAAATGCACTTTTTCATGGTGTATGTGTAATTATGCTTAACTCCTTGATCTGGACTCCTTGCACCTAAGATGCTATTCCTCTTTGCTTGTCAATCAATCCATCCATCACATTATCGATATTCTATCCCCCCCCCTCCCAAAAAAAAAAGTAGGACTGAAGGTACCTTATACTTCTATAAGGTGTACTTTGATACTTTGAGATACTTTGATAATTCAAGTTCAGACTAAAATCAGCATTTGGGTTCACCAGCCTATAGGCACAGGGGTTATCAGCCATCATGGTATCAGGCAAATACTGCACCATATTGCTAGGACATTTTTAAAATTGTGTCAGAAGTGAATTGAGAATATATTGCAAGTCGCTTCTGGTGTGAGAGAATTGGCCATCTACAGAGACATTACCCAGGGGATGCCCAGATGTGTTATCATCCTATGGGAGGCTTCTCTCATGTCCTCACATGGGAAGCTGGAGCTGACAGATGGAAGCTCACCCCATCTCGTGGATTCAAACGTTTGACCTTCAGGTCTTCAGGTCAGCAGTTCAGCCAGCACAAGGGTTTAACCCATTGTGCCAACACGGCTCCTATTGCTAGGACATTATTTCTGGGATGACTGATATCTTTACAGGATGGTAAAAAATGAAATTTCAGTAGAACAATTTATTAAATCTTACTCTATTTTGAGTCAGGTCACTCTCCTTTGGGGTCAGCTAAACCAGAGTATTCAAAACAACTAGTTCAATCATTCTGTATACTACTAATTGTTGCTGATTTTTTGGATCCCGTCATGGAAAAGTGATGAAAATGTGGAGTCGACCAGGACCATTATCATTATAATTGTATCATTATTTATTATTTTTTAAAAAAATAACCTCTTTAATTCTGTACAAATTTTTTTAGCCAACACCAGTTTCTTGGTTTTATGTTTTTTGATGTACATGTGATAGTTTATGGATATGCAAAGGAAAAACTCATTCACTGACTAGAAATATTATTTATTTCATATTTCTGACAGCTCCATTTAGTTCTTCCAAATCAGCAGACAACGTTGTCAAATTTGATGTTTATGGAGATGGAATCGGACGTTACAATGTCTTCAATTTCCAGCACAATGGAGGTAGATTCTCCTACTTGAAAGTTGGGCAGTGGGCAGAAACCTTGACTCTCGATGTAGACACCATTCAATGGTCCCGAGGCCTTGTCCCCACTGCCCAGTGTAGCGATCCTTGTGCACCCAATGAGATGAAGAACATGCAACCGGGTGATGTCTGCTGTTGGATTTGCATTCCCTGTGAATCGTATGAGTACCTGGCTGATGAGTTCACCTGTAAAGACTGCGGGCCTGGGCGATGGCCCACCACTGATCTGTCCAACTGTTACGACCTTCCAGAAGACTACATCAAATGGGAAGATGCCTGGGCAATAGGTCCTGTAACCATTGCATGTTTGGGCTTTATTTGTACATTCCTTGTTATGGGGGTCTTTGTAAAGCATAACAACACCCCCTTGGTCAAAGCTTCAGGTCGTGAGCTTTGCTACATCCTACTCTTTGGAGTATTCCTCTCCTACAGCATGACATTCTTTTTTATTGCCAAGCCTTCACCCGTCATCTGCACCTTGCGCCGTCTAGGCTTAGGCACCTCCTTTGCCATTTGTTATGCTGCCCTCCTGACAAAAACAAACTGCATTGCCAGAATATTTGATGGGGTGAAAAATGGGGCTCAGAGGCCTAAATTCATCAGCCCACGCTCTCAGGTTCTCATCTGCCTGAGCCTCATCATGGTGCAGATTGTGATGGTGTCTGTGTGGCTCATTTTGGAGGCTCCAGGCACTCGCCGGTACACCCTCCCAGAGAGACGACAGACTGTCATACTGAAGTGCAATGTCAAGGATTCCAGTATGTTGATCTCTTTAACATATGATGTCATCCTTGTTGTCTTATGCACTGTGTATGCCTTCAAAACAAGGAAGTGCCCAGAAAACTTCAACGAAGCCAAATTTATTGGCTTTACAATGTACACAACATGCATTATTTGGCTGGCCTTTCTGCCAATCTTTTACGTGACGTCGAGCGACTACAGGGTAAGTCCTTCATCGCCATTTTAAGCATAAAAATTTAAATAGCTTTTGAAAAAAATTTTAATGAAAAAGGCCTTTTTCTACCAATATAACCCACTTTATAAGGCACATCAGATTAATGCAAAGTATCATATATACTCATGTATAAGTCAGAAAAAAAGATTTTAAAAATGAGTTGACTTATTTATGCTCAATGCTGGAATAAGGTCTCAGCATCAAGGCAGTGAAAAAAGAGGCAGAGGTTAGAAAGTTCTAATTCCATTACTCCGCCTCCCTGAACAGATAGTAAAACAATTCTGTCTTTCTCCCTTCTTCCCCACCTTCTTTTTTAGCCGAAGCAGAGATAAGCAGAAACTTGGGGGTGCCTTAAGATAGATCAGAGCAGTAACAATCATTGTTAGTAGGGACAGGTGCAGGTTATTACCTACAAAGCCCTAAACGGTTTGGGACCCACCTACCTTAGAGACCGCATCTCCCCCTATGAACCTGCACGTTCTCTTCGCTCATCGGGGGAGGCCCTTCTCTCGCTCCCACCACCCTCGCAGTCTCGGTTGGTGGGGACGAGAGAGAGGGCCTTCTCCATCGTGTTCCCCTGGCTCTGGAATTCACTCCCCAGGGAGATCAGGCAGGCCCCTACCCTCCTCTCCTTCCGGAAGAGCTTAAAAATCTGGCTCTTCCAAAAGGCCTTTGACATTTAATCGTTGTTGGATTGACCTGTCTGCCCATTCTATAATTGCCCCATTCCTGATGTTTTTACCATTATTACACCGCACTTTATTGTCCATTTTAACTGTGAAATTACCTGTCTCCATTTAGTACTCTCTGCACTTTGCTCGGGATCTATGAATTTAGTCCCCTGATTTTAATATTGCATGATTTGTGCTTTTTAATTATTGTTTTTATTGATGTTGATGTTTTTATCGGGTTAATTATGTCATGGCTTTGTGATTGGTTTTTTGATTGTTGTATTGGGCATGGCCCCATGTGAGCCGCCCCGAGTCCCTTCGGGGAGATGGGGCGGGGTATAAAAATAAAGTTGTTATTATTATTATTATTATTATTATTATTATTATTATTATTATTATTATTATTAGGGACTTACTGTAAAAGCCTCTCTGCCTCTATTAAAAATGGCTGCCACATTCTCTCTGCAGAGAAGCTTATGCTCTAATCCCTTTTTTAAAAGAAAGACAAGTCATATTCTTAGGGCTCTCCCCATGTTGCTCCTGAACACCTCTCTAATCAAAAACAGAAGGCAAGGAAGGAAGAAGATTGCCTTTCTTTCTCCAGTTTGGTCAAGAGAATGATAATGTGTTGGGAGCTTATTGCCTCTGTCTCTTATCACTGCCTTTGCACTGGGTCCCCAACAGAAGTAGATTCCTTACCTTGATCTTCTCCTCTCCTTAGTACCGCACCCTTCCTTAGGCCACTCCCATTCTTTTTCTTCATTTAAATTCCTTTCCCTTTTTGTAAAGATGTAGAAATTTTAAGATCAGCAATCAATGCTTAAGCAAAATATCTGGCTTATGCAATTTACATGCCCCAGAAAATCAAGTAGTGAGAACCATATCCTCCAGAAAACAGGGTATGAAGGCATCTAGTGGCTGTGGCTGGAAGCAGAAAGGTGGAATTTTATCCTGGTCGGGAGGGTTTTCATTTTATAGTCTTGTCTCCTTATGTTCTACTAGGGACATTTCATTCCAAAATCCATGCACTGCAGATGCCCATAACCATCTGGAGGACTATATCATCTCCATCTTAGGATAGTTTCTTTCCCTGTTAAGGGCTCCTCTTTTTTTAGCTCATGGAAATGGGTGGGAAATGGCAAGGGACCACTTGAATGTCTCCACTGATATTGCAGTTTTCTCCATTCAGGTTCAGACCACAACCATGTGTATCTCCGTAAGTCTGAGTGGCTTTGTTGTCTTGGGATGTCTGTTTGCTCCCAAAGTGCATATAGTCCTCTTCCAGCCACAGAAGAATGTGGTCACGCACAGGCTGCATCTCAACAGATTCAGCGTCAGTGGGACAGGAACCACATATTCTCAAGGTAACTAATGAATAAAGACCATGCTGGAACATGCTTTTCCCTTTTCCCTAAGAGGGTCAATGCTGTTCTCCACTGACCATTTCTCCACTATGGCTCCATGGGATATGCATGCTCCAAAGCCCAGGGGGCAACATCACCCTATTTCTGCCATGTTTGCAGCTCTGAAGGGCCAAACTGTAATATTTTGCCTACAATTTGTGGCCTTTAGAATTCACAGTGCATTCTCTCCCATTCACCATGAGGGCCTTTTTAAAGGACTGTTAAGGGCAGGAGCTGAAACAGACCTTAAAGCTCATTTCAAACACTTTGGGTCAAATGATTTTTTATATGTACACAAAATATATATGTGTTGTTGAAGGCTTTCATAGCAAGAATTACAGGCTTGCCATGCATTTTTCAGGCTGTATGGCCATGTTCCAGTAGCATTCTCTCCTGATGTTTCACCTGCATCTGTGGCCGGCATCTTCAGAGGTCTGTTGGAGGATTTTAATGGCAAGTGAACAATTTCAACAGAAAGGAGGAAACCATCAAAATGAACAAAAGGTGGTTACCAGTATTAAAAACACCAGAAACAATACAGCAGATAAAGAAAAACCACTCAAAAACTGGGAAATTCCAGACAGCAAACAATCAAGTGCCAGTTAACACCTCCCAAATAGAGGTTGCCCTAGGCAACCACAGCCAGGCTACCTCTATGCAAATACCCTCACAGACTGACTTTGCAGCTTCATGGCTACTCAATACTATTCAAGCTTGATAATTGCAACATTCACACTTGTTTTAAACAGATAAGGGTTCTTTCTTCCACCCTGGACATTCCACAGATATATATACACTCCACTTGTCTCACCTCCAACAGACCTCTGAAGATGCCGGCCACAGATGCAGGTGAAACATCAGGAGAGAATGGTACTGGAACATGGCCATACAGTCCGAAAAACTCACAGCAACCAAAAATATATATGTTTAGGCATGTTTCAAGAGCATGGGTGCTTGAGGATTCTATGATTTTTCCAAGGACCACACTGGCCTCCTCTCCAAACTATTACAGTTCTCTGCCCCTTCCAAAAACAAGTCAATTTTGAAAGCAGTTCATAACAGCAACAAAGCATTACAATGGCCATTTATAACATAAGCACTGTTTTTCAATCAATTGTGAAACAAAGCACATTTTTAAAAGTGGCAATTAATACAATCAGAACTGGGAGCAAACAATAAAAACCAAGCTCCAGCATTTAAAAAAAAGCATCAAAGATCAAGACAATATCCCAAATAAAATGAAAAACTAAACATGCTAAGATTTTCAGTTTAAAAGACACAGCTAAGAAAGAGCAACAGGTTTTAACAGCTTTGTCATATGCAGAAATCCAAGGAGAATTATTACATTCAGAGACTGGTGTGCCAATATGCCATGTTCTGGTAACACTTCACTTGCTGAATTTCCACCTGCCCTGCAGCTGTTAACAGCCCCAGAATTATCAAACGGTTATTTCAGTGAGAAGGTATATAGATTGCATGTGAGCAAAGAAGGATGTTTCCTCTTTTATTTTTCTTTAATCTTCAAATATGATAAATGCAGTGCAACTTAACAAAAAAAAAACCTCTTCTTGATCATCACTAATACTCAAAATCAAAGCCAGCATGATCCAGCAGGTAAAGTACAAGAAGTATAACTATTAATTGCTTGGACTTCAAATCTGTTTCTCCAAAGACTCAAAGAGTGCCTTCGGGCAAGCTTCAATCTCAGTTTCTATCTGTGAAAGTTGAAGTTGCAAACATTTAATTAAGAGACTCCAATTTAAGTGTTAATTGATTGAAGCTGAAATCCTATGCCTAATTGAGAGTCTGCCAGACCAAAGCTTGAATGTAACTAGTTACGGTTCACACTGCTAGTTACTTGAGATTATTTCCCACACTAACAAAGATATAACTACTTCATGTAATTATTGCAAATGATAACTTTGCTCCTTTTGCAGTGTGATTAAAACTTTTAGTTTCTGCAACACCCACAGAGGTACTGCATAATTAAACAGTGGAGAAAGACTACATATTATATTACACACAGTTCAAGTGCAGCAACTGTTTCATGAATGCTTTGAGCCAAAAACTAGGAGGGTGGGAGAAAAATGTGTGTTGTACCATTAATGAGCAACTTTATTAGAACGCAAATAGATTTTTTTAATTAAAAAAACAAACAAACCATAATTCCTGAACCAAGGGGACATAATGCATCACTATAGGAGTCTAGTAAAGGTAAAGGTAAAGGTTTTTCCTGACGTTAAGTCCAGTCGTGATCGACTCTGGGGGTTGGTGCTCCTCTCCATTTCTAAGCTGAAGAGCCAGCGTTATCCATAGACACCTCCAGGTCATGTGGCCGGTATGACTGCATGGAGTGCCGTTACCTTCCCACTGGAGCGGTACCTATTGATCTACTCACATTTGCATGTTTTCAAACTGCTAGGTTGGCAGGAGCTGGGGCTAACAGCGGGCGCTCATTCCGCTCCCGGGATTTGAACCTGTCACCTTTCGGTCCGCAAGTTCAGCAGCTCAGTGCTTTAACACACTGTGCCACCAGGGGCTGTTTGAGTTTAAAGACCTTTTGGAAAGGACTGCCTCCTGCTTCCCACTCACCTTTGCTCTGCCCAGGCATATTTAGTAAGAGCACTGCTTTTTCCACTAAAAGCAACAAAATTAAAATAATTTGAAAGACATTCCAGTGTCATTTTACAGAAAACATAACACTTAACATCGAAAGACCACACGCATGAAAAGCCAACGCTTTGTCTACCAGGAAAAAGAAAGTGATTGGCTCCAGCCAAATCCCCTGTAGGAGAAAGTACCAATGTCTGCGAGGAACCACTAAGAAGGCAGACCTTGGTGAGCATATAGGGGAAAAATTTTTGGGAGGAGTTTTGAAATTTTCGGGGGAGGTTGAACCCCTAATCCCCCCCCCCCCCGCTACAAACCTGTCTATCTGCTTGAGATAGTGCCTGGAGGGACTCTTAATGTTTTGTGTCTCATAAGCTTAGCATGGGGATTTGGTTAACCAGTTTATTTATTTATTTATTTACAGTATTTATATTCCGCCCTTCTCACCCCGAAGGGGACTCAGGGCGGATTACAATGAACATATATATGGCAAACATTCAATGCCAACAGACAAACAACATTCAGTTTTAGACAGACACAGAGGCATTTTAACATCTTTCCAGCTTCACGATTCCGGCCACAGGGGGAGCTGTTGCTTCACCGTCCATTGGTGGCTGTTCTTCCTCATTCTTTTCCTCGTGTTTTGCTGGCAGTTTTATGGTGTTGTAGATTAGTTAAATTAGCCTCCCGCATAAAGCGTACCTAAATTTTCCCTACTTGACAGATGCAACTGTCTTTCTGGGCTGCATAGGTCAACAGCAAGCCGGGGCTATTTTTTTTTTAATGGTCGGAGGCTTAACCCGACCCGGGCTTCGAACTCATGACCTCTCGGTCAGTAGTGATTTATAGCAGCTGGTTACTAGCCAGTTGCGCCACAGCCTGGCCCCAGTTAAAATTCATGAGTAAACCAGGTTTTTTTTAATAACCTGAAAAATTTCGGGGGGGGGGGGTTGAACCCCTAACCCACCCACCCCCCTCGCTATAGGCCTGCCTTCAACCATAGCTAGATCCTTTTCAATTACATAAGAGAACCTTTGGATTCTCCATCAAGTACTTTACTAGTTTGAGATTATATACTGTTTTTACTTGCAGCAATAGCTGTATTTTGCTATTTTAATTAGGGGTATTCTGATATTGTGATGTTATGTTTGTTGTTTATAATGTTCATGTTTTGTTTCTCATTTTTGAATCTTGCATGTTACACCTTGAGTGCTCTGTAAGCAGCCCGGGTCTCTCTGGGAGATGGTGTTGGGGTACAAATAAATTATTATTATTATTATTATTATTATTATTATTATTATTATTATTATTACTGTATTATGACACAGCAAACAAGATAGATATGCTGGATTTCATATCACAAAATCACAAGTCGAACACTTCCCAAGTGTCTAGGACTGTGTGATGTATTTTCGGATGATGCATGCAGATCTCAGTAGGGTGGCCTTGCAGTTGGCAGATTGTGATTTTGTCAATGTCTATTGTTTCCAAATGCCGGCTGAGATCTTTTGGCACGGCACCCAATGTGCCCATCACCACCGGGACCACCTGCACTGGTTTCTGCCAGAGTCTTTGAAGTTCAATCTTGAGGTCCTGATGATGATGATGATGATGATGATGATGATGATGATGATGATTATTATTATTATTATTATTATTCATTACCTGATATCCCTTGAAGTCAAGGCAAATAAGTAAATATGCAATTAAGAATGACGTCTTGCTAATTATGACTTCTCCTCCTTTCAGCTTCAGCGAACGTGTACGTTCCAACTGTCTGCAATGGAAGAGAAGTCGTGGATTCCACCACTTCATCTCTGTAATCGTTCAGCCAGTTTCCACATTCCTAGACTGTTAGGAAGTATTGCACATTTCTGTGCATTCTGGAAAATAAACTTTTTAAAAGGACTAGCTTTTTTTTTCTAGAACCGATGTAATATATTATTTTTGAGGACTGTACAGTACAAATAGTGATGTTCTTATTAGGACAGCTTTAGGACCCCTCTATGATAAACAGTCCTAAGGGATGTGTAAATAACCACAACTGCCAATGCCATCATGTTGACTCAGCAGTGAGGGAAGGATCCATTGCCATGTTAGGTGGCTTTCTTACTAAAGAAACTTTTTGTAACTCCTTGTTGTAATTTACTTAGATTGCATTTCTATGTTGTATATTATGGTTACATTCAGTGCAACAGATGGTTTTCACAGCAGTATTAATTAACGTAAAGATGTCAGTAATAAAATCTGAAAACTTTTCCATCAGGTTTGCCTTATTCTTTTCTTTTTCTTCTTCCTCAAAATTAGAATTCTCTAAAGATGGAGGGCTCAATCTTCAGCATTGCCCACTGTTATCCTTTATATTTGACTCACTCATGTGATCCCACTGTAGGTATATTTAATATCTATAGTAGTCAGAGTTCTGTGAGTTTGTGGGAGATAGGAATGGTTTCTCAGGGTACTCTTATGATCTAAAAAGAAAATTTAAGTCTCAGAAAAATTCATTTCAGGATAGGAATGGACATAGGGCTCATCTATATCAGGCAGGTTAGCTCAGCGTAAATCTGTCATGTAGCAGCCCCTATGTTATCAAAAATGAGTATTGGTTTAATTGCCTCTTGGTGTCCCACTCTGCTATCTCCCCAACCCTAAAACCACATGGATCCTCCCTCAGGCGTCTAACCACAAGTTTGCATAAGCACTACACATTTCCCCATACTTGCACCATCATTATAACCAGAGATTGATCTCATCTGTTTCTCCCGTGTCACAAATTTTTCAAGCACAGCAATAACCATAAAACCCATTCATCGACCCCTTATCATATCAGAAAAACTCATCCGCGCACCTAAGCACCCCTTGTCCCTAAATCCCAAGTTTTCAAGAACCACATTATCCCAGACTTGGGAACTATGTCTTAAGAAGGGATAATCCTCTCAAATGCCCATTATCTCTCAGCTATGCCCAAATTCCTTTCCCAGAATCTTCAAAGTAAGTGAACACAACAAGCAATAGGCGAGCTTCAAATTCAACTAATGACAGTTTATTGAAATTCCCACCAGGCCACTCGGCCAAACAGAGATTCATAGACCTTTAAACTTCCATCCAATCCACGAACAGGCACAGACAAGCCTCAATGTCCAATGAGACTGTAGATCCTGAAACTTCCCCAATTACCTCTATTCTTCATGTTTATAAATGTGTGTAACTTTTCTATAAAATACTCCTGTTTGGGCTTGAGAGATATGCTGGATTTGGAAAACTGTCCCCAGTGCCCACTCTGGCCAGAGCTGAATAAACTGGTTTCTATCCTGCCTTTGACTCCTGCTGTGTGATCTGTTGGGGATGATTTGAAGTTGCCACACAATGAGAAAGAACCCAAGATTTCGGACAATACATTATGTGTTGAATCCAAGGCTGTTGCCACTGGGCTGTCACTTCCCGTCTCACCACAGCTGCTGTTCCTATCCAACCATGGAGCTCTGTTCAAGTATCTGGCCACCGTGGTCACATCTGTTGATGTCAGAACGGGGTGCCTACACAACCAGGAAGAAGGAGGGGGTGATCTCTCCTCTTTGCTGTTCTCATGAGCTTCCTGTGCTGACATCACAGATGCAACAGGTGTTGTCCAACCATTCAGATAGAGCTCTGTGTCTGATTGGGAGCAGTGGTGGCAGTGGCATAGGCATGAACCATCTCCAGTGCCAGATTCAGGATAAATGGGGCCCTGTGCTAATTAGGTTATGAGACTCCGTACTTGGGTCCTGGTAGGTCTGCACTGCCTGCTTTGTGGCACACTCTTATAGACTATCAACTCTGCATGGAATCACTCTGAAATAGAATGTCTTCAAATTTACAACTGCACCACATAAGCAAAATCCATCATAAAAAAATATTATTTGGCAGAAGGATGAGTCCCCCTGGCCAACAGTGCCCTGTGCTTAAGCACATCTAAGCACAATGGGAAATACAACACTGACCATCTTCTTTCACCATGATGATCAGAATGGGGGAATGATAATGACAACAGTCTGGGAATCCAGACTGCTCTTTTAAAAAAAACAGGATGCTCCAGAATTTCTAGAAAACTCTGGAGGACTCCCGAAGTCTTCCTAAACTGGAGCAAAATCAGTTTGAAGCCAAAAATAACAGGATACTCACTGAAAACTGCTCTGTGTGATAAAGACTGCTAGTGATGCATTCAAGCAACCTCATCAGATGAGTCAAATTCAGCGGCATACACTGTTTCCTCTTCACTTTTGCCACAGAGCCTGCCAGCTCCCATCCCATGACGTATATCTACTTCTAGCAGGGCTCCCTGGCAAAAGTGAAGAGGCTGGCATATGCTGCCATAGCAGCAACACGAGAAGCTTCCTGTGTTGCATTGGCAACAATAGGAGGAAGCCTGACATTAGACCTTTCCTCCCGTGGGATGGGAAGGCAGATGTTGTGAGGCTTGGGGCAATGGGTTCCCCTTGCTCGACCTCAATGGATTTGCCACAATCCATGGTGAATCTGGTGGCTAATGTGATGTGGTCCATGGTGAATATCAATTTTGGCCCATGTAGATAAATCCTTAATTTCAGCAGCCCCTCAAAGCTGGATTTCATGTGTGGGTATGAGCTAGCAGCTATTATTGAGGTTGGAATCTCATGAATGTTCTCAAACCAAGGAATAAAAGACTAATTTACCTTAACAGATAAGAAGCAAGCAAATGTAAAGGGTGGCATAATGTGTCGTCAATTTACACATGAAAGACAAATGGGAATTGCTTAGAAAAAAATCACACAATATCAGCTAAATTAGCTTAATAAAGACATTTATTAGTTAAAATAAAGACTTTTTACACTTCCGTCCCCAAATAAACTAAAACAGTAGCAGCAGTTTAATAACCAATATGGCTACACATAACAACAGAGATTCCATCTGTGTAATCAAAAGGAAGTTTGGAAGCATGTCAGGCTAAACATTGGGAGAAACTTTTATGTCAGCCATCTAAAACCACTCCAGAGACATGAGGAACACTGTTATAACCAGGTTCCCAGAATTTGCCCTTTCATGCTCACAATTTTACCTGCTGTCTAAAGAACATGGAGGTCCTTCTTCATATGAGTGATATGTAAATGTGCTGTGATTTAGGCTTAATAAAATGAACAAAATGTAATTTCTGGCTGAATTACATTGAGGACAGACTATGGCAACCTGAAGACACAGGCTCCCATTGACACTGGCTCATCTTCAAGGGTCCTTCTTCACTTATCTAAGAAGTAGTGGATTAAAATAACCCACTTCCACCTGGGCTCGAGTCCCACCCCTCCCACAACCTTGGACTTTCCTTCAGCAGGTGGCTAGACACAATCTTGTACTCAATTCACCATCCTGTACTCAATTCACTACACCATGCTGGTTCTCTAGTGAAATTCCCTGAGGGCCCTTCTACATTTACCTCAAACTCAGGAGGAAGCAGGTTAAAATAATCCCTCCCCATGCCCACCTCTTGATGTGATATTTCCAAGTGTCTGGAATACTCTGCAGTGAGGCCTGTGTTGCCTAAAGGCTCATCCGGTAAGTTTGGAGCGGGGCTGAAATTGAGGGCTGGGAAGGGAAGGGGGCATCCTCTGGGCTTTTGGAAGCTTGAAGTACTGAGATGGCTGTAGGGACTGACCCCCAGGACTGTGGAAGAAGTCCTGGAAGTCAGTCCCTACAGGGTCCTCACCTCTTAAAGACCTGGACCTTAACTTAAAGTCTAGATCTTTAGATGTGTTTAATTAATGCAGGGTATACTGGGAAAACCTGGTTTACTCTGCATTAATTCGCTTTTACTTGAGGTGTTGTTAGGACACCTCTGGTAAAAAGTGAGTCAGGTCTGCATTTTGGACCTGTCTGAAAGGGCCCTGAATTATTTCCATTTGCAACAGCAGGGGTTATGGCAGTGAAAGTACTTTTAAAGACATTATGCAATACCTTTGCTCCAGCTGTGTAAAAGCAACCTGAAGTACCAAGGTGTAGGTCTATCATCTTCACCCAACTACTTACTGGACAAAGATGTGAACCCAAAGGCCATCTGATTTGTGTTATGCACCCAAGGAAACGAGCAAAGGGAGGGCAAAGGCTTTCCTTTTCCACAGTTGTGTATGGAAAGCCAGATAATACCAGAGTGCAGCTCCACCCAACCTCTTTTGCAACTGTACATCTTCAGGAGTAGGCTCAGGATATGTTACACAGTGCTGGGGGTAAAGAAGAAACATTTGCCCTACAGTATAATTACATAAACAGAGATGTAGACGCCATCAGTATTTTCATAGAATTTTAGCTTTATTTCAACATCTCATTCAGTTCAATTCCTGGGGTGAAAAAGTATTGTATGAAATCAACACACAAGAGCCAATTATGTCAACCTTTCCATGGTCCTGTTCAGAATTAGTTCCTGACCAAGATTTCATGCATTTATTTTTTCTCCATTTAGTAGAACTGTAGTAGAGACAATGACTATTAAACTTACAAACATTTTAATCAGTGAATAATTAAACTTACTGTCCCAATTTCATTATGAGGAAATGAAACAAATAGAAATGCAATAATGAAAACATCAGGTGGCAGAATTGTTTATATCAAATACTATATTTATAGGTTTATACTAATTTTTGACCAATTTGGGGTGGCTTCTGTCAGAGTGAAGGACCATGAAGCCCAGTTAATTCTATAGCACGGCAGACAAAGCTGAGTATAAATTGAGAATAAACTATGCAGGTGGCCCTTAGCTAGAATAGTAGGCCCACCTGCAGCCACTAGGCAAAGCCTAAGGTGCAGGGAGAATTTGAAGGCCCCCATGAAAGAGGCCAGATTTGGTGGGGCCAGTTAACTTCATCGGCCCCAATCACATGACGGGCGGAGGTGCAGGAAACTTAAGGCTGCTCCTCTCCTCTGCCATCCTCTTTGCTTCATCAGGCAAAGTTGGTCTGGAGTCCATATTGTCTGATCAGCACTGTTGCCATGTCTATAGTGGCTGGGGGATTGTAATCCCAAAAAGCTCAATTTGGCCCAAAGGTGGCCAGGGGATCTTTATCCCAAAAAGCTTGATTTGGCCAGATGGAAGGTCAACCAGGACCTGAAAATTGGCAATGGCAAACTAAGGGATGGATGATCCCCCATATGGAGATTGTGCCAATAGAGTACATTTCTCAGAGGAGGGGAATGTTCTATCAGTGAATTATTTAAAAGAGGGGACAATATATTTGGTGGCCAGCCAACAGGGAAAAAAAGGGGGGGGAGAGGAAGCCTGTCCCTTTTGCTGACATAATTAAGGGGAAATATTTCTGATAGGTAATTTGGCACACACACACACCCCCGAGGGGGTGAAGGGTGGACTTCATAACAGTTCTATACATTTGGGAGCTGTGGGTGTCAAAAAGGGGCTACTCTTGGGGTTAGAATTAGGGTTCTTACTCTTTAAAAGCTCTGAGATTTGGGAGGGAGCGCCTCAGGATGGCCAAAGAAGGAGCCTCCACCACAGTTTGGGGGAGAGAGTTCCACTGCCGAACAGCCCTCACTGTGAGGAAGTTCTTCCTAAAGGAGATTCCACCTGAACATTCTTTGGAGGCTTTTAAACAGAGGCTGGATGGCCATCTGTCGGGGGTGCTATGAATGCGATTTCCTGCTTCTTGGCAGGGGGTTGGACTGGATGGCCCATGAGGTCTCTTCCAACTCTACTATTCTATGATTCTATGATTCTATGATTCCAGATATGATCAGTCGAGATGTGAAGCCAAAGAATTTTGGATGGCCTTTGGGATCTTTGGTCCCCATATGTCCTTGGAGGTGGTCAGAGGGAATGACACCTGGTCCAACGACAGTTCTCACTAGATGGCTAATACACCATGTGTTAAGTCTTACAGATTAAATCCCCTTAATGGTGTTCTTTCCTTCACTGGTTATTCCTTATAAATAGGTCAGGAAATGGCATTGTAGATCCATTTTCTTGTGTCTGGTCTCTTTATTGCATGGTGGGAATTCAATATCTTTTTCCTAACTATTATGACACTCACTGGAGCTATTTATAATTTTCCAGTATAAAAATCTATTGGAAATATAAAACTAAAGATGCAATCAAAGCAATGAATAGGATCCTGTTGTTTTCACTAGCAACACAAGTTCTTCCTAAAGCTCCATATACACCCTAAAATTATTTAAGATGCTTAGGAACATCTTTGGAACAGGTCTTTTGGAAACAGAGAAGACTACAGGATGTGCCCTGAATGCTCATACTCATCCATCAATCTCCCTCCCTCCCTCTCCATCCCTTTTTTGTCCAATCCCCTCTCTAAAGAGCTTTGTGTTTTACCCCTCAATATGCCTTTGTATTTTTAGCCTTTTAGATTTTATGTACATGCTTCTATGAAACTGTACCCCACTAATGCTGGTTTATGACCATAATAAAGATGTTGATACAGGATGGGGATGTGAAGATTTGTATGTGTTCTGTTTAGGCATCTGCTAGGCAGATAATTTGATTTTCTCATTCAATTGTATTTGCTACTGAAACTTTTCAGCTAGGCATTTTTGAATGCCCTTTGACATTTTCTGCCAAAGATATGCATATATAGAAAGCCCAGGTACTAAATTATGATAGTTACATAACCAAATCGAAGGTCCTAATAAAAATAGGAATGTAGCAGAATGTTTGAAAAGGATGAGGGGATTTGCAGAAATAAACAATTCTTTAGAGAAAGACTGAGTTTTTTCTTCCAAAGTCAGAGATTCTAGAATACTGAACACCAGGAGATTCATAGGAGGCTTTATAAATCAATTTAACCTGAAAATTTTAGTAAACACACTGAATAGTCAAAGTAGGGGCAGTAATAGTTTGGAGATGGTTGTCTGTCATGGGATCCTTGCAGAAGCACTACTGGCTTCCAGTGATGGATCCGTCATATTAACCGTGAAGCACACTGTTCAATGAGATTACAGTAAGTGACAAGTATACTATACAGTTGCTCATGGGGTGAAATACTTAGAACACAACAATCCAATGAGTCATGAAAAGTACTGATTTTTTTAAAAAAACAAAAACATTTATTCATTCCAATTCAAGGCACTGGGACACATCAGGGATGGCATTCCGGTAGTGGAAAGAAGGAACTGTTTTGCACTAATATCCCAGGCATGAAGATGTTTGGGAAAATAATGGCAAATTAATGGATACTGCTGTATGTTGAAAATTGTCCAATCTTTCCCAAATATCTTCTCAAATAAAGTGCGACTTAAAGAAAATAAAAACAAACGACTAATGGATACATAGTTTTGAAAAGGAAGAAGTTATGTGTCTTCATTCATCATTCAAGAAGAATCCCAGATTTTATACTTTCAGGAAGAGAAGAATATTTGCAAATTCGCATTAGGACAACAGATGAGACAATGTTTGCAAAACGAAGATTCACACAAGTTTAAGTTCCAAGGGCTGCATCACATGATAAAGTGAACAATTTGAGCTGAGTTGCAGAAGGCACGACTTTCACACAACAGCTCAATTTTACCACCAGAAACTCAGAAATCGTGGTTGGGATAGGTCTCAGATTGAGATGTTGGTAAATTATAATCCAATGAATAGAAAATACTGAGCTAAAATACATGGCTTGTTGAGCTGATTCAGTATGAGAAGAGTGCGTTTTCATACAAAAAAATAAGCCCTGCTCAATGCATCAAGCACAGCCTTCCATGATCTAAAGCCCTATTGGTGCTTATTGATCTTGTCCAGTTAACATGGCCAATGATGAAAGTTGTAGGCAGGAATGTGAAGGACCCACATTGGCAAAGACTGATTTGAACCTTTTGGTGAACCTCTGGCTCAGGGATCAAATTTGACCCATTAGAGCCCCATGCTCTGGCTACTTGTACTTAGGACCTCATCACATTGATGAGATCCAGTGTTTTGATTCACCAGCCTCCATGGAAAATCAGGAGGCAGCAGGGCAATACCCGCCTCGCAGCTAGCTGATGCTTCATCATCACATGTGGGAAAATGTCACCACACGGCTTCCCCTGCACTAGCCCCGTTGTTCCAAATGGAACAGGGAGAATGCCAACATTCTGTGTTGGCAGCACAGAATCCTACAATGCTGCTGCTCCAGTTGATTTACGGAGTGCCCCTGGAAATGGGCCTATATTGTGTGATGGGTGGTGTGGGGATCCATGAGTCAACTAGGGCAGAAGTGTCCTAGGATGCTGAATTTCCATCATGTGATGAGGTCCCTAACCTTACCCACCAAATGGAAAATGTGCCCTGCAAGATCCTTCCCACATTACAATTTGATTCTCTGGATGACAAATGCAGTTGAGATTACCATCAATAATTTCTAAAAAGAGTAATCTTTTTAACTGATACAGCCATGGAATCACAGAAGGATCACTGCAGGAGTTCACACACTTTACATTTTTTTCCATATTAATTTTTCTCCTTAAACATTCTGCATAGAAATAATAATGAAAGTGATAGGTGCACTGATTATAACAATTCGTATCAAGTGAGGATAAACAACAGCTAAAAATAACCATAGCACTTACAATGCACAAATTATGATATACAACCATACAGAATATACAAAAAACAAAACAAAAAAACAAAGAAGACACAGTTGCAATCTTGTGCATGGTTACTGGGACATAAGGCCTAGGGAAACAGGTACAATTTACTACTGAGTAAAAATGCAAAGGATTATTTTGTTGAACATTCAGTTGTAGAAAAGTGTACTATGAACACACAAACCTTTTTTTGTGTTTGTGTTTCAATAACAATAAAAATTGCATGCATTCTCTGAGTTATTCCTAAGGTAACCTAGCAAAACAGGGAGAAAACTCATTTATTTTGCCAGGTAAATACTCTGATTAAAAGCGAGTAAGATTAAGGAAGTCTTCTTCCTTCTTCTATATTAAGAACATAGGATTATTCTTCAAAATGCAGACAGTTTCTGATTTGGTTTCATTTAAAAGGCAAGTTATTAGTCAAAAGTTCTCTCCTCTAAAATTACATCAATTCAATAGTTTGTACTAAAAGCATCACTATTGCCACCACACAACCTTCATTGTTCCCTGATGAAGAACTAATATGCTATATTTTGAAAGTATGTATAGTGTTTTTTAAATACTTTCCAACATACAGGATCTTGCATAACTTAGATAAATGCTTACAGAACACAATTTCTTATCAACAGCATTAATCCTGGCATTGTTATTATCAATAAATATTTATTTCTCATCGATAAAACTTACCATGTTTTAGGAATTCAGGAAATCTAAGGATCATGTAACATTATTATGGCTGATTCTTCATCTTAGTTGGTAGCCATTAACCAAGGGTCAACTAGGCCTGTCAAGCTTCTCCACTACAACAAATGCCATCCTGTGTAACTATTCTGTGACTGCTCATCTGGCAGGCAAACAAGGAAGTTTTCATGAGAGACAGTGCATGAATCTATTGCACCTTGCCCAGTTGCAGGTCCTTTCTTTGAGGATTTTTAATTTGTTACCCAATACAAGCACTGTAGCAGGAAGTTCCACTTGGGAATTTGTCTCAGTTTGGAAGCTCATCTGCTTAGGAACCATGACTGCTCTGAATGGGAGCATTCCCTTCAATCAGTTCCTGCATGTTACAAACTCAGGAAAATAATGCCAGAAGAAAGTATGTCTGCAAAGGCCAAGGCTATGGAAGTACAACCTCTTGCCAAGAATCAAATGCTACAAATTTACATTGATAGCATCCCCTTATTCACCCAGGAAGGATTTTAGAAGCGCTCCTTATTGTAGAGATATACCTGACTCTTACACTTTTTATACCCGAATATTCATGTTTCATTTTGGGACAATTCTTTCATGTACATAAGGATGGGTATTCCATAATATTTCAAAAATTGTTAAAATGTATTTTTGAGTGTTGGGAAATCCTGATGCATCAAATCCTGGACTGATGAGAATCTTAAACATTTAGCATTTATTCTACGCAAGGCTTGTGGCTTTTTTCTTCATAATATTTTGTCCAGAAAATGCAAAGAAAAGTGCAAAAACAAATTTTATGCAGAATAAGCTCCCAGTGTAGAATTTTCTGTGCAGAAATACTATTTTACATTAAGAAAATGTTGTTTTCTAGGCAAAATATCTTACACGTGAATGTTGTGCAGAATTGCAAATAGTTTTCAAAAACAGCACCCTTTTGAAAGATTTTCTCACAGGAGGAAGAAAACTACGAAATTACTAATTGCTTCCTTTGGGACTGAAAATAGCAGAGAATTATATCCCCACATGCAAGTCACTGTATTGTTACCATTTGAACTGAGGCAACATTGTACATAGGCAGATCCTTTTCTTAAATGCATGTGTGACCGTAGCAATATTTATCTATATCTTTGAGAAGATTTGCTTCATCTGAAAGACTTTGTCATGGCAAGCTACCTTTATGTGACTGCAATCAGATGGGTGGCACAATTTGGATGGATCCCGAAGAGACAGACCCCTAGCAATTTAGGCTACCATAATAAATACAAACCCAATTGAATAAAATAGGACTTACTTCACAGGAAACACACACTGGGTAATGTTCTTAGCTTTTGGGCGGCATGTTCAGATTTTCCACAGGCCAGTTTTAGGTCTTTTCACCTAAAGAAGCCAATTGAGCAGATAAAAACCTGTATCCTTAGGCAAAAAGTCCTAAATTTGTATGGCAAGCATACTCCTTTTTTTAAAAAAAAAATCAATAGTTATTCTATTTAAGCTATTGATTGAGGTTTGATTTCAAGAGAAATTCATCTCTACAGCTTCAGCATATCTGCCATTTTCCACACTGGCTTTTGGGTAATCTTCTATTCTTCCTAAAAGCCAAACTGCCTCATCTTTGGGACAAAGGGGATGGGAACTAAAAAAGTATAAATAACTGAATTATATGGTATGACAAAACAACACAGAGATCAATGTAAACCTCATGTCAGATGCAACCACTCTCAGGACAGAGTGAAACACAATCCACCTCACAGGGACAGCATTTGAGCAAAGAGCATTAAAGGACAGCAAAACTGTCAACTTTTAGTTCATTGCCATATTTTTACTATTCCAGGAAGTGTTGCTGAGATTACCAGCCTCAGACCTCAAAATATCTCTGACTCCACATGCTTGCTCTCTCCCTGAGTTGAACATCCATCCCAGCTTATTAAAATGTTTTCTTTCCTTTTTGGCAAATTACTGAGACTCAGATAAGGCAAATTCCCCTCTTGCTCTTGTCTGCTCTTCTTTCTTCCTCTTAGAATGTTCTATGCTCTTCACTGGAGAACACCCTTCAGAAGTGTGCCAGATGTGTTGAAAATGTACTCCCATATAAATAGAAATTAGCTTTGCTGATCCATTGGAAGAGTTACATCTTCATATATTTTGAGATCTTGAGGATTTCAACTGAACAGATTCAAATCTGTCTTCCTTTTCCTGCATTGCAAAACATAAGTGTTATACAAGAAAAACACATATAGGCTGGCTTCTTGTTAATGGTACTGTTCTGAATATGACCTTACCGGCAAAAACAAGGCTTTCCATTATGTAATACCCCCAAACTCTATTCTGCAACTCTAAGGCTGCAATTTGACACCACTTTAGCTGCAATGGCTCAATAGAATGGAATTATGGGAGTTGTAGCTGATGAGACATCAGCACTCTTTGGCAGAGAAGGCTAAAGGTCTTGTAAAACTTCAACTCCCATGATTCCATAGCATTGTACTACAGCAGTCAAAGTGATGTCAAACTGCATTAATTCCACAGTGAAGATGCACCCTCAATCTGCCACTAACACCTCCAAAGTACTAGAACATTGACAGTTTTTCCCAAAAGAAAAATAGAAAGAAATAGAAAGATTCTAATATCTCTTCCTGCCCTTTAATGTCCAACAACCCCCGACCCCAACCAACTGATTGAAAAATCTGCTACAAGTCTAGGAAGTACAAACTAGGGGTGTGCATGGTATCATTTCAGTGTACTTGATTCAGGGGATTTGGCTGCCAAATCTACAGAAACGAACCTGGAGTGGGGCATCTGAAGCTTTAACTGATACAGATCACAGCAGTTGGACCTTTTCAATTAATGGGGGCTAATAGGGGCCAATGAGGCTTAGAGGAACTCTACCTGAGGTGGAGGCAGCGTGTGGGCAGCTTCGCAAATCGGGCAAGCTGCGACTCCTCTTCTTCTTTCTTCCCCAGCAGCCTCCTCCATCCCTTTCCAATGCCCACCCCCCAACGCCCACTTGAGGCAAATGGGAACTCACTTTCCCAGCAGCACTTTGTGTGGCATGGGCATTGAAGGAGCCTCTGTGCTCTCTCCTGGGGCATGATGGGGATTAGGTTTTTCTCTCTGTGTGTTTCTCACTTTCTGTCTCAGCCAATCAAACGCCTGGTTGACTGTTTCCATTCTCCTCCCCTCTTGTGGTGTGTGCTTGGGACTTCAATTCCCAGAACCCGCTCGTGTGGGTTTTGAAAAAATAATGTTATGATAAAAACTTTAAACATTTCCCAAAAATCAGTAGATTGGTGAAATGTTCTCAAACTTGGGAAGCTTGTGGTCATATAGGTAAAGGTAAAGGTTTTCCCCTGATGTTAAGTCCAGTCATGTCTGACTCTGGGGGTTGGTGCTCATCTCCATTTCTAAGCCGAAGAGCCGGCATTGTCCGTAGACACCTCCAAGGTCATGTGGCCGGCATGACTGCATGGAGCGCCATTACCTTCCCGCCGGAGCGATACCTATTGATCTACTCACATTGGCATGTTTTTGAACTTCTAGGTTGGCAGGAGCTGGAGCTAACAGCGACCGCTCACACCGCTCACGCCGCTCCCGGGGATTGAACCTGGGACCTTTCGGTCTCCAGCTCAATGCTTTAACGCCCTTTGCCACCGGGGCTCCTTGTATTGGACTACTTGTGGTCATATATGTAGCTTATAAATGAGGTCAGTTTTCATTCTGATAGGCCTAAAAATGGAGAAATGAGCCCCTAAAATTTCCCCATTGGCACCAATGGACCGAATTCTACAGGAACTAAAACAAAATCCCCCCCCTTCTAATTTTGGGAACTTCTCTATAAACAGAATGGAGGTGAGGGGCAGCCAAAAACGGGACTGAAAACAGCATGGGTATTTGCAAAGTTGCACACCCCTACTACAAATCAAAAGTCATGCTGGGTTACCATGGACATGTAAGGGTGAAGGACTACCACAATGGTCCATCTTTTTTGTTCTATATGTAAATACTTTAAATATCATAAATTTGCATGACTGAGAATCAACATGTGCCAGATATAGATGTATTTTCCAAGACAAGTGCAGCCCAGGAAATAAAGAAGCTAACTTGAATTTCAGGCTCCACTTACACCAGAACATATGGAATGGGATGAGCAGTTTCTCCCTCCCTCCCAAATGCATGCCTATACACATAACACATAGTGATGCTTCAAAAAAAACAACCCAATAAAATTATATTAACAATGTAACCATTTTAATCAAAATATTGTAAACATTTTCCCTGACATTCTGTTACAGGCATAAAGGAACAATCATGCTAATAGCAGCACTCACCTTTGTTGCTAAAGATTTGAGTTTACCTAGTAATGACTGCTTATTTGAATATACTACTTCCTCTTCATTATCTTCCCCTTCCATTATAGCACAACTGTCTGCAGCTGGAAGCTCACATTCCTTTGAATTTGCAGTCATTACCAATTTGGAATATTTATACTCTAGCCTAAAGAAATACATTGAGATTAAGATAATTTTTTTGCCAACATGAATATACAGTATGCAACACATCAAAAACTATGATATAACACATTAAAATGAGCATTGAAAATTTATTATATTTATCTTTATTATTTTAAACTCCAAGAATCACACTGAAGGAATTAGGGATTGTTAGAGAACTTTTTTTCTAGGAATCTATAGGTCCTCTAGAATCAATCCCTGGTTACCTTCCAGCAGGAGCTGACTATAATCACCCTGGAGGGCCTATCCTTCTGGCAGCGGGCTAAAATCTTTCTATTCATAGAATCATAGATTTGGAAGAGACCTCATGGGCCATCCAGTCCAACCCCCTGCCAAAAAGCAGGAAAATCACATTCAGGCGGGCTTTTAAAGACGACGGTGTTTAAGACTATCAAGGGCTGTTGTGCTTTTGTGATGTGATTTAATGTTGTTTAGTACTGTTTTAATATTTGTATATTGAAATGGTTTTAGTTGTAAGCCACTTTATGGGAAAAAAAAACAGGATATAAAGAAACATTATTATAATACTAGTTACAGTTAAAACACTTAAATAATGAGTTTTAAAACTGTGTAAGGACTTCATCCCATGAGTTTAGGTCTCTGTTTCTATGCACTTTGGAAAAGGAGTCCCACAGGAGCCCCACAGAAGACATCACATGACGTAAGGGGATTTCCAGTGGGGCTCTGTGGGGTTCCGTTTCTACAGTGCATGGAAATGAAGACCTAAACTCAGGAGAGAGCAGGAGAAAGGTAGGCATTGATGCGGTAAGGACGTGGGATGGCTGGCCATCCCAGATGATGGGGAAAGATGGAAGAATTATAACAAACTGATTCAAACCCCTCGGTTTCTGTGTTTGAGCTGGAATTTTGCATGTTCAAGCGTGATCTATCTGGATCTGGTGAATTTCCATTTATTCTCATGGCTCTGACCTCCTAGCACAACTTCTAGCTATTGATAGCCCTGGTCAATTAGGCACAGCAGATATTATCAGTGAGCACACAGTACTTACTTCTGATTCTTCTTCCAGAAGTAGCAGGTTAAAGCAATCAGCAGGACACCTGTGAAAGCTCCCACACCTGCTCCAACTTTCAACCAGAAATCCACTGTTTCACAAATGATGGTCTTTTTTTCAGGCAATGAAACCCCTTTTATACATAGTTTTGGTTCATTCCATACATATAAGGTTTCCTAAGAAACACATAGGCAAATTAAATATTAAACATTAACTTATTGTATATTCTGGCTTGAAAATCATCCAGTGTGAAAGCATAAGACAGAGTGGTTGACAAAAATACAATAATATCTATGATGTTTAACATGCCCCATTCAAGTCTGTTATCCAAGTAAGTGAAAGTAATCAACAGATTTTTCTTTGTTCCCAGTTTCATAATTTACATAAAACCAGCTTGTCTTTGCTGAGGACACGATGACAGCAGCAAAATAATTATGTGCTAAATTCTGGAAAGGTATCAAAGATCCCATCTGAGGATGAATGAATTAGTAAATTACTAGACATTGCACAGATTAACAAGTTAACTCGGCAACACTAATCAACAATTTGCACAAAGTTGGAACTTGCTTACATTCTACTTGATATTCAGAGAAGGGGACTGGTATCTGCAGGTTTTAAATAATAGTTTACCTTTAATTAACACAAAAAAGATGGGATTACAAAGATATAACTATTACATTAGAAAATGTAGAAATTAAGAATGACTGTAATGTAAGAAAGCAAGGTATAAAAGGAATAATTAAAGTATAAAAGTATATAGAGGGAGAAGTGGGAAGGTACAGGTTGCAGTTTTTTGTAAAATGAGTGTGAAATAGTTTGTCAGATAGCACTATATCTTCTATATTTTAGTTATGTATGTGTTTATGTATTTTCCTACAATAAAATAGATTTCTCATTAGGCATTTTCAAAGGCAGTGTTTATAATACAAGTTACCATTTAAGTGAATATGGCTATCTTTATATTCTGCCCATAAGATTCTCAGAGGCGCCTGGGTTGGCTAAGGTAGAAAAAGAATGGTCTGATCAAAGGCAGATCTTTCCTCTCTTCTCCACTCCACTGTCCCCAGTATTGCAATCAGAAACTCCAACTTTTTCTACCCACATTATTGATGTGTAAGTAATTAATTACCTGGTGTCCTTTTTTACAAGCTCCCTCAATCTCATGATAGTCCTGCTCTGTACACATGGGACAAGCTTCAGCACTTTCCCACAAGAAGTAGAAGGCACACCCGTCACAGGTACCTGCAGGGCAAGAGCTACAAAAAGATTATATATAAAAAAGTGGATTATAAATTTTGTTTTAAATCTAAAAGAAGGTAGTTAAATTAGTCTCACATTCCCAACAAATTAGAGGACATTTTGCAGCAATGCATATCAATATGAACACACACTACAAACAGTTAGATATTTTTTTACGATCTAAGAATTCAAATTAATGAATGAATCCAATCTGTTATCCAATTGCAAGCAGATTTGAACCATAGTAAATCAAGGAAGTGTCATCATTTGGAAAAAGAATCCTCTCATAATTGCATACAAGGCTGATTTAGACAGACAGCTAGTTCTTGATGCTGTAGTGTTCAGTTTCACAACATTTGACTTGCAATTAAATGTGTGAATGGTTTCATTCAGAAATATAACATTGAAGATGACAGTATAGTGATATGAATGTCTGGTGGCATTTGATCTATGCTTAAGAGTTTCCTATTTGCAAGCCATTGTTCAGTGTTATGGTTGTAAGAACAACTCTGGCTAAAATAGGCAATGGTGTGTTACAGTGGCAATACACTAGAAGATTAGAGTATGAGGCGGACCAGAGTGATATGTGTCAATTGCTCCACCCTACTGACCACTTTGACTATTCTCTCCCAGACCACTATAGAGAATTGACTTCAGCTAACAGAAAGTTTATATCATTTTGGCTCATTTATTGGCACTTTGTGTTTATCTTAAGTATAGCTTTTTCTAGTTTTAGCTCACATTCTTCACTATGCTGGAACAGAACCTTGACACACCACCACCACTTTTGCCATGCTTGATCCTTTACTGTGTCAGTATGGTACCTTGCTGCTCCAAGAAGGCTCTCATGTGGGATCATAAACTGCTACTCTCTTTGGCTATGGAAATACTATGGGAGTAGGGCTGGTTATCCCAAAGATCACAAAAGCATACAAGCTAGAGAAAGAAACAAAATTATTGTGGGAAAGTATTATCCCTAAGCAAGTATAAATATGGATTTGCGAGACTGCAATGTTATTTAAAGTTCTTCCAGTTGAACCCTACAAATGACTTGAGGTATCATGGACCAGATGGGGGAAAATATGGTATTTCAGACATGAATGAAAAGCAGGCTGAAAAGCTCCAGTTGGATTTCTCTTGAGGATTTTCAAGGGAAATCAAGAACGTTTTCATAGAGGTGTGGCAAAAATATTTAAGAAAGAACAAGTGGGGTTCAAACTGTAAGCTAGCGCCCAGATTTCCAGGTCAAATGAAGTTGAAAGAAAATGTGGGGGTTTCTCCCTGGTGACATACTGAAGGAATGTAAAAAAAAAAAAGCCAAAATCTTTTTTGGATAAGCACAGTAAAATTTTTCAGAGAAGGAGATCAGTGATGAAATTCTTTGAGCAAGGAAGAATGAGATTCAAACTGTCAGCTAACTATAGATTTCACCTCAAATAAAGTTGAAAGCAAATCTGGAGCTTCTTCCCTCGGTGACATACAGGAGAAAGTCTTTTTAAAAGCCCAAACATTTTTGGTAAGCATAGCAAAAGTTATCAGAAGAGGAGAAAGTAACATATCCCTGCTTACATCACTTTTTGTAACAGATACCTGGGAACTGAAATTTCTCCTTGGCCAGGTTTTGCAGGGTTACACCTCATTGTCACGACAGAAGCACGGCCATTTTCACAAGTCGCTGTAGCTCCTGAAGACCTACACAGAAATGAGAACATATGAAACAAAGTCATCACTCTCATCATTATGTTGTTGCTTAAGAGTATGTCTTATATCATATCAACATGTTTGCCTTCCCAGAGATAAAGCCTTTTTTGTCCTCATATTCCTTTTATCCTGGAATTTTCTTACTTTTCTGTTACAAGTGTTGCTTCTAAATACAGTAGCGTTGAATGTTTGTGTTGACTCATACAGTTAGCAGGCAGCATGAGGTTTCTTCAACAAGGTAGGTTATAAATGTAGATATAAACAAAAATAAAATTGGAGCATCAAAGAACCTGAATGTCCTAGGTATGTTTTACCTGCCTGTCAGTCACCTCAGGACTAGGATGTCACTCATGTGACATTTTGGCCCCTAAATTAACTTATAGACATTAACAAGGGATCAGTAAATATGAGAATAGTCAGTTGCAGCTCATTCTGAATGACAAGGAACAAAACAGAAAGGTCGTTGTTGCCATTTTTACAGTGCTTTTGAATGTTCATGCCTGTACATGATGGGAACATACAGCATATATCAAATAAAGAAATAACCATCCACTAATTCAGCATCAATGTTGTACATGGATTGAGGGCATCTGCCTAGAAGTAGCCATCCTTTGTCTGGGTGTTGTTTATTAGTTACTGTCTTGATTCTGGTGTTTCTCAATACTGGTAGCCAGATTTTCATGGTTTCATCCTTTCTGTTGAAATTGTTCACATGCTTGTGGATTTCAATGGCTTTCTGTGTAGTCTGACAAAGTGGTTGTCAGAGTAGTCCAGAATTTCTTTGTTTTCAAAAAAATTCTGTGCCCAGCTTGGTTTGTCTTGTGTTCTGCTATTGCTGATTTTTCTGGCTGAAGTAGTTTGCAGTGCATTTCTTGTTCTTTGAGTATTGAGAAACACCACAATCAAGACAGCAACTAATGAATACCACCCAGGCACAGGAAGCCCCCAGGAAGCAAGCAATCAAAGGCCAGTGAACACCACCCAGACAAAGGATGCCTCCAGGCAACATACACTCCAAGGGAACAAAGGTCTGGCTACTTACAGGCAGATGCTCTCATAGAATCATAGAGCTGGAAGAAACCTTGTGAGCCATCCAGTCCAACCCCCTGCCAGTATTATACCCCAGCCACCTTTGGGTTCTGAACCTGATTCAGAAATGAACTCCGACCAGGATGAAGCTTATTCTGACCTTTTACCCAGTTCTTCTTCGAGCTCCTTTCAATTACAGACCCCAGCTGTGGATAGCTCCGATGCTTCCTTAATTGGGAGAGATACTGAAAACATTACTCCCGTGGTAGAACCAGATGTCCCAAGTTCCTCAGGGAATGTATCCTTTAATAGAAGGTAGTTTTTGTATCGCCAGAGATCACAGAAACAGGAACTTCGCAGAGGTAAATGATTGGCATCTAGAGGGGATACTGGATAGGAGATTCCCTTGGGAACCTTTGGGGAGTTAGTTTTCCTTCGCTGTGATTACATCCAAGTTCCATAAAAGTGTCTTACTCTGTGAACAATTTGCGGTGTCAATGTAGCATCTCCCTTTAGAACACTTCACCGACTCCAGTTCCCTGATTTCACCAAGCCGAGCCTCCTGTTTCCTGGCGGCCAAGCCAAGCAGCGTCTCCCAATTGAACCAGAGTAAATTCACTTCCTTGCCTTGTTCCTGAATCCAGATTGGATTTAACTCCGTCTCATTCCTGCCTTGATGACAAAGACTATCTAGTGACTTTGGACATTGTTCTTTGGAACTTGCTCTTTGGACCTTGTTATTTCACTCTTGCTTCCTTGTTGTGTTTCCCCGCTTAAGAACTTTCAACAGTTTTGAGTGTGCTTCGGTTTCTGGACTTTGGACAATAATACTGGACATTTCTCTTCAACTCGTTGGACTAATTCATACCATATCATAAAGGACTATTGCTCACTCACCCTTTCCACTTATTCTTTCCTGAATTTATAATTGTTTTAATAAAGATATTATGTCTCTGTTTGGTTTCCAGTGCTCACGCTGCCTTGGAGTGTTACAGCTAAGAAGCAGGAAAATTGCATTGAAAGCACCCCTGACAGATGACCATCCAGCCTCTCTTAAAAGCCTCCATAGAAGGAGCCTCCACCACACTCCAGGGCAGAAAGTTCTACTGCCGAACAGCTCTCACAGTAGAAAGTTCTTTCTAATATTCAGGTGGAATCTCCTTTCCTGTAGTTTGAAGCTATTGTTCCACATCCTAGTCTCCAGGGCAGCAGAAAACAAGCTTGCTCTCTCCTCCCTATGACTTCTCCTCACATATTTATACATGGCCATCATGTCTCCTCTCAGCCTTCTCTTCTGCAGGATAAACATGCTCCGCTCCTCGTAAGGCTTCTTCTCCAGATCCTTGATTATTTTAGTCATCCTCTTCTGAACACATTCCAGCTTGTCAACATCCCCCTTAAATTGCAGTGCCCAGAATTGGACACAGTATTCCAGGTGTGGTCTCACCAAGAATAGAGAATAGAGGGGTAGCATTACTTCCCTCTATCTAAACACTATACTCCTAATTATGCAGGCCAAAATCCCATTGGCTTTTTAGCTGCCACATGACACTGTTGGCTCATGTTTAACTTGTTGTCCACGAGGATTCAAAGATCTTTATCACACGTACAAGCTGTTGAGCCAACGTCCCCATTCTGTATCTTTGCATTTCATTTTTCCTGCCTAAGTGCATTTGTCCCTGTTGAACTTCATTTTGTTAGTTTTGGCCTATCTCTCTAATCCCTCTATTGACTATGCAATCTCAAGTTACTCACATGCTAATGGACCCCACTCAAACACTTGTAAATCAGGCTTGCTAATTGCACCCTTCACACTTAACTAATGGTTCTTTCTCTCACCCTGGACATTCCATAGGTATATATACTCCACTTGCATCTACCGCCATCAGATCCTCTGAAAACACCAGTCACAGATGCAGGTGAAACATCAGGAGAAAATGCTGCTAGAACACATCTATACAGCCCAGAAACCACACAACACTCCAGTGATTCCAGCTATGAAAGCTTTCAACAATACAATGCTGCATTGAATTTAATAATGCTTACTTCTGGATAGAGAGAAATATGAAGAATATGGTAATGATACAGGTGATAGTACTGGTTTATGAGGGGTTTTTTTAATGTGCAGGAGTGCTATAGAGAGAGTCTCATTTTAATAAACCTTCCACCTACTTGTAATAAAAATGCACATCAGGTATCTTGTTTTCAGAATGTTCAAACATTTCTGGCTTAACAGTTATATCTCCCAGTGTTGTTTCAGTGGTAGCTCCTGCAAAGGAAAAAAAAGTGATTATAACTTGAAAGAATCAATACTAGGATTTTTGTAGATATTCTTATCAAATATGTGGTAAGTCACTGGTGACCACAATCTACACTGTCATGCTGAGTCATTTCAAATATGGATAAAACATTTAATTTCTCTGGAAGTTAACATTTTCTCCATGTAATATTATGCATTATGTATGTTTCTTCACATTCAAAGCTGGATCTTTTTTTAAAAAAAACCAATAAGACTGAAACTGAACAAAACACAAAAACTAAATGTAATGTTTTGAGAGTAGCAATGCTTTTGGTGGATGAGGAGGCACCAATGAGGGCTTTCAAAAAGTGCTTAATTTAAATCTTCATCAATTAAATCAATGTGTGGATGACTGTGTGAGAAGCAGAGGCCAATTTCAACCAGATGCTCTAGCAAGCTGTACCCCTGCACAAGCACACAGCAAACCCAAAAACCAGTTTTCCTCTGCAATCCCTTTCAAAATGGCAACCAGAAATGATATCACATTTACTTTCTATCACCATTCTGAAAAGGACTGCAGAAGACAATGTAAATATTTGGGAGGGGTGTTCTGTGGGTCTCTTTAGGTATTTTCACATGTATTTTCATATGTTTGGGGTACTTTCTGTGAGTAAAATAATAACATAATTCCTTCTGCCATTTTGAGAGGTATTGGAGAAGACCACTATTTGTGGATAGTAAGGGATTCTGAGAGTTTGCATGGGTGGAGAATATTTTTTTAAGATTTTTTATATACAGTACTCATATTTGTGAGACCAGTATCCAAGGTTTCATTTACTCATATCTGACAAAACATGCCAATTCTACATCCACCAGTATTATCTGCAGTTTTGTGTATCCACATGAAGTCTCAGACTGTATTCCCATGTATATGGGGATCGCACTGTATTTGGAAAGTGTTCTGTACTGCTTTGAAGCCCAATGCATCTGAAAATTATGCCAACTTCCAAAAAACCTGTTTGTGAGACAGGTGTGGATCTCCAGGGACCACAGAAGTGGGACCTCGATGCTCCATGAGAACTACTAGCTGTAAATTTTTCCACTCCTGTAGTTTAATAGAGAGAGGAAAATTATAAGTAGCAAAAGCAAATTGGTGCAGGTGGAATTGCTTTTTATGGCAGAGTTTTGACTAGAAATATAGGAAGCACAGGACACTGCCTTCTACTGAGCCAGACCACTGGCCCATCTAACTCCAACAACTTTCTGGGGTTCCAGGCAAGATTTTTTCCTAATCCTATCTAGTGGCCACACTTTGATTTGTTAGGAATATGGGAATATATTTAAATGTGATCTGTTAATAAGATAGGATTAATAAAGCAATGAGGTTTTAACTGACGAAGCTGCATGATACTGTAACTAGCTTGCATGTCTACTCATCCACTGTACTAAAGAAGGAGTCTTTGCAGGTTTGTTAGGAAGGGAGTTCTGATTATGCTGTCAGGAGCCCATGATAATTTCCATAATCACCAAGTTTGTAAAAGAATTGGCTGATGCCATCTGACCTAGTCCTGTCTTGAGGTATGCTTAGCTACTAGTCCTAATCCTACTTGACATTAATAGGATAACCCCTCTTTTTCTTGTGTCTTAAGATATGTTGTGCAATTTTACACAAAGTTTTAAAATGATTTATGTTTGATAGGCAGAATTCCAGAAGAAGAGTCATGAGGACACCTTCAGGATTTGAGAGTTATCATAGCAGATCCCAACAAATCTCCCCCAGAAAGCAATCATGAAGACCTCAAAATAGAGTCACAGGATTAAGTCATATAAATCCACCTCATCCCCACACTTATTTTCAATTCTGTGAAGTCTTTACTAAGAACAAGCAAAAGACTGAAGTACTCACCAAAAAACATATCAGCGAGGCTGTTGGACTGAAGTGCCAGAGCAGTTCGGAATCCTTTGCTATCGGGTGGTATGATAGTCGATTGACAAACAAAAGCCTTTACAACATTGGAAAAATCTTCTGATTCAGCTACCATATCCTTTAGTGTAATATCGGTTATGTTATCTGCACATATTGCTACCTTTCCCCCCTGTGAATGTCAAATGAAAGTGAAAGGTGATAAAGATGTGTCTACTATGCAGGATTTCCTAACATCTTGCAAAAGAGAAGTTTCATACTGCTCGCTATGACTTAGAGCAAATTTACTAACAAATTAGTAAATATTCTACAAAACATGAGCTGTACTTTCATGAAAGAACCAACATGGACCGTAAAAGTTCTTTACAAATGATCAAACAGTGAGCTCATCTTCCACCCTGTGTTTAATGAGAATTGATGTTGGGAAATGGCATTTTTTTAAAAAAAAAATCATCAAGGAACCATGCTGTTTTCTTGAACAGCATAATAAATTAGCTTGAAAGTTAAATGTATTTTGGCATTTAGTTAAGGATATGCTACCTCACTTGGAGCTAAGGCAGGAATTGGGAGAATGGAGGACGTACTAAAAGAATGGCTGGCATACTTCAACAAGCAGTGAATGGGGTATTTAATTATAGATCTCACCAGTAATGCGAATACATTGGTGTGGAAATCTGTATTCCTCCTATTACTCAAGTATGACAAAAACTCAATGTAGTTTACAATTGCTCAGCTGACACTTAGCATTTCAGAACAATAAAATAAAATTGGATGCATATTCAATGGGGCTATGTAAGGGGGAGACAGTGGAGGGTCTCGCCCTAGAGTTAGAAAGAAGCTGTTCCTTTAAAACACCAGCAAGGTCCAAGGATGCTGGACCAATGCAAGGAGGAATTGGAAGGAGGGAGGGTGGAGTGAAGGAAGGGAGATAAGAGGGAGAGGTGGAGAAGAAGGGAGAGTTCCATTGGATTTGAGTTGTCGGTGTGACTGAAATAAAGGATGTGTTGTCGAAGGCTTTCATGGCCGGGATCACAGGGTTGTTGTATGTCTTTCGGGCTGTGTGGCCATGTTCCAGAAGTATTCTCTCCTGATGTTTCGCCCACTTCTATGGCAGGCATCCTCAGAGATTGTGAGGTATGGATCCATACCTCACAATCTCTGAGGATGCCTGCCATAGAAGTGGGCGAAACGTCAGGAGAGAATACTTCTGGAACATGGCCACACAGCCTGAAAGACATACAACAACCCTGAAATAAAGGAGTTACTGGGAAAATTATAAGCAGTTATCGAAGTCTTGTTTGTTGCAAACAACTGCCAGAATGGATAAAGCTGGACCCTTTCACAGGCTACCATGCATATTTTCCACATTTGTTTTCAGGGTGAAAATATTGATTGTGATCAAGTAAAAATATGTCATTATCCTCCAAATAGTTTGTAAAAATATTCACATTTTAAAATCCTGTTTCGTGCAGCTATTTTTCAGTTGGTTTTTACATCCTTTTTTCATTCTAGATTGTTCGTTCCAGACCATTCATCTTGGGGCACAAGAGACCACACAATGAAATAATAATAAATAATAAATTTTTATTTATATCCCGCTTTTCTCCCTAAATAGAACCCAAAGGCATTATGATTCTACAATTCCAAACATATTAGACTATGGACCGACATTGCTGAAGACAAACAAGAACAATGAAAATGAATACAGTTCTTTCAGGGTCTGTCACATGTGCAGTCCCAAAGGATTAGGAACTATGTAAGGTAAAGGTAAAGATTTCCCCTTGACATTAAGTCCAGTCGTATCTGACTCTGGGGGGGTGGCGCTTATCTCCTTTTTTAATCCAAAGATCCGGTTTTGTCTGTAGACCCTCCAAGGTCATGTGGCTGACATGACTGCATGGAGTTACCTTCCCGCCAGAGCTGTATCTATTGATCTACTCACATTTGCATGTTGTCGAACTGCTAGGTTGGCAGAAGCTGGGGTTAACAGCAGGAGCTCACCCTGCTCCCTGGATTCAAACTGTTGACCTTTCAGTCAGCAAGTCCAGCAGCTCAGCAGTTTAATCTGCTGCGCCACTGGGGACTAGAAGCTATGTAGCACTGGGGAAATTTCATATGCTTTGGTGAGAGCAGGAGGACATGTAAAAATGGCTTGAAATGTAAGCTACCCTGTTTCCCCGAAAATAAGACAGGGTCTTATATTAATTTTTGCTCCCAAAGATGCACTAGGTCTTATTTTCAGGGGATGTCTTATTTTTCCATGAAGAAGCGCTCACATTTATTGTTGAACAACAAAATGAACATTTATTATATACTGTAAAGTAGTTGTCAACACAAACCAGCATAACCAGACAAACTATGAATCCTATCAAGAATTTCTTGTTACTAGCATTATTTACTAGGCTTGATCGATCCATGAAAAATTTGATTCTAAACTCGTTTCAAAACTAGAGGGTGCAGTTTTTCGTTTTTGTTGCTATTTACGAATTTGGCCCCCAAAATTTTTCGAAATTAACGAAAATTCGTTATTTTCGAAATTAATTCATTAATGGCGGACGCGCATGCACGGTCGCCCCAAAACAGCCCCGGGGGGGGGGGGTCGGGGGCTCTCCTGCTCTCATTTTTTCAGCTATACTGATCAAATTTGGTACAGTGGGAGAACAAAATCCACCCTGCTTGTTTGCTAAATTGCAGAGCGTTTGCCCTTTCCTAAGATTTATTGCACAATTTTATAGTTTACTGTGCCCGGCCACGCGTTGCTGTGGTGTATGGGAATTCTTTGTTAGGTAGGTGGAATAACAGTGAATAATAGCTTTGTAGCCTGAAAGCCTGGCCATTTTCTTATGGGAATCCTTGTTTGGTGAGGTGGAATAGAAAGGAATAGGCTTGCTGCTTGGAAGGTTAGGTAGTTGCCTTTTAGGGGGGTAGAATTGTAATGAATAGCCTCGGTGGTTCAAAGCCTGGGTGCTTGCTATCTAGGGGAAATCTTTGGTTGGTCAGATTCACAGTAGTATCACTGTTTCAAAGCCTGGTCGCCTTTTTCGAAGGTTAATCTTTTATTGGTCTGGTTGAATTGCACTGAATATCCTTGCAGCTCAAAAGTCTGGCTGTATTTATTATTTTGTATTATATATATTACTACTAAATATAGAAAGCACGGCACATTGCCTGTTGTTGGTTTTGGCCTTTTTTTGGTGTTGTGATGTGTGATTGTGTTGTAACATACTGGAGGCAAGAAAAGAAAAGAAAGAAAAAGCCACAGCCGGCAAGGCCCGCACCTTGAAATACTGCCCAGGGGGGCCGGCCACCGTTGGCCGGCACGCTTCCCGAAAAGGAAGAAAGAGAGGCCGCCCCCAAGGAGGCTTCCGTGCCAAATCGCACAAAGGGTTAAAGAACGACAGCCGAGAGAGAAGAGAGATGCGGTGCACCGCGGGAAACACGACCACGTTGGCCGTGAGGCAGCAAAAACAAAACAAAAGAAAGATACACCCACAGGCGGCAAGGCGCCCGCACCTTGAAATATTGCCCAGGGGGCCGGCCACCGTTGGCCGGCACGCTTCCCGAAAAGGAAGAAAGGAGGCTTCCGTGCCAAATCGCACAAAGGGGTATAGAACGACAGCCGAGAGAGGAGAGATGCGGTGCACCGCGGGAAACACGACCACGTTGGCCGTGAGGCAGCAAAAACAAAACGAAAGAAAGATACACCCACAGGCGGCAAGGCCCGCACCTTGAAATACTGCCCAGGGGGGCCGGCCACCGTTGGCCGGCACGCTTCCCAGAGACAGAGAGAGAAGTAAAATACCTGGAAATGTGGGCGCAAGCCCCTCAGACGTGTCTTCTGAACGTCTGCTAGTGAACTGTGGGCCCAAGCCCCACTGACCAGGGGGGCCGGCCACCGTTGGCCGGCCCCACGCCCACCACTGAACCCACATGGGGAAGGGCGTGTATTCTTCACGTCTGATAGTGAACTATGGGCCCTAGCCCCACTGACCAGGGGGGCCGGCCACCGTTGGCCGGCCCCACGCCCACCACTGAACCCACATGGGGAAGGGCGTGTATTCTTCACGTCTGATAGTGAACTGTGGGCCCTAGCCCCACTGACCAGGGGGGCCGGCCACCGTTGGCCGGCCCCACGCCCACCACTGAACCCACATGGGGAAGGGCGTGTATTCTTCACGTCTGATAGTGAACTGTGGGCCCAAGCCCCCCTGACCAGGGGGGCCGGCCACCGTTGGCCGGCCCCACGCCCACCACTGAACCCACATGGGGAAGGGCGTGTATTCTTCACGTCTGATAGTGAACTGTGGGCCCAAGCCCCCCTGACCAGGGGGGCCGGCCACCGTTGGCCGGCCCCACGCCCACCACTGAACCCACATGGGGAAGGGCGTGTATTCTTCACGTCTGATAGTGAACTGTGGGCCCTAGCCCCACTGACCAGGGGGGCCGGCCACCGTTGGCCGGCCCCACGCCCACCACTGAACCCACATGGGGAAGGGCGTGTATTCTTCACGTCTGATAGTGAACTGTGGGCCCAAGCCCCACTGACTAATGTGTCAACCAGACCATAGCAACACAGTCTGTAGCCGACACAAAGGCACACTCCATGACAGCAAACCGTCAGCGGCCCTGGCCGCACCCTTCCCGGGAGGACACAAGCTAGCTGGCATTCCACAGGGAAATCATGGACATCATGACATCAATAATGATTGTTCTAATACCACAGTAAGATCTTAATTGTTATTACCCGGGACATCTTCCCGGAGGGACTCTGAGCAGCTTCCATGGGGCGTGGCCGTCAGCAATACAATGTGAACAATTAAACCCCAAAATTTTATATTTGTCAAAGGAAATGTTGCATCAATAACACATAAAATAAGAAAGCTGTCACAGCATTACCTGCTTAAAAAACAGAGGTGTAAAAACAGGGCTCTGTGGCCGAGGGCTGAATAATTGCACATAGATGAGGTAGTTTGAGAGTTAAAAATCAATAAAGTGCAAAATACTCTTTGCCTGGAAACCAATTCTTCATCTGCCAGCGATCCACCCCACAGTCCACGAAGGCTTTTCGGAACTGGAATGTTTTACGGCTATGATGTCAGGTTTATGTTTCTATGGCGTTGAACTAGAGGGAAGACTTGTGTGTGTGTCTGGTGTTATTACAGGTAAATGACCAAAGCAGGGTTGAGAAGGAAGCCAAAGGGAACCACAGAGATGTATAACTGTCAACAGCATGGATTGGATGAGGAGGGTTTGACAGACCTTTACTTTATTCTTGCAACATCTCACTGTAGGTGTGGACTGTGGTCTGCAAGTTAGTAGAGGTTTTGCAGAGCTGTGTCCACACTACACAAAAAAAGAAAAGAGACTTCATGCAAAAATTGGAGGACCGCATACTGGCATTGTCATCGCAATGCCGTAGTCCAGAAACCTGCAGATGTCAGAGCTTGACCATTAGGAAGGCAGAGCGTGGGAAAAAACGGCACTTTTAAAAAGAATTCCTTTTTGAAAAACAAGACAGTGCCTGGGAGTGTTAGAAGATCCAACTGGTCCATCCTCCATGTTTTATTGCCCGTCCGATTCAAGGAGGTAGTGATCTTACAGGCATAGCATCAGGATGGCATGGACTTGAAGGAAGTGACGCCGTTGATGTCCTACAGGAATTTCTTTTCTGAATCTGTCCGAGAGTTCTCCATAGATAGTTGAAGACTACAAGTCTTACTTCAGAGTGTAAGACTTTCTGCGGTGAGATTCCACCCTCTTCTATCGTCCTACCAATAAACAGAACCAGCGCCCAAGGGTCACTAGCAGCCGCAAAGGCACACGCCCTGACAGGCAAAGGGCACCGTCCTCGGGCGCGGACAGAGGGCGAGGGGAACCTTAGGCGTCTGTCCCTCGGCAACAGCGTCGACAACCGCCTCACAAGGTGATGGGACAGTGGAAGAAGAAAATTTAGAAAAGTGGTGGACAAGGCCGAGGTGTCCCGCTTTCAGCGGTGCGGTGATTCCACCCTCTTCTATCGTCGCTGCCAACAAGGCAGCAAGAAGCACTTCCGTAGCCAGAGGACATGCGCCCAGAGGTCACTATCAGCCGCAAAGGCACACGCCCTGACGGGCAAAGGGCACCGTCCTCGGGCGCGGACAGAGGGCGAGGGGAACCTTAAGCGTCTGTCCCTCGGCAACAGCGTCGACAACCGCCTCACAAGGTGATGGGACAGTGGAAGAAGAAAATTTAGAAAAGTGGTGGACAAGGCCGAGGTGTCCCGCTTTCAGCGGTGCGGTGATTCCACCCTCTTCTATCGTCGCTGCCAACAAGGCAGCAAGAAGCACTTCCGTAGCCAGAGGACATGCGCCCAGAGGTCACTATCAGCCGCAAAGGCACACGCCCTGACGGGCAAACGCCACCGCCCGCGTGCGCGGCAGGAGGGAAAGGGGGACCAAAGGCGGCCGTCCCGCGGCCACAGCGTCGAGTACCACTGCCTTTAAAGGCGTTTGGAAAGTGGAAGAAGAAAATGTTAAAAAGAGGTGGACAAGGCCGAGGTGTCCTGCTGCGGTGCGGTGATTACACCCTCTTCTATTGTCCCTGCCAACAAGCCAGCAAATTGAAGTTCCCACGCCACAGAACCTGCGCCCAGAGGTCACTATCAGCCGCAAAGGCACACGCCCTGACGGGCAAACGCCACCGCCCGCGTGCGCGGCAGGAGGGAAAGGGGGACCAAAGGCGGCCGTTCTGCAGCAACAGCGTCAATCACAGCCTTTCAAGGTGATGGGACCCAAGGTTTACATTTTCAGAAATTAGTCCAAATTTGATGGTGTTCCTCTGACTTTGACGATTCGACCCTCTGAGTTATACCAACAAGCCAGCAAAATGTGGTTCGCACTCGACGGAACCTGCGCCCAGAGGTCACTATCAGCCGCAAAGGCACACGCCCTGACGGGCAAACGCCACCGCCCGCGTGCGCGGCAGGAGGGAAAGGGGGACCAAAGGCGGCCGTACCGCGGCCACTGCGTCGACCCTAACTGCTCAAGCCGATGGGACAGTGAAAGATGAAACTTTAGAGAAGTGCTGGCCAGTGGCCAAAGTCTAGGTGTTGTATTAATCCCCGTGGCAAAACGCGTCCTCAAACGTTCAGATGGACAGATATATCAAAAAAAATGACTCTGGCGTATTCCTTCACCTTAAATGAATATCCGAAGTATCCTCATCAAATATATCACTGCTCTTTCTGTACAGGAACTCTTAGGATCTGGAGAAGTCCAAAAATTCATGGCTCATGAGGGAAGTAATGTTTGAACCCAAAAAAATTAAAAAATTGAATTGAACGAAATCCGTAATGAACCCAAAGAGGATGCATATCCTACCTAGGATTTCATGGAGTAATTTCTTACCAAAAATCCTTCTACCTCTAGAGCGTCAGTATTGAGGGAGAGAAAAAACTTTGTGACTTCCGACTACAGAGATGGACCAAAAGTAATTTTATTAAGTTCTACAGGGACATATGAAAGAAACTTCACTTTGTTAAACATAATGTAAATCCAAGCAACATTTCTTTGGACGCCTACCTTCACAGCAGTGTGTGAGAAAACTGTCTGTGAGTCCTCGTGGACAACAACATAACAATGAGCCTACTATGGTTTGTGGCAGATCAAATATCCAATGGGCTTTAGGCATGCATAAACTGGGGAATATCGTCGTCTAGATCCAAGGCAGTCCTGTTCCCACTCTACTCTGCCGTGGTCAGACCGCACCTGGAATAATATGTCCAACTTTGCGCAACGCAGATAAATGGAGATGCGTTCAAGCTTGAAAGTGTATAGAGGATTCCGACTACAATGAAAAAGGGTCTGATCAAGCAGTATGAGTACAGGCTTTATTAGCTGGTAATCATTGTTTGGCCTGCAGAAGAGAAGGCTGAGAGGAGAAATGTTAGCAATGTACAAATATGTGAGGGGTAGTCATAGGGAGGAGGAAGCAAGCTGACCAGAAGACAACAGGACGGAGCAGTGTGTTCAAACAAGTGGAATGGTGATTCCACCGGAACATCAGGAAGAACTTCCTGACTGTGAAGAGTGTTCTGGAGTGGAACTGTCTCCCCCGGACTGTGTTGGGGCCTCCTTCTTTTGAAGCTTTTTAGCATAGGCTCGATGGCCATCTGTCGGGAATGCTTTGAATGAAACTTCCTGCGTGTCTGTTGGGGGAGAACTCGATGGCCCATGAGTTCTATTCCAACTCTACTTTTCTATGGTTCCATGATTCAATGATTCGGGAAACGGCGCCTTGTGATTGATGAACCCGAAAACAACAGTGGGCAACGGTGAGTGATGATAAAGACGAGAAAGGAAGGAAAAAGAGAGAGGAAAGCATTGTAGGTTAGAGGAGAGAGTTGTTTGACAGAGTCCAAAGGGGCAACCCCACCCCTGGCCACCCACCAAATTAGCCAAAGTTACTCTGAAGCAGAGCTGATTAAAGGAGAACTATTGTTCTAAGAGCCGTCGGTGTCAAAATCCAAATC
Source organism: Anolis carolinensis (assembly GCF_035594765.1). Lineage (NCBI taxonomy): Eukaryota > Metazoa > Chordata > Lepidosauria > Squamata > Anolidae > Anolis > Anolis carolinensis. The sequence goes on along the minus strand of NC_085845.1, from coordinate 92,888,117 downwards.
TGGGAAATTCAACACGGGAAGGTTGGCCTTCAGGAAAACCAGTTTCTCAACTGTTTGCGGGTCCAGCAAGCTGCGGTGGGGCGTGACTACATCTCCCGCTAGGCTAAAGACCCTTTCGCTCTGCACGCTCGTGGGAGGACAGCTGAGGAACTGGCGGGCTACGTGTGACAGGTCCGGCCACATGTGTTCGCGTGAAGCCCAATAGGCCAATGGATCACAAGAGATTATCTCAGGAGGCTCCTCAAAGTACCTGTTGACCGAGCATTCAGCCGAGTCTACCTTTTGAGCAGAAGCCAGCAAAGAGGATTCTTCAGAGCAGGCTAGTATGGCCACCGTCTCTGCAAAAAATACGTTTCCTGGTCGCTGCTGGAGATCCGTATCCCTTCAGCAAACACCTCCCGGCTCCGCGGGACTTTCTGTCTCGCCACTAGCGCTAGTGCTGGGGGTTACAGGCATTTCCGGAAGAGGGGCCGCTGTGGCCGTTTCCTCCACCCTGGCAGCAAAGACCTCCCTTACAAGGTTAACTAGTTGGGCCTTCCACACGGTAAAGTCTTTTGGGCAGACGTTGTACTTTAGCCGGGGATCACACAAGGCCGCCAGCATATGGACTTTGCTGGAAAGAAGTGGCTCTAGGCGTTTCCGTACAGCAAAGGACAACCTCCTCACCACCTCCTGGGCCGGCGGTGTCAGCGGTCCAGCCAGGGAGTCCATTGTTCGACCGGCCCCAAGCCTTTCTAGGTGCCTCCTTAGCCTCAAGACCATGGGCACTGCCTGGCTAAGAAGGGCTTTAGAGTCCGAAAGGGTGTCAGTGGCATGTTTGAATGGCTTTAGTATGTCTACTAGCTGGGAGATGGTGTCCCACTCTTGCTTATTTGGAACAAGTTTGCTAACTGGCGCAACCAAAGTGAGCGAGATGCCGTGTACCGCCTTCTGCTGCTCGACCATGCATTCAAGCATTTTAAAGGTTGAATTCCACCGAGTTGAGACGTCCTGGAGCAGCTTGTGCTGCGGGAGGCCTTCAAGGCTCTGCCTCTCTCTCAGCTGCCGGGCTGCCTTGATGCTCCTGTGGAAGTAGCCCGCAATCTTTCTACAGCGCTCGATCAGCAGGGAGATGTTTGCGTTGCTGGCTGGCTGCTCTTCTGGGCTCTTTAAACCTTCCTTGACGGTATTGTGAAGCATGTGGGCCATGCAGGACACATTCTGAAACCCGGCACTTTCAACCGCTTTGATCATATTTTTCCCAGCGTCAGTCACCATAAAGCCCCTCCTCATTTCTTCTGGCCTATACTGCATCCACTCCCCCATAATGTTTTCCAGAGAGCTGCAGATGGTCTCTGCCTTGTGATCTCGATCAACAACCTCCAACGCGAGGAGTGCCCAACGATGGGATGTATCCATACTGCCTTCCTTCTCCCACCAATGTGCTGTGAGAGAGAGGTAGGAATGGCCTCCTCCCAAGCTTGACCAAATGTCAGAGGTAAAATGGATGTGTCCTCCCATGGCGCTACGCAACATCTGTGAAATGCGTTCCTTACAGCCCTCGTACAAGCCGGGAATTACTTTTCTGGAAAAGGTGTGACGGGAGGGGATTTTGTATCGGGGGCACAGTCGTTTCATAAGGCGTACGAAGCCTTCTTGTTCTACCAGGCGGAAGGGATGGTGATCAAGGGCAATCATCTCTCCCACAGTTTGGGTTATCTGCTGGGGTGTGAGTAATGTTTCCCCCGTTTTCTTTCTGGGTAATGGAATGGCCCAATCCTCCAAGGTGGACTGTGTCTGCCTTCCACCATCTTCACCAGGAGAACTATGTGTGCTAATGCTGCCACTGGAAGGGCTTGCAGTTCCCCCTCGTACCGATACGGAGGGATGGTGTCGCTTCAAGTGAGAACTCAACCCCGAGGTCGAAAGATGTCTCAGGTCTCTGCCTCTGCTGATATTTGTCCCACAGTGCCTACAAACAGCCAAGGTAGCACTCTGAGAGTGCACATGGAAATGGTCCCAAATATAAGACCTAGGCCTCCCCACAGCCACTGTGGGGACGCCCACTGAGATAGGAGTCGTGGGCACCCTTTCGTCAGCTTGAGAAATTTTTTGTTTGGATGGTACAACCTCCTCTACCTCCTCCTCACTGTCAGTAGCGGGTGGAGGGGTGGGGTTATCTATATCCTCACTATCCACCACCTGTAGTTCCAGGACGGCTAAACCTGTATGTTCCATTGATCGTCCTGTGGTCTCAGCTCTATAAGACAACTGGCTCGGTGTGGAGGGCTGTGTACTTTCTGCATGCGAACAGCCGGCTTCTTCATCAAGTCCACCCACTCCCATAGTTCGGCGTTCCAGACGGATGGGACCCACCCTTACTTTTTTGGCCCCCCACAGTGTCCTGGCTGTGCCTTTACCACTATCAGGACTTGCTCCCCCAGACCCACGTACAGCTGAACGTTTCATGACAGCAGGAGTGTTTTCAGGAGACAGATGGGGGGATGGAAAGGTGTCGTGGAAGTGTTGAAAAATATTTCTTGTTTCTTGATTGGCAACGTGTTATGTTATTAAGGGTATCTTAACTGCCGCAAAACCGTCTATGTATTTTTTAGCTAATTTTTATTTTTTTACAAGGGGATACCTGTACTTTCTAATTCTGCCAAGGAGTAAAGGGAGCTGCAGTTGTTTTTGGCAAAGTTGGCTTTTGAAACACACAGAAAGCGACCCTTTCACGGAGAGACCGCCCTATTTGAGCAATGAGAGGCCAAAAGTGGGTCCCTTTTTCCCCAAAAAGGATTTTTTGAGTTCTGCCAAGCACTAATGGGAGCTGCAGTTGTTTTAGGCAATGTTGGCTTTTGAAACACACAGAAAGCAACCCTTTCACGGAGAGACCGCCCTATTTGAGCAATGAGAGGCCAAAAGTGGGTCCCTTTTTCCCCAAAAAGGATTTTTGGAGTTCTGCCAAGGAATAATGAGAGCTGCAGTTGTTTTTGGCAAAGTTGGCTTTTGAAACACACAGAAAGCGACCCTTTCACGGAGAGACCGCCCTATTTGAGCAATGAGAGGCCAAAAGTGGGTCCCTTTTTCCCCAAAAAGGATTTTTTGAGTTCTGCCAAGCACTAATGGGAGCTGCAGTTGTTTTAGGCAATGTTGGCTTTTGAAACACACAGAAAGCGACCCTTTCACGGAGAGACCGCCCTATTTGAGCAATGAGAGGCCAAAAGTGGGTCCCTTTTTCCCCAAAAAGGATTTTTGGAGTTCTGCCAAGGAATAATGGGAGCTGCAGTTGTTTTTGGCAAAGTTGGCTTTTGAAACACACAGAAAGCGACCCTTTCACGGAGAGACCGCCCTATTTGAGCAATGAGAGGCCAAAAGTGGGTCCCTTTTTCCCCAAAAAGGATTTTTGGAGTTCTGCCAAGGAATAATGGGAGCTGCAGTTGTTTTTGGCAAAGTTGGCTTTTGAAACACACAGAAAGCGACCCTTTCACGGAGAGACCGCCCTATTTGAGCAATGAGAGGCCAAAAGTGGGTCCCTTTTTCCCAAAAAAGGATTTTTGGAGTTCTGCCAAGGAATAATGGGAGCTGCAGTTGTTTTTGGCAAAGTTGGCTTTTGAAACACACAGAAAGCGACCCTTTCACGGAGAGACTGCCCTATTTGAGCAATGAGAGGCCAAAAGTGGGTCCCTTTTTCCCCAAAAAGGATTTTTTGAGTTCTGCCAAGCACTAATGGGAGCTGCAGTTGTTTTTGGCAATGTTGGCTTTTGAAACACACAGAAAGCGACCCTTTCACGGAGAGACCGCCCTATTTGAGCAATGAGAGGCCAAAAGTGGGTCCCTTTTTCCCCAAAAAGGATTTTTTGAGTTCTGCCAAGCACTAATGGGAGCTGCAGTTGTTTTAGGCAATGTTGGCTTTTGAAACACACAGAAAGCGACCCTTTCACAGAGAGACCGCCCTATTTGAGCAATGAGAGGCCAAAAGTGGGTCCCTTTTTCCCCAAAAAGGATTTTTGGAGTTCTGCCAAGGAATAATGGGAGCTGCAGTTGTTTTTGGCAAAGTTGGCTTTTGAAACACACAGAAAGCGACCCTTTCACGGAGAGACCGCCCTATTTGAGCAATGAGAGGCCAAAAGTGGGTCCCTTTTTCCCCAAAAAGGATTTTTGGAGTTCTGCCAAGCACTAATGGGAGCTGCAGTTGTTTTTGGCAAAGTTGGCTTTTGAAACACACAGAAAGCGACCCTTTCACGGAGAGACCGCCCTATTTGAGCAATGAGAGGCCAAAAGTGGGTCCCTTTTTCCCAAAAAATGATTTTTGGAGTTCTGCCAAGGAATAATGGGAGCTGCAGTTGTTTTTGGCAAAGTTGGCTTTTGAAACACACAGAAAGCGACCCTTTCACGGAGAGACCGCCGTATTTGAGCAATGAGAGGCCAAAAGTGGGTCCCTTTTTCCCCAAAAAGGATTTTTGGAGTTCTGCCAAGCACTAATGGGAGCTGCAGTTGTTTTTGGCAAAGTTGGCTTTTGAAACACACAGAAAGCGACCCTTTCACGGAGAGACCGCCCTATTTGAGCAATGAGAGGCCAAAAGTGGGTCCCTTTTTCCCAAAAAATGATTTTTGGAGTTCTGCCAAGGAATAATGGGAGCTGCAGTTGTTTTTGGCAAAGTTGGCTTTTGAAACACACAGAAAGCGACCCTTTCATGGAGAGACCGCCCTATTTGAGCAATGAGAGGCCAAAAGTGGGTCCCTTTTTCCCCAAAAAGGATTTTTGGAGTTCTACCAAGGAATAATGGGAGCTGCAGTTGTTTTTGGCAAAGTTGGCTTTTGAAACACACAGAAAGCGACCCTTTCACGGAGAGACCGCCCTATTTGAGCAATGAGAAGCCAAAAGTGGGTCCCTTTTTCCCAAAAAAGGATTTTTGGAGTTCTGCCAAAGAATAATGGGAGCTGCAGTTGTTTTTGGCAAAGTTGGCTTTTGAAACACACAGAAAGCGACCCTTTCATGGAGAGACTGCCCTATTTGAGCAATGAGAGGCCAAAAGTGGGTCCCTTTTTCCCCAAAAAGGATTTTTTGAGTTCTGCCAAGCACTAATGGGAGCTGCAGTTGTTTTTGGCAATGTTGGCTTTTGAAACACACAGAAAGCAACCCTTTCACGGCGAGACTGCCCTATTTGAGCAATGAGAGGCCAAAATTGGGTCCCTTTTTCCCCAAAAAGGATTTTTGGAGTTCTGCCAAGGAATAATGGGAGCTGCAGTTGTTTTTGGCAAAGTTGGCTTTTGAAACACACAGAAAGCGACCCTTTCACGGAGAGACCGCCCTATTTGAGCAATGAGAGGCCAAAAGTGGGTCCCTTTTTCCCCAAAAAGGATTTTTTGAGTTCTGCCAAGCACTAATGGGAGCTGCAGTTGTTTTAGGCAATGTTGGCTTTTGAAACACACAGAAAGCGACCCTTTCACAGAGAGACCGCCCTATTTGAGCAATGAGAGGCCAAAAGTGGGTCCCCTTTTCCCCAAAAAGGATTTTTGGAGTTCTGCCAAGGAATAATGGGAGCTGCAGTTGTTTTTGGCAAAGTTGGCTTTTGAAACACACAGAAAGCGACCCTTTCACGGAGAGACCGCCCTATTTGAGCAATGAGAGGCCAAAATTGGGTCCCTTTTTCCCCAAAAAGGATTTTTGGAGTTCTGCCAAGCACTAATGGGAGCTGCAGTTGTTTTTGGCAAAGTTGGCTTTTGAAACACACAGAAAGCGACCCTTTCACGGAGAGACCGCCCTATTTGAGCAATGAGAGACCAAAAGTGGGTCCCTTTTTCCCAAAAAATGATTTTTGGAGTTCTGCCAAGGAATAATGGGAGCTGCAGTTGTTTTTGGCAAAGTTGGCTTTTGAAACACACAGAAAGCGACCCTTTCACGGAGAGACCGCCCTATTTGAGCAATGAGAGGCCAAAAGTGGGTCCCTTTTTCCCCAAAAAGGATTTTTGGAGTTCTACCAAGGAATAATGGGAGCTGCAGTTGTTTTTGGCAAAGTTGGCTTTTGAAACACACAGAAAGCGACCCTTTCACGGAGAGACCGCCCTATTTGAGCAATGAGAGGCCAAAAGTGGGTCCCTTTTTCCCAAAAAAGGATTTTTGGAGTTCTGCCAAGGAATAATGGGAGCTGCAGTTGTTTTTGGCAAAGTTGGCTTTTGAAACACACAGAAAGCGACCCTTTCACGGAGAGACTGCCCTATTTGAGCAATGAGAGGCCAAAAGTGGGTCCCTTTTTCCCCAAAAAGGATTTTTTGAGTTCTGCCAAGCACTAATGGGAGCTGCAGTTGTTTTTGGCAATGTTGGCTTTTGAAACACACAGAAAGCAACCCTTTCACGGAGAGACTGCCCTATTTGAGCAATGAGAAGCCAAAATTGGGTCCCTTTTTCCCCAAAAAGGATTTTTGGAGTTCTGCCAAGGAATAATGGGAGCTGCAGTTGTTTTTGGCAAAGTTGGCTTTTGAAACACACAGAAAGCGACCCTTTCACGGAGAGACCGCCCTATTTGAGCAATGAGAGGCCAAAAGTGGGTCCCTTTTTCCCCAAAAAGGATTTTTTGAGTTCTGCCAAGCACTAATGGGAGCTGCAGTTGTTTTAGGCAATGTTGGCTTTTGAAACACACAGAAAGCGACCCTTTCACGGAGAGACCGCCCTATTTGAGCAATGAGAGGCCAAAAGTGGGTCCCTTTTTCCCCAAAAAGGATTTTTGGAGTTCTGCCAAGGAATAATGGGAGCTGCAGTTGTTTTTGGCAAAGTTGGCTTTTGAAACACACAGAAAGCGACCCTTTCACGGAGAGACCGCCCTATTTGAGCAATGAGAGGCCTTTTTCCCCAAAAAGGATTTTTGGAGTTCTGCCAAGCACTAATGGGAGCTGCAGTTGTTTTTGGCAAAGTTGGCTTTTGAAACACACAGAAAGCGACCCTTTCACGGAGAGACCGCCCTATTTGAGCAATGAGAGGCCAAAAGTGGGTCCCTTTTTCCCCAAAAAGGATTTTTGGAGTTCTACCAAGGAATAATGGGAGCTGCAGTTGTTTTTGGCAAAGTTGGCTTTTGAAACACACAGAAAGCGACCCTTTCATGGAGAGACCGCCCTATTTGAGCAATGAGAGGCCAAAAGTGGGTCCCTTTTTCCCCAAAAAGGATTTTTGGAGTTCTACCAAGGAATAATGGGAGCTGCAGTTGTTTTTGGCAAAGTTGGCTTTTGAAACACACAGAAAGCGACCCTTTCACAGAGAGACCGCCCTATTTGAGCAATGAGAGGCCAAAAGTGGGTCCCTTTTTCCCCAAAAAGGATTTTTGGAGTTCTGCCAAGCACTAATGGGAGCTGCAGTTGTTTTTGGCAATGTTGGCTTTTGAAACACAGAAAGCATCCCTTTCACGGAGAGACTGCCCTATTTGAGCAATGAGAGGCCAAAATTGGGTCCCTTTTCCCCCAAAAAGGATTTTTGGAGTTCTGCCAAGGAATAATGGGAGCTGCAGTTGTTTTAGGCAATGTTGGCTTTTGAAACACACAGAAAGCGACCCTTTCACGGAGAGACCGCCCTATTTGAGCAATGAGAGGCCAAAAGTGGGTCCCTTTTTCCCCAAAAAGGATTTTTGGAGTTCTACCAAGGAATAATGGGAGCTGCAGTTGTTTTTGGCAAAGTTGGCTTTTGAAACACACAGAAAGCGACCCTTTCACGGAGAGACCGCCCTATTTGAGCAATGAGAGGCCAAAAGTGGGTCCCTTTTTCCCCAAAAAGGATTTTTGGAGTTCTACCAAGCACTAATGGGAGCTGCAGTTGTTTTTGGCAAAGTTGGCTTTTGAAACACACAGAAAGCGACCCTTTCACGGAGAGACCGCCCTATTTGAGCAATGAGAGGCCAAAAGTGGGTCCCTTTTTCCCCAAAAAGGGTTTTTGGAGTTCTGCCAAGGAATAATGGGAGCTGCAGTTGTTTTTGGCAAAGTTGGCTTTTGAAACACACAGAAAGCGACCCTTTCACGGAGAGACTGCCCTATTTGAGCAATGAGAGGCCAAAAGTGGGTCCCTTTTTCCCCAAAAAGGATTTTTGGAGTTCTACCAAGGAATAATGGGAGCTGCAGTTGTTTTTGGCAAAGTTGGCTTTTGAAACACACAGAAAGCGACCCTTTCACGGAGAGACCGCCCTATTTGAGCAATGAGAGGCCAAAATTGGGTCCCTTTTTTCCCAAAAAGGAGTTTTTGAGTTCTACCAAGCACTAATGGGAGCTGCAGTTGTTTTTGGCAAAGTTGGCTTTTTATTCAGAGACCCTGGCACGGAGAAAAACAGCCCTGCATGAGGCAAGGGCCAAATCACCATTGCTGGCCGTGTGGGAAAATTGCAAACGCCAATTTCGTGAGGAAAAAAACACCCACAGGCCCTTTGCAAAAAATTATAAAACCAACACCCAACACCCAACAGTTTACCCACACCTCCAAAACTCACCCACCCAAAATTTTCTCCCGGTCTTCAGCCTAGCTCAGCACTAGAAAACAGCCAAGGAGGCTGTGACGCAGCAAAGTTTACTGCCTGCCTGCCTACCCAAACTCCCTTCCACCCTCTTCAGAAGCCCGGTGCAAATGAGCTACGAGGCTGAGTGCAGCCTCTTTTCATTCAGGACGTCCTACCAGCCCCTCCCCCTGGTTTAACGTGCTCTCTGATTGGCCACAAGGTGCCAACAACACGCTAGGTTGCCCCAGTGCCATTAAACAAGTTTGGGTGATTTGCAAAAGCATTTTTTAAAAACGAAAAAAAAGGCGCCATAACAGAAAACGGCCAATCGCGGTTCGAAACCGCGATATCCAGGCGTGTGGACAACCAAGGTTCAATATTGCTTCAAAACTAACGAAAATAACGAATCAATAACGGTAAACGGGGAAAACGAATTATTTGAGCAAGCCTATTATTTACATGTACAACAATCTATGGTACCTCTTGCAATTTAGGTTTCACAAGGTTTCCACGCTGATTTCTCTCTGTTCTAGTTTCAATGTAGTCATGAATGATGAATAATATAATATACTATAATAATAATATGATAATATAATAATAATATAATGATATACAATATATTAATGAGATAATATAATATAGGATATAATAATAACAGAATATGATAATAATATGGTATTAATAGGATAATATAATAATGGGATATAATAACAGAATAGCATAATAATATAATAATAATAGGATAATATAATAGAATAATAGAATGGAATAGAATGATATAAAATATATTAATAGGATAATATAAAATGGAATATAATAATAATAATAACAGAATATGCTAATAATAAAAAAATAATAATATGATAATATAATAGAATAATAGTATAGAATATAATGATATAAAATATATTAATAGGGTAATATAAAATGGAATTTAATAATAACAGAATAATAATATTATAATATGAAAATATGATAGAATAATAATAGAATAATAATATAATGATATAATAATAATAGAAAAATATAATATAATGATTTAAAATATATTAATAGGATAATATAATAATGGGATATAATAATAGTAACAGAATATGATGATAATAATATGGTAACAGAATAATAGTATAAAATAATCAGTTTCATGGCATAGGATAGGAATAAGGATGAGAGGAGAATCCCAATGCGTCCTGTACCTTTAAGGAGCGAAGCCTTGGGGAGGAGTGGAAAGCCCTCCTCCTTCCTTCCCTCCCACCCTCCCTTGCCCGGGCTCCAGGAGCCAATCAGAAGCCTTGGGGGCGAAGGCAGCATGGCCAGGAGGGAGACGGAAGGAAGGAAGAAACGGCAGCAGAGCAGCAGCCACGGAGGCTGGGGGACAGGCAAGGCAAGGCAGGGAGGGAGGGAGGCACAGAAAGCAAGCACTTTCCCTCCCTCCCTCCCGCCGGTGTGTGTATGAATGAGTGCTGCTTTAGCCCTGCAGCCATGCTTCCCAATGGAACTCTGCTGCAGCCTTAGTTGCTAGGTCTTACTTTCAGGGGAGGCCTTATATTTGGCAATCCCCCCAAACCCCTCCTAGGTCTTATTCTTTGGGGAGGTCTTATTTTTGGGGAAACACGGTAGTAAAGTATCTGCTATCACTTTACTTACAGAATGATGTTGGAGGCAGGGGGCACAAATGTAGAGCAAGTCAAGATCAAAACAACACAGCAAAGAAATCCGCTTTCAGTTTAAAATACCTATGAGATCAGTGGTTCTCAACCTGTGGGTCCCCAGATGTTTTGGCCTCCAACTCCCAGAAACCCTAACAGCTGTTAAACTGGCTGGAATTTCTGGGAGTTGTAAGCCAAAACATCTGGGGACCCAAAAATTGAAGTCCTGTTTTAAGCTTTTGCTTCTTCCCCAAAAAGGTTAGAGTGATCTGATCTATCTTGGGTCATTACCACTATTTTAGTCCAGCCAGTGGCAGTTAACAATTTAACTGGCAAAACAAACATGACATGAGATAGTGATCCGAACAGTGAGAAGGAAGAACAGGAGATGCTGTATTTGGGTAAAGCACCTACTTGGTTTCCACAGAGGCTGATGTTGAAGAAATGGAAGAATTTTGTTCCTCTTGCTGTAAAGCTCGGTCCATTCATTAAAGAGCCTGCTGTACTGAGGCTGCTAAAATCATAGTTCAGGCTCTGATTGTCTTTGGCATAAGTAAGCAGGCAGTCGCTAAAGCAGGCAGAATGATCCTAAGAAAGGAGAGCAAAAGAGATGTGATTGCTTATAGTCTATCAAATTACTATCAAGAATCACTAAAAGGTCATAAGGAAACCCATAAAATGGTCACTGTTGTGACTGAGAAGGGTCCAGATGTTGAAACATCATCATGCCCACTGCATATACAATGAGAGAAAGGGATCTGGCATAATGCTATTTTAAAGCATCTGGAGGAATTCCTACTCCACTAAAATGATTATTTCCACTTAAACTGGAATCATTTGCTAGAATAAAAGAGAAAATGTTGGAAAACTTTCTCAAGTGCAAGCCTATGAGGTTTCTATCCCTTACTGCGACAAGACATGCTTCTAAGCTCTTAATTTTGAAATTCTTGTGCTTTAGGATGATCTTCAGAGATTTCCAATGCTACCACTGGTTGAGTACCTGAAAACCGAGAATCTTCTTGTTATTTATTATTGCTAAAGTGTTGGATTAGACAGACTATTGATCTGATCCAGGCCATTTATATGCAAATTTGTGTTAAGACTCTTCTTTACCTTCGTGCTTTGGCTGCCAGGGCCACAAGGGACACATGCTTCTTGGCCATACACCTGATGCATGGACAGGTATGTATTGGGAAGACATTCCTTGCACTGATTGGTTTCTTTTTCTATATAGTGCCCAGCTGGACAGGGAATGCAGGAGGAACCAAACTGTTCAGAACCGATGGCACAGGCCCGACAAGATGAAGCAACACCATCAGCAGCATTAGTGACAGTGATTGAGTAGATCTTTGCCACATCATTGATGAGCTTCCTGCTCTGTAAAGAAACAATAAAAGGAAGAACTTCTGAGACAAATTCCAAATAATTCATCAAACACTTGTATTTTACTCTTGATTATTGAACTTAGAATTTCGAAGCACTATGGATTACTAATTGTAAGACAACTGTGCTAAGCAAAGCAAAGTAAGTCATTTCTGAGAAGTAAAATAGAATGACTCCAGTATAATTACACAAACATGGATCCATTAAATCATATTGCAGGTTTACTAACCTGCACTGCCCTCTACTGAATTATTTTTGTAATTCAATATAATTTAATGTATGTGCATATATTTTCAGGCGACCTGTCGACTTATGATGATCCCATGAATTGTTCTCAGGATTTTCTTAGACAAGGAATAGTCAGAGGTGGTTTCCATTGCCTTTTTCTGAAATATAGCCTACAGTGCCTAGTATTCGTCGAGGGTCTCCTATTATTAATCAGGGCTGACCCTGCTTTAGCGTTCCAAGATCAAACAGAATTTGGTGCCTTTAGAACATTTAGTAGCAATAGGGAAGGGTTGTTTTGCTGTCTGTGCCCCTGTTCAGAAGATTTCACTTCACTTTCTGTCCCTGTGACAATTGGATTTTGAAAAATTTGACTTTTCATAGAAAGAATGATTGGTGATAAAGCTTTAGTGGAGATAACTTTTCCTCACAATAACTCTTACAGGAATGAATTTCCCTTCCTAGGAGTAGATTTCTTCTCACTTCCTCTCACCCCCATTCTTAAATAGGAGTTGGATGAAAGTTGGATGGATGTAACTCAGGGACTGCTTATATCTAGTCTCTGTAGCTAATGTCTATATTCTGATGCTATGAAAATTTAAACATTATCATAATGTTCCAGTAATGAAACAATCATTATATTAACTTTCTGTGGTTGTTTTTAAGGTTTAAAAAACCCCTGGCTTGGATAACTCTTGGCATTTAATCCTTACGGTGCGAGATTGTAATTTGCCAAACACATTAAGAGTAAAATCCTGAAGCAGATCAAACTCAATTTCATCGAGGGCCACATCAGCCTAATAGCTGCCTTACAAGAGCCACTGAATCCATGGACAGAGTGGCAACTGTAAATTTTTTACATAATGGTTGGTGCTCTTTAGCGGGAACCCAGTTTTAGTCCGCAGATGTTATTATTGTTTATTATTATGTTTATTATTAAATTTATTTATATCCTGCTTTATCTCTCCTGAAGGAGACTCAAAGCGGCTTAACATAAAGGCATTCACATACAATTTAAAAAATTACAAATATACAAACATTAAAACAGAATTAAATATAAACAGTACTTAAAAATTCCCAATTAAAATCCATTAAAACATATTTAAAGTTAAAACTCCTATCACTTTGAATTATCTGCCACACGGACAAGGATAATGGGATTTGCAACCCAAAAGGACTTGTGGCTCTGCGATTAAGGTTAAAGGTCATTTTAAAGTTAGACAGCATATCCACAAGCCTTGTATCTAAATTCAAACTCCACTATCCTCACCAAATAGAACAAACTGCAGCCTTTCAATTGTTACTGTATCACAACTGCCATCAGTTCCAGTCATGATGTTTAATGTTGAGGAATACAGGAGTTGTCGTCCAGCATCTGGAGTGGGCCAAAATTGGCCCACAGATCTTCAGTTTGACACATGTGACCTAGAGCTACCTATATTCAAAACTAAAACTTAAGATTGGATTTTTAACATGAAACCTTTATCACTAAACTGATGGTGGTTGGCAAGGAATTTCAACTGCAAAGAAAAATATAGCTGCTGGAACATTATAGTTCAGATTCTGTGAAATAATGGAAAATTGTACCATTAGCATCATAATCTGGACCATACACACAGATGTAACTGCAGTAAAGGGAGATCATAACCTGAAGGTGTATTGTACATTTTGCTTCCATCCAAGCAAATAATGTCTTAGCTGCCAAATTGTTAAATTCTCCCAAGAGCACACACCTATCTCCTATGGTTTCAAGGTTGTTGTTGTTGTTTTATTTTTAAAAGTTCATCCAAGGTGTTTATTTCCAGAAATACTTGCAATACTCACATCTTGACCTTGACTTGTTCTTTGGAAAGCCCATGTAAATGTAAAAGAAGCATTTTTTGTTATTATGTGTGTGTATGACTGCTTTTCCTTAATTCCACTCCATGATTCCACTACATTTGTGTTCTTTTTATTGATGTCCTGAAAACAAATGGCATCAAATAAACAATATTAGCTTGTAAAACTAAGGTTGTTAAGTAATGAAGACATCTCATTTTTCCTCTTTAGTGGGAGGAAAAGCACAGAAGTTCCAGATGTGACCACTGTTTTGGCAACATGAAGAAAAAATTATACCTGATACCATGTTAACAGAAACCTTTGTTTGAATGTAAGACAATATCAGTTCCCATAGAAGAGAAACTGTGTTTTGATGGCCTTCCTTTTATCCCCTCTCTATACATTGTTAATGTTATCAGTAGATGCTGGGTATAATCTGGAACCCCAGTAATAAAATTATTGTGCTGGATTAAATGGTCTTCAATAGGAATGGACAACTCTCATGGATTAGGAGACTACATTAATCTCTTGGGAGAACTTTCAGCATCACATTACAACCACTTATATATAAAAAAAGAATATCCTCATGTGTTCCCTTGACACTTCCTAGGGGACATGGGGCAATTTTGTCATTTTTTAATCCTCTCCAAGCCATACTGAAATGGAAGAGGCTTTTAAAAAAAAGAATTACTTACTATCTATTTATTTGAAAAATTTATATCCCGCCTTTCTCTTAGCACAGACCCAAGGCAGTTACAACAGAATAAAAACATACAAAACAAAGTTAAAACAACCCAATAAAACATAAATATTTTAAACAGCTAACACAATTTAAACCATGTGAACATTAAAACCAAGATAAAAATCCAGAGCTCCCACTACCACTTATTTGGCTTAATTAAATGCTTTCTTGAAAAAGAAGGTCTTCAAACCCTTCCAGAATGCCATTAAAGAAGGGGCCGATCTTAATGCTTCAGGCAGTGAGTTCTATAGAGCAGGGGGCACCCCCGAAAATGAGCTCTCTCTGGTCCTCTTAAAGTGCATGCCAGAAGGTGCCTGGGTCGATCCCAAGGTCTTCCCACGGGACCTTAGTTGTCAGCCTGGTTTGTATAAGGGAACATGGTGTATCAAGTGTCTCAATACTTCCATAAGTATTTCCAAGTCATTGTCTCTTAGGGCTAAGATAGTCCAGGAGATCTAAGAAGTGGCAAACATGCTCCTCACATTCTGGGTGGTGCATCAGGAGGAGAGAGATTTAGAAATTGGGTCTCTAAAGGCCACATAAATAGAGTTGCCTACATACCCCACTTGTACTCAATTAAACATTGCCACTTGTAAAACATGGAAAATCAGGAAACAAATCTCTTTGTCATAGGTAAAATGCAGGATATGTTGAACTGGTATTCAAACTATTTTTTGCTTAAGTGAGTATATGCCCAGGCACATTAAAAAAAAAGAATTTTCCCCATGGTGCTTACCGCCATGAAATATAGCACACAATCTGCTGAACAGATGGTCTCAAACACAAAGGTGATCCTTCCAAGTTCTGAACCAGTCACACCAGTTACTGATGTTGGAGGTCTACCCAAGAGAGAGGAAATTAAACCACTACAAGATGGTTCAATAGACATTTTCCAAACAATGATACCAGTTTTTTTCTTTTAATACAGCTAAACAATCTTTTTTTTTTTTACAAAAGACAAAATAGCAATCTAGCAAATTATCTTCCAGTATTGTCATTTTATTCTAAAATGTTGTAATGCATTTCCTTCAGAAAGACCTGATTGACCTGAGCCTTGTATATTCAAATATTGCCATTTTATTAAACTTCCTATGGCCCACCAGTGTGGTTCTAATGCGGGAAACAGGAGGCCACATTTAAAAATAAAGACTTAATTATTACGATATTTTGTTTAACAACAGAAATATTGTACTGAAAAATCAAATCGGGGACCAGTCTAGTGTTTCTGCAAGGATCATCAGTCAACTATATTAAAGCTACTAACAAATATGACTCAATGTGAAAGAAAAGCTATTATAAATATAGAATTTTGGAAATTAAATTATCGCTTACTTAAATCCTGGTACATGAAGATTCACAATGAGGTAATCATTATCTGTACCTCCGGCTCCACTCCGAATGTGATCACCAGCTACTTCCCAACCTGAAAAAGGAAATCATATTGATAAAGTAAGATAACATGCAATCTTAGAAATACATTTTAAATACATTAAAGCAGTGGTTCCCAACCCTTTTTTGACCAGGGCCCACTTTGTCCAGAGCCTACTTTATCCAGGGATCAATCTCCAACATTAGTACGAAAAGAGTTACAAATCAGTTTTTGGTCAACTTTAGATTCGCTTTGGTTATTTGGAGTGCTGATTCAGAAAACTGCATTGGATAGACCACATCAGTTCTAGTTTCTGATACAGAATATATGCCATCCAGTAGTTGCCATCTGTTCACCCACAGAAAACCATATTTAATCATCTAGAGCTGATGTCGTCTATCCAATGCAATGGTCAGGTCTGCGGAAAGAAGAGGAAATAAAATAAATTAAATAAATAAAGAGGAACGAGGATTGCGAACTGGATTTTTTTTTCTCATGGCCCACTGCTGGGCCACGGTCCACAGATTGAGAACCACTGCATTAAATAACTGGACAAAATACAGACAGACACATCAACTCACTTCTTTTTTAATGCCCATTCAGAGTGATTAAACAAATGTATACTTGCTCAGGTTTAAGAGCATAAATATAAGTGTCTTTAACCAATATAAATAATAAGCTTAGCATTAGGACAAAGATCTGCGGCACCAGTATGAACTACTAATCAGGTCTTGAGTGCCCCATGAAATTTGGATCCATAAACACCACAGCAGATTTCAAAATGTTGAAAAATATAAGTTACCAGTTCATGAAGACTCACTCACCATTCATCCCATCACATTTTGAATTTCCAACATTGAAACAAGAAGTCTTCATATTGAGAGGTAGTATATTCCACCATTTGTATTCCAGTCCTAGAGCTGGTTCAGTACCAGCAGGACAGGCTTTGCACTCTACAGCAACAAATAGACTAGAGTCAAAAGATAGCAATAAAATAAACAATATCAAAAAGAAGCACTTGAATTTCTGTATTTATGAAATTTAATCTGGTGCACCAAATCATGGAAGATCTGTTCATCACAAATCTTGGTGAGACAAGCATGAAACATCACGACCGATAATGTCTGTTCTGAAACACTGGATAAAAATTACTTTAGAAGGAAACCAATATTGGAAACAGAACTCTTGATCAATTCTGATTCTCTTACCCCTTGTTCCATCAGAAAACATGCCCAAAGGACAAGGAGCACAAAAAGATGAGCCATTGTTGTAGAAACCAGGGTTACAAGGTGGACAATCTTTTCTTTCTCCTGAAGGTGGTAGTTTTACTGCTTCAGGGACATCCTCCCTACATATCTTAGGTTCCACCCATTTGTACATGAGCTGAGTCTGAAATTAAAGAGAAACAAAATAAAAACAAAGGAATTCTTCTACTACGGCTTGATAGAGAGTGCATGCATGCAATGGCTGGCTATTATTTTCAAGGAGCAAAGACACCAATATTTATAGGAAATAAACTAAACTTTTATTATATAAACTCCATTATAGATAGGAAATCTCTCTACGGTTGCTAGGCTAGGCTAAGACAGAGCAAGCAGAGGACAAAGTTGGTTTTCCTTTTGAATCAGTAAAAGGTCTTAAAAAGGGGTGGGAAGTAGAAGTGGAATGAAAGCCAAGAGAATCAATCTAAAGGCCTATATAATCCAGATTATCAAAGCAGATAATCCACATTATCTGCTTTGAACTGGATTATATGAGTCTACACTGCCATATAATCCAGTTCAAAGCAGATAATCTGATTTTATATGGTAGTGTAGAAGGGTCTTAAGAAAAGGTTAGGATAGATAGATGAGATATAAAGGAATTTCAGGTCACTGAGAAAATAATTAACACTATAACTGTTGCTCTGTCAGTTGTAACTCTAAACTCTTGACATTGTTGAATTTCCAAAGAAGACAAAATCAGGGGTGGAAAGTGATGCTCATGAGCCGCATGTGGTCCAAAAACTTGCTTCCTTGGTGCCTCCAGGAGGTCTCTGGGACCCCTGGGATCCCTTTTTATGTGTGTGTTTCCTCTAGATCACCAAAAAATCATGTGCAAACATAGCAGTCACCCTTTTCCTACCTTCCAGAACCCCTATCCATCCAAAATCCCTCATTTTAGGCTCTGAATCAGATGAAAATGACACCTGAATGTGACATAACATCACTTTCAGTACATCCAGAGGCACTGGTAGAGTCTATTGAAGCAAAAATCAGATGCTACTGCCCTTGGTTTGAAATGTAAACAAGCACAATATAATAATGATAATGAAAAGGCAAAATCAAGGTTTGTTGTTTGGGAATTCTTATTTTTTGAATATTTTCCAGCTGTAGTTGGTAGAACCTGTGGATACGGAGGGCTGATTGTATACATCTGTAAGCAATGTGTTTTTTAAAAGTTCATTAAGGACCACGATAAATATTTTATTCAAAAGTCAGAAAAAAGCAAATTTAGATAGATAGATAGATAGATAGATAGATAGATAGATAGATAGATAAGGATATAGATATAGATATATATGAACAAGCCAATTCTGAATGGTCCATCTTAAAGTCCCTAGCATGTAACTCACTAGGCCCCTAATACAGACTTCGCTTCATATTCTAAAGGCTCCTCTATTAGAATAGCTGCAAGAGGGCCTGTCACTCACCTTTCCATCTTGATCACATGGTGTATGGATTTGAAAAAAGTCTTTGCTGGAGCATGGAAGACGTTCCAAACACTGACTTGAACCCTCATCTGGAAGAAAAAGGCAATCATGAAAAAATCTATTTAGTTCAAGATAAATTATGCTACTTGGCCAGGATTTCAAAGCTCCATCTGTATTGATTTGTTCACATATCCAGGATATTATTTTAAATGGTTAATCTCTGCATGTGACTGTAGCTCCAGTTTTGTAAAACTAAAAACACAGATCTCCTTAGCAAAATCTGTAGTTGTACAGTTTGGGCTCATAAGACAAGTAAAAACTCAAAAAACCTTTTTGACCATCCGTTCTGCCATGTTGACTTTGTATTGAAGATTTTATTGCTGAGAGGAATTTCAGTTTGTTGTGTTGACTTAATTGCTTTTCACAATAGTTATAGGGATTGGAGCTGCTTTGTTTTTGCAGCAAAATTAGAGTTGAAGTGTCTTCGGAAACAGTAGATAAAAACTGAAGGATAGACAGGCAAACTAATAAAGGCGAAAGAGGAATAATATCTTCTATACGGGGACGAAAACTCCTTCAAGTCGTCCTCTAAAGAAATTATCTGTTACTAGATAAATCCTTTTTTAAAACCTTCAGCATCACCCCATAACATTTACACAAGATCCTTTCCTACAACCCTGTGACCTAACAAGATTACTGTTACCAAACAGATAATTATCAGCATAATTGTATTTATTATTATTATTATTATTATTATTATTATTATTATTATTATTATTATTATTATTATATGCTTCATAAACAATACCTGCATAGTGTGTTTCTTCATCACACTTAGTGCATTCCTTAGCACCCTTTTCAGAGTAACTATCTCTAGGACAGGCCTGACATGTGGAAGAACCTGGTGTATTGCTAAATGTACCAGGTTTGCAGGGAAAGCATTCAGATGTATAGGCCACTCCTGCAAAAACAAAAATGTAAAATTAATAGTTATCTTAGTATACAAGCATCCAAGCCCATGTGGCATAGTGAGTTTACCTTTGGAGATCAGGATTCAAATACCTGCTCAGCCATAGAAAGTAGAAAGAAACCCATTAAGTATCTTTGGGCAAGTCACACGCTCTCCAAATTGGTGGAAGACAAAGGTAGACCCCCCTCTGAACAAATCTTGCCAAAAAGACCCTGCAATAGGTCACCTTAGCATCGCCAAAAGTTGGAAACAACTTGAAGGCACACAACAAGTATATTAGTAAGTATCTGAGAGATGTAATGGAAAGCTAGTGATGTGTTATAGTACTTGGGTCATTCATTATGTCTCTGAAAACTAGCACTGAAATAGAAGCTGTCTTACTACTGATCAGACTGGGTTTTTTTCTATTAAGCTTTGTTGTCCTTCTGAAAAATAGGTTTCTTTTTAAAGTTTGCAATCAGTCCCTTTATTACTCCTAAGAAAGAGAAAAATGTGTTAAGAAAAATGTGTTAAGAAAAATAGGTTTCTTAACACACCAAGAACCCTATTGGGATCATGGTGAACTCTCTTCAGATTTTTCAGTATTTGAGGGGTATGTGAGAGACAGAGTTGGAAAAAGTCTACCATTCCACATCACGAATACCTAAATGGAAGTTTGGAAACCAGTGCCATCAGAACAGACCTGGTAGGGAAATACATGGAACATTCAAGATGTCAAACTGCATTACTAATTATCTGTTAATTTTGAGATGGTTGGTGGCAGTTCCAGTTAAACAACATATGGGAAGTCACAAATTAGAAAAATAACAGTGCTACCCACAAAGGATGCCTTTTATGGAAGGAAGAATACTAAAAGAGAGACAATGCTATGTTTTCAAATTAAGCAATGACTGGTTGTATTGTTATCTCTAGAAAGACGGATCAAAATTGTTTCTCAATATTCCTAAAGTTTTGAGGAAAGCAATGGGGTGAGGTGGGGGTAGATTTTGAAATCATTTTCTATTTTATAATACACAATTTAAAAAAAGATTTTACAAAGTGACACATAACACAAATCTATATATATAAAAGAGTGATGGAATCCCGGCGACCAACAAAACAACAAAACTAAAGGCCCCCCTAACTCAAAATTTGACAACACAACCCATCATCTATGCCTCCAGGTTGATATAACCAAAAGAAAAGAAAAATAAAGTCCTAATTAGAGGGAGAGGAATAATTGTTTTTATCCAATTGCTGCCAGTTAGAAGGCTAAGCTCCACCCACTTGGGCTCCTTGCAACCAACTCAGCCCAGGGGACAGGCAGAGTTAGGACTCACTTAGGCAGCTTCTGCCAACCCTAAAGTTCAAAAACATGCAAATGAGAGTACATGAATAGGTACTGCTCCAGCGGGAAGGTAACAGCGCTCCATGCAGTCATGCCAACGGCCACATGACCTTGGAGGAGTCTACGGACAACGCCAGCTCTTCAGCTTAGAAATGGAGACCCCCAAAGTCAGACATGACTGAACTTAATGTCAGGGGAAAACCTTTACCCTTTACCTAACTACCACCAATTACTCAATACTTTATTTCCCATACCAACAGACTTTGCCACAGCAATGCGTGGCTGGGCACAGCTAGTGCTTAATATATTTCAATATCAACAATAAAGTGATGGCAATGGATACATATGAGCCATGAGCGCTCAAAGTCGTGTGAGCACGCGACTTTTATGAACTGATTTTTTTTAAAAACAATCCAGGCTCTTACCACAACAAAGATGTATGAGGGTTGAATGAAAAGTAATGCCTCCACCTTCGTAACTCTTCAACAGATGGCAGTACTGGTATGCGGCAGGTACTGGCTTGTTCAGTAGACTCTTCTCTACAGTTCCATTTGGCAGGAAGCCTTAGCATTGAATGGTTGTGTTGTTGAAGTGCGAAGTATGGAACCCTGAGCAAACCATCGGTCAATGCGACTTAAGCAATGTGTAGTCACTAAATTCTTGACAGCAGAAGGTGTCACCCCAAAGGAAATTCATCAGAGAATGCAAGCTGTTTATGGTTATTGTGTTGATGTGATTACTGTGTATCATAGGGCAAGTAAGTTTAAAGATGTTGAGGTGGGAACATTTGACTTGCATGACAAACAAAGAGTTGGATGTCCTGTGACAGCTACCACTGAGTTTCACAAGCAAAAGGTTGACAGATTGATTCAGGATGATTGTTGTATCACTCAGAGAGAAATATCAAGCATAATCGTCATTTCACAAGAACGTGTGGGTCACATTATTGCTTTGCTTGGCTATCGGAAGATCTGTGCACGATGAGTACCCAGGATGCTGACGCCTGAAATGAAAGTGCACAGACTTGAAATTTGCCAGGAACTTCTCTTGTGTTAATGAAGGTGACATCTTTCTCCTTTGGAGTGACACCTTCTGCTGTCAAGAATTCAATGACTGCACATTGCGTAAGGCTTCCATACTTCGCACTTTAACAACACAACCATTTAATGCTAAGGCTTCCCGCCAAATTGAACTGTAGAGGAGAGTCTACAGAACAAGCCAGTACCTGTTGCATACCAGTACTGCCATCTGTTGAAGAGTTACGAAGGTGGAGGCGTTACTTTTATTCAACCCTCGTATTATTTATTGAGGGTCATCTCTTCAATGTTTTTTGCTAACGGCCATAATTTTAAAGCATATTTCCTTTTAGCCCTAGTCTAACATAACAGTGAGTTTAAGCGCAGTGTTTCATGTGCACTTTCTTCAATAAAAATGTAAATGTCTTTCTGCAAATCCAGCCATTGCCTGCAGATGTCACCATTTAACTTCTAGCTGAAGCTCAAGTAAAGCCTGTCACACATCTTAAACTTTTATAGTGACAATGAATTGTAGAAAAATGTAGGAGAATCAAGGGGGTGATGGAAATGGAAAGATTACAATTAAAACTGAAATGTTGTATAATGAATAAAGAATAAACAGGTCGCTTGTGAAAACAACAGTAATGTTGAGAATGATTTCTTGATAGGTTGCATGGTGATCCTATTTTGTTTGGATGTTGTGAGAGTGTCAGCCTTTCCTTATGACCTGAGTAGACATTAGAGCTTAGATATAATTATAACTATTTCTTTTATGTGTATCTTGCTTTATTTTTAAAGTGCTAGAGAGCTCCACCAAAATTTGAAATATATCTGATACGGCTGAACTAGAACAATGAAGAATTATAACAATACAGTTTTGTAGTCAAAAACTGTCATAAAATTGTGCTTAAAGCTCCTGTATACCTTCAATTGTGATGTTTTTCACAAGTACAGGCTTCACCACCTGTGATCCCATTAGAATCCCTGTTGTTCTCCAGTATAATATATTAGTGCCTGATTTCAGTGTCACCTTTGAAAGGAAGGAAACATGAAAATTATTGTTACACAAAAGCTCACCCTGACAAAACTCATTTTGAAACAGGCTATTTGCTGTATTTTTTTTAAAAAAAAATAGGTACATTTCTATGAAGGAATGGGCATAAATTCCAATTTCTCTGTCCTCACTAGACCAAAGAAGCCAACGTGTCCAAAGTTCCTGGGTTTTTGCAACTATCCTTCTTGTAAAATCTCACATAGTGTTGTTATTTAATTAATGGAAGTAAATTAACTCCTGCTCCACAAGTGGACCAAAGTTTGAGATGTAATCCACACACCACTAAGAAAACAGAGGGCCACAAAAACATGAGATAACACACCCTGCTTTGTTGAATTAGCTTGAAGTAAATACTGAGCAAATATAGTTCAAACTGAGAGATCAATTTTAAAAGAAACACACATTATTTTCTCCATCCACAATTGAGGGAGAGATACAGTATTCCATAGGAAAGCCTAGTCCGGTTTATTTAGCATATAGGTTTTTACCATATTTTTAAAGTATAAGTCATTTTTATGCAAGTAAAAGGAGCAGCTCTATCACAGACAAACATGCATTTTACACCATATTATATTTTGTGTTTTTGAAAACTGCCTCTTGCTCAGACTCAAAATCTTGACTGTACACTAGCTAAATCTAGCTTTGGGCCTTTTGTAATATATAGTTACAAAGAGAGGCTAAATAATTCCTGTGTTTGTCCATATATCTCAGTACATTTTGAACTGTTTGTTGTCAGTAGAAACTAGAGAAGAATAGATAAAAAATAAGGAGAGATGGGATGCCAGCAGTCAACAATCCTAAACTCTTTCTAGAATTACTATAGAGCAAGCCATTCTAGCTTCCTGGCTGTTAGCAAGAAGTCTTCTGAATTTACCAACCATAACTTGATGACTTGTACAGATTGGGTGTAACATGTAGTCAAGGTCTTAATTTCCTACAACCTGTTGGATTACACTGACTATTCTGCTCTATATTCCAGGTCACACATTACTCTTACGGAAACAGCCTGGAAGGCCATGTCTGCCTATGGGTCCATGAAAAACACCAAAAGAAAGCATGTGAGATTATCAAAAGGTGCTATGGGTTCACAAGCATCTCAGTAACAATTTTGAGGAATGAAGAAGAATGTGTATGGTCTTGCACTGCTAGCAATACTAACATCTCAACATCCAAACCTGAGATAATTAGTCTTCAAAGCTATTCATTAATTAAGCCACCCAATTTATACTCACAGAATGGGAGCCCCATTCACCATTATCTGTCAATTTCACCCACTTGTCACTTGTAGAATCCATTTCTTGGCACTGGTCATTTTGAATCTGTTGGTGAAAAAAATGGGAGCTATCAGTCTAACTTGCTGTGAGCACAAGCATCTAAGAACATTTTTAAAATGCATTCATGGTATAGCATAATGGATTTCAGTAATGCTTCCACTATCCTTGTAAAATATCCCAAAATAAATCTCCCCACATTACAGAAACCATGGAGATATATGTGAGGTTGTGACAAAAATGGCTTAGCCAAAGACCATTTACAGTGCAATCCTAACCCTGTCTACTCAGAAAAAAAGCCCCACAGGTGCCCCATCTACACTAAAACTATAATGCAGCTTTGAGACAATATGTGCTGCAGTGGACATTAAAGGATATACAGTGCATTTAAAAAGTCACAAGAAAACATGAGTTCAGCCAAACAATGCAGATGCCAGTGCATTCCAGATCCAGAGCAAAATAGGCTCCGCAAAATGCAGAGCGCATTGTAGATACCTGCCGCCTGCTGAAGCATGTTATAGATTCCAGAATGAGGGTTGCTGAATAGTGCTCCCAGGGCATGGCTGGGCAGCAAGGGTCTACCTAGCCCCTGGGAGGAAAAACTGATTACCACCACTCCTGTCACTTTCCCTTTTTTTCACACTATATACCCTTTGGAAATGGAAAGAAAAACCTGCAGAGTGGTTTGAGGACAGGTTGTGTGGTTACTGTAATCACCCACCTGGCCTCATACCAGTTCCAGACCTGTTAATCTAATCATCCATGCAGCAAAACCAGTTCCAAGCTGCATTATAGTGTCAATGTAGATGTGCCTTGAGTTAGACTTGCTCCCAAATTAGTATCCAGAAAAGGAGTGAGCAGCCAAATTGTTCTCAGGGTCCAAATAGCTCCCTCATGACCAATGTGGCAGATGGCACTAGGAGGTAGACTTCATCAAGTCTCTCCTTAGCACTATTTTAAAAAAAATTCAGCAGATTGAGACATGGAGTTACATTCCTCTGCATAGAGAAAAGAACTCAGCTGAGTGCCTGAACGAGGGGCTCCTCCAGGCACTGGCTGGATTGTGCATCTGTTTTATGTTATGCTCATTGACCCAATCAAGCAATGCTTGAGGGAGCAGTTCCTCCAAGTGCCAGCTGCATTGCATACTGGCTTCTTCATACTGCTTCAACAAAGGCAATGTGATCAGAAATATGTGCAATGGTTCCCCTCCCAACTGGGAAAAAAAACACTTGTGCTGGAAGAGATAACAAAACCTGGAGAGGGAATTCTCCATCCCAGGTGGGAAAGGCTGGAACCCTATATGGAAACCCTGTGGACATTTACTTAGAGTGTAGCCTTGCTGAGTTTGGTGGGGCTAACTCCTAGAAAACTATGTGTAAGACTGCAGCCTTAGTTAGTTTACAACTAATCCAGGAATATTCCTTCTACAGACTACATTATATCAGTTCTCAGGAACCTGTAGTATTCCAGGGTGACAACAGTGAACAACTGTAACTTTTTGGACTCGTATCATTTTTCATCCTTGTTTATGCTGGGAGTTGTAGGCCAAAAAAAGAGATCTGGTAGGTTATGCTAACCACTCTAAATATAGATATTTAATAAATATAGATATTTAATGTATATAGACCATGATATACTCTTGCTCAGTGATAATCTAATCTCAAACAGAGCATGCAATGCTTAACTACTATACGTATTCTTGCATACGTTGACCTCATGGATCGGTCAAGAGCAGGTTTGAGGGGCAAATTATGGATTTTGATATGACAAATGGATAAGTTGGTCATAACATGAAGAAGGGAATGCTCCAGTGCTGCCTCAAAGGATCAACCACTCCTGGCTGCTATCATTTTTCTGTCCACACATTAAAAATAGACTGTCCACTCTACGCAGAGAAGGTGGTGGTTTCTGATCAAAATTAAGGTGGAGTGTTCACTCTTTTAAAGAGAGAGAGAGAAAGAGAGAGAGACATTCCTTTCTCTGAGTAGAGTAGTAAAAGGTGAGACCCTTCCAATCAGCCATATAACCCAGAATATCAAGGCAGATAATCCACAATATCTGCTTTGAACTGGGTTATTTGAGTCCACACTGCCATATAATCCAGTAAAATATGGATTTTTCTACCACTGTGTGGAAGGGGTCTGAGTCAGTTGAATGCAACTACTTTTTTGTTTTGAACTCTGCACCAATGAAAGCAAGGCAGAAACTGGAACATTTTAAAGGAATTGAGCAAATGAAATACAGATGATGATTCTGGACTGGATTCTGGAAACTGGGGCAGTGGCAGAATGTGAATCAGTTAAGCACTGTTGGAGATGTTGGATTAAATTAATCTTTACTTGATCCAACAAGGAAATGTATACCTATACAACAGGCTTTGGAAAACAGTTACAAGAAATATCTAAGGACAATAGAGAAATTTAACTGGTTTAATTCAGTTTGATATATGTCCTCATGCATGCTAACAACCTGGCAAGCACAGCTCCAGTTAACTTATCATTTGTTATTTTTTCATGAAATTGATTGCACCCCTACATGGCAATTTTAAATTGCTCATGAGCAAATCGCTGCTTGGGAAAATAGCAAAGTTGTTCAATAGCAGCGCAGACAAAAATGACTGGCTATTCTGTAACAGCAGGAATTTAAGGAAAGTGATAATAATACACTAGGTTCTCACAGCAGTGGTGTAGGAGGCCTCTGAGAGGTAACCCGCATAGAAATAGCTGAAGCTTCATAATGCAAGCATATCTTTGGTACCTAAACTAAACAAGAGGAAAGAAATGGCCAGCCAAGCAGCTTTATACTCAGTATAAAATGCTAGATACCTTTCTCTAATGTAAGAGTGGGCACAACAGAGTCAGGATTGTTTTTGAAACCCCCAAACTTCCCAAGATCACCCTATTTCTAGAAATGAAAATTTTTGATTGGCCTATGTTGGAAACATCCATGACAAGCAACTCACCTTTTAAGCAGGTGGTGTCTCATACCACATCATCACCTGCATACCCTTTTTAACTCAAAACTACCAACATTTCAAAACTAAAATGGATATCATATGATTTCTATTTGTATTATCTTTTTGACATTTTAGTAATCCATATCAATTCTCAACAGATTCCATAACATAGAATTGGCCCCCAAATGAACTCCTATTCTCTGCCCCTGCTTTAAGGAGACATCAGGTGACATCCCTATGGAGTTGGAAACCGATTTGTCACATTTACTCTTCCTTCCTCTTCCCTGCAGGTCAATGTGCACCCCTATATTCGCTCTGCAGGACCCCTTCACCTTCCAAAGGAGATTTTGAGACTTTGGGGAGAGGAAAACCATCCCTTTTGATTCCACCACCTAAAGTACTTCAGCCAGCAAGGTGAAAAATAAATAGAATTTCACTTATAGAACAGGAAAAAAAGGAACATTCTTCAATACAGTTTCTACAGTTCCACCCGAGTCCCCTAGACTTGTGCCCTGAATGCTCCTACCCCTCCATCAATCTCCCTCTCTCTCCATCCCTTTTTAGTCCAATCCCATCTCTTTGTGTTTTAGCCTTCAACATACCTTTGGGGTTTTTTTTAGCTTTTTAGCCTTGTAGATTTCATGTACATGCTTATATGAGACTGTATCCCACTTATGCAGTTCTATGATCATAATAAAGATCTTGATTTGATTTGACAGTTCCTACAGATGTAAATGTGCTAGATTTTTGGGGTTTTTTTTTAAACAAGCTTTATTTATGGGTTATCTGGAAACATAGACACCATTAAATAGTAGATATTACATATATTGGGGTTAAGGACTCTTTTGGATAAAGTTTTATATCCAAAGCATATGTTTTTGCACTTTAAAGAAATAAAGATATTTTTGTTGATTTTCAGCACTTTCCGATACAAGCTGATTTTTTAAAGGTTTAAATGTGCCTAAATCAATAATGGATTGCATCCCATGCCTCATGCTGAAATGTAACTGATTTATTTTTTAAAAAATGTGGAAACATATAATTCATTTTATATAAATGTATACAAATGTATAATGTTTAGACATCTATTACTACATTCCAGTTTTCATGCAGACACTGGTTAATCACTCAACTATGTAACTGCAGGGGCATGGCTTTTTTTGTACCCTTTTTTGAAACAACCTGATAGATGAGAAACCTTATTAGAAAAAACAACCTGATTTAGAGCATGGGAGTCTTTCCAGCCACAAGTTGCCCACCATATGGAAGCTACAATTATTTATTCTATACCCTTCAGAATCAATTTGCCAGGTCCTTGTTAACATGAAATTGTACAAATTTTAGTAATTATATTATCTATTATTAAACCAAGGAATTTAGTAAAGATACATTCAAGCATTGGTCACCAAACTTTAAAGTGCTTTCCTGTCTTAACTCTCACTAACTCATCATATTATAACCACTACATTACACAAGTTTGTGCTTAAGAGGTCATAACAATATGTCTGGAGATGAAAAGCTGACAAGGATGTTTTGATACAAGTAAATTATAGACTGGAAGTGATTCTTGGGCCTAATACTCAGGCAGTCAATGCTTTCAGTTTTCTGTGAGAATAAAATCAATTGGTGCCTAGCCATGCATCTAAGAATTATATGCAGCTGAAAGGAAATTCATGTCACTGCACTAGAATCACCTGTGTCTTTCTCCACAGGAAGCCAACAAGCGAGTATAGCTTTGGGGAGGAGGAAATGAAACTGGTTTCCTATTAGAGCAGGGACTGTCCTGTTAGCAAAGTGTGATAGATGGTATTGAATTAATAGAAGGAAGGTACTGTGGGCTAACATGATAGTTTTCATGAGTTGCAGACAATTACAAAGCTTCATGATGAATACAGCTCTTCATTACAGTGTCTCCAAACAGTCTGTAAATGTTAATTAAGGGCAAAGATCCAATATGGCAGCACCCATTCCGGGTTTCACATACTGTAAGAAATGATGATTCATTCCTTACATAAAAAGGAAAAGTCAGTGAGGACAAAATGAAAAAATTCTATCATGGATTCATTTTGAGTCATTTTGAGTCATTGGCTCTTATTCAGTCACCTACACAGCATTCATAGGGACAGAAGATAACATGAATTAGGGACTCCAGCCACTCAAGGTTTTTGTGATGTTTATTGTACAAACAGTTCTGTGCAATGTATGCAACGAGGATATACCAACTCTGATTTCAAAAATTGTATTATCGGGGCAGTGCCAGGAACAGAAACTTGGACAAGTCAAGAGTTGGGCCCTTACGGGCACTGCTGAAAGAAGGGGTTGGCTCCTGTTTCTTGTGCTGCCAAATTCTGCTTTGACTCTCACGAGAAGTATGTAGAGACAACCCTCACATCTGCTGAAATATCGCATTGCCTTGACACCACCCACCCCATCCCCTTCAGCTCGACAGAGCCAGGGGCAAAGGAGCACTTAATATCCATGCAATCTGATATGAAGCAATACAGGAAAGCATGCAGTGGGTGAACAAGCTCATAAATACCATCAAAACTAAGACAGCCAGATTGTAATGGAGGGATGAGAATTATGAACTGGCCACAATTAGGATGATCCACTGTCAAGCTTTGTGAACTGCTGGACGGCATAAAGAGGGGCCAATTACAACAACCAGACCCTTCATGGAACCCCAGCTTATCCATGAGCTCCCTGGTAATTCTGCCCTGCTGCTTACATTCTGGCAGCTACAGTGGGTCCATTAAGCCTTTGAATTAAGCTATTTTCGGTAAGTTGAAATCCAAGCCATTTGCCTTAACTTGATTGTAGATCTGACTATTAATCATCTAGAAGGCTTGCATATGTCTCATTCATGACGTTGAATAGGATTTAATATGGCAAAGCCTATAAACATTTGAGACCTTGGGGGATTGCTATCAAAACTGAGATGACAGTACTGGATTGGGAGAAATCAATTGACTGTCTCAATAGTATAGAGAAAATTCATATTTTCAAAAGCCTTGTGATAGGAAAGACACTCAGAATGTCAATAAACTACCTCAAAGATATGCTACGTTCATTCTTTTTGGAACAGTGATTGTTAATTTGGTTCTAATGCACATTTATAGCACAATTTGCCTTACAAAAAACTCAAAGAAGATGTTGTTGTCAATATACTGGTATTCAAAGATGACAGAACCAGATTTCTTCAGATGTACGGTGTAGATCAAGGAGACGGTGCAGTCATCCCTATTTGATTCAATGTAATTCCCACGAGGAGTCCATGAAGACCTAAACAAAAATTAACAGAAAGAAGCCTTATTTTATAAGGCAGGAACCTTTTAGCATGTTGCTGGAGATTTTTAAAAAATCAGGGAAATAAAAAATATATATAAGACCTTCCCATTAATCTCTTATTTTTTCTAGAGCAAGATTCATGACAGCTAGAATTTTATAATTATAGGAAAGTATCCACTGATATATGGAAGCCAGAGTGGTTTAATGACTTGAGTTTTGGACTAAGGTACCACTCAGTCTTGGAAGTCTACAGGGTATCCTTGGGCAAATCACATGCTCTCAACCTACGAAGCATGCAATGACAAACCTCCCTGCAATGAATCATGGCAAGAAACCCCTATAGTATCATTTTAGCTAACATGGCATAATATAGATACCCGGGTTCAAATCCCCACTTGCCCATGGAAACCCACTGGGGGATCTTGGGTAATTGACATCTCTCATTCTTAGAGTAAAGCAAGGGCAAACCTTCTCTGAATAAATATTGCCAAGAAAACATTAGGTTTGCCATAAATTGGAAATGACTTGAAAGCCCACCACAACATACACCAGAAGTTGGAATTGACTAAAAGGTGCATAAAACAATAGCAGTTTTTGGAGACTTCCAGGTAGGAAAATTGTAAACTGATTCTCATCTGCAGTGAGGAGAGCTCTAATAGTGAAAGTGCTGATGGTAAAACTCACCCTGGATTAATGAGGAGCAAGTGGATCTAGAATCCTCGTCATTCTATTTACTTAGGAACAAGAGAGCTATATTCAGTTGTTCAGATCTGAGGGATATTAAGATGGTAACCAACTTTCTTAAATCCTTAAATAAAATTCTGGGATTATATAAATGTAGAATCTTTCTTATTAAAATGGTTATTTAAGTACAGTTGTATCTTCAATACAACCATAGATTTGTTTTCCCAAACCAGGAAGAGAAACCAAGAAGGTTCTTACTTGCCACAGCTATCTGCTTTACTTTCTACTGATCCAATGGCTGTGTCCATATAAGTTGCTACATTGGAGAATCCAGCAGGCAGATCATCCCATTCATCAAATTTGATCCCACTTCCCAAAGAGTAGGTGCCTTCAGCACATTTACTGCACACCTGGTTCTTCATTTCTAGATATTCCCCAGACGCACATGAAAAAGCTGATAAGACAGACATTTAAGAATAGATTAATGGCACTGGTAATCCATTCATTAGATATTCTAATTCTTCTTTAAAGGAAACAGTGAATGCAATTGATCAACACAAATAGTGGCAACATTTCTAGCAATGTAAATGAACCGCTATTGTGATCTGTATACCCCCTCACGCGTATATACTCACTGATTCTAACCTCATGGAGAGGAAAAATTGCTACTTTTAGCAAGAAACACAAACACTGTTTTTCATGAGGTTGCCGGTCCCGCATCAATCATTGCCCAAATATATCAGATGCATTAAAGAATGAAAAATGTATTTTTTTTTCCTTCTGCTCAAAATTGACACTTATGGCAATCTTGCACAATGTGTTGGCTATACATTACTTGCAGTATTGTACTAATCTATAAACAGTCATTTGTCCTCATAGTAAAAGGGATAATTATTTCTTAGTACAGGTTGAGTATTCCTTACCTAAAATAGTTGGGACCAGAAGTGTTTTGGATTTCTGGTTTCTGAATTCCTGTATTTGCATATATGTACACAATTAGAGATATATATTAGAGATATCTAAACACAAAAATCCTTTATGTTTATTCTACACCAAGCCTGAACTTTATACATAATAATTTATATGATTTTGTGCATGATGCAAAGTCTATGTGCACTGAACCATTAGAAAGCAAAGGTGTCACTATCTCAGCCAACCACATGGATATTGAAGTGCTGTGGATTTCAGAATTCTGGACAAGGGATGCTCAGCCTGTACTGGAGAAATACAACTTATTTGTTTACTGTAACCAAACCCAACTATCATGTTTGAGCCATGCATACCTTAAATGATGCACACATCATTCTATGTAGGTATTCATACCTGATCTATAGGTGTAAAAACACTGTTAACTCATAAGCAACATAGGCATATGAGTTAAAAGTGTTTCTACACCACACTATAAAACAAATATTATGTTCCGATGAGTATATTATAAAGGAAAGCCTAGACTAGTACATTCTCATAGCCCTTCAGTACCACAGGCAAAAATCATTGCTGCTTCATTACCATCTTTCTATACCATATCCAACTATTTCCATGTTCCAGAGACTCTGCTCTTTCCTCAACACAATGCATATTTCTCATGAGCAAAACTAGCTCTGAGCATGCCAGCTGCTTGCTTGGTTCAATATGAGGCTGAGTGTTCCTAATGGCAAAATGAATCAGTTTTGACCTCTAAGACAGCTTGGTAACTAGATGTTATGTATGAGCATGTATCCTATATCATCGGGGAACTTTTTCCATGCTGATTTATTTGTCAAGGAGACTTTGGACAGTGAAGTTTTGTGAAGCATGCTTCCCATGCTCTTAGCAGGTTCATAGTTGAATCCAGACAAAACAGAGGTGCTTGGCCATCAAGAGTTCTAATCTGGGAGTGGAAGTATGTTAACCAGTCCTGTATGGGGTTACATTCCCCCTGAAAGACTGTGTCCACAGCTTGAAAGTGCTCCTGGATACATCTCTTCAAATATCAGCTCAGGTAGATGCGAGAGTTGAGAGTGTTTACTACCAGTTTCGGCTGATGTGCCATCTGCACCCCTTCCTAGAATCCAAGGACCTAAAGATGGTAGTGCATGAGCTGGTAACCTCAAGATTTGACTTCTGCAATGTGCTTTACATGTACCAAGTTCAGAAACTCTGATTCGTTCAAAACATGGCAGTTACAGGAACAACCAGTAGTGAGCATATTACACAACTATTAAAGTCAGTCCACTGGCTGCCAATCAGTTTCCAGGCAAAATACAAAGTGTGGTTTTGACCTTTAAAACTCTACATGGTTTGGGTCCAGGTTACCTACAGGATTGTCTTCTCTGATACTATCTGCCCCTGACACTACAGGGGGTGGCTATTCCAACCAGCAAGAATTCAACTGATAACTGCCCCCAAGAGGACCTTTTCATCAGCTGCCCCAAGACTGTGGAATGACCTGCCAAAAAAGCTCTGATGGCCAAATCAGCTGTCAGAATTCAAGACACAACTTAAGACATATCTTTTCCGATAGGCTTACCCAATCAATTTAATTTTTGAATGTTAACCTGCATTTTATTGGTAAATTTAAGCTGCGTTTTCCTGTGTGTATTTGTTATACAGAATCATAGAATCACAGACTTGGAAGAGGCTGCATGAGTCATCTAGTCCACCCGCCTACCATACAGGAAAAGCACAGTCAAAGTACCCCTGACAGATATGTATTTAAATAGTGCTTTGTTTTACCTTGCTGTTTTAACTATGCTGTGCCCCACCTCGAACTACAAGGAGAGGTGGGTAATAAATTATTATTAAAATTTTAATATTAATAATAAAGCTGTTGAGAGGTGGGATGTGCTGAGGAATATGCACCAATGCTACCTTCGGAATTTACATTTTAGGAAACACTTGGCAATGTTCAACAAGCTGCCCCATTCAAGCAGATTGTCTGTTGAGATGTCTCTTTACTCTGAATTACTCAGAAGAACACAATTTGAAAATTCCTGGGATAAGAGATTGATTAATCTGGTATTTCACTGTACAAAAATAGTCCCTCTTCAATTCGATTATTTATTTTAAATAGAAAGGTGCAGTGTTAAGATAATGTGTATTTTCTCCAATATTAAATTCCATGTTTTCTTTGCCTAGCAAAATAAAATTTAAATGCTATAAAGCACTATGTTTGATCACTATGACAGCAGAATAGTTTACCATGAGCATGCCAGGAAATATCACAAAGTAAAGTAAATCCCAGATTTAAATGGAGGAGTCTTTGATATGTATTAGAAGCAGCAAAATGGAAGCAGAATCCAAAAAATGAGCTACTGTTAACATAACTATTGCTTCCTGATCTCACATATCCAATCAGAATCACTCCTATGATGCTTCCACCTTTATTCAAGCATCCTTATTATATTGTTTGCCTCAATTGAATCTTATTTTTTAAAAGGATTCTGACAAATCAGTTCAGGCCCCAAAGGAAATCACATAGAAATACAGGTAGGCATGTGTAGTTGGACCATCAAAAGATTTTCACCAGGCTCCTCATCAAAGTCTACTGAGTAAATGAATAAATTAGATCTTCTTATGGATTTGTAAGAAAACAGGACATTAGAATAGGTTTCTCTTACAGACTGGTAAAGGAACAAGAAACCAAAAGGAAGGTTAAACAGAAATTCTGCATGGCAGAAGGTGTAGTATCTATAAGCAAGGTGCCCAGAAGAGCTTTTAACTCTGTATAAGTTGATAATGCTTGGTAAAATGGAGGGCAGTAGGAAAAAGAAAAAGACTGCATTCCAATTCATGGAGCCCTACATATATTGTTGGATGTCACCTCCCAGCATTCTTTACCATTATGTTGGCAAAGGCTTATGGGAGTCACAACTGCAATTATGTAAAGCTGCAGTTGGCCTGCCCCTGCCATGTTTTGTCATATGCTCTGTCCTCAAATCCCTCTCTGGTTCAGAGACAAACTCCAAAAGGAAGGAGGTATCATTCACTTAGGTACTGCCCTACACCAGTGGACATGGGGCAGTCCAAATCCTCACATCCAACACCTCAAGATTCAGAAGTTTAGAGTCTGTCCACTGTTCTTTAAGAAAGGTTCCATGGAGGAGGTGGATTTCACCCAGTGTGATCTCATCCTGTATTGCTGAGACAAGAGCTTGCCTCTGCAGTGATCTGTCCAAGGTCCTGAAAGGCTCAGTGTGATCTCATCCAACTTTGTTGTTTCAAACTTGGCCTTTTCACTAAGTAAGTGTCGTTGCTTTGGAGCTATCTTTCACTGCAGTAGCAGCTGGTCACTGTGCTACAACTGGGCTGGTGAATCTGGGTTTTTGTCTGACCTTTACAAAACAAAACAAATCTGGAAGTTAGGATTCAACATATTTCTGGAAAGTTCAGGCCAAACCTAGAACAGAGTCATCACTTCAATGACACTGCAGCCATCAGCTGGCAGTGTTTCCCTCGAGGCATCATACTTATGAATACCAGTCACTAGAGATTAAGAATAATAATGGAAAGGGGTTATCACTCTCAGTAGTCCACAGTGACCATCCATTGCCTATGGCAGCTTGTTCAT
The DNA here is from genome assembly GCF_035594765.1 of Anolis carolinensis. Classification (NCBI taxonomy): domain Eukaryota; kingdom Metazoa; phylum Chordata; class Lepidosauria; order Squamata; family Anolidae; genus Anolis; species Anolis carolinensis. Next base: position 92,852,668 of record NC_085845.1, on the reverse strand, counting down.
GAGCTTCCTATGGCTGAGTACTATGGGAAACAAGATGCTAAACCGGACAGGGCTCTGTCCCAAACCAGAAGATGTCTTATTATATTCCAACTGTGGTTCAGTATTGAATAATTGATAATCAAATTTCTGGATGACAGGATTGTAAAAACAAATGTAGTTTGTGACTTACAGCAAACATTGCCATGCCCCATTGCACTGTTAAGATGAGGAAGTTATTGGTGGTCTTGGTGGTAGTACACAAAATTCTATTAAACACATGATAAGCTGAATTGTGACATCCAAAGAGCACATTTGGACTTTGGATATGAACTGATTATAGCTGGAACAATATGAAACTATTTTTGATAAAGTATTGCTTTGCATTTTATTGTGTATTTTAGAAAACCTTTTTTAAAGAATCCAAGGAAACAAGTTTAACTTGCCTGGCACTTTGTAATAGCAAGACAAGAGCTAAATACACATAACTTTGAGAGAAAAGGCCAACGTGTCAATGTAACAAGATCAAATGAAATATGAATTTATGATATATGGTATGAATGAGAGGAATGAATGAGTTAGAAATTTGAAGACACCCGTCTGTAATGCCTGCAAACCATTAACTACCTGCTCAGGAATTGTAATTAAAACCTGCTAATGAGACCTGAAATAGTTGACCTGCCTGGCAAACTGTGATAAGAACTGTGACTGATAAGAGAAACATTTACATCTGTTAACATCTGTCAACATTTGCTAACTTGATGAACTTTGGGGCAGAGCTGCTTGTGTTTGCTAACACCAATCAAGAGGAATCAACATCTGGTCCAGGAAACTGAGGATATTCCAGGATGGAAGATGTCTAGCACTCATTTACAACTTTGGGACAACATCATCAGCAAAATATTGCTATATAAGTGACCTTATGACAATCAAGAAGGTGTGACAGACAGCGACGCTGTTCACCCGCCATGCTCAGTGGAGATGGTGTCCTTGGGAGTGGCAGATCTGCTCTGGGAAAGCAGAATTCTGTTCACTTTTTGGGGCCTCTTTTTCTCATGGGAAGAGAAAAGAGTGCGTTTTGAAGTCATGGTCTTTTTGAAGTTTTGGCGTTTTGGAACTATGTCTTGGCAGGCAGAAGTGGAAGCTGGGTCTGGCCTAAGCAGGTGCTTCTCCAAGAAGGGAGACAGAATATGGTAATATTTGTGTGCATGAAGATGGATGCATGTTGTGTGTGAATGAAGAATGAAAATGTAAACCCCCCCTTGTTTGTTTCTTAGCCAATGTAACTGTAGGTTGTTTGTGAATCCAATGTAGTTGCATAGAATCTGTATGTTTGTATGTCTAAATGTTGTTCTTTGTTGTTTTGTAAAAGTTCTGCTATACCTCTCAGACTGAAACTGCAATAAAAAGAACCTATGCTTTAAAGTTATTGAAAAGTTATTCATAACATTTTTGGTGTCAGAAGTGGGATATTCTGTTCAGTCTGAGCAGGATGTTTTAACTTTTGTTTTAAAAGTCTTCATGACATCAATAATGGAAAGATCCTCTTTCTGCAAATCATACCAGTCCAGAGGATATGGGAATCATTTATCTATGTTTATGCACACAGCCACTTACATCATACAGGTGTAATTTCAGAGGTAACTGCAGCTCTTTGTTATTCACTGTAGCAAAAACAAATTTATCTCTCTTCCACATGTGAAGCAGCCCTTACTGGGGATTACCTATTTTACATGAGACACAAATTGTCTTTGAGCATCACATTGCTCAGGTGAATGCACACTCATACTTAACAAAGAATGGAAAATGAGAGTCATTTAGCATTTCAGTGTGCACACCTACCTATTAGCTGTACTGTTACATTAACATCAAGCTTTGATTAAGAAAACACTACTGATTAGCCTGCATTAGGTGGAAATATAAGGAGTATCTTTCTGAGAACAAAATATAAAGGCAGATGTACAACCTTTAGGCTATGGGCTAAGGTGGTCATAGTGGGTCCCTATCTTGTTTGCCAGCTTCCTCCTAGCCTTATCTCAATGATTAATCTACAGATAAGGAGCGTCCCTTCCTCTCATCCAGTGAGGTTTTTAGACTGCCTACTTTAGTGTCATTGAAATCTTTTTAAAACCTGCTTGTAACACGAGGAACATTTTCTGGGAAGCTGATATCAGGGAGACCCAGTATGCATCTCTTCAAATATATGATTCTCTGCAATGCTTTCTTTCCATGTCCAACTATAATTAGGCTTCTAAAACAGCCTTGTTGGTGTCGACTGAGGCTTTATAAAAACCTAACAGAAGCATCCTGCTGGAGAGGAAAGGAAAAGTTGTTCCTCCCTCCCTCCATGGGGTGCCGTTGTTCTCAATAAAAGTCATGAAAAGGTTTGATTGAAGATGGGGAGTGTGGTATTTGTGTGAGATGGAGAGAAATAAAGAGAAAATAGTATCTAAGTCATTACATTTAGGGCAAAATACTAGTAGTAGGGTGTCTCTATCCACTGTAGGCAAATGTATGCTTGCTTAGAATCAGTTTGGCCCTTGAACTGAATAAGATTGCCCAACTCTGGTGGAAAGAAAGGGCAATAATTTGGGCCATGAGTTGAAATATTGAATAGTAACATGATTTTTAAGAGCAAGAAATGGCACAGTAGATATCAACAGTGCAAACCTACTCAGGTTTCCCAAGAGAAAGACCACAATGAGGTCAATTAAGCTTGCTCTCAGGTATATGATCTTAGTATTTATGCTGTAGAACTAGTGCAGTAACTGCTATGGCTCAATCTTATGGAATAATGGGAGTTATAGTTCCTGAAACACCAGCATTCTTTGGCAAAGAGATCTAAATACCTTGCAAAACTACACCTCTCATGATTCCATTGCATTCAGCAATGGTATCAAACTGTATTAATTCTACAGTGTAGATGAATCCTAAGACGTACTTACATACATGAAGGACAAAAACAGGCAATTTGGAAGTAACACTTTTGATGAAATACAATGTAAAGACATACTGCATTCCTTTCCTTTGACAGGATCAGGTAACCCAGAACATTCCACATCTGGATTTGGGACTGCTACCCTCCATCTGGATCCGGTGCTGTCACATTCAGTGTATTCAAAGTGGTATTCTGCCTGCAAGCAATTTTTAAACAAAATTATTTGGGTTCCATCATAAAGATCCATTTGTTAAATTATGATATTATAGCAGGAGAGGATACTTTTCTAAAAACAGCTTGTTATTGTCAAACAGCAAAAACAAAGATTGTGTTGAAACACACATAAGATCTGCATTGAAAAGGTACAATGTCGTTTTAAAACAATTCAAGATGTATTCCACTTATTTAATTTTAAAAAATTGATGAATTGCAATAATTTCTTCCCTTAGGAGAATTTCTCGCAAAACACATAAAACGATGGCTACTGGCTTTTGATTCATAGACGTTTTTGTGTATATGTTCATAATACTTTGAAGCTTCTTTTGATATCAAGTGAAGCTGACTTCCAGTCCGAATAGAGGGGAAAAGAAAACCTGGGGGAAACCAGTGTATGTGACCAAATATAAATACATTTGCAAATTGTTAAAGCCTCCATATAAATGCTTTCTTAAAACTATTGAAAGAACTATTCTAAATTTCTACAGAAGCAGCAGAAGTGCTTTCAGATGTCTTGAAGTTTCATCTTGATTGTCAAAATAAGAAATCTACTGTCAGATATGTCTAGCAATTTCACTCCTCCAGATACATTGCTCTGACAGAGGTGAAAAGTGAAAGGGAGTGATTGGAGCAAGATTTGGACCCAGTGCAACCCATTTTGCCATGTTCTTCCAGCATGTCCCTGGCAATGTAGAAAGCTACAAAAGTGTCTGTGTGGTATTCCATGGTTGGTCATCAAGTATTTTTCCCATGAGTTGTTTCTAGAGTTAGACTTGATCTGCTGAAATTATTGAGATTTAGGACAAACTAAACTCCCACTGATTGCAATGAGTCTGCTCTTATGAAAATAAAAACTTTCAACAAAAAATCACTTCAGAAATAAAGCAGCATGCTGTTAATTCTTAAGTTATTTGAGTAAAACCGATGACCAAAGAGTAATCACATCTTGGTATTTATGAATTTTTTGGATTTATCAAGGGGTTTTTTGGCATAATTCAAACAAAAATTAAGAGTTCCAACCATGATTTTCTTTTGTGTGTCAGGAGCGACTTGAGAAACTGCAAGTCGCTTATGGTGTGAGAGAATTGGCCATCTGCAAGGACGTTGCCCAGGGAACGCCTGGATGTTTTTGATGTTTTTACCATCCTTTGTGGGAGGCTTCTCTCATGTGCCCGCATGGAGCTGAAGCTGATAGAGGGAGCTCATCCACGCTCTCCCCGGGTTGGATTTGAACTGGCAACCTTCAGGTCAACAATCCAACCTTCAAGTCGTCAGTCCTGCCAGCACAAGAGTTTAACTCACTGCGCCACAGGGGGCTCCTCCAACCATGATTATCTATGGTGACAACATGTCTTGCAAGTTCTACTACTAAAATATGATCTAATAGTTCTGTTTTCATTGAAAATCAAAAAACCCTCTCTCCCTACACTTTGGGAGTTTTCCCCAATAAACAGTTTTGTTCCCAAGTTTTAAAAAAATCTGATGCGTTTTAGATCATATACAGAGAGGTGCAATCAGAGTTTGGGAGCTATAAGTCACACACACAACCAATATTGTTACTGACTAGGGGATAGTGATAAGCACAGACACACAAAACATTTCCACATCCAATGTTACTTATAATAGTTGTCCCAGTAGTAGGACAGGGAAAGATTGATGTGGCTGCATAGTAGAGTTGCATGTACCTCGTTAGCATATACTGTACCAAAAACAATTAAAAGATAAGATTATTCTAGGTTGTACATTTTCTGGTTTTTGAATTTTTGTAAGCAATGTGGTCAATTTGAGGCTCTGTGATAAGATGTCAAGGGGAATAGTTCCTTTGTAGACCCAACCAAGGGGTTAACCTATATAATTTTCATAATGGAAAGCTGACATTCTTCCAAGTATTCCAGGAAGCAAACCAAAATCAATTTGTAAGGTTCAGCTGAAAAGGCTGATATCAACATAGATGACAATGCCAAAAATAGATGTGCATTTTTTTCCTCTGCAGCTTTCACTGAACTTTGCCTTGTTCTGTTCTGACAGAAAAAATGTAACCGTACTTTCCAACAAACTGGCAAAGTTAGGGATGTTGCAGCTGTACAGTTAATCTTACTATCATGAGGATTCTTGAACACTTTTGAGGTGGGTAGAATGGGTAATGATCATCACCCAGTTTTTTACATTATTGTTTAGTTTTAACTAAATATTTTTCTTTCAGAGAGCAAACAGAGAATCAGTTATTTATTTTATCCTGATGTGACAATTACTAAGCTCAGTTGAGATGTAGTTCTAAGAACCAGAGCAGCAGATAGCTCCAATATGAATGAGGATATGAATTACAACAGGCCTCTTCAACCTGTGCCCTCCAGCTGTTTGGGCCTCCAACTCCCAGGAGCCCTAGCCAGCTTAACTACAGCATCAATTAATTAATGTCATAAATTGAACAAATTCAGATATTAGCTTTCCCAATCTCTAATTATAAACATTAGCAAATTAATTTTCAAATTGAATATTTTATGCTCTCTCTTTTGTTTTGACATATCTGCACCAATCCATTGCACCAGCCCAACAGCAAACCACTAAGATTTTGTATGCACATTAGACAAAACATGAGCACCTAAGAGGATATCCCATTCAAAGTCATGCTATGTCAGCAGAAGCTATCATTTGGCCCACATTCATATATTGCCTCAACTAGACACTTAGAATTATGTGGAAGTGTAGCGAGTCTGAATGAAAATGTTACTATGCTAAGAGAACAGGCAATAAATAGTACACTGTGACAAGCAGTGAGCACTAGGTAGATATCTATGCAAGAGGATTTGTCCCACCTTCCAATATCCTACCACAGTAAAGCAGTGAGAGAAAAACAATCCCATGGCTAAATACTCCACAATGATCCAAAATGCAGAATGCCACAAAATAAATAGCCTTTTGTAAGTGGGGAAAAGCTACCACTGAGCAGAGCAAATGTTGCTTGCAAACCTGTAGATATTAAAGCTGAGAGAAGAAGAGAGCCACACAACTAAATGTCCTGGGAATTCAGCAAATATTAATAATTTTCTTCTGATACATTGGAGAGATCAGCAGAGACAACTGCAGTAGACAGAAGAACCCACCAACTAGCTGTATCTCCTTTTGTCCCACTATAGCATCAAAGCAAGCTGCTTCTGTTTTTAATGACGCTTAAAAGAGATTCTTGAGATTCCGAAGGTGAGTGGAACATATGAGTGTAATGTAGCCATGTTCTGAACCAATGCTACTACTATAATGTACCATAACAGTAATTACACATTTTATATTGGCTATAATCCTTATACATATTTACCTAGTAAAATCAGGAAGATTCCCTCCTGAATAAAACAGCATGCTGTCAAGCAGCATAATTTACTATGCCAGAATTATGAATCAATAAAGAAATGAACTGAGTACAACACAGGAAATCAACATGTTGCCAGAACCATGAACTGACAAAGAAATGAACTGAGTGCTACACAGAAAACAAACATGTTGCAATGCCAAGGTTTACATGGTGATTTGAGAACAGGTTGGAGAAGGCTGGTATAGGGGAACAGGCAATGTCATGATCCAGCTATGGCTGTAAAGTTGTGAATGATTTATGAACTAAGCCCTTCGGAGACAAAGTAGGTACAGTTGCAAAAAGTAGTTCAAGATTGACAAAGCCACCTTAACCATTCAACATGGCTGTGGTAATTCTGAATCCCTATATTCACAATGATTTTGTCACAAAATAACAAAGAGGCTGGTGTAAAATAACTTCTAACACTTCTGGTTACCAACAGTATTATGCATGCCTCCTCACCCTTCCCTATGAGTGTCATAAGCAGAAAAGTTAAATACATTTACAAATGAAAGAATAAATTATGCATACCGAGTTGTGCAAGTCTATTTGGTTTGCATAATTCATGGTGGCACTAAAATTCCATTTTCTTGGGCACTGAATATAGGTTAAAATAGCAAGGTATTTTGATTCATTTAAATAACATAAAGGGCCCTGTCTATATGTAGAAAAATGTTCCTTATAGTTTAGTTTATAGCTCTTACTGCTAGTATCTAAGGCCCCTTCTACACTGCCATTATGAAATCCAGATTATTTGCTTTGAACTGGATTATATGGCAATGTAGACTCATATAATCCCGTTCAAAGCAGATAATCTAGATTTTATATGGTAGTGTAGATCCAGCCTGAGGCCACTTCAACACTGCCCTATATCCCAGGATCTGATCCCAGTTTATCTTCTTATCCCAGATTATATAGCAGTGTAGACTCATATAATTCAGTTCAAAGCAGATAATCTGGGATCAGATCCTGGGATATAGGGCAATGTAGAAGAGGGCTAAGCCTGTGGCCAGACATTTCAGAAATGCTGTCATTGGGAAAGATGCATAGGACTCAGATTTGATTCAGCACTGGATCATGAGATTTAAATGTTTGAAATTATATCCAACCTTTTCACTAATGATCTTCCAGATGTATGGATTTAGTGTGAGGATGCACCCCTTTTGCTTTAAAACTGTAACTTAATTTTCAAGTGTATATATAATTGGGGCAGATCAAACCTTGAAGAAATGGCTGTTATTGCCTGGTCCAGTTAAGCCGTCATTGCTACAAGTCATGAATTTCTGCATAATCCAAGCATGAGAGATCAAATTATGCAGAAGGACAGGTTTGCATACAAATGTAAAACAGAAAATAAATGGGGTATCTAAGCCAATTTGTTATTTTATTTTTACTTTTATAGTGGAAAACACTAAGAATCAAACCTGCTATCTGTGACTCACATCTCCTTGTCATTTCCAAGGTTTCACACTGGATCATATATTTCTTGGTTATACTCGGGTGTTATAGAACCTTGGGAAATAGTTTTTGCTTACAGAAAGACAAGATATTCTACTTCAACAATCTTTGACTGAAAACACTAAGAACCAAAACAATTGCACTTATCTTTCCTTCCACTGCAGGAATAATCATTGCAAGCAGACAATTCCCACCTTTTCCTTCAAGACTTTATCAGCCACCCCCAATACGCCCATCATTCCCAGCCAGGATGTGGCTGGGGATTCTAACATCAATGTTACAACACAACTGGAGGGCATCAGGCTGGGGAAAGTCTATTTTGTACCTTCCAGGTTTTTATTTCTTCTTCTTAACCCGATTAGCAGCGTACAAGGCTATTAAAAGATATCCTTTGCTAAAAGGGGCTTCTATAATCTTTAGAGATCCATGTGCTGTCTATATTTATATGTGGAGAGGAATTAGACATGCCCTGAAAAAAGAAATGCTAAAGCTTGTTTAAGAAAAGAACAAAGGCACGATTAGGAAGACTGTGTGTGAGAGAGAGAAAACCTGACCCAGTCAAATGCTCCAGTGATATTTTTGGACTCATTAGGTGGATGCTGAGAAAATACTCTCTCTTTCTTTATTCTCACTGTAAGGACACAGTCCTATAGAAGCATGGAGAAAACCAACCACATAACAAGAGTTTGTCACTTTTTTAGCAAATCAGTATCATTTTCTGAGCAAGTTTCACGCACATGTACACACCAATAAGGTCATCAGAAAAAGGCTATTAACTAAAATGGGAAATTTATCATGATGATCACTACACCTCTGCAAACGTGAGGTCAGGAACAAGATATCACCTCCACTACCTAAATGTATTTTTGGAAGCTGATGAGAATTGTTAGCTGAATCTTAGGGCCCTTCCACACAGCCATATAACCCAAAATATAAAGGCAGATAATCCACAATATTATTGTGTATTGTCTGAGTGGCATATAATCCAGTTCAATGTGGATTGTATACAGCTGTATGGAAGAGACCTTATTTCAATACCTGTGACATCTGGGGACAGCAGCTGGGTGGGACAGAGGAGAGCAGGCCACTAGGCACATGTAGCTCTACCCTTCAACACTTTTCGAACCTCCTCTCTCCATATCCCAGCACCCAGATTTGCCACTTGACATTGCCATTTCAGTCTGCCTCATGGCAGAACAGCTCTTTGCTTTTTATGCTCTTGTTTCAGAGCTGGCTAATTTTAGCATTATTGCTGCTGCCCTGACAGTTTGAGGAAACCATTACTGTCAACCTCTGTTAACAAATCACAGTTGGTATTAAATGTGATACTTTTTCTTTAGATGTCATATTAATCTCAGTTACAAATGACTACATTAAACACAGTGAGTGTTGGTAGTGTAAATTTTGGCTAAATTTGATTCTTGAGAGTAAACAGAGAAGAAAACAGAAGGTATAGAGATGCTGCCAGTGTTTGATGGGGTTATACTTTCGCTGAAAAAACACAGGTTTGTAGTTTACGAATTCACCTGGACTCAGTTCTGAACCTGGAGGCCCAGGTATCTGCAGTTAAAGCTTGTGTGCTAACTGCGTCCGTTCCTAGACACACCTGATCTGGCAATTGTAACATGTGATTTGTTTACCTCTTGTTTGTAGAATTGTAAAGTGCTCTACATGGGGCTGCCCTGGATTAAAAATTCAGAAAATTCAGTTCATCCAAACAGCTGCAACTAGAATGTTAACTGGGGTTAGATAATATATTTTGCTCCCTATTTTATCCAAATGACTCATATATTACATTTTCCTTTATGTAAGGACTTGGTAACAAAAAATCTAAAGTTATCAATAAAGCAAGGCAGTGAATAAAAATACCCCAGTTGAAGTTATTTTAGCCATCTTAAATTCAATTTTGAAATTAAGTCAGAAATGAGATGTTATCATTGGCTGATGCCAAAAAAAGTAGACCTGAGTTGAATTATCCTACCTCCTGGAATAGCACTTTTGCCAATAACTTCCAAAATGTATCAAATGGTATTGCCAATGGTAGTTGCAACAAATATTTTTCCAAATTCTAGACATAGCACTGAATCACAACAACTATAATATTTCCTGCGTGTACTCAGTTTTACTGGTGATTGGTTAGAGTGGGAAAGGTTTAGACATAACATAGAAAAGAATGCCTGAATATTAAAGGAAAATATAATGGAAATTGGTATCCTCCATGTGAGCAGAGCAATGAATCTATTATTCCATGTTTTGGTCTGTAAAGGACCTATTGGGGATTCTGAACCCTATCCCCAAAATAGAGACAGCACTATAACTGCTATTTTCATGAACGATATCCCCATGACAAGTATAATTGGCATAGCTCTAGAATCACATTCCAGACTAGAGCTCAGGATATGAAATTCTGGATCTATCCATCCAGCTCTATGAGTTATATTATTACTTTAAAATGGGAATTCAGCATGGTGCAAGCAGACACATATAAGCAGAAAATAGAGATGATGAGGACACTACAAAGAGGACCAGAACCTCTTGGTCTGTCCTCCACTTCAACCATAGCAGAGCCTTCCAACCTTCCCCAAAATATATTAACAGTTCAATTCTCGCATAAGTCTTTGAAGTACTTCTTTGCCACAAAGTGACTTAAAATTGTAAGGCCGCCCTGATTACCCCCCTCAGGAGTGAGAAGGGCAGGATATAAATGTTTGTAATAAATAATAACTAAATTAAAATTCAACACAGCGTAATAACCTGTAATTTCTATATCCAAAGCAAGCTCCTCATTCTCTACTTTTAATCCTATACCTGACACATACATTTTTTTAAAAAACACCTGGGTGCGTTGCATGATCTTTAATGTGCATTTTTCCATCTATTTCCAGCCCCACACAGTGCAGATTCCTCCTTTCCCCCCAACATTAGTTACACTACTGATTCTCCTATATTTTTATCAAGATAAAAATGTTTCATAGTCAGAAATCTTGTTGTCAGGGTAACCAGGCAAAATTCAGGAAGATAACCCAGTGTTTTCACTTTTACCTAAAAGATAGAAGCAGGAATATAGCCAGCATGACATAGTAGTTTGAACATTGGGCTATGTATCTGGAGACCAGGGTTTGAATTCCCATTCAGCCACAGAAACACATGGAATGATTTTGACCAAATCACACTCTCTCAGCCTCCACAGATGGCAAGAGCAAACCCACTGAATAAATCTTGCCAAGAAAAGGGCTAAGTGAGAGCAACTTGAAGGCACACAACAACAAAGTTGATAGGTCCATTTGTTCCTTTGACCCAATCCTCCCTTAATCTCTCATTGATAGCTTTTTTAGGAGTCTCCAGTGGCCTAGGGGATAAAAGCCTCGTGACTTGAAGGTTGGGTTGCTGACCTGAAAGCTGCCAGGTTTGAATCCCACCCGGGGAGAGCGTGGATGAGCTCCCTCTATCAGCTGCAGCTCCATGCGGGGACATGACAGAAGCCTCCCACAAGGATGGTAAAACATCAAAGCATCCGGGCGTCCCCTGGGCAACGTCCTTGCAGACGGCCAATTCTCTCACTCCAGAAGTAACTCCGGTTGCTCTGGGCACGAAAAAAAAGCCTTTAATAGAGTTATTGAGAAAACACACTGGTACCTGTATTTGAGAATTGAGGAAAAGGGGCAATGTGCACAACCTGATCAGCCCGGAGAACTATACAGTGATGCTGGTTCAGGTACAATAGTCATGCAGATCTCTTTCTCTTACTTCAGTTCGATCTGCTCTCCAACAGTCCTGATACAAATTTTTCTTTCTTTGATGGCAGCTGTCAACAAGAAGGAAGAAGCAGCCTATATGAAGTCATTGTGATATTGGGGCTGCAGAGGAGAGACTGTGCAGAACTGCAAGAGTCAACGGGAACACCCTTATTACAATCCCATCAGATGGTCTGATTTGCCCATTGCATGTTACTTCTTCTCCCCTTTCAGCATTGAGCCCATTACACGATGCACATGTACTTCCAGCCGGGCTCTATGTTGAAAGAGAGCAAATGCCATACACCATGGTGGCGGGGGGGGGGGGGGGCAGCAACGCTTCCCCCGTGGGATGGGGATCAAGGTAAGGCAGGCAATGTGGGGCATGGAGCAATGGTTTCTCCACACCACCCCCCCAACCAGGACCCCATGGATTAGCCGCTATGATCACCTCAGCCCACAGGTTATCCATTGTCCCTTAGCACCATTGATCCAGTCAAGATCTAAAGATCTCTGTAGTCTGTTGAAGACAAATAAATCTCAGAATCCCACTTCAAGAGATTAACATGCTGCATGTGCAGTTGAATTTAGGGGAAAACAATAAACAACAGAGGTTTAAAATCCTCCTGCCACAAAACTGGGCCTGATCCAGATCAGCTTCCTGAATCCTTGTTTTCAAAAATAAAAGGAAAGTTTAGCTTCAAGCAATACAAAGTCACTTTTGTTTAACATTTAATTTATTTATTTTATTTACAGCATTTATACTCCACCCTTCTCACCCCGAAGGGGACTCAGGGCGGATCACATTACACATATAGGCAAACATTCAATGCCTTTTAACATAGAACAAAGACAAACAAACATAGGCTCCGAGCGGGCTTCGAACTCATGACCTCCTGGTCAGAGTGATTCATTGCAGTGATTGATTGCAGCTGCCCTCCAGCCTGCGCCACAGCCCGAGCCCAAAAAATCATCAGAATCCACAGTATATTTATGGTTTTTAACTTAATTTTAAATACTTATGATTTTTAATTCTATTTTAATGTTTGTGTATTTGTAGATTTTTAATTGTATTAAAATGCTTTTAATGTAAGTCATTTTGATTCTCCTTGTGGAGAGAAAAAGCAGTGTATAAATAAACATAAGAATAAAAATAACAAAACAACATATTCCACAAATGACTGCTTCCTGCTTATTCAATGATGGTTCCTTTGAAATGACTACCCATCTAGGGTAATAAATGTTGAGACTCAAAATAACATAGAATTAATGAGAGGCAATGACACTGCATATATATAGAAGGAGAAAGAACTTCCTGCTGTTAACTTAGGAGACAACATCATGAACACCTGAATTCCTCTGGAGACCACATTAGTTAAAGCACTGCAGCATTACAAAGAATGACATGGTTCCAATTAACTTTCCTTTCTTAGGATATTTTTATGCTGTCTTTTACGGTTCCCTTCCATTCATATTTTTATGGTTCTTGGATGAACAAACATATACATGCTAATAAATAAATCACACACACACATACACACTGCATAACCGAGCAAAACAATATCATTTATGGACAGTTTGAACATATTGTATATATTAGGCATTTCAGTCAAAAATTGATCAAAAAATCTGGGTTGATTTACACATAGATCAGTGTAAATATTGTACTTTAAATCTTCTCAAAAAAAGGAACATTCTCTGACTAAGTAGCAAAATATGAGAGCTTAGGCCTAACAGGGAGGACCTAAAAGAAGCACTTTCTTACTTTCTTCTCCCATGATCCCTCTTCTGTCCTTTCTGAATACCTGTGTAAGAAAATAAAAATTGGCAGCAGTGGCTAACTCCTTAAGGAGTTTCTGGTGCTTTTCTTACTTTTTGGAATAGCCCTCAAATTATCCATGGATCATAACAAAATCCAAAATGTTGGCCACAAAATCTGCCCTCAACTTAAATATGTAATCGATATACATGAATATATATAGTATATTCACTGTGAAAGCCACATTCTCTGAAATTTAATCACCACACGGAAGTTGCCCTTTACATGTAGAATGTGTTATAAATGATGGAAGAGAAGAGAATGCTAATGGATTCTGCTTCCTGATGAACATACTACAGTAACAAAATGCTTCAACAGGGTTTCAGTTTCACATAAATTACTTCTACATCCAATTCATCCAAGTGGACGATTTGAATTTCTCTCCCTCCCTCCCTAGACTTTTTTTGGGTCATTCCCTACCTGAGTACCCTCTCATGACATTTAATTCTTATTACACAAAAGTGAAGTCCCATTCATGTGGAGGAAGCCTAAAGGGCCATTAACTTGGTCTAAACAAGCTTCCAAAGAACATGGTATCCATGAAAGAGAAAACTAAAAGATTGAAAAGAGAATTGAAGAACTGAGGAAGAAATCACTAAGAAAGAAGAAAAAGAAAAGGGAAAAGAAAAAGAGGAGGAGGAGGAGGAGGAGGAGGAAGCAGCAGCAGCAGCAAACTAACTTGGGAAATTCGTGATGTAACAATAAAGAAATGTATGACACTTCCTTGTGGGTCCCATGCTTTATAAGTGAGGCAAACAGAATAAAAAACCACTATAGAACTTCATTCAAATTCCATGAAAGATAATGCTACCATTCTCCAATTTCACTAAACATTATGTTCACAGGGCTTTTTGTATCTTTTTTGTTAGCAATTAGATGGCACATTTGGAATTATTTTCTTATCAAGAGACATAGTCAATGAAACTAGGTACAAAGCTTTAGCTTGTGGATTTTCTGACTTTATGGTTGATATCATTTTTTATGGTTAATGATATCTGAATGCATGTTCTTTCTATACTCATTATCTATTCAAAAGGTTCTGTTCTATTAAAAATATAAGTATTTTAGGCAGCCAACAAAATATCAGGAACAATTCACAGGAATGGAAAATGCGAGATTTCAATGTTTGAACCTGACGAATACCAGTTTTTACTAATAAAAATACTTCACTTAAATAAAAAATAACTTAAATGTGAGCAGTAGACACATTTGAGGCACCACTTATTTGAATACTCTACATTGAATTCAGGGTAACTTAAGTGTCCAAATTCATTGCATGTATTTGGTGAGAATATGTGAGAATATCCTGTCACCTAAGATTAATTTTTTGTGACTGATAATCTTTTTTTTAAAAAAAAATTCATATAAAAATATTGACTTATCTATGAAAATAATAGATAAGTCAATATTTTTATATGAATTTTTTAAAAAGATTATCAATGAAAATAATGGAGCCCCGGTGGCAAAGTGTGTTAAAGCACTGAGCTGCTGAACTTGCAGACCAAAAGGTCCGAGGTTCAAACCCCGGGAGTGGCAGGAGCGGCCGCTGTTAGCTCCAGCTTCTGCCAACCTAGCAGTTCGAAAACATGCCAATGTGAGTAGATCAATAAGTACTGCTCTGGCAGGAAGGTAACGGAGCTCCATGCAGTCATGGCAGCCACATGACCTTGGAGGTGTCTACGGACAACGCTGGCTCTTCGGCTTAGAAATGGAGATGAGCACCAACCCCCAGAGTCAGACATGACTGGACTTAACGTCAGAGGAAACCTTTACCTTTACTTATGAAAATAATAATTGTGCTTTGGATTTTTTTCACAGATTTCTTGCTACATTAATATGCATAACAGAAAGGCATTTTGTGTATTTTGTATAGCTTATAATATTCAAAGAACACTGAGTGGAGTGTTTGGAATGAAAGTGGCCTCACTTTTCTGTGCTCATGACTCTCTAGTTAGCTCTATACTTTCACCACTCATCTCTATGAGTGGGCTTTCCCACTCTTCATTGTCACCAACTGACTACCCTGTACATTCTGATTTTAATTTTAAAAATGTTTATGTCACAAGATATATTTATGTATGTATATGAGGTCATGAACCATGAAATGCAAAAAAAAATCACTGTTAATCATTCTCAAATTGCTCCCCTTAAAAAGCAAATTATTCCCATAGGGCATGTGAAAGATGCCTCTGGAAGATGCCTCCCTCTTGAGCTATACTATTTGCAATAGACATGGGCACTGGGAGGGTAGAATAGAAGATTTGACTTAAAAGCTCAGCGTTTTCCTGGGGTTTTGTGGCTCTTTCTGTCTCTTTTGTCATGATTTTCTTCATGCAATTTTGAATACTCTATGCCACAGTAGCACTGAAACTGAATCTCAATACTAGTCATGTTGTGAAAATATTTGTCTTGGCTCTTTTGTGAGAGATAGCATGTGTCTCTAGGAGTCTCAACATAGCATGGGTTCCTTCCACTTGGTTATCTTAGCCATCATTAGCTAGCCTACAGTAAGAATTTGGAAAGATAAGTGATCACAAGTTGCTTCTGCCGTGGTGAAAATAGTCCTTTCTGGTTTGAAGTCAGAATGTGCCCCTTTTTGCTTCAAGAAAGGGACCACAGTAACCACAGTTCTGCAGAAATCAGTGCAAAGGTTGGACAACAGCATATCTTTATTCTCCAGTGACATGGCAATGTGAGTAGTACAAAAATGAAGTACATTACCAAAAAGTTTTAAACACTTCTTTTTGAGAATTTCTTTGAAATCCTAACTAGTATTACCACTTGCCATTTGAAAAAGTAGATGGAAAATACACATCAACATATATTCAAGCACATACAAGCAAACATCTACAAACTTCAAAGAGTTTGTATGAGTGAACTGGAATGCTGGTCATGGCATTATGCTGAAGGTGAGAAATGTCATCAATTTTATTCTAGTCAGCATGGGGAAGCCAGCACAAGGTTAATATAGTCTAGACAGGTAATAAAAACAACATAAAGAAAGCAAGTTGACATACCAAAGAACCGATTATCAAATAACACTAGCACTGCATTTTAATGAAGAAATATCAAAGCTTTTAATGAAATTTTACCTCGTCTTACATAATTTCTCAATTAAAGACCTGAGCATGTTCCACCAACACATATTAAAGCTGTCTCTGTAACTACATCAACATGTTGCCAAAATATTTATTACTCTTTCAGTTTTAATGCTCTACCACTCCCATTCTGAAAACTCAGAGCAGAGTGTGGTTTATTGAACACACATCTACCTCCTTCCTCCAAAAAGCCCAAGGTGACAGCTCTGGGAATTATCTCACTGTACTTTCACCACAGCCCAAGGAGAAAGGGTGGAATGTGCAAGAGTGGCTAATTCAAGGACATTCATTATACTTGAAAGGTAAAATGCTATCTGAATCCAGCTCTCTGCAGTGACATCTCCAGCATGCAGCACTAAAAGCACTAAAGCTCACTTAGAGCAACAAGAATCAAATAGGATGATTTGAACCAAAAACTAGCAATCCCCCTTGAGCAAGTCCATGATAGAAGTGACATCAGTCAAAACATTTTGAAGGTGTCAAAATTCAAGACATCCCCACCTTTTTAAATCTGATGGCTGTATTTTTTATATTTTAATTCTTGTAAGATGTCTTGAATCTTTTTGTAAAAAAAAAAGGTTGACCAATAAGTGGAAATAACAAAGGTGTTGATAACAATAATCGCAATGAAAACGGTTACAGTTTTTAGGTACTCCTGTCAAAAGCATTCTGCTTAGAATGTTCTCACTCTAGAACAGGGGTCCCCAAACTAAAAACCGCAGGCTAGATACAGCTGTCCAAGGTCATTAACCCAGCATCTGCCCCAAATTTTAGACTTGGGATTGCTCTAATTCTGAAACAATATGAAGAAACACAACAACAACAATCCTAATTAACTTGACTATCTCATCAGCCAAAATCAAGCTCATACTTCCATTTGAAATACTGATAAATTTATGTTAGTTAAAATTGTTCTTCATTTAAAATATTGTATTGTTCTTTCATTTTTTTTTTGCAGAACAAATAAGATATGTGCAATGTGTATTTATGTTTTTTCCAAACTATAGCTCAGCTCTCCAAAAGTTTGAGGGATTGTGTTGTTTGGAAGCAACAGCAGTATGATAACACCCCTGTAACCACAGAATCCATATCAGCAGTTTCACTTGGCCGTGTCCATGGGAAAATGTCTCTCTAGGAATTTGTTAGGATTTCCAGCAATTCTTTAATATGCTTCCCATGGAAGTTACCACAGAGGTGAACTGGAGTACAACAGAGTCTCGCTTATCCAACATAAACGGGCCGGCAGGACATTGGATAAGGGAAAATGTTGGGTAATAAGGAAGGATTAAGGAAAAGTGCTCGGGAGCCGGATGCGGCTCCCGGGCTTTAGTTTGCCCATACCTGCTCTAGATCTTCCAACATAACTCTATAGCATACTGGGACCAAAAGTAAGCTAATTTAATGGCATTCAGTCATATCCATGGCTTCAGGTAACCACAATCAATTTGGGAACATTGTCCTCATCAATACAGGGTTACTGTACTAAACAACCAATTTCTATGCCACTGATGCTGGCTCAAAGAGCAAAAAAAAAAAAAAGAGCAAGGTACAGTTGTTAAAAGAAATTAAATCAAACACAAGTATAAAACATAGCACACAGGATTATTAAGGCTAGCTGCATTGATCTATTAGTAATACTCCATTTGTACCTAGAGTTGCAGGGAGGTAATCTGAATACACTTCTCAATGATGGTGAAAGAAGTGGCAGCTGAAGTTTCTCCTGCCCTACTTTTCCTTGTCCCCATCCTTCCTAGATGTTATGAGACCAAGTAAAAATTCCACTAGCTCCACAAGTTGAAGAATGAGACGTGGCAATAGGATGACAAAACAGGTCTGAGAGGAATCTGCTAAGAGCTTTTTTATTTCAGTGAGAATCTATGAAATAGGCATGCATATTATTTGATCTTCAGTCTAGCAAGTCATTTTTTTTTTTCAAAATGAGGGGCCTAATGAAACATCCGCTCCTTTCACTTCCAAAACCCGACTTGCCATCATCACCCAGAGGACCTTTTCACCAGACGCCCCATGCATGTGGAATGACCTGCCACAAGAGCTTTGACAGCTAGATCAGCTGTCAGAATTTAAGATATAACAGAAGACTCATCTTTGCCTAACCAGTTTTCATCATGAATTTTAAACTCGTATCTTGTGTCCACTATATTTTAATCATTGTTCTGTATATTTTAATATATGCATTTTGTAGAAATACATTTAAATGTATTTTATATAATGATTATATGTTTATAGCTATGTTGTAACCCGCCTCGAGCCATGAAGAGAGGCAGATAAGAAATATAATTGTCGTTGTTGTTATTCATGCACATATTCTGCTGAGCTTCCAAGAGGACCCTCAAATACATAGGCTACTACATGCCATATTTCTGTTTTTTTAGAAATACCAAAAACAACTACATGGCTTGCCCCCCGGCCTTAAGGTTTTGCTTCTGAATGCCAGATCTGTCAATGGTAAGACAGCTGTTATTCAGGATTTAATCCTGGATGAGGGGGCGGATCTGGCATGTATCACCGAGACGTGGTTGGACGAGCTGGGTGGGGTGAACCTCACTCAGTTGTGTCCACCGGGTTTTGGGGTGCATCAGCAGGCCAGGGCTGGGGGGCGGGGAGGAGGAGTCGCGGTGATCTTTCGGCAGTCCATCGCCCTGATCAGATGTGCCGTTCCGCAAACTTCGAGGTTCGAGTGTGTCTTCCTGAGGGTGGGAGCCCGAGACAGTGTGGGGATTTTGCTGGTGTACCGTCCACCCCGCGACCCAGCAGTCTCCCTGTCCGAGCTAGCAGATGTGGTCTCTAATGTGGCCCTGGCCTCCCAACAACTTATAGTTTTGGGAGACTTTAACATTCATGCCGAGACCACATTGACAGGTGCAGCTCAGGATTTCATGGTTGCCATGACGACCATAGGGCTGTCTCAAGTTATATCTGGGCCCACACATCAGGCGGGACACATGTTGGACCTTGTTTTTATTGTGGACGGTGGAACAGTCAGAGTGGAAGAGCAAAATATTCTTCCATTGTCATGGTCTGACCATCATCTGATCTGTGTAAGTTTCGCCGTGTCTTCTAACCTCCGCAGGGGTGGTGGACCCACTAAGATGGTCCGACCCAGGAGGCTGATGGATCCGGATGGACTCCTGAGGTCTCTTGGGGATCTTCCTGTTCTGGAGACTGGCGATCCTGTCGATGTCCTGGCTGATCGCTATAATAGTGAGCTGGCAAGGGCATTGGACATGATCGCTCCCGAACGTCCCCTCTCGTTGCGCAGAGCCACGTCGACCCCTTGGTTCACTGAGGAGCTGGCTGTGATGAAGCGTACGAGGAGGGGACTAGAGTGCATCTGGAGGAAATCTCAGGACGTGTCAGACCAAGCACGGGCTAAAGCCGCTATTAAGGCTTACTCCGTGGCTCTGCGAGCAGCCAGGAAAGCTTTCACGACTGCTCGCATAGCGTCTGCGGCCAATAGGCCAACTGAGCTGTTCCGAGTTGTGGGAGAGTTTCTGCGGCCTCCTGAGGCCCAGGGGCTCCCCGATGACTTGGCAGCCAGGTGCAGCGATTTCGCGCACCATTTTGCAGGCAAAGTTGCTCAGATACGCCGTGACTTGGACTCCAGTTTAATTGTAGTTCCAGCGGAGGTAACCGAGGTACCTGTCTGTTCGATCTTGTGGGATTCTTTCCGGCTTGTTCTTCCTGATGACGTGGAGGGGATTCTTGGGTCTGTGAGGGCGACCACTTGCGCTCTGGATCCTTGTCCCTCTTGGCTGGTTAAGCTGGCCAAAGAGGGGCTGTTGGATTGGTTTGTGACTATAATTAATGCCTCTTTGTGCCAGGGGTCAGTTCCATCCTGCTTTAAGCAGGCGGGAGTAAAACCGCTACTTAAAAAGTCCTCGTTAGACCCATCCGTATGTAACAACTACAGACCAATTTCCAACCTCCCATTTTTGGGCAAGGTTCTGGAGCGGGTGGTTGCCACGCAGCTCCAGGGGTTCCTCGATGACACTGATTTTCTGGACCGCTCGCAGTCTGGCTTCAGGCCTGGGCACAGTACCGAGACGGCTTTGGTCGCCTTGGTGGATGACCTCCGCAGGGAACTGGACAGGGGGAGTGTGACCCTGCTGGTTCTCCTGGACATCTCAGCGGCTTTCGATACCATCGACCATGGTATCCTTCTGGGACGGCTGTCTGGGATGGGGCTTGGTGGCACTGTTTTGCAGTGGCTCCGGTCCTTCCTGGAGGGCCGTTCCCAGATGGTGAAGCTGGGGGACACCTGCTCGGACCCCTGGCCTTTGACCTGTGGGGTCCCGCAAGGGTCTATTCTTTCCCCCATGCTTTTCAACATCTACATGAAACCGCTGGGAGAGGTCATCCGGAGTTTTGGAGGGCGTTGCCATCTCTACGCAGATGACACGCAAATCCACTACTCGTTCCCATCTGACTCCAAGGAAGCCCCTCGGATGCTGAACCAGTGCCTGGCCGCTGTGGCGGACTGGATGAGGAGGAACAAGCTGAGGATCAATCCCGACAAGACAGAGGCCCTCCTGGTCAGTCGCTCGTCGGATCGGGGTATTGGGTGGCAACCTGTGCTGGACGGGGTTGCACTCCCCCTGAAATCACAGGTCCGCAGTTTGGGGGTCCTCCTGGATTCAGCGTTGACGCTTGAGGCTCAGGTGTCGGCGGTGGCCGGGAGGGCTTTTGCACAACTCAAACTTGTGCGCCAACTGCGACCATACCTCGTGAAGTCTGACTTGACCACGGTGGTGCACGCCTTAGTTACCTCCAGACTGGACTACTGTAATGCACTCTACGTGGGGCTTCCCTTGAAGACGGCCCGGAAATTACAACTAGTCCAACGCTCGGCGGCCAGATTAATAACGGGAGCGAGTTTCAGGGAGAGATCTACTCCCTTGTTTAAGGAGCTCCACTGGCTGCCGTTCATTTTCCGGTCCCAATTCAAGGTGCAGACCATCATTTATAAAGCCCTAAACGGTTTGGGACCCGCCTACCTTCGTGACCGCATCTCCTACTATAAACCTGCCCGAGCCCTTCGTTCATCTGGGGAGGCCCTCCTGTCTCCACTGCCTTTATCACAGGCCCGCCTTGTGGGAACAAGGGAGAGGGCCTTTTCTGCTGTGGCCCCCCGTTTGTGGAACTCACTGCCCATTGAGATCAGGCTAGCCCCCACTCTTTTAGCCTTTAGGAAAGTTTTAAAAACATGGCTCTTCCGGTGTGCTTTCGGAGAGTAATTGTATATACCTCCTGTGTTTCTCTCCCCAACATGTATTCTGTAGACCCTGTTCCCCATGGTTTTATTCTTATCTCTTCTTACCCCGAGTTTTTAACCTTGTGTCCATGCGGCCCGCCCTTGTTATGTTATGCTATGTTCTGCTTTTTTGTTCTGTATTGTGTAGTGTTATTGTTGCATTGTTTAATTGCATTCTGATATGTTGTTTTTATATTTTGTCTATTGTATTGTCTTGGGCATGGCCCCATGTGAGCCGCCCCGAGTCCCCGTTGGGGAGATGGTGGCGGGGTATAAATAAAGTTTTATTATTATTATTATTATTTCTCTCAAAACAAGTGGCTATGAAAGAGATCAAAGCATTGGAAATCAATAGAAGCTACTGATAAATATGTGTATGTTTAATTATATACATGGCTATCAATCACTGTCAAAAGTCTTCAAAAGAAGCTCAGAAAGATAAGAGGGTGAAATGCAGTGTACCCTTCACAGGGCTGCCATTTCAAGAGAATGCTTAACTCTCAAATCAACTTCATCAATGCGGAAGCTACTTTTTAAAAATCCAATGCAAGAATCACTAAAAAGTTAATTCAGTTAATGTGGGGCTCATCAACACAGGACAATTTATTCCAGTGTAAATGTGTTGAGGAGCATTCCTGGATCCAGGCAAATCTGGAGTCATTGTTTACATGAGGCACTGTGAACCTTCCCTCCCCTGTGTTGTCCTGATTGCGGGTATTTCTCCTGACAGCTGAATGGGGAATCTATTTGACTAGTATGAAGAAGGAAGCAATTCCCCCCCCCCCCCCCGCCCCTTTTCATCCTGATCTTGCAGGTATCCCGTTCTGACATTGAGAGTCATCCTAAATTGCATCAATCCAGCAGCTGAAAATGTGGGAAACTGTAATTCATGAAGATTCACACATAATACTCGGTGGCCTCACCAAAGTAAATTCTCAAGTTTGAGTCACATGTGAACATATTTATTTGATTGGTTGGTGACTACACAATGCAGGGCAAGAATGAATGTATGAATTAAATCTGCCTAAAACATAGCTCTGATGTAATGTAATACAAAGGTCTTTCTCTCTTGCAATTACCATTTGGCCATTATATATTTTTAAGTGTTGCATACATATGTAAATAAATCCTATTTTTTTAAAAAAAAAAATCTATTCCTGCGTTTCAGTGGTTCTCAATATGGGGGCCCATATATTTTTGGCCTTCAACTTCCAGAAATCCTAACAGCTGGTAAACTGGCTGAGATTTCTGTGAGTTGTAACATCTGGGGATACCACGTTGAGAACCACTGCTGTATATAGAAAACTGCAAGCAGAACCGGCCCTAGGTATTTTTCAAGTGTAGGCGAACAGAATTTTGGCCACCCCCCCCCAAACCAATCACTGAAAAATAAAAGCGTTGGATAAGCGAAAATGTTTGATAATAAGGAGGAATTAAGGAAAAGCCTATTAAACATCAAATTACATTAAGATTTTACAAATTAAGCACTAAAACATCATGTTTTACAACAAATCAGCAGAAAAAGCAGTTCAATACCTTGAGGAGGCAGACTGCAGGAGACAGGAGTTGCCTCGATGGTGCCCCCAACAAGATGGCACCACAGGCAACTGCCTAGTTGGCCTGGTGGTTGAACCGCCTCTGACTGCAAGCAAGGTTATTGCCCCGTCTACCTTCAGCTGCTTTTGCTCGCTATCTCTCTCTCTCTCTCTCTCTCTCTCTCTCTCTCTCTCTCTCTCTCTCTCTCATGTCAACACTTCAAATAACATATCTGCACAATAGTTCAAAACAAACCAATTTGTTTTTCTGCAATTGCTGCTTAGAAACCTCTTGACCTAGCTCTATGACCTTTGTTTCTGGAACTGGTATCAAACATATTTACAAACTATCTCAAATTATAGTCTTTATCTGTGTCATGCTCTTAGCTTGCCTCTGTAACTCCAATGTCTTGAAATATATAATGAACATACTGGGTACTTGTTCTGATTGCAATAACCACAATTCAAAGTTGAAAAACTACTTAAAGTCAGAATACCTCAATAAAGAATGAATTAGCAATTTTCCATCTATTATCCAGTTACACTTTTGGCTCTTAAACCAATTCTTGTCTGATAGGTTTATAGACACACAAAAGAGCTCAAGGACCACCAAAAGAGAAAGAAGTTGTATCTGGCCATCAAACAAAATCTGGGAGCATCATTCATCCCATGAACTTAACTCCCAGCTTCAAAGAGGTGCTAATGGAGCTCTACTGTAAATGCTGGCACCTGTTGCCATTTTTAAAAGGAAAAAGACTTATATCATATTTTCTGACAATTTCACTGATGAAAACTGGGAAACATGTAACCAAGCAACACCAGAGCATGGTCAAGATGGAAATAGTTATTGATGAGTAAGAACACACAAGCTAGGCGAGGCTGCAATAGTTTGCATTTGCCTGAACCTACTGGGAAGGGCAACATTCCTTCTTCTCCTATCCTCCACTAAGCTGACTGCAAATTAGTTTTGTACTTTGAATTCAGTTTTCAGCACCTGAAGTAAACTAAGGACAGGAAGGAAATTAGGAGGAATAGGGAGAAACTGGGATATTTTTACAGCAGATGACAAAATGGAACAGATTATTCAAGACTATACCTACCAATTCAGGACAAGTGGAGGGTATGGAGCACATCAGACACAGGATCTCCTCCCCAATTTCTACACTTTAAAAAAAGTTTACGGACAGTGTCCCACTGAGCTCATTATAGACACAAGATACTTCTGGAAGTTCCAAATGGGACTCTGTCTTTAAACTGTTTTTAAAGTGTGTGGAAACAGAGGTTTTTGAGTCGGGGAGCAATCATCTTCAGAACTCCTAATTTGTGCAGAAACAGCTAAAGATGCTTATTTCAACATGGGATGGGAACTGTCAGATTCCCCCACGTTAGATCATTGTAGTAACATCAAAGTGTGAGTGTCCCTGTGGACGATCTCAAAATGTGCCTCAACTATCCTTTTGTCACCATTAATCCCCTTGTATAAAACTTTAATAGTAATATTTTAAAATAATTTATTCTTCAGGAATTACACAATTTCATTACATTACCAGTTTGCTATAGCTGCATTTTTCCCTGGAAAACTACAAAAGGAGGTGAATAATTCATGAACTGCTGAACTGTGATATAAAAGTTGCTGATGAGAACTAATGACATGACTAGAGACAATGATTAACTTTTGAGATGGAAAACAACATGTTTACATTACCAGAGACAATTACTCTTTTAAGTTAGGGAAGTCAAACAATGTTCCTTATTTAAGAAGGAAAACTAACATCTGTCCAGAACTGATGGAGTCAGCATGTTTTAGCTGTAAAACAACTTGTCAACCATTTATAACTTTTTGGAACAACAACAGCAAGAAATATGCTATATAAGAGATCTTTTTACTTTCCAAATTTATGTCAGATCTGCAATGGAATGCAGAGTCTGGTCACCTGCCACTTTCTCCAAGGGACAGAGAGATGTTGTATTCTCAGAATTGCAGATTTGCTGGGAATGCAATCTGGCCTATGTTTGGGGTCTCTTCTCCAGGAGCAGGAAGAAGGGTTGGTAATTTATGCATGATGAATGAGTAAATGTTTGTGTGTGAATGCTAGAGGAAATGTAATATCCCCATGTTTGTGTACCCAATATAGCTATATAGTGTCTGTGTGTCTACTTCTTTCTCTGCATTGCTCTGTGATATACTCTGTCTCACTGGAAATGGAATAAAAGAACATTTTTAATGTTTAAAATGTATTCATGACAATGGGAGGGATCTGTAGTAGTACTACAGTCAGCCCTTGAGATCTGTAAGTTTGAATTTTGCAGATTTGATTATTCATGGATTTGATTAAAATGTTTTGTCCAGGAATGACTAGATCCTCCAGTGTAACTCTATGGTCAACTTCCTCTGGTCACACTAGAAGACCTAAAGATTCCTAGCGAGTTTTAGCATAAGTGGAGTTCATTGACCTCAAATCAATATCTTGAAATTATGGTTTTTCACTTTCACAGGAGTCCTGTACCCTTAACCTCAGTGAATGTGTAAGGCTAACTGCTCTCAATTTGTGCTCAAAAAGGGAAAATGTAATTTAAGAAACAATTACCGGTAATTCATTTTTCTAACTTTCTTGTCTCAAAGTATTCAATAAATACAAAATACTCTGTGTGTATGTATGTGTTTCCCCACCTTCAAGGCACATTTTGTGCAGCTGTGTGTACATATGTGCCTTCAAGTTGCCTGTTGACTTATAGCAACCATAAGGTAAAGGTAAAGGTTTCCCCTGACGTTAAGTCAAGTCATGTCTGACTCTGGGGGTTGGTGCTCATCTCCATTTCTAAGCCGAAGAGCCGGCGTTGTCCATAGACACCTCCAAGGTCATGTGGCCGGCATGACTGCATGGAGCACCGTTACCTTCCCGCCGGAGCGGTACCTTATTGATCTACTCACATTGGCATGTTTTCAAACTGCTAGGTTGGCAGAAGCTAGAGCTAACATTGGCTGCTCACGCCGCTCCCAGGGTTTGAACCTGGGACCTTTCGGTCTGCAAGTTCAACAGCTCAGTGCTTTGACACACTTTTCAACCATACTCATGATAAATCACTAAATGTTAAGTCTAGCTCCTTAGGTGTGAACTGATGCTGCAAATTTCATTCTTTGTCCTTACATTTTACTTCTCTGAACAGCAACATAGCTCCCACCCAGATAATCCTTCCAAAAATCTACTTTTGATCTTTTCTTTGGCACAATGTGCATTCCTCAAAATTGCAAATTTTACTTCTCACTCTAGAAAAGTCTTTTGAGGGTAGGATATATTCACTAAAACCATAGATTCAATACTGTAAAATCAGCATTGAGCACACTTTTCATATTCCTTTTTTAAAAAAGAGTACACTGTTTTCAAATATATGTTGGCTAAATGGTCGAACTACATTGGCAACACCAACCTACACTCGGAATAACTACTTACAGAAATGAAAAATGTGAAGATTTATACCAGCCAAACCCAACACACAGTTTCTCATTAGATTGCAGCAGTCTTTCTCCCTTGATTTTCTAACAGATGGCTAATTGCTTTTTGGCTTTTCCCACTTGCCACAATGTTCCCACTTGCCACAACAGTCTCTCATGCACATTTAATTCTATACTTGCTTCATAAGATTTTATTTATTTTTTTCGTGTCAGGAGCAACAGGAGTTACTTCTGGAGTGAGAGAATTGGCCGTCTGCAAGGACGTTGCCCAGGGGACGCCTGGATGTTTTGATGTTTTACCATCCTTGTGGGAGGCTTCTCTCATGTCCCCACATGGAGCTGGAGCTGATAGAGGGCGCTCATCCATGCTCTCCCCGGGTGGGATTCGAACCTGGCAGCCTTCAGGTCAGCAACCCAACCTTCAAGTCACAAGGTTTTTATCCCCTAGGCCACCGGAGGCTCCGCTTCATAAGATACAGGACTAGATTTGAATATGAGGGAGGGTGAAAGGGACTTTGAAAATATTTTGTTATCTCTTGTTTAATATTCAAGATGCAGTTTACTTTTTCCTCAGCCTACTGGGAAGACCAAGAGCCCCCAGTGGTGCAGCGGATTAAACCGCTAAGCTGCTGAACTTGCTGACCAAAAGGTCAGTGGTTCGAATCTGGGAAGCGGAATGAGCTTCTGCTGTTAGCCCCAACTTCTGCCAACCTAGAAGTTTGAAAACATGCAAATGTAAGTAGATCAATAGGTACCACTCCAGCGGGAAGGTAACGGCACTCCATGAAGTCATGCTGGCCACATGATCTTGGAGGTGTCTATGGACAATGCCGGCTCTTCGGCTTAGAAATGGAGAACAAAGGGGTAAACTGGTAGAAGTGGAGAGAGAATGGGACATTGAGAAAGCAGCTGAAAAAAAACAGGATGAGAGCTAATTATTTGGGACTGTCATGACAATTTGGGACATATGAAAGATATATCCTTGCTCCTTAGTTGTATGATTGCCATAGCACTTGTTGCTCATATTCTACCTCTGAAAGGTTTTGCCAGATTTTATATAAAGTTTGACATAACTGAAAGTAGGTAGGTACTGAATGTGCATGCCAGATTCTGTACTGTTATCTCAAATCAGACTTCTCAAGAACATTAAAGAAATAGTGTTTATGGGCCTAGGTTTCCCAGTGTGATTCTATGGTATGCCCCTGGCCCAAATATAGTCAAAATATAGGGTTCACTATTATCAATTGTATCTATAGTGTGCCTTGGAACCCAACCCCTGTAGATATGGGGAGTACTGCAACAACTTCACTTAGCCATTTGGAGTTTCCATATATCAGTACACAATGACATGCATCAAATTTCTCCACTTTCTCTTCGTCAGCCTTAACCTCAACAACATATACTGCAGGGCTTGGATCTGTGCCAAACTTTATTCTAACATGTTTAACTAAGTTGTGGATTGAGCAGGACACAAATCATTAAAACCTCAAGAAAAGCTATTTACAAGCAACCACCAGTTGTATCTGGGGAACTGGGGAATATTTTCCACACTTCCCTAAGAAAAAATGTCTCTTTCTATAATGGCACAGCAGGTTAGCTAGCTGTAATATGATCCATCACTAATGACACACATTAAGAAAAAGTGAGCTCTCATTACCCTTTAGAGATAATTGGAGTGGAAATAGCCATTAGCAGAAAGGATCATTTTCTCTTGACATTGGTAATTAAGTAAAATCTATTTCTCAGTAATAACAAATAAGGCACAGATGCTGGGGTTTAAGGTGTGTTTTGACTTTTTGTACATCAGGAGGAGAAATGAAAACTGTTTTTTGATGAAACATGAAAACTGCCTGCATTTTCAGCAACATCCCCATACAAATCATGTTGTTTCATTCAAACATTGCATCTCTTGTTTTGGAAGTATTTCACTTCTTTATCTTGTACATCATTCTATTTCCACTTATGAATTATCTTTTTGAAAAACGCAGCTTCCTATAAGGTTATCTTTAAGGGCAACTGTTCACATGAACAGTAGAATATAATTCCAAGTTGTTCCTCAACTAATAATTCCTCATCTATTATTTTTGAAATTTGCTCTAAGTTGCACATACATAGACAAGCACTTTTCCTCACATGCACTCTCCCCACCCCCACCCCACCCCCCACATATACATACACAAAAATGGTCAGACTAAACCTTGAATAAAGAGCTTATAGTACACTTGATCCTAGATAGGCTCTGGCCATCACAGTAATCTACTGATTAATTTTACAAAATAAAATGTGCAATTTATTGTTTTTGGGAAATAACAGTTTTTTCCACATGCTAAAAGTATAAATGGGACCTAGACCTCATCCAAAGCACAGGTAGAGTTCGCTACTTGCCTCTACCTCCCTGGTTACACATTTTCAGTAGAAAATGGACTCCTATTCCAAAGTCAGAACCCCAAAACTGCAGGAGTGAATACATGTGCCAACTGAACATGGAGGGGTGAATGTGTCTTTCCTTGAGTACCATAAATTTGAACTACAGATCTGGAGAATTCTCATTTCATTTTCTTGGAACATCTAGGCATCTTTTATTTTCCTGCTTCACTGCCCTGCTAATCCAATAGTCTGATCCATCAATGTAACATAGAGGGGACAATCTCCTGCAGACAATTTGGATGACAAGCAAAGCTTGTCCAGCTCAGTCTGATCCAGCTCAGACTATTACAATGCCAGCCTCTGCTTATTCCATGCCACAGTTCCTACACTCAAGCCCATGCTTGCTGATTTATAGTGCTTGTGATGCCTACACTAGCAACCTCCTTCCAGAATGTTTATATATATATATATAGAGAGAGAGAGAGGGGGGGGGGGGGCGCACACACACATACGAACCTTGGACCTTCTGCATGCAAAGCATGTACTCTATCACTGAGCTACAGCTCACATTCACATAACTCAAAAAGAACAGAAAACAAGGCTATAAATGAGAGTGAGCAGTATAATAGCAGGAAGGCTCTGCCCAAATATCTACTGCTGATCATATATCTCATGTAGTATTTGTAACCAGAGCTTTCTCGCATCACAACTTACACTGTACAAAAGAAGAGGTGTGTAATATAGCAGGGCTTCCCTATGAGTGATCAATAGTGATGAGGTGTGAGTTACTCAAACTTTGGTTGTATAATTTATCTTCCAAAGACTTGCACTTCCATATAATTGTATGAAAATGTCTGCTTTTCTGCATGCAACTCTTAAAAGCATAAATAATTTTGGTTGTTGTTGTTTATTCGTTCAGTCGCTTCTGACTCTTCATGACCTCATGGACCAGCCTATGCCAGAGCTCCCTGTCGGCCATGGCCACCCCCAGCTCCTTCAAGGTCAAGCCGGTCACTTCAAGGATACCATCCATCCATCTTGCCCTTGGTCAGCCCCTCTTCCTTTTTCCTTACATTTTCCCCAGTGTCATTATCTTCTCCAAGCTTTCCTGTCTTCTCATTATGTGGTCAAAGTACTTCATCTTTGTCTCTAATATTGTTTCCTCCAGTCAGGAACGGCCCTAGGTTTTTCCAGGTAGTAAGCCAACCTAGGGCCACGTGCCCCCTGCCCAAAATTGCGCCCCTTCCATCCCAAACTTACCGGAGGCAACGGTGGGCAGCAGCAGCGGCGACCGCAGAACCAGGAAGTAGCTTGTATTCTCACGAGATCTCACGAGAGTTCTGCAAGATCTCGCAGAAAACTCGTGATATTTCATGAGAATATGAAATACATCCTGGTTCTGTGGCGAACGACCCAGTGGTAGCCGCCGCCGCCCCCCGCCACCACCACCTTGGGTGCACCCTTCAGCGGCATCCATGACAAACCGGGCCTGCCTCCAGTGAGCAGTTGGGCATTATTTCCTGGAGTGTGGACTGGTTTGATCTTTTTGCGGACCAAGGCACTCTCAGAATTTTCCTCCAACATCACAGTTCAAAAACATCTATCTTCCTTTGCTCAGCCTTCCTTATGGTCCAGCTCTCGCATCCATAAATTACTATGGGGAATACCATTACTTTAACTATGCAGACCTTCATTGCCAGTGTGAAGTTTCTACCCTTCGCTATTTTATCGAGATTGGTCATTGCTCTCTTCCCAAGAAGTAAACATGTTCTGATTTCCTGGCTGCAGTCTGCATCTGCAGTAATCTTAGCGCCTAAAAATATAGTCTGTCACTGCCTCCACGTTTTCTCCCTTTATTTGCCATTTATCAATCAGTCTGGTTGCCATAATTGTGGGTTTTTTTATGTTTAACTGTAGCTTATGCACTTTCTTCTTTCACATTGGTTATAATTTTGGTAAGAAACACAAAATTTTAAAGGATCTGGAATATAAATCCTCCAGTATCTAATCCTCATTCACAAGACCCCTTGTATGATGAGGTGGCTAATCATTGCAGCTGTTTTTCTCCCTGCTTCAGGAGAAAACCTATTTCCCCACAGTATTCACTGCACATTCAAATGTCCCAGAGGAAGAATTATTATTCTGTGGGTAAAAAACTATGGTGGTGTTATGTGTGTGCACATATAAACATACATATACAATTCTATGCACACACAAAAACTCTCCACATATTTTTCATTATAGAATCAGTCCTCTGCCATATTTTGGAACAGTTAAACACCAAGAAAAAAGTTCACGAATTCAAATTATTCTCTATTATTTTTCCTAACAGGGTTCCAAACAATGACAAAACACATTTTTCAAATTGGTAGTGAATAATTTCAGAACTTTCTTTTATCCCTACTCAGGGGGCTTCCACGTAGTCTCAGGTGGCCTTGATCAGAGTTTGGATAGAGGATCTAGGGAAACTCCATGGAAATAGGAAATACATAAATTACCCAATGCCTCTAATAGTGTTTGATCTTTCAAGAAAATATTCCCTATGCTCTATTCTACTATCACTTGCTG
This sequence comes from Anolis carolinensis, assembly GCF_035594765.1. Classification (NCBI taxonomy): domain Eukaryota; kingdom Metazoa; phylum Chordata; class Lepidosauria; order Squamata; family Anolidae; genus Anolis; species Anolis carolinensis. The sequence goes on along the minus strand of NC_085845.1, from coordinate 92,820,887 downwards.
TTCAGTAGCTTATGCACTAACTCTTATTAAGCTATTTCTAGTTTTCATAATAAAACTCTTATTTCTTTGTCATAGAAGCTCAAAGTTCTACAAACTTCCTACATAAAACATTTGTTTAACACAAAATTCAGCCTTTTGTGTGATTTCAAGTGCTGGTAATTCGACAATGGATTCTAGTGTATAAAATACATCCAAATTCTCAGAAGATTACTAAATAGCTTTTCTCAAAAAAAATCTGTTTAAAAGGTTCTTCCAAAGAAGTGTCTTTGGCTTTCTGCCATTCTTTAATGTTAACAGAAAGGAAAAAAAGATTAAAAATGTAAGCAAAACTTGGGTCCAAAAAAAAATGCTAAGTGTTTCTCCATGCATTTATCATAGTGAATTTAAAACAAAGAACAGTCTTCTGTTGTCGCTGCTTGCTATGGAACTGAATCAATGGATCTAAATGTTTTTGACCTCTATTCTTCTATAGTCAGGCATTTATCTTGGACTAAGTAAAATTTATACCCCATGCCAAACAAAGACAAAGAATTGCCCTTCATGCCTTACCACTTGGTCAGCAGTCAATTCATAAAACTCAACACAGTTATTTTGCAAGTGCAAGAATTTCTACCATGGAAGTCTTGTCTTCCTCAGTCTACTTTTCAGATCACAACTCCCAGAATGCTCCATTTGATATGGTTTGCTGTCAAGCTAACTGAGGAATTCTGGGAATTACCATCACCAAAAAGTTACTTTTTAAAGTTCTACTTTTACCATAGATTTTTCATTTTCATTTCTTAAGCAAAGATGGCTATGCATCAACAGAGATGTAGCATTGCATGAACCAATCATGATTTGAGAAAATGCAGGGCAAATGACCAAACCTTGTGGTTTCAGCGGTCTTCATTTGAGAAAACGGCTAGCAATTTTCCTCAAGGAACCCCTATGGCAATGGTTCCCAACCTGTGGGTCCCCAGAGGTTTTGACTTTCAACTCCCAGAAATCCTAACAGCTGGTAAACTGGCTGGGATTTCTGAAAGTTGTAGGACAAAACACCTGAGGACCCACAGGTTGGGAACCACTGTCCTATGCGATAGAGACATTACTAGACCATGATAAAAACCACTGAGCTTCACCATTGTCTTGACTATACAAACTGTGCTGTAGTGCAGAGAACAGGAAGATTTGTGTTCAAAATCAAACTGTTCTCCAAGGAAGCTGATTGTTCATAGAATACAGAGTTGGAAAAGATCACAATGACCATCCAGTCCAACAGCCTTCTTTGCGGGACACAAAATCAAAACACTCCCAAGAGATATAAATCCAGCCTGTTACATCATACTTGCTTTATTGTATAAGAGTTCTAGTTCATCTTGTTTAATAATCATGCTCTGTGGAGTAGTGTAGAGTAAGGTCAGTTTTAAAAGTTTTCTTTTCCATAAACCCTGAATATTCTTCAATTCAAGAAATGAAAAAAATCAAAGGAATAAAGTTAGCCATCTGTATCAAAGGGTTCTACATCCATGGATTTCACAGCCTGAAAATACCCCTCATGCCATGTCCATCCTAGGACAGTGATTTCTTTTAATAGCCATGAGATAGAAGACATTGAATGCCAAAACATTGGAAAGCCAATCAGTCTTGTGGAATGTTCTTATTAACTTCAGTGAAATTTGGATAGGAAACTGTCCCTGCAGATAAGGTCCCATGTTAATTAGCATTAGCTGGGATGAGCATCCAAGTGTCATGCTGGCTCTGGAACCATCAGTTGTCAAATGAGATTGCCAAGAGCTGAAAGTGGAGGAAATCTGCCATAAAACTCTTTATAGTAATATTTCTTAAAAGCTGCCCTTTTCACCTCTTTGTCACCCCCCTCCAGTCATTAAGTATTAAAGCGTTTTAGTACAATTAGATTCTTAAAGGAATTACTTCCACTACCTAAAATAAAGTGGAACAGAAGCACAAGATTTAACATCTGAGATCTCGTGGCCTTAATTTGGCATAATTATCCCAGTTTTATTCAGTCTCATTCTTGCTAAAGCTCCACAAACACACCATTTTGTAACACTTCACTGGTCCTGAAAAAACATGTTTTTTATCATTTTGTCGAAGGCTTTCATGTCCGGGATCACAGGGTTGTTGTATGTTTTCCAGGTAGTATGGCCATGTTCCAGAAGTATTGTCTCCTGACGTTTTGCCCACCTATGGCAGGCAATCTTAGAGGTTGTGAGGTATATGGAAAAACTAAGCAAGGAAGGTTTATATATCTGCGGAAGATCCTGGGTGGGGAAAAGAACTCTTGTCTGTTGGAGGCCAGTGTAAATGTTGTAATTAATCACCTCAATTAGCATTAAGTGGCCTTCCCAGCTTCACCTCCTGGCCTGGGGAAATCCTTTGTTCAGTGTTGTTAGCTGCCCCTGATTGATTCATGTCTGGAATTGTTCTGTTTATAGAGTGCCGCTCTTTATTTACTGTTCTGATTTTGGAGTTTTTTAATACTGGTAGATAGATTTTGTCCATTTTCATGGTTTCCTCCTTTCTGTTAAAATTGTCCAATTCTTCATAGCAAACCTACTCATAAAAATTAACCTTTCAAGGTGCTAGTTTTCTATGGGAGAGTATTTTATTATTTGGGCTCTCACTTGCAGTCTGAAGTGACAAAACCCAAGTGCAGGTTTACCATACACCACTGAATATTAAGCTTTCATTGCCTTTTATTTTAGCTGTAGAACAAATAATCATATATGAAAGTTCAAAAACCAGGAATTTACTGTTTCTTCCTCAATGTGGATAAGGTCTTAAGTACAAAAAAGAGGGTAGGGACTGAAGAAGGTTTGCAAAAAAAACCCCCACCTTTCTAAAAGTGACATCATCCTGGTTTGTTCAGGGCCTGCTATTCTGTCATTATTACAGGACTTCGATATTCTAATGTGTTGATCAATTACTAGAAACAAATATTTTGATAGCAAAGTTTCATTATTATTTTTATTATAATTGTTTGAGGCATTTATTTACATCTCTCATCCCACAAGAATTCCTGGGGAAATATACAGGTGATTTTCTTAATCCATACTCATGGAGATGAGTATCAAAATGAATCCATCATAATAGCAAGTATATACTTCCAACTATAAACCTTCTAAATGGTATCCATTCAACTATTTTAAGATGGCTGTCATGTCACTTCTCAATCTTTTCCAAACTAAGCACATCCATCTTTCTAAGGCTTGATTTCCAGACCTTTGATCTTCCTTTATCATGTAGTAAAAGTGCTACCTTACTGATTCAGTGGTGCACTATAGCAACACAGTAGCCCCAAGTAAAATGCAGGGAACAAAATCAACCTCTGTAAATGGCATTCATTGACCTTGAAAAGGTATTAGACTCAGTGAATGGCAGTGTTCTCTGGACCATCCTCCAAAAAATTGGGTGCCCTGACAAATTTGTGAACATCCTGCGGCTCCTCCATGATGACATGATGGCAACAGTCTTGGACAGCAATGGCTCCCAAAGTGACCCAATTAAGGTGGAATCAGGTGTCAAACAGGAATGTGTTATTGCCCCTATCTTATTTTCCATCTTCCATGCTATGATACTTCATCTTGTTGTTGGGAAGCTTTGCACCAGAGTAGAAATCATCTATCAGACAGATGGCAAACTGAAAGGCAAAACTAAGGTCACAACAACATCTGTTATAGAACTCCAATGTGCTGATAACATAGTCTGTGCGCATTCAGAAGACCTACAAGCCACTCTAAACACCTTTGCAGAAGCATACGAGAAGCTCGGCCTCTCATTGAACATCGAGAAAACAAAAATGCTCTTCAAGCAGTCACCAGTCAATCCCTCTGCAATGCCAGGAATACAGCTTAATGGTATATAACATTAGAAAATATTGACCATTTCCGCTACCTTGACATCCACCTCTCCACAAAAGTCAACACTGACACGGAATACAACACCGCCTGAGCTCTGTGAGTGCAGCATTTTTCTGAATGAAGCAGAGAGTGTTTGAGGATCAGGACATCCTTAGGGATATCAAGGTGCTTGTTTATAAAGCTACTAGCTGTGCCTGGCCACGCGTTGCTGTGGCGAAGAATGGTGGTATGGGAAATAAAGTATTGAGGAATTGGTGGTAGTTAAGGTCAAGGGTAAACGTTTTCCTCGGACATTAAGCCCAGTCATGTATGATTCTGGGGGTTGGTGCTCATCTCCATTTCTAAGCCAAAGAGCCGTCGTTGTCCGTAGACTCCTCCAAGGTCATGTGGGATGACTGCATGGAGCGGCGTTACCTTCCCACCGGAGCAGTACCTATTGATGCACTCACATTTACATGTTTTTGAACTTCTGGGTTGGCAGAAGCTGGGGCTAACAGTGGGGGCTCTGTCAGTTCCCCCAATTCAAACCTGCAGCCTTTCGGTCCAGAAGTTCAGCAGCTCAGCGCTTTCACACACTGTGCCATCAGGGGACATTATTTCTTAAAGGTTGTGAATATGCAATATTTCTGATTGTTTTTTTTTGTCTGTTGGAGGCAAGTATGAATGCTGCAATTAGGAAAAATGATTAGGATGTAATGGCCTTGCAGATTTAAAGCCTAGCTGTTTCCTCCCTGAGTGATTTGTTTGTTGGGAGGTGTTAGCTGGCCCTGATTGTTTCCTGTCTGGAATTACCTTGTTTTCAGAGTGGTGTTGTTTGCGATATTTTATATGCTTCTACTGTCTGTGGCCCTGAGAAAACAGAGGATTGGCCAGACTTTGATGATGGGAATCCTTTGTTGGGAGGTGTTAGCTGGCCCTGATTGTTTTCTGTGTGGAATTCCCCTATTTTCAGAGTGTTGTTCTTTATTTAGTGTTCTGATTTTAGAGATTGTATTGTTCTGTTTTATTATACCACATTAATTTTTTTATATTCTGATTTTAGTGTTTTTGAATACTTGGAGCCAGATTGTATTCATTTTCACGGTTGACCGCAACACAATAATAATAATAATAATAATAATAATAATAATAATAATAATAGTAAGGATAGTAATGATAGTAATAATAAGGACTTTGGTAATACATAGTGCTTCACTGCCTTCTCAGCTTCCTTTCTGGAAGAATCCTTTCTTGGGAGGTGTTAGCTGGCCCTGATTGTTTCCTTTGTGGAATTTCCAATTTCCTTGCTTTATTTACTTTCTTTATTTCTTTATTACTGTCCTGGTTTTAGAGATTATATTGTTCTGCATTATTCTATCCTAGAAATTATTTCATATCAAAGTAGAATCTCACTTATCCAACATTCGCTTATACAATGTTCTGGATTATCCAACACAGTCTGCCTTTTCATAATCCATGTTTTTGTAGTCAGTGTTTCAAATTCATTGTGATATTTTACTGGTAAATTTGTAAATACAGTACAGTAGAGTCTCACTTATCCAACATAAGTGGGCTGGCAAAATGTTGGATAACCGAATATGTTGGATAATAAGGAGGCGTTAAGGAAAAGCCTATTAAATATCAAATTAGGTTATGATTTTACAAATGAAACACCAAAACATCATGTTAGACAACAAATTTGGCAGAAAAAGTAGTTCAATACGCAGTAATGCTATGTAGTAATTACTGTATTTATGAATTTAGCACCAAAATATCACGATATATTGAAAACATTGACTACAAAAATGCGTTGGATAATCCAGAACGTTGGATAAGCGAGTGTTGGATAAGTGAGACTCTACTGTAATTACTACCTAGCATTACTGCGCATGGAACTACCTTTTCTGTCAAATTTGTTGTATAATATGATGTTTTGGTGCTTAATTTGTATAACGATTACCTAATTTGATGTTTAATCAGCTTTTCCTGAATCCCTTCTTATTATCCAATATATTTACTTATCCTGCCGGCCTGTTTATGTTGGATAAGTGAGAGTCTACTGTATATTTCTAATCTTATATTATCTGCTCAGAACTGGATTATATGAGGCCCTTTCTTCACAGTTGTATAAAATGCACACTGAAGTGGATTATATGGCAGTGTGGAGTCAAGATAATCCAGTGCAAAGCAGATAATATAAGATTATAAATGGGTTATATAGCTGTGTGGAAGGGCCTTGAGTCTACACTGCCATATAATCCAGTGCAAATTAGATAATCTGTGGAAGAAGCCTAAGTGAGGCCTAAATCTGCCTCTCCCCTAACTGAAACCTGGCTGTCCCTTGGTTGCTAGGCAACGAAGTGGGCAGAGATTAGCCCTCTAAACTGGCAGCAATTGGATAAAAACAATTATTGCTCTCCCTCTAATTAGGACTTTATTTTTCTTTTCTTTTTGTTGTATCAACCTAGAGGCGTGGATGATGGGTTGTGTTGTCAAATTTCGAGGTTGGGGGGCCTGTAGTTTTGTTGTTTTGTCCGCTGCCCTGATGCCATCACTCTTTTATATATATAGATTTTCCTCCCAAGGCTAATATACACCTGCGAAACGTAGACTGTCTACAGACATCACACTCAACTTCTGGAAAGATTCCATCAGCGTTGCCTCTGAAAAATCCTGCAAATCTCTTGGGAAGACTGGCGGACAAATGTCAGCATGCTGGAAGAAGCAAAGACCAATAGCATTGAAGTGACTGGCCACATTGTCCGAATGCCTAATCACTGTCTCCCAAAGCAGTTACTCTACTCCCAACTCAAGAATGGGAAATGTAATGTTGGTGGATAGGAAAAGAGATTTAAAGATGGGCTTAAAGCCAACCTTAAAAACTGTGGCATAGACACCGAGAACTGGGAAGCATTGGTCCTTGAGCATTGGTCCTTGAACTAGAAGTCAGCTGTGACCAACAGTGCTGCAGAATTCGAAGAGGCACGAATGGAGGGGCATAAGGAAGAAATGTGCTAAGAGGAAGGCACATCAAGCCAACCCTGACCGGGACCACCTTCCACCTGGAAACCAATGTCTTCACTTCAGAAGAACATGCGGATCAAGAATAGGTCTCCACAGCTACCTACGCATCAACCACCAAGGCACTACATTTGGTGAGCCATTGTCCTTGGGCTACGAGGGATTGCCTAAGTAAGTACAGTATATATAGCAGTACAGTATATATAAAAAGAAAAGATATTAATGGAGAAGGATACATCTTTGTTCTAATATGTCACATATTTTTTTAAAAAATGCATTCTAGGATGGGAATAAAAAGTTGCACTTGGTGCTGGGAATTGCCAGAAAATAGTCCAGGGCAACAAAAACATTGCTTGTACCTTTGACAAACTGCAGCAACAAGTAATTCCACTTACCTCCTAACATTTTTCCCTTTCTAAAGAAGTTCATAATCTTTGTTTACACTTTGTTTAATACAATTAATATAGATTGCAGACAACTCTTTCAAAGAATTTGAAATTGTGTATTTGACTGGATATTCTACACCAGAAAAAAATATTCATCTTGCACTCTTGTCTATTTACTACATACTCTCCAATTACCCTAACGGATTTTCAGCAGTTGGAATGCAAAAAGTAGTTTTTAGTCAAGCAGGAGCAAGAAGACAGGAGAGGAAGACTCTTGCCCTTTCCAGAATGCTTAGGCATAAGTAAACTGCTGCATCCTTTCTTAGTTTGTATGTTCTTCTTCGCTCATACCTTTTGGCATAAATAAATAAAAATAAATAAAAACACAAGTCTAAAATCCTTTTCCAACCATAATTCCAGTTGTGTTCCTGTCACAATATATCACAAATGTGCTACTAGGTGACTGAACCCATCCTGACATTAGTTCTAGCAACTATGTTCTCTTTCCAACCATATACACTCATGTATGTTGGCCCCATGTATAATTTGAGAGTGGGTTTTGAGGCCAGAATGATGAATTTTAATATGATTTGTGAAAACGTTGAGAGTAATTCTGTAGAAAAGGGAAAGCACCAATGTCTGGGAGCCAGCCTCCCCTGACAGCAGCGATTTCCCTACCTAGGCATTCAAAAAGGCCAAACACAGCAAAGAGAATAGAGAGGTTTGGTGCTTTTTTAGGTTCTCCCAGGATGATCTAAGCCAATGGTTCTCAACCTGTGGGTCCCCAGATGTTTTGGCCTTCAACTCCCAGAAATCCTAACAGCCGGTAAACTGGCTGGGGTTTCTGAGAGTTGTAGGCCAAAACACCTGGGGACCCACAGTTGGAGAACCACTGGTCTAAGCTCTTGCCTTTTGTCATTCTTTTCAGAAAAGGGTATAACTCCTTTTTTGATAAGTTACAGTACCCACATTTATCTGTTGATGATTCAACCAGAATTTTTGTGCTAATTTCTAATCTTATGCGTTTATAGAATAGTTTCTACAGCAAACTCAGGAGTAAGAAATCCTTACATTATTTTTGCTTTTGTACCCACAAAATCTGCCATGAAGTGAATGAATATCCAACCCTTTCCAAATAGGGTTGCCAAGTCAGGAGTAACCCATATCTGAGACCTAGAGATGACACCTTGTAATAATCCAGGGGTGGGCACTGATGATGATACAAAGTATGGTATTACCCAGTTTCACAAACCAAGTGATTCTAAATAGAGAGAGAGGGAGGGAGCAAAGTAGGAGCACACACTTTTCAAGGTGGTGCTATCACCCTAAAAAAATTACTGTTCACCCAGATTCATCCTGACAATTGGAAAACAAGCTGCATACCCTACTTCCAAGTCAACCACTTATGCCAAAAAAGGTCAGTTCTGGCACAAGGCCAGCAGCAACTACATGACTCTAGTCCAATTTAATGTGGGTCAGGAAGAGAGCAAGACCCCATTTATGAGTTTTACCTGTCCACAAAGTCTTTCTACACATCACAAAGTTCAAAGTAGTGGCAGATTCTGCCACAATAACAAATGATGTCTCATTGACCCTGAATTATAAAGTTACAGGAGCTCATCTTTCCTATTACACACAAAGCAATGTTAAGCGAGTTTTGAGGCTTCATCACTCCAAGTATAAAAGCAACTGCCGATTTGCATGCTTATTTACATTTATGCAAATCCAACATTAATCACTTCCTAGGCACCAACACTGTTTTTCCCACAAGTCACCCAAATGAAATGGCTGCCTTAACAAGCAGGCCCAAAAAACAAAGAGACAGATGGTAACCCCATCACACCTCTGATTATTTCTACCAGCGATACTACAAGAGACTTATGGTGGAAAGCAAAGATTAAAGAGAAACAATCCACCTGCTCACTTTCTGTTCCAAAGCATTGTTAATCCCCTCAAGCTTTTTAGGTTAGGAAAGCTGAGAGAAAAATCTAAATAAATGCATATAAAATGAAATTAGAATGTGTTCTAAATGATATAAAAATGATAAAAAATGATATAAAAACCATTTGGGCAAAGTAACTCAGTAATTGCTGAACTTGACTTGTGTGGACAGGTGAAAGTCAAACTCAAAGTCATTTCAGAGAGGTTTGTAATTCTGTTCCCTTATAATTATAAAATGATTAACATCCTTTGTTTTTTCAAGATTTTTCTGACTTGTTTCGTATCATTTTCCTTTTGGGCAAAGAGGTCAGGAGAGAGACTTTTAATAACAACAGGGAGCAGATGAACAAAAAAGCACTAAACGCATCAAAAACAGAAAGCAGATGCTGTAAGATTTAAAAGAGCTCTTGAGCAAGTCTTAACATTTTTATGCCTTCAGTGCCTCTCTGAAAATTTCCGTCATAAATTAGGGTTGAGGGCTTTATCATACCATGAGGGCTTTATCATACCATCCTGTTATCTTGCAGCAGTCATGTTGTTTAAGCAAACAGAAACATATCACTGTGAAAACAATCACTATAACACCTTCTCTCCAACAGCGCTATGGTGCCACTTCAGTGATATACATTCCTGCAACCAGTTTTCTGCATTGCCTCGTTTCACCCCACCTTCCTACCTATCCATATCTGCCCTACATACCGGTAGCACATGTGTGCGGCTTAATTTTTTTCTTCTTTTTATGTCACAATTGTAAATGGAGGGCAAAACCATCATCACATAATGGAAGCATGGCCCAGCAGTGCAACTGAGCAATTACAGCAAGACAAATAAGCCTATTAAATCAACTGAAACTAGATAAATCAGAATTTATGTACATTCTCATTTTTAATGCTAACTAGCCCATACATACTTGGAGCTAACATATGGCAGTGTAGACTCATATAATCCATTTCAAATTAGATGATGTCAATTATCTGCTTTGAAAATCTGGATTATATGGCAGTGTAAAACAGGCCACAGACAGCCCAGTTCTTTGGAAGTGAATCCAAGGGAGGGAGGTCAGCACTTTCTAGGATTGTCAGGTGGAATATGGGATAGGACTCCTGTATCTTGACTCATTAACAGATTCTGGATCAAGATGATATCACAAGGTTGCAGTCAAGCATGAGGAACTGTTCAATCAATGTAAGACTATGCCTTCTTTTAGGCTGGATCTACATTGCCCTATATCCCAGGATCTGATCCCAAATTTTCTGTTAAACTCAAATTATCTGGCAGTGTAGACTCATATAATCCAGTACAAAGCAGATAATCTGGGATCATATCCTGGGATATAGGGCAGTGCAGATCCAGACTAAAAGATGGCATAGTCTTATTCACTGTTTTTCTGGGTAACACACTTATCAGACCACTTGTTTTTCACCAGCTGGAAACCTACTTCATGTTTATTTGGGAAATCCAAACTGATTGTGGGTTCAAATGCTTTTCCTACAAGGTAGAAAAAGGTTGAATTGGATGGCCTCTGGGTTGCTATATTATTATTATTATTATTATTATTATTATTATTATTATTATTATTATTATTATTATTTAAACGGCTGGGTGGCCATCTGTTGGGAGTGCTTTGACTGTGCTTTTCCTGCATTGCAGAAGGCGGTTGGACCGGATGGCCCCTGGGGTCTTCCACTGAAACACTGTTAAGTTTATGTTGGCTAAAATTGTTCTTCATTTTAAATGTTTCATTGTTCTTTCTTTCTTTCTTTCTTTTGCACTACAAACAAGATTTGTGCAGTGTGCATAGGACTTTGTTCATATTTTTTCAATTAGTTCACACAAACATTTGCCATCTAGCTGCAACTGACCTGGCCCATCTGTCAATTTTCAAAATGCAATGTGGCCCCTGTATCCAAAAGTTTCTTGGGGCTCCATGAGAAACTTTTTCATCAAAAAGGGCTCCGCTGCTTTAAAAGTTTGAAAACTCTTGCTCTACATGCCATACAGTTTAAAAATTAATGAGCTTATGCGCTCTTGTGACCATTCTTGGAAGACTTGCTCCCATTTGAACTATTCAGAGCATTGAGAGATCCCCCCCACCCAAGCCATGTCTGTAGCTCAAGTTATTAAATCTGCAGGATCTTTTCTCTCTCTTCTACCCCCCGCCCCTTCCATGCTCCTTTCTTACCTAGTAAAAACTATAATGCAGTGCTCTGGAAAATCATATGTTCTGTTTGCCTCACCAGAATCTATGCAAATGCCACATACACATTCTAGTATCTTTCCCATCAGTCAAATATCAGTTGTGAATTTGTTGCCTGCCAATGCTCGAAGGTCCATGCGAGAGCTGGACCATAAGGAAGGCTGAGCGAAGGAAGATAGAAGCATTTGAACTCTGATGTTGGAGGAAGATTCTGAGAGTGCCTTGAACTGCAAGAAGATCCAACCAGTCAACACTCCAAGAAATAATGTCCAGCTGCTCACTGGAGGGAAAGATATTAGAAGCAAAGATGGAGTACTTTGGCCACATAATGAGAAGACAAGAAAGCTTGGAGAAGATAATGGTGCTGGGGAAAAGTGAAGGAAAAAGGAAGAGGGGCCGACCAAGGGCAAGATGGATGGATGGTATCCTTGAAGTGACTGGCTTGACCTTGAAGGAGCTTGGGGTAGCCATGGCTAAAAGGGAGCTCTGGCATGGGCTGGTCCATGAGGTCACGAAGAGTCGGAAGCGAGTGAACAAATAAACAACAACAATGCTCATGCATCCATCAGGCATCATCCATCAGGTTATAAATCTTTCTGCCCGCAACTTCTACTGGAAAAAAAAGAGACAGCATTCTAAAAATGCAAATTGGCATTCCAAGGGTTTAAGAAACAATTACTTTTCAAAGTTATTTGTTACAGTTGCCAAACAGGAGTCTCTTATTATTATACAATAGTTCTATTAAAAATGTTTCACTTCCCCAGTATTGAAAGTAGCAAAACTAGTTATATTTTAAAGAAAACATTCAAATGCTACATTGTTCTGTCTAAAGATACAATACACATTCAAGTAGTGATGGCATACATAACAATTGTACAAGTAGCAAAAATAGCTACAATTGCAGCACAGAGGTTTGTGGCTATATCCAGTTACTTTACAATTGTAATATCACTCAGTTATGCCTTAGCTGTTACAAAAGGGAAGTAATCACATTTTAACTCATCGTTTATCTTCCTTAGTTATTGTGATGGGGAAAATGCCCAACAAATCCCATCTGTGGCTTATTCTCAATTGCATAGAAGCATCACACAAGAGGTGGCTATCTTCAAATGCACATTAGCTGGTAAAACAGATGATGAATCTTATGATATCTTCTATTTTCTTATAAGCCAGGTTTTAAAATAATAGATTGTTTTGAGCATATTGACAACCATAGCTGTCTATGGTACATTATGCTGATTTTTATATGTGTACCCTTAGTCAAGAGTAGGAGCTCTGCTGTCATAACAGATTCAATCCTCCCACTCTTTCATGAAAAAAAAGGCAAGGGGATCGCAGAGGGTACTTGTATAAAACAAAGGCATGTGTTACATAAGGATAAAATAATGATGGTGGCATTAAATTTTCTCTGAAGTTACTCAGATGTAGTTTAATGCTTGATGCTCATATATTCTGTTGCAAATAATGGTACATGGAATGTTGTATCATGGCTGATTTTGATGTTACTTTCCCTTACTTGTCATTTTAAAGGCCTGCTTCAAATATCATCTATTTACTGGATAAGTAAGCAAAAGTGACTTTCTGTATATACCTAAGTCAACTTCATGTATTAGTTATAAATAATAATAATAATAAAACTTTATTTATATCCCACCACCATCTCCCCACGGGGACTCGGGGCGGCTTACATGGGGCAGTGGCCCAAACAACATAAGAACAAAATATAAGCAACACAATACAATCACAATATAAAAAGATAATACAATAATACAATATATCAATATAAACAACAATACAAGATAAAAAATTCATTTAAAACACATAAATGGAAAGACCATAATAAAAATAGGATAAATTATTAAAAACCCACTGGGGCTGATTAATTAATGACTATTTCCGAAGGCCTGCCGAAACATCCAAGTCTTCAGTTGTTTCCTGAAGGAAGGTAGAGAGGGAGCCAACCTCTCTGGAGGGTTTGGGGCTAAATTATGGATTTTGATTTGATGCATGGATAAATAGATATTTATTTTGCACAGCGGGGAAAGCTGCCACTAGCCACTGCCATTTTCCCACCCATACATTTGAAAAGGCCAGAAGTAGTGTTGTGGTGAAAAGAGTAGAGTGGGTCAGTCCTTCATTTAGGTTCTCCCAGGACTGACTAAGGCTGGATCTGCACTGCCCAGTATCCCAGGATCTGATCCCAGATTATCTGATTTGGATTATATGGATTATACTAGGCTGCCAGATAATCTAGGATAAATAGGTAATCTAGGATCGGATCCTGGGATATAGGCTACTGTAGATCCAGCCTAAATTCTCACATTTTGTCACTCTACTCATATAAATGGCTGGTTCCTTTTGAGATAAGATTTAAGATACAGTAATTACATTGACCCATAGAAAAGTCAACCCAGGTTTCTTGGGTTAATTTTTTTCACCAAAATGTCAACACTCATACATATGAAATTGTTGGACAGTCTGCAAGTTCGCATATGTATGTTCAGTGAATCAGTGAACTGAGTTGGCCAACCATAGAATCATAGAGTTGGAAGAGATCTCATGGGCCATCCAGTCCAACCCCCAGCCAAAAAGCAGAAAAATCACATACCAAGCACCCCCGACAGATGGCTATCCAGCCTCTGTTTAAAAGCCTCCATAGAAGGAGCCTCCATCACACTCAGGGGCAGAGAGTTCCACTGCTGAACAGCTCTCATAGTTAGGAAGTTCTTCCTAATGTTTAGGTGGAATCTCCTTTCCTGAAGTTTGAAGCCATTGTTCCGTGTCCTCGTTTCTAGGACAGCAGAAAACAAGCTTTCTCCCTCCTCCCTATGACTTCCCCTCATATATTTATACATGGCCATCATGTCTCCTCTTAGCTTTTTCTGCAGGCTAAACATTACCAGCTCTTTAAGCCACTTCTCATAGGGCTTGTTCTCCAGACCCCTGATCACATTGACACATTCCAGCTTGTCAACATCTCCCTTAAATTTTGGTGCCCAGAATTGGACACAGTATTCCAGGTGTTGTCTGACCAAGGCAAAATAGAGGGGCAGCATGTCTTCCCTCGATCTAGACACTATACTCTTATTTATGCAGGCCAAAATCCTATTGGCTTTTTAAGCTGCTGCATCACATTGTTGGCTCATGTTTAACTTGTTGTCCACGAGGACTCTAAAATCTTTTTTGCACGTTCTTTGCATTTCATTTTTTCTGCCTAAGTGTAGGGTCTTGCATTTGTCCCTGTTGAACTTCATTTTGTTAGTTTTGGCCCATCTCTCTAATCTGTGAAGATCATTTTGGATTTAGCTATCTCTCCCAATTTGGTGTTGTCTGCAAACTTGATAATCATGCCTTCTAACCCTTCATCTAAGTCATTAATAAAGATGTTGAACAGAACCGAGCCCAGGATGGACCCCTGCTTATGGCACTCCACTCGTCACTTCTTTCTAGGATTAAAAGGAAGCATTGGATCATTCACTTAACCAATTACAGATCCACCTAACCATAGTTTTGCCTAGCCCACATTTGACTAGTTTGTTTGCCAGCATGAAAGCACAAACTAACATTTGTCCTACAGAAGGACAAACGAAATTTTCAAAGAAAAGAGGACTTGTCATAATTACCATATAGAAAGAGATTATAGGTATATAGCTATAACCTATAGTATAAGGATACCAACCATTTCTAACTATATAAGACTTTCTCTTTGGGGTTTCAGGCACCTTGGGATTTTTTAAAGTAATCTTCAGAGTAGAGTTTGGAATTAATGAAGTCCCACATTTGAGAAAACAAGACATCTGTTTTGTTTAATGCAGAAGCAGAATGCATTTGCTTCAGTGTTATCAGTTTTAAAGGTAACACAAAGGTAGATTTTTAAAAGCATTTCCAGTAAACATGGGAATCTTTTGTGATAAGTACAAGAATGACTGTTGTTGTGTGCATTCAAGTCATTTCCAACTTATGAAGACCATAAGACAAAACGATTGCAAGGTTTTCTGAGGCTAAGTGTGTGATTTGCCCAAGGTCGCTCAGTGGGTTTTCATTACTGCTATCAAATTTTAAGTGATAATAATATGCTACGTTATGAAAGACTTTCCATCTGCAAAATTACAACATTCTTGAATCTATCCACAAGATCTTAACAACTGACATTATTTTCCAAAGAGGCACAGGACTGACGTTGGTTAATTGTCTGCTTCAGAGAGTTAGCCAAGGACAACATGAACCAATAAAAAAGGTTCCTAAAATGTGTCAGGTACATACAAAAAAAAATCTATAGAAACAAAAACTATAAGATACATTATTATTATGCTTTTGCATAATTTTTCCAAACCAGTAAATTTTAAACAAACCTATTTTACATTATATTTCACAACCTCCAGTACTTATGGATAAGCCAGGAAAACCATGCTTATTCTTTCCATTCTTGACTTTTTCAGTTTGTCTTAAAGAATCCTGTATTTCTAGCTCCTTTGCAGCCAACTCAAACTCAGAATGCACCTAAACTGTAGAATGAATGCATTGTGACATCAGTTAAAATGCCATGACTCAATGCTATAGGATTCTGGGATTTGTATTTTGGTGAGACAACAGAACTCTTTGGCAGAGAAGGCTAAAGACCGCATGTCACTACGAATCCCCATGATTCCATACCATTGACCCACAGCACTTAAAATGGTGTCAATCTGCATCAATTCTACATTATAGATGCATTCTCAGTTACCATCTTGTGGACAAGCATGTCTTTATCCATCTTTAATTGGAACACTGCCTGTTTCCTCACTTATGGGGTGCAGATCTCTCCATACAGCGCCAAAATACATGTTTTAAATCTGGGACAAAAAAATCTCAGGACCTGACAGCAGGTTCACACAAAGACCTGTCAGTCCCAAAATGGTCTCCTGCCATCCTCACATTTTCCTCAACTATATGTCATACACACACACACACACACATACACGTGTGTGTGTGTGTGTAATCTCCACTTGGTCATATCCCCCAATATCCTTTTTTCAGTCTCTCTTCTGTGTTCCTTTTTTTAGACACTGAAAAACTAGGCCAGGAGAAGAGTAACTTAATCATGTCCATGTACATCCTCGGGAATATTTCAGAAATGTCTCCTGCTAAAATGGTGAATCCAAAGGCAGTGACAGATACATTTGTTGAGATTTTATTTGGTGAACGTTTGTAGATACAAAATTACAACTGAAAACTAGATTTGGGGCAGGGTAGCTCCAGGTTCCCAAATAACCACAGGATAATGCAGAACTATAAAGCACAGTGACAGCAAAGCTTTAGTAACCAGAGGAAAAAGAGAACATGGCTCCTTGACCTTTAATAGTTGTATAAAATAGGGAATTTCAGCAGGTGCTTCCTCCACACAGGTACTCATAAAAGCAGCTCAATTATTTCTTGTGTGTGGTCAATAGATGAAATCTTTGTGAATCCAGATATCAATTTGCCCAACTATTTGCTTCCTCCTTGGCTTCTGGCAACAAGATTGTATCTTACTATTGTCTGGAAAATAAACCAGCAACTATGGACACCCATGCATCTTTGATCATGCAGAGCTGCTTTATACTAAGTCAAATCTTTGACTTATCTATCTACTATCATTCTACACCTTTGCTCACAGTGTTTCTCCAGGGAGAGCTCTTTCTTGGACCTTTCACATTTTAACTGGCAGTGCCATGGAATGAAATGTAGCTTTTACAAAATATGTCCTTCCTCTAAACTATGCTGTCTCTTTTCAAACAGAATTTGAAATTAAAATGACAGTACACCTATGACTAGAGAATGCAGTAAATACTATGTGACCTGAATTTATCAATGTCTGCATTAAAGCAGGTGCAACCAATACATGGCTTAACCAAATGCCAATTAATTTTTTTAAAGTACATTTAAGTCTTCAGTAACCATAACAATCATTGGAAATCAATGAAAAAATTTCCCCTTACATTATGTTTATGTTCCTGTCATCTATTTTCACAAGTGTTTATAACAATAACCTGATTATTTTGGCTGTCTTCCCACTTGCCGATGGTTTGAGGAAATAGGTCTCTTAACATTTGAAGGCAATTTTATTTAATGGCAAACAAAAATGATAACACTTATAGCAAGGGTCCACAAACTAAGGCCCGGGGGGCGGATGCGGCCCTCCAAGGTCATTTACCTGGCCCCCGCCCTCATTTATAATATAATATTTTATATCAGTTTTAATAATATAATATACTAGCTGTGCCCGGCCACGCGTTGCTGTGGCGAAGAATGGTGGTATGGGAAATAAAGTATTGAGGAATTGGTGGTAGTTAAGGTAAAGGGTAAACGTTTTCCCCTGACGTTAAGTCCAGTCATGTCTGATTCTGGGGGTTGGTGCTCATCTCCATTTCTAAGCCGAAGAGCCGGCGTTGTTCATAGACTCCTCCAAGGTCATGTGGGATGACTGCATGGAGCGGCGTTACCTTCCCGCCGGAGCAGTACCTATTGATGCACTCACATTTACATGTTTTTGAACTTCTGGGTTGGCAGAAGCTGGGGCTAACAGTGGGGGCTCTCTCCGCTCCCCCAATTCAAACCTGCGGCCTTTCGGTCCAGAAGTTCAGCAGCTCAGCGCTTTAACATGCTGTGCCATCAGGGGATATTATTTCCTAAAGGTTGTGAATATACAATATTTCTGATTGGGTTTTTTTTGTCTGTTGGAGGCAAGTATGAATGCTGCAATTAGGAAAAATGATTAGGATGTAATGGCCTTGCAGATTTAAAGCCTAGCTGTTTCCTCCCTGAGTGATTTTTTTGTTGGGAGGTGTTAGCTGGCCCTGATTCTTTCCTGTCTGGAATTGCCTTGTTTTCAGAATGGTGTTGTTTGCGATATTTTATGTGCTTCTACTGTCTGTGGCCCTGAGAAAACAGAGGATTGGCCAGACTTTGAGGATGGGAATACTTTGTTGGGAGGTGTTAGCTGGCCCTGATTCTTTCCTGTCTGGAATTGCCTTGTTTTCAGAGTGTTGTTCTTTATTTAGTGTTCTGATTTTAGAGTTTGTATTGTTCTGTTTTATTATACCACATTAATTTTTATATATTCTGATTTTAGTGTTTTTGAATACTTGGAGCCAGATTGTATTCATTTTCACGGTTGACCACAAGACAATAATAATAATAATAATAATAATAATAATAATAATAATAATAATAGTAATGATAGTAATGATAGTAATGATAGTAATAATAATGACTTTGGTAATACATAGTGCTTCACTGCCTTCTCAGCTTCCTTTCTGGAAGAATCCTTTCTTGTGAGGTGTTAGCTGGCCCTGATTGTTTCCTTTGTGGAATTTCCAATTTCCTTGCTTTATTTACTTTCTTTATTTTTTTATTACTGTCCTGGTTTTAGAGATTATATTGTTCTGCATTATTCTATCCTAGAAATTATTTCATATCAAAGTAGAATCTCACTTATCCAACATTCGCTTATACAATGTTCTGGATTATCCAACGCAGTCTGCCTTTTCATAATCAATGTTTTTGTAGTCAGTGTTTTAAATTCATTGTGATATTTTACTGGTAAATTTGAAAATACAGTACAGTAAAGTCTTACTTATCCAACATAAGTGGGCTGGCAAAATGTTGAATAAGCGAATATGTTGGATAATAAGGAGGCGTTAAGGAAAAGCCTATTAAATATCAAATTAGGTTATGATTTTACAAATGAAACACCAAAACATCATGTTAGACAATAAATTTGGCAGAAAAAGTAGTTCAATACGCAGTAATGCTATGTAGTAATTACTGTATTTATTAATTTAGCACCAAAATATCACGATATATTGAAAACATTGACTACAAAAATGCGTTGGATAATCCAGAACATTGGATAAGCGAGTGTTGGATAAGTGAGACTCTACTGTAATTACTACATAGCATTACTGCGCGTGGAACTACCTTTTCTGTCAAATTTGTTGTATAATATGATGTTTTGGTGCTTAATTTGTATAATGATTACCTAATTTGATGTTTAATCAGCTTTTCCTGAATCTCTTCTTATTATCCAATATATTTACTTATCCTGCTGGCCTGTTTATGTTGGATAAGTGAGAGTCTACTGTATATTGATAATCTTATATTATCTGCTTAGAACTGGATTATATGAGGCTCCTTCTTCACAGCTGTATAAAATACACACTGAAGTGGATTATATGGAAGTGTGGAGTCAAGATAATCCAGTGCAAAGCAGATAATATAAGATTATAAATGGGTTCTATAGCTGTGTGGAAGGGCCTTGAGTCTACACTGCCATATAATCCAGTGCAAATTAGATAATCTGTGGAAGAAGTCTAAGTGAGGCCTAAATCGGCCTGTCCCCTAACTGAAACCTGGCTGTCCCTTGGTTGCTAGGCAACGAAGTGGGCAGAGATTAGCCCTCTAAACTGGCAGCAATTGGATAAAAACAATTATTGCTCTCCCTCTAATTAGGACTTTATTTTTCTTTTCTTTTTGTTGTATCAACCCTGAGGCATGTGTGAGGGGTTGTGTTGTCAAATTTCGAGGTTGGGGGGCCTGTAGTTTTGTTGCTTTGTCCGCTGCCCTGATGCCATCACTCTTTTATATATATAGATTGTATATACATATGATATTGATAATATTATCATTTTATACAATATAATACTAATAATAATACCATATAATAATATTAATTATATGTTATATATTACATATAATATTACAGTATAGTGGTATAGTTCAATATAGTAATATATAATGCTAATATTGTGCTATGCTAATAATATAATGTATTGTATGTACATACAGCTGCTCTGAGTTCCCTTTGGGGTGAGAAGGGTGGGATATAAATGTAGTAAATAAATGTAGTAAATGAATAAATAAATAATTTTGGACTTAGGTTCACTCAAAGTCTGAAATTACTTGAAGACACACAACAACAACAACAATCCTAATTAACCTGACTATCTCATTGGCCAGAAGCAGGCCCATACTTCCTATTGAAATCCTGATAGTTTTGGGTTGGTTAAAATTATTTTCATTTTAAAATATTGTATTGGTCTTTCATTGTTATTGTTGTTGTTTTGCACTACAAATAAGATATGTGCAGTGTGCATAGGAATTTGTTCGGGTTTTTTTTCAAATGAATTCGGCCCCTCAACAGTCTGAAGGATTGTGGACCGGCCCTCTGCTTTAAAAGTTTGAAGACCCCTGACTTATAGGATAAGAATAATACTGATGTATAAACCTCACCCTAGCTCTCTGGGCAGTATTAACATTCAGAGTACTAGCCTTAAAATCTGTGGATGGGCACAGAAAGGCTTTAATATTTCCATCAAACTGTTTCATTTCAGAAAGATGCTAAGTTCAGCAGACATGTCAGCCAGACCTCAAAACCTTGAGCTACACTGAATGCCAGGCAAAAAACAAATAACATCTTATGACTTCTGTGCGGATAACCAGTTATTAAGGAACACATAGAACTGCTTGAAGGAGGGCAAAGGGATCAACTTCAAAACAAGACTGTTCAAAATTCTTAAAGGAGAAAACACAATAGGCGACATGGTTGGCATGCCAATTTGTTTTTGTTTGTTTCATTGTCTATCGTTTTGATAGAAAGGATAAAACAGAGAGTGATCTTTGCAGGAGATGTGGGTGATATCCTAAAGCAGTAGTTCTCGACCTGTGTGTCCCCAGATGTTTTGGCCTTCAACTCCAGAAATTCTAACAGCTAGTAAACTGGCTGGGATTTCTGGGAGTTGTAGGCCAAAACAACTGGTGATTCACAGGTTGAGAACCACTGTCCTAAAGCCTCTTCATTTTCTAAAGCAGAACTGAATGGGAACAACTGACAATCTAATCGAAAGCAAGGAAATGTGTGGCTTATTGGATCTCATGCAGCTTCCATCAGGCTTAGTCAAAATAGTTTATTGAGGGATGGAGGAATGATGGGAGCTTGGGTTCCACAGACCTTAATACCCCCATCCTTTTCCACATAGGGCTGGATTTAAACCTTTTGAGGTCTTAAACACTTGAAAGCACATCTAATCTAAAATATAAACTGTAAACTGTATAATAAAATTGCTTTTTTCACATTGAAACAAAACTTACAATGTGATAAAAATGTTTATATTTGTATATTTCCACGTTATTAATATTTGAACATTTTCCTCCTACTTTTTCTGCAAAACTCTTACAATGTGCGAGTTCCTTTTAGTGGAACTTGATTCAGCATCACCATTTAGTTTTGTTCCATATGGTCCATGGGAAATCCAGCAATGAAAGGTTACTGTGCTGCACCCCTTCCCTTGACATCCTAAACATGTGCTTATTTTGCTTAATGGTTGATCTTAGCCCTGGCTCAGAGTGAGCAGTGAACGAACCTCACAAAAGGCTCAGTGGACTTTATAACTGAGCATGAGTTGACTCCAGAAACCTATCACACCACACAGTCATAGCACTTTGAATCTATTATGTCAATGAGTTTTGGTGGGTAATATTTTTGTTTTATGGTTATATGTTACAATACAGTATGACCCCATCACACACACACACACAGATTTGGTATCCATAGTTTCACTTACCCAAATTACAAAAAAAAAATCCCCTTGAAGTGTTTGTGGTCCTCTCTAGGTCCTCCAGTGTGACTCTATAGTATGCTTTCACCCTATAGCCAAAATATAGGCTTCATTATTATCCATGGTTTCAGGTATCCACATAGGGTCACTTTCCCCATTGAAATAAGGATTCTACTATACTGGGTAAGGAGTTATTAGGAGGGCAGAGAAAATAAAATATTGGAGTGAATTCTGATTGGTGGAATGTTTAAGGAGATTTGCACAATTCGTGAATGACAGTAGGGTATTCAGTTAGATCCGGGTTTTCTCCCAGAATGAGACAATGAGAAATGGAGCAGATATTGAGACATAGAATCCTAGAATTGGAAGAGACACCAAGATCTGTCCACTCCAACCTCTTGCTACACCAGAAGAAACAATCAAAGCATTCCTGACAGATGGTCATTCAGCCTTGTTAAAAAAATTCCAGAGGAGACTCCACCACACTCCTAGGAAGCATATTCCACTGCTAAACAGCTCTTACCAACAGAAGTTCTTCCTAATACCCAAATGCAACCTCTTCTCCTGTAATTTGAATCCATTGCTCTGTGCATCTATTCTATAGAATGAATGCAGTTGGACACCACTTTAATTGCTATGGTTCAATATTGTGGAATCATGAAAGTTGTAAGCTGAGACATCATCATTCTTTGGCAGAGAAGAATAAAGGCTATGTAAAACTACAACTCCCGTGATTCCATAGCATTGAACCATGGCAGTTAAAATAATGTCAAACTGCATTACCTTTACAGTGTAGATACACCTCTAATCACCAGAAAAGCAGTAAACAAGCTTGCCTTCTCCTTAATGTGACATTATTTCCAGTATTTAAACATGCCTGTCATGTCCCCTCTTCAGCCTTCTCTTCTCCAAGCTAAATACAGTAGAATCTCACTTATCCAACATTTGCTTATCCAACGTTCTGGATTATCCAACGCATTTTTGAAGTCAATGTTTTCAATACATCATGATATTTTGGTGCTAAATTCATAAATACAGTAATTACTACATGGCATTACTAAGTATTGAACTACTTTTTCTGTCAAATGTGTTGTATAACATGATGTTTTGGTGCTTAATTTGTAAAATCATAACCTAATTTGATGTTTAATAGGCTTTTCCTTAATCCCTCTTTATTATCCAACATATTCGCTTATCCAACATTCTGCCAGCCCGTTTATGTTCGATAAGTGAGACTCTACTGTATATCCAGCTACTTCAGTCACTCCTCTTAGGTCTTGGTTTCCAGACTTTTGATCATTTTGGCCATCCTTCTCTGAACACATTCCAGCTTATCAATATCCTTCTTAAACTCTGGTGCTCAGAATGTGGTCAGTTAGTCTCCCACAGTCTAGATGTAGACTGGAGTACATGTACTTTTAAAAAGTTTTCGCATAACCCCTAACTTTCCATTTCACTGTAAATTATTATGATAAGGATGACCTTAGTACATGTTGGAGAAAGGGGGGGTGGAATGGTATAATGCTCTGCATCTTACTACTCAAACTATCAGTTGCCAAGGAAAAGCTTGGAAGAATGCTCTTTAGAATCTCTGTGGGTAGTTTTAAAGTTGCATTGTAAATTATGTTCTCTTTTTATATAATTTGGGCTATTAAATGGTTTAAAAACTGAAAAATGTTATATGCATTCCCATGTAAGATGTACATGCACAAAAAATTGATATAGTAAATTGTAACTTGTTTTTGTTAATATTTATGCATTTTCTTTTTCCCTTTTTTGTCTTTTAACAGCCTCTAAAGAGGGCCATTAAATATTACAGGCCAAAATGTATTGGGCTTATAAAAGTAAAATCTACCTTTTCAACACACTGAGATTTTGTCTCATCTCTGCATCACTTTTATTGGGTGTTACTAGCCCTCACTGATCTTTGCATGAAGATATGTGCAAGGACGTTCTCATTTCTGCTCCTATATCTGCAATGAAGTGAGTCAGCTACCCTTCTAGATCACATTCTGGAATACTCATAGGATAATGAAGGTCTGAGAATTCACAGTTTAGATTATAACCCTGTCTCAAAGGGTAACCAGAGTTTTAATGGACCTTTTCTGATACACAAACAAATTGAGCAAAGGGATTTTCTTGATCTGCATGATTTACTAACACGCCAAGATTCTAAATTCTTGGATTCCGTGTTTCATGCTACTGTTAAATCCATAGAGCAGAAAGGGAAAAGGTTGGGAAAAAATGAAGTACTACCCTGTTTCCCCTAAAATAAGACATCCCCAAAAAATAAGACCTAGTAGAGGTTTTGCTGAATTGCTAAATATAAGGCCTCCCCCGAAAGTAAGACCTAGCAAGTTTTTGTTTGGAAGCATGCCCGGCGTCCACCAAACAAAACACCATAGCATGGAGGATTGGTAAATGTACATACCAGTTGTACAGTATATGGAAATAATGGTAGTAACAAGAAATTCTTGACAGAAGTCACAGTTTGTCTGGTTTGGTTATGTTGGTTTGTGATGACAGTATAGAATAAATGTTCATTTTTTGTTCAACAATAAATGTGAATTCTTCTTCATGGAAAAATAAGACATCCCCTGAAAATAAGACCTAGCGCATCTTTGAGAGTAAAAAATAATATAAGACACTGTCTTATTTTCGGGGAAACACGGTAGCACTAATTGGTGAAATGGGATAATAATATTAATCATGCATCTTAGAGGTACAAAAAAAGCTCCAATGCAACCATAAATGTTCATAGGAACAAAACAATATCCAAAATCCAGAGGTAGACAATACAATTATTAGAACCAGATAAATTCCTCTAGAACAGAGGTGTCAAACTTCTTGCCCCTCAGAGGTTTGTGCCTCTAACTCCCAGAAGCTCTAGCCAACTTGTTCAATGGCCAGGAGTTCTGAGAGCTGAAGTCCAAAACACCCGGAAGTCCACAGGTTTGACACCACTGCCCTAGAATATACAAATTTCCAAACTTTTCCAGAACTTTTTACTAGATTAGAGGGTAAAATAATTAGAATGGAGGGAATTGGCATAATCAGGCAGCAATACCATGAAAAAATATAGCCTCCAAATCTATATATATAAAAGGGTAATGAAATTTCGACCTAGGACAAAATAACAAAACTACACATCCCAGAAACACTAAACTTGGCAGCAGAACCCCTCGTCCATGCCTCTATGTTCATACAACAAAAAGAAAAGAAAAATAAAGTCCTAATTGGAGGGAGAGGAATAATTGTTTTTATCCAATTGCTGCCAGTTAGAAGGCTAAGCTCCACCCGCTTGGTCTCCTAGCAACCCACTCAGCCCAGGGGACAAGCAGAGTTAGGCCTCACTTAGGCCTCTTCCACACTGCCTATACAATACAGATTATCTGATTTGAACTGGATTATATGGCAGTGTAGACTCAAGGCCCTTCCACACAGCTATATAACCCATTTATAATCTTATATTATCTTCTTTGAACTGTATTATCTTGACTCCACACGGCCATATAATCCACTTCTGTGTGTATTTTATACAGCTGTGTAGAAGGGGCCTCATATATTCCAGTTCTAAGTAGATAATATAAGATTATAAATATACAGTACAGTCTCACTTATCCAACATAAACAGGCCAGCAGAACATTGGATAACTGAATATGTTGGATAATAATAAGGGATTCAGGAAATGCCAATTAAACATCAAATTAGGTAATCATTATACAAATTAAGCACCAAAACATCATGTTATACAACAAATTTGACAGAAAAAGTAGTTCCATGCGCACGAATGCTATAGTAATTGCTGTATTTACAAATTTACCACCAAAATATCACAATGAATTTAAAACACTGACTACAAAAACATTGATTACTAAAAGGCAGACTGTGTTGGATAATCCAGAACATTGGATAAGTGAATGTTTGATAAGTGAGATTCTACTGTAATATGAAATAATTACTGTGGTAGAATAATACAGAACAATATAATCTCTAAAACCAGGAGAGTAAATAAAGAGCAACACTCTGAAAGCAGGGAAATTGGGAATTCCACAAAGGAAACAATCAGGGTCAGCTAACACCTCCCAAGAAAGGATTCTTCCAGAAAGGAAGCTGAGAAGGGAGTGAAGCAGTGTGTATTACCAAAGTCATTATTATTACTGTCATTACTATTATTATTATTATTATTATTACTATTGTGTTGCTGTAAACCGTGAAAATGAATACAATCTGGCTCCAAGTATTCAAAAACACTAAAATCAGAATATATAAAAATTAATGTGGTATAATAATACAGAACAATACAATCTCTAAAATCAGAACACTAAATAAAGAACAACATTCTGAAAACAGGGGAATTCCACACAGGAAACAATCAGGGCCAGCTAACACCTCCCAACAAAGTATTCCCATCACCAAAGTCTGGCAAATCCTCTGTTTTCTGAGGGCCACAGACAGTAGAAGCACATAAAATATCGCAAAGAACACCACTCTGAAAACAAGGGAATTCCAGACAGGAAACAATCAGGGCCAGCTAACACCTCCCAACAAAAAATTCACTCAGGGAGGAAGCAGCCAGGCTTTAAAGCTGCAAGGCCATTGCATGCTAATCATTTTGCCTAATTGCAGCATTCATACTTGCCTCCAACAGACCAAAAAAAAAATCAGAAATATTGTATATTCACAAGCTTTAGGAAATAATATCCCCTGATGGCGCAGCATGTTAAAATGCTGAACTGCTAAACTTCTGGACTGAAAGGTCGCAGGTTTGAATTGGGGGAGCGTAGAGAGCCCCCACTGTTAGCCCCAGCTTCTGCCAACCCTAAAGTTCAAAAACATACAAATGAGAGTAGATAAATAGGTACTGCTCTGGCGGGAATGTAACGGCGCTCCATGCAGTCATGCCACATGACCTTGGAGGAGTCTACGGACAATGCCGGCTCTTCAGCTTAGAAATGGAAATGAGCACCAACTCCCAGAGTCAGACATGACTGGACTTAATGTCAGGGGAAAACCTTTACCTTAACTAACACCAATTCCTCAATACTTTATTTACCATACCACCATACTTCGCCACAGCAACGCGTGGCCGGGCACAGCTAGTGTTCTACATAGCATCATTGTCATGTTGTTACTATGTCTTGAAAGCACCACAGCAATGATATAGAACCACCCTATAATTAATACTGGTTGATCATCCCTTCTCCAGAATTCCAAAACCTGAAATCCTCCAGAATCCCAAATTATCCACATTTTTATTATGTCAGAAGTGAATTGAGAATATATTGCAAGTTGCTTAGGGTGTGAGAGAATTGGCTATCTACAAAGACGTTACCCAGGGGATAACATGGCTGGCTGAGACAGTGGCACATTTACTTTCTAATGGCTCCTTGTAGACAAAAAAGGTTTTATGTCCCAAATAGTTAATGACATTGTATAAAATTACTTTCAGGCTATGTATAAAAGGTGTACATTAAACATAAAGAGTCTTGGGTTCAGACTTGGCTCCCATCTCAAGATTAAGAAAGTTTGTGCAGAATAAAGGTCAAAATTAAATCCAAACAAATTCTGATCCAAAGCATTTCGGATAAATGATGCTTCACCTGCACATTGCTTTTTCTCCAAAGTTACATTCATAAAAGGAGGGGGGAATTTAGACTTGAGGGGTGCCTCACTTTGAAACTGAAGCATACATTTCGGAGTAACCTGGGTAATAAAATTACTACTACTACTACTACTACTACTACACTGGCCAACACACATTTTGGTGCCTCAAATGTTAGCCCTGTTTCAGGGTATATTTGACCTGCTTATTCCAAAAATAGCACCAATTTTTCCCTATCAGTTTTAGTTTTTGGGCTACAGAACATATGGCATCTACCAGTCACCATCTGCTTGTCTATAAAAAACCATAACATCCACATCTAAGAAACTAGGGCTGATGCAGTCTATCCAATGTAATTTTCTGAATCAGTGCCCCAAATAAGCTCAGGAACTGACCTAAAAACTAAGACACAAGAATTCTTTTTGGTCAGGCTGTGTTATTGTTATTAACTGAGGCGATCTATATGCATTCCTATGTACACATAACTGTTACAGTCAATTATAACATGTTTCTAATAATGGTTATTAGTTATGCATTGTCATTTTTTTTCTTTTATTCTTTGAACAGCCCCTAAAGAAAGCCATTAAATATTACAGGATTTAAATAAAAGTCAAAATATGTATCTATATATCTATGTTTGTATGTATTATCCAAGACAGCCCTCCACTTGCAGAGAGCACTGTGACTCCCACTGACCATGGATCGGAAACAAATTTGGCAAAGAGACACCTTCACTCCCATCCCCCATAACCAACTTTAAGGACTGATTGGGTTTCAATATTCAGTGACAGAGGACGATGGGAGAACTATAACTATATAGTTCACAAATATGCAAAGATAACTATATATATAGACAGTCCCCAAATTACAAACTAGATAGTTTCTATAGGTTTGTTCTTAAGCTGGATCTTTATTTAAATCAGAACAGGTACATTTTTAAAGTGTAACTCCAACTAAAAACATATATTTTGTAGGTTTGGATCACATAGGGAAGGGTTAGCACCCCCTGTGGAGTTTGCTCTGCTGTCTGTGTCCCTATTCGGTTTTCATCTCACTTTCTGTCCCTGTGATAATTGGATTTTGAAAATTTGACTTTTCCCCTGATATCTCTTTCAGGAGTGAATTTCCCTTCCAATGGGTTGATTCCTCTCACTCTCCATTGTCTCAGCCCTGTTCTTAATGACTAGTCATTTGTAAGTATTTGTAACTCAGGGACTGCCTGTATATAGTTCAACCATATGCAAAGAAAACTGTAACTCTATAGTTCACCCATAAGATTAAAACTTTTTTATTCAGACAGACTTTTAAGAAGAAGGTTTTTAAGGTCAAGTCAGGGGCTGCTGTGGTTTTGAGTTTTTAATATGTTTTTATGGATTTTAATTGAATGTTGTAATATCAATGATATTTATTTCTGTTTTCATGCTTGTATATTTGTAAATATTAAATTGTATCAAAATGCTTTTAATGTAAGCTGCTTTGAGTCTCCTTGTGGAGAGAAAAAGGAGGGTATAAATAAACATAACAACAACAACATGCAAAGAGCATCATGAACCCCACAGATAATGGCTCTGGACTAAATTGGCACATATAGCCATCATAGAATCATAGAGTTGGAAGAGACCACATGGGCCATCTAGTCCAACCCCTGCCATGCAGGAAAAGCACAATCAAAGCACCCCGACAGATGGCCATTCAGCCTTTATTTAAAAAGCTCTTACAGTCAGGAAGTTCTTCCTAATATTCAGGTGGAATCTCCTTTCCTGTAATTTAAATCCATTGCTCCAAGTCATACCCAACTTTAAATACTGCTTGGGCTTGGGGAGGGATGCAATGACAGTAGACGATAGGTGTTGTAGTTCATCCACCATCAAAGATTACTCTGTATCCAACTGACAGATGATGACAGGAGTTGTAGTTTACCCACATCCTAATGAGACCACTCATAGAATCCAAAAGTAAACCAGGGCATAACAGTATTACAGAATCATAGAATCTGAAAAGACCACATGGGCCATCTAGTCCAACCCTCTGCCATGCAGGGGAAACATAATCAAAGTGCCTCTGACAGCATCCCTAATCCAGCCAATTTATCACATTGAGAAATTTTCCAATCGCAGGACACTTCAGCCTCTTTTCAAGCAGGGAGAGGCACAGAGCTCATCACATGTTCCAGGGTTGAAAAGAGACAGAAATGTTCTGAAAGCAGGGAACTCTGAACACAGGCCAGTAATTGGGTTCAGAGCTCCTACCTCTTTTCACACTTTACTCCCATGTTTACAATTGAAAAACAGGTGTGATGGGAACCATCAAAGTTTCCTGTTCTGTTTCACTGCCCAACCAGCAGCAGTCTCTTGTATCCTATGAGATTTGATGCAGAACCATAGGATCCCATGGAAAGCAATGGTTTTAACCTGGATCACTGCGGCTTGTATCCTATGGGCTGGTGTCAGTCTCCTTGAATGTAAGGGGCTTTGTGCAGGGCTTTTTGGATATTGTTGTTTCTCCTAATTAAAAACAAAAAAAGGAATGTTGACCTTGTGATGAATGTAAAAGATGACTAGTGTATGAGTGTGATGGGGAGGCAGAACCAGAAAGGGGACTGCTGATGACATAAGAGGGATGCTTCTCTACTCTAAAGGGCACGGTCACTCATGCCTTCCCCTCTCAATGTGATGAGGTGGGTGGTACCTAAGCTAGTGCGGGGGGGGGGGGGGGGGAGGAAAGCCAACTTGTCCCGACACTCTGAGATCTTGACTCTTCCCCGCCTGGCTTCCATTGGGTGTTGTTCCCAATGCCACTCCGCGCGCGCGCCCCTTGCCCGCCCGCCCCTCTCTCTCTCTCTCTCTCACCTCCTGGCACTGAGGCAAAGGCGGGTTGGCGGGAGATGCCACTGCGCCCACGCTCCGGGTCGCCTGGCAGCAGAGGAGAGCCGCCCAGAGGAGAAGAAAGAGGCGCTTCCCTCGAGGCTCCGCCGCCTCCATCCGGACCGGGCTGCTTCTCCTCCTCTTCTGCGTCGCCACCTCCAGCCTCCCTGGACCTCTTTGGCTCTCAGGACGCGCTCCCCGCCCGCCTCATTCTCCTCAGGTCTCTCTCGACCTCTTCCCCGCTTATTTGGATGTCTTCGGCCGCCCAGAAGCCGCCTTCCTTCCTTCCCACTCCGTGCTGAGCTGGCAGAAAGCCTTCACCTGTTCGCCGGCTCCTGGGTAGCAACTGTGGGGAGAACTGACAAAGCCAATGAGTGACACAGCGGAGGGGAGCGAGGGAGGGGCCTGAGGGAAGCGGCGCGCGGGGGAGGGGGGGATTGAAATGATGAGGGCGCGGAGGGCGCATGCGCGGAGAAGGGCCCGCTCTCCTCGCAAGCATCCTCAACCACGCGCGCGTGCCTGTGTGTCATCACCCCCCGCGATGACATCAGGCGCGCGAGCATCATTCTCTCCGAGTCCGCCTTTTTTTTCGCCTGGCGCACCAATGTTGCCACAGGCGCCTCAGAATGAAAGGCAACCCTAAGCTCCACAGCTGGGCAAAGCTGCTATTTCGGGAGTGGGCGGGGGAAGAGAAAATGACACAAGATCCACGCAAGCTTAGGGCCCTTCCACACAGTCATGTAACCCAGAATATCAAAGCAATGTCTGCTTTGAACTGGGCTATCTGAGGGTCCATCCACACAGCCCTATATCCCAGAATATCAAGGCAGAAAATCCCACAATATCTGCTTTGAACTGGGTTATCTGAGTCCGCACTGCCATATATCCCAGTTCAAAGCAGAAAATGTTGGATTTTATTCAGCTGTGTGGAAGGAGCCTGAGTCCACACTGCCATACATCTAGTTCAATGTAGATTTTATAAAGCTGTGTGGAGTGGGCCCTGCGGCTCTTCCACACAGCCCTATATCTCAGAACATCAAGGCAGAGAATCCACAATATCTGCTTTGAACTGGGTTATCTGAGTCCACACTGTCATATAATCCAATTCAATGTGGATTTTATACAGCTGTATGGAGTGGGCCCTAGAAGGCTCCTCGTGAGGCAAAACTGGGATATAGGAATAAGACAGAACCCAATCCAAATGCTGGAACTCTGAGCTCTGCATCTTTGGCTCAAGATACAGCTACTTTTTCCATCAACAGTATTATTTCTCCTCGTATAGCCATAGAGTTGGAAGAGAACACATGAGCCATCTAGTCCAACTCTCTGCCATGCAGGAAAAGCACAAAGTACAAAAGAGGCCATCCAGCCTCTGTTTAAAAGCTTCCGCCACACTTTGAGGCCTCTTCCACACAGCTGAATAAAATCCCACATTATCTGCTTTAAACTGTGGACTCAGATAACCACAGGGCCCACTCCACACAGCTTTATAAAATCTACATTGAACTGGATGTATGGCAGTGTGGACTCAGGCTCCTTTTGGGTTATATAAGTGTGGAAGGGCCCTGAGGCAGAGAGTTCCACTACTATCATCAGGAAGTTCTTAATGTTCAGGTAGAGTCTCCTTCCTCTCATTTGAACCCACTGATCCAATTAGTCCCCTTGGTTTAGATATCTTCAACGTGTTACCCAGAGCCGGTCCAACAATGAGGCGAATTAAGCGGTCGCTTCGGGTGCAAAACATTCAGGGGCGTAGTCGAGACTGCTTTTTCTGTTGATTTGTTGTAAAACATGATGTTTTGGTGCTTAATTTGTGAAATCTTAATGTAATTTGATGTTTAATGGGCTTTTCCTTAATCCCTCCTTATTAGCCAACATTTTCGCTTATCCAATGCTTTTATTTTTCAGTTATTGGTTTGTGGGGGGGGGGGGGGGCAAAATTCTGTTCGCCTACACTTGAAAAATACCTAGGGCCGGCTCTGGTGTTACCATACAACTGGGAAAAAAATGCTCTGGTATAATTTCATATTGCATCCAGAATTTCAATTGAGCATCCAGAATACCCAAATATTTCTAGTTCCAAAATTGTCTTATGTGGGTGTCTAAAATAGTAACACCTTTGCTTTCTAGTGGTCCGACATCCACAAACGTTGTTTCCTGCACAAACTACCTGTGTTACTCAGTTCCAAGGGCCCTGCCACACAGTCATCAAATCTAATCAGACCCTGGGATATATGGCGGTGTAGCCTGAGATACTGATGGTTTGGCTTTAGGTTGCCTTGTGACTGAGCAAGGTAAAATCGGAACCTGGGGCAGTGTAGAAGGAGCATTTGGCCCCTTCTACACTGTTATATAAAAGCTAGATTATCTGCTTTGAACTGGATTATGAACTCATATTATTGAGTTCAAAGCAAACAATGTTTGATAATCTGGATTATATGGCAGTGTAGATCCAGCCAAGTGATTGTGGATTAAATTAAAAATGAGACTGAGATCAATTTTATTCATTATATAAACAACGAGAAATTCCAGTGGATAAACTGGAAGCACGTTTGATTAAACAGAATCTACCAAAGATTTCAGAAGAACAGGAAAGATCTATAAAAGCACCTATTATGATCAGAGAGATTTGCAGCGTTATTAAGACTGCTACAGGGAAGACAACAGTGCCAGATAGGCTGTCTGTGATGTATTATAAATGTTTACAAGAGAAACTTCTGATACAATTACAACAGACAATGAATTCTGTTGCACCCCAGGGCAGCATGAGCACTGAAAACCAGACAGAGACCAATAATCATATAATATCTTTATTAAAACAATTATAAATCCAGGAATGAATAGGTGGAAAGGTTGAGCAGATAATAGTCCTTTATGAAAAGGTATGAATTAGTCCAAAGAATTGAAGGGAAATGTCCAACATTATTGTCCAAAGTCCAGAAACCAAAACACGCTCAAAACTGTTGGAAAGTTCTTGAGCGGGGAAAAACAAGGAAGCAAGACTGAATAACAAAGTCCAAAGTCACTAGAAAGTCTTTGATATCAAGGCAGGAACGTGATGAAGCTGAGGCAAAACTTGGTTCAGGAACAAGGCAAAGAAGTAGATTTAATCCAGGTCTACTCGGGAGTCGCGACTCGGCTTGGCCGCCAGGATCTGGTAACTTGGCTTGGAGGAAACAGAAGCTAGAGTCGGTGAACCTTTCTCAGGAAATAGCAAAGTTGACACCACAAAGTGTCCACGGTGCACAACACTTTTATGGAACTTAGATTAGATCACAAACAAGGAAAGCCAAACTCCCTAAAGGTTCCCAAGGGAAAACCTTCTATCCATTATCCCTTTGAGATGCCAAGTTGTTACTCCTGCGGAGTTCTTGTTTCTCAGATCTCTGGCGATGCAGAAACTCCCTTCTGTTGAAGGACACATTCTCTGGGGAACTAAGAACATCTGATTCAGCCATGGGAGTAATATTTTCACTTTCTCTCCCAATTAAGGAATCATCCGAGCTATCAACAGCCGGCAGCTGTAATTGGAAAGAGCTCTGTGGACTAGGTAAAAAGTCAGAATAAGCTTCATCCTGGTCATAGTTCATTTCTGGATCAGGTTCAGAAGCCAAAGGTGGCTGGGGTATGACAAATTCAATCTTACAAACTGGAAGGATCTTTGAACGTTGGGAAAAAAGGCAACATAACAGAGATCCTCAATTTTTTTAAGCAGAGGGTCTCTCTGCTTAATGGTCCCTCTGGCTGTTGGGGGGGGGAGGGCAAACTATAGTTTGAAAAAAACATGAATTATGCCTATGCACAGTGCACATATCTTATTTATAGTGGGAAACAACATGAAAGAACAATACATTTAAAATGAAGAACAATTTTAACCAATAGTATTTGTTGTGATTGAGTCTTTGAACAATGATACTACTAGGTGCACTAGAAGACATAGAAAGACTCCTCGTGAGCAAGACTCCGATGAGGAGCAACAAAGGAAGCAGATCCGGGAAATACTTATGGAGCCTACTGATGATGATACATTTGAGGTCTTTGAGGGGGATGATGGGGTTGAGAATCAGGAGGATGGGATGACAAGTTCTGAGGATGAGGTAATGGACTGGACTAAGGTGCAGGAGATCCAGGACATCTGTAGAGAACCCACAAGTAGCGACACTTTTGAAGGTTGGCACAGTGAGGATCCAGCTAGGTCTTGGGGAATTATGGGTTTGGATAACAGATGGACTGAGTGGAGGGATCGGCAAGGGGCTTCAGCTGAAAGGAGGTCTGGTGGGGCGTTGTCTGATTCTAGCTCTGAGGAGGAATTGAGGCAACAGACTGCAGCTACTAGCAGGGTGTTGGCTGATTCTAGTTCTGAGGATGATTTGTGAATATAAATGGGTTTGGGAAATAGATCACCTTTGCAGTCGGCAAAGTGTTGTTGGGTGTTCGTGTGTCCTTGTGAGCTGTTTGGGAAGACGTGCTGTAGGAAGACCTCTGTGAACGTAAATTTAATCTGGATTATCCATGGCTGTGGGGGTTGGAACTGTAAGGGTTTTCTCTGGACTGCTTTGTGTTGTTCCTATGCACTAGTTGCAGTGCTGCATTCTACACTTTAGCTCTGTGTATGACTTGTACTGGATTTCATATTGCTGATTTCTCCTTTTCTGACCTGGACTGGATTTCGTATTGCTGACTTCTCCTTCTCTGACCCAGATTGGACTCAACGACGCCGACATTGTGTTTGGGTGACTTCAACAGAAGTCTTCGGGCCCCTGCTGATCGTCTATTCCTGCCTGCTGATGTCCTGCTGGGAATTGGAGTGCTTTCTTTGTTGTTTTACAAAATTTGTTTTTAAACTGGATTATACTCCGGTTTAATCTGGGTTATTTTCCAGGGTCTGGGGTTTTGTGTTGATTGCTGGGAATTCTGTGTTTCACACTGAAGATTAAGTGTTCTGAGCCTTTTGAGTTTGTTTTTTGGGCTCCTTTTGGTTGTGAACTAATAAACTGTATTTTTACTAACGTCTGGTCTGGCGCTTTAAGGAGTCTGTGTTGCAACAGTATTTCTATGGGAAGTGAGGGCCTGCTTTTGGCTGATGAGAGAGTCAAGTGAAGTAGGATTGCTGTTGTATGCCTTCAAGTCATGTCAAATTTAGGGTGATCCTAAGTCTCAGGTTTAAGGCAGGGGGCAGGTAAAGGATCTGGCCTGCAGACCTTAGTTTCGGGACCCCTGCAATATAGCATAACTTTGATTCCTAAAGAAGAAAAACTACACATTTATGATGAAAAATTGCAGATAAGTTCATTGTTGAATAATAATTACCAGGTTTTTTTTTTTTACAATATCACATAATAACAGAGAGATAATAAAAATGTTTAAATATATGGGGACATTTGGACCAAAATGACGACAAAGTGGCTACATTGATGTTTTTTGATGCAGAAAAAGATTCTGTACATTTTAATTGGATTTTTCATTTCAGAGCTTTAGAAGAGATGAGAATTGAAGAAAACTGTATGACATAGTTTACGTAGAGCTATACTACCCAAATATAATAATTAATGGAGACTTGTGCAACCCATGTGAAATACAAAAGGGAACTAGACAAGGATGCCTATTATCCCCTTTGTTGCTTATTTTAACTCTTGAAGTGTTGACAAACTAAAAACATCTTAAGTAAGGTATCAGGTTTAAAAAATTGTAAACTAAGAACATATACAGATGAATTAGAGGGCAAGTACAGGGAATGAGGAAAGAATGGCATGAAAGAACCAGTGGTATCCCAGAGATACTGGCTTCAGCAAGTCAGTATCTCTGGGCTTCTTACAGTATACATACCTGTTAGATTCTGGCTTCTTACAGCATATATATTTCTGGCTTCTTACAGCATACATACCTTGTTGTGACTGCGCCTTCGGGATTATGGTTGATGGAGATGGAATTCGAAGAGGAAGAAAAAACCCTCGTGATGAGGGTTCACTGGAGGAGTTGCTCAGGAAGCGACTTAGAGAGCTATATGGGGGATCTTCTGAGGAAGATTCAGATGGGGAGATGGATGCTGAGGAACAGGTGGTGGCTGGGGAAGCGGGCACTGAATGGGCACAGCCACCGGAGATGTCTGGGGATTTGAGGTCTATGGATACTTCTGAACCTGGGGTTTCTGCAGGAGCTGATCCCAATTGGGATGCTTGGAGAAGGGAGGATGGTTCTTTAAGTGTTCATGGGGCTAAGTGTGGGCAGGATGATTGGGACTTCCGACGAATTGCTAGGTACTCCAGATCCACGAGCTCTAGCTGTGTGGAGCTCAGACTCTGAGTAGATTTGGGACACCTGGTATTTGGGTGTGAGTGTTTGGTCACCCAGGAGGAAGGGGAATAAAATGGGAATGTTTGGCCACTGCACTTTGCGTGTGGCAAGGTGTTGCTGAGGCGCCATTGGGATCTCTGTGTTTCCATGAAGACTGGACTTGGACTATGATTTGAATCTGCTGTTATCACCTAGCTTGGCTCTCGCTGTGTCTTATCGTGGACCTGTTTTAGATGACTGCACCCTCTTCAGACCTTGGATCGGAATTTGACCTTGCTACTGCCTTCGCCCTGTGATTGATGACTACTATCGGCTTTTGACTCCTGGCTTGCTCTTTGGACACCGCTGTTATCTCCTGACCTGACCTTGGAATCCCAGACGACGTCTTTTCACCATCCTTTTGGAGCCTTCGGCTTTATCCACATTGTGGAAGCAGTCTACTGCATTCTTAGTTTGTTTGTTTGTTTCCTGACCAATTTGGTGTTTTCTTTTGGGAACTGTTCCTTTGAAAACTACAGAGCCGGCTGGCAGGGCTTGGACTCAGAAAGTGCAGTTTGCACTAAGTTTGTTTAGCTTTGTTTTTACCTGCTTGTGTTGCTGAATTATATTTTTGTTTGAACTGCTCTTGAAGCACTGATAGTGAAGTGTTTCAAGGTTTTTTTTCTGTGTTAACATTATTTTTTGGCTTATCTGCTGAATAAACTCTATTTTTGTTCGCTAGTTGGCGTCTGACTCTTGACATACCTGTTAGACTTACATCATAAAATAATGTCTAGGATTGTGACGGTAGACAGTCAGCAGAACATTAAATATCAATATACCTAAACTCATTGGTATAGTATATCTCCACATAGCCAGCACCCAGAGTTGAGAACATAGGCATTTTCAAAGCCAGTTTTTTCATATATAGCAGGGACTAAACTTTAAAAGAAGATAAATACTCATTTTAACTGTTTAAGAGCAGATCAGTCTATAAGATCTGTAGTAGTGAACCTTTTCAGGGCATAGAGATAAGCACTGTATGACCTCCTAATTGTCTGTATAGCAAGCTTTGGTTATATAGCAGCAACTATTCATTCCTTTACACTGTAGAGAAGAAGGAGAGAAAAATAGAATGTTTATTTTACTGTCCTTAGATGCCTTTGGTCACCTGATAGCATCTTATACAATTGAAGGTCAGAAAAGAAGACATTGCAGTTGGCTTAGTAAACCATTTCCATTCAGGTGAACATGAAAATAACCAAATTTTCTTTTCTTTGCCCAAATCTCTTCCCGTCCCCTCTCTTATTCCTTTCTGCTGAGTTAACCTTTTTTATTAAGTAAAAACGGACTTTAAAAACAAATTGAATAACACATAGTCCCTGAGACTATCCATATCATAGTCAACATCATAACAAATTTTTCCCTTTTAATTCAATATCAATAGTTGATATCATATTAATTAAAGTCTGCTTATGTATATGTATAGATTATGCATGTATAAATTTAATAATAATCAAGTTTGAGTGGGAGAGAATCATTTGCTAATGACCAAAAAGAATTTTATTTTATTTGCTATTAATAATATTTGATGAAGAATTTATTGTTGTGAATTTGAACTGATTTAATCTATTTCATGTGTTTGTGTGTGCATAAATAGCTATTTTGTAACATCAACTTTTAAACTTAAAAAAAGACCTTTAAGACTAATGGTGACCCCATGAAATGCAAGGAATTTCTTAGGCAAGGAAGGAGATGGTTTTGCCAATTCCTTCCTCTGAAATATAGCCTACAAACACCTGGGGTTCATTGGAAGTTTTTTTAACCAGTGCTGACCCTGCTTAACTTCCAAGGTCAGGTTATATCTGGTGCCTTTAACTTATATATTCAAATTATATAAGAAAATGCATTACAATTAAAGGACAACTGAGGAGAGACAAAAAACAAAACCATGAAGCAATTGTTTGTAAAGATCAGAATAAAATCAAATTCACAAGCCCACTCTAAATCCATCATTATCACCCACAAGATTTAATATAAACTATTATTGCTAAGATCCATACAGTGGGAAGATATTACATTAGATCAGCCCCCTCCCTCCTGGCCTTCCGTAAGAGAGTAAAAATGTGGCTTTGTAATCAAGCCTTTGGAGAACTTGTACAATAGATAGATATGGAATTATGCACAATGACTATTGGAATTGCCCAGATTACTATTGCAGAAAGCATGATGAATAGTAATGATACTGTTTTAAATGTTTTAATGTATCTTATAATTCTATTTTAAAATGTTTACTTTAATTGTGCATTGTTTTAAAGGCATCAAATAGTTACCTATGTATAAGTCTTGAGTCCCCTTCCGGGTTGAGAAAGGCAGGGTATCAGGACCCTGATTTCAGGGCATGTACTCTGGTGCCAGAAATCAAGGACGCTGAATCACAGACTGATAAGGCACCTGCGGTTCTTGGCCCTGAAGAGAAACAGCTGGCGTGTTTGGCGGGAAGAATTGTGCGGGGTTTTCTCTAGGCGGGAATTGCTACTTTGAATGTGGGGGGGGGGGAGTGTATATAAGGGAGTCTCAGTGGGCTGATCAGCACTCTCTCGCCTTTTTTGCGTGTCAAGGTTTCCTACAGTAATCAGTGATAACACAGCAAGTCTCGTGTATTCATTTGGGAGTGGCTGGAGCGAGCTGACATCAACAAAATCCGAGGCCGAAGGAGGAGGGCAGGAAACTGGAGCAGCCCCCAACCGGGAGATGGGGTGAGGTGAAGGGAAGCAGCGAGGGGACGAGGAGCGAATGCTTTGTGTGCGGACGTGTGGGACACAGAGCTGCGGAGTGCTGGCAGAGGAGAGGAGGAGGGGGCACTCAGCCCAAACAGCAGGCGGTGGTGGGGAAGCGTGCTGAAGAAGAAACATCAACAAGGGACTCTTCAGGGGGGTTGGTGAGTCATGACAAGAGAATGCTAGTGGTACCGATCAGACTGGAAGGCAGCAGCAAATGGGCCACTTGCAAAGCATTCATAGATTGTGGGTGTTCTAGAAATATTATTTCCCCGGGGTTAGCTGAAGGGTTAGAGTGTGAAAGGTCCACACTAGAAACTCCAATAGCCTTCTCACAACTGGATGGATCGGTAGCCTCAGGTTCAGTAGCCAAATAGTGTCCCAAGTGGCAACCTACAACGTTATATTGACCGAGCACGGGCCTACTCCGCGGCTACTATAAGGGCCTACTCCGCGGCTTTGCGGGCAGCCAGGAAGACCTTCACGACTGCCCTGAGGGGGGAGGGGCACCCGAAGACTCGGCAACTCGGTGCAGCGAGTTCGCACACCACTTTGCAGACAAAGTCGCTCAGATTCGCTTCGACTTAGACGCTAGTTTTGTTGCAATGCCAAAAGAGGTAACTGAGGCACCTGTCTGTTTGAACTTGTGGGATTCGTTTCAGCTTGTTCACCCGGATGACGTGGACAGGATCCTTGGGGTGGTGACAGCAACCACTTGCTCCACGGATCCTTGCCCCTCATGGCTAATTAAATCAGCCAGAGGAGGGTTGGTAGAGTGGTTTGTGATGATAATTAATGCCTCTTTGTTCAAGGCAAATTTCCATCTGTCCTCAAACAGGCCATAGTGAGGCCCATATTGAAGAAGGCCTCCCTTGATTCGACCATTCTAAACAATTCTACGCAGATGACACCCAACTCTACTACTCCTTTCCACCAAACTCCAAGGAAGCCCCTCGGGTACTGGAAGAGTGCTTGGCGGCTGTGATGGGCTGGATGAGGGCGAATAAGCTGAAGCTTAATCCCGACAAGACAGAGGTCCTCCAGGTCAGTTGTATGTCCGATCGGGGTATTGGGTGGCTACCTGTGCTTGACGGGTTGCACTCCCCCTGAAGGTGCAGGTCTGCAGTTTGGGGGTCCTTCTGGACTCAGCGCTGACACTTGATGCCCAGGTGTCAGCGGTGGCCGGGAGGGCCTTTGCACAATTAAAACTTTTGCGCCAACTGTGACCTTACCTCGTGAAGTCTGATCTGGCCATGGTGGTCCATGCCTTAATTACCTCTAGACTGGACTATTGCAATGCACTCTATGTGGGGCTGCCCTTGAAGATGGCCCGGAAACTCCAACTAGTCCAACGTTTGGCAGCCTTGCTTCTAACTGGAGCTAATTATAGGGACCGGTCAACCCTTCTGCTTAAGGAGCTCCACTGGCTGCCGTTCACCTTCCGGACCCAATTCAAGGTGCAGGTGAATCACCTACAAAGCCCTGAACAGTTTGGGACCCTTCTACCTTAGTGATCGCCTCTCCCTCTACAAACCTGCACAATCTCTTCGTTCGTCGGGGGAGGCCCCTCCTCTCGCTCCCACCTCCGTCACAAGTGCGGTTGGTGGGGACGAGACAGAGGGCCTTCTCTATGGTGGGCCCCCCGGCTCTGGAACTCGCTCCTGAGGGAAATCAGGAAAGCCCCCAACCTGGTAGCATTCAGAAAGAGCTAGAAAACCTGGCTCTTTACTCAGGCCTTTAGTTAAAGATTGCTCATCCCCTTAGCAATCTGTATCTGTGACCATTCCTGTACTTTTTTACCTATGTCAACTTGATAAAGACACAGGGTCTATTCCCATCCCAATTTGCACTTTATCAGTCACCTCGTGTTTACAATATTTATATGGTGCACCTACCCAGTCTACTTTTACAACCTCTCCATTTTAATCCATGTTTTTATTAGTTCTTGTCATTTGTTTTTATTGGCTAACGTTTGAATTTTTATAATTGTGCATGTTTTTTGTCTATTGCTGTGTTTTATATTGCTATTGTTTTTATTCGGGCTTGGCCCCATGTCAGCCGCCCTGAGTCCCCTTTGGGGAGATAGAGGCGGGGTATAAAAATGAAGTTGTTGTTATTATTATTATTATTATTATTATTATTATTATTATATTGGAGATGCCATGGTTTGAGCAGGCTTCTACAAATCAATTGGAGACTGAGAAGCCTATACTTCCGGGGAATACAGGCAGAAGAAAATGAGGGAGGCAGAAAGGAGCCAGGGAACCGAGGGGAGGATGGGCACGACAGGCAGAGATGACTTTTTTCTGGAAAATTTCATCATTTTCCAAACCCGGCGGGTCAGAAAAATCAAAATTTGGCAAGTTTTCCAGATTTGGCAGAGGTCACTTTTTCTGGAAAATTTGATGATTTTCCAAACCCGGCGGGTCAGAAAAATCAAAATTTGGCAAGTTTTCCAGATTTGGCAGAGGTCACTTTTTCTGGAAAATTTCATCATTTTCCAAACCCGGCGGGTCAGAAAAAATCAAAATTTGGCAAGTTTTCCAGATTTGGCAGAAGTCACTTTTTCTGGAAAATTTGAGAGATTTTCCAAACCCGGCGGGTCAGAAAAATCAAAATTTGGCAAGTTTTCCAGATGTGGCAGAGGTCACTTTTTCTGGAAAATTTCATCATTTTTCCAAACCTGGCGGGTCAGAAAAATCAAAATTTGGCAAGTTTTCCAGATTTGGCAGAGGTCACTTTTTCTGGAAAATTTCATCATTTTCCAAACCCGGCGGGTCAGAAAAATCAAAATTTGGCAAGTTTTCCAGATTTGGCAGAGGTCACTTTTTCTGGAAAATTTCATCGTTTTCCAAACCCGGCGGGTCAGAAAAATGAAAATTTGGCAAGTTTTCCAGATTTGGCAGAGGTCACTTTTTCCGGAAAATTTGAAGATTTTCCAAACCCGGCGGGTCAGAAAAATGAAAAATTTGGCAAGTTTTCCAGATTTGGCAGAGGTCACTTTTTCCGGAAAATTTG
Organism: Anolis carolinensis; assembly: GCF_035594765.1. Classification (NCBI taxonomy): domain Eukaryota; kingdom Metazoa; phylum Chordata; class Lepidosauria; order Squamata; family Anolidae; genus Anolis; species Anolis carolinensis. The sequence continues at coordinate 92,778,388 of NC_085845.1, read as the reverse complement.
AAGATTTTCCAAACCCGGCGGGTCAGAAAAATGAAAATTTGGCAAGTTTTCCAGATTTGGCAGAGGTCACTTTTTCCGGAAAATTTGAAGATTTTCCCAAACCCGGCGGGTCAGAAAAATGAAAATTTGGCAAGTTTTCCAGATTTGGCAGAGGTCACTTTTTCCGGAAAATTTGAAGATTTTCCAAACCCGGCGGGTCCAGAAAAATGAAAATTTGGCAAGTTTTCCAGATTTGGCAGAGGTCACTTTTTCCGGAAAATTTCATCGTTTTTCCAAACCCGGCGGGTCAGAAAAATGAAAATTTGGCAAGTTTTCCAGATTTGGCAGAGGTCACTTTTTCCGGAAAATTTGATCGTTTTCCAAACCCGGCGGGTCAGAAAAATGAAAAATTTGGCAAGTTTTCCAGATTTGGCAGAGGTCACTTTTTCCGGAAAATTTCATCGTTTTTCCAAACCCGGCGGGTCAGAAAAATGAAAATTTGGCAAGTTTTCCAGATTTGGCAGAGGTCACTTTTTCCGGAAAATTTCATCGTTTTCCAAACCCGGCGGGTCAGAAAAATGAAAATTTGGCAAGTTTTCCAGATTTGGCAGAGGTCACTTTTTCGGGAAAATTTCATCGTTTTCCAAACCCGGCGGGTCAGAAAAATGAAAATTTGGCAAGTTTTCCAGATTTGGCAGAGGTCACTTTTTCCGGAAAATTTCATCGTTTTCCAAACCCCGGCGGGGTCAGAAAAATGAAAATTTGGCAAGTTTTCCAGATTTGGCAGAGGTCACTTTTTCCGGAAAAATTTCATCGTTTTCCAAACCCGGCGGGTCAGAAAAAATGAAAATTTGGCAAGTTTTCCAGATTTGGCAGAGGTCACTTTTTCCGGAAAATTTGATCGTTTTCCAAACCCGGCGGGTCAGAAAAATGAAAATTTTGGCAAGTTTTCCAGATTTGGCAGAGGTCACTTTTTCCGGAAAATTTTCATCGTTTTCCAAACCCGGCGGGTCAGAAAAATGAAAATTTGGCAAGTTTTCCAGATTTGGCAGAGGTCACTTTTTCCGGAAAATTTCATCGTTTTCCAAACCCGGCGGGTCAGAAAAATGAAAATTTGGCAAGTTTTCCAGATTTGGCAGAGGTCACTTTTTCCGGAAAATTTCATCGTTTTCCAAACCCGGCGGGTCAGAAAAATGAAAATTTGGCAAGTTTTCCAGATTTGGCAGAGGTCACTTTTTCCGGAAAATTTCATCGTTTTCCAAACCCGGCGGGTCAGAAAAATGAAAATTTGGCAAGTTTTCCAGATTTGGCAGAGGTCACTTTTTCCGGAAAATTTCATCGTTTTCCAAACCCGGCGGGTCAGAAAAAATGAAAATTTGGCAAGTTTTCCAGATTTGGCAGAGGTCACTTTTTCCGGAAAATTTCATCGTTTTCCAAACCCGGCGGGTCAGAAAAATGAAAATTTGGCAAGTTTTTCCAGATTTGGCAGAGGTCACTTTTTCCGGAACATTTCATCGTTTTCCAAACCCGGCGGGTCAGAAAAAATGAAAATTTGGCAAGTTTTCCAGATTTGGCAGAGGTCACTTTTTTCCGAACATTTCATCGTTTTCCAAACCCGGCGGGTCAGAAAAATGAAAATTTGGCAAGTTTTCCAGATTTGGCAGAGGTCACTTTTTCCGGAAAATTTCATCGTTTTCCAAACCCGGCGGGTCAGAAAAATGAAAATTTGGCAAGTTTTCCAGATTTGGCAGAGGTCACTTTTTCCGGAAAAATTTCATCGTTTTCCAAACCCGGCGGGTCAGAAAAATGAAAATTTGGCAAGTTTTCCAGATTTGGCAGAGGTCACTTTTTCCGGAAAATTTCATCGTTTTCCAAACCCGGCGGGTCAGAAAAATGAAAAATTTGGCAAGTTTTCCAGATTTGGCAGAGGTCACTTTTGCCGGAAAATTTCATCGTTTTCCAAACCCGGCGGGTCAGAAAAATGAAAATTTGGCAAGTTTTCCAGATTTGGCAGAGGTCACTTTTTCCGGAAAATTTCATCGTTTTCCAAACCCGGCGGGTCAGAAAAATGAAAATTTGGCAAGTTTTCCAGATTTGGCAGAGGTCACTTTTTCCGGCAAATTTGTCATCGTTTTCCAAACCCGGCGGGTCAGAAAAATGAAAATTTGGCAAGTTTCCAGATTTGGCAGAGGTCACTTTTTTCCGGAAAATTTGCATCGTTTTCCAAACCCGGCGGGTCAGAAAAATGAAAATTTGGCAAGTTTTCCAGATTTGGCAGAGGTCACTTTTTCCGGAAAATTTCATCGTTTTCCAAACCCGGCGGGTCAGGAAAAATGAAAATTTGGCAAGTTTTCCAGATTTGGCAGAGGTCACTTTTTTCCGGAAAATTTCATCGTTTTCCAAACCCGGCGGGTCAGAAAAATGAAAATTTGGCAAGTTTTCCAGATTTGGCAGAGGTCACTTTTTCCGGAAAATTTGATCGTTTTCCAAACCCGGCGGGTCAGAAAAATGAAAATTTGGCAAGTTTTCCAGATTTGGCAGAGGTCACTTTTTCCGGAAAATTTGATCGTTTTCCAAACCCGGCGGGTCAGAAAAATGAAAATTTGGCAAGTTTTTCCAGATTTTGGCAGAGGTCACTTTTTCCGGAAAATTTGATCGTTTTCCAAACCCGGCGGGTCAGAAAAAATGAAAATTTGGCAAGTTTTCCAGATTTGGCAGAGGTCACTTTTTCCGGAAAATTTGATCGTTTTCCAAACCCGGCGGGTCAGAAAAATGAAAATTTGGCAAGTTTTCCAGATTTGGCAGAGGTCACTTTTTTCCGGAAAATTTCATCGTTTTTCCAAACCCGGCGGGTCAGAAAAATGAAAATTTGGCAAGTTTTCCAGATTTGGCAGAGGTCACTTTTTCCGGAAAATTTCATCGTTTTCCAAACCCGGCGGGTCAGAAAAATGAAAATTTGGCAAGTTTTCCAGATTTGGCAGAGGTCACTTTTTCCGGAAAATTTCATCGTTTTCCAAACCCCGGCGGGTCAGAAAAATGAAAATTTGGCAAGTTTTCCAGATTTGGCAGAGGTCACTTTTTCCGGAAAATTTCATCGTTTTCCAAACCCGGCGGGTCAGAAAAATGAAAATTTGGCAAGTTTTCCAGATTTGGCAGAGGTCACTTTTTCCGGAAAATTTCATCGTTTTCCAAACCCGGCGGGTCAGAAAAATGAAAATTTGGCAAGTTTTCCAGATTTGGCAGAGGTCACTTTTTCCCGGAAAATTTCATCGTTTTCCAAACCCGGCGGGTCAGAAAAATGAAAATTTGGCAAGTTTTCCAGATTTGGCAGAGGTCACTTTTTCCGAAAATTTCATCGTTTTCCAAACCCGGCGGGTCAGAAAAATGAAAATTTGGCAAGTTTTCCAGATTTGGCAGAGGTCACTTTTCCGGAAAATTTCATCGTTTTCCAAACCCGGCGGGTCAGAAAAATGAAAAATTTGGCAAGTTTTCCAGATTTGGCAGAGGTCACTTTTTCCGGAAAATTTCATCGTTTTCCAAACCCGGCGGGTCAGAAAAATGAAAATTTGGCAAGTTTTCCAGATTTGGCAGAGGTCACTTTTTCCGGAAAATTTCATCGTTTTCCAACCCGGCGGGTCAGAAAAATGAAAAATTTGGCAAGTTTTCCAGATTTGGCAGAGGTCACTTTTTCCGGAAAATTTCATCGTTTTCCAAACCCGGCGGGTCAGAAAAAATGAAAATTTGGCAAGTTTTCCAGATTTGGCAGAGGTCACTTTTTCCGGAAAATTTCATCGTTTTCCAAACCCGGCGGGTCCAGAAAAATGAAAATTTGGCAAGTTTTCCAGATTTGGCAGAGGTCACTTTTTTCCGGAAAATTTCATCGTTTTCCAAACCCGGCGGGTCAGAAAAATGAAAATTTGGCAAGTTTTCCAGATTTGGCAGAGGTCACTTTTTCCGGAAAATTTCATCGTTTTCCAAACCCGGCGGGTCAGAAAAATTGAAAATTTGGCAAGTTTTCCAGATTTGGCAGAGGTCACTTTTTTCCGGAAAATTTCATCGTTTTCCAAACCCGGCGGGTCAGAAAAAATGAAAATTTGGCAAGTTTTTCCAGATTTGGCAGAGGTCACTTTTTCCGGAAAATTTCATCGTTTTCCAAACCCGGCGGGTCAGAAAAATGAAAATTTGGCAAGATTTTCCAGATTTGGCAGAGGTCACTTTTTCCGGAAAATTTCATCGTTTTCCAAACCCGGCGGGTCAG